>NW_024429266.1:177907187-179339687 GCF_017639785.1 Mesocricetus auratus
TTTCCCCAAGCACTCCAGGCCTCAAGGCAATGTTGAATCACATATGAGGCCTTTTCCCCTGTTAGGGGTGTGGCAAACATTACGCCAGAACAGGTGTCAACAGAAACATGAACATATTGAAGCCTTCCAAAAGAGGGAATATGAGTAACATCCATCTGCCACATCTGCAATGGTCTAATGCCACGTGGGTTTATTCCCATGTGGGGAGTAGGTAAGAATTCGCAGCAATTCTGGCATTGAGTAACAATTTCCCTAGCCTCTTTCCTGGATAGAGCAAAACGACGGCGCAAGGTCTCAGCCGTCACATGAAAGCGCTTATGGAATTCTTTTGCTGCTTGTGCATGGGTAGACAAGGCAGCGGCCACCAGCTTTGTAGCCTTGTCCGCTAAGTCATTCCCTAAGGACATGGGACCTGGGAGTCCAGAATGTGCTCGGACATGGGTAATGAAAACAGGAAATCTCCTATTTAACAAGGCAGCTTGTATCTTCTGAAAGATGTTAGCAACTCTGCTGGAGGATCTTATTATTCCAGCTATCTCAAGGAGATTAACTGCATTAACCACATAAGAGGAATCTGATACAATATTGAGGGGTCCTGGAAAAGCCTCAAGAACCTCCAGTACTATCAGACATTCTACAACTTGAGGTGAAGTTTCATTATATTGTTTAGATATAACCCTATCCTTGACCACATAAGCTCCCATACCAGTTTTTGATCCATCAGTGTACACCACAGTCCCATCTGGGAGTGGGTCTTTAGCTGTCACTTGTGGAAACACTATAGCCTGGTTTAGGGCAAACTGTAAAATTGGATGCTTTGGAAAATGATTATCAATTTGTCCTGAAAAGGAAGTAACTAAAACTGCCCAATCACTAGATGTGGCTGCCAAGGTCTGAACTTGTGCAGCAGTATAAGGCACAATCAAGGAATCAGGATCCCTGCCAAAATGTGTAACAGCTGCTTTTATTCCGCGAAGCGCGAGCTGTGCAACAGCATCAGGGTACCAGTCAATAATCTTAGCAGGGGAAGCATTTGGATGAATCCAAAGTAATGGTCCATGTTGCCACAGGACTGCAGTTGGCAATTGAGCTGTCTTAAAAACACACAGATTAAAAGGTAGTGACTCCTCAATTCGTTGTAATTGTGCTTCCTGTAAGGCCTCTTCCACCATCTGTAAGGCTCGGTGGGCGGCAGGGGTAAATTTTCTGGGTGAGGAGATATGAGGCTCACCCTCCAGGAGATCGAAGAGGGGTTTTAGATCAGCAGATGGAATTTTTAAAAAGGGCCTCAACCAATTTATATCTCCCAGAAGTTTCTGAAAATCATTTAATGTTTGTAAGTGGTCTTTGCGAATTTCTATTTTCTGAGGAACTATATTTTTGGGAGTAATCTTTGAGCCCAAAAAGAGCCCTGTATCTGCAATTTGAACCTTTTCTGAGGCAATCTCTAATCCCCACTGTTTTAATTCAGCCACCAGCATGGGAAAAGCCTTTTGTAAAACATCTAACTCTTTGTGACAAATAAGAATATCGTCCATATAATGGATAACGATTAAAGATGTAAATTGCTTCCTAATTGGCTCCAAAGCCTCCTGCACATATAGCTGACATATTGTTGGGCTATTGGCCATGCCTTGCGGCAGTACCTTCCACTGAAATCTCTTGTCTGGTTCCATATGATTAAGAGAAGGGATAGTGAAGGCAAACCTTGGTCTATCCCGTGGGTAAAGTGGAATAGAGAAGAAACAATCCTTAATATCTATAATAATAAGCTTCCAATCTTGAGGAAGTGCAGAAAGCAAAGGAAGGCCTCTTTGAACAGGGCCAAAAAGATGCATCTGATTGTTAATGGCCCGCAGGTCGTGGAGTAATCTCCACTTCCCAGATTTCTTCTTAATAACAAAAATTGGTGTATTCCATGGGGAGGTAGAAGGCTCTAGATGCCCCAGCCGTTCCTGTTCTTGCACTAATCTTGTGACAGCCTCTAATTTTTCAGAGGATAGAGGCCATTGAGAGACCCATAACGGCTCCTCTGTTTTCCATGGTATGGGTCGTGAAGCCTCAACGGCCCCTAAATAAAACCCAGTCCTTTTCTACCCCGATTTCCGTGTTGTGTAATGGGTTTTATTCTGCCTTGTTCTTGCCTACCCAAGCCTCTACCATTTGTATACCCCATCTTTGCCATAATGGCTGATGCCTGGGGGAGTATTCATTAGTTAGGGTCATGCCCATGGCTTGTAACACATCTCGTCCCCATAAATTTACAGGGAGTGGCAACACATAGGGGGTAAAACATCCCTGTTTGCCTTCAGCATCCCGCCAGGTTAAGGCTGAGGCACTGATGGCAGGAGAGGACTGGTATCCAAGACCTTGTAGAGAATGAGATGAAACAACAGTGGGCCAAGACTTCGGCCACCAATGGAGTGAAATAATGCTTTTGTCTGCTCCCGAATCCATTATCCCTTCAAATTCTTTTCCATTAATTAACAATTTTATTGTAGGTCTCTCATTTAGGGGTATAGCCAGATAGGCTGAATCACTTCCAGAAGATCCCATAGCCCTTTTTTGTAAAGTGTAGGTTTCTCCATCCCCGAGGGAGGGCAGCAACACCAGTTGTGCAATTCTATCTCCCTGCTTTATAGAAAATACACCCCGAGGGCTAGAACAGAGAACTTGAATCTCCTCTTTATGATATGGGTCAACAATCCCAGGATATATAATGAGTCCCTGTAAAGTTAAGGAGCCACGGCCCAGAATAAGCCCAATGGTGGCAGGGGGCAAAGGTCCAGGGAATGGACTGGGACCGGTTGAACATTCATTTGGGGCATGAGTAAGAAGTCGGAGGCGGCACGCAAGTCCATTCCGGAGGTTCCTCGGAAACCTCTACTTCCTCTTGATTGCTTTTCTGAAATTGGTTCCCATATTTCTGAGGGCCCTGGGACCATGGGCCCCGTGACCCGTTTTTTGATTGGGGTACCTTGGATTCTTCAATAGGGGGCAGAAGCCTCCCTTTTACATCCCGGACTGACCTGCATTCGCTAGCCCTATGATAACCTTTACCACAACGATAGCAAAGCTTCGATTCTCTTGTTCTTTCAGGGGCTTGACAATCTTTCTTAAGGTGCCCCATTCTCCCACAATTAAAACAAGCTTTTCGATTAGATAAATCTCTATACCTGTGCGTTTGTAAAATGGCGGCAGCTAGTCCTGCATTGGTTAGGGGTCCCCCAGCTCCCTGCACACTCTGAGCCAATCTTGTAAACCTTTGCTTTTGCGAGGGCGATAGCCGCTCGACATTCCTGGGTTGCTTGTTCATAGACAAGTTGCTCAATCAGGGGCATAGCTTGTTCTGAATCACCAAAGATGCGACTGGCGGCCTCTGTCATTCTGGCCACAAAGTCTGAAAATGGCTCTTGGGGTCCTTGGACAATCTTTGTAAGGTGTCCACTGGACTCTCCCCTTTTGTGAGGGCCTTCCATGCTTTAATAGCGGCGGCCGACACCTGACCATAGACGCCCCAGATGTAGTTGGTTTGATTAAGGGCATGTTGACCCTGACCTGTCAGCATTTCAAATGTCCACTGCCTCTGATTCTCATCTTCAGCCGTGGCATTAACTCTAGCTTGTGCCTGGGCTGCATCATACCAGAGAGCCTTCCATTCCATGTATTGTCCCATGTTGGGAAGCACTGCTTTCACTGTCGTTTGCCAGTCAGTGGGAGTCATGGCAAAATTAGCAAGCCTTTCCACCTGTAATGTGGTAAAGTTAGCATTGACCCCATAATTACGAACGGATTCGGCCAATTCTTTAATTTGATTGTAATCTACGGGGGTATGTACTCTTCCGCCTTCCACATTCTCGAATACTGGAAAAGCCATTTGTATTTTTCTCCGTTCCTCTAAAGGTAAAAAGGAGTCAGTACCAGTATTCAGCCGAAGCTCATATGGCGGAGGCGCTGAGGGGCGTGAGCCCGCCGGATTTATAGGCGGTGGCCTCACATTCATTTTTGTTTTCAGTGGCCGGTGTCTATCAGGGTGATATCTTTTTCCTCATACCGTGCCACCTCCTCCTCTAGACCACCTTCTTCGCTAGAATCCAGAGTGTCAGAATCAGAATTATCTAGCTCCAAGGCTTCTAGCTCTACTGCAGGGTATAGACTAGATTCTGGCTTTTTCTTTTTCTTAGATTTGTTAAGGGGTGAATGATAACTCCCTTCTTTCTCTCCCCCTTTCTTAACTTCCTGGGAGGGCCTTTTTTCTTAGACATGTCTTTTCTTTTGCGAGCTCCCATTCTCTCACTCCGTTCAGTTTCTGACATGCTATCCTGAACTTCCTCTAAGGTTCCCTGACTTTCTATTATAGCAGGGTGACAGGCCTCATCCTCCAAGCAGTTTTTAACTAGCTTCCAAATGGCTTTGGTACCTAAGTGGAGATCTCCTTCTGCATGCTTCCTGTCTAGTTCTTTACCTAGCTTGTTCCATGAGGCCACAGTGAGGGACCCGGAACAAGCATACCATGGTGCCACTCTATCTACCTCCTTCACAAAATTTTGAAGTGTTCGTGGTGCAATTTTAAGATCTCTTTGTTTTAGCACAGTCTGTAAGGCTGTAACCACTGACTGTGACGACCCCATCGCGCTGACAGCTTATCTAAAAAACGCGCTCAACTCCGTTACCAGAGTGACAGCACCAGACTGACAGCACCAGACTGACAGCACCAGACTGACAGCGCCAGATGGACAGCGCCAGATGGACAGCGCCAGATGGACAGCGCCAGACGGACAGCGCCAGACGGACAGCGCCAGATGGACAGCGCCGTTCTGTCAGCACCAGCCACGATAAAGGAGAAGGACAAACAGGACTAGCACCAAAGCCTCCACTGACCCGTCCCACGGTGATGACAAACTAAGGCCAAAGTCGAGAAAAGGGTTGTTCAGGATAAAGCATACCTCTCTGAACCTACGTCCCTGCAGTTCTGAATCCGCCCCGTTTTCCGAGGGGTCTCCCGCGGCGCCGGCGATGTTGAAGAGTTCCCGGGTTTCGGCACCAGATGTCCCGCGCTACCGTCTCGCCAGCAAGAACGACGCAGAACACTCGGATCCTTCTGCAGTAAAGCTTTAATGCATCTTGAGAGATAGATGATCAGCTTCTTAGAGGGAGACCCCAAGCTAAGAAACCCAGCCCCTTATATAAGCCTAGGAGCTCCGAGTGAGATGTGTAGAGCCGGGATTGGTGGTTTGCACATCACCCCAGATGACGTCACGGGAGAGGCACAGTTTAAACAGTTAACTCCAACTGACAGCGACAGTTAACTCCAACTGACAGCGACAGTTAACTCCAACTGACAGTGACAGTTAACTCCAACTGACAGTGGATGTCAGCGCCATCTTCTAACGGCAATAGCGATAGCGAGGGCGGCTCCTCACACCAGCCAAAACAGCAGCATGCTTAAAATGTCCTTTCTAGGAGTTGTTAAGTTGTTACACACTTCATACTTTCAAGCCAGGAAGAGTAGTGTGCACCTGTTGTCCCAGCTGAGCCAGGAGGCTGAGCCAGGAGGACCACTGGAGCTCTAGTGTTTGAAGGAAGACTGGACAGACAGGTTAGACTCCATCTCAAGAGAAAGAAGGAGAAGAGAGAGAAGAGAGAGAGAGAGAGAGAGAGAGAGAGAGAGAGAGAGAGAGAGAGAGAGAGAGAGAGAGAGAGAGCCTAGGGTGGGCTGAAAGGCAGCCAGGAGGCCAGCAAGAAAAGGTGGAGGGCAGATCTGGGAACCAGTTTGGTAGATGATGCTGTCATCATCTAGGAACCAGGTTGGTAGATGATGCTCTCATCTGGGAACTGGGATGGTGAATGCTGTAGTCAAGAAGGTAGAGTGTGTATCGTCCTGCTTCCAGCCTCTTTCCTTATCACCAGAAGGCTGGCTGGGATTCATATATGCTAGTTTAGCAGACAAGAAGCAGCAGTTGGTGAGGAGAGAGGGTCTCCAGAGAATGAAAACTCAGCAGGCCAGGATTAGGAGATGGGATTAGGAAGCATGAATTTAGGAGAGCATGGGGGAGAGCATGGAGCCCACAAGCTGTGCCCCACTGTGCTTTCTGCAGCTGGGACAAACACTTAATCAAAAGCAGGCTGGTGGGGGAAGGGCTTTATCTCATTTTACAGCTCATAGTCCATTATGAAGGGAATCCGGGCAGCAACAGAAGCGAAGACCATAAAGAAACGCTGACTACAGGCTGACTTCCTTATACAACTCAGGACCACCTTCCCAGGGATGGCACGGAACACAGTGCTCTGGGCCCTCACACATCAAGCACTAATCTAGAAAATGACCTAAAGACTCACCTATGAAGAAACAGTGCATTTTCTCAATTGAGGTTCCCTCTTCCCAGAGAACTCCAGCTCGTGTCATGCTGACACAGAAGCTAGCCAGGACACTCTGCACGCCCAGAACCTTGCTTCCCTGTTAGGATATGGAACAACTCCCCAATTGATACTCTGGGTCCCATGGCTGCTTCATACAGTCAGAGGCCTGTAGCTGCCAGGAATCATCTCCTCACGTGAAATTATTTATTCGATCTGCTCAGGCCAACTAATCACAGGTGGTCCAGGATGATGTCAAAACTGCTTCCATTTGCAATAATAGCAAGTCTGATAACATCACCTAATTTGTTAGTGTCACAGGTTAACATCCATAGAGGCCACTCATTGAATGTAACTTTCATCTTAATAAACATGGTTTGAGATTATTTTCCTAGACATTAAGTCACTCCACAACCATCCAGAAATGTGAGGCCTTTAGTGTTCAGATACTTGCAGGGTTGAGAGGGCACGAGGCACTCAAGTCTAGTCCACTCAGCCCAGGTAGTACAAAAAGATGCCATCCAGGAAGGGACATAAGTAGAGATGGGGCTAGCAGGTGAAGATTTACAGGGCAGAGAGGATCTAGGAACTGGCTTTCGTGCCTAGGCCAAGAGTTCGAAGAATTAAAATAAGGAATTTGCAATATAAATGGACTCATTAAAGACCTGTGAATCCCAAAGACCTTCCATGGGGGGGGGGATTCAGAGCAGAGGCATCAGCATGACCCCCGGAAAGTGGTGTGAGTGAGACTGCCGGTGGGACAGAGGAACAGGTGTCAAGGGAAATGCCCTCAACCCTGACCCTGCAGAATGCCCTCTACTGTGCAATTTGCTGAGCTCCTTGACGCCAGGGGATGGAGTCTGTCGTGAACGCCCCTGAATGTGAGTGACACAGAGGAGCATCTGTGGAGAGAGCTCTGCAGGGCATAGAGTAAATGTCTTATGCCAAGAAGGAAGCTCTGCTTGCCAAGACGGATGAAGAAGAAACGTGCAAGACCTACAAAAGAGGGAGTAAAACCCAGACCTGCGGGCTTTGCAAGCATCTGATGGAGGGTAGAGAATGAAGCTCATCCTGGGTGGCACCTGCCCACCTGCAACCCCTGTCCATCATCCCAAATACTCTGAATTAGTCACGGTCTTCCCTGTTTGAAAGATGAGAAAAGTGAGCTTCTGGACCAGTATGTCAGAAGTCCAAAGTCACATGACTATCCCTTAGTGGAGCTGTCATTCAGACTGACCCTCAAACACAGGTCACACCTCCAGAATCTGGCAAGACATCCGGTATCTCTAACGATGGAGATGGAGTTTGGAGGAGGAGAGTAGGAGCGAGACCACACAGTCTAATTGGGGGGAAGTGAGGGAAGGTTTGTGACTGAATGTCTTGCCAGCAGCTCCACTGTTGAAGCAGGCATCAACACAGTCTTTGTAACAAGAGCAGTTGCTGCTGTTAGCATTCTAAGCCTTGCTTACCCATCATCTGCAGAGAAGGAGTCCAGGAAGAGAGCATGGAGTTTGAGAAAGCAAGAGGTTAAACAGAAAAGAATAGGTATCTAACGGCAGGGTGAAAAGTGTCAAGATCTCAGCAGGAGAGATGATCCCAGGGTATGGTGGTGTCTTTGCCTCGGAGTCAAACAGAACAGGAAAGGGCATTCATGGAAGCAGAGCCAGAAAGATGACACATTTAACACTAAGAAGACTTGAGAGCAGATGCCCAGATGGAGGAGGGGGAGAGAGTCAGGGAGAATGTTAACAGGAAGATGCCAGACGGAGTCCTGTGTGCAGCAGAGCTTCAAGGCCACATGCTGGCCACTGAAACAGCAACGTAGCTCTCCTCTCTTCTGGACCAGGCCTCAGCAGCAGGTGAACAAGAGGGGAGAGCAGACGGCTCTAGTGAGTCACAGTGGGACACTGGCGGAAGGTCAAGGGGCAGAGGGGCTGGCTGAGACTGATGTGACCTTGAGAAGACATTTACAAGAAGGGATCCATGTTGCAATGTGTGCTGTCTTGGGACTTGTCTCGGGACTTGGCAAGAACTCTGTATTACCAGGGTCCTGTTTTCAATAGATTAGCTCTCCGATAGTTTGGTCTAAAGGTTTCCTGATCATATCCTCCACCCACATCTTTTTCAACACATCGTAAATATTAAAGAGACATCTTCCAAGTCAGCCTCAGAAACAGAAAACAAAGTTGGGGAAGTAATCAAAGACTCTTGGAGAGTCCACATTCACAGGAAGTTCCCGGTGCCCTTGCATGGCCCCAGGACCCTGGCAACTCTATCAAGAGTACTAATAGAATCCCTGCCAGACTTAGGAACCCTATCCTTTGGGGACTCGGCTTCCTTGAAACCCCCTTTATTCCTAATCTTCTGGAACAAGTTTTGTTCTCTTATCTAAATGATGTCCTGTCCCTTCCTGGCCCAAAAGTTCCCATGTGCTGTGCAGCCCAGATGGGCCGCTCTCTACCTGGGCACTGCTGCTGTGGGTCTGTCACCTGATTAGTCTCTCTTACACTGGGGGACTTGGCTGCTTTCTCTGTATCCATCAAACATATAAATTCCCAGAAAATTGCAGTTTTCCCAAGACACAAATGAGCATGAAGGCAGGCAAGCAACTGCCTATTGGAGCAGCTTGCTGAGCCAATAAGAAACAGAGAGGCTTGCTGAGGCACGAGCATCATCCCAGGTCTGTCTTACTGCTGTCCCAAAGTACCCACATCCCCCAAGTCAAGGGAGGTTTCTGCTCCAAAAGTGAAAACCTGATTCAGGATGCTATCCAACAGGCAAGTGCAAAAGGCAGCTCTTGTTGTCCCACACTCTTCCAGAGTTCAGTATGTTGGAAAATCTGGGCACCTCATCTGATACTCCTCTAAGCTTACAGATGAACTCACTTCCCCATGAACTGAGTCATGTAAAAAATGACAGATGAATTAAGCAAGAGGCAAAAGGGGCAATCTCAGAAGAGCTGTCTGAATCCTGAGATGAGTGAGGACCACAGAGACAATGAAGTCTGAATCCACTCCCCAAAAGTACTTCAGAGACAACTCAGTAAGAAGGCTTGTCCATTGCATGGATGCTGCCAAGAGTCCTGAGGTGGAGTGTTCCACCAGGCCACCATTCTGAGCCTGCATCCCACTGCGATGGAGGGAGGTGGGTGAGGGGGGAGACAATTGGCTTCTCCTACTCCGTGACTTAGGCTGGGCTGGAGCCTGTGGAGCTGATGCAGATAGACTTTGTCTCCCAAGAGCTCAAGAGACCTGGTGATGCTCACCCCATCCCCCGGACCTCCATCCTTTTCCTAACCTGGCCGGACACACACCCAAGCTCCTACAAACGTGTGAGTGCAAAACTGTGTACTACATTGCAGCAAGTTCTCCCTCACTGGGAGCTTCATTCCACAGATGAACCTCTGTCCCTGCCCCTCCAGACCTCCTCCCCAGCTTGAACCATATGATCTTTTGAGCCAATCCCTTTATTATGCTCTTGGTGGCCCAGCACCCTCAGCTGATGCTACTGGGGAACACTGGTGCACTTTAAACTAGTGAGCATGCACACCTTCAAGGGGGCCCAGGACTGTCAGGAAACGACTTCTGCAAAGCCCTTGACCTTTCACCACCTTGGCAGTTCTCAATCTCCCGGCACGCCTTGACCTTGGGATGATGTCTTCCTTCGTAACTCCCTGAGGAAACAGAGCAGGAGAAGATCCCCACCTGCTCTCTGCTGCATGGAGGCCTTGGCTGAGAAGGTCCCTAGCTGTCCGGTCTCCCTGCAAGACCCTCTCTGCCCTCCCACTTCCCATCCTCTGCTAAACTCTCTCCATGAAGCCCAAACACAGTAGGACTTATGCCCCTTGAACAGACCCCTTACGAGCCCACGGCCCCTCACAACCATCATCCTCTTCCAGCTCACTTATTCTTCACCGGCTGCTCCCCTTCACACGCCACCACACGGCTTTTATTCTACCACCTCATCAAAACCATTGACAATGTCATTGCAATATTCACTTTTTCTACTCTTCTTGCTCGATAAAGTTAACTGTGCACTTTTTGTTGCTGTTGTTGTGGGGTTTTTTGAGACAAGATTTCTCTCTATAATCCTGTCTGTCCTAGAACTCACTCTGTAGACCAGACTGGTCTCAAACGCACAGAGATCTGCCTGCTTCTGCCTTCCAAGTACTTGGATTAAAGGTGTGTGCCACCACCACTCTGCATCAATTTTCTATTTTTAATTGCATTCATTTGTTTTGAGAGGTGTGTGTGTATACGTGTGTGCATGTGTGTGTGTGCACACATGCATGTGTGTGCCTCAGTGGATGAACAAAGATCAGAGAACAGCTTGCAAGAGTCGGTTCCCTCCCTCTGCCATGTGATCCTGGAGACTGAATTCAGGTCTTGGAAGCAAGCACCTTTACCCTATGAGCCATCTTGCTCGCCCTGTTCACTACTTTTTACGCTCACCTTACACTCTACATTTCTCCTTGTCTCTCCGTCAACCCTCAACTTCCTGTCCTCTGTCCACCTGCTGGCATAGAGCCCCCAACACCAGCCATTGACATGGATGACCCAATGTCAGTCCCCAATCTCCACTCCTCTATTTTCAGTCACCCCCTTTGACTTCATGCATTATCATTGTTTTACACACTTGTCTGCAAATGACTCACAAAGGCAGATTTCGTCCAGCTGCATCCTCCAACCAACTCCACAATGGCATTTCAAATCACCTACCAAACAGCAACTCCCAGATGTTGACTCTTATACTGAAAATCAAAAAGTAAACTCTTCATGTCTCACTAAGAAACAGAGAAAGAAGGAAGGAAGGAAGGAAGGGAGGAAGGAAGGAAGGAAGGAAGGAAGGAAGGAAGGAAGGAAGGAAGGGGAAGAGGAGGAGAGAGGGAGGGGCCAGTTCCAAGAAGCTTTTCCTGGAGAAATGGCCACTCTAAATGGCTTTTATCTTTGGTCATCCTGTTCTTCTTGCACCACAAAGCTGTTAGCCAATCCTGTTGGACTTGTTTTTAAAGTAATTCTAGAAAATCTGGAGTCGTGATATAGGACGCCAGAGAAATAACATGTTCGGACACTTCCTCCAAAAATGAAAAGCCATGGATTCCTTCCAGATTTATATGGTTTGATGAAACAAAACCTCCTTAAACAGTGTCCCAGGTGATACAACATCCCAAAACAGCTGAGATTATGCAGTTACAGATGACTACAGCCAGGATTTCTGGGTCTTCTTAGGATCCCAATGGTATGGACAGCATCCCCAACCAGCAGGAAGCAGTTTGGAATAAACAATGCCCAAATTCCCAAACATTGTTTATAAATTTTTGTTTTCATTAAATGGGGTTGCTTATAAATGGTTAATGATCACAACCAATCTCTTTTTAAAGGTAAAAGGGAGATTATGGTATAGTAATAAATACTTTGTACTGGAATGGATTTTCATTTATTGATACAAATTTAAGGTTCAATTTTGTGATATGTATATTTCTCCTATTGTTTAAGTATTGTGTTTATACTGATCTTTTAAAAATGTAATGTATATATAATTAAGTACAGATTATAGATAGTTACCTATAATAGTCAAAATTTATAGTTAGGTTAGTTAGGCTTTCTAGATATACAGAGATATATTTGAGATAGATAGTCTTCAAACCTTTTAAAAACCTTCAGAAAATGCCATTTAAAATGCTTTATGGTTTGGGGTTTTTTTTTTGACAATGAGAAATATCTGTTCCTGGCAGCACCAATTATGTCTGAGAGGAAGCTGGGCATCGAAGAAACTTGTTATGGAGTTTACTTTCAACATGGCAAAATTAGCCATTTGGGCAAGAAACTGCTCTTGCCTGGACTGTTTAACTATTGTTCTATAAACTGGACATTCAAGACCCACAGTAAAGTGACTAGTGAACTTGATGGGACAGTCCTAAAGGGTTCCTACTTCATGGAAGAGTCTGCCAGACATTCTGTAGAACAGGCAGACAGTTTAAAATTTCCTGCTTTGCTAAGAAGTCTTCCAGGCACACTGTGGCCTTTGGGCTGAAGATGGATGCTCCAACGTCACAGAGGAGCTACGGGTGACTGTCCAGGTAGCGAGATGTCTCTGCCAATTCTAGTGTTTATATATTATACTTCTGTAGTCTTTGATGGAGTTGAAGACAGATAGTTATAGTTATAGTTTTCCTTCGTTATGATAAAAGATAAGCTACATATAAGACTTTAGACTCACACAGATAAGATAGATGATAAAATAACTTTCTTTAAATCTTACTAAATGTTAATGGACTAAATATTGTAACTATAGTTCTTACTTGATAACTGTTCTGTTATATATAATTTGACTATGTTAAAGTTAAAACCTTTTTATTTAGACAGAAAAGGGGATATAATGGGGGCAGTCCTTCTGTGTATATGTGCTGTCTTATTGGTTGATTAAATAAAACACTGTTGGCCAATAGGGAAGCAAGACATGTGGGACTAGGAGTCGGCAAGGATTCTAGGAAAGAGGCACTGTCAGTCACGATGTAGGATGCCGGAGAAGTAACATGTTTGGACCCTTCCTCCAGTAAGAGAAGACCACATAGAACTACTCAGATTAGCAGTTAAGGGTTAATAATTAAGTCAGAACTATCCAGTAAGGAACCAAGCAAACAGGCAACAGTTTCATAATTTAAAAAAAGAAAGAAAATGACCTCTTTGCCTCTGCTACCAACCCAGAAAAAGTTACCCTACTTGTCCCACTGTCATTTTCTCAGCCTCTCCCTCTCGTCCCTGTTTTTGTCCCACTCCCACCCCATCTTGTTACTCCAGAGTGACTTTCTTAAAGAATAAGTGATGTCAAGTGACATACACTACACACTCCCAGCACTTAGGATACTGAGGCAGAAGGTGCACAAGGCCAGTCAAGGTTACACATCTAGACTTTACCTCAAGAAAACCAAGAGAGGAGGAAGAAAGGAGAAAAAGGAGGAAGACAGACAAGGAAGAGAAAAAGTAACACACTTTCTTACTCAAATCCTGCAATTCCTTACCCTCTCAAAGTCCTTAAAATGTCCCAGATGTTCACCATGATCTGCAGTCCCTCCCCCACGGACTCCTACACAAGAACATATTCCAGTTCCATCCACACACACTTAGGAATCTCAGTGTCTTCACTCACTGCTGCCCACTTGGATCGGGATGAATCCCTGGTCTCCTCATAGCTGGCTACCTGTATCCCTTCAGCTCCCTAACCAAAGCTCCCTTCAGACTAAACATTTGATGGCCATAGTAAGAACACCAGCTAGTGGGGTTGGAGAGGTGGCTCAAAGGTTAAGCACACTGGTTGCTCTTGAAATGACCCAGTTTGGGTCCCAGACTCTGTGTGGTAGCTCACAGCTGTCTAACTCTAGTTCCAGACCATCCCACACCCTCTTCCAGCCTTCATGGACATGAGCCATATGCATAGTGCACATACATGCAGACAAAGTACTCATTCAAATAAAATTGCACTTATGGTTCACCACTGGACCCATTTCACCTACTGCTGCCAACCCCCACCCCCAGGCATTCTCTCTGCCACATAGCCTGTAGGCAAGCCTGACATGAAGCATTCTAGAATCTCACATCAAACACACAACCAAGAGAAGAAGTTCACATTCCCAGGTCTCATCACAAAAACACAAGCAAAACGCGAGACCAAACTGGCCATTTTCCAAAAAATAACAGCAACAATAAACACCTGAGCGTGCCGGGTGGTGACAGCACACGCCTTTTTATCCCAGCACTAGGGAGGCAGAGGCAGGCAGATCTCTGTGAGTTCGAGGCCAGCATGGTCTACAGAGCAAGTTCCAGGACAGCTAGAACTGTTACACAGAGAAACCCTGTCTCAAAAATAAATAAATAATTGTAAAAAGTTATAAACCTAAAAAAAAAGTATAAACACCTGAGTGATGCTCAAGAAAACACAAACCAGCAGCTAAATTAGAAAACAATGGACAACATACGTGAGGGTATGGGGAAAGGGGAACTGTCGTTCATTGTTGGTGGGACTGTAAACAGGTGCAGATACTCTATACATTAGTGTGGAGGATTCTCACAAAGCTGGAAGTGAACCTACCATGAGCCAGCTATACCACTCCTCAGCATGTGCCCAAAGGATTTCACATCCTCCTCTGCAGACACCTACTCAACCATGTGCATTGCTCTAATCACCATGCCTAGAAAATGGAAACAACTGAAATGTCCTTCAGCTGATGAGTAGACAAGGAAAATGTGGTGTGTGTGTGTGTGTGTGTGTGTGTGTGTGTGTGTGTGTGTGTGTGTGTGTGTGGTGGAATGCTACTCAATGTAAAGAGAAATAAAGTTTAGATAAATGGATAAAGCTAGAATATATTAGATTGAGTAAGGTAGTCCAGACCCAGAAAGATAACTGTCACATGTTACTCTCTCATCTGTGGTTCCTGTCTCCGAATCCTCAGATGTGAGTACATAAACTGCAGTAACTGAAGAAACCAGGAGAATAAAAATGGTTAGAGGAGCAAGTGGAGAGGATTGCTGGAGAGAGAAACAGCAGGACAAAGGTATATGAAGGCAATACGGGGGAGATGGGGAAAACGGCAGAGGGTTCAATTGAGGAGGAAGGATGAATAATTGTAAAGACGCTCAAGAAAGTCATAGGAATCATACTATCTTATTTTTACCCAAAATTACATACAATCTGTATATGTGCATGCTTAGATATAGTTTTAATGAAGTTATGCCACTTGGGCTGGCAAAGCTCCCCCAAAAGACTGTAGACTAACAAAAGTCCAAGTACCAGGCATGAGAAACTGTGAGTTGTTGTCACAGGAACCCAAGAGACTCTCAAAACACAGTATAGGCTATTGCTGTTGCTCTGGGTTCCTTCCAGGAAGTTAAAATCCTTATTGCTAAAGGCACCACACAAGCCAGGCATGCCTTTAATCCCAGCACTCAGGAGGCAGAGGCAGGCAGATCTCTGTGAACTTGAGGCCAACCTGGCCTACAAGGTGAGTTCCAGAATAGCCAGGGCTGTTATGCAAAGAAACCCTGTCTCAAAAAACCAAAAAAGAAAAAAAAAAAAGACACCACACATTTTGAACACAGACTGATTTGAAATAATGCTTTTTATACATAAATCTGAACCTGTGAAATCTCAGCAATATGGATGACTAAACAAAACCTGGAAATTAACAATACCAATTGGCTTGCCAAAGTGAATTCTCATAAAGATCCACCCCTAAATGAAGAGTTACAACAATTAGTGGTTTCCAGGAGAGGGAGAATCAGTCTTCCCATGAGTAAGCCCCCTGAAAGGTTATTCGATCACAAAAGTTCTGCCCTAAACTCATATACACATGGGCAACACTAAATGGATCTGCAAGTTGTCTTTATACAGGTTGTCTTTATAAGTGTATACATATAAATATATATATATCAAGAATAATCAAGTACTAGGAAGACAAGAATTTGAGGAGTGAGGGGACATAGGAAGAGTTGGGGGAAGGAAGGAGGATGGAGGCATGATATAAATACAGAACTCATATGTGACATTCTCTAAAAGAAAATTAAAATAATTTTTAAAGATTTATTTATTATGTTCTGCCTGCATGCCAAAAGGGGGCACCAGGTCTCATTTCAGGTGGTTGCTGGGAATTGAATTCAGAAACTCTGGAAAGTGCAGCTAGTGCTCTTAACCTCTAAGCCATCTCTCCAGCCTCTAAAAATAAGTTTTTAATGAAAACAAGTGACCGAAAATGCTGGCAAGGATTGGACTTTAGGCTCCACTGGATGAAAGCACATCTGACACTGTAAATCTCATCCCAGACTTCATAGAGGGAAACCTATTACTGCTGTTCTGTTAAACAGCCATGTCACCAAGATGCCCTCTAGATGTCTGTATATAACTTTAGATTACCAAGATGACCTCTAGATATCTGTATATAACTTTAGATTACCAAGATGCCCTCTAGATGTCTGTGTATAGCTTTTAATTACCAAGATGCCCTCTAGATGTCTATGTATAGCTTTAGATTACCAAGATGCCCTCTAGATGTCTGTGTATAGCTTTAGATCCCTGCTTGTTTCAATCTCCCTCAAAGACACTTCTCTCTGCGGTGGGCAACAGTTAACGCAGGGACTCAGCTGGTCAAAGTGATGAGAGAAGTGACTGTTGAGTGCTCAGCCCTAAATGGGACATCTGTATTGTCCCCCTCTACAGCTCAGGGAACAGCACAGAAGAGAGAGCAGGGAAGGTGCAATGAAAAGTGTCTTCTGGAACTAACATAACATGGCCACCACAGTTCTGAACTCATAGCAGTGTGGTTATCTGTGCAAGACCTGGACAAGCTTGCCAGTCAGCATGCCATCTTGGATAGGGGATGGATTCTTGATGCCCTAAGTAACTATTGGAAGTTAATGGTTGTTGAAGGAGGGAAGTTATTTCCTTCAGTGGTGTAGCCACTGGCAAAATGCCATGCTGCAGTAAATAATCCACCACTCCCTCTTACCCAAACTCTAATTATACTCAGGTCAGGAGGTCACACACAAAATACTTAAAAGGGGAGAACTTCTTGGGAAGAAGGAGTTTAATGGGAGTGAGAAGGAGATAAAGAAGTATGGGTGGGTATGATCAAAGTAAATTATATACAGGCATGAAGTTGACAAAAACAAGTAAAATTTAAAAGTCAAAAAACTCTGAATCTATGAACAAGTTCTATACCATATACATGAGAATGGGAGACTGAGCAAATGTGTAAGGCAAATGACATCCTGGGAACATACCTTGGTACAGTACTGTAACAAGTATCTGAGACTAAATACTTCTAAAGAGCAGGAACTTATTTCTTAGCAATTCTGAAGCCTAAGAAACCCAAGGCCAAACCATTGCTGTTTAGAGAGAACATTTTTACTGACTCATCCCATAGGGGAAGTGAAGGGATAAAAAGAGAGGAAACGGGAGAGGGGGAGAGGAGGAGGGAGGGAGAGAGGAGAAGGTACTACCACAGCCACAGCATCCTTACTGTGCAGGAGTCTCCCAGGTGGTGCTGGTTTGGTTTTGAAGGCATGAAGGAGTTGTGGGGAACAGCCAAGGCCAGGAACTGGGAGAGACCAGAGAAGCCATGGGTGAAGACGCAGCCAGAGTAGCCGTGGCAGCCCCAGGACTGAAGGGCCATGAAGAAGCTGAGGCTTGCACCATGAAGAGAGCCCCGGAGGCGCTATTGGGGAAGGTGCAGCCCAGTTGCAGCAGCAGACCCCAACATTTGGAGATGCCAGTGCCATCAAGAGCAGCAGCAGCGGTGGAGTGGAGCCAGCCTGGGCCTAGAAGACAAGGTGTGCGTGTGTTGCAGAGGGCGGAGCCAGAGAGGTGACCCGGGCCCTTTGGAGGAGCCCAGAAGACTGCAAGTAGATCCCAGACACTGGATCCTGAGTTATTAGGAGTTGGAGTTGGTTTTGCTTTGATCTGATTATGACTGTGCCCTGGTTCTTCCCTCTTGAAGTAAGAAAGCATTTAACTTAACTTGGATTTTAAAGAAGTCACAGCTGACAGACTTTGAACTTTTAAAAGACATTCTGGATTTTTAAAGAGGTTGAACTCCTACTGTGTTTGGCTTTGTAAAGGCTAGGGAGCTTTTTAAATTACTATGTTTTAAAACATGATTTTAATATTAACATGCCATCTTGGGAATAAATGAGAAAGGAGAGGTTCCAGTTGAAAAGTGATGTATGTGTGTACCAAGCTGACCAGGGGTCAGTTGTACTGGCTAGTTTCCTGTCATCTTAACACACGCTAAAGTCATCTGAAAGGAGGGAACCTCAAATAAAAAAATGCCTCCTTGGGCTGGTGGTCCTGCTTCTGTAAGAAAGCAAACTGAGAAATTCATGAAAAGCAAGCTGCACCCCTCCATGGGCCCTGCATCAGCTCCTGCCTTCAGATTCCTGCCATTCAGGTTTCTGTCCTGACTCCTTTCAGAGATGGACTATAATGTAAAAGGGTAAGCCAAATGAACCCTTTTCTCCCTAACTTGCCTTTGGTCATGGTGCTTCCTCACAGCACTAGCATCCCTCACTAAGTCAGTCGTCATGGTCCAGCCACCTCCTAAATGCCTCCTCTCTCTCTAAGCGCTGCCACAATGACAATCGCCTGTCAAGGTGAGTTTTGAAGAATACCAGTATTTCAAACCTTCAAAGAATCGAGAAGCCCTCTGGGGTCCCTGTCCCTTAGCAGACTTCCCTTCACCCATCCTACCACAGGCCCAAGGCTGAAGCAGCAGTGAGTCCTACCTACCACATCCCCACAGGCATGAAGACAGCAGCACAGAAAGATGGGGACCTGGGGGAGCCCCAGACAAAGTCTGACTGCCAACACCTCCTGTTCCCAAGCTCCACAGCAGGACTCCAGCCAAAGCCTCTCCAAGGCTCAGCTTTCAGCAATTAAAACATTTGTCAAAGAAGATTTAACCCAGCATTGTGAAGTGCTCTGTCAAACAGATTTGGCTCAGTGCTTTTTAAAGTTCTGTGAAATGGCTACTCCCAAAAGTAATTCAATTATGTTACCATGGCTTTAAACAAAAACAGTAACTAGAAAGATGTTGATGAACCAGGAAAATCATTTTCAACCACAGTCATCACTTCTGGAAAAAAAAAAGAAAAATTACTTCTAAACTGTAGGATGGACTCTAACATGAAGACTCCGAAAACCCAGAAGTCAAAGAAGGGACAAGCACAAAAAAAAAAAAAAGATAACCGTGGCAGTAACCATGGCAACACCAAACTGTGGAAGAGGGCACGAGTCTCAAGCCAGCATCCATACGCAGCACACCTTGCCCTTTGAATCAGAGCCTGGACGTGCTTATGTAAACGCAATGGGGTGAGTCCTGACCCACTGTGTGAGCCGGATACACACGATGCTCTGTGACTGACTGGCCTTGACTGAAAGCAGCGGAACAGTAAAAACAAAGTATAAATACATATATGCATGCAAGTGCCATAAGGAAACCCTCTCTTGGTTGTGCAGACTTTATTTTTGTTAATGGCGGCCTGAGGAGTTGTGGAGGCAGGCAGCTCACAGTAAGCTGAGAAGGGCTTGGGAGAGCCTGCACTATGAGGGAGTGCTGTGAGGACAGCCCAGGTAGGAGGAGAGGAAGAGAGCAGGACAGGCTGTGAGGGTGAGGAGGGAGGGAGAGGAGGGGAGGACAGAGAGACTGAAGGTGAGGAGCTGGCGAGAGACCAGGCAGGGAGAAGGGCCTCGCTTGGCAGAGTCGCCAGAGCAGACAGGTCCCAGAAGCAGTCAGAAGAGAGGCGAGGAGGACACTGAGAGTCAGGGTGAAGTGGGGAGGTGGTGAGCAGGGAGACGCAGCCTGAACGGATGGGTGGAGGCCGACCAGGCAGGAGTAGCGCCGTGGAATTTGGAGAACCAGATGACAGGCTCAGCCCAAAGCAGGCCCACAAGGACCAAGACTGTTAGAGAACCTGGCTCCTGGTGAGTTGTAACTGAGGACCTCACAAGCCAGCCCTCTGCAAAGGATCTGGAAGGCACTGTCTCCTAGACATCACCTCATGCTTCTCACTCCAGGGCCCAGAATGGATCCTTCTGCCCTAGACTTCCCTGAGGCGCCACTGCTCTCCTGTCCCTGGGGAGGCATCAACATTACCTCAGCATCTGGGCTAGCTGAGGCCTGTGCTCTCCCTGCTGTCATTTCCCTTCATTGATGACTAATAAAGAACAAACTTAAACAATTTTTTAATGAAGCCAAACTGTGTCTTTTGTTCCTGGTCCCAAGTCAACCAAGGAAGTTTTTTTTCCCATTTGGGAGGATGGAATTAAGAATCTTCAATAGGCTTGGCAGTGGTGGCACATGCCTTTAATCCAGCACTTGGGAGGCAGAGGCAGGCAGATCTCTGTGAGTTCGAGGGCAGCCTGATATACAGAGAGCATTCCAAAACAGCCAGAGCTGTTCAACACAGAGAACTATGTCTTGAAAAACAAACAAACAAACAAAAAAAGAATCTTCGCTAAGGGGCTAGAAAGATGACTCAGAGGTTAAGAGCACTGGTTGCTCTTCCAGAGGTCCTGAGTTCAATTCCCAGCAACCACATGGTGGCTCACAGCCATCTATAATGAGATCTGGTGCCCTCTACTGGCATGTAGGCATTCATGCAAGCAGAACACTTTATACATCGTTAATAACAAATTTTTTTAAAAGAATCTTTAGTAGATTTTTGGAGGGCTGGAAAGATGATTAGGAGCACTGACAGCTCTTCCAGAATACCAGAGTTCAAGTCCCAGCATCCACATCTGGCAACACAGGACTGCCTGTAACTCTAGTTCCAAAAGACCTGATGAACTCTTCTGGCCTTGATGAGCACCAACGTACATGTGCACATATCCAGATATAGAAACAAAACATACACATAAATAATTGTTTAAAGACTCCAGTGGACTTTTGCTATATGCACATAGTGTAAAAGCCCTGAGCAGGATAAAGATGTGCAAAGAAACAAAGCCACTGTGGTGATTTCAATGAGAATGCCTCCATGGGCTCACATATTTGAATGCTTGGTCCCCAGTTGGTGGAACTGTTTGGGAAGGATTAAGAGGTGTGGCCTTGGGGGCTGGAGAGATGGCTCAGAGGTTAAGAGTACTGACTGCTCTTCCAGAGGTCATGAGTTCAATTCACAGCAACCACATGGTGGCTCACAACCATCTGTAATGAGATCTGGTGCCCTCTTCTGGTGTGCAGATGTACATGGAGGCAGGGTGTTGTGTTTGTAATAAATAAATAAATCTCAAAAAAAAAGAGGTGTGGTCTTCTTGGAGGGTGTGTGTCCTTGGAGGTCACATCACTCCCAGTTAGCTCAGCTCTCTGCCTCCTGCCTATGGATCAGATGTAAGCTTTCAGCTCACACCCTCCATGCCTGCCTGCTGCCCTGCTCCCAGCCATGAAAATCATGAGTATACACTCTGAAACCACAGGCACCAAATAAACTTTTTTTAGTCTTAGAAACAGAGGTTTTTACTAGGTTTTGGTTCACACAAGGTACTTCACATTATCTGGTAGCACAGGGGTGCCTGTGGGTAACTTGCAGCACTTTTGGAGGCGGGGCGGGTTCAAGGCAGCTAATCAGGCCTGCTCAGGAGGAGGTGGGAGGTGGGAACCCGAAGGAATGAGGGAGGGCGGCAGGTGTGGGTTTTGCGGTCCTAGGTCCCAGGCCTCAGTTTCCCCGCTGGGCACAGGAGGGTAAGGTCTGAGGGTCTTGGAAAATCAAGTACACCCCCCATACCTTTGCCCCCCAAGTTTTCTTTCATTGAAACTGCCTGCAATCTCCATGGGTTCACAAACCACAAACTGAAGAGATGAAGAAATGGGAAACTCTTTGGGGACAGCCTCTCCCACAGCCTGCTAGGAAATCCACAGCCTGGCTACCCCATCAAGGACCCCAGTGTTCCCCGTGGGTCAGTCCTGGGAAGGAAGCAAGGCCTGATGGGTGAGGCGGGAGCATAGCTAGCAAAGGCTTGTCCTCAGGAGGCTGAGGCAGGTTGACTGCAGTGAGTTCCAGGCCAGAGACGGCTACAAAGTGAGGCCCAATTAAACAAAACAACACAATGAAAACACAGAAGAAGAAACAAAACCCCAAACCTACACAATGATGCTGATGTGGGGAGCCAGCACCCTTGGGTGTTCAGTAGCCGGCCTCCTCCTGGCAGTAGGGCAGGTACTCAGGGCCTTCACCATGGCCATCACCCCCGCCAGGCGCTCCGTCGACTGCTGGACCCTGTGGGCAATACTTGGGGTCATATATCTGCCACCCCAGCCCGAAGACCTGACCACTCTGGTCGGTGCCCTGCGTGTAGCCCATCTGCAGGGACATGGAAAAGTTGTCGCACTTGTCAGTACCCAGCTTGGTGTCGTAGATGTGCCTTCGGGTCCTTGGAGCTTTCATGTCCACCTGGCTGGCACACTTGTTGGTACCCATATGAAGGCTGATGGTACAGTGGCCCATGGGAGGCAGGATGTGGTTCTTGGGGTCATAGAGATGCCGTCTGGTACCGTAAGCCGTCATGCCAGATTGCCTGGCACATTTGTTGGTGCCCATCTGCAGCCCAGTGACACACTGGCTGGCCTTCATGGTGGCATCATCAAAATTCCTTTCTTGTTTTTCTGAGTATTTGACTCTGATGTCCACACCACTCTGCAGCCCCTTGGTCTTGGCCTTTCTCACCAGCGCAAGCAGAGACACCTGCACCTGTGTCATATTCCCACTCTCAAATAGGTCATTGGCCTCAAACAGGTCCACGGGGTTCATGCCATAGCTGACCATGGCCTTGAAGTTGGAGAGGTTTTCTAGCTGATGCCAGTTCTGCATAGAGCCGTTGATCTTGGGGACAGAGCCCGGCTGCAGCTTGTTCATGAGTGTGCATAGGACGACCCCATCTTTCAGACCCTTCTGGAAGTCCAGGCCTATGGGGAGGCCTGTGAGTCCCTCAATCCAGCTGCGGAGTTCAGATTCCTTCTGGGGGTCGTATTTGAACAAAAACCAGTTCCTGACCTCGAACGAGAGCCTGTAGGATGGGCCCTTGCTGAACTGCGAGGAGCTCATAGCAGGGACTGAGGGACCCGGCAGGGGACAGGCCTCAAATAAACTCTTAGAAGCTGCCATGGTCATGGTGTTTCATGACAGCAAGAGAAAAGTAACTACGACAGATGCCATGATTGAAGACACAGCAAAGGGAACATTCAATCTTCATCGTTGTTTCAGACTCCCATAGAATAAAAGGCCAGCTCATGAGTCCTGCAGGAACTACAGAGAAGAAAAGAATGAACAGCCCTCATGAGATGTCTTCATGTACATAGGAACAAACGGGTATAAAATACTCATTTCTGACAGTATCAGCCCTCAGTTTAGACTATTCCAGAGTCAGTTAGTCATGAGTGCAATAAGGAAGGAATGTTAGTTCCAAACTCTCCTTAGAAAACTCATCTCTGCTTCCTCTAGAGAGACCAGAGGGAGCCTGTGATGTGTACAGGCCCAAGAAAAAACTGAGGCTGCCTGAGTCCTGTCTGGGCGTCTGCGCCTACATTCTTCAAAATGGCAGGTAGCCATTCTGTCCTTGGAGCCTTACGGTAAGCATTACAAAGTAAGAGACACACATGGTCAGGATAGTGCCCCACAGACAGGAGGATTACCATTCACAGCTGTCACTGTTGCCTCTGCTGTGTGGTCTTAGATTTAAAGACAGGACTGAGAGTTGAGAGATGGCTCAATAGTCAAGAGCACTTGTTGCTCTTGCAGAAGACCCAGGTTTGATTCCCAGAACCCACATGGAAGCTCACAGTCATCTGGACCTCCAGCCCCAGGGATCTGACGCTCTCTTCTGACTTCTGCAGGCACTGTATACACAAGGCGCACATTCATGCAGGCAAAACACTCATACACAAAAAAAATTAAAAATACTTCTAAAGAAACTCCTAAAATAAAAACAGAATTGAAAAAGAATGCAGGCATACACTCAGTGGTAAACATGATTAGCATAGACAAGACCCAGAGTTCTAGCATCAACATGTGTGAGTGGATGCATGCATGAGTGTGTCTGTGCGTGTGTGTGTGTGTGTGTGTGTGTGTGTGTGTGTGTGTGTGTGTGTGTGTGTGTTTAAAAGGAAGCAATTAGAAGGAAGGGACAGATTTGTACATTCAGGGCCGTGAGGGGGCATACATGAAAACAGATAGTTTGTTCTCTTGTTTTTGAAGTAGGGTTCTGTTATGCAACCCAGACTATCCAGGAACCTGTTGTCCTCCTATCTTGCCCACTCCAGCAGCTGAGATTACAGGTGTGCAGCACCATGCCCAAAAAGAGAAAAATATTAATTTAGAAAATTACAGAAGATAAGTCTCACTACATATTACTCAGAATCTTTCACAGTACATGTAAAGGGATTTCCAGATCAACCTGGTCTAAAAACAAGTAGAACACATAGAATTTCAAGAATCAAAATTATTTCAGACTGACTGGCCTAGGAGTTCCCTGTATCATGAAACTAAAAATTTCATTCTCTGTGCCCCGATAGTAACTCCAACTCTTCCACTAAAAGAGTTGGGATGGGTCCTCAGCTTCATCCCAACCAGCAAACAGCAGAGAACTGGAGAAATTCAAGAGAACGTGTGGGCAAGAATAACCATTGGTGATTGCTGACTCCCTGACTCCCTGAGTGTGGCTTTAAGAGCCCAGTCACAGGCACTAGACAGTTAACTGTGTCAGCTGCAGTGTCCTTGCCACATGCATAGAGGATCTAACTAAATGTCCAACTTTAACTAGCTGGGTTCTCGTGAGAGCATCTTTCAACCAAGTGTTTGCATGCCAAGTGTTGAAGAGCCAGGCTGATGGCTCCAATGCACTCAAGCTGAGAATGGGATTCAGAAGGCTGTGTCCTCACTGGGACTAAGAGGGGGGTCAGGAGGCCACACGCTAGCCTCCATCAAAATGACTTCCTCACATCATCCATTCCCATCCAGATTTCACAAGTTACCCAGCTGACTAAATTCTTCTAAAATCCTGACAAAACATTTTTCATCCGAGTCTGGTTTGTTTCCAAAGGTGAAAAAGTCTAAATTATAAAATATTGCAACGTCTCAATGAAAGTAAACATGGGAGAATTAGGTGAAATATCATGGGCGTTTATAAAACCTCCTTCACGGAATGAAGAATTCCCAAGAGCATTTCGTCTGGTTTAAATTAATAACTTATGCTATGATTAGAACCTTGTTTGTATGACTCCTCTAGTTACTCCACATCATGAGAATGACTGAAGTGTGGCTGTGTCTGTTGACAGCTTGGGGCCCTGCTACCCTTTTCCATTGGAATGAGAGCTCTCCTGCCTCACCTGAGGCTCTGAGCCATCAGTGTGTGCCTCTTGGAATCTTGAGAAACCTCAACTCCATTTCTGCCCTGGATTGAAAGTTGGTGTGGGTTTGTATGTGTGTTCTTGTGCACGAAGTAAGAGGAGACATGGAGAGGAAAAGGTGGGAACATGGGAATGGGGAAGGAGGTGCAGGTCAGAGGACAGCTGTGAGTCAGCTCTCTCCTTCAGCTATGAGGTTTCTGGGGACCTAACTCAGGTCATCAGGCTTAACACCAGCACTGAGTGAATCACTGGCTACAACGTGTGTTTTTATGTTTTGGTTTGGTGGTACTAGAGAAAGAACCTTGGAACTTGCACATGCTAGGCGAATACTACATCACTGAGTTCTATCCCTAGCCTGTCCCTAGCCCTATACCTTTGTCTTCAGAATACCCAAGACAATTAGATGAAGACGGAGTAAGATGTCTCATAACTGACTAGGCAAAATCTCTTAGAATTTGCCCTCTGGGATCATTGGAGGGCTATGGGCACAATTTTTTATTAGTATTGGATTGCTTTGCCAAGCACTTCCTTCAGTGTTGTCTCTCAGGGAAAGAGTTTGTAATCTCTCAATATACCTCCCTATTTTTAATAAAGCGTATTTTATTTATTCTTTCATAACGTCCTTCTTTCTGTTCCATGTCCTCTTCTTCTTTTTTTGTTTCCATTCTGTCCAGTTAGTGCTGCCTGCTAGAATGTTGGCTGCTCTTGTTCAGGTCTTAAGCAGACAACCAGTTGCAGTGAATTCCCGAATGCAGCAGTCATGTGATGTCCAGGAAACAGCGTTTCCCAGCACTCCTCCACATTCTTCCACTCCTCCATCTTCTCTGCCCTCTCTTCCTAGATGTTCACTGAGTCTTGGGTGGGATGTGTTGACACACATTGTAGAGGGAGATGTTCTCCTTATCTTAGGCCCAGTGGACAGGTTTTCTCTCCATCCACTGGGTCTCACAGATGCTTCGTGAAATAACCATTCTGAGACTTAATATTAGTTACAATTATTTAGCCAATAGTTTAAGCTTCTTACTGGCTAACTCTCTCTCTCTCTCTCTCTCTCTCTCTCTCTCTCTCTCTCTCTCTCTCTCTCTCTGTTTGTACGAGACAGGGTTTCTCTATATTGTTTTGGAGCCTGTTGGTCCAGCCCGGCCTCGAACTCACAGAGATCCGCCTGCCTCTGCCTCCCGAGTGCTGGGATTAAAGGCGTACGCCACTACTGCCCGGCTAGCTCTCTCTTAATTAGCAATCCATTACTATTAATCTTTGTATTTCCATGAGGCTGTGGCTTACCTAGGTGATGCCCTTCTGTATGCTGTGAACATGTTTCTCTTATTGGTTGGTGAATAAAGCTGCTTTGGTCAATGGACAGGCAGAATTTAGCTATACAGGAATTACGAACAAACAGGCAGGGAAAGGAAGAGAAAGGACAGTCGCCATGTATCTGTCAGAGAGGCAGGATCCCCGGAAATCACCAGTAAGCAAAGGCCATGTGGAGATACATAAGTTAACAAAAATGGATTAATAATTAACAGAGAGCTAGCCAGTAAAAAGCCTAAGCCAATGGCCAAACAGTTATAACTATATATTAAGTCTCTAAGTGGTTATTTTTTAAGCAGCTGTGGAACCCAGTGGGCAGAGGAAAACCGCTCCATTGGGACAGAGATAGATGGAGAAAATCTGCTTCTACGATAGATGTCCCATTCAGGGCTGAATACTCAATATCCATTTCCTCCCTATACTTTGACCTCTCTGCGCTGACTGCTACCCATTGAGGGAGAAGCTTTCTGGCCTAACTTGAGAACAGCACCAATCTGTGTGTATAAGCATAGACATTTAGAAGGCAGTCAACAACATGCCCGTCTAGGAAGATAACGGTAGTAAGGCCTATAACCTCCAGCCATGGCCCAGCATGAATTCCCTCCTGTGGAACAGGCCTCAAACCCAAACCTGAATGATCAACCGCATTCATCTTCACGCCTCATCTGTGGCAGTCCCCACACGCTCTCACCACCACTCAGCAGATTCACCGCTGCTTGGTCTCCACTTCCAGCCAACATCAACAGGTTTTCTTTTGTTGGCTGTAGTTGCCTCGCTCTACAAAGATGCAGCTCTTCAAAGAATCACTTATTTGATTTGCTCAGTATTCACTGAGATCCTCACATCTTTGTTTTTGAATGAAACTAACCTGTATAATTTTCTTTTCTCAGGGCTCTTTTTTCTCTGGTGTGGACCATGAACATCTAAATCAATAAGACATATGAGGGAAGTTTTCTTTTTCTTTGGGGGGAGGGTTGTTTCTTGTGGTTTGGCTTTTTTTTGTTGTTGTTGTTATTATTGTTTTTTTTCTTTTTCTGATGTTTCTGGAACAGTGTAAATAACAGACATTAACAATTCCTTTAAAGGCAACAACTTTTTAGTGACCATGTCAGTTCCTACTACTATGACAAGTCAACCTAAACAATCAACTAAAAGGTACAAAAGCTTATTGGGACTCGTGGGTTCTTCCATTTCAGCCCATAGACATTTAGCCCATTGTCTCTGGGGCTGGGGCAGCACAGTCTCTAATGGCGGACACATACAGCAAGGAAGCTTCTCACTTGGTGATGGGCAGAAAGAAATGGAGGAAGGGGAAGGGCCATTGTCCCAGTGTCCCCTTCAGGCATGCTTCACAAAGCTCTGTCTTTTTTTATTTTCTAGTGGAATCTACTTCATATTAGTACACTAGCATAATGGGCTAGAGACCAAGCCTTTGATATGTGGCCTTTGGGGATAATTGGGACCCAGACTGCAGCATAATCTATTAGCAGAATTTAGGAGCTATGGGTTAATTACAGGAGTGACTCTTGTCTGAGGACAAAAGAAAGAGTCCACACAAGATTCTTAATGATGGAGTCATCAATGATGGATCTAATGATGGGTCCTCCAGGTAAGGACCTCGCTGTTTATTGAGTATTGCCCCACATGAGACGCTTATCTCGGCTGTGTTTGCAAGGCCTACACTAGTTTACTAACACTGGCTGTCCCTCCCTGCTCATCACTTCACTGAAGCAGGAGGAGAGGAAAGAGTAGAACCCTAGGACTCCAAAGATAAGGCAGTTTCCCAAGATGCACCTGACCCTGCAGCTCTGGAACCAAGACACAGTGATCTTCCCTGTGGGAACCCATTCTCATACCAGGACCAAGACTAGGACAAAGGACATGTGAAGGGAAGAAAGAGCCTCAGGTGTGCGGGTGCCAGATTGGGAATTTCTTGGAGTCTGTCCTGAAGGAAATGGGAAGCCACTAAAGATGAAGCAGTGGGAGGCAAATTAACACCAGGCTGGCAGGAAGGATAGCATCATCGAATTTAATTGAAAGAGACTGAGAAACCTGCGAGTCTTCGGGAGTTTGTGCCAAATGTGATGATTTAGCAAGACAGGAGACTGCTCCACACTGCCAGAAAGGATCTTCACTACAGTGGCTATGTTTGTCCTCTGGAAAAACTTGACAATAGACCCATCTCGAACATCCTGACCATCTTGAAAATTCCCCGACCCTGCCATACTGTCATTTGACAGCTGATTTTAGTTCATCTTTCCATGAGTTTCTAAAGAGGAAATAATAGGCATTGCCACTAACACACTCAGGTCTATCAAGTATATCTGTTACTTGTAAGCGATAGGATATTTAATAGCCATATGTAAGCCATAGTAGTATTAAAGTAAGCATTAAAATTCACAGTAAATGTTTCTATTCCAACCATGCGAGTTATGTGCTCATATACTTTGTCACATAAAAAATAATATTACTTCCATTTGGTGTGCCAAATTAAATGAAATAGGCCAAAATATTATATTTGTCATGGTTGTCATGCTGAAGTAGGCTGGTTTTAATGAAATAAACCAACCCACAGTACTGCAGCCTTTAACCCAGTTCCTGAAGTTATCCACATCAAGTTGCCAACATTTCCCATACTTGAAGATCAGAGTCTTTACCATGATTTAATTACAGCTACACTCAGGATGGGTGGTGTTCACAGAGTTTCCAGATTCATTTCATAAGTTACTTTCCAATGCAAGCCTGTCAAGTGATTCTTAGCTTGTTACACTGATAACAAAGCCCACATTTAGGTGAGCTTTGTCTCTCATTTAAATATGCCAACTCGAGGATACCAGATAGGAATTAAAATAATACCCAGCCTGAAAAGGCCACAAAGAAACATCATTTTATGTTTACTTAAAATATGTGTATCTTTATGCAAAAGCTGTGTGCAGACACACATATACATATAATATGTGTATAGTTTGAATAAAGTTATGCCCCTTAGGCTAATAATGATGCCCCCAAGAGCAGTAGACTATGTATCAAGAAAAAAAAAACAGTTCCAGGAATGGGAAACTCCCCTTCAAGCTGTTGGCCAGGGGAATCAAAGAGACTCTCAAAAAACAAAGAACTTCTTCCATTGCCCTTGGTAGCTTCCCAGAGCTTGATGTTCAGGCCTCTTTGCTGATGACTCCACAAATTTGCACCACAGGGCTTGGAGGAATGAAGCAGGCACTAGTCTAGAAGCCTCCTCCTTGAGAACTAGGTCTTACAGTATCAGAAGGTGCTGTGTAAGCTCCCAAAGGAGAAGAGCAACCAACAGTCCTACCCAAGTGCAAAGCCCACAAATTACAACAGTGACCAGCATGGCAAGAGACCCCCAAGGGTACAATAGTGGGACTTCTATCCTGGGGGCAACCAACAACCATCTAATTGGACTTAAGGCCCACTCAGTAAAGAGGAATTCGTGCCTGGAACTATAAATCCAGCTAATTACCCGTCTGTGGATGGTGAGTTCTTGGACCTTAAAGGAGAATCTATACTAATTTTCCTAAACCAGTTTTCCTAACTGTACTCATCCTTATACTCACATATAGGTGTAGCCCTCACTCCTCATCAAAGAAGCTCCTTTTTGCAGCACACAGAGATCATTACAGAAAGCCAACACCAACTGATATATCTATAGCACAACCCCTCTACCGAAGCTTCAGGAACATCTTGGAAGGAGTAGGGATGGGGGTTGTAAGAGCCAGAGGACCAGGACACTGCTGTGCAATAGTGTCTTCCGTATATGATAGGGAAGCTGTACCCATGAAATCTCAATCCAATCACCTAAACAAGAGCTACACAAGACAACACCAGCTGACTTGTCGATGTGTATAGGGGTGATCTCACAAGACCCCAACCTCAGATGAAGAGCCCTAGCCAATTAGTAGCTGCTGAGTCAATCTTTTTCAGGGATGAGTGTCCTGATGGATTAGTCCCAAGAGATCAGTCCTAAACAATACACAAACCAGTGACACTAAATGGACTCAGCAGGCCGGGCGTTGGTGGCACATGCCTTTAATCCCAGCACTTGGGAGGCAGAGGCAGGCGGATCTCTGTGAGTTTGAGGCCAGCCAGGACAGGCTCCAAAGATACACAGAGAAACCCTGTCTCAAAAAAAAAAAAAAGCATCAATAAATAAAAATACATTTAACATTTAAAAAAAGCCTGGCCTTTTTTAGAAAATTTTCTATTTGTGTCTTGCCTCTTAAGAATCACTTTATTATTCACTCAATAAACACATGCTGAGCACCTGTTATGTGACAAACATTGTCCTAAGCCTCTTGGGATAGCTGATGTGTAAAGGGAACGGCCCTCAGAAGTCACACTGCCATTGTAGAAAGCAGTCAGTGAGCAATGAATGATAAGCAAACAAATAAGATCTGTCAGTGGGGACAAATGTCATAGTATAAGAAACAGAGCAGCCTGGGGGAGGGGGAGTAAAGGACAAATTGTAATTAAAGAGGGTGGAGATTGGCCCCAAAAAGAAAATGGCATCTGAGCAAAGAAGAGTTGAAGGAGAATATCTAAGAGCAGTGTCCCAGACAGGCATCCGACAGTGTGATATTCTCAACGGCATGCCTGGTGCTTCAGCAGGCCACTGGGATCAGACAGGAATGGGGTTGGGGGCAGGGGAGTTACAAGCACCAGAGGTCAGAGAGAGGTGAAGGCAGTGTGGACAACTGAGGTCTCCAGACTTTGCTTTCAGAGAGTCTAAGACTTTGCAAGATCCTGAGCAAAGGGAGAGCAGGAGCTCATGAGCACATCGGTGATGGCACCAGCCCTGAGGAGGACAGGCTGCACCTGGAGGAAGGTCAATACAGACCATGCTGTGAGAAGCTCTTCGGCATTATTTAGTAGCAAGGCGGTAGTGTCTTTGAACTAGATGACAGCAAAGGAGGAGGAGGAAGAGGAGGAAGAGGAGGGGGAGGAGAAAGTTAGGTTCTGGACATCTTTCTTATTATTATTTATTACTATACAGTATTCTGCCTACACGCCAGAAGAGGGCACCACATTTCATTTCAGATGGTTGTGAGCCACCATGTGGTTGCTGGGAATTGAACTCAGGACCTCTGGAAGAGCAGCCAGTGCTCTTAACCTCTGAGCCATGTCTCCATACCTCTGGACGTCTTTTGAAAAGAAGGGCAATCATAGTTCCTAACAGATGGAAATTTTATCAGTTGCCATGGCTATCAACCATTTTGCTGTGAAGACAGCCTCCTCTGAGTTGGTCCGTTGAGAATTGCTTCTATGCAGAGCTCAGTACCACTGCCCAGGGGTTGCAAGCACAGGTTTTCAGAATATAGTGAACCCTGTTTAAGTTCACTACCTATTATCTAAGATGCCAGGACATATTTCTTTTACACAATTTTTAATCAGCAGAGATTTTTTTAATTAACGTATAAAATTTTACATGTTTATGAAGTACCATGTGATATTTCCATACACAAATGTATTATGTAATGTTCTAATCGCTGTCAGCTTGGCAGGAATTTTAGACACAGTTAAGATATTAGGAGATGCTCAACTTGTCACTAGAGTTTGAAAGGTCAAGAGCATTCTTTTAATTCCAGGGTAAAAGTCAGTACATGAACCAAGACCCTTGGGGGGTCTGAGCAAGAACACAGCCTTGGAAACAATCACAGTTCCTGGAGCCAGACCCCAGCCTGACAGAACCTAGCATCCCCAAGGATGCTTCCTGGATAGGGACTGAAAGAAGGGATCCATCACTGCCATCTCCCAGGGTTCTCGGGGACCCACAGTACACCAGCAACCCTTAGTATGTGCCAAAAATATCCTAACAGTTGAGAGTCAACAGAAGTCCTTGGCAACTGACCCAGCGATTTGTAGCATGTTTCTGTAAGAACAGGAGAGAAAATGCTTTAGGCTTTGCTCATACAGCATCTGCCACGATTTCTCAGCCTTGCCATTGTAGGGTGGGTACAGGAAAGGCCAGTGGAAAACAAAAGAGCACAATTGTGTTGAAATAAAACTTTATTTATGAACACAGAGGCTTGATTTTTTTGTATTACCTTCAGCTAGCACAAAATGTGACTTCTGTTATTTTGAATCACACAAAATGCAGAAGCATGGAGACATGGCTACGCAATTAGCAGCATTTACTGCTATTGCTGCAGACTCAGGTGGGTTCCCAGTACCCACATCAGTCGGCTCACATCTGCCTGTAACTCCAGTTCCAGGGCATCAGTTGTCCCCCCTCAACCTCTGGAGGAACTCGTGTGCATACGTTAAAAGTAAACAGACATTTTTTGCCAGGCGGGGTGGTGCACGCCTTTAATCCCAGCACTCAGGAGGCAGAGGCAGGCGGATCTCTGTGAGTTTGAAGCCAACCTCGTCTACAGAGTGAGTTCCAGGACAGCCAGGGCTGTTACAGAGAAACCCTGTCTCAAAAAAATGTTTTAAGAATTCATGTAAAAATCATAAATCATTCTGGTCTTGCTGCCAAACACAAGCAATGGACAGATCTGGTTCTTTGGAGGTAGCTTAAGGACCCCTGAACTAAACTCTGAGCTCCAGTTAACTAGGTGGGAAGGGAAATTCCTGCACCCTTTGCTCTCTGGAGACAGCCTAGCTAGGCATAGGGCTTCCTGTGAGGCTGGATGTGCCCTCAGTAATGACAGTTGTAAATTAATTGTGCCAGGGACAAGTCATCCATGACCCAGAGATGCTGCCCAAATCACAAGGCAACTCTGTTTCGTGGCTCTTTGCTGCCATCTGCTGGAATACTATTATAACGTTATCAGCCTCAGCACCTAACCAAGTTTGAATCCCATCCCTTGGAATTAGTTTTGTGATGGTTCAACTGTTTATTTTAAACTCTGGTCCTCTACATCCAGGAAATACAAAAATACAAGTCACAGGAATGCCAAAAGTCACTGTGTAAATTAAAAAAGGATCTTCATTCTATCACTTGCTAGCACTTGTGAAGAGGGACAGGGGACGGGATGGGGGGGCGGGGGGGGGGTGGGCAAGGGGAGAAAGGAAGGACGCAGTAACTCAATGTCTCCGCGGAGTTAGGTTGGCTGTGCAGACACAAGAGGTGTTCTGTAAACAGGTGTTGTTCCCTGCTACTGGAAAACCCACAATCATGCTTTAACCGGATGTTAGCGGGGCAGAGTTATGCAAGCTACGTGCAATGTCGGTGAGGGCAAGCTCATGCACCAGTATGGTCAACACAGCGCTAGCTTCTGTTGACCCCGAAAACATGGCTAGGAAAGCCAGAAGCACCCAAGGGGCTCAACTTCCCTCCCACCTAACATTAGGCCAGCACCTGCCATCCCCCTGCCTGGGTTTTCTCTGGCCCTTTGTGGGAAGCATGTGAAAGATGCTGCTGCCTTGCAGGGCTGTGGGGTGGAATGACGTCCTAATTCAGATCCGCAGTCCTGTAGCAAGAATGCTGGAGATAAAACAGGAGGTGAAGGCCGCAGAGGTAGCAGCGTGTAACAGGCGCTCACTCCACAGAGGGTCGGTAGGACCAGACTTCCCTGGACCTCACATCATATCAGTGGGGAGGTCAGGACTGAGACCAAACAAGATTTACAATGCTATAAAAATCTGCGGGGCCTACTGTCCTTTAAAATCGGCTTACCATTCACGCGGGAGTCAGGGAAGGCAGGCATGGGGCTGTCCTGCCTCCTCTCTGGACATTTCTAGCACTCACAGGCAGGAAAGGAGCAAGTCAAGGTTCATAGCTAAATCCGTGTGACCCACAGAAGGTCAGGGAGCCATGGTGCTGGGACTCACACAGCTCTGTCAGGCCTGGGGACCGGGAGGGAAGGGCAGCATGTGCAAACATCAGACCCGGTTCTAACACAGAACCATCCTGAAGAACAGGCAGGTCTGGTGCTGCTCCTCAAGACGCTAGCTGTGGCACTCTGAAAAGGGTGTCTTTACAGAACAAAGACAAGGTGGCTTCATTCATAGTCTCTCATTCCAAGCAGTGCTCTCCAGGTGTGAGGGTGAAGACTTGGAAGACGATTACAGAAGGACCAAAGGTCGGGCTGTTCACCATCCTGTGCACGTATGTGACCTGAGAAGCCAAGGACATCTTTATCTTTCTAACTTTGTGTGTATGTCTACACTTGTGTCTCAGAGGCATGTCTGTCTATATATCTGTACACACCTCCATCTGTAAATGAATGTCTGTGTGTCATGTGTCCCCATGTCTCCAAACGTTTCCACTTCTGTGTGCAATGCAAGCTCACCTGCACGTCTCTCCAACTCTCTATGTGTATCTGCGTACAACTCCGAGTGTGTCCATCCATGTAGCTGTGAGTCTGGTGACTGTGTCTCCGCATATATACCATTGTATGTCTGTGTCCACCTGTGTCTCCATCTGTGTGTTTGTGTCTGTGTTTTTGCGTGTGCCCACATGTGTCTATGTGTGTTCTTGTCTGTGTATATCTAAAATGTGCTTGTGGGAGTCCAGCTCTGCCTGCTTGTGTGCCTCTCCAAATATGCCTCTTCATATGTGCATGTCTCTGTCAGTATCTCCTTTTCTGAGTCTCTGTGTGCACGTGTCTCTGCGTCTTCATGTCTGATCCCTGAATGTCTGTCTCTGTGGGAGCCTGTAGAGGTGGAGGGATGAGCTGAGCGGGGAAGCCTGAGGCAGGGCCCACTCTGTGGGCCACCCTCTTCCTACCCCTGCGTGGACAGACTATGACAGGCTTGAGGTGCATACACTGGCTCCATCATGGGGGTAGAGTGTGTCTAGGACACAGGCACAACAGAGAGCTCCCAAATGAATGTGCCATTGGTCTCGGGGTGGAAGAGAAACCAGAGGACCCCCCAGCAGCCCTCCCTCTACCAGAAAGACATAGAAGGGCAGCCCTAAGTCAGGTGACTGAGGAACTGGGCACCACAGGGGGTCTCTGTTGTAATTTTTAAAAAGCAGCACCTGAGAGAAAGACGCCATGGGACAGAGTTCAAGTGGGCTTTTTTTTTTAGTTAGGGGAAGGGATCATAAAAAGGGGAAGGGGACAGAGGCAGAGAGAAACAGAAGGAGAGAGAGAGAGAGAGAGAAGGATGGGAGGTGGGCAGGGCCCCTTTAAATGGGGACATAGTGAATATGCACAGGTGGTGCTCTTAGTGGCTGCAATTGAGGGCGCATCCTGTCAGAACCCCAAAGACAGGCCAGCACAGACACCTGAATACTAACAGTCTAGACAGTGCTCAAACTGGACTGCCTGATTTCCATAGTGGGAACCCTTGGGACCATCTCCAAAGAGGTTTAGAGGTGTCCATGCCATCCATGCCACAGCACATCTCTGTGCAAGTCACCCAGGGATCCAAGGCCCATGAACACCATTCCAGAACCTTCCCAGCCCTCTGCAAAAGCCCCCGAGGCTGCCAAACATGAGAGGGAAATAGGCAGGTCCACAGAGGCCTGGAGACACCAAGGCCCAAGAAGGGGGCAGTCACACACACACACACACACACACACACACACACACACACACACACACACACACACACACACGGCACCAGGTAGCCACTCTGTGGAGCCTGGAACTCCCCTGGAAGAATCCACCCAAAGAATAGGTGAGAAGCAGCCATAAAAGTTGAGCCCAACATGCCTAATTAATCAGAGTGGAAGAACTGGCCCTAAATTGGCTGACTGAGCCTCTCTGGCACAAAGGAAAAAGCTAGTCTAGAGTTACTTAGACAGCGGAGGTAACATTTCTTGATACCCAAGTCCCGCTGGGGCCACTGGCCCAACAAGGATGTCTCTCAGTCTGTTTAGCCAGGATGGTAATTGTAATTACTTCTCCCTTCACCTGGGGAAGAGCCACATCCCTGTCAGCTTCCAGCAAACTCTTCCTCACCCATGCTGGGTTGTCCTACCGGTGTGGCGGATAGCTAGGAAAATGGACGCAGATTGTTCCATCTTTCTTCCTTTATAATCGATGCTCCAGTTTGGAGTCAAAATCCAAACCTGAGGGGCTGTGATCTCACTGTTTTTGCTTTATAAACACGGCGGCGGACCGAGCGTTCGTGGGCGAGCCCGCAGCGCCCCCTGCTGCCGTAAGGGCGCGAAGGCTTCTGGGTTTGGAAAAGGTTTCAGCCTCCTGGAATACTTGCTAGGGGATGGATCTTCTCTCTAAGAAATTTGGGAATGACCGCGTGCCACCCGAAGACTCAAACCTGAGCACATACAGAAACGCAAGCACAAACTAGCCAGGTCAGCTGCGGGCACCCAGGATGGACCAAAAGGAAGCTTGAGAAAGTGACCTGCGTCTCAATATGGAGATACCGAGATACACTGTCTGGTTGTTCCAGCCCCACCCTACCCCATCCTCTGTGATGGTGATCCGCTCCATCCTCGGTTCATCCGGGAATGAGCTTTGACAAGCAGAAGTTGGCATTTTGGGATCTCCAAGAAGTGGCAAGCTTGTGAAGGGGACCCAAACGTTCTACGTGGGTAGAAGTACCTCTGCCCCAACTTCACCCAGCGACTTCAGAAAGCCACCCGATGTTAAATTCAAATTATTTGTTAGTCATAAAGTCAGTTGTGGGATTATTATAATTGTGTCGTTTACCAAGAAATACATTAACTCTTCAGAAACACAGTTGGGCTTCTATAAAGCCTTGGAAACAGCCATCTATGTTTTTGCCTATTTCAGAATAAAAGTAATTGTCTGTTTTTACTTCAGCAAAAACAAATGAAAATAAAACTAATTTAAATCTTGTTTGGTAAGGAAAAATGACAAAAACAAAGAAGGAAGCAGTCTCTTGAATGCATTTATAAAGTGTCCTTATATTTTCCATCATTTAAAATTTCATAAATGCAAATATAAGAAGTTGGGGCTGTGGAGATGGCTCAGTGGTTAAGAGCACTGACTGCTCTTCCAGAGGACCTGGGTTCAATTCCCAGCATCCAGATGGCAGCTCACAACTATCTGTAACTCCAGTTCCAGGGTATCCAATATCACGGGCATACATGCGGGCAAAAAACATGCATGCACATGAAATTAAAAATAAATAATTTTTTAAATCATAAGAAATTGCCAGGCGGTAGTGGCTCATGCCTTTAGTCCCAGCACTCGGGAGGCAGATGCAGGCAGATCTCTGGATGGTCCAGCCTGGTCTACAAGAGCTAGTTCCCGGACAGCCTCCAAAGCCACTCCAAAAAAAAGAAAAAAGAAAAAAGAAAAGAAAGAAAGATAAGAAATTAAGAAGAAACAAGAACTGTATGAAATGTGGCACTCTGAGTTGAATCTTAGAACATAAAATCAACCTTATAAAGTAAACTAAGAGCCAGGCAATGGTGGCACACACCTTTAATCCCAGCACTCAGGAGGCAGAGGCAGGAGGATCTCTATGAGTTCAAGACAAGCCTGGACTACAAGAGCTAGTTCCAGAACAGCCTCCAAAGCCACAGAGAAACCCTGTCTTGAAAAATCAATAAAATAAAGAAAACTAAGTAAATTTAAATAGTCTGAAACTTATGCTTAAATTAGTCTGACCTGTTGTAACAAAGTCCTCTATGTTGCAATTCTGTGTGTTCTCACCATTAGAAGAAGTAAAAAGGCTAGTGTAAATTCTGTGTTGTTTTTGCAAACTTTGGGCAAGTCTAGAATCATCTCAAAATGTTTTTAAAAATTAAACAACTATATTTTAAATAACCTATCATTACTAAAGGATTCTCTGAGAAAACTATGGTGTCAATTATTTCCTGCTGCTATAATAAAAAAACAAGTAAAATAAAGTATAGAAATGGATTTGTCTAGTGGCTTCTGGAAACCTGGAACTAACACCTGGTGATCAGTTTCTGGCTGCTCCATAACAGGGAAGCATGCCATCTGGGACCTCTTTTCCTCTTACGAAGCCACTAGGGTCATCACTGGGCCCTACCCTCATGATTATTCTGTTACCTCATCTGCAGGCTAGTTTCATTTTGGAAGAGGGAAGCTCAGTTGAGAAAACGTCCCCACCAGACTGACGTATGGGAAAAAGTTCATGTTCTTGATTGATTGGTGTGGGTCAGCCTATCACATAAGGGATAGTGCCACCCCTGGGTGGATGATCCTAGATGGTATTAGAAAGCAAGCTGAGTAAACCATGAAGAACAAGCCAGTAAGCAGCACCCCTCCATGGCCTCTTCATCAGTTCCTACCCTCTGGGTTCCAGCCTGAAGTTGCTGCTGATTTCCTCAGATGGTGACCTACAAGTTATAAGATAAAATAAACCCTTTTGTCCACAAGTTGATTTGGGTCACAACAACAGAAAAGTAACTAAAATACCTCCCAAAGGCATCTATTTGACTAAATTTGACTTTAGGGGTTAAATTTCCAACATATGAACTTTGGGGGAACACATTCAAGCATTAACAACTGTGTTAATCAATTTGAGGCTCAGCAGATCTTTAACAAAAGCTATAGACACCTAACACAGATCCTCTAAGTCCATCTCTGCAATTTCATGAATCCATAGATCCATACAGAGCTATCTGTGATCTTCAGAGAAAATGCTGGCTCCATGGGTCCAAACTGAGGTCTCAGGTATGGAGGAATTAGCATTTAGCTGTTGGGAGATATTTGATCACACTGAGTGTACTGGTATTTTCTGCCATGGGTGTTAGATATCCTGGAACTGGAGTTATAGACTGTTGTAAGCTGCCATGTGGGTCCTAGGAATTGAACTCAGGTCCTCTGGAAGAGCAGTTAGTGCTCTTAATCACTGAGCCATCTATCTCTCCAGCTCCTCAATCACACTGTGAACCCTGAACTGGCATTTGCATTAATTAAATGAAATTAACCTTGAGTCATGAAGTTGAGTTAGCAATACGTTGACAGAAAGTAACCATAGAGCATGAGAGGGCATCTGGAAGAGACAGACACACTAGAAGTAGGAAGGGATTTGGAGTGACACAGCATTTGTTTGTTTGTTTGTTTGTTTGTTTGTTTGTTTGACAGAGCAGAAGGATGCTCTTTCTGATACACCAGAAAGAAGAGAAGGTTAGCTAGGTGCTATTCTGAAGTGCAGTCCTAATTAGTCATAACAATAAAAACCCGGAGTCAGATATTGAGGTAGATGCTGAAAGATCAAAGAAGCAAAGGAGCAGCCACAGTCACTTCTTACCGCTCCAAATCCTCTGACCAAGAGGGCCAACATCCTATCTACGCCCCCTTTCTCACTTCCGGTCTTCTCTCTTACAGACCTCCAGACCTCTATGTTGAACTAGTGGCTAGCTCCGCCCTCTGATCTCCAGGCAAGATTTATTTGTCAGAACACAAACAATTTCACAACACTACTCAACCTCTCTGAACTAGCAAGTTTTCATTCCAGCCTTTGATTCTCGAATATTATAAATAGAATGACAGAGATTTAGTTAAAGCTAAGTTTAGTGGCAGTTCCAGTGCCTCGGAAACAGAATTCCTACCAGGCTGCAGCATGACAAACAGGCCGGCAACTGTGGAGTCAAAAATGATGGCTGAAATAGCAGCAGATTAAGGCCTAACCACTGTGCTAAAGATAAAACAACATTCAGCAGAGATTCTGAAGAGCTACAGTGACCACATCTAAACTATAGTCAAACTATGTATGTCTTCACTTCTGACCATTTGTAAGAGGCTGTCTTAATTTGGATTTCTATTGCTGTGAAGAGACACCATGACCACAGCAATTCATATAAAGGAAAACATTTAATGAGGGCTGGCTTACAGTTTCAGAGCTTTAGTCCATTATTATTATAACAGGAAGCATGGCAGTGCTCAGGCAGACATGGTTCTGGGGAGAAGGAGCTGAGAGTTCTACATCTTGATCCTCAAGCAGCCTAAGGAGACTGTCACACTGAACATGGCTTGATCATGTATGAGGTCTCAAAGCTCACCTCCACAGTAACACACTTCTTCCAACAAGGCCACACCTACTCCAACAAGGCCACACCTCCTAATGGGTCCACTCCCTATGAGCCAAGCATTCAAACACATGAACCAATGGGGACCACTCCTCTTCAAACCACCACAGAAGCCTCCCTACAAAATGGGTGGCAGAAATGCAGGACTCTGTGCTCGTGAGCCCCCATAAGGTTCATTTTGAGAGGACAACAATGACATAATAAACGGCACCTTCTGTTTGTAAGTCAAGTACCCTATGTACATCTTGAAAGGATCCTAACTGCAGTCCAACTTATTGACATCAACCAGGACATTCAGGTCTGGACGATAAAGCCCAAGCAAGAAACGGTGGGCTGGCCCGTATCCCTGGGAAGAGATACAAACTTTTTGAGATGCAGAAATATGAACCTGTCGCTGCTACCCTACACTTTCACTGCCACCTGCTTCATAAGCAGCTCCATCGGGAGGCTGAAGAAGAACGTGGCTAGTTAAAGGGCAGAAACAAACGGCAAGAATGAAAATATGTCTGAAGCCTACACAATAGCTTTTGATTCAAATAGTGTGGAGAGTTCTGGGGAGATAATCAGTGATGAACCCCTGGGCTCATGAAGCTAAAATAGAGGAGTTGGTGAACTCAAGCACAACACACTTCTGCATGAAGGAACAGAGCAGCGGCTTCAGAGAACTAGACTGTGTGTGCACATGAGTTAAGCCTGAAGAAATAGATAATAAAGCAAAAGATACTTCATGGCCCTAGCTCAGGGTTTTATGAGCCTTTACAGAGAATGTCACCAAAGCATAGGTCCTGCTTTCCAGGCAAACCCAGCTGCTCTAGGCAGCTACTGAGCAGGGAAGGGTCTGGGAAAGCCAACTCTCAAGCCCCAGCCACCATGATATATGAAAGAGTCTGGAAAGCTTCGAAGGCAGCCTATGGAATGTACAGCCATTGGGCAGTGGCTGGGGGCGGGGGTCCACTCAGCTGTTCTCCAGGCTGTGAGCTTGCACTTCCAACAGGTGAATGCAAACTGTTCTTTCCCAAGACAAGTGTTCATGTACTGCTCTAGCCCCAGAAGGAGTCCTAAAGACATCTTCAGAAAGATGGTGAGAAGTCAGGCAGAGGTGGTTCAAGACTTTAGTCCCAGCACTTGGAAGGCAGAGAGGCAAGCGGATCTCTGTGGGTTCAAGGACACCCTGGTCTACAGGACAGGCAAGTCCATACAGATAAACTCTGTCTTGAAAAAAAAAGGTGAGAAATGGAGGCTGGCCTCTCACAGAAGCTTCTAGAATAGTCACTCCATTCACAGGAACCAAGAGTCCTTTCCAAGTCAATTATTTGCTTCAGAAATATGAACTCTGGGGTTTTCATTTCATTAGTATATACTTGTCTAATTTTCCTCCCTGAAGAAAATAATTTGAGTGTACTGTATATATCATATATATATCACACTTTGAGGAAATTAAATATTACAAAACATCAAATTAGAACTGTAGAGACCAAGGCCAAAAATAAAGGCAATTTTCCCGTATTATAACAGCCTGGTCCTTACTGACTTCTGGTGTCTTACCCAGACATCTGATGCCTGAACAAAATACCCAGGCTCCATGTCAGCATCTACCCAGATGTAGATGCCACCACGTACATGGCACACAAGGTGAGACCCGGTGATAATCCCTCCAACTACTTTAGTAGACTCCCACCCTCTCTGAGATGTGCGGCTGCTCTGACTTCTGGCCCACAGCCCCTTGTGATGTCTGTCTGTCCTGGTTAAGTTGTTTTTACTTCCTGAATCACCTGCCTTCCCTGTGGCACTTTAAACATGGTGTGGCGATCCCTGCTGGAGATTATAGGAGACCCCTCAAGGAAACAACAAGTGACCTTATTTCTGCATCTCAAAAATGCCTCATCTCTGATTTTTGCTTCTTGTTTAACTGTTATTTCTGTCTCTATTTTCTGGTAACTGAACAAAAAATATCATAATATCATACTGCAAAATTGTTTAAAGCACCCCATGGGCTTAAGCTTCAGTGTTTACCCTTTGATTAATATTCCTCTGGGAGGGGTTTGATCTCCGGATTTTAGCTCTCTGCCCTGTCTCAGCTCTGTAATCACCTTGGGCTAGACTGTGTGCATGCCTATGAGGGATCACCTTTATTAGGTCCATTGAGTCAGGAAGACATGCCTTTCTTGGATACCGGAAACAAAGGAACCAAAAAGGATAAAGGGCAGCTGAATTTCAGCATTCATCCTGACTGCAGACGCTCCTTGACAAGCTGCCTCGAGCTCCTTTTGCCATAATCTCCCTGCCAGGAGGACTGTACCCTGAAACTGGCAGCCAAAACATGCCTATGTTTGTTTGGTTTTCTTTTTTTTCTTTTTCTTTTTCTTTTTCTTGGGGAGGAGAGGGGATTTTGAGACAGGGTTTCTCTGTGGCTTTGGAGGCTGCCCTGGAACTCGCTCTTGTAGACCAGGCTGGTCTTGAACTCACAAAGAGTACTGGGATTAAAGGCAAGCTCTGTCGCCACCACCACCCAAACCAATTTTCTTTTTTTAGAAAAAAAAATTTATGTGTATGAGTGTTCTGTTTGTATGTGGGTCTGTTTACCACATGTATGCCCAGTGCCTGAGGTCAAAAGAGGGCACTGGATCCTCTGAAACTAGAATCACAGATGACCATGACTGGGTTTTACTTTTTCAATTGTGCTAGGATTTATTGGGCTATTTGCTTATTTATTTTGGTTGGAGGAGGTCTATACAACCAAGGAGAGGTTCTGTTTTGGTTGTCAGATACCAGAGTTAACCTTCCTATGAATCAGTCATGTATGTGCTCCTGACTTTAACACTGTCTCATTCTCCTCTCATCATCAAAACAGGGCTTCTCTGTGTAGCCCTGGCTGTCCTGGAACTCACTTTGTAGACAAAGCTGGCCTCAGAATCAGAGATCTGCCTCCCAAGTGCTAGGATCAAAGGTGTGTGCATGTCACCACTGCCTGTTTAATGAGGTTTTCTTAAAGTATGAGCTACAATGAGCAACATACACAATCCCTGACTTAAGAGACAAAGGGTTTATCAGGTTTATCAAGATAGGCACTTGTATTTTCTGTTCTCTTTTTTTAAGATTCATTCATTATGTATACAGTGTTCTGTCTGCATGTATGCCTACATGTCAGAAGAGGGCACCAGATTCTATTACAGATGGTTGTGAGACGCCATGTAGTTGCTTGGGAACTGAACTCAGGACCTCTGGAAGGGCAACCAGTGCTCTTAACCTCTGAGTCGTCTCTCAAGCCCATTTTTCTGCTGTTTATCAGACTTTCAATTACTTGCAAAAATCTTAACAACATTGGGATTTTTCATAATTTTATTTTTATTATTATCCTAATAATAATAATAAACGAACACATGGACACCAGACATGCATGTGGTGCACAGACACTCATACACACAAATCTTTTTTTAAGATTTTATTTATTTATTATGTATATAACACCCTGCCTCCATGTATGCCTGCAGAAGACGGCATCAGATCTCACCACAGATGGTTGTGAGCCACCATGTGGTTGCTGGGAATTGAACTCGGGACCTCTGGAAGAGCAGCCAGTGTTCTTAACCTCTGAGCCATCTCTCCAGGCCCACACAAATCTTTTTTAAAAATAAAAACAAAGGAGCCAAGAGACTCCTGAAAAGTCCCTAAGAGTAAGAGAACAGCTCCTAAAGAATCTTAGTAGATCTTATCAGGGAAAAAAGAAGAAAAAGAAAACTTTACTTAGAGCTACCTACATGGTCTTAAACACCCAGCAAGAGTGTATAACTGAAAATAAAATAATCGAGAGTCATATTTTAAGACAAAAAAACCCTCCCCCAACTATCATAAAGGTGTCCTGCCCATGCAGTCCTTTCTCTAGAAACACATTCAGAGTCTCCCTGCAGTATATTTCAATGGATTTTGTCTTTTGGAGCTCTGGGTAAATTCTTTTTACCACCCATGTCACCAATCTTCCCTGGGGCATTTCATACAGGAAGAATAATTGTCTCAATTTACACATGGATAAAAACAGTAACTTTCCCTAGTCCCTTTAGAGATGTCATTAAGTAATTGGAGGAAATTTCTGTATCAGTTGGCTCTTTTAATAAATAGTGAGTTTTGACGTTTTTACTTATGTACTTTAAGTGTGTGTTGCTGTTGTATCTAATTAACATAGTGTTTCTTTGTCTTATTGATTTACGTGGTGTTTGTTACTAGGGTTTTCCCCCTAGCTTTGTCATGAGTTGTTTCCATGTAGTGCTGCTGGCCAACAAAAGTGTTGAATTTAATCTTTTCCTCATTACTCTTGTCTTTGTTATCATAGTTGCAAAAGAACTTTCCTTCACTAAGTTTGTAAGAACAGCCCAGCCTGTGTTCTGAAAGCACTCCTCTGCCTGTTCTTATTCATTTTTCAGAGCTCTGCACAAATGTCTCTTCTAGAGGGAAGTGTGCAACGATTCCTGGGGTCAGATCTCTCCTAATGAGTTTTAAAAGTACCTTGTAACATTCTAACACCATCCACAATTTTCATATATGCACACCTATTGACTTGTAAGTTCCCCATTTGATCAGGCATTAGTCAACTGCTGCCATCAGGTACCAATACTCAGTCTTCAAAGTTGTTTCCATAACTAAAACATTATTAGGATTATACTTAAAAAAGACTGTAAGAATACTAATTCAATTGTTCTTCTAGGTCTTTTATGGATCTGTGTTTTATATTCCAGATTTGATCCATCTAGAGAATATCTTAGCATAGGAGTTCATAGAACATATTTCTTTTTCATCCAAATAGGGAGAGTGCCATGACATCATTTTCTGAATTGTCTATCATTCCCTCCCGTGGTGTTCTAAAATGACAGGGGTGGGGATGTCTTTAACAAGTATTTAAATCTACACCGACAGAATTTCCCTTTAGTCCTCAGCGCCCTCCTTCCTGATGAGCTAGCCTTAAGAAGTAGGTGGTGGCTGGGGACTAGGTCCCATTTAAGATCTGGGCAAGGTCTAAATATCTGTCTAGGGAGTTGAGTCTTTTTTTTTTCTCAATATATGTTTTTATTTAAATTAGAAACGTGAATGTTTCACATGTCAGTCCCAGCTCCCTCTCCCACCCCTCCTCCCTTGTCTCTCCACCAGCTCCCCAGCCCCCCACCTAATCCCCACATCATTCCCCAGGGAGGGTGAGGCCCTCCTTGGGGGGGGGGATCTCTAAAGTCTGTTATTTTATCCAGGGCAAGACCTAGGCCCTTCCCCATGTGTCCAGGCTGAGAGAGCATCTCTCTATTTGGAATGGGCTCCCAAAGCTCATTCATAAACCATGGTAAACACTGATCTACTACCCAAAGCCCCAGTGATTTCTGTGGCCTCCTCCCTGGTACTACATTCATGGAGTCTGGATCAGTCCCCTGTTGGCCTCTCATCCATCAGTCTGGGATTCAAGGGGAGCTGAGTCTTAATCTTAGTCTGAGTCTTTCAACCCCAACCCCAACCACTCTATCCAATGGGTCTGGACCGGCAAGGTGGCTGGTAGGTAATGATGCCTAGCTGAAGGACAGAACCCACTCTTCCTTTACTCTGGGCCCACACTGGAATGCCAAAATGTTTGGTTTTGCTCTTTTTACTCTTTGGCTTTTTGTTCTTTTGGGGGGCCCGCCACCCAGGTCCCTAATAAATCACACGTGGAGAGACCTATTCTTACTTATCTGCCTCTAGGTTTTTTTCCTTTTCTTGCTTCTGTAATCTTACTTTGCTGGGGAAAGCAGCCAGAGCAGAGCTGTTACACTGGGAAGCCTTTCCCTGAAGCTGGGGAAACCCTCTCCTGCCCAAACAGAGCTGATACACTGGGGAAGCCTTTCCCTGGGGCAGGGCTATAAGCTGCTATGCTTGCTGTGACCTGTGGCATTCTTTGGCTCCTGAGTGCCAGAATACCTTTCCATTCGAGCTGTAACCTGTCCATCCAATCCGTGGTAACGCCCACACTCTGAACTCCCCGTAGTCCAAGTGGCTCCTACGTTCCGAAATCTGAAGGTGCCTCGTCCATCTTTTGGGTGAGAACTCTTATAAACGGACCAACGGGTGTTCCTGATTCTTTGTCCGAAATTCTTCCTTCCGGCTTCTGAGACCTACAGTGAACCTGAGTCTTGCGTAGTTTAACAATGTCTTCAAGCATCGCCAGACTTCAAACCACAGCTCCTCCACAGGACGGCACTCCCCTACTTTAGAACCTGCCAAAGCCGGGAAAGCCTTCCACGTTTCTGCCGCAGCGCTGCAGCGGAGCTTCCCACAGTGCCCCGGGGCGTGCGCGGGCTCCTGGGAGTTGTAGTCCGGCGCTGCTCGTCGCTGCTGCAGCTGCTACGGGCTCGGCGCCGGCTTTGTCTGCGGGCGCGCGCCGCTGCGGTGAGTGAGGCCCAGGCCACGTCTGTGCGCCCGGGAGAGGGGGCTGTGTTGTGAGCCTGCAGGCCTGGCCAGGGCGCGTGAACAGGCCAGGCCTGCCGGAGCGCAGTCGCCAGCCTCTGACAGGGGTGGCTGCTCGGACATCGGGTGGGCCGCGATCTGCTGCGGGAGGGCCCCGCTCTGATGTCCGGGCCCCTGGGAGGCTGGGACCCTGCGAGCGTGGGAGGGGCCACAGGAAGGTCCAGCTAGGCCAGGAGAGTGCGGAATCCGTGCCTACGGAGATGAGACGCCTTGCCTACGGCGGCGTCCAGTGTGGGGGAACTCAGCCTCACCCACAAGCTCCTGTCGCTCCTTAAATTGCCTCGTTAAAGATTTCCTCAGACCCCACAGATGATCCTGTCCGTCCTCCAGCCCCTCTTGCCTGAGAATGCTCCATTTTAGGCCTTGAATTTGTAGGGTGTGTCTCAAATGTAAGAGATCCCTCACTTTCTGGTCATCGGTTCTAACAAAAGCTAATGAGATGGTGTGAACTTGTTTAGTAAGGGAAGAAACTAGAGTCGGGATCTTAGGTTGCTTTGCCCCAGGTCATACACCCAGGGAACCAAGGCAAGGATCCAAGTCCGTCCGAGCCGAATGCTGAGCTGTGATGGCATTCGTAATAGGAAAAGCGGTGTTTCTTCCAGGGTCTTTGAGAGTTTGATTGCTCTGACTTGGGATCATGGTTCTCCCTTAACAATTCCTGTAGTCAGTGTCCTGTTTGGAGACACAGATGAGGGGATAGTTGTTGGATACCTCTTAGCAGGTGGAGAGCTTGCAGTATACATTCTGTTCACTTATTTTGACTTGACCTTGTTTTCTGCAAACTCCAGTGACAAAAGTCCAACCCCAGGGAGGTGGTTACCAAGGGCTTTTCTTTGTGAATGTGCAGGGGTTTTGTTGGTTTTATTTTTAATCACTAATATCCTGTATTTCTAAATGAATCACCATTTCAGAGGAGCCATTTGTGTTTTGTGTTTGTTAGTGCATGGCATAATATGACTTCGTGGGTAGAAGGGTGAGCTACTTGGTTAATAAAACAGGATTATAACATCAGTTGCTAATTCATTAAGCTAGGAGTCCAGCATTGTGGTTGGACATACTGAGATAAAGATTAGACTGGGTACCACTACATAAATAAGGTGCACAAATCCAGGAATTTGATCTTCACATGCATTCCAAAGGGAAAAAGTGATGGTTTGGATCTGGAGCCTGCCAAGAATTGCCAGAAGGTAGCAAGAAATCTTCCGTTAGGAATTGGAAAGGAAAGCTGAAGCTCTGACTTATACCAGTCAGGAAGGCTGCAATGTTGACTGTTTGGGCATGAGGGATAAAATCAGCAACAGTTGCCTGGGAAGTAGAAGACCCCAGTCTCAAGTCAAGACCAAAGTACAAACAGAAGTGACCCTTAGCTGGGGACTAACAGGAAAAGGTCCGTGTTTATATGTCATCTGCTTCCCACTTCCTCTGTGCTCCTAGATTCATTTTTGTAAGGTCAGTCCTGCTCTCTTTAGCTAACTTTGCAGTAATATCCTGTGTTTATATCCCAAAGTGGACCTCCTGTTAACTTTCTCAATTATCAACCCTGCCCGTTATTGTTTGTTCTTTGGTTTGGTTTGGTTTATTTTATTCTCTGTCCCTCAGGTACTCAAGACCAGCCCATGGAAGAATCATATGAAGAAGTGACGATTAAAGTTGTAGAGCAGGAGTGGACATGTTTGGGTTCCCAACAGCTACCCTGCTGGACTGTCATGGAAGATATGCCCAGAATGTAGCATTTTTCAGTGAGTGAGTCAGCTGGTTGCTGGGATGCTTTCAGAGTCCCTGTTCTCAGTACTGAGAAGCAGAAGATGCATTTGTTTACTGAGGCTTGCTATTCTTCCGGGCTGCAGGGAAAGCCTGCAAGCTGGAATTGGAAATGACAGTCAAAACAAAACAAGAAAATAGTTGAGATGGAGGCAGTCTTGAGGGTGTTTCAGGCCCAATGAGTGTCTTTAACTCTCAGCTCTATCACTGAGTATGAAAACATTAGGGAAGGAAGGAAGAAACGTCTCTAGGATGACCGCTAGAAAATGAATAGACTTGTTCAACTCTACTATAGCTTAATAGACTAAAAATTAGCATGAATTTTAAAGAAGAAATTCCAATCATATTTGCATTATTTACGAAAGTTACATAACTTCCCTAAGCGTCAGGCTTTTCATCTATATTATAAAATAGATAAGAAGCTGTATCTTGTAAGAATTTGAGGCATAGACAAAATACCTGAACTTTTGCTGTTTATTTTCTGAGATCATAAACTACTGTCAGGAGAGCAGACTGGAATTGGGTGACTTTCATGCAACAGTCCTGGCTGTTCTGGAATTCACTCTATAGACCAGGCTGGCTCAAACTCACAGAGATCCACCTGCCACTGTCTCCCAGGTTCTGGGATCCACCAACCAGCCTCTATGAGCCTATTTTTATTGCTTATAAAGTAATCATCTCAGAGCTGAAGAGATGGCTCAGTGGTTAAGAGCACTAGCTTCTCTTCCAGATGCCCTGGGTTCAATTCCCAACACCCCCTCCAAAAAATAACAATAATAATAATAATCGTTTTAAAGGCAGTACATAGCTATGGAACATGCTAATATTTGAATCCCAGATAATACACCTATTGATAGTTATATGACTTCCTATGCTCTCATTTTCTTACCTGTAACAATTTCAGGATGATTTTCAAGATTCAATTATGTGTGCAAAGTTCATAGTAAAATGCCTGGCACATAATAAGCACTCTAAGGGTTATGTTTCCTTTTCCCCTGTTGTTCTCGCTCAGCATATTGGTGCATCTTACATGGCTTCCCTCTCGTTTTACCAGATGTGATGACGGAAGCCCACAAGTATGATCATTCAGAGGCCACAGGATCTTCAAGCTGGGATTTCCAGAGTTCTTTCAGAAGAGAGAAGGTGGAGCAGAAGTCCCCAGATTCAAAGGCACTACAGGAAGACTCGCCTGGAGTAAGACAGAAGGTCTATGATTGCCAGGAATGTGGGAAATCTTTCCGGCAAAAAGGTAGTCTAACATTGCATGAGCGAATCCACACTGGGCAGAAGCCCTTTGAGTGCACCCAGTGCGGAAAAAGCTTCAGGGCCAAAGGCAACCTAGTCACACATCAGCGAATTCACACAGGAGAGAAGCCCTACCAATGCAAAGAGTGTGGCAAAAGCTTTAGTCAGAGAGGCAGTCTAGCTGTCCATGAGAGACTCCACACTGGACAGAAACCCTATGAATGTGCCATTTGCCAGAGAAGCTTCAGGAATCAAAGTAACCTTGCTGTTCACCGAAGAGTTCACAGTGGTGAGAAGCCCTATAGATGTGACCAGTGTGGAAAGGCTTTCAGTCAGAAAGGAAGCCTAATTGTCCACATCCGAGTTCACACAGGTCTGAAGCCTTATGCGTGTTCCCACTGCAGGAAGAGCTTCCACACCAGGGGGAATTGTATTCTGCATGGAAAAATCCACACAGGAGAGACGCCCTATCTCTGTGGCCAGTGTGGAAAGAGTTTCACTCAGAGAGGGAGCCTGGCTGTGCACCAAAGAAGCTGCTCCCAAAGGCTCACCCTGTAACCACTCTTGTCAAAGGCAGGTCTTAGCAATTAAGAATACAAAACCCTCTGTAACTAAGAAGTTTATCTGATTCTATAGGGTAAGTGGAAATTCTTCCAGAAGGACCAGCATTTGATAGGGCGAACTGACTTTTTCCCTTTTCCCCCAAATGAATATGAAAAATAAATGTCTTGTTTTATCATTATCATGTATTTTTCATAATTCCTTTATTTGATATGACTTCCTAAGGTACACTCATTAATCTCTCATGTCACACTTGTCCTTGATCTTATTATAGCAGGTACAGATTATATTTGTAGCATATACCATAAGCCCTTTAGAAAGTTAACTCTTGGGCTGTAGGGAAGGCTCAGCCCTTAAAGACTAAGCTCATCTGTCTCAAGGACCTTTCCTTCTGTACATGTTCAATTTGTTGTTGTTTTCAAGACAGGGTTTCTCTGTGTAGCTTTAGAGGCTGTCCTGGAACTCACTGTGTAGACCAGGCTATCCTCGAACTCACAGAGATCCACCTGAGTACTGGAATGAAAGGTGTGCACCACCACCACCTGGCTAACATATTCAATTTATTCTGCATTCAAGACCACTGGGCAAAGCCAGGCGGTGGTGGTGCACACCTTTCATCGCAGCAATCCAGAGGCAGAGGCAGGCAGATCTCTGTGAGTTCAAGGCTAGCTGGTCTACAGAGCAAGTGCCAGGACAGGCTCCAAAGATACACAGAGAAACCCTGTCTTGAAGAAAAAAAAGATCACTGAGCAGAATCCCGGGATAAGTCTCTTTTACTAGTGTTTTTATTGAACCTAAATAATTCATCAGCTCAGTAACCTAATAGATCACTATTGTCCATATCTGAAGCACCAGCCTTATAAAAACAAGCTTCCCTTACAAGTTTGCAAGAGTTTGGAGTAAACACTGAGATTTTCTTTAACCCTACACTTCTAACTATCTCATTTTTTAAGAATCCTATACTTGTATGTTACTTTCCATTAAGGGAATTCCAAACTGCCTGAGAAACACAAGGCCTTCTCTCTTTTTAGAAAGAAAGGACTTAATTGTCATTCTAACGTATCTAACTAGTTTGTAGTCAGTTAATGATGTTCCACTCCTCCAGCAATACTGGGCTCCTCCTACACACTGACAATTTAGAAACATAACTCCCTCTTAATTCTATTTTAACCTTCAAGGGATGAGATTTGAAGAGAGGAAAGGTTGGTTTTGTGGAAATTTTTTCATTTTTTAATCTGAAGCCATTATAATTCTTCATGCTGAGAGTTTTTGTAAATAAGTAATTAGTGATGTATAGAAGTTTTCGTGTAAAGGCAGTGTCTTAGTTAGGATTACTGTTGCTACAATAAAACACCATGATCAAAAGCAACTTGGGTGGAAGTCAGGACAAGAACTCAAACAGGGCAGGAACCTGGAGGCAGGAGCTGAGGCAGAAGCATGGAGGGGAGCTGCTTACTGCCTAGTTGCTCATGGCTTGCTCAGCCTTTTCTTATAGAACCCAGGACCACCAGCTTAGGGATGGCATCACCCACAATGAGCTGGGCCCTCCCCCATTAATTAGGAAAATGCCTTACAGGCTTCCTATAACTTTTTGTGTGTGTGTGACAGGGTTTCTCTATGTAACTGTCCTAGACCTCACTATGTAGACTAGGCTAGCCTTGAATCCAGAGATCTATCTGCCTCTGCCTCTAGAATACATGCTAGGATTAAAGGCATGTGCCACCAACACCAACTTACAACCCTACATTTTTTTTAAGTTTTATTGGGACACAGCTGTATCCTTTCATTTGTTTTAAATTTATTTTTTATTTTATATGCATTGATGTTTTACCATGGGTATCGGGTCCCTTGGAACTGGACTTAGCTGCTACGTGGGTGCTAGGGATTGAACCCAAGTCCTCTGGAAGAGCAACCAGTGCTCTTAACTGCTGAGCCATCTTTCCAGTACCCCTACTACCCTATCTTAACAGAGGGTTGTTTTTTTGTTTCTTTGTTTGTTTGTTTTTCTGAGACAGGGTTTCTTGTGTAGCCCTGTCCTGGAACTCTGTCTAGACCAAGCTGGCCTCAAGCTCACTGAGATCTGCTTGCCTTTGCCTCTGGATCGATGGGATTAAAGGCATGCACCACCACCACCACCACCGCCCGGCTCACAGGCATTTTCTTAATTGAGGTTCCCTCCTGTCAAATGACTTTGTCTGGTGTCAAGTTGACATACAACTATGCGGCACAGGTAACATTCTGTTCTTTGTAGTAGACCTTTTAAACTGTAGCCTACTTAATCCCAAAAGGCTCATGCTAGCAAATTATCATCTACAGGGGTAAATTATGTCAAAGGTCTTGAGGTATTCAAACTTTATGGATTTGATTAGTGAGAAAGGGTACTCCCAGAAATACCTAGATAACATTTGACAACATATGCAAGAATGATCATTTGTAATCACACACTAAAAATTGAAATTAAAAAAAACTGACATACTTAGGCAGCGGAATTAAACCCAGCAATAAAATATTTCAACAAAACATGGACATGGACGATATTATGGATAAATCAGAAAATCTTACATGGGATCTGAACACAGATACATAGTGTGTGATTCCCCTGTATTTCTTCATAGAACAGGAAGAGCTGATAACTGACTGGAAGGATCAGGAGAGAACTTTATGAAATAGAAAAAAAGAATGTCCTATACAATCAAGTGGTATATGCATGAGTCCATATAGTCAAAGAAGCCACTACAATGTACAAGCTCCATGTATGCTCCAACTGATAGATTCAGCTCAACAGACAGAACCAATCCTCTTAATTTTTTTTTCTCTTGCAATGATAAAATTCCCTGAGAAAAGCAAGTTAGGGAAGAAAGTGTATTTTGGTTTATAGTTCCATGTCAAGGCCAAAGGAACATGAAGGCAGCTCAGCACAAAGGATCAGCAGTCCAGAAATAGAGCTGAGATATAGAACCTCAAAGCCTGGCCTAAGTGATGTACATCCTCCAGCAAATCTCCACCCCTAATGATTTCCAGATAATGCACCAGAAGGAGACCAAGTGTTGACATGAACATTTTGCGTTCAGACCACAACAGACCTCTAACCACAGGAATGAGTCACTGCTGATGTCCAGTCCATAGGTGCCTACAGTCTAAGATAACATCTGGTGAACCTGACCCCATAGTGTCAGCCAAGCCCTGTTCTTATCTGGATCCCCTCCTAAGCACGCTCAGGGGGTGCCAGATGTACTTCCTTATAGTTGGAGACATGAGAACTCCAGCTTCTTACTGGGTATTGGATTAAGTCTAAGGAGCCCTACAAGTTGGCTAACACCATGTGGCCATTTTCTTGAAAGAGAAACTGTCCTTGAAGTTGTTAAGTGCACAGGCCTATGATAATGTTATAGCAGTGACATTTCATCATGTTTGCCATGGTACACCAGCTGGAAACAGGTCTCAGGTTCTACCCGCACTCAAAGGCAGATGATACAAGGGGAGGACTCATTGGCACCAACCCCAGAATATTCATTTTTGTTTGTTTGTTTGTTTTTTCCAGACGTGGTCTTATATGTAGCCCTGGCTATCCCACAACACACTATATAAACCAGGCTGGCCTCAAACTCACAGACATCTACCTGCCTCTGCTTTGAGTGCTGAGATTAAAGGTGTGTGTGACTATGCCCAGCTAGAATATTCATTTTCTGTGGATGCTGAAACAAAATACTAGAAACTGAGTGAGTTGAGACTAGGGATCTGAAATCCAGGTATCTTCAAGGTAATGGTCTCTAGAAACTTTCACCACACCCAGCACTTTTTTTTTTTTTTTTAGTCCTTGGTGTTTCTTAACCAGCTACTGGATTTCATTTCTACTTGTATGATCTCAGGACATCCCTGTGTGTTCCTACCTTTTGTAATGCATTTCTGGCACTCTCATACTAAAAGCGTGTTTACATCTGTGTTTGATGTCACCCTGGTTTATTGGTTTTGGCTAAGTACTGTTGTTTGAGTTTCCTTGCAGAGACAGTTGGTGATTTGTGGAAAAAGGGTTACTCAGCTACTTGTCCTGTGGTCAGAGAGCCAAAGGATCAGAGAACCCAGTGTTTCCTAGTACTGTGAAAAATGTCACCAGATTTTCTTATGGTGGTTGTACTGAATTTCTAGAGTGCTTTTGGTAATGTAGCCATTTTTACAATGTTAATTCTGCCAGTCTAAGAGCAGCATGCCATATCTTCCCATCATCTCATGCTTTCTTTTGAGGTTTTATTGTTGAAATCTTTTCTCTCCTCAGCTAGCTTTTCTCCTGGGTATTTTTTTATTTAATTTTATTTTTTGTTTGTTTGTTTATTTATTTATTATGTATACAATGTTCTGTCTGCATGTGTCCTTGCAGGCCAGAAGAGGACACCAGATCTCATTACAGGTGGTTGTGAGCCTCCATGTGGCTGCTGGGAACTGAACTCAGGACCTCTAGAGGAGCATTCAGTGCTCTTAACCACTGAGCCATCTCTCCAGCTCCCTCTCCTGGGTATTTTTTCAAACTGTTATGAATTGAACTTTTCTCTGATCTGTTTCCCAGGATGTTTATTATTAATATATAGAAAAGCTATTGAAATTTTATGTGGATTCTATATTCAACTATTCATTGCAAGTGTTTTTCAGTACTAAGAATTTTCTGATGGGCTATTTAGGGCCCGTCATCTCCAAGCAGGGTTACTTGGACTTTTTCATATTGTATATCTTCCTTGTCCTTCTGCCATATGGCTTTATCTAAACTTTAAGCACTATATTGAATAAACGAGTGGAAAGTGGACACCCAGTCCTTCCTGATTTTAGAAGCAATGCTTCCAGTCTCACTCCATTTAGTATAATGTTGACTATAGGTGACTTTATTAAGATATGTCCCTTTTATTTCTAGTTTCTTCAGGGCCTTTGTGGATATTGAAGTTTATAAATGGCTTTTTAGGCATTCAGTTTGCAAAAATTTGAGAATTTTTGTGTCCATGTTTATTAGAGAAAGTGGTCTGTAGTTTTCCTCTTTTTTTTTGTTTTGTTTTGTTTTTATCCTTGTCTAATTTTGTTACTGCTTAAGCCTGACTTTGTAGAATAAGCTTGGTAGTTTTCCTTTTATTTCTATTACATGGAATACTTCGCGGAACACTGAAATATTTTCTTTATGATACTTATTTTTATGTTACATGATTGTACACATGTGCATACAAAGGGAACTCATGACAAACCAAAATAATGACTGCACTGAAGTCCCTGAAGTCCCAGTTGGTAAGTCACTGAGTTTTGATTGCTGTTATTAACAGGAACATGTGAGGGGTTACTTACAAATGACTCAGATGCAGCTGTATCCCTGAAAAACCCACCCCAACACAGGTAACAACCCACAAAAAGCTCCATTGCTGGAGCTGCCAGCACACCTTGCAGACAACTCTTGAGGTCAGCGATATCTCCTCTCTGCAGCTCCACTGGTCAAAATCTGCTCCTGTAAAGCAGGAAGACAGCTTCAAGAGTCTTACAAGTTTCCACTTTCCCGGACCTATGGTTGCCGCGCCCGCTGTGCAGCCTGTATCTGAGAATGTGGTGAGGGTGTTGGGATTGATGACACAGAGACCAGTCAATGATGTAAAGAAAACTTTAAGCAGGCCCCAAAAAGGCTTAAGAAAACTTCCCAAGAAAGGCTTCCCTCCAGAAAAGCTTCTGCTCCCTGCCTTACCCCTGGATGGTTCTGCTCTGACACCAGAGACTGACTTTGGTGTGTCAGAAGAGGCGTTTAGTCTTTGGAAAAGGTCGAGGTCAGGGCGGCTCCTGTGGACAAGCCCTTTTCAGGAACTTATTGCCCCGAGCATTGTATTGTTTTTAGTAAACATGTTTTTAGTAAACATTATCTTACAGCTGCCTGGTCCCAGGCTTATGGGGAAGTGGGTCTCTGGCCAAGGTCTGTTGTCCCCACATATGGTGTTGTGTTAACCCTGAGACCCTGCCCCCTTCTGAAGTCCTCCCTCCGCTGGAACTGTGTGCCTTGCTTGTCATCTGGTGGCCATGGGTGCATCCTGTTCTCTAGTCCTGGCTTACAGCCCTGGCCTTGCCCCACTGACATCAACAGCTAGTACGAGGAAAACACGGATTCTTTTGTTTTTGGTTTTTTGGTTTTTTTGGGTTTTCAACACAGGGTTTCTCTGTATTGTTTGGAAGCTGTCCTGGAACTCGCTCTGTAGACCTGGCTGGCCTCGAACTCCACCTGCCTCTGCCTCCCGAGTGCTGAAACTAAAGGCATGCACCACCAATGCCTGGCGAAAACATGGATTCTTAAACCTGGGGTTTCTCACTGTGTATAAGGCTGCTCTCTCCTTGCAATAAGGGACACACATGCATTCTCTAAGCACAAATGGCTGGGCATCTTGTCTTTCATTTAAATCTACAGGCTTTCACCCAATACATTAGACTTTTTTGGTTTTTCATGACAGGGTTTCTCTGTGTAGCTTTGGAGCCTATCCTGGCACACATTCTATAGACCAGGTTGGCCTCGAACTCAGAGATCTTCCTGCCTCTGCTTCCCAAGTGCTGTGATTAAAGGTGTGCACCACCACCCCCAGGTTTCATTCCTTTACACAGCACCATTTGTTAAAGGGGCTGTCTTTTCTCCAATGTGTGTTTTTGTCATCTTTGTCAAAATTAGGTGGTCTACAAAAAAAAAAATCAAAAGCTGCATAGGTCTACACCAGGCCTTCCAGTCTGTCATTACAGTTTAGTGCCGGTATCAGATTGATCTAATGTCTGAGTAAAGCAGATGTGGCAATACCTCCTGCCTTGTTTTTGTTTAGCTAAGGACTGCTTTGCCCACCAACCTGTCCTTTGTTCAGAGACTGGGGTGGGGGTGGAGAGAGAAAGACAAGAATGGAGCTTCTCTGTGGCTTTGGAGGCTGTCCTGGAACTAGCTCTTGTAGACCAGGCTGGTCTTGAACTCACAGAGATCAGCCTGCTTCTGCCACCCAAGTGCTGGGATTAAAGGCGTGTGCCACCAATGCCCGGTGGAGGTTTGCACTATTTCTAAACAGGTGAAGGATATGGAACTTGCCAAAGAACAAAATTTTAAAATAATGAGAAAACAACCCTAAACGGGAGGCTCCCTGAACCGAGACCCTTTCTAAGTATCCAAGTGAACAACACAGAAATAATGCCTCAGGCTAAACTAGGGAAACTGAAGCATTTACTAAGATGGTGAAAATGCCTTCAGGAGCATAGAGGCCTTCCTCCTCCCTGATGCAACTGTTGATGAAGTGAACAAGATTGTCTCACAGAAAACTGTAGAAAATATGCTCACCGCCGGGCGTTGGTGGCGCACGCCTTTAATCCCAGCACTCGGGAGGCAGAGACAGGCGGATCACTGTGAGTTCAAGACCAGCCTGGTCTACCAAGTGAGTTCCAGGACAGGCTCCAAAACAACACAGAGAAACCCTATCTCGAAAAACCAAAAAAAAAAGAAAATATGCTCACCAGGCACTGATGATGCACACCTTTAATCCCAGCACTCAGGAGGCAAAGGCAGGCAGATGGATCTCTGTGAGTTCCAAGGCCAGCTTGGTCTACAGTGTGAGTTCCAGGACAGTCAGGACTTTCACAGACAAACCCTGTCTCAAAGAAAAGAAAAGACAAGGCAAGGAAAGGAAAATACAGACTCAGGTTCTGAAAGTTGTCCTACCACTAGGATTCTAAAAGACTTCATGAAATCATTAGACATTAATTGGCACTCTCACTCCTCTGGTAAAAATGACTCATGCCTTTAAATAACACATTAATAAATTAATTCTAGAGACTAAATTCGCTGGGTCTAAGTGTCCGTCTGTGGCTTTGCTTAGACTCTGCTCAGCATCTCAAAAAGCCTAGGACTGTGCCCTTATGAGGATCTATGGATTGAGGACCTAGGACTGTCTCCTTGAAGACCTAGGACTGTCTCCTTGAAGACCCAGGACTTACGAGGATCTAAGGATTGCTGTACCTGGGAAAGGTCACTGACCTCCATCATAGTAACCAAATATTGGGTTCTTGGAAACCTTCACTTCATTCTCTCTTAGACTAAGAGGCCTTCTTGCTCAGACTCCTCCACTCAAACTCCTAGCCCATCCTTTCTAAGAGGGGAATGACTGCTCTTAAAAAACTGGAAAGTGAACAAATTGGAACAGATCTGTGAGGGACCCATTCTGGTGAGGTTAATACTCAAATAGAGAAGCTGTGACAATGGTACCCAGAAAGCATGGACACTCCTACCACAAGAAGACCCTTCGAAAAAAAGGTTTTCTTTTTCCTTTTTTAGAGGCAGGGTTTCTTTGTAGCTTTGGAACCTGTCCTGCACTTGGTCTGCAGACCAGGCTGGCCTTGAACTCAGAGATCCATCTGACTCTGCCTCCTCGGTGCTGGGATTAAAGGTATGTGCCACCATGACCCTTTGAAATTAAATTAAGAATTTAAAATGAGCTAGCTCCAAGATAGCCAGAGCTGTTATGCAGAGAAACCCTATTTTGAAAAATCTAAGAGAAAAAAAAGAGATTAAGAACTGGTTTTAGTTCATTATTTGTAGAGAAAGATAATGGGAAACTTTGTGATTGATGTAATGTCGCGTCCGCTGCGCAGCCTGTGTCTAAGAATGTGCAGAGGGTGTCGGGGATTGACAACACAGAGACCCAAAGGCTCCTCAAGAAGGTTCTCCTTTATTCCTACTCTGGCTCATTGTTATATACCCTGACACCAGAGGTGGAGGTGGGTGGGTCTGAAGAGGCAGTTAGTCTTTGGAAAAGGTCAAAGACAAGGCAGTTCCCTTGGGCAAGCCCTTTTCAGGAACTTATTGCCCCGGCATTGTATTGTTTTTATTTTTTTATTTTTTTGGTTTTTCGAGACAGGGTTTCTCTGTATTGTTTTAGAGGCTGTCCTGGAACTCGCTCTGTAGACCAGGCTGGCCTCGAACTCAAAGAGATCCGCCTGCCTCTGTCTCCCGAATGCTGAGATTAAAGGCATGCACCACCACCACCCAGATGAAACAATAAGTTCTTTTTTGTCTTCTGTTTGTTTGACCCATCTTCATAGGATATGCAGACCAGAAGTATGTGGGCAAGAACTACATCAGGATGTATCTTGCACCTAATTGAACCTGATGGGAGATGCAAGAAATTATGGGTTTGCTTTTTTAAGCCCCTTCAAAATGCAACTCGTGCCGGGCGTTGGTGGAGCATGCCTTTAATCCCAGCACTTGAGAGGTAGAGGCAGGCAGATGTCTGTGAGTTTGAGGCCAGCCTGGTATACAGAGCAAGTTCTAGGACAGCCTCCAAAACTATACAGAGAAACCCTATCTCGAAAAACAAAAACAAAAACAAAAAAACCAAAATGCAACTCATGACCATCTCTTGAGAACCCAGAGGTGGACCTTGCTAGTCCTTTTTATCTGGCCAGTATTTAATTAAATCTTGCTTCATATTTGTCTCAAAATTGTGGAACTGGTGTTTCGCTTTAGAATCTAAGGGTTAATATCTGTTCATGATTAAACCTCTGTTTCTGAAAAATTGGGCTATGTCCCACCTGTATCCTTAACTACAAATAATTCTGTATTTGTCATAGTTGCATAGTAACAGTCTCAGGATTGGTGCAACTCCATAGGTGAACCTGTCCTGAGTTGATTGGTCAGCTGCAGTTGCAGAAAGGTTGCTGTGCCTGGAGGCTGTCCCAGGGCCATTGCTACCTACTGCATTGCAGTCCACTATTATCAGTAAAATGTGTCCAAAGCCTGACAGCTAACTTCAATTGGTTCCTTACCACATGGAGGTATCTGGAAGTTTCTTCCTGGTAATTAGGGAAAGGTGTGAGGGGTGGGGGTGGGGAGGTCAGCACATCCTGCTGAGTCAGGGGCCTACATCTTGCTGGTCTTTGCCTGTCATGGCTGCCAAAGCAGGGGGCTGGGTGATGGTCAGGGCCCTTCAGTAACCTTAACTAAAAATAATTCTATCTTGCCTGTCCCTGGAAATGGCAAGCATGTCTTTATTTCAAAGAATTGTCTGTAATCACCTTGCAACCCTACCTTTCTTTCAAAGGGTTGTTATGACTACCTGACTACCTATGATTAGGACTGCCTTGCTACAGCCACCTCGTAATCATGTCTTTGTTTCAGGAGGTCATTATGACTAACTTGTTATTCTTAAATTCTGCTCCTGTAACCCAGCCTACTTCACCCAAGAAATCCTCCATCTGGGAACCCCCTATACCTGAGCTATTAAAAACCTTGTCTTCCTCATGTCCAAGGCTTCTTTGGCCCAACTTCTTGGCACTTAGAAAACTCCATGAGCAGTTGAGCTGGGTGTGGAGGTGATGGTGTGGGCAGCTGTGGCGGAGTCGGCGGCAGCACACGTCTTTAATCACAGCACTCAGAAGGCAGAGGCAGATGGGTCTCTGTGAGTTCAAGGCCAGCCTGGTCTACACAGTGAGTTCCAGGGCTTTGTAGAGAGATGTTGTCTGGAAAAAGAAAAAAGAAAAAGAGAGAAAACTGCAAGACAAAATTCAAACAGTAAAAGAAGGTGCTCTACAAAACTGCAAGAGCCTTCACTGTAACCCTGTCTTTTAAGAATCAAAGACTCAGGCCATGGACCTTTCATCACTGGAACAGAAGGGCTGTACACAAATAAAGTAAAGGCCTCAGAAAAACTGTAGAGGTTGAAACTGGGCATGAGGAAATGAATCCATGGCTGGAATACACATTAAATAAAAGGTTGTTATGCCACAGCAGGGAACTGCCGGCTCACACAGCAGAGATTTGTGAAGCTTGCACAGCAGGAAGGGCAAGCCCCTCCTGTGGGAGCTTTCTTCCTGCTCCAATCAACTTTGGAAGAACAAATGATCTTCTTACAGGACAGGATACCCCAAGGGACACCATCTTGTAAGTCCTTATCCTTCCTGTTCCTGAGCAGTAAGTGGCATCTTGTTGTTCAAGACAGAAACCCCCTGCCCAAACTTTCTGACCTCCCTGTATAGGAATCATTTACACCTCCTGCCTTAAAAGTGTGTGTGGGCATTGTGGGGGGAAAACTGGAATTCTTGAGAAATGTGTGTGGATGTAAGGGTCTCCATGCCTTTGAAGATTTGACACCAACCACTCACCCCAAGCACTGACGGAGCAGATGCCAGCAGGCATCAGGGCAGCATTAATTGAGATCTGTCCTTTTCACTATTGTATATCCGAGTCTACCCCTAGTTCATTCTCCATCATCATGCCATACAAGGGAAGTTTCTGACTCCAGAAGCATCACTTATCTAGATTCCATCAGAGTGCCAGTAGGAGGCTCTGCTGAGTTTAAGGCTAGGAACAAAACAGCAGCAGGATGTGAGTCAGTACTGTTTTGGTGACCTACCAGAAATAAAAATGTAGACTGGCCTGGGCAGTGGTGGTACATGCTCTTAATCACAGCTCTCCAGGGACATATGTGGGCCACCAATTGGACATGCATGACACAGGTTTACCTGAAGTCCCTTTTGGGAGACAATAGAAAAGCACTCTGAAGTCCTTTTGGTAAGTGAAACCTAACTATAAATAATAATATCAATTCCATAGAACCTTGCTCATATTTTCTTTCAGAAATAAAGGCATCAGTCATTGTGCATCTTTCATGTGCTGTGTGTGTGTGTGTGTGTGTGTGTGTGTGTGTGTGTGTGTGTCTAGGTTTGTACACATGAACACAGGCGCCTGGGGCCAGAAGATGGTGTTGGTTTCCTTGGCATTAGAATTAGAGGCAGTTGTGAGCTGCACAATATGCATCTGAAAACTGTCCTCCGGAGATAAGAACAAGAAATATCCAGGGATCAATTCTTTTATTTTTTTTTAATTTCTGCCAGGGGTTCTCGAACTCACGATCCTCCTGCCTCAGCTTCCCTAGTGATGAGATTACATGTGTGCACTACACTGCTCACTCGGAGCCGTTAGTCAGAAGATTAAGATTGAAGACAATATCATACTGGTTATTTCCCCTCCAGCAGCATTTTAACGAGTGAAAAATAGGGGAAAATTATGAAATTACTCGTATGTGTTTGCAATGAAAAGAGTGAAAAAGAATTTGAACAACGCAGGACCCTCGGCCACAAATTGCTGGATCTCAAGAGCGGTGGTAGCCACCGTCACCGGAAGTGGACTCCGAAGTAGCGCTTCACCGCCCGCGCGGCCTGCTGGGAATTGTAGTTCCAGTCCTCGATGATGCCCCGGAGTGCTGCGTTACCTGGTGCCGGTCTTACCTACAAAGAGGTGAGCAGGGCTGGGCCGCCTCAGGGGCGGACAGCGGTGTCCTGGTCCAAACAAGGGGGCGCGGCCACCCAGAGCCAGGCTCAGAGGCTGGGAACGCGCCCTGTGACCCGGTCCCCACGTGCTAGCAGCCGCGGTACCCTGAATCACGCCCCGGGACAAGGCCACCCCACGGAGGCCAGGCTCCTGCGGCAGAACAAATCGCGGTTCCGAGAGCACTCTCCTCTTGCTCCGCCGAGCTCTGGCCTGGGCTTGTGTGAGGACATTGTGGTTAGTTAGCCTTCTCCTCTCCTGGCCTTTTTCCAAAGACGGTGTTGGTCAACATCAGGTGACCACGAGGGACTCCTGAGAGATCCCGAGGGATACTGAGGTTTCTGCTGTGCAGCACTACCATCTGCATTCTCGAAACCAATTAGATTTCTGAGAATAAGGTTAGGGAAGGGGTATTAGGTAGCCGAAATACGCGCCTTGAGAGGTTACATAGAATCTTAGAAAACTTCCTCCAGAACCAAAGGGCAGAATTAGGGAAGTCTGAGGAGATGGTATGCCTTAGAGAACTATCTTTCGAAGAATATGCCCCTGTCTGAGAATATGACCAAGCTCCTAGTGATTTGGAATTTCACCAAAAAACGCCCCATCTCTGAGCTAGACACAGGTTTTCTTTCTTAGAACGAAGACATCAGCATTGAGTACCTGCCTTGAGTCAGATCGTGTACCATCTGGATTCTCCTCTGTTGTCAAGCCTCATTTTGAGATTGGGTATTCAATAGAAGGTGAACAAGGGCATTGGGGCATTACTATATTTATCAGCTTGTATTAACGGGTTCTGTATAGGTGCCCTCGGACTGTGAAGTTGCACATTAGCTGTCACTACACTGCCTGCCTCCGTGTGGAGCACTACTTAACGCATCCAACCAGGTTCTTCTACTGAAAGACTGGGAGCATTTTTGCCCTGTCCTCTGAAAGTTGGATTTTTCCTGTCAGACATTTCACTCATGCGTTCACATCCTCGTTGCAGAGACCAAAATATCTTAGGTAATGAATTTGTAAGGAGCAAATATTTACTTCTCACAGTTCAGTCGTTCTAGTCCATCAGCACTTGACCCGATTTTGAACCTGAGAAACAAGAATGGGACCTGGATCCCAATATCATTTTTAAGGGCATTCCCCCAGGGAATTCTTCCTGCTAGGCCCTAACACCTAAGAATACCTCTACACAATAATGCCACTGAAAGACCCTGAAGTCTTTCTCTCAGGACCCTCGCCCCAAAGACCACCAGGGAGCCGAAGTTTGCTGCAAAACGCAAGAGGATTTTTATTAAGCCGGTGCACCGGCGTTCAGCAGCCTTGGGGAGGAGTGAACCCCAAGCAGAAATTACAGCAAGTTTTTAAAGCCTAAAACTGCAAACGGGGTGGTGGGGGGTACAAGGGGAGTTTGGAAGTTGGTGCCAGACCTTCATGAATCACGTATGCTTGTGCTTGTGGTTGTCTGGCTGACTGGCTCGTTATCTGTCTCAGGCAACGTCTGTGCCCTGACTGAACTTTGTGACCAACCTGGAATCTTGAGGTCTGGGTAATGTTCCCAAGTCCTTGAGGACCACCAGGGGAAGATGTTTAAGTGTAGCTGCTCACGTCCAAGGATGAGATAGCTTAGTAATTTTCCAACTATTGGGGGGCTAACTGTTGGGCCTCTTCACCACAAGTTGGCAACTAAGCCCTTTGGAAAAAAATAGCTCCTTGGAAATCATTTAATGTTAATATATGCTAAATTTGATGCTAAGTGGCCTTGAGAAAACAAGATTATAAACTGATTTATAAGGCACAGACCTTAATCCCAGTGGGAGGCAGAGGCAGGCAGATTTCTCTGAGTTCGAGGCCAGCCTGGTCTGCAAAGTGAGGTCCAGGACAGCCAAGGCTACATGGAGAAACCTTGTCTTGAGAAACAAAAAAACATGAAGTTTTTCTTCAAAGAACTCACCCTCTTGGTGAGATTATGTGTCTACCAAAAAAAAATGCATTTGATGATTAGTGTTGACAACGCGAATGAATTGAGGAGTTCCTAGGAATTAGTAAAGCACACTTCTTGAGCTATGAGTCTTTGTGGGAGTATCAGATCCTGAGGGCTTTAGCCTCGTGAATGTTTCATCGGTGGATCTTTGAGACTATTGAAGGTGGTGGAACTGTAGAAGGTGGGGCCTTGTGGCTGAGTTGAAGTGTGTCCTTGGGAGTCCTATCTGCCCCTCACTCTTCCCTTTTGTTCTGCTCTATTTTGTGCCTGCCCAGTTGAACAGCCTGCTCCCACAGTCCCTACCATGATGGAGTGAAACCTCTAAAACCATGACTCAAAATAAATCTTTCTCCTTAGGGTTGCTTTGTGGGTATTTTGGTTCCAGCAACAAGAAAGTAATTGACCCATGTTGCTGTGACAGTGATGAGCAGGCGGAACTTAATCAAACAGCAGCACAGTGGTCACAGAATCATGCCTAAAAAGGTGCATGAAAGTCATGTGGTTTTCAAAACTGAAGATTCCCAGCCCTGCCCCAAGAGGAGAACAGCATTCCTTTCTCATCCTCCCAATCTCTTGTGCACTCAGCATTTTATTGTGAAATAACTCTATGTATGCTTAGTGCCAAGTATATCTAGTGGACAAGGTTTCTCTGTGTAGCTTTGGAGCCTGTCCTGGTCTCGAGATCCGCCTGCCTCTGCCTCCCGAGTGCTGGGACTAAAGGCGTGCACCACCACCGCCCAGCTCCAAACAGCAATTAAAAAAAAATTTTCCCTCATACAGAGATGGCTCACTTAGTAAAGCACTTGCTGTGTGAACATGAGCACCTATGGGAAGAGCCAGACTCAGCAGTGTACACACCTGTAATCCTAGTGCTGGAGAGGCAAAGACAGTCCCTGGTGATTGCTGGCCAACCAGTCTACCAGCAAGCTCCAGTGTCCCTGAAGACCCTATGTCAAAAAAAAATAATAATAATAAGCCACATGACTAAGGAAGACACTGTTGGTCTACCTAGCCTCCAGCCTCACACACACACACACACACACACACACACAGAAAAAAAATAGCTTCTCATCTTCTCCATAAGTCCACACATAGACAGTTTCCTGAGGCTTGACTTTTAGCACCATAGAGTGCTTGGGTGGACGGAACCCTTCTGTGCTCTGATGCTGACAGTGTGGGACTAAAGAACTGTGACTCTGACCTGAAGGGAGGGCCTTCTGTCCTTGGTTGCAGAGAACAGCAGAGCCAGATCCTCCTCACAAGTAAGTAGACCATCCAGGAGTGACAGCAAATGGCTGTCATCCCAGTATTGAGATCGCAGGATACACAAGTTCAAGGCCAGGCTGGGCTATACAATAAGACTCCAATGTTTCTTTTTAATTGAAGGACGTTACTTTCCCAGTATTCTTCCATGTTCTAGAGTCTGGCCTTGATTTCTTCTGAAAGACTAGTGTTCCAGTTTAACCTCCTTCTCTGTGACCATGGGAAAGTAATTTCATTATCATGGACCTTGATTTCCTCATCTGTAAAATGAGACATTAACTGTGATGATTTTTAGGTTCTCTGTTAGTTGTCTCATTTCACTATTTTCTTTTTTGGCGGGGGCAAGGGTTCAAGACAGGTTTTCTCTGTATTGTTTTGGAGGCTGCTGTCCTGGAACTCGGTCTGTAGAACAGGCTGGCCTTGAACTCACAGAGATCCGCCTGCCTCTGCCTCCCGAGTGCTGGGACTAAAGGCATGTGCCACCAATGCCCGGTTTCATTTCACTATCTTCTAAATTATTTTTCAACTAGATTCCAATTCATTTGTGCTAGTTGCTAGGCATTTAAAGCTTAGCTGAGCATGACCCTGCCATTTAGAATTGTACAGCCAGTCATAATAAAGGTATGTCAGAGATGCTATGATGTCCCAAAGGAGAAGTCCCTGGTGCATCCTAGTGCTTCAGAAAGGGTCTTGTGAATTGGCCTGAGGCTGGAAGTTCTAGAGTGGATAGAAATGAATGAATGGGCAGAAGCAATGTGGAAAGAACTATGGTAGACTAGTCTTTAGATGACTCCAGGTATGTTTCTCTGCTTCTCATTACTGTCTCCCACCCCTAACTGAATTGTTAGGGTACGGTAGGAGAGACTCTGAAAAGGAAGTGGAAAGTCATACAACGACTGTCTGTAGCGCCAAACAGTTTGGTACTTGTCCATTAGGAATAGGAGACTCCTATCCTGACCTCCTCTACACGTGGCCTTAGGAGATTAGTCCACTTTCTCTCAGTAAGTTAGCCGTATCTCCTGCAGGCTGTTCTGTTTCCTCAGTTGCTGCCTCAGCCTCAGGTGAGAACTGTTTTAGCTAATCCTGGTTATAAAACAGCAGCACTGCCTTCTGAAGAGATAGCTATTGAGCTCTTTCCTGACAGACAAACTACTGAACATTGGGCTTCATTTAGCTCCTGCCATTCTTAACATATTCTATCACTCTGCTTTTCAAAGTGTGGCTTGTTGGCTAGTATCAGCCACGAAGGCATAAGCAGTAGAAATTGAGAGTAAATGTTTATTAAACAGCAAAATGGTTCTATACCACACAGGTAGTTAGAGAAATAACTGTTCCGTCAAGGAAAACCCTAGAGACTCATGATGGATAATGCATAAATAATTGGATTCCTTTTGTGTGCCAGGCCCTGATTGAGGCCTTGGGGAATAAATGTCAGCTTCTCTGTGCTGAGAACTTTAATGGGGATGGAGCAAATGCAACAGCGTGAACAGACACGATGAGATAAGCCATATAAAGAAATGAGCCAGGCTTTGGTGGTGCACACCTTTAATCCCAGCACTCGGGCGGCAAAGGCAGGCGGATCTTTGTGAGTTCGAGGCCAGCCTGGTCTACACAGCAAGTTCCAGGACAGCAGGACAGCCTCCAAAACAATACAGAGAAATCAGAAGGAGGAGGAGGAGGAGCAGGAGGAGGAGGAGGAGAAGAAGAAGAAGAAGAAGAAGAAGAAGAAGAAGAAGAAGAAGAAGAAGAAGAAGAAGAAGAAATGAAAACCAGAAAGAAGTGATAGTGAGTGCACTCTTGGAGGCAGCAGCTTGGCTGAGACCTGACATGGAGCCAGGTCATTCTGGATGGAGGAATAGCTAGTCTGGAGAAAGTTTAATGTGGCTCAAGGACCACAATCTCTGAAGCCAACTGTCATCCTTAGAGGAGTAGTTGAGGTTTGGGCACTATGCTACTTACAAAATGCTACTTTCAGTTTCCTAAATGTTAGCCCCTTAAGACACACTAGTAGCCAGGCCCCTCCCCCTGAGGGGAGACAACAAGATGTCTATTTGGTTTCTTATAGCTGTAACAGTTATGAAAGTAAAATGGAATGAAATGTTACTTGTGGCAAGGTAAAGTATTCATGGTCTTCACAAGAAGAGTAAATGAAGCCGGGCGTTGGTGGCGCACACCTTTAATCCCAGCACTCGGGAGGCAGAGGCAGGCGGATCTCTGTGAGTTCGAGGCCATACTGGTCTACAAAGCGAGTTCCAGGAAAGCCTCCAAAACAATACAGAGAAACCCTGCCTCGAAAAACCAAAAAAAATAATAATAATAAGAGTAAATTAGTATCTTATCATCTCTGCTTAAAAGCAGAGAAGAAATGCCTGTCTTCTGAACCCAGGTTTCCCTCTCCCAATGATAACCCAAAAGGTATAAACATAAACTAGGGGATGAGGCTATAGTACAATGCTGGAGTATTTGTCTAGCATACATGAGATCCTTGGTTCAATACCAAGCACCACCAAAAAGGGGTGGGGTTAAGGAGAGAGAGAGAGAGAGGAGAAGAGGAAAGAGAGAAGGGAGAGAAGAGGGAGAGAGAAGAAAGGAAACCAGTTAAATTTTGGGTTACCAAGTGTTGAGGTCTTAGATCCTCCTGTTCTGGAATCCTTTCTTATCACTAAATTCTCTGTTTCCTAGGAAAGTCAAACACAAATTTTGTGGGGAATCTACAAGAGAAACGCCATCAGGGAGCTGGAGAGATGACTCAGAGACTAAGAATACCTGTGGCTCTTACAAGTTCAGTTCCCAGCACCCACATGGTGGCTCACAACCATCCATAACTCCAGTTCTAGGGAGAAAGAGAGGGGAATTCAGATTTACCATAGTGGTTTTCCTAGTGGCTAATTTTGGAAGAGATGGCCAGTCAGTACTTGGAGTTGCATTTATATTGTGAGTCTTCAAGAAGTACTCACAGATGTTGAAATAGATTCCTGTCAGTGATGTCACTAACACTGAAAGTGAAAAAATATTTATCTTTGAAGTCCCAAACCAAATGGTGGAACAGGATTCTTCTGGGAAGGTGTGTAAGGAGCCTCAGAGGAAGAGTTCTGTTACTGAAGAAAGAATTGAGAAAAGGAGTTAGGAAGAATGTCATCCCATAGACCATTGTTCAAAGAATCTTCAGGTTAAACTCACACCTGATGTAACAGAACCAACCGCTGTCTCCATCATTCCCCAGTGAGACAACTTGCCGAAATGTCCAGTTCAAAGACTCTTTAGTTCCCTTTGACTGTGGCAGTAAAGACATTTGTAGATGGAAGTCACCATTAGTCACCTGCAGGCTTCAGAGAAACCACACAGAGGAACCCTGTAACTGTAATGACCGGGGAAGGCACTTAACACAACCCAGATGGTCATCTCTTCAAGAAAACGCCCGCTTCAGAAACTATACAGATGTGGTCAGTGTGGTGAGAGCTTCCCTCAGAACTCAGAACCAATGCTTCATCAGAGAGACCCCCGAAAGGACAAGCCTGCCAGTGTGAGCACTGGGACCAGTTCACCAGGAGCTCGTCTGCTGGTCCATCAGGCAGTCCCCATGGATGAGAAACCTTACAAGTGTGACAAGTGTGGGAAGGGCTTCACCAGGAGCTCAAGTCTGCTCGTCCATCAAGCAGTCCACACAGGGGAGAAACCTTACAAGTGCAGCAAGTGTGGGAAGGGCTTCAGCCAGAGCTCCAAGCTCCACATCCACCAGCGAGTCCACACTGGAGAGAAGCCCTACGAGTGTGAGGAGTGTGGCATGAGCTTCAGTCAGCGGTCAAACCTGCACATCCACCAGCGTGTGCACACAGGAGAGAGGCCCTACAAGTGTGGGGAGTGTGGGAAGGGCTTCAGCCAGAGCTCGAACCTCCACATCCACCACTGTATCCACACCGGGGAGAAGCCCTACCAATGCTATGAGTGTGGGAAGGGCTTCAGCCAGAGCTCAGACCTGCGAATCCACCTCAGGGTGCACACCGGGGAGAAGCCCTACCTCTGTGGCAAGTGTGGGAAGGGCTTCAGTCAGAGCTCCAAGCTCCTCATTCATCAGAGAGTGCACACTGGGGAGAGGCCCTACGAGTGCAGCAGGTGTGGGAAGGGCTTCAGCCAGAGCTCCAACCTCCACATCCACCAGCGGGTTCACAGGAAGGACCCTCATTAAGTAACACTGGCCGGCTCAGCAGTGAGAGTACTTTTATTATAAAGATAAATACTTTTCACGGCTGAGGGCACAGGTCAGTGTAGAGTGCCTGCCTAGCATATATAAAGCCCTGGCTTTGCCTTCCAGCTTCATACCTTGTACTTGAAAGACTGAGCGTGTGTTTATGTGGAGAATAGTATACATGCTGTGCATATGTGCATGCATGTGTGCACATGTGTGTGCAGGTCAGAGGACATCTCAGGTGCTCAGATGCTCATCACCTTTTTGTTTGAAACTGGGGACTGTCACCAAGTAAGCTAGGCACTGAGTTCCGTGGATCTACCTGTCTCCACTTCTCAGCTCACCACGGCTAGGATTACACCTGTGTGATACCATACCCAATTCTTTATGTGGATTCTGTCTCAAGCTTGCAAGACAAGAGCTTTACTGACTGAGCCATCTCCCCACTTCCCGGCTTAATACTTTTGACTCTTACCTTTGTATTCCTCAAAAGAAAGAGATACAAAGGGTTATTCAGATGTAGTCCCTCACCAGGAAAAACAAAATCAATCCTTCCTTAGAAGTGTCTGAGTACTTAGCACATTTCATGTTCTACAATGAATGGGCGATTCTGGTTTCTCAGATGGGTAGAGTGTACTTTTCAGTTCTTCCAGTGTTATTATAAGTATATTCCACAATTTTAACTGTAAGAACTTTGTATTTTTCCAAGCACAGTATGCTTCCTTTGTTCATATTCTCTAAGAAATTGGAACTCATGTTTCCTTTCAAATTATGTGCCTAGTTTTTCATATTCCTTTTAGGTCCTAAATATCCCTCTCTAAACTATGAACATACAGTGTGTCCATTTGAGGGTGGGGTGGGAGCTGAAGGTATAAAAGACATGAAGAACTGTTAGGTTTAATAAGAAAATGTACATCAGTTTATGGTCACTGCAGGAAGTGCTTCTCCATATACTACTACAAGTCAGCAACTCTTCTCAGGCAGCTGCTATTCAGGAATGTAAATAACTAGTTTTTACTAAGTGAAGTCAGTTTGGGTGGGATATTCCACAGTAAAAACAAGGGAGAATTCCCTGAAGCAACATACCCAAACTAGCATTGTGTGCTTCTGAGACCAGGTGATCAGCAGAAGTTCTGAGGCAGAACTGGAGAAAGCTGGTATACGTGGGATATGTGGCAGCCAATCAGCAGAGGCTGCAGAAACCATCTTAAGACTCGCTAAAGCCGGGTGTTGGTGGCGCACGCCTTTAATCCCAGCACTCGGGAGGCAGAGGCAGGTGGATCTCTGTGAGTTCAAGGGCAGCCTGGTCTACAGAGCGAGTTCCAGGACAGCCTCCAAAACAATACAGAGAAATCCTGTCTGGAAAAACCAAAAAAAAAAAAAAAAAAAAAAAGACTGGCTAAATTAAAATTGGCTAATGGACAGAATACTAAAGATGTGCCTTTGTTAAGCAGGTCTAACTTTCAGTGTTTATTTATAAGAAATGTTTATTTATTAGACCACAGCAGTAAGGAGAACAAGGGGACATCAGCAAAAACTTACAGGCTAGGAAGATGGGTGGCTGGGCATTGTGTCAGTACAGAAGCAGGCATAGTTTATGCCACTCACATAAGGGGATAAAGAAAAGAAAGATCTATTTTGGTTTCAGGCTAACAAATGCTTAATAAAATGAAGGATGGGAATCAATCATGATATAAAAGCCATGACACTAATGACCAATGGTATGTAGAACATTCTCTTCATCCCATGAATATATGTTCTCTTCTGTAGCCAGATTGTAGTTGTGTGTTCTCTGTTTATCCACTTGCTATTTCATTAATTATAAGCTCCTACCTTTATCATCTCTTTAAGTATGTTCTCTTTTGAGATGGGCTACGCAGACCAGGCTGGCCTTGAGTTTACGATGCTCTACCTCAGTCTGCACCATACCTGGCTTTTTCTAATTTCTCTGGGAGAAACTGCTATGTATAGCCAGCCAGAACTTACCTTCCAGTAAAATATGGGATGTTTCTTCTGGCTTTCGGGATCTAACAGTAGAGTAGCTCTCCAGCTCTGATACACATGAAGTTTCAAAGTTACACATTAAGGGGAATAAAAGAATTTTAGTATCACGTTCACAACTTGGGTAACAATTTCTGCTAATGGCACATACTAACCAATCAGTCAAGATATCTTGAAAGCTATCTCCTTTTTTAAAACAGTTGATGCTGAAGAGATACCCCAGCAGTTAAGAGCACCTATTGTGGTGGGGCACACCTTTAATCCCAGCACAAGGGAGGCAGAGACAGGTGGATTTCTGTCAGTTTGAGACCAGTCTGGTCTACAAGAGCTATTTTCAGGACAGCCTAATATACAGAGTGAGTTCCAGGACAGCCAGAGCTGTTACACAGAGAAACCTTGTCTTGAAAAAAAAATTCCATTAGAGATCTCAACTTAGTATAATGATCCATCTGAAAACCTTGGAAAAATAAGAACAAATATCCAACAAAAGTAGATGAGAAGAAATAATCAAAATCAGGGCAGAAACTAATGAAATAGAAATGAAAAAAAAGAATGCAAAGAATAAATGACATGAAGAGTTGTTTCTATTCGAAAAGACTGATGTGACTGACAAACTGACCAAATTAAACTAAAGAAAGGATCCAAATTAATACAACTGGGAGCTGAAAAAGGAGCCATTACAACAGACATCAAGGAATTCCAGCAAATCATAAAAACATACTTTAAAAATCTATATTCCAACAAACTGAAAAAATGTAAAAGAAGTGGTTGAAATTTTAGATATATATGGCCTACAAAAGCTAAGTCAAGAGTCTGGAGAGATGATCTCAGTGGTTAAGAGAACTGTCTGCGCCGGGTGTTGGTGGCGCACACCTTTAATCCCAGCACTAGGGAGGCAGAGGCAGGCGGATCTCTGTGAGTTCGAGACCAGCCTGGACTACCAAGCGAGTTCCAGGACAGCCTCCAAAGCCACAGAGAAACCCTGTCTCGAAAAACCAAAAAAAAAAAAAAAAAAAGAAAGAAAGAAAGAAAGAAAAAGAGAAAAAATTAAGTCAAGATGAGATAAATAAATAAACCTATGGCATTCAATGATATAGAACTTAGAGCCACCAGGGTCTGGTACACTGTTCTCATAAAACTGGGAGGAAAGAAAGCAGCTGCTGTAAGAATGGCTTTCTGCCTCTCCTATCAGGTCTCTACCAGTCAGACGAGTTTTATTTAATGCACTGATTTTCTTTCCTCTGTTTGCCATGGGTACGGTGTGATGTCACTGTCCTCAGGACTGAAGGAATGTTGGCCACATCTAAGTGTCTTCCGAAGACTGTGACCAGAGCCAGTATCTGTCATGAAACCAATTAACTACTTGTCTCCATGAATTCACCATTTCATTTTTTAAAAGTTCTTTTGAGACAGAGACCCATGTAGCCCAGGCTAGCCTTGAACTCTGTATGTGTCTTAGGCTAGCCCTCAACTCCTAATCTTCCTGAATGATGAAAGTATAGTCATGTATTAGCATGTCTGGCTAACCTCTTGTCTTGAACACAGGACTGGACTTCCTATTTCTTTGGCTCCTTTTGTCCTAAAGTCACAGGAAGACTGAAGAGCCCCTAAGGATCTGAGGTTCTTGGGTTCAAGCAGCACCCAGAACAGCTGTAGTACCTCATAGCATTTTTTTCCAGAGGGCAGAACTTGATTGGGCCATGGACATCCCCTGCCTCAGTGGGTCTGGCAGGTTCTTGCTGGTTTTGCTCATGCTAAAGAAAGCATAGTGTCTTCTGGTGAGACGTTTCACTGTTCTAGGTCTCATTTCCCCATGTGTAAATGAGCGTTAGGAGTAGATGTTCCCTGGTATTCTGTGACCTGACTCTTCCTGTAATCCTTTCCTCTGCTTCTTTGTATCTTTCCTTTGGTCTTCCCTGGGAGTGCTCAGGGTCACTGGATTGTGTGTGTTTATGTGTGATTGTACCAAGGGACTTACCCTCATGTAGCATGTACAGGGATATACAGTGACCCAGCAGCAAGCACTTTCCCAGTGACTTGTCTGCATGTGTAGTCTCTCCCTTTCCCGTTCTTACCCCATATAAGCTGGAAACATTATCGACAGACTGTAGGGTGTGTGGTGGTTTGGGCAGTCTGACTTCACTTTAGGGTAGCTGTTGGGAACGTGAAATTTGGTGCCATCACTGAACCAAAGGGATTGTGTCCTGTGACTTTAGTACTTGGTTTTGCATTTTGTTTTGTATTAAATACTTTATTCCTGAAAAAAAAAAAAGAACTTAGAGCCAGATAGATTCAGCAGATAATTTTATCAGATCTTCAAAGAACTAACACTAATATTCCTCAAATTACTCAGCAAAATAGAAGGGAAAAGAACACTTCCAAACTCTTTTTACAAAGTCAGCATTACTGTAATGCCCAAACCAGACAAAACCCAACAAAAAGAGAGAAGAGAAAATCATAGGTCAAAAGCTCTAATGAACATGGATGCAAACGTTCTCAATGAAATCCTTGCAGACTGGAGCTGGAGAGATGGCTCAGTAGTTAAGAGCTCTGGATGCTCTTCCAGTGGACCCGGTTTTGATTCCCAGCACTCACATGACAGCTCACGGCTATTTATATTATTCCAGTTCCGTGTGACCTGATGCCCTCTTCTAGCACATGTGGTACACAGACATAAATGCAGACAAAACATTCATATATACAAAAAATGTTTTTAAAAAAAGCCACTTGGAGCTGGGCATTGGTGGCACATGCTTTTAATCCCAGCACTCCAGAGGCAGAGGCAGGCAGATCTCTGTGAGTTCCAGGCCAGCCTGGTATACAGAGTGAGCTCCAGGACAGCTTCTAAAACAATACAGAGAAACCCTGTCTCGAAAAACCAAAAAGAGAGAGAGAGAGAGAGAGAGAGAGAGAGAGAGAGAGAGAGAGAGAGAAAGAGGCACAGAAAGTTAACTTTCAAGCCTCAAAGCCCACCCCTAGTGATATATTTCTTCCAGTGAAATACCTCCTAATCCTCTCCAGTCACCAGCTGGGAGCCAAGTATTCCAATGCCCAGTATTTACAGGGCACATCCCATTCAAACCACTGTATTTCGTACACCCATGGATTGCCTGAATTAATGTGAAAATGGCTACCTCACCAAAAGCAATCGATAGATACAATGTGATTCACATCAAAATTCCAATACAATTATTTACACAAATTGGAAAAATCTAAATTTCATATGGGAACACAAAGACCCAGGAAAACCAAAACAATCCTGAATTTTAAAAGATTAACGACCTGGAAGGATGTCATCTGACCTCTATTTGCCTGCTATGGCACACGTGCACCCTCACACATATATGCACACACTCATACACATGAAATAAAAGTAATTTTCAACAAGTAATGCCTATATCCCCAGCAACTGAGGAGACTGAGGCAGGAGCACCAGCTGAGTCCAGGAGTTCTGAGCTACATCCCACTGTGCTGATGATGGAGTGTCCACACTAAGTTCTTCAATATTGTGACTTCCAAGGAGCTGGGTGTGGGAACAGGTTAGGAAAAATTAATCAGATAATCCTGGAATAAATCTACCCAAGGAAGTAAAAGACTTTTACAGTAATACTTCAAAACTCTGAAGGCCAAGGCAAGGTTTGATCACATAGTTTGGATCTTTCTGAACATTCAAGTGACTATGCAGAGAGAATGATGTATGCAACCCACATGTGGGAACAGAACATCACTAGAGAGATTATCAAGAAGGATCTGATCCCAGGGAGGATTGATGAGAACAGACCACACTGCCAAGAGAGGATTCTGAGACAGAACTGATGAAGATGAGGCAGGAACTGCCAGCAGGCTATACACACATTCAGACACAGAAAGGCAAGGTTAACCCTGTCAGCAATGAGAGGAGGAAAGTAAAGCGTTTGGCACCCAGAAGTCAAGCAAAGAGGAGAATCGGGAAACCAAGTAGAAGGTCATGTGCACAACAGCAGAGGCTTAACCTTGGGAGGTCACCTCTGGTAGCTATCAAAATAATAAGGAACAGGACAAAGCTAAGGCTCTGAGCCCCTGGCATGCAGCTGGCTCATCTCCACACAGAGACAGAAAGCCTTTAGTGTGACTGAGGTCATGTGAACCGGGCACGGGTCATTACTCCGATGTTAGAACAAGCAACAACTTTCCCCTATCTAGCCAAATGACAAAGTAGGAAGAAACTGCCACATCTATGTTCTAAAGGACAAACTCAAACACAGAGTAATTAAATCTGTAATTTAGAAAGTCTAAACCAAGCCCAGAGGTGGTGACACATGCCTTTAGTCTCAGCACTCAGCAGGCAGAGGCAGGCAGATCTCTGTGAGTTCCAGGCCAGCCTGGTCTACAGAGCGAGTTCTAGGACAGGCTCCAAAGATACACAGAGAAATCCTGTCTCAAAAAAAAAAAAAGAAAAGAAAAAATAAATCTACATCAAGATAGATGAGAATGTACTCAGTGGAATGCTTGCCTAGCCCTGCCTAGCCCTGATTGGTGAGGCTTGCCTATATCTCAGCACCCAGGGAGAAAAACCCAGGAAGATCAAATGTTCAAGGTCATCCTTGGCTATCTACAAAACTTGGGGCCAGGCTGGGACACATAAGACACTATCTCAAAAGTTATAATAATTAGGAAAAAAATCTAGGCCAGCCTGGTCTCCAGGACAGTCAGGAATGTTTCACAGAGAAACCCTATCTCAGGAGGAAAAAAAAAATCTAGATCCCAGATAAAATTCCTGGTGATTTTTTTAAAGGTTTATTATGTATACAGTGTTCTGCCTGCATGTATGCCTGCAGGCCAGAAGAGGGCACCAGATCTCATGCTAGATGGTTTTCAGCCATCAAGTGGTAGCTGGGCATTGAATTCAGGACTTCTGGAAAAGCAGTCAGTGCTCTTAACTCTGAGCCATCTCCCCAACCCCCAGTTATTTATTTTATTTGATTTTTTCAGGACAGGGTTTCTTCTTGTAGCCCTGGCTTTCTTGGAAATATCTCTGTAGAGCTGACTGGCCCAGAACTCACAAAGTAGCACCTGCCTCTGCCTCCCAGCGTTGGGATTAAAGGCGTATGCCTTTAATTTAAGGACTAAAGAATGGAGAGATGGCACAGCAGGTAAAGGTGCTTGCCAGAAAAACCTGAATTTTATCTCCCAAACCTGAATGGTGGGATGGAGGCAGGGCAGGCTACTCGTAGAAATCCTATCTCAAAAAACAAACAAACAAGAAACAGCAACAAAGAAAGCCAGCATCCCTAAGAAACTTGTGAAATGGTTTTCTGTCCACAAAAGGAGTCCTTCTTCCAGTATTTATCCTCCTTATAACCTGCATGGTTTGTCTACCCCACTGTCTCTTGGTATTTCTACTATTCTCTCCTGGTCTCCTGCTCCCCTAGCCCAGCCATGTCCAGTCTGCTTTCTTCTGTCTCAGCTCTGGAATTTTCCAGACACCTCTGAATATTTTCTCTCTCCTGCCCACAATAAAAACCTTACCCCTAATGGAGTGGTCATGTTGGCAGTTTCTTTACTGCACTCCCTAAAATACAAATAGCAACACCCCATCTCAAAGAATAAAATCTAGGGGGGGGGCCGGGGTGGCACACATAAACCTTTAAAAAAAATCTAAGATAATCTGCACATAAAATTATTAAGTGGTGCTGGGAACACAAAAGCACCTTGTCCTAAACACTGCCATTTTGACTTAAGACTCCATTTCACCTGTGGGGTGAAGCAAAGTTAACCTTCCCAAGCCCTAGGGAAGCTGGGGAACTTGGCAGTAGCTGACCCATCTCCTCCTGAAACAACAGAAATAGTCTGCCATGCATCTTTAGTGTCTAAAAACATCATGGCTGTTCCTCACAACAGAAAGAACAAATGAATCTGATTGGTTGGGCTGAAAAGCTGACATTCTGTGTCAGTTGACAATGATGGAACACATAGGGAAAGCCCCTGATCTTTGAACCCTGGCACAGATGTTTGTGGGTTTTGTGTTTAAATACTTGCTGAAATGAGCATTGAGACAGAGTCAGTTCCTGAGTCTGTACTGTGGTCCACATTCAGTTTCTGTAGCCCATAATCCTTGTTGCTGTTGTTGTTTTGATTTGATTTTTTGAGACAGGGTTTCTGTGTATTGCTTTGGAGCCTGTTCTGGAACTCACTTTGTAGAAGAGGCTAGTTTCTAGTTTCAAACTCACAGTGATCCACCTGCCTCTGCCTCCTGAGTGCTAGGATTAAAGGTGTGCCACCAACACCCATTTTGTTTTTGTTTTTGTTTTTTTGGCGCCCAGTAATCTTGTTTTGTGAATAAACCGTGTATCGTGTTTCATGTCTGCTTGCATTGATTGGGAGTCTCACACCCACATGGTCAGGTCACCAGATACTGAATACTTCAAAATACAACAACTGCCTGAATGTCTACATACCAATAATACTCAAATACAAATAACTTTTTATACCAAAACAGGAAATATCACTATTAAGATGATCAACGTTGCCGGGCATTGGTGGCGCACACCCTTAATCCCAGCACTTGGGAGGCAGAGGCAGGCAGATCTCTGTGAGTTCGAGGCCATCCTGGTCTACAAAGCGAGTTCCAGGAAAGCCTCCAAAACAATACAGAGAAACCCTGCCTCCAAAAAACAAAAAACAAAAAAAAAGATGACCAACGTTGCTGAGAAAATTTAAACTAAATGCAGTGCATGATGGCACACACCTTTGATCCCAGCACTCAGGAGACAGAGGAAGAAGAATCTCTGTGAGTTCAAGGCCAGCTTGGTCTACATAGCGAGCTCCAACATAGCCAGGACTATGTAGAGAGACACTGTCTCCAAAAAGAAAAAGAAAATAAAAAAGGATAAGTAAATTGAGAAAAATGCCATGTTCATAATGAATTGTAAACTTAATGTGACCATTTTCTTAAATCAATCTATAGATTTAAATCAATACCAAATTCCACCAGTTTAAGGGTAGAGATAAGGAGAGAAAACACAAGATAATTATAAAATTTACACCACAATAAAAGGGTAAGCTGGGCATGGTGGCTCATGCCTTTAATCCCAGCCCTGGGGAGACAGATCTCTATGAGTTTGAGCACAGCCTGGTCTATAGAGAAAAAAAGTAGCCAAGGCAATCTTAAAGAATAAAGGCAGAGAACTAATACCTACAGAAATGCACATTTATTTGTTTACTTATATATTTAACCATTTGGTTGATTGGTGTTTGTTTGTTATTTCAAGACGGCTTCTCTGTGTATTCCTGGCTGCCTACCTGCAATTCTAAAGACGAGGCTGGCCTTGACCCCAGAGATCTGAATGCCTCTGTCTCCCCAGTGCTGAGATTAAAGGCATGTACAACCACCCCTGGCTGATAAACTTTTTGTTTTGTTTTCCAAGACAGGGTTTCTCTGGGTAGCTTTGGAGCTTGTCCTGGAACTCACTCTGTAGACCAGGCTGGCCTGAACTCACAGAGATCCGACTGCCTCTGCCTCCTGATTGCTAGGAATAAAGGCGTGTGTCACCACTACCTGGCTGATATGCACATTTCCTTGTGGACTAGGCACAAGGCTAACTAGACAGAGACATCTGCAATCCAGATACACACACACACACACACACACACACACACACACGTTGTCACCTGATATCTTAATAGGACCCCCTCTACAAGTCTGACGGGAACATGTTAATCCCAGCGGGGAGGAGAAAGATTACACACCAAATCATGACCAAATTAATCAAACAACTAGAACAAGGTTGTTTATTCGTGTACATAGCTGCCTCCCTCTAAGGCAGGATTTGAGAGGTCAGCATTGGCTGACCTCTTTCACAGCTCGGGATTGGAGCTTTCCAATTGCGGGATTTTGCCTAGCAAAATAGGAGGGGTTACAGGAGCAGAACATAAGCATAACAAGTTAGTCCTCCTGAAACAAAGGCAAGGTGGGCGTAACAAGGTAGTTATCGGCGGTCATATAACCCTTTGAAACTAAGGTAGGGTTGCAAGATGTTTATAAACAACTTTGTTGTTGTTTCGAGACAGGGTTTCTTTGTAGCTTTGGAGGCTGTCCTGGAACTCTCTCTATAGACCAGGCTGACCTCGAACTCAGAGATTCGCCTGTCTCTGCCTCCCGAGTGCTGGGACTAAAGGTGTGTGCAAACACCGGCAGACTGAAATGTCCTCCTTGATTTATGACTTTGTTCTGTTAGCTCAGACACTTCAACTGTTACTAGGTTAAACATGGAATTTGTGGTGACCTGCCTGAGTCTCTTATCCCAGGCCACAGTCACTCATATGGGGACTCCAGAATAAAGTCCCGCGTACCTTCTTTGAAGCGAGAGTTATGTGAGCATCAACACCTCAGAGTGGACTAGGGGCACAGTGTGAGAGGTCGCGGGCTCGCCCTGCAACCCGAGTGGTCTCGCAGCTGGGCCAGCCACACAACCATACACACGCCCAAGGTTCTGGGGACCACGATCGGGTTTACCCGACTAGTAATTTGATGGATCACTTCCGGGCGCCGCTCTATGAACTTCCGGTATCCGGTTCTGTCGAGCTAGCTCGCACCAGGCCTGGCGGCCTCCATTGTGAAATATGACTCAAAAGCCCAGAGACACCACAACCCGAAAAATATAAGCGTCTAAAGATGAAAAGTCCACCTGGCGGCGGGAACTGGCGTGGCCTGGCCCGTGCGGCCCGCGCGCGGCTTCCCGCGATCCCTGGAGGCGCGTGCGCTCTGCGCACAGGCCCTGGGCTGCTCGTGGCGCCGCCCGCCGGGCGCGCCCTCTCCTCCGCGCCAAACTGCGCTCCCGCGCTCCGGCCGGACCTGCACTGCGCGTGCGCAAGAGCTCCGGCCGGCGTGTCTGCGCTGGCCGCCAGGGGGCGAGCTGTGCCCTCCAGTGATGGGTTCGCGATGCTGCGCGTGCGCAGTAGCTGCCGAGCGCCTGAGTCCCGGGGACGTGTGTGGCCCTGAGAAGAAAACCCTAAGTGACAGCCCGGTGCTCCCAGGAGCGGAGCCTCGTGGCACTGGAGGTCGCGGCGGAAGTAGTGATGACATTAGCGCAGCATGACATACTGGCCTCGCAGAACTGCCCACCAGAATGCGTAGGTTAAAAAACGCAGCTCACTAAGTGGAAGTGGCTGGCTGGAGTGCTCGCCTGCACCCGTGAGGCACAGGGTTCCGTCCCCAGCTCCTCAAGTCAGAAGCGTGGAGAAAATGGCTCTGCTTCATCTCCCTTAGGTGACTTTTACAAAAACAGGATTTGAGGTGCGGAACTCTACAAACTTCGTGGAGCGCATGCGTGTCCGAACTCTCTCCTTTTCCCCGGTTGGATCCGGGAAGGCAGGATGAGTCATTCAGCCAGGGTTGTCGCTCTCTTTCGGCATCTGCCCAAACCGTCAGGATCGGATCCGGAAATGTAGGCTGAACAAGAGTGCGCAGTTTCTGTCCCTACAGATTGGCGCGTGCTAGGTCTTTGTATACTAAAAAAATAGAACAAAAAAAAATCTAACTTTCAGAAAACAAAGGGCAAAAAAAAAGGGCAAAACTGTTTTCAGAAAGCAATATTAACATTTCCTTGAACTGGACTTGGAGCCGGGAGGAGAGTACTTGTCAAGTATGTGCAAGACCCCGAGTCCAGAACCACCCCAAAACTATTAATAAATATTAGGATTACAAAAAATGTAACTGGGTATTAAAATAGTAGCTCGACTTAGCAAACAACCCACGAAAATCAAAGGGCACCCATAAAGCCTTTATAAAGAAGCTGAAGGATGAAATAAAATTTTCGTGCTAGAGAAAAGCGCTGTTTAACAATTTGGTATTCACTGGTTTTAAAACTGTAATACAAGACCAGCCTGGACTACATAGATAGACCATTTCAAAAAAATTTTAAAAGCCCAAAATATTAAGAAACTAAATAATTGGAACTTGAGTAACATAAAACTTAAAAATATTCACATTATTTGGATTTGCACAATTCCGACTCCCATATATGACAGAACTACAGCAGACATGCAAGGAGTTCTCATTGATTATCAAGGTTTAGTTAGACAGCCCCAGTAAAAACATGACCCAGATTCCTGGTTACTGGAGTACATTAACTAAGTAACCACAAAAGCACACACTTAGCTGCTGGCAATACGGTCTGCAAACATTTGTGCTAATCACAGATGAGCAATGACAGGCACACTACTTTCAAAGGGCTGAGGATGATTGTAAATGTATTATCAAATTCACATGGAGACAGAAACACTTGCTTATGTGAACTTGCCTCGGTGATAAACTGCCAAGGTTATTGACAGCTGCAGAACCCTTGACCTAACAACTCTGAACCGGTGCACTGAAACCACAGCATAGCTACTAGCACCATAAACTTGTATGCAAAAGATTACTCTAGGACCCCTTTAAAGTGCCAGCCATAAATTTGGAGTTGTGATTAACCCCTGTAATCCCAGCACTCAGGAGGTGTGGAACAAAATATGACACTAAATAGTGTTTATGCCATTTATAGTTTTTGCCTAAGAGAATTAAAAATTGCTCACCCCACTCAGGAGATGACTCTGTTCACAAAGTACTTGCTGTGTAAGCATGAAGACCTGAATTAGAACCCTCAGCACCCACAGACATGGACACGGTGAGGTATGCCTGTAATCTCTCTGGTGTTAGCAGACACAGGAGGGTTCCTGGAGGCTTGCTGGACAGCTAAGTGAGCTGAATTAACTCCAGGCAGGCCTGAGATATTACTTAGAAAGGTCTCTTTGCAAGAGGAGCCCTCAGCTGGCCTTTGGGAACTTATGTAGTATATGGGTACCCAACTGATATAAAACTCACCCTAGCCAGGTAGTGGTTCCGCACAGTTTTAATCACAGCAGGCAGAGGCAAGCCGGCCTACTTAACAGAGCAAGCTCCAGGAAAGCCAGGGCTACACAGAGAAAGCCTGTCTTGACAAACAAAACAAAGGTTGATGTATGCTTACTCATCCATTACTGTTTCTTTACTTCTGTGACTCCCCACCAAGATGCCCTGTATCTTTTTTTTTTTTTTTTTTTTTTGTTTTTTTCGAGACAGGGTTTCTCTGTGGCTTTGGAGGCTGTCCTGGAACTCGCTTGGTAGTCCAGGCTGGCCTCGAACTCACAGAGATCCGCCTGCCTCTGCCTCCCGAGTGCTGGGATTAAAGGCGTGCGCCACCAACGCCCGGCGATGCCCTGTATCTTGAACTGTCAACTAAAGTAAGACCTTTTCCCCTTAAGTTGCTCATCACAGCCACAAAAGGCCTGCTCTCTTCCTGGGTATCTGGAAACTCGCTGGCTATTGTCAATCACACCAATATTCTCTGCTTATAGAGCTAACTCCAAAAGAGAAAATCTTGGATTGCCAGCTTCACGTGAGCTTTCCCAGAAGATAACACTTCATACACGTTTCCAGGGCTTGTAGCAGGGAATGAGCCCCATATGACTCCATTGGGATGGGGTGGGGCAGCTCTGGAAGCTTGTGTTTGATTTTCTTTTCTTTTTAGCTTAGTGTTTTGTTTGTGGCTGTTTGCTTGCCTTCCTTCCTTCCTCCCTCCCTCCCTTCCTTCTTTCTTTCAATCCAGCATCTGGCGTCTGACAACTTCTGATCCTCCTGGTTCCACTTCCAGAGAGGCTGGGGTCAGATTTTAAAACCACACAGTTTTACAACTGACTCTCCTCAGACTTTATCCCATGCATAGTTTTCCTTTTTACTGATTCTGGTTTGCATCTTTATAGTGCAATAAATCATAACCATGAGCATGACTATACTCAAGTCTGGTTAGAAAAAGAATGAGATAAAGTCTTAAATCCAGGCTAACTTGAAACTCATGATTCTTCTGCCACCTCTTCAAGCTGGCATCATAGACAAGTACTACCTCATCAAGCTAATAATTTTTTGGGGATTTTCAGAGACAGGGTTTCTCTGTGTAGCTTTGGAGTCTATCCTAAAACTAGTTCTATAGATCAGGCTAGCCTCGAACCTCTGCATTCCCAGTGCTTGGGGTAAAGGTGTGTACCACCGCTTGGCTCAGCTAACAATTTTGTTTGTTTGGATTTGGTTTTGGTTTTTTGAGCCAAGGTTTCTATGTGTAGCTTTGGAACCTGTCCTGGAACTTGCTCTGTAGACCAGGCTAGCCTCAAACTCACAGAGATCTGCCTGCCTCTGCCTCCTGAGTACTGGGATTAATAGCATGGGCCACCACCACCAGGCTCAGCTAATAACTTTATAAAATTAGCTTTAAAGAGTTCACTTAGCAAAAAAGAAACCTATGATTAAATATGAATACAGGGAACTTTGACTCTGCTACATATTACAGTACCAACCTGCCAGGCAAGATGTGCCCATTAGTGCAATAATGACATGACAGTTAAGGGGGTAACCAACTGCTTTCTGATCAGATTTGAGGCCTGTTCTCAAAAGATAATTCACATCTGGTACTGTAATGTGGCCAAAAATCCTATTTAGGCCCTAGTGGGGATGCTACTGCTGTTGCTACTAACTGGTCCTAATGTATCATCAAATTCCCTCCTAAATGTGTGTGTTTATGTCCATAGATTACTGCTGTTTCTAGCACTGGTCAGAGAAAACTCCTTTTGCTGTGGGTGGTAGTTGTTGTGGAATATCTGTTTAGCTAGGCAAAGATGTGGTACATTTGTCTATGCTGTATTTGTTTAACTATGTAAGGATGTGCTGTATTTGCATTAATTAAATAAAATTCACCTGGGCTCAGAGAAGCAGGTTAGCAACTAATTGACAGGAAGTAGCAGGGAGGAGTGTAGGGTGGGCTTTTTAGTTGGGGCAGTGTGGAAAGAGAGGGGCTTCTGGGGTGCCAGCTAAGAGAGAAAAAAAAAGTTAACCAGTTGCCACTCTAACTCTTTGAGCGCGCAGGTTTTTATCCTAGCCTTTGAACCTTGACTTTTACCAGAACAATAGAGATTTAGTTACAGCTACCTTTAGCAGCAGCAACAGAGCCATGTCTGGGGGAACAGAATTACCCCGAGGCTATATCCTTAGTCGCCAGGCTGCTAGTAATTTAAAGTGCAGCCACTGTGATAAAGGTAAAACAGGCGTGGTGACTCTAGAGGCTCATAGCTGGTCAGTTTGCTGAGAACAGAGGCTCATAGCTGGTCAGTTTGCTGAGAGCAGAGGCTCATAGCTGGTCAGTTTGCTGAGAGCAGAGGCTCATAGCTGGTCAGTTTGCTGAGAACAGAGGCTCATAGCTGGTCAGTTTGTTGAGAACAGAGGCTCATAGCTGGTCAGTTTGCTGAGAATAGGTGACTGCTGAGTGGCCATCCCTAAACAGGATCTCCAAATCAACACCTCCCAAGGCTCAAGGCACATCATGGAAGATGAAGTGGAAAGAACTTGAGAACAAGACGGTGAGGCAGAGTGACACAGAACACTGTCTTCCAGCGTTCCTAATGTCTCAGCAGTAAGACCTGCATCATGGAGGGGTACGGAATCACAGGGATTCACATCCCTGACGCTTACAATTGGCACTTACTAGAAAGAGGGACTTAAAGACTCACACTTCCCTGAGGACCTACAGGTAGTTAATGGAGACAGAGAGACTTTTACTTTAGTGGTAGAGTCATGTAGGTACCTGTAAATAACCCCTCACTCATGTTAAGTAACTCTCATTAAACTCATTGGTTCATTAGGGAAGAAAAGACAAAAGCAAAAGAGGGACTAGCCGGGCAGAGAGAGGATGGATGTGGGTGTGAAGGGAGAGAGAGAGCAATGGGACTGTGTGATCTAAGTAATAGTATCTACACTTGGGGAAACCTCACAACTAACCCGTTATTACACATAGCTAATGCAAACCAATAAAGGAAAACTTCTTTTAAAAAGATTAAGGGGGCTGGTGGTTTAACAGGAAAAGAGCCTGCTTCCAAAGCTGAGCCCCATATGGTAGAAGAGAACCAACTTTCAAAAGTTGTCCGCTGACCTCCACAGCACACCCTGACATGCACAGCATCGTATGCACCCATATACAAAACATTTAAAGGGCCAGTGCCCAATCAGATAACTCGGCAGGTGAAAGTACTTGCAGCCAAACCCGAAGACCTAGGTGCAATCCCTGGGACCCACATGATGGGAGGAGAGAAGTGACTCCCACAAGTTGTCCTCTGACCTCAACATAAGCACTGACACAATCACCCCCATACACTTTTTTTTTAATTTAAGATTTATTTAATGTGGCCTTGGGTAGTATTTATCCCTGGTGTACAAATAGACTTTGAGTGTCCATGCCACAATGAGGGATGCTCTCTCAGCCTGGACTCTTTGGGGGAGGGCCTAGGCCCTGCCCTGGATGAAATGACAGACTCTGGAGATCTACCATGGAGGGCCTCACCCTCCCTGGGGATCGGAATGAAGATTGAGTGGGGGTCTGGGGGGCCTGGTGGGGAGGACAGGAGAGGAGGGGAGGGAGAGGGAGCTGGAATTAACATGTGAAAAAAGCTTGTTTCTAACTTAAAGAAAGATTTAATGTGTATGAATGTATTGTCTACGTGTATGTATGTGTACCACATCATGCCTGCTGCATGTGGCAGTCAGGGTGTTGAGATCCCCTTGAACTGAAGATATAGTTGGTTATAATCTACCATATGGGTGCTGGAAACTGAACTCTGGTCTTCTTTGTGATAGTGTCAGGTCTTGAAGTTATAGACAATTGTTAGCTGCCATATAGGTACAAGGAATTGAACCTGGGTCCTTTGGAAGAGCAGTCAGTGCTCTTAACCGCTGAACCATCTCTCCAGCCCCGAACTTTGGTCTTCTCCAAGAGCAAAAAGTGCTCTTAACTGCTGAAACATCTCTTCAGCTCCACAAAACAATTGAGATTAAAACAAACAAACAAAAAATTTGAGATAAGATTTCTCTATGTAACGTTGGCTGGCTTGGACCTTGTTCTGTAGACCAGGCTGGCCTCTAACTCACAGAGATCCACTTGCCTCTGCCTCCTGAGTGCTGGGTTTAAAGGCATACACCACCTCACCCAGCCCCGAATTAAAATATTTTTAAATGGTTAAGCTGTTACATTTTAAGTCTGGGGGAAGCTGGGCGTTGGTGGCGCACGCCTTTAATCCCAGCACTCGGGAGGCAGAGGCAGGTGGATCTCTGTGAGTTCCAGGCCAGCCTGGTCTACAGAGTGAGTTCCAGGATAGCCTCCAAAGCCACAGAGAAACCTTGTCTCCAAAAACCAAAAAAAAAAAAAAAAAAAAAAAAAAAAAAGAAAAAAGAAAAAGAAAAAGAAAAAAAGAAAAAAGTCTGTGGTAAAGATACTTGCCTCCAAAACAATACAGAGAAACCCTGTCTCGAAAAACCAAAGAAAATTTTTGTTTTGTTTTGTTTTGGCTTTCGAGACAGGATTTCTCTGGAGCCTGTCCTGGAGCTCATTCTGTAGACCAGGCTGGCATCGAACTCACAGAGATTTACCTGCCTCTGCCTCTGCCTCTTGAGTGCTGGGATTAAAGACATGTGCCACTGCCACCCTGCCACATTGAAAATCTTAAATTTGGGCTAGGAATGTGGCCCAATGATAGACACTTGCATTGCACGGGAAAGATCCTGTGTTCTATCCCCAGCTATAATAAACATACATATACAAATATCATACTATGCTGGTTTGAATGGGAATGCCCCCAGAGGCTCATATACTTGAATTCTTGGTCCCCAGTTGATAGAACTGTTTGGGAAGGATTTGAGGGTGTGGCTTTGTTGGAGGAGACGTGTCACTGGGGGTGGGCTTTGAGGTTTCCAAAGGTCACATGATTCCCAGTCATCTCTCTGTGTGTGTGTAACTGTAAGCCCCTTTTCTTTAAGTTGCCTTCATGTTTTCTTCACAGCAATAGAAAAGAAGACACACACATACATACATACTGGAGGAATTAGAAGTGAAAAAGTCAAAAGCATCTGTGGCCGTTTGAGTGTAATTGCCCACACAATCTCACAGGGAGTGGTACTGCTAGGAGGTGTGACTTTGGAGTGGGTGTGTCCTTGGAGTGGGTATGGATTAAAGGCGTGAGCCACCATGCTTGGCTTTCATTTCATAAAGTTTTACATAAGGATGAAATGAACTCTTGGTGTTCTCAGTTTCCACCTCTGCAAAACGTGGGTTGAGCATCAGCAACCTGATTGACCTTCCCCTCTGAAATAATTTTTACAAACTGGCAAAATATAAAGAAAATTTGTTTCAAAGATCCTGGATACGGCAACAAGGAGTATCCTTTGGAGGCAGGAAACAAAGATGAGCCCAGCCAAGTGTTGTGACTTGTTGTCTGGAGACGTGTTCTTTCCCTCCACTCACTGTGCAGCTGGAAGCTGCAGCCTGGATGACTCCCTGAATAGAAGACACAGATTTTAGAGTTCACACGGATGGCGAAAGTGCTGAGAGGATTCCAGAGATCTGCAATGCACAAGCATTCTACAGTTTGTTTTGATAGTGGGTAGGGTAGCACAGGCCTGTAATCTCGGTATTTAGGAGGTAGGAGCAGGAAGTTCAGGAGTTCAGGGTCATCGTCAGCTACCAAGTGAGCTCAAAGCCAATCCTTGACATGACAGAACATTTTTTTCCTAACAATGAATAATAAGGCCGGGAGGCAGAGAGAGGCAGGCGGATCTCTGTGAGTTTGAAGCCAGCCTGGTCTACAGAGTGAGTTCCAGGACAGCCTCCAAAACAACACAGACAAACCCTATCTCAAAAACCAAAACAAAAAATGAATAATAAAATATTAAAGCACTATGGGGCATGGTGGTACATGCCTTTAATCCCACCACTTGGGAAGCAGAAACAGGTGTATCTCTGGGTTCAAGGCCAGCCTCGTCTACAGAGTGAGCCAGGGCTGTTATACAGAGAAACTCTGCCTCTAAAATCCAAAACCAAGAACAAAAAAAAAAAAAAAAAAAAAAACAAAAACAAAAAACAAAAAAAAACAAGCAAAAAAAAAAAAACACATATAAGCAAAAAAACCTAAACCCCAAAAGCCATGTATTCTATGATTGAGCTATATACCCCAGACTCAGGTCACAGCAGAGAATTTACTGATCAGCACATAAATGTGTGAAAATAAATGACATTTGGGAAAAGAGCTGTCTAACTGGCTAGTATTCAAACAAGACCTATGAGAAACTTATCGTAAATCATAGCCCATAGTGGAATACTTAGCCCAAGGTGAACAATGTCACAGACCTGTCTAACAAGTCATAATAACAGAGATGAAGACCAAAAAGATCATGTTGCTTTCAAGGAACTTAATTACATCCCCCAAATAAGCAAACCAACCTGAAGATTTATAGGAATTTAAAAAAAAACAAAACAAAACAGCATCCAGGTGGTCGGTGGTGGCACATACCTTTAGTCCCAGCACTCAGGTGGCAGAGGCAGGTTAATCTCAATGAGTTCAAGGCCAGTCTGGTCTACAAAGTGAGTTCCAGGATGGCCAGGCCTGTTATACAGAAAAACCCTAACTCAAAAAACAAACAAAATATCCAGCTTCCAATAAAAGTTTATCAAACCAAGTGTGGTAGGCTTCCCCTGTAATCCTAGCAAGAGGCAGGGGGACAATGAGTTCTGGGACAGCTTGGGCAACAAGCAAGACTTGGTGTCAAACAAAACAAAATTTACTAGGGGCTGGGGAGATGGCTTGTGGTTAAAAACAAAGCTCAGGCCCTAGCATCCATACAACTGGGGTGTATGCAGCATGCCTTTAGCAAGCCTGGCTCCGAGTGGAGCAAAGACAAGAGGTTATTGGCTTAAAAAAAGGGAGCTCCAGGTTTTTGTAAAGACCCTGATGCTAGTTCTAGGTCACCCAGCCAGGGTTTTTTGAAACCCTGTCTCAAAAAACAAAAAAAAACAAAAAACAAAAACAAAACCCAAAAAACAAAAAGAATAAAAATTTAGGTTGGGAGTTGGTGGCCTGATCTACAGGACAGGCTCCAAAGCTACACAGAGAAATACTGTCTGGAGCCGGGCGTTGGTGGCGCACGCCTTTAATCCCAGCACCCTGCAGGCAGAGGCAGGCGGATCACTGTGAGTTCGAGACCAGCCTGGTCTACAAGAGCTAGTTCCAGGACAGCCTCCAAAGCCACAGAGAAACCCTGTCTCGAAAAACAAAAACAAAACAAAAAAAAGAAAAGAAAAGAAATACTGTCTGGAAAAAAGAAACAAACAAAAAACCTAAACAAAAGAATGGACCCTAATGCAAAGAACAGGTGACAGTGATAAAGGATGTGCTCTTTGGTCTCCACACAAAGCAAAAGACCACATGGCACCCCCTCCACACACACTTACATAGACAGACAGACACATGCAGAGAGAAGGCTGGGGCGATGGATCAGCAATTAAGAGCATCCGTTGTCCTTGCAGAGGACCTGAGTTTGGTGCCCAAAATCCATGACAGCTCACAACCATGTGTGACTTCAGATCCTGGGGATACGATATCCTCTGGCAACCTCTGCAGGCACCAGACACACAAATGGTATACAAACATATATGCAGGCAAAACACTCATACACATAAAATAATAAAATAAAATGAAAGAGAGAATGTGTATGTGTTGAGCTGCACAAGTAGGAGGAACATGAAGTGGTGTCTACTCCATCTATTTTTTTTTTGTTTGTTTGTTTTTTTTTGTTTTTCGAGACAGGGTTTCTCTGTATTGTTTTAGAGGCTGTCCTGGAACTTGCTTTGTAGACCAGGCTGTCCTCGAACTCAGAGATCCACCTGCTTCTGCTTACCGAGTGCTGGGATTAAAGGCATGCTCTACCAACGCCGGGCCAACCAGGTAGTTTTTGGTTTTTGTTATTGTTGCTTTTGTTTTTTTGAGACAGGGTTTCTTGGTGTAGCGTTGGTTGTCCTGTTACTACGTCTGTAGACCAGGCATGTGCCACTACCTCCTGGCTGCTCCATCTAGTGTTTTTTGTTTGTTTGTTTGTTTGTTTTGTTTTGTTTTTTGTTTAAATTAGAAACAAGCTTGCTTCACATGTCAATCCCAGCTCCCCTTCCTTCTCCTTCTCCCCTGCCCCTATTCCATCTAATCTTAACTAGAAGTTTTGCTTTCATTTATTTTGGTTGGTAGTGGAGGCAAATTCATTATGTAGCCTAGTCTGCTCTCACATTTGAAAGCCTTTTAATGTTAGGATTACAAGTGTGTTGTTCTGGCCGGGCGATGGTGGTGCACGCCTTTAATCCCAGCACTAGGGAGGCAGAGACCGGCAGATCTCTGTGAGTTCGAGACCAGCCTGGTTTACAAGAGCTAGTTCCAGGACAGCCTCCAAAGTCACAAACAAACAAAACCACCACCACCAACAACAAAAACCCAAGTGTGTTGTTCTGCTCCATGTGAGCATTGTGGTAGGTAGAAAGGGGGTAGGAGGTTCTGTAAATGCTAGACTGCAGTGACTTTTCGTTTTCTTCAGTGTTTGGCAGCAGCAGAGGGGAACAGCAGGTAGAAGTGGCCTCCTAGTATTACCACGGGTCTCCTAGTATTACCACAAGTCTTCTAGTATTACCACCGCCTTCCTTACTAGAGCCCTTGACCCTTGGCCCTGAAGAGATGTCAGTTCTCTGGAACTCTTGTTGGAACCACGACCTGAAGGTTCTTGCTTGGCCACTTAGTCTTTTATCATCTCTCTTCTTTCTTGTCATCTGTTTCCTTTTTTCTTCCTGCTCTGGCCTCTTAAATTGTTTAGCAAGCAGCTTGTGCCTGGCTGGCTCTTTCCATAACTCAATGGTATCTCTGCCAGGATGTGAACCTTGGGGCCCCAAAGCACTCAGGACCCAGTGAGCCTGGGGGTAGGAGGTTCAGGATCACCTACCCACCGTGGACACTGCTATGGGAGGGGCCCAGGGCCTCCTCAGCTTCTTCAACAATTAAATGACAGTTGCCTACTCTGATCTCAAATGCCAGGACCTGAGCTTGCAAACTGGGTACTAGTGACGAGCTGAGCTACTTGAGAGCCTGGCAGCAGGCAGAGAGCAGACATGAGAACCCTGAGGAGAACACCAGGACCTCTTCAGTTAGAAGAAATGGCTCAGGGGCTGGAGAGATGGCTCAGAGGTTAGGAGTACTTACTTGTTCTTCCAGAGGCCCTGAGTTCAAATCCCAGCAACCACATGGTGGCTCACAACCATCTATATTGAGATCCTGATGCCTTCTCCTGGCATACAAGCATGTACACAGATAAAAAACTGTAAATACATTAATATAATAAATATGTTTTTAAAAAATAAGAAGCAATGGCTCCACTCTGGAAACTGAAGCCTAAGGCTCACCTAAATGAGCTTTGCAGTTGCCCCAGATAGGGGTGGGAAACCAATCATGAATTGCTGGGCGCCTCTGAGGCTGCCAGGACCCCCTCAGCTGTGAAACAGGAACACTGGCTCTCTTCAGCTACCAAACTGCCACCCCCAACTCTCTTAAGCTTGCCTTGCACACCGCGGCTCTCAGCTGCCTCTTCAGGGTTATCTTTCAGCCCACACCACTGAACACAAGCAGAGAAAGAGACCTCTGCAGAGCAGCCCTTATCAGGGCTATTGCAACATCAGGGAGACGCACACAAGAGAACTTCTCCCAGCCAGCTCATTTTATGCTACACTGCATGCACACGATGGGAAAGACCAGGAGGCCAAAGAAACCAATAAGCCCCAAATTACTGTATACAAATTTTGCAGGCTAGGCATGCTCAGGTATGCCTGTAATCCTTCCACTCGGCACAGATGCAGGAGGATAAGGGCATTCAAAGCTTTCAGGACTGCATAGCCTTCCAGGCAAGTCAGGGCTGCACTGAAAGATCCTGCTCAAAAATAAAGTATAGCCAGAGGATTTAAAAAAAAATTATACATAGCTGGGCAGTGGTGGCACACGCCTTTAATTCCAGCACTTGGGAGGCAGAGGCAGGTGGATCTCTGAGTTTGAGGCCAGCCTGGTCTACAGAGCAGGCTGGCCTTTAAGGGCAGCCAGGACCATGCAACAAAACCTGTCTCAGAAACCCCTCCCCCCCAAAAAAAGAAAGAAAGAAAAAAAAAAAAACAAACTTAGAAGCTGATGAAAAGTGCAGAAACCAAGTTGCTCATATCAGAGTAAAGTAAGTAATAAATTTGGCGTGTTTTTTTCCTATTCCCTCTGTTCCTGAGACAGGGTTTCTCCATATACCCCTAGCAGTCCTGGACTTCACTATATATATCAGGCTGGCCTCCAAATCATATCTGTGGGCCTCTGCCACTCCCCTCCTCACTAGTGTAGGAACTAAAGGCGTAGGCCACATGCCTGGCCAAGATGACAATTTTTAAAAAGCCTTGTGCAAATTTCTGTTTCTGAGTACTGTGAATGCGTTGTCTGAAATAGAACAGAACATGGAGAAAAAAAAAGAACAACAACAACAAAAAAAAAACCTACGGTCTGGGGATGACTCACAAGAAAGAACCTAGTTATACAAGCAAGAGGACCCGAGTTCCAATCCTAGGCGCCTATTTAAAAGCCCGGCATGGTTGTAACCTCAGCTTTGGGGGCAGTGACAAGTAGATCATCCCAGGAGCTCGCTGGCCAGCCAGCCCAGACAAAACTGCAAGCTTCAAGTTCAGGGAGAGCGGGTCTTAAAAAGGCGGGGCTAGAGCATCAGACACTCTCTTGGGGCCACCTTCCTTAGCAGCCGTGCAAACGCACGGAGCGCTAGCAAAGAGCCCACAAAGCCTGCTCCCATTACTGCTCAACGCCCCTGAAGATATCCTGCGCAATGAATGTAGCCCCCTTGCCCTTTAAGTCCTCACATGGATGGCCACACGTCCCTTGGCCAGTCTCTGCTAGGTGGGGCTTCCTCAGGATAAGTCCCTGGCTTCCCTCCTCTCCTTTCTCCAGGGTAAACCTACCCTTGTCTCGCTGGGGCCAATTACCTCTCTCTCTGCCAGCACTTGGCGGGACTACAAACCCCATGCCTGCGGTTCTTCATCCCGTGGGCACAGTTTGCAGCCCACCTGCTGGCGACCCTCACCTTGGGCTCCTTGTCTCCTCCATGCTCCCACTCACAGCGGGAACCTTGCCTGCTCTCAGAGCACCCAGAGGAGGAACTTGGCAGTTGTGGCTGAGGATATAGACGTTTGTTTACTGGCACTGTGGAAACCTCAGGAGTTCGCTCCCGGTGGGACCTGGTCTGAAATTCCCGGTGGTGTGTGTGTGGAGCCTTGGGAAGCCCCTGGTGATCCTCGCTTATCCCAGCTCAATCCACACCCCCAAAGCATCTGGAAACAGTAGCAAGGATCTGTCTGGGTTTTGCTGGACCAGGAGGGTACCATTGTGCCCCTTCAAATGGTAGGGTAGGAGGAGGCAGGAGCATCAGTAATTATAGGCTAGCATGGGCTCTTCTAGCCAGTAAGGCTCTGTGTATTAAGTAAATAAAATAAGGGGAGACTCAATGATGAGTATGTGCTAGCATTCTTTTTGTTTGTTTGCTTTTGTACTTTATTTTTCTAGACAGGTTTTCTCTGTAACCCTGGCTGGCCTGGAACTCTCTTTGTAGACCAGGCTGGCCTCGTACTCAGAGATCCATGACTCTGCCTCCCAGGTGCTGGGACTAAAAGCATGTGCCACCACTCCTGTTTGTGCTTAGCATTCTTAAGGCTGGATGCAATCCCCAGCACCCAAACAATACTTAGAAATGAATAGATAAAAACAGATCTCAAGATCACAAAGTCTGGCCTCTGTTGAATCTGGTTTGTAGCTGAGGTTGGCCTTAAACTTGAAGTTGGCTAGAACTTTTATTCCTTCTGAAAATATAGCCCGATGTCGTACACTCCTCTAATCCCAGCTCTCTATATGGAGGTAAGAACATGAATACAAAGTCACCCTTGACTGCTTAATGAGTTTGAGGCCCAGGCTACAATAAAGAGGAAAAGAAGATATCTGGCTTATCTCTCAGCTTGGCAGTAGGTTTGAAACCCAAGGACAGAACAGTTTCATCTCTTTGTCTTCTGTGCCAATAACTTTTCTAAGTATTTACTGAGTGGTAGAATTTATTTTCCTCTAGGATCTTTTTTTTCAACTTCAGAGATCACCTGCCTCTGTCTTCCAAGTGCTAGGATTAAAGGTGGCCAGTATGGGACATTAAATCTATATCTATATCTATATATATATATATAGATACATAGATAGATAGATAGATAGATAGATAGATAGATAGATAGATAGTGAGAGAGAGAGAGGAGAGAGAGAGAGACAGAGAGTGAGGTTCAAGACAGGGTTTCTCTGTGTAGCCCTGGCTGCTCTGGAACTCCCTCTGTAGACCAGGCTGGCCTCTTTGAACTCTCAGAGACTCACCAGCCTCCCTCCTGAGTACTAGTATTAAAGGTGTGTCACCCAGCTGGGACCTATATATTTTAATGAAAATATACTGTTGTATTTTGTTTTTCTGAGGCAGATCTTGATATGTTATTTAGACCAATGGGCTCCCCAGATCCTCCTGTATCAGCCTCCTGAGTACTGGGATCACAGAATAAGGCTCTCTCTCTCTGTTTCTTTCTCTCTCTTGTCTCTCTTTCTAACTCAATAAAGGTAATGCTTTCATTGCTCACCAGAAACCCAAATTCAACTTAGTTATTGTTACATCCATACCACCTGCCTTAGTCCCCTGCACCAAGGAAGAAATCAAGAAGTGCAGAATTCATAAAAAAGTATTACATGGAAATGGGTTATCTTAGGGGTAAAGAAACTGCCTAGCCTGATCTCTGTGAGAGTTTGGCTAGCCTGATCTACACAGAAAGTTCCAGGACTCCCAGGGCTACATAGAGAGACCTCGTCTCAAAAAGAAAAAGAAATAACCTACCCCCCTCAAAAAAAGAAAGAAACTAGCCTACCATTTGCATGGTCCTGGGTTTCATTCCCAGCCAGAGAGAGAAAGACACAGACAGAGAAAGAAGAAGGGAGGAGGAGAAGAAGAGGAAGAAGGATAAATATACAAAAACTAACTTCTTTTTTTAAAACGGTTGATTGGTATCCTAATGTGGTTTTTCTTGCTATGATAAAACACTGACCACATTCTGGGCACGCCTTTTTTTTTTTTTTTTTTTTTTTTTTTTTTGGTTTTTCGAGACAGGGTTTCTCTGTGGCTTTGGAGGCTGTCCTGGAACTCACTTTGTAGTTCAGGCTGGTCTTGAACTCACAGAGATCCACCTGCCTCTGCCTCCTGAGTGCTGGGATTAAAGGCGTGTGCCACCAACGCCCGGCTCTGGGCACACCTTTAATCCCAGCACTCTGGAGGTAGAGACAGGTGGATCTCTGAGTTCGAGGCCAGCCTGATCTACAGAGCAAGTTCCAGGAAAGCCTCTAAAGCCACAGAGAAAAAAGTCCTCTAGACTCAGCCTCCTGAGTATGAAATGACTGTACCCAGCTCTGGTGTTACTTTTCTGTTGTTTTGGGTTTTGTTTGTGTTGTCTCTGTGTGCATTTGTATCTTTTTCAGATAGAATCTCTGTTATGTAGCATGGCTGTCTTGGAACTTACTCTGTAGACCAGACTATCCTCGAATCACAGAGATCCACTTTCCTCTGCCTCCTGAGTCTTGAGATTAAAGATGTGCACCACCACTGCCCAGCTAAAAATAAATATTTTAAAGGAAAAAAGACTATATAGAAAAATATTCCTTTAGCCACTAGGAAAATGTAAACCAACTGTGCTGTCTAGATTTATATCAACTTGACACCAGCTAGAGTTATCTGAAAGGCGGGAACCTCAATTGAGAAAATGCCTTCATTAAGATCCAGCTGGAGCCGGGCATTGGTGGCGCATGCCTTTAATCCCAGCACTTGGGAGGCAGAGGCAGGCGCAGGCGGATCTTTGTGAGTTTGAGACCAGCCTGGTCTACAAGAGCTAGTTCCAGGACAGCCTCCAAAGCCACAGAGAAACCCTGTCTCAAAAAAAATAAAAAAATAAAAGAAAAAGAGTGAGTAAACCATGAGGAACAAGTCAGTAAGTAGTACTCCTCCCTCCGTGTCCTCTGCACTAGCTCATACTTTCAAGTTTCTGCCCTGCTTGACTTCCTGACTTCCTTCAATGAGGCACAGTGATGTGGACGCATATACCAAACAAACCCTTTCCTCCCCTAGCTTTTTTTTTTTTTTTTTTTTTTTTTTTGGTTTTTCGAGACAGGGTTTCTCTGTGGCTTTGGAGGCTGTCCTGGAACTAGTTCTTGTAGACCAGGCTGGCCTCGAATTCACAGAGATCCGCCTGCCTCTGCTTCCCCAGTGCTGAGATTAAAGGCGTGTGCCACCAACGCCCGGCTCCCAAGCTCTTTTTCATCACAGCAATAATAACTCTAACAAAAAAGTTGTCAAAGAAAAACACCAAATGCTACTGGTGGGAATGTAAATTAGACCACCTACTATGGGAAACAGCGTGTCGGTCCCTCAGAAACTAAATTTGAAACTACTATGCCCAGGACACACAATTCCCAAGTGTAATTGCTGAAACCCACGTGGCTTGGGTCCTGGAACCCTGACTAGTGCTGTTGAAAGAATGCAGAGAGGACAGGTGCACAGACATATATGTACAGGAAAGCTGGAGTCTGGTGAGAGGGGGCATTAGATGGAGTAGCACCTGCCTCGGTAACTGGAACCTCAGTCTGTTTATTACCATCAGCTCAGCTGGAGGAGTTAGCCATTCTCAGCACTGGTCTCTGTAGGCCGGCAGCCTCAGGCCATAAACATCCTGGAGGAAGCTTCCCTTGCGTCTTGTACATGCTGGTCAATCCCTGGAACTTGGACCCCGGGACTTTGCCAATCCCCTGAGCCTCACCCAAAGAAGATTCTTCCACTTTCCCATGGGTCCCATGCCTTGGTCCCTGTCATGACTGCCCTTGTCTATGATACAGTCACTCAGGAATTTAGTCACTGAGGACTTCCTATGTTCCCCACTTAGGACAAACCCAAATGAATCAAAGTCAACATCCATGCTTATTGTAGCCAAATTATGGAATCATTTTAGGTGCTCATTAGTAGAGGGATAAGGAAAAAACCAGAGTTGCACAACAGCCAGAGCTGCACAGAGAAACACTATCTCAAAAAACAAAACAATCCCAGCACTGGGGAGGCAGAGGCAGGCGGATCTCTGTAAATTCGAGACCAGCCTAGTCTACCAAGTGAGTTCCAGGACAGCCTCCAAAGCTACAGAGAAACCCTGTCTCGAAAAACCAAAAAAACAAAAAAAACAAAAACAAAAACCAAAAAAAAACCAAACAAACAAAAAACAAAATTCACTACAGTTTCTAGTTGTGTTCATTTTTTTTTTTTTTTTGAGAGAAGGTTTCACTGTGTAGCCCTGGCTGTCCTGGAACTAACTCACTCTGTAGACTAGAATGAATTTACAGATCCACCAGGTGCCTCTGTCTTCCCAGTGCTGGGATTAAAAGTGTACACCGCCACACCCAGCAAATCTAAATTTTCCATAGATAATGTACTTCTACTATTTCTATTGCTATGACAAAACACCAAAAGCAGCTTGGGGAGGAAAGGGTTTATTTGGCTGGAACGTCCTGATTGCAGCTGATCACTGAAGGAAGTCAGGCAAGAACTGAAGCCAAAGTCATGGTGGAATGCTGCTTTCTAGGTCGGCTTGCTCCTCTTGCTTTTTCTACAATTACTAGCACAGGGGTGGTCACTCCCCTAGCAGGCTGGGCCCTCCCATATTAATTATTAATCCCGAAAATGCCCACTGGTCTATCTGCTGAGGAGGTTTTCCCAGTTGAGGGTCCCTCTTCCCAAATGACTCCAACTTATGTCAAGTTGTCAAAAAAGTAACCAGCACAGATAACCTTCAAATACTTTTAGGTTCTTTTTGTTGTTGTTGTTCTTGTGTGTGTGTGTGTGTTGTGTGTGTGTGTTTCGAGACAAGATTTCTCTTCATGACAGACTTAACTGTCCTGGAACTAGCTCTATGCACCAGGCTAGCCTCAGTCAGCTCACAGAGATCCATCCGCCTCTGCCTCCTGACAGGTAAGATTTTTTTTTTTTTTTTTTTTTTTTTGGTTTTTTGAGACAGGGTTTCTCTGTGGCTTTGGAGGCTGTCCTGGAACTAGCTCTTGTAGACCAGGCTGGTCTCAAACTCACAAAGATCCGCCTGCGCCTGCCTCTGCCTCCCAAGTGCTGGGATTAAAGGCATGCGCCACCAATGCCCGGCTCCAGCTGGATCTTAATGAAGGCATTTTCTCAATTGAGGTTCCCGCCTTTCAGATAACTCTAGCTGGTGTCAAGTTGATATAAATCTAGACAGCACAGTTGGTTTACATTTTCCTAGTGGCTAAAGGAATATTTTTCTATATAGTCTTTTTTCCTTTAAAATATTTATTTTTAGCTGGGCAGTGGTGGTGCACATCTTTAATCTCAAGACTCAGGAGGCAGAGGAAAGTGGATCTCTGTGATTCGAGGATAGTCTGGTCTACAGAGTAAGTTCCAAGACAGCCATGCTACATAACAGAGATTCTATCTGAAAAAGATACAAATGCACACAGAGACAACACAAACAAAACCCAAAACAACAGAAAAGTAACACCAGAGCTGGGTACAGTCATTTCATACTCAGGAGGCTGAGTCTAGAGGACTTTTTTCTCTGTGGCTTTAGAGGCTTTCCTGGAACTTGCTCTGTAGATCAGGCTGGCCTCGAACTCACAGAGATCTGCCTGCCTCTGCCTGCAGGGTGCTGGGATTAAAGGCGTGCGCCACCAATGCCCGGCGACCGGTAAGGTTAAAGGCATGCATCACCACCTTTTTTTGTTTGTTTTGTTTTTCCGAGACAGGATTTCTCTGTATTATTTTGGAGGCTGTCCTGGAACTCGCTCTGTAGACCAGGCTGGCCTCGAACTCACAGAGATCCACCTGCCTCTACCTCCTGGGTGCCGAGAGTAAAGACGTGCACCAATAACGCCGTGCCAGAGACACTTTCATGATTAAAATATAGAAGAAACCTTCATTTTGTTTGCAATAACACCTAGAACATTATTCCCCTGTGTCAGAATAAACATATTGTGGGAACAGGTAACATATTTAAATTATATTTATTGTTGCTCATTATCCGAGGTGGTACAGCTGCTGTGCTGGAGATGGGAAAGGCCCGTAAGTTGAGGGATGGCCACTGAGTGGCACCTATACCACTTGGTGCTTGTTTTTTTGTGGTTTTTATGTATCTGTGACTTCTTTCCTTCTTGTTTTCTTTGTCTGCTTATCTTTTTTCCCCTTGAGATGACCTCTCAGTGTTTGCAAGGCTGCCCTCAAACTTGCAGTCTTACTGTCTCAGACTGCTAAGTAGCTGGAGTGATTTTAGTTTTCTATAAACTCATTGTTTTCTAAGGGTGCTCTTTCTATATGGAAGTGCAGGGACACAGATGAGTCACACAGTTCTTTAGAGGAGAGTAAGAACTTCTCTGAAGAAAACACTGCTTTGCAGTTCTGCTGGTAGTCAGGGGCACTGAGTGTTTGGAAGGACCACTAGAGACTTCCGGGAGTCAAGAGAGGCAATTTATTAGTGCAGGATACACTAATGACCCGCAAATGAGTTTAGAGAAAAAGTGGAGAAAGAGCTGTAATAACATGCCATCTGTCCAAAGATCCCCAACAGAAAAGTAGAGCCAAAGCCACTGTTAGCATGTTTAGCTACCGCGTTCTAGAGGTTAAAAAATTATTTATTTCATGCATATGAATGTTTTACCTACATGTATATTTGTGTACCTCGTGTGCATGCCTGGTAACCACAGAGGCCAGAAAAGGTTCTTTGATCCTCTGGAACTAGAATTACAGGTGGCTGTGAGCCACTACATGTGTTGCTAACTGCACTCAGGTCCTCTGCATCACAGCACGTTCTCCCCCTCCATCTCTGTACTCTTTAGCTGTAGTTGTGCCTCCAAAATACAGGCACACAAGTTAATCACAAGACTAGGATGTGAGCCGGGTGTTGGTGGCGCACGCCTTTAATCCCAGCGCTCTGCAGGCAGAGGCAGGCGGATTTCTGTGAGTTTGAGGTCAGCCTGGTCTACAGAGCAAGTGCCAGTATAGGCTCCAAAGCTACAGAGAAACACTGTCTCAAAAAACAAAAACAAGGCCGGGCGGTGGTGGCGCACAACTTTAATCCCAGCACCCTGCAGGCAGAGGCAGGCGGATCTCTGTGAGTTCAAGGCCAGCCTGGACTACAGAGCGAGTTCCAGGACAGCCTCTAAAACAATACAGAGAAGCTGTGTCTCGAAAAAACAAAACAAAACAGAAAACCAAAAAATAAAAACAGAAAACAAAAAAACCCAAAAACAAACAAAAACAAAAGCAAAAAAAAGTTAGCAGAATTGCTGCAGTGCGATGGTGTGGTGGTGCACGCCTTTAATCCCAGCACTTGGGAGACAGAGACAGAGGGATCTCTGTGAGTTCAAGGTCAGCCTGGTCTACAGAGCTAGTTCCAAGACAGCTAGGGCTGTTACACAGAGACACCCTATCTTAAAAAACAATAAGCAAAGTTAACAGAGTGTATTGGGTACAGTTCTGTAATCTCAGCATTTGAGAGGTGGAAGGAAGCAGGAGGCTCAGATCTCTAGGTCATCCTCATCTAGGTAGCTAAGCCAGACCAGCCTGGGCTATGTGAAACCTGTCTCAAACAAAGACAAACAAGCAACACCTCACCTACTCAGAAGACTTCCTGCTTCAGGAAAGGCACAGAGTCAACACTTGTTGAGTGGTCACATTTACCTGTCAGCAGCGTGCCGGGAAGAAGTCTGGGCAGACAGTGGTGCAGCACACCTACAGCTCCTGCGCTTTGGCTGAGGAAGTGGAAGCAGGTGGATCATGAGTTTGAGGCCAGCTTGAGCTACATCTGATAGAGCGTGTAGAAGAAAAAGAAGGGAGGAAATGATGGGGACAGGATGAGGAAGAGGCACCCCAGATTCTCAGTAAGCCCCTGCTGCCAAATCCTGTGTGTCAACTTCTTAACCTCGTACTGGCCTTTTGTTTACCTCTTAGGGTTCAAAGGGAGAAACACCCACAGGAAATGCATGTAATGGGTTGTTATAGTGATTCGTCCTGACACAGCAGAGGGAATTGAGCTACTGAGCACACACAGGCTGTCTTCTGACTTTGGTAGTGGGGTGTAGAAGGCAGGCCTCCTACTCCAAATGACTCACTCCTCTGCCCCGTGTTTCCAAGGAGTGGGTGTGGAAAGGGGGGCATCAGGAGCCAAAACCACAGTTAGAGGGTAGCAACCGCCTGAGGCCACAGACAGTGAGGAACAATGTGCCCATCTTCCAAATCTTGCCCAGTCCCTGCAACTGCATCTCTATGCTACCCGCTGCTGTTCAGGAAGTGCTCTGAAGAAAGAAGCCATAGTGACTGAAATATCCAGACTGCTCCCATCTAGAGATGGCCTGAGGGCAGCCAGAAGTGGGAGGGCTGCAGGAATTCTGTTATGTTTCTTAGTTGTTTTTTGTTTTGTTTTGTTTTTTCCGAGACAGGGTTTCTCTGTGGCTTTGGAGCCTGTCCTGGAACTAGCTCTTGTAAGCCAGGCTAGTCTCGAATTCACAGAGATCCACCTGCCTCTGCCTCCTGAGTGGTGGGACTAAAGCGTGCGCCACCACTGCCCAGCCTGTTATGTTTCTTAGGATACCTAGACTGTCTGGCCAGCAAGGCCCAGGTGCCCTCCTGTCTCCAAAGTCCCTGATCTGGGATATAAATACTTAATGGGTCACTCTTTTTTTTTGGTTTTACGAGACAGGGTGTCTCTGTATTGTTTTGGAGGCTGTCGGTCCAGCCCGGCCTCGAACTCACAGAGATCCGCCTGCCTCGGCCTCCCGAGTGCTGGGATTAAAGGTGTGTGCCACCAATGCCCGGCCCGGGTCACTCTTTTTAACTGGATGCTGGGAATCCAAACTGAGATCCTCAGGATTGAGTAACAAACACTTCACATACTGAACCAGCTCATAAGCCCTGGTCCTTAGAATTGAAAATGGCCTTGCATTTGCTAGGTGAATCTTTCACAGTCTCCAACCCTTTTACACTAAAAATTATTATTATTATTATTATTATTTTGAGATAGACTCTTACTATAAAACTCTGATGACCTGGTACTTGCAGTGTAGATCAGGCTGTCTCAAACTAACAGAGATCTACCTGTTTTTGACTCAAAGAATGCCGGCATTAAAACTTGTACTACCGCCGGGCGGTGGTGGCATACAAATTTAATCCCAGTACTCGGGAGGCAGAGGCAGGCAGATCTCTGTGAGTTTGAGGCCAGCCTGGTCTACAGAGCGAGTGCCAGGACAGTCTTCAAAGGTACATAGAGAAACCCTATCTTGAAAAACCAAGAGAGAGACGAGACGAGAGAGAGAGAGAGAGAGAGAGAGAGAGAGAGAGAGAGAGAGAGAGAGAGAGAGAGAGAGAGAGACTAATGTAGTTAGTTAATTGGGGTGAGCATAGCCCCCTGTAGCAGGGCAACTTGGATAATTCAAGAGGTACAGAGAAAACCAGGCATGCCATTACATTACACATGGCAGTATGTGTAATCCCAGCACTCAGAAGGCAGGGAGATTTCTAGGCCAAGGGCAGCCTGGGTACATAGTCAAGACACTATCTGAAAAAAAAGGAAAAAGAAAAAAAGAAGTAGAAGGAATAAGGGGGAGCTGTGGGCATGCGTTCTTATTGTTGCTGGGGAAAATGGGGCTTAGGTAGGGCACAGCTTGAGGACTAGCTGATTTGAGTAAATTCTGGAGGCTTGGAGACTGTCTCCAGTTGTCTGGGACCTGGCTCTCACACAATTAGGGGCAGGGAGCATAATAGTCCATAGCATAGGAGCCCTGATAAAGGAGTGGCTGGGGCTGTGTGGAATTAATCAGTGGCCAGAGGAACTGGGTGGCCTCTAGCCAGTCATAAAAACTGGGTCAAGGTGGCTTACAGCCACACACAAACTCTATTACCATCAGAAGCAGTATTATGAAGAAATTTATGTAAATGGAAACATTTTGTTAGTTCTCTGATGCTAAAATGCTCTCATTAGTACTATGTATAATGTGTATTTTGGTTGTGTGTGTGCGCAGGTTTCCGTATGTGATAGACCTATGTGAAGACAGAGGACCACTTTCAGGAGGTGGTTCTCTCCTCCCACCTTTTTGAGATGGTGCATATTTTAGGCCTGTGAGCTTCCAGGCAATTCTGTGCTCACTTTCCATCTTGGTACAGGATACAAATCTGAATCACCAAAGCTGGCTTTTTAAAAAGGTGGATTCTGGGGTTTGAACTCCTGTCATCAGGGTTGTGTGGCAAGTGCCTTTTTTTTTTTTCCCCGAGACAGAGTTTCTCTGTATTGTTTTGGTGGCTGTCCTGGAACTCTCTCTGTAGACCAGGCTGGCCTCGAACTCACAGAGATCGGACTGCCTCTGCCTCCTGAGGCATTCACCACCAACACCTGGCCATGGGAAGTGCTTTTAACCACTGAACCATGTGGATAACTCAGGCCTAAAACTGTCTCCCCCACTTGCTGTATTGCTGCATGTTATGTTCAAACTTTGCTTTTTACTTTAATTTTTTTTTGAGACAGTGTCTCAACATGCAACAGTCTTTCTTGGCACTCTGCAAGTAGAACCAGACTGGCCTTCAGCTCAAGGAGATCCTCTTGCCTCTTCTTAAGTGTATGGGACATCATTCTAGTTCTTTTTTTGTTTGTTTGGTTTGGTTTGGTTTTCGAGACAGAGTTTCTCTGTGAAACAGACCTGGCTGTCCTAGAACTCACTCTGTAGACCAGGCTGGCTTTGACCTCATGGAGATCCTTCTGCCTCTGTCTCCCAAATGCTAGGATTAAAGGTGTGCACCACCAATGCCCAGCTATTTTTGAGACATGAAGCAGAGCTATGTACTCATGCCTGGCCTGGAGCTCCATTTGTAGACCAGACTCTCCTAAAATTTACAGAGATCTGCAGCCTCTGCTTCAAGAGTGCTGGGATTAAAGGTGTGCCCAGTCACAGGTGGCTTGTTTCTAAAATTAAAAAAAAAATACAGAGAAGAAATGCCAAGAAAAAGATAAGTTACAATCTGTTCTGTTCCTTAGTACATCTTAAACTTATTTAAAGTTTCCAGACTCAGCTGGCATGACTTTAGTCCCAGTCTAAGGAGGCAGAGGCAAGTGGATCTCTGTGAGTTGAAGCCATCGTGAGCTATATATTGAGTTCCAGGACAGCCTAGAGAGACCCTGATTAAAATAAACAAAGATGGACAACAGAAAAAGGTTTTCTGACTTTGTCTAAGCCATCAAACTATATACTTTTTCTTCTTCTCTCCTTTTTTTTTTTTTTTTTTTTTTTTTGGTTTTTCGAGACAGGGTTTCTCTGTGGCTTTGGAGGCTGTCCTGGAACACACTTGGTAGTCCAGGCTGGTCTCGAACTCACAGAGATCTGCCTGCCTCTGCCTCCCGAGTGCTGGGATTAAAGATGTGCGTCACCAACGCCCGGCTTCTCTCCTTTCTTGAGACTGGGCTTTTCACCTGGTAGCCCAGATTGGCCTGGAATTCTGTGGTTCAGGCTTGCTTTGAACTCACATCAACACTCCTAACACAGGCTGGGCTACTGGCAAAGAAAGCCTTAGTTATTTCTTGCTGTGAATTGAACTCAAGTCTTTGTGCCTCTTTAGCACTGAATCAGGAGAATTTCTTATAAAACTCAAGGCCTACTTGGAGTACTGAGTGTGCTTAAGGGTCATCTGAGATAAATGACACTTTGTTGTCAAAGGGGGAATGGGCACTCTCAATCCCCAAGTAATTTTTCCACCATCAAGCCCACCCTGCAACACCTTGGGTTATCTTACTGCTCATCTGCCATCAGAGTTCCTGATTCCTAGGAAGAATGTGACATTTGGGTACAGCCTTTTTTTTTTTTTTTTTCTCGAGACAGGGTTTCTCTGTATTGTTTTGGAGGCTGTCCTGGAACTCACTCTGTAGACCAGGCTGGCCTCGAACTCACAGACATCCGCCTGCCTTTGCTTCCAGTGTGCTGGGATTAAAGGTGTTTACCAACGCCTGGCTTGGGTACAGCCTTCTTATACTATTACTGGGTTGTTAAATGACTTTCTTCCCTTTCCTTTTCAAATGGGAGAGGGAGATGGAGAAGGAGTTTGAGATCCAGCTAAAAGCTTTGTTTCACACTAGGATGGAGAATACCGTGGTTAAAAACACAAGATATCAGCCGGGTGGTGGTGGTGCACGCCTTTAATCCCAGCACTCGGGAGGCAGAGGCAGGTAGATCGCTTTGAGTTTGAGGCCAGGCTGGACCGACAGCCTCCAAAACAATACAGAGAAACCCGGTCTCGTAAAAAACAAAACAAAACAAAAACAAAAAACAAAAAACCCAAAACACAAGATATCTACCTTCATCCTAAAACCAACCAATCACAGGGCACAGATTCCTCCTCCCCAAAACACTGACCTAACTAGAGGTGATGGGTGACTAATAACCCCCACGACCCCAACAGGAGGCTGAGACAGGAGGATTGCCACAAGTTTGGGGCTAGGTTGGGCTACAGTTCCAAGATAGCCTGGGCTACAGAGTAAGAACCTGTCTCAAAAAGTTGAAGGTGGGGCTGGAGAGATGGCTCAGAGGTTAAAAGCACTGATTGCTCTTCCACAGGTCATGAGTTCAATTCCCAGCAACCACATGGTGGCTCACAACCATCTGTAATGAGATCTGGTGCCCTCTTCTGATGTGTACATGGAGGCAGGGTGTTGTATTAGTAATAAATAAATTAATTAAAAAAAAAGTTGAAGGTGGTGGTGGCCCTGAAGAGATGGCTCAGCAGTTAAGAGGTTTGCTGCTCTTGCAGAGCATCCAAGTTCAGTACCCAGCACACACATTTGGCAACAGACTGCTGCTTATAACTCCGGCTCCAAGGAATTTCCACCTTCTTTTTCCTGGTCTTCACAAGCAGGTGAACACTCAACTGACACGCGCACGCACACACACACACACACACACACACACACTAATAAAAATAAATCCTAAAAGAAAGGGTATATGGTGAGGTGGCTCAGAGGGTAAGGGTACTCGCTGTCAAACCTGACAACCTACATTCTATGTCTGGGGCGCACATGGTGAAAGGAGCAAATCAGCAACTAAGGAGCAAAATAATTACACTAGCCATATACGAAAACAGTAGGGTTGGTTAGGATTTGGAGGACAGCCTAGACAGGAGAGAGTTCGCAATGAAATCTCTGGCTGTGGAAGACTGACAACCTAAGTTCGATCCCTGGAGCTCACATAAAGGTAAATAAAAAAACCAACACAGGAAATGTTGCCCTCTGGCCTCCACAAGGGTGGAAGGGACTTGCACCTTCCTCCACCAATAGTAATAAACTTTAAAAATCAGTAACAAAACACAAAAGCAGTGTGAAATGTCTCAGCAGATAAAGGCACTTGCTGCCTTAGCCTGCCAACCCGAGTTTAATCCAGGACCACACATAACTGAAGAGACAGCTTTGCCAGGATTGACCTCTGACCTCCACACCAGCAAGGTGATACAATGGGATTCCTCCACACTAAGAATCTTAACTCTCACTGGGCGGTGGTGGAGCATGCCTTTAATCTCAGCAGAGGCAGGAGTATCCCTGTGAGTTTGAGGCCAGCCTGGTCTACAGAGCGAGTTCCAAGACAGCCTCCAAAGCTACACAGAGAAATCCTGTCTCGAAAACCCAAAAAAAGAAGAAAAAAAAAAAAAAGGAAGAAAAATCTTAACGCCCTCTTTCCTCAGTACAAAACAGCATTGTGAGGGCATAGTTTGGTAAAACTTGTGCCAAGTACAAGGTTCTGAACTTAATGCTCAATATACACAGGAATACGTATTTAACTTTTGCAGGATTTGTTTTGTATCATTTGGCTTCTCCTTTTCTTCTTAGACAGTTTTTCCTCTGAAAGTTAGTCTTTTTTTTTTTTTTTGGAGTCAGCCTGGTGTGTTGTTTTATGAAATTTTCCTTCATCGTTATCGTTCGCTTATAACCTGAGACTATTCTGTAATTTCTCCAGTGTTTAGCCGGCGGCTGGCAACCATGCAGCCTTGGCCACTCCATCCAGAAATCACTAGCGCGCGTCCCCACGCCCGCCTAGGAGGTTCTGTGGTGTTAATAATCTTAAACTTAGCCTGTATCTTGACATCTCACAAAAAGTACTTACTCACAAATTATTACACATCGAGAAAATCTGTCATCTATTCCGGAAAGTGCTTACAGTCTGAAACTTAAAACCCTGACGCTGGGGGCTTTGAGCAACTTCATACGAATCCCTCAAGACTGTCCCTCGGAGACGCCCTTAGGCGGTCTTTCTTTTTACGTAAGACACTACACTAGTTTTCCGCTCACACGCGGTTTTTGAATCTTTGGGGCTCAAGTTTCGGGATGCGGAAACGCGGGTGCACCACTCATCGCCCTCCCTCAGCCACAAGTCGTGAAGCTCTGCGCTCTGCTTGGAGCCCCTCCACCTTGCTCCCCTCTTTGCCCGCCCTCTCCCCTCCTTTCCCTCCTCCCCTTCCCTCGCATGGCTCCCCGAAGCTGTGCGCCTGCGCTGTCGCTGTCCTTTCCTGGATTTAGAGGCGGGCCCACATCCCCGGCCCCGCCCCTCGCCTGGCTGGCCAATCCTGGGCTCGGACCTGGGCTCGTCAGAATGGCGCCGTGGCGGCCTGGTGCCCGGATGTCCGCTGCCTGAGGCTCCGCCCCGCCACGGTCTTGTATCCTTCCGGCTTCGTCGTGGAAGGAGGACTGCGCCTCGTCTTCCTGAAGGTGGGGTTCGGGGAAGGCCAGCCCGCGGTCACGCCGGCTGTGGGAAGGGAAAGTGGGCTTCCCTGGCTTCTGTTTCCGGGTGCTCGGGGCGTGGGTCGAGCGGGGATCGGACCAGGGATCAGGAGGGCTTCCGGAAGCGCCGCGGGCGCTCGACGGGCGGGAGTTGAGGAACAGGCCGGCCCGCGCGGCTGACTCGCTCCGCGGAGGCCCCACCGCGAGCGCGCTTCTGGGGGTTTCCATGGTGACAGTAAACAAGCCTCAACTGCCTCAGCTACAACTGCCAAGTCCCCGGGGTTCCACCCTCCTCTAGGTGCTCTGAGCGCCGGCGAGGTTCCGGATGTGAGTGGGAGCGTGGAGACAAGGAGCCCGAGGTGAGGGTCGCCACCCGGGTGGGCTGGCGGCCGGGCCCTTCGGGCGTTGGATCGCGGGCGTGGGACTTGGCTTTAGAAAGGACCGGTGCGAGGAAGGAGCCGCACACCTGTAGCCGTGCGAAGGTTGCCCCGGGGCTTGGGGCCGCATAGCCGGGGTTTGGAGTCCATGTGCGAAGTGGAGAGTATGTCTGACAGCCCAAGTTGGGGAGCATTACTGACGGCTCTGGCCGCGTGGCCGAGGTTTGCGGGCGGGGGTTGGAGGGTGGGGAACGACACGGGATCCGAAGTCTGGAGTCACTCAGGTAGAGGTCCGGCCGCGGGGACTGAGGTGTAGGGGCGGTTCACCGCGTCCGAGGCACTCGCCGGGGAGAGCGGCTTCCCGCCCAGGGCCATGCCCGGAGGCTCTGCTCGCACGCGGCGCGGCCGACGCGGCATGTTTGGGGGCAGGGCGGAGCGTTTACCCCCCGCGGCGGGACTCGCTCGGCCGTCCGCGGTAGGCCAGGGCGCTAGTTGCAGTTTTGAGAAAGGAAAGCGGTGCTCACGTGGTTGGAGGCGCCCAGAGTTTCACAAGACTGGGAGGGACGACTCCGCCCTCCTCCCACTCCTGGCCAGACCGAGCCGACCGCCTCTTCCTCCTCGTGGCGGCCGGGGAGTACTAGGCACTGGTCTGTTGATCCGGGACCTCGGAGGTAGTGTGCTTGCGTTTGGGGGTGGTGGTGGAGAAATCTTACCTAGGGAGGCCGGTCGGGTGTTTGCTGTAGTTCCATGAACTTTTGGATGTGTTTGTAGATCTTTACGGTTCTGCTGAAACTTCATGTGGGTCTTTCCGGCCTTGTCTCGTGCGCGCTCCCCCCGAGCGTTCCCGATGTGACCGGACGCTGGCCCCAGCCGCCCTGCGCATGTCTGTGAGGCAACCCCACGTGCTCCATAACACGGAGCGCCCTGCACTTTTCCTGCCCCAGATCCCCGGGGCACAAGCTAATGGGCTCCTACCTGCCACAACTACTTGCGACCTGTCGCCTGCGAATGGGTCTGCCGGGTGGTTGTGCGAGCGCCCAGCGTGGCAGGCTGCCATGCGGCTGTGCGGGTTCAGTTTCCGGAGACTGGGCAGTGTGGCTTTGACTGCCAGAACCTTGCAGAACAGAGAGGGCTTCTTTCGTTTTTTTTTCTTTGTAAATTTTTTTTTGAGTTTTTGCGTGATGCGTTAGTTTTAGAAGTAAGACAACAACGGTTCTTCCAAGAGTGGGTCACCGACATCCAACTGAGGTCATTGTGCTTGGCAGCTCGAATTCCTATTAAGTGTGGGTTTTGTTTTGTATTTTTTGCTGGTTTTTCCAGACGGTTCCTGTGTAGTCGTGGCTGTCCTGAAACTCACTTGTAGACCAGACTTAGACTGGCTTTGAACTCATCTTTCTGCCTCAGCCTCCTAGTGTTGGGATTAAAGGAGTGCGTCACCATGCCCGGCAAAACCGGGAATTTTTTAAATAATTAGAGTCATTTAATTGATCAAGTCATAAGATGTATTACTACTTTGGATCTTTTTAAAACTTTCCTTTGTGTGTGCTGCTGAGTAGAGTTCAGGGAAATACGTGGGGCCAGTCGTTTCTTCCGTATTGTGTTCAGAGATTGAGCCCAAGTCATCCTTTCTGGCAGTGAAGGATCTCGATCTGGAACTTTTTAGAGTTAACTAATGCTTATGAGTTTTTAGTAAAAATAGAAATAACTCAGTTTTTGGGTAAACAAATAGGTCAGTGGAGAAGTGGTTTTGGTGCTAATTTTTGACACTATTTTCATTATAAAGCGGAAGGTTTATAGTTCCAGAGAATGTTAAGAAATTGGTAGTGAGAGATTTGTAGTTTATTCTGTTGTGCACGTAGACTTTTGATAGACAGTTTCTCTGTTCCTAGCTGCCCTGAAACTATGTAGAAAAGACTAACTTTGAACTGAAAGGATCACCTGCCTTTGCTGGGGTTATTCTGCTTAAATGCCCAGGCTGGCTTGAAAACACAGATCTGCCTGCCTCTGCTTCCCGGATGCTGGGATTATATGCATGCAGCACCAACGCCAGCTTCATAGATTACTTTTAAACAATATTTCCATTCAGTGTGGAGTGAACTTTTGATCTTCCTGATTTTTGTCTTCAAAACCTCAATTACAAGAGACTACAGGAGGGTAACCACCATAGAAGTCTTTTGAGGGGTGGGGGCAGGCTCAAGTAGCCCAGGCTGGGTCTCCAAAGCACTGTGTATAGCCACTAGATTACTTAGATTACAGGACCACTAATAGGTACTGGACATGGTAGGCAAGCACTGCACACCCACTGGATCAGATACCCTGCCCCATTATGTCAATTTTTTTACCTTTTTGTTTAAAATTGAGTCTTGCATTATATACTCATGTTTCTGTGTGGGCCAAGATCAAGGCAACGCTGGGTTACATAGTGAGTTTGAAGGAAAAACCTAGGCACCTTGACTCTAAAACAAACAAGTAGACAAAGGTTAAATTGTGTTTTTTTTTCCTTTTTTTTTTTTGAGGTAGGATCTCACTATTGAGCTTGCCTGGCAGGGAGCTTACTATTAACGAAGCTGGCCTCAATCTGCCTGCTTCTGCCTCCAAAGTGCAGTGGATTGCTGGGATTAGACGTGTTAAAAGTGGTGCACACGCCTTTAATCCCAGCACTCGGGAGGCAGAGGCAGGCGGATCTCTTGTTCTAGGCCAGGCTGGACCCACAGCCTCCAAAACAATACAGAGAAACCCTGTCTCTTAAAAACCAAAAAAAAAAAAAATGGGCACACCTTTGATCCAGGGGTATGAGAGGCAGAGACAGATGGATCTCTAGAGTTCAGAGGACAGTCTAGTCTATACAGAAACACTCTTGAAAAAACAAAAAATCACAAACAACCAAGAAATAAAAAACCCACCATTCATTAAAAATAGAAATAGCTTAAAAGAAAATACTAGGTTCATCTGCCATGTTGCTAAAGCTATGAGAATCTTGAGGTAGAAGAGTCCAGTGGCATTTCCCACATTAGTGTAGCTAGGTCCACTACAGCATGAAATGTTTTATAAGCTCTTTCTGATTGCATATATGTGACAACTGAAGATAATCTTGTTCTTAATCCCAAGCTACAAATGAGAAAATGGAGACTCAAGAAATCACCAGGGACGCAATTGGAATTGGGACTTGGGTCTGACAAGGACTGCCTTCCATTGCTTAGGGCTCCTGTCTCCAATGTAGTGTTAATGGAGTGCTCTGGGGTCTCAGAAGAGGAAGAATTAAACTCAGTTTAAGACCACCATAAGGGTGGGGGGTGCGCCGGGGAGGAGGGAAGGGAGAGGGAGCTGGGATTGACATGTGAAGCAAGCTTCTAACTTAAGGAAGAAAAAAAAAAGACCACCATACTTAACCGGGGCCTTTAAATGCTAGGCAGATGGTCATACTAAGTGGCATTAGTTTTCCATAAATCAAGACAGGGTTTCTCTGTATTTTTTGGGAAAAACTTACTTTTTAATGTATATGATACACATGGGTAAGTGGGTGTGGGCATATGTACCAGAACATATCAAGGTCAGAACAGCAGCTTTTGGTTTCCTTTGCTACTCCTGGGCCCTGGGATAGATAGGCTTTCCACAGATGCTTTTTATCCTAGCATCCTTTTCACTTGGAAATTGTACTTTGGTTTTGAGACAGGGTCTATATTGTAGACCAGGCTGGCCTCAAACTCAGGTCCCCTGCCTCTTGAATGCTAGGATTAAAGGTGTGTGTATCATCATGCCCAGGCTATTTTTTGATTTTTTAAAAATGTGGTATTGCCCTATATCCCAGGCTGTCTTCAAACTGAGGACTCTCCTGCTTCAGACTACCCTTCCGGTGCTGAGATTGAGTGCAGGATAAGTGTGGGCCACCCCATGCAGCTGGCAAGTTTGAGGTGGAGCCAAACAAGGCTCTATCATCTGGTAGGCAGGTGTGTTACCAATCATATAAATGACTGTTTATTCTGGTACTAATAGAGGTACATTACAAGCCACAAATGGTTTATCTTTTTATTCTCAGCTCTTTATTTTTCCTATAAATTGGTGGTTAACCTTTGTAAGTGCTTATTGAGACTGTGGTCCTAACAAGCACTCTACTGGTTAGTGTTCTCTCTGTTATGTAAAGCTTCTGTGTCTTCATGGGGGGAAGAGGGTTGAGAGGTGCATGTTTGTAGCCCAGTAATCCTGTCAGTGCTGGTGTTAAAATGTAGTGAGATTGGTGGCTCACACCTTTAATCCCAGCACTCAGGTGGCAGAGGTAGGCTGATCTCTTGAGTTTGAGGCCAGCCTGGTCTAAATAGCAAGTCCAGGACAAGCTCCAAAGCGATACAGAGAACCTTGTCTCAAAAAACAAAAAAAAAATGTAGTGAGATTATTATTACAGTATTGGTGTTAGTCTTTTATATCCTCACATTAGTGGGAGCCCTATAGACTTGTGTCTAGTTTTTTCTTGACATACCATTACTTTAACATTTAAGTTGTTAGTATGTGCTGGGCAGTGGTGAGTTAAAGACCAGCCTGGTCTACAAAGCAAGACCCAGGTCAGGCTTCAAAGCTACCCAGAGAAACCCTGTCTCAAAAAACCAAACATTGTTAGCATGTGCTTGTATATTAATAGTTTCATTGTTTCTTCATAATTATATAGGCCTTTTCATATTCCTTTTTGATCCTTTTCCTTTTCCCTCCTATTCCCTCTTCTGTGTTGCCTGTAGTACCTGTATATTTCTGATGTTCCAAGGACGTAACATGGTCTTGAGTGAGGGAACAGCATATGATTGATTACCTACAAAAAATTTAAGAAATGATCTTATTTCATAGTTTATCTCCATTGATATGTGCTAAGTTGTAATGCTTTCTTTCTTTGTTTTTAAAGACAGTCTTACTATGTCTTGTAACCCTGACTGGCCTGGCACTCAGTTCATCCGCCTTTTGCCTCTTTTCCCCCCCATGACTGGGTTTCTCTGTGGCTTTGGAGACTGTCTTGGAACTCGCTCTGTAGACCAGGCTGGCCTCGAACTCAGAGATCCGCCTGCCTTTGCTTCCCAAGGGATTAAAGGCGTGTGCCACCAATGCCTGGCCATGGTTGAACTTTTAATGGATTGATTACTCTAACTTGATGAATGCTAACTGCTTTGTGTGTTGCTAGGCTTGAACTCAAACTTTTTTAGGACTTTGGAATTTGCCTGCCTAACTGAAATTAGTTTGTGAAACTAAAATCTGAAGGTGGAAAAGTAGTTTCAGTTGATGAAATTTAGTTTATAAAGTATCTAGCCCTGGGTTAGGAGGTTTGCTCTTTAAACATAGACACATAAAGCACTAGGTGTGAAGTATCCCATCTTGTCTATGGCTTAGGAAGTGGGGTTTGGAGGGACAGGTCAGCCTAGGTTACAAGAGATTCTCTTGAGCCAGTTGTGGTTCAGGCCTTTTTAACTCTACTTGGTAGACCGTTTGAAGACTGACCAATCCCAGTGTAACTCTAGACCAGACCAACGAAGTAGACACAAATGCTGGCGTAGACACAAATGCTGGCAAGAGATAGGCGGGGAATGGAAGATTTTCGTGGCTTAACCAGATTTGATTCTGTGGTGTCCAAGATAAACACATAACAATCCTGCAGGTAAAATACTCCCAGACTAAAACAGACTTTAAAGGGGCCTTTTAAAGACCTCTGTAAGAACTTGATTTTTACATAGGACCCTGGTTCAGTTCTAAACATCCATATGGTGACTACAGTCATCTGTAGTAATGTGGTGCATTTGAATAATACAGCAGACAAAACACACATGAAAACGTATTCTTCAAGACAGAAGAACTCTGTATCCCTGGCTGTCCTGGAACTCTATGGACCAGGCTAGCCTTGAACTCACAGATCCCTTTGTTTTTGCCTCCCAAGTGCTGCCCCTAACCCCAACCTGGCAGTCTACTCTGTACCTCCCTACAGGGTTTCTCTGTATTGTTTTGGAGGTTAGCCTCTTAACTCCCAGAGATCCTGCCTCTGCCTCCCTAGTGCTGGGATTAAAGGTGTGTGCCACCAACACCAGGCTAATTCTTTTAAATCTTAAAAAATAGGGTAGTAGCCAGGCGTGGTGGTACACACCTTTAATCCCACTACTTGGGGAAGGCAGAGAGAGGCAGGCCTGGTCTACAGAATTGAGTTCCAGGACAACCAGGTCTGTTAAACAGAAACCTTGTCTGGAAAAAAAAAAACTAAAGGATGTTTAAATGCTTTAGATGCTTATATTTTGTATTTTCCCCTTGATAAAATACTTAAGGTCTTTGTTTCAGGGAATGTTTATTAAAATATCCAAGGCATTTGTTCCCTGAAAGTGCTTTCATTTGAGGTCCCTGGGTGGTAGAGCCACTGTTAAGTATACAGTCGTGGTTCTTAACTCTATTCTCTTGCATCTGTTCATGTTCCCCTCCAGAGCAGTGTATTGGGCTCCTGTAGTAGTTACATGAGACTTGGTATTTGGTTTTTTGTGGACTCCTGAGGAGAACACATCTATCCTTTTGTAAGACCAGGTCTCTTGGACCACAGGCATCCTGAGCCTGCTTAGTTCTGTGACTGACACTTTGGAAAGAGTTACAGGGAAGTTTTTAACAGGGATGGTAATCTAGGAGTCTACCATCTTTTCAGTTGTTTCTTTAGCAGAACTCACCACATACTCATTTCTCACTTTGCTATGGGGAGAGAGGTACCAGTTAATATAAATGATGGAATTTCCCACAAAGTCTAATAGCAATACTGTAAAGAGAAGCATTTTCCTTTGAGAGAAGCCTTCTGGCCAGCCTGGTTCTAGAGCCGCATCAGTCCCAAATAAACACACAGGAGGCTATATTAATTATGAAGCTGTTGGCCTTGTTTCTTACTGGCTAGCTCTGACTTAAGTAATTACCCCATAATTGTTAATGTAAGTATTTCTCTTACGGGAGAGGTTTCCGGGCTTCCTACTCATGGCGTTACATCTGGACTCTGTGTTTCTCCTTCCCAGAGTCCTCCTGGACTCCTAGTCCCACCTATCTAGATTCCTATTGGCCCAACAGTGCTTTATTGACATGATCACAGGACTTTCAGGTGCATATTCAGAACAAAGCAAGTTTTGGAGGTTGTTGGGACTTGGGGCAGCATGAGAAGTATCCTGGATACTAATTGCAAAGTCAGCCTGTCTTCCTTCTTTCTTTTGTTCTTCCTTTCTTTCTCTCTCCCCCCTTTCCTTTATTTAATAAATAAAATAAAAGGGACCTTAACGGCATGGAGCTCCATTGCAGGAACCACAAGCACACTGGATTGGGATGCCTCTTGTTCCCACCTTATGCTGCAGGATAATACAGGTGCCCACTCTCTCACTAATGCCCACCCATACATGGGCCCTGAAAAAATACTAAAAAACCAGGCCCAGAGAAGTAGAATTTCTAGATTTTCCAGAAAACATATGGTAAGATCTTGTGCCAGCTTCTGGTGAAAGGGTGCACATGCATATAGAGCACACATGCATCAAACTATTTCATAAGATTTTTATTATTTTTATTACTTTGGTTTTTGAGACAGGAGTTTCTCTGTAGCTTTGGACCCTGCCCTTGAACTTGGTCTGTAGACTAGACTGGCTTCAAACTTACAGAGTTCCACCTGTGTCTGCCTCCCCGGTGCTGCTGGGATTGAAGGCATGTGACACAAACACCAGGCATGTTTCTTTTTTTTTTTCCTTGGTCTGTAAATATACCTTTCTTTGCTCCTTTCTCTCTTCCTTGCTTCCATATTGGAGAGGTCACTAGCCAAATGCGCTCGCGCGCGCGCACACACACACACACACACACACACACACACACACACACACACACACGCAAGCCCAGAAGCACATGAACAAAATTTGAAATTAAATTTAGTGTACAATAAACTAACAGAAAAATACGTACTTCAAGGGAGGTGGTAGTAGAAGAATCAAGAGTTTTAAGGCCATCTTAAGATACAGACCATGACTTAAAAAAAAAACACCAAGAGACAAATTGGATCACCTTCATGGAAACAATCAATTTCCCATTGGCTTCAGGATACAAAATGCCATACTAGAGTTCTCAACTGTAGACTTCTGTGTTGCTGAGTGTGTAGCTAAGGCAGACTTGATGAACTCATTATCCTGCTTGAATCACCACAGTCCTGTGCCACCATGCCTCAAATTTAATTTCCTTTTGTGTCCGTATACAATCTCTTCTGCAGTGTTCCCTTACAGAAGAAAATGTATGACGGAGCAGTAGTAGGATTTGCCTTAAATCACAAGTCAGTTAACTAAAGAAGGTATTACATTCAGCCACACACATTGGTAAAATGCATACCACTCACAATGAACAAAAATTTTTTTCAAAGCAGTTGAGACCTGGATAGTGCTCTTGCTAGAAACAATGAAAATTTCTGTTTTCTCAGCTTTGGGACCTAACAACAGGAGGGCCTATTACATGGCAGTGTTGGTGGGGTTGTTGAGACACAGGGTTTTTCTGTGTGACTCTGGCTGGCCTCAAACTCAGGTCTGCTTGCCTATGCTTCCGAAGTGCTGGGATCAAAGGCATTCATATTTAAAATTTTATGATTTTGGGGTTTTTAATAGGAATGGTCTCTTGTAACCCCTTGGTTGGCCTGGATTCCAGAGGGTGATTTTGAACTATTTTATGTATTGAGAACAGTCTTGCTGTGTAGCTTTGACTGGCCTGGAGCTGCTGTGTAGACCAGACTGGCCAGTGCCCCTGAGAGCTGGGATTAAAAGCGTTGGCTTCATATCCAACTAATTTTTCCTTTGGAGGTCAGGATACAGCCAGGACACTGTATCAAAACAAAAAAAGTAAATGTAGCCAATGATGACAAGAATTTACAAAATGGGAATATAAAATTGTTTTAGGAATATAATTAAGGTGGTCAGGCTTGACAGCATCATCATCATCTTTTTTTTTTTTCCGAGAGGGTTTCTCTGTGTAGTTTTGGAGGTTGTCCTGGCACTGGCTCTGCAGACCAGACTGGCCTCTGTGAGTTCGAGGCCAGCCTGGTCTACAGAGTGAGTTCGAGGACAGTTAGGGCTGTTACACAGAGAAATCTTGCTCACAGTTATCCGCCTGCCTCTCCCTCCCGAGTGCTGGGATTAAAGGCGTGGGCCACCAACGCCCGGCTCATCATCTTTTTTTAAACAGGGTTTCTCTGGCTTTGGAGGCTTCCCTGTAATGAGCTCTTATATACCAGTCACAGAGATCCTCCTGCATGCCCCACCACTGCCCAGTGATAGCATCATCTTTACCTGTAGAGCCGTTTATACCGTTTTCTGATCTTCTGTCTTTACCACCCTAGATATTTGGCTGCCTCAGTTACTACCATCCTGGGTTTTTATTTGGTGGTGGGGTGGAACCCTGGATTTAGGGCTTTTGAGGATTTATAAGCAAATTTGGAATTGACAGCATTCTTACAATGGACTATTTCAAACAAATATGGTAAATTTTTATAACGAAACCAATGGTAGACATTTTTCCTACATTGTAGGTAATTTCCAGACAAAACTCCAGTGTCTTACCAACTTATTTACAAATTTTTTGATGTGTCTGTTGAAAACAACTGTGTATAGCAATGTATGAAATGTTGGTCACTTCCCACAGAGGACAGAAAAACAGCCTGACCTGTGTATAGGAGCCAAACCCCACCTAGCCTCTGGGAGAACGGGAAGAGAGGAGACTGACTTTGAGATAGTGTCTTCCAGGTTGACTTGTCGTTTCCATAAGAAACTGGTCTACAGAGCGAGTTCCAGGATAGCCTCAAGCAATACAGAGAAACCTTGTCTCGGAAAAAAAAATCCTGTTTCCTCAGCTTTCCAAATGTTGGGATAACAGGTATATGCCACCACCTAATGACCCCAACTCCTTTATTTTGGAATACATACATACAGAAATTTCTTGTGTTCATTTGAACCAAGATTTCAAAACTGAGCCTCAACCTCACCCTGGTGGTATAGAGGCAGGTGTTATCTCAGTTCGAGGCCAGCCTGGTCTACAGAGCTCGTTCCAGGACAACCCGAGCTACACAGAGGAAACCCTGTCTCCAAAAAAGAACGAAAAAGTTCAAAACTAATTTTAAATTAGCTGAGTTGGTCTGGTGCTTAGCATGGAGTCCTGGATTTAATGCACAGCATCCCATAAAGCCAGTCATGATGGAGAGCAGACTAATCCCAGCATTCAAGAAGCCTGGACAGGAAGATTGCCAAAAGCTCAGCAAAATCAGTGGTTCAGTTGAGCTTAAGCTCTATATTGAGTTGGAAGTCAGTCTCCACTGCATGGAACCCAGCCCCTCCAATCAAATATGCGCTATGCATTGTCTTTGCTATGCTTTTAAGTCTTGTTATTGGAGCTGTTACTAAAACAACTTTGTCCTTAGTACTGAATGAACATTGGTATTTTTGTAAACTTCTTTCTGTAAAGTTGAAGTTATCCAAAAAGACTAACAAGGAGGGTGGGGGTGTTTGGTGGCTTTAATCCCAGCACTTAGGAGTCACAGGCAGGTGGATCTCTCTGAGTTTGAGGCCAGCCTGGTCTATAGATCGAGTTCCAGGACAACCTCTAAAGCAATAGAGAAACCCTGTCTCGAAAAACAAACTAAAGCATAAAAATTTGAAGCCATCACCAGCTTCAGTCAATAACGGTTCTACTTGTTTCATATTTCTCTTTAGTTGTAGAACATTTCTGTAAGCTTTTCCAGTCTTTACAAGAAATAACCTCAGTGACAACATTTTTAGAGTATTGTGTGTATGCGATGGGAGGGGCTACCTCTACAAGGGTGATTAGGTCATATGGTTCCTGTGGATGGAACCCAGTTGTCAGGCATGGGAGGCTAGTCCTCTCTCCATTTCACTGGGCCCTCAAAAATGTGTGGCTGCTGGTGCCTCACTTTAATCGCAGCATTCCAGGCAAAGGCCAGTCGAGTTGGAGGCCAGCCTGACTTACAGTGGGAGTTCAGGACAGTCTGGACTGTTACAGAGAAACGCTGTCTCAGGGTGGGAAAAAGCCCTTGAAACACCCACTCACTGCCGAACCCACTTGTTTTTTTTTCGAGACAGGGTTTCTCTGTGGCTTTGGAGGCTGTCCTGGAACTCGCTTGGTAGTCCAGGATGGTCTCGAACTCACAGAGATCCGCCTGCCTCTGCCTCCCGAGTGCTGGGATTAAAGGCGTGCGCTACCAACGCCCGGCTGAATCCACTTGTTTTGAATTAAAGTACATTTTGTTGTTGGGTACAGGTTTTAGAAATTTTAAAACATTGTGCTCTAACAGATTCAGTGGACAAACACCTTGTAGTACTAGGAAATCAAAGTGAGGTGTCAGCCACTAGGGGGCAGGGGCACTTTTGTGTGTGTGTGTGTGGGGGGTTTCTCTGTAGACCAGACTGCCATCAGTGTGCTGTCTCTGCCTCCCGAGTGCTGGGATTAAAGGCGTACGCCATCTACCGTCCAGCAGGAGTTGGTTTTAAAGTTATGTTTCAGCATGGAAAATAACCGTAAGAAAATGGAGTATTGTGTGTCGGCAGGTTTCCATTCTGTAGTATCCCAGTCCAAGGTGATTTAGTTTTTACTGGGCTGAGTGTTCTCCGCTTCAGTGCGTTACCGTTCCCCCCCGCCCGCCAAACAATTTGGACTTTGCCCAGGTGGCTCCCCTGCTGCTTTACCGAGAACTCGGCGAGAAGTCTTCCCCTTTCCTTTCCCTCCTTCCCCCATTTCCGGCGCTGGCCAATCGCACGGTTCGCGGGCCACACCTGCAGGCACGCTCCTCTCATTGGTGACTTATTGGCGGGCCGGCAGGGCACTTCCTTTTCTGCACCCCGTGACCTGAGTCCGACTGCCGCCGTAGATCACGCGGTTTCTGCTTCCCGGACTCCGGACCTGAACGCCCGTCCTCGGCGTGGTGAGAACTGCTCGGCCCTCGAGCCTTGAGGTTCCCGGTCGCTTTCTCGACCTGGCGGCCTAGAAGTTTTCCCGCTTCGAGTCCTTCCACTTCGGCCTGCGCGAGTTCCTACTCGAGCTTTCTTCCCCTCCCCCACCCATCCCCAGAGGCTCAGGAGCCTCCCATCCCCCGCCCCCGCCCGGAAGCTCCCGCCTGAGCCCGCGCAGGCCCCGGGGCGGACCTTCCTGCCCGGCCGGCGCTCTGAGTGCGGCGCGATCGACTACCGGGTGCAGGCCGCGGAGCAGCGTCACCTTGTCCTCGGCCCTACTTCCCGCCAAAACGCGCGTCTCTAGGGGCTCCTCTCCGGCAGAAAGCGTTTGCCCCTGGTCATTTGAACTTCCATTTCAGGTTGAGAACAAAAAGAAGATGCACCTGGACTTTCCCCGGAGCTCTCTGCGTTTTTAAAGCGTCGGGTGGAGTTGATTCGTAAGCAGCGTTGCTTACTGAAAGTAGAAGTCACTTCTGCCTTCCTCCGTGGTAAGTTTTAGAGCAGAAAACGCAGGGACGTGGGACTTTCTTCTGCCCCAGCTCTCATGCGTTTAAAAAGTAGAACTTTCTGAGTAAGAACCTGTCAGGACGCGCTCCCGGTGCTCCTGAGGTTAAAACTCACAAAATGGAGGGAGGGTGAGGGCGTGTTCTCAGCGAAAACTCCGGCGACTTCCTGGAACACAAAGATGCGTAAAGGAGGAGGGTGCCGGAGGGTTCCCACCGAGCGGGCCCTGAACAAAAGAACTAGGTGGGTGGTGCTTGATCCGCCCTGTTTGTTCGCCAGATAAACTTAACTAGTTCAGGATTCAAAGGGCGCACCTCGTTTATCTTCCCTGGATCTACCTGAAGGCAGTGAAAATCCAGTCTAACCAGTATCACCGAGTCTCAGCTTGGAATTTTTAAATTTAGAAGTGCATGTTCACTAGCTCCAAAGTTGGGAAGTATGTTTAAGAGCAAGTGTAAGCCTTGGCTGGGTACAGTATTACGAGCTAGTCACCCGGAATTGTGCAAACGGTTCCAGCAGCACGTCCTACAATTAAATCTTCGGGTGTACGAACAGTTTCAACGAGATTCATCGGCTCTTTACACTGAGCATGTTTCCACAGCTCACATGTTCACAGGTGTTGTGCCAGTGGTTTAAAGTAGGTCTAGCTGACAGCTGCTTGCACTATGATGTCTCCAGGGAGGCCTCAGGTATTGTATACCACACTGAAAGTAGAAGACTGGAGTAATATGGTGCAAAAATAGGGTGTACTGTCTTTCACAGGCAGGAATATAGATGAATTTTTTTGAAATAAAAACCTAGTTCCTGAGTGTTGGCAACTATTGCTTTACCAGGTTTCTAACAATTGCCCCTGTAGTGTCCTACATGATAATCACAGGAAGTATGAGACAAATCGAGTTTAAGACAAACAAGCAAGGTGAACTATCGTTTCCAAAATGTAAAGTGCAGCTTAATTATCAGAGGTTCTTAATTTTATAGGATTCAGCTCATGTCCTCATTGTTTGGGAACAACTTTAACTTTGTCAGATTGGTTTTGGTTAGGATTATATTAGTGAATAGTGCTTCATTCATCATGATAAGTAGGTCAAAAGTCAAATACCAAAGTCATGTAAATTAAAAAAGAACCACCCAGGAAGGTCATGCTTGGGTGTTTCAAGCTATAACAGCCTTGCCTAGGTGCAAGGTTTTTGTCATGCAAGTTTGTCAGAAAGTGTTACCTAGCTCCTTGATCTCACCTCATTTCGATTGGTCTCCCTATGTGTAATCTCTGCAGGTAATTTATAGCTAGTTCTCTGCTTAACAAGTGTGTTTGCTGATGTCCTCTACCCATGAAAAGATAGAACAATAACATGGGGACCTGTTAGTCCTGAGGCTATAATAAATGTCTAGTTGGACTTGTGAATATTGCTTTCACTGAGTACAGTTCCAGGAGTTCCCCTCTGTAACGATAGTGCATGGATTCTGAGGCCACGAGACCAATCTTGGGTTTTGTGTTTTGTTTTTTAAAGGAAAACTTGTACCTTCCATAAGTGTTTCCTACAGAAGGCACCCGTGGTGGTTCTTTAAGGTAAGCTATTAAGATAAGTCAATGTAAGTTAATTGGTTTAAGCAAAGTTTAGTTTCCTTTGGAGGCTAAAACTGACATAGTTTTAACTGTCCATTGAATTTGGTTGCCTTTAATCCCAGCAGCTGGGAGGTTAGAGGCAGGTAGATCTCTGTAAACCTAGCCTGGTTTACAGAGCCAATTCTAGGACAGCCAGAGCTACACACAGAGAAACCTTGTCTTTGGAAAAAAAAACTAGTAGAAAATTGAGGAAAAGGTGTAGAGGTGGTGGCACACCTCATTAATCCCAGCACTCAAGCAGAGGCAGGCAGAGAGAGAGATCTGTGAATTTGAGACCAGCCTGGTCAATAAGAGCTAGTTCCAGAACAGCCGCCAAAGCCACAGAGACCCCCCCCCAAAGGAGTAGGTGTTCAGGAAGAATGATTTGTTGCCCTGTTGCCTAAACTTTAATGAGGTATCTAAAGTAATTCTTCTGAGTTCTTTATGCATCCTTTGAGTCTTCAGCCTTGGCTGATTTGTTATAGCTAGTTAATCCCTTGCTATTCTTTGGCCTGCTGTAGTTTGTGTCCAGTCTGCTAAGGATGAGGACACAGGACAAAAACAGTCTGTCCTAATTGGTGTCCTGTGGTTTTGAAGACTTCTTTTAGATCACAGTAGAGGGTATTAGGAAAGAGTGGACAATCAGATAGGTTGTAGAGAATAGGGAGATGTTTTGAAAAGGGGCTTAGACCTGGAGGATTATCAGGATTTAGCTAGACAAGGTTGGGCAGAGGATATTTGGAGGGAGAGTTAATTACTATGTGTGTCAAATCCTCCAAGAAACTGGGGAAATTATATAGGCACTAGGAGGAAAAAAGGAAATGTTAAGAGTTAAGAATATTTGTAATAACCATGGGGAATAGGTCTTATAAGTGGGACATTGAAGTAATTGGGTTGCAGTTGTTATTAGAGAAATTTACAAGACTGTAAGTAGCAGCAAATGGGTTCTTATTGAAGTTGAGAGGAACTAAGAATATGAGAAATCACATGTGAGAGGAATGCAGAAAGAGAAGGAATTGGGACCAGGCCATGTTATTGTACAGGGCTGTGTAATTTCAGCTACTGGGCGCTGGTGAGGCAAAAAGACTTTATGGTCAGCCTGAGCAACTTGGACATAGTCTCAAAATTGAAACGTTTAAAAGAAGTTGGAGATGTATGTACAGCTCTATAGTGGAAGTTTGCCTGTCATGTGGAAGGCCCTGGTTAAGTCCCCGATACCACAAAAAAGGAAATACTTCAGTCTGAGAATAGAGATAAGGAGTCTTTAAAACTTTATGATGTGAAAAGGTACCTTTTAGCTTTTCACTGTAAGAAAGCTTTGCCCAGCTATAGCTAATGGAAATGTTGTTCTAGGCTATGTTTTTGGGTAGGTTGTGCTTTTGATCATTTGAGATGGATTTGAGTCCTGGCTATCTTGGAACTAGTTCTGTTAGGTGAAGCTGGCATTAAATGCACAAATCAACTTCTCAAAGACTGGGATTAATAGTGTGTCCCGCTAGGTTGTGCATATATTAAGTGTGTACTTTGCTTAAGGTATTTTTTGGTGGATTTACTGGAATGTAAATGTTTTTGAAATTTTATTTGTATTATATATATTGGTGTTTTGCCTGCATGTGTGTCTGTGAGGCTGTCCAGTCTCCAGGAACTGGAGTTACAGACAGTAGTGGCTGCTATGTGGGTGCTGGGAATTGAACTCTGGTCCTTCTGGAAGAGCAGTCAATGTTCTTGAAGTTTTTGTATATATAAGTAGAGACTGTAATCATTCGAAGGTAGTTTGGTTTTAAGATTAAATTATTGTGTATACACTGCAATGAAGTAGGCCACAGCCATAGAAGCCTTTATTTCAGCAGCCAGAACCTAGGAGGTAGCAATAATACCCTTTATTTAATCCTAGGATTGAGGGTTAAGAGGTAGAGCTCTGAGTTCAAGGCCACCCTGGGATACAGGAGATTGAATCAGTCTCAAAGAGTAACAGAGCTAAGCATTGATGGTGCATGCCTTTAATCCCAGCAGAGGCAGGCAGATCTGTGTGAGTTCGAGACCAGTCTGGTCTACAAGAGCTAGTTCCAGGACAGCCTCCAAAGCCACAGAGAAACCCTGTCTCGAAAAACAAAACAAACAACAAAAAATAGTAAGATCATTCATTCTCCAGCCATCCCGAGGAGAAGGCAGCAGGATCAAATCAGCCCATTCATCCTGAGTTAGTGATAAGAGCTAGTGGCCTGCTACATTGCTTTTCTGATCTTCAGCTTGAAGCCTGAGCCCCAAAATGAGTCTCTGGGCCTTTTTTTTTTATTAGTATTTATGTTCATGTTACATACAGCATTCTACCTCTATATGCCTACAGGTCAGAAGAGGGCACCAGATCTCATTATAGATGGCTGTGAGCCACTGTATCTATGAGCCATCTCTTTTCCAGAATGCTGAGTTTTTTGTTTGTTTGTTTTTGTTTTTGTTTTTTCAAGACAGGGTTTCTCTATTGTTTTAGGAGGCTCTCCTGGAACTCACTTTGTAGACCAGGAGTTTTTGTTTTTCAAGACATGGTTTCTCTAGCTTTAGAGTCTGTTTTGGCACTCATGGTAGAACAGGCTGGCCTTGAACACACTTAGATCTGCCTCCCAAGTGCCTGGATTAAAGGTGTGTGCTGCTGGGACTAGAATAGTCAATAAACAGGCCTCTTGAAGATTGTACAGAAAGAAAAGGTAAAATCAGCAAGTAGCTAGAGGAAAAACTGGCCAGAGAAGGCCTTATTAAAGGGTGTTGGGTCAATAGAACAGACTTTCTGGTTTGAACCCCAAGCAATTCCTTTTGTTTATAAGTTCTTATAAACTTTGTGGTCTTGCTTCAGTTGATTTCCTAGAAGTAGAGAAGAGGCCAAAGCTGCCCAGGCATCTGAAGAGGTGTCCCAACAGCAGGCAGCTAGAGTATAGTGGCTTTGTAAATGTTTGTCTATACATATCTACTATCACTTTTTTTTTTCCAGTTTTGAGACAGCCTAGTATAGCGTAGATCTTATGTCCCACCTCCCCCGGGAAATAAAGAGTCTATTTCACTAAGTTATATTATCTCACATTGAACTTACTGACCTGTTCTGGACTTCCGAGTATCTGGTTATTACAGTCACTGTGCCAGCAGTTCAGACTTTGTGTAGTGTTTGAGGACTTATGGATAACCTGAGGGCAGCTTTACAAGAGACTGGCTGATAGATAAGGGTTGAGTGCTCCTGCCCTCTAGTGGATAGAGACTAGGTTGCAGCCTAATATACATGGCACAGGGCATCCTTTGAAAACAAATGGACTGGTTCAAAATAGCTGAAATCCAGGAGAAACGAGTCTAAAGACATCTTTCTTGGGTTTGGTGCTGCTGAGCCACTCAGTACATCCAAGGTACAAATTAGCAATTAAGTGGTGCAGTAAAGAACTATATGTAAATCATTTATTGGAGGGGCTAAAATGATAACAGGGAAAACATAGTGGCTTATGTGGAACAAAGAGAAAGAAATCGTTTAAAGGAGGGATCAAGGCTGTTCACAAAGCAGGAGGGAAATAGCATTTGAGATTTTTCACAGTGAGTTTTCACATAGATATAAATTATTACAGGCAGTAGGGTCTAGGGATGGGTCTGAGGAGTTCCTGGAAATCATTGGAGGTGGAAACCAAGAACAAGTAGTAGATTTATGGATCTATTCCAGTAGGGTGAAGGGATAGCACATTCTCCCATTAAAAAAGGTATGAACAGGTGTGTGTCCCTGATGGCAGGAGTTATATGTCCTGTCCATATACATGTACACTGATTTTTAATGAACAAGTGCCAGAACTGCATTGTGAAGTTAGTTAAGTTGTTGCTACAGGGGTTTTAGGTAAAGCTTAGGGTGTGGTAACTATTAGGTGCCTGCAACCTTAATTCAACTTTTGTATGTACATGTTTATGTCCCACTCTCCCTTACAGCTTGCACTATCTTTATCTTTATGCCATAGGCAAGGTGACTCTGTGTCTATATTAGTCAATTTCCCACTGTTAAGTAGTAGTGCCTTTAGTCCCATTGAACTATTACTGAGCCAGGATGGCATTCTTGTCATCTCCAACCTGGTGTAGATGCAGGTAAGTAGAATTTTTGTCAGTATTTTAAAGTTAATGGTAAAATGTTGTTTCATATGTGTAAGACTAAAATTTTGGTTAAATTAAAACAATTTTTGAGATGTTTCTGTAGTCTAGGTAATTATAAGTAGGTACCCTGTGCTGACCATGAATTAGTTCTTCCTTTTCTTCCCTTGGTTTTAGGTGTGCACTACCTTGCCTTTTCTGGCTCTTTATTTTTTATATATTTAGTCTATTTTTTAGTGTTTTGACAAGGTATGGATATGTAGCCTTGGCTGGCATAGGATTTGCGCTGTAGAGATCCCACTTACCTCCTTCCAGGTGTGCTATCACCCTGGGCCTGACTTTTATTTACTTTTGGGGGGGGCTTTTCGAGACAGGGTTTCTCTGTAGCTTTGGAGGCTGTCCTGGAACTCGCTTTGTAGACCAGGCTGGCCTCGAACTCAGAGATCCGCCTGCCTCTGCCTCCCGAGTGCTGGGACTAAAGGCGTGCGCCACCAACGCCCGGCTTTTATTTACTTTTTAATGTATTCTATTACAAGTGTGTAGATGAGTATGCACGTAGAGGTAGGAGAAGAGTCAAGGCTCCCCACTGATTTAGGACTCTCAGGGATAAAAACTGCAGCTCATCGGGTTTAAACTCTCTTCTTACTATCCCCTCGTTTTATTTTTGAGACAGTCTTATGTCAGCATGTAACTTAAAGATGACTGGAACTACTTCCTGACCCTTTGATTTCTGCTTGCCAAAAACATTTGGGCACACACCTCTATTCCCAGGATTTTGGATACAGAGACAGGTTCTGAGTTTGAGGCCAAGGATAGCCAGGACCACACAGAAACCCTGTTTCAAAACAAAACTTTTACATTGGTAGGGTGTTGACTTTTTGCAGTGATAGGTCTTTGCTTTGCTGTTGACTTAAAGCTGTCATTTAAGTACACTAGTTACAGAATTGTGACCCACCCTGGTCTTTTGTTTGATCTTTTTGATAGCACATAAGAGGAATACAGTGTCTTTTATGGGGGGTGGGAGTGGGGGATATTTTCAGTTTATAAGGTTTTAGGGCCTATCATGTAGATCAAACTCTTGGTACACTTTAGCCCAAGCTAGTCTAGAATGCAGAAACTAGACTGATTGGAACTCCGAAAACCACATGCCTGCGTCCACCAACTGTGATTAAAGGCGTATACTACCAGTCCTTACTTTCCATCTATGAAATGGAGAAAAACGTATCTGAATAGCCTTGCTATGTATATTAAATGAAATTTGTATAAAGGAGGTTTTATTTTGTTTTTTTTTTTCTTTCAGCTACCTAAAATTGCCCAAGCTTGTGTGACATCAGCTCTGTCAAGTGTCCATGATGCTGGGCCCTGAGGGAGGTGAAGGCTATGTGGTCAAACTTCGTGGCCTACCCTGGTCCTGCTCAATTGAGGACGTACAAAACTTCCTCTCCGACTGCACAATTCATGATGGGGTCGCAGGTGTTCATTTCATTTATACTAGAGAAGGCAGGCAGAGTGGTGAGGCTTTTGTTGAACTTGAGTCAGAAGATGATGTAAAATTGGCTCTGAAAAAAGACAGGGAAAGCATGGGACACCGGTATATTGAGGTGTTCAAGTCACACAGAACCGAGATGGATTGGGTGTTGAAGCACAGTGGTCCAAACAGCGCCGACAGCGCCAATGATGGCTTTGTGAGGCTTCGGGGACTCCCGTTTGGATGCACAAAGGAAGAAATTGTTCAGTTCTTCTCAGGGTTGGAAATTGTGCCAAACGGGATCACATTACCTGTGGACCCGGAGGGCAAGATTACAGGGGAGGCGTTCGTTCAGTTTGCCTCACAAGAGTTAGCCGAGAAAGCTCTAGGGAAGCACAAGGAGAGAATAGGGCACAGGTACATTGAAGTGTTCAAGAGCAGTCAGGAGGAAGTTAGGTCATACTCAGACCCACCTCTGAAGTTCATGTCTGTGCAGAGGCCTGGGCCCTATGACCGGCCTGGCACAGCACGGAGGTACATTGGCATTGTCAAACAGGCAGGCTTGGATAGGATGAGGTCTGGTGCCTATAGTGCAGGCTATGGGGGCTATGAAGAATACAGTGGCCTCAGTGATGGCTATGGCTTCACCACTGACCTGTTTGGGAGAGACCTCAGCTACTGTCTCTCAGGAATGTATGACCACAGATATGGAGACAGCGAGTTCACAGTGCAGAGCACCACCGGCCACTGCGTCCACATGAGAGGGCTGCCCTACAAAGCAACGGAGAACGACATTTACAACTTCTTCTCTCCACTCAACCCTGTGAGAGTTCATATTGAGATTGGCCCTGATGGAAGAGTGACGGGAGAAGCTGATGTTGAGTTTGCCACCCATGAAGAAGCAGTGGCAGCTATGTCGAAGGACAGGGCCAACATGCAGCACAGATACATAGAACTCTTCCTGAATTCAACAACAGGGGCTAGCAACGGGGCTTACAGCAGCCAGGTGATGCAGGGCATGGGAGTGTCAGCTGCCCAGGCGACTTACAGTGGCCTGGAGAGTCAGTCAGTGAGTGGCTGTTACGGGGCCGGCTACAGCGGTCAGAACAGCATGGGTGGATATGATTAGTATAGTAGGAGCATTTGAGTTACTTCAATCAAAAATTTCACAGGCAGCCAATAAGCAGTCAAGAGCAGTTTAAACTCTAGAGGAAGCTGGGGGACCCACTTTGCACCATGAGTTTGTGAAAATCTGGATTAAAAAATTACCTCTTCAGTGTTTCTCATGCAAACTTTTCTTCTAGCATGTAATATTGAGTAAACTAAAACTATTTTCTTCCGCTTTTCTCAATTAACATTTTTGGTAGTATACTTAAGAGTGATGTTATCTGAGTTAAGTAGTTAAGTATGTTGAGTGGATCTTTAAGCACACCACAGTGAACACACTGGGGACATGTACTTTTCTGGAGAACTCAAGGTGCTAGATCCCTGATGCAAAGAGAAGCATTTCTCATGTTCATTCTAGTTTATATTTTCATTTAAATCTTTAGGTTAAGTTTAAGCTTTTTAAGAGTTAGTTTTGAGAATTGAGACACAATACTAATACTGTAGGAATTGGTGAGGCCTTGACTTAAAGCTTTCTTTGTACTGTGATTTCCTTTTGGGTGTATTTTGCTAAGTGAAACTTGTTAAATTTTTTGTTAACTAAATTTTTTTCTTAAAATAAAGACTTTTTCACAATGACTGGCACAGCTTATCTCCTCAGCAAAAGGCAGCAAACTGGATGGTTGAAAAGGATTTGAAAGTAGTCACGTTAGCTTCGTGGGGGTATCTCAGGTCTGTAATCTTAACACTCGTGTGGCCCAAGCAGGCCAATTGCCATGAATTTGAGGTCATCTTGGTCTATATTGTTTAGGCTGGCAGATAGACCTAGTTGGGCATCTTTTAAAATGAAAAGTACATTGTAGAGACAGTGACTATAAACAGTCCAGTGTTCATGAGGAAGCACATAGTTGCTGCCACCTGTGATACGTATATTATATGCGATTGAAAAAATCTAGACCTGCTTGTGCATTCCACCTATAGTAAGTGCACTACATGCATGTGTGGTGTCTGAAATGACAAGAGGAGGGTGTTGGATCCCCAGAAGTGGAGTGTCATGTAGTTACCAGGACTCATACCTGAGTTCTCTCTAAGAGTGGTAAGTGCTTTTACAAGTTGAGCCATCATAGTAGGTGATGGGGGATTAAACAGTTGCTCGAGTCCCAATATTTTAGTGTTAAATGCAGAGTATGTGTTCCATTCAGTCTGGGGTGATTGGCCAACTAGCTGTTAAGGCAGCTGTTTTTAGGGTGACAAGTATAGCTATGATCTGCAACAAACTAGCCAAAAAGACACAGGGAACCTAAATACTTGACAGCCCTTCTGGATGTTAATATTTTCTGCCACTGGTGTCCTGTTTCAGAGTTCATAGTCAGTTAACTATCAGTCATGTACCATGAAAGAAACCCAGCCACACTAGAGTAAAATAATACTAAGTCCAAAGGGTGTTGGTTATAGGAGTCTCCCTTGGTATGTCTAGAGGGGACCCATAGTGCCCAGGCTCCAGTTGTGCTACCCAGGAATTCCAAATAGGTGGCAGAGTAAGCTGACTTGAGGTGGGCAATGGTCTCAAGGTTTGCATTCACCACCTTTAACCATGTGTTAATGGCAATGGGTCCCTAGGCTTCCAACTCAGTTGTGACCCACAAAGCTGCAGTAGTAGGAAACGTACCTTAGGAACTGCTTAACCCCCCCCCCCCAAGATGGGAAATCAGGCAGGGGTTACTTGTGTTAGCCTGTGTAAAGGCAAGAACAACTTTGTGTACTGCAGGAAGGGTGCTGACCCCAGCAAAACCACTGCTGGCTTTAATCAGCAGGCAGTTATCTAAGACTAGCTAATGCCCTTTGAAATTGGCTTATATTACTAATAACTGGTATAAACCTCTTTCTTGAGAAGCTATATGCCTTGGAGAGACATCTGAATTAGCTCCAAGTAGCATCGACACATTTAAGAATTACATGCATTTGCCTCGGGCTGGTGGTAGACACCTTTAATCCCAGCAGAGGCAGGTGGATCTCAGATTTTGAGGCCAGCCTGGTCTACAGAGCTAGTTCCAGGACAGATAGGGCTGTTATATAGGAACCCTGCCTTGAAGACAAGGTGGGGTTGAGGGGTACGAGAAAGGGTTTCTCCATGTTGCTTTGGAGCCTATCCTGGTTGAAGCCCCGAGTGCTGGGATTAAAGGCGTGCACTACCAACACCCAGCACTTAAGTTTTTTTGTCTTGTTTTGTTTTCAGTTGTGTTAGTTCTTTGCCTGTATATCTGTATCACATTCCTTTCTAATACTTGAGGTGGTGATCCTCCATGTGGCTGCTGGGAAATAAGTCCTCTTAAGGACCAAGCCAAACATCTAGCCCCTATATTTATATTTCTATTGGTGGGCAGGTTGCATCACCTAGGCAGGTCCCAAGCACAGAACTTGTGTTGGTGTCTGCCTCCTGAACAGTCTTGTCGAGAGGTGTCTACAGTGTGGATATGAAACACTTTTTTCTCCACACCTTCAGTATTGGTTACCAAGACTATATTGGAACTAGGAAGAGCTACCAATGGGTAGGAATATGTTGCAGAAAGAGACCCAGGCATACAGGAAGCAGGGAGTTGTAAGGGGGAAAGTAGAAGCAGAAGTATGTCTCCAATGTCCAAGCATTCAACTCAAGATCTTGGGAGATGAATCCAAATCATTTACACTTGGCACAAGGTGTACTATATTGATGAACTGGAGTTTGGAAGCGAGTCCTTACTCTGTTAGAGGAAAGTCCATCCAGTGGCTTGGAGAGGAGTTGAAGTTATTGTAAGGCTATTCTGGCATCCTAACCATGACTTATTTATAAATATTCCAACAGCTATGGTCATTCATTACTCTGTTACTCCTGTGTTACAAAAGCGGAGAGCTTAGTATTACACAGCATTTGGGCAACAAAAGTAAAATCTTTTTGCTCTTTGGGAATATGTCAATCTGTGTTGAGAACACTGGGTGATTTTCAAAGTATAGGTAAGAATACCTCTTGTGCTTGGCATGTAGTCCATATCATCTCTAGCAATGAAGAAAAAATGACCTGATTTAAAACAATTTGTTATATATTCCGTATTTTCTCTATATGTATGCCTGCAAGCCAGAAGAGGGAGAGCAGCCAGTGCTCTTAACCTCTGAGTCATAGCTCCAGACCCCTGAAAAAATACTGATCTTAAGCTCTCTTCATGCAAGTTTATGCTAGCATATATTGAACTTTGGGGGCAGCTGGTTTTTACACGTGGAAATATGACTTCCTTTTCATTACTAGAAGGCTTACAAGTTTTTGTATCAGCAGTTCCCAACAAGAGGTCAATAATGGTTTAATGTGTCTAACAAATATTAGTCATTGTAGTCCACATCAAATTCTCTGGCTGAGAATAAATCTCCTGCGTGCATCCCAAGTGCTGAGATTACAGGTGTGTCCCACCATTTTGCTTGTGCGTATACACAATGTAAGCCATGCTGTGTACGTGAAAATAAAAGGACTGCTTTCATGAGTTGACTTTACCTCATTGAGGCAGGGTCTTTTAGTTCTGCTGAGCTGACTAGCTGTCCCTTGAGCATCCAGACATTCTCCCTTTTATCTATGTAGTTAGGTTTATAAGTTAATCCTAGATCTGTTTTTGTTTTTGGAGACAGGGTTTCGCTGTTGTTTTGGAGCCTGTCCTAGAACTCTCTTTGTAGACCAGGCTGGCCTTGAACTCAGAGATCCGCCTACCTCTGCCTCCCGAGTGCTGGGATTAAAGGCGTGCGCCATCAACACCTGGCTTAGATCTGGTTTTTATGTGCTTCCTAACTGAGGTCTTCATGCTTATGGGTGGGACCAGTGCTTTTACCCTCTAAGCCATTTTTCCAGGTCTATATTTTACATAGATGTTTTACATGTGGTCAGTTTTCTGAGTTTTTTTTTTCCCTAGTCACAGAAAATTGATTTAGCACTTAGAAGCATTTTTCAGTGCCTTTTTCTTTTTTTGGGGGGGAGTTGACTCAGGTCTCTAGCCCAGACTAGTCTGGAACCCCAGTCTTTGAGGAAGGTGACTCAGATTGTAGGCATGAGCCACCATCCCTGCTTGTTTGCCCTTTAAAAACGGCTTTTTAATTGGAAAATCTTACTTGTAATTATTTTGTTACCTATTTTCTTTGGTTTTTTAAGACTGCCTAGGTAGGCTATATGAGACCCTGACTCAAGAAAACTAAGCAAGAAATAGATGTATGATTAGATAACCCACATTATAAAACTTGAACATACAGCTGCATCAGGTAAGTTTCTGACCCATTATCCAGAGGTAATGAAGGTTAAAAGGTTTGATAACTAAATGATCATTCCTGTGTACCTGTGAGTGGGCTTGTCATCTTGGGACCAGGACTCAGTTCTTTTTTTTTTTTTTTTTCTCCCAAGACAGGGTTTCTCTGTGGCTTTGGAGGCTGTCCTGGAACTCGCTCTGTAGACCAGGCTGGCCTCGAACTCACAGAGATCCACCTGCCTCTGCCTCCCGAGTGCTAGGATTAAAGCCGTGCGCCACCAATGCCCGGCTCAGGACTCAGTTCTTAAGACAGGTGATAGATGGTAACCTTACCTGGTTTTGGTTACTAGGTTGTGTGAAGGACACCTACTTTACAAAATGTCTACTCATCCCAGTTAGGGAACCCACTCCAGACCAATGTTACCGTAACAACAAAATGCAAATTGGTGAAGCAGCTATTTTCTTACAGGTACTGGTTGGGGTTACTCAGGAATAGGGATGACTCAACTGCAGGCCATCCCAACTCGGGTAATGACTTCATAAAAGCTGCAACCTGGAATCCCTCCATGATGTGTAGGCTGCTGGAGGACGTGACTGGCCAGTCTCCCGAGCAGTTGTTTACCCTGTCTAACCCTGGAGAGAACCATGCTTTTCCACACATGAACGGCTGGTTTACTTCCCTTGAGCCTGCGCCTCCTTGGAGATGTTTCAGCTCTAAGGGTTAGTCCTCTTTGCAAACTCAGATAGATCCTTGGCAGGTCTTGCTACAGTCAGAGTCAGAGAACAGCTTTAGATCATCAGTTTCCCTAGCACCATTTGGTCCTGAGGATCAGACTTAGTAGCAGACTTGGTGGTGGACATCAACCTGCTGAGACATTCCTCCTGTCCTATATAATGTGTTTGTGTGGTATACATGTGAGTGCAGGTTCATGCATGCTCACATGTATGTCAAATCATTGTCTTATTGCTTTCTACTTTTTGGGTTAGAATCCCTCACTGAACCTGTAACTTACCAATTCAGGTTGGCTGACCAGCCAACGAGCTCTTAAGTGTTCACCTACGCAACCCCCACCTCCATCTCTAGGATTACATGTGAGCTTTGCTGTGACTGACTTTTAATTAAGAACCCGAAAGTCTGAATTCTGGTCTTTACTAAATGAGCCATTATTCCCACCCTGTTGTTTTTGATTTTATGTAACTCTGGCTGACCTGAAACTCACCAGGTCAGACTGACCTCAAACTTGCTGTGATTCTATTGTGTCTACTTCCTAGATGCTGGAATTATAGATGCTTGCCTGGTCACACTCCTTATTCATCTGTTGTACATTAGGTATTCTAGTCTTAAGTATCAGCCTAGGAGTGTATCTTAGAAAACAGCTACATGGCATGCTGGGGGTTTATCTCGGAACAGGAAAATCAGATGGTAGTGGTACTTGCCTGTAATCTCAGTCTTAAAGATGGGAGATTATGAGTTCAATGTCAAGCTAGGCTATTTGGACCCTGCCTCAAGAAAACAAAATGAAAAATAGATGATAAGCTTCAATATGACAGATAAGCAGGAGGGATATAATCACAAAGCTGGCGTAGCCATTGGGCTATCTGGATAGTCTAAACTTCAGAAAGAAACTGAGTTCTTCAGAAACAGGAGGACTCCCTGGGTTTGAGGCTGTGTGCTTACTAGCATGTGAGAACTTTTGTGTACGGCAGGAGGGGGTAGTACAGTGTTTCTTAACCTGAATGCGGCAACACTTTTATCGTGGTGACCCCCCCATAAAATTATTTTTGTTGCTGTTCCATAACTAATTTGCTGCTGTTATTAGTAGTAATGTATTCTGATGGTCTTAGGTGATCCCTTATGAAAGGGTTATTTGACCCCAAAGGGCTTTTGACCCACAGGTTGAGAACTACTGGTATAGTAGGAATCCCCCCCCCCCATTTCCTAGGCTTTTAAACCGAGTGAAGAGGGTGGAAAGGAGTTGTGAAGTTTCCTGTTAGCGGGCAATGGTCTGAAGTGCTTCCAGTAAGCACACAGGGAATCCTGGGGGGAGAGGAGCAGTTCTCAACCTGAACCACTTCTCAGAGGAGGAGAAAAAGCTTAAATACTGCCACCTTCTATGCTATATAACAAGTTTGTGGTTTGGTACTATTTATTAACTATGGTGACAAGAACCATATATAAGACACTGAGGTGTTGCACCCCAATGGTTGCTAATAGGAGTGGGGGACAGGGAAATTCTGAGAAACATTTTCAGGTGGGGTACTATATTGCTCAGTTGGTAGAGCCCTTTCCTGACATTCATGAAGCCTTGGGTTTGAGCTCCAGCACCACATAAACCAATGTGATTGTCCCTGCACCTGGGAGGTGAAGGCAAGAGGAACAGAATGGAGCTTCAATTTCATCTTGTTCTTACAGAAAATTCAAGGCTAGCCTGGGCTATGTGCAGTATTTGCACCTAGAAAGCAACAGGAATTTCGTGAGTTCTCTGCTACCACAAAGCATACACAGGGAAAAGAGCTAAAGGTGGGTGTGGGATCAGTCTGGCAGCCTTTCCAACCCAGATGTGTGGCTGGAAAATGATACACCTCAGTGAAAAGGCTGTCTGTCAAGAGCCAGTTCACTAACACTTGGGGGACAACCTGTTACTTGTCTTTCCACCAGGACAGAAGAGTACCACGAAGTTCCTCAAGGGGGCACTGCTGGGTTTCAGGCTCCAGCTCTTTTGGTTCCTCATGTGAAACCTGCTGCTCTGGGATCTTAGCTGTATTACAGTCATACTTCCAGAGGTGCAGTCCAGGTCATTTTGCTCCCTGGACATTTGTATACCCTATTAACTCATCCAGAGCAATTCTGTAGCAATTCTTCTCATTTTCAGTTCAATTCAGATACTCTGGGTCGGATTCTGGGCCACCACCACTAGCTGACTGCTTCCTGTTCTAAACGCCCAGCATTCTGCCACACCCAAGAGGTTCCTCCGCTACCAAGAGGTCCCTGTTGCGGGAGCCCTCTGAGTTCTGGCTTTTGCTGTTTAATCCTTCTTACCATCAGGAGACTGCTGAATACACTCTTGTCCCAGGACATTGGAGGTTTCCCATATGCTGATCTGAGGGCTGGACAAGATTTTGCCAAATGGAGTGAGAGGGGGTTACAGAGTGGCTGAGCCAGTGAGGATCGTTGGTTTCATGTAGGTGATCAACAGCTGGGGTCTTGGCACAAAGTGAGAACTGTAGTTTTTGGATAAAGCATTGTGTTACCGTCCATGTTGCACTCATTCCTGTGGATCTTACTGGACCAGGAGCCACAGGAGAACGTTTGGGTTACACAATCAATTAGGTTCTCGAAGAATCTTGCTAGACACGGGACAGACAGACATCAGACACTTCTAATCCCCTGCCTCCCCCACCACATCAACAGAGGGGTCACAAGACCACAGAAGGGAGTGGCAAGACCATTTTAATATAAAATACGTTTAGGTTACTCTTCCCTGTCAGTGAAGACTTAACAGCACGTGTGAGAGGCCATCCTGGAAGGGAAGGTCTCCAGAGTGGAAGAACAGTGGGAAGCTGCCAGACCCGCCTCCAGCTTGGTCCTGTGTCCAGTTCAGGTGCTCGCCGAGCCTGTAGACAGTTGGATCAGTTCTTAGGTGGCCTGTTTCCTTGGCTACCCCCTCATTCTTCATCCCTGCATCCCACAGGGGCCCAGCTCACCTGGAGTGATGAGTGGGGTGGCTTTCTCAGGTAAGGAACTAGAGAAAGGAAGCACTCAGGTTAGGGTCAAGATCTTCTGTTGTCTCCTCAGGGCTTCCCATGGCCCTGAGGGCATAACATATTTGAACTTTTGAGACAGGGTTTCCTGTAGCTCAGGATACTCGAGATTAGTATGTAACCAAGGATAATCTTGATTTACTAATCTTCCTGCCTCTACCAAGCGCTGGGATTACAGATGTGCTCTGCCATGCCCAGCTGGGAGCATATGCCGTAATACTCTTCATGGGTTTTCCCTGAATTCAAACAAATCCTGCTTTGAGCCCAATGAATAGGCAGACTGTCATGATTCTATAGGCCCTACAACTTCATAACCACGCAGGAGTGCTCAGCCAAAGGCGCATACCACTGGTCGCTGTCTCACCTGGGCTGGCCACTTCGCCTACATTTGCACTTGCCACCTGTGAGAGGAAGATCAGAGTTGCCAGCCCGATGAGGCTGAGCCTTCCTCTCCCCACTCTGCCGGTCCCGGTACTCACTCAGGGCCATGGCTATTCCAGCGATGCACAGGAGCCCTCCAAAGATCATTCCACCCAGCTGCAGGCTCTCCCAGTCTTGGGGGGGGGTTGCAAAGAGGAAACAAGAATGTCTCACAGTACCCTCACACATTCATTCTAAAGGTATTTATGGGACCATGGGCGTGGCTTTGTGGGAGGCCTTTACAAGTACCCACTGGCCCTATAAATACTTACACGCATGGCATTTACATCCCAGGCAGCGAAAAAGAGACCAAGTGGGTTAATAGGTACATCATGTAATAGTATCTCATGGGGACAAGTGCCGTGAGAGGCAAAGTGGAAAAACCTTGAGAAAGGGGGACAAGGCTCACTGAGCTCAGTCCCAGGCTTCCGACCCCAGTGCCATGCCCCAGGGCACCCTCTTCCTCACTGCACTGAGCTCTCACAAAGAAGAGGCTTGATGTCCCACCCCACCTTGTCTACTGGGTTATGTACCGTCCTTCTCCTTTGACTTGGCAAAGAGGCCAAGGTAGACAAGGACTGAATGGGATGGGGTGGGTAGGGTGGGGGTTGGTGCCAGCTCTTACCATAATAGAAGGGACTGTCTTTATCTACAGTAAATGAAAAAGAGTAAATAAGTAAGCAAATAAGCAACGCCAGGATTAGGAGACAGGGTATGGGTCTTGAAATGCAGGCATGTGACATATGTCACTCTCCAGGGCGCAGTACTCACCGATTGGGTCATTGGCTTCCAAGGCAGGCAGACCTGGGTGGGAGAAGAGGAAGAAGGTATTTCTTGTACTGGTGTCTATAATGCCAACTCTCTAAAGGGGCCTGGGAAGTGACCTTGGGCCTACCAGGTCCCTTAGCTCTTCAGTGCCAAGCAGGTCTTGGCTTTTGCAACTCTTACTGAGGCCGTGGGTTCCCATTCACAGCCCTTCCTGTTTCTTGGCCTGCCGTAGTTTCTTGTGCTCTGAACAGGATGCTTGGTTCCTTTTTAAACTTGCCCCAGCAGCTGAGGACAGAGCCTGGCTCTTTGCCTCTTGAAGAAAGGGCACACCATGATGTGCACTGTCCACTGTCCACAGCCCACTGTCTCAGTAGCCTTTAAGCAATCTTTTCAGTGTCCTCATTCCACCCGTACTAGTATTTCACGCAGCTGACAGTTTAAACAGACACATTTATTGGACACCAGTCATCCTCTGGGCAGAGGCTGTCTGGTCTCCACTGCCCTAGTGGGTGGAGAACTCACCTGCTAACACCAGGAGAAAGGCACAGGTTACTCCCTTCATGTCAGGACAGAGGGCAAGGCTGCAGGCTGCTGGGTGAGATGGGGGTAGAGGTAGGTGGGCTTGGCTCTGTGGTCTGCCACAGCTCACTTCGTTAGTAAGAAGCAGAACTGGTGTGGGAATTGGGTGTGAATCCCACACAGGCACGCACTTACCTTACTAAAGCTTCCACTTTAACACCTGGGGATGGAACAAGGGGGGGTGTGTGATTGGTTAACTCTAGTTAAGTGTTCTGAACAGAGCACCCTGCAGTGTCCGTGGAGGACTCTGTGAAGAGCTCTACAAACATACTATCATGTCTTTATCATGTCTTTCATAGGAGGAGGAGCAAAAGGGAATTCAGGAAGATAAAACCAAGCACTCCAAGTCAGATGGCTGTGCTAAGCCATAGGAGGAGTTCAGCTTTCCTAGCCAGGTATCCAGGCTCTGGCTATTCTGTTTGGAAAGATCTGGGCCTGAAGTACCCAAGCTGAATTATGGATTGTCTAAAAATCCAGCACTTCTGGAGCTAGGGACTTTGTTCCAGGCAGCCCCAAATTCCACTCAGAGCATAGGTACCTGCTGGGAATGCCTGCTGGTGTGTGAGACATAGCCCCTTTCTCCTGTGAGTAGGTCCTAGCTAGGGCCCTACTCACACATTCAATGTGAGAAGCCTTGTAAGGCTGAGTTTTTATAAAAAAAAAGCCCTATACCTTCTTGGTGTGTAATGGTAGCTAGTGTCAAGGGTTCAGTTGTGAAGCCACTGTTACTATCTACTATTCCTAGCTTTGGTCTTCTGAGGAGATCACAGACCCAGTGCCAACTGACTGGACTCAGTCCCTATCATCTGCCTGCCAGCTATGTGACTTAGTAGTAGGTGTTATCTCTATGTTTCAGTGTCCTATAAATAATAGCAACCTTGTAAATTATGCAGCTGAATTTAAATGAGCTATAATATGTCAGTCCTAAAATAATAAGCTCAGAACTGAAAGTCTGCCACAATATATCCAAACCACTTGGGCCTTTTGCCCTACGATGGAAAACTGGGTGAAACCAAGTGGACATGGGTCTCTGAATCTGAATTTCTCCTCCCTTTTGTCGGTTTCTCCTGCCTCTTCCCTCAACCCGCAGCCCCTGGACTATCTCTCGTTATCATTTCACATGAACTTCTGCTAAAGGTTGGCTCTTAATTCCTCTGTCCTGAACCCTCTACTACACAGTCACAAAGTCAGCAGTCTCCAGGCCCCAGGAGGCCATTTCTGTCCTCAAAACTCCCAGACAGTTGCTCACCCGCCAGAGTCATGGGGTCAGCACCCACCACCCCTTCTTCAGATAGTCTCTTGGCCACCCCCTTCCAAATCCCAGCAGATATCTACTCACCCTGGATGTCACCCCAGCCAGGTGAGTGGTTCAGAGAGCAGAGAGCAAGTCTGAGGACAGCCTGGATGGGTTCCGCCCTTTAAACCCAGGGGCTCCGCCCTGGGCCACACACCAGCAGTCTAGAGGGAACTGGTCCTACCTCTTCTGTGCCTGTAGCTAGCCCTCCCCACCTGCTTTTAAGGACACAGCTCACTTACCACACCCAGGGTAGAGCCAGGCTGGGTCCCAGACTGCTTAGAGCTAAGGAACCAGAGAGATAGAAGGGAAAAGTATGGCTACTGGTTTTCAGTCCCTGCCCCAGAGGAAAGGTGACTTTATTTGTCTATCTAGGTCTTAAAATAAAGCCTCTGGGTTTGTAAGACAGTTTGGAAGGTAAAGATGCTTGTTATCAAGAACAACAACCTGAATTTGAGCCCTCAAACCCAAAGGGTGGCAAGAAAGCTAACTCAAGTTGTCTGTGACCTTCACATGGAGACACACACACACACACACACACACACACACACACACACACACACACACACACACACACACACACGTCGTCCTGGGGATTCAGGGCTGTGTGAAGTATCTAAGGGACAGTGAAGTAGATAATAGAGACTGGCAACTATGACTTTTATTTGGACCAGTGTTCATGGAGAGAGAGGGCTGGATCTGATGGGGACCCATTGGTTCACTTACCCTCTAGCTAGACCCTCACACTTTGTGACTCAGGGACCCTACTTCAGGCTGGAATGAGAAACGTCTCCAGCCAAGCTAGACTCCTGCCTGCCTCTCAAAGAGGGACTGAAAGCCAGTCAGAGCCTAGCTTGCTTTGTCCACTGCCAGCCAGATTCATCCTACTGTGTGCCTTTGCATCATACTAGGCCTCTCTGCTCTGTTCCCAGTGAGGGAGACTTGCCACTGTCTAGGAGGTCATTGAAGGAGAGTTGAGGGGTGTCTTGGGTAGGTGGAGGAGGGAATGTTAAGGGGTTTAACAGTTATTTTTTTTCCTTAATTTTGTAAGTGTGAGTGTTCTGGCCTGCATGCATGCCTGGTGCCCACAGAAGCCAGAAGAGAGTTAGTTCCCCTGGAACTTGAGTTACAGACAGTTGTGAGTAGGCATGTGGGTGCTGGGAATCAAACCCAGGTCCTTGAGAAGAGCAGCCAGTGCTCTTAACTGCTAAGCTATCTCTCTGGCCATCCTGAGGTTTCCCGCCCCCTTTGTTTTTTTTTTTTTTTTTTTTTTTTTTTTTGGTTTTTCGAGACAGGGTTTCTCTGTGGCTTTGGAGGCTGTCCTGGAACTAGCTCTTGTAGACCAGGCTGGCCTCGAACTCACAGAGATCCGCCTGCCTCTGCCTCCCAAGTGCTGGGATTAAAGGCGTGCGCCACCAACGCCCGGCTCCCGCCCCCCTTTGTAAAAATGGAACATTTTGCAAATTTACATTTCATCCTTGTTTAGGGCTATGCTAATTTTAGTATGTGTGCTGCTGATGTAAGCACAAAAATATTTGTGTGTGTATTCAATGTTTGCATATGTGTGCATGTACCTGTGTAGATTGATGTCTTGTGCCTACTGTTGCTTTTTGTGGTGGTTTTTTTTTTTTTTTTTGGTTTTTCGAGACAGGGTTTCTCTGTGGCTTTGGAGGCTGTCCTGGAACTCGCTTGGTAGTCCAGGCTGGTTTGTGGTGGTTTAACTAGGGATGGCCCACACAGACTCATGATGGCCCATAGGGAGTGACCTTTTTTGAGGAAATGTATCCTGTGGGGGCTTTGAGGTCTCCTAAGCTCAAGCTATGCCCAGTGTTGTTCATAGTCTCCTTCTGCTGCCTGTAGACCAAGATGTAGAACGCTCAGCTCCTTCTCCAGCACCGTGTCTGCCTGCGTGCTGCTATGTCCTGCCATGATAATAATGGACTAAACCTCTGAAACTGTAAGCCAGCACCAATTAAATGTTTTCTTTTATAAGAGTTGCCATGGTTGCTGGGCAGTGGTGGCACACACCTTTAATCCCCAGCACTCAGGAGGCAGAGGCAGTCTCGAAAACAAACAAACAAACAAACAAACAAACAAACAAAAAAAGAGTTGCCATGGTCATGGTATCTTTTCACATCAATGAAATCCTAAGACACTTTATCTTATTAATTCTTTTTGCTTTTTAGAGGCAGGGTTTCTCTGTATGTTTTGGAGGCTGTCCTGGAACTCACTCTGTAGACCAGGCTGGCCTCAAACTCATAGAGATCCGAGTGCTTCTGCCTCCCAAGTGCTGGGATTAAAGGCATGCGCCACCAACGCCCGGCTTATTAAAATTTTTTAAAGAATGTCTTTTGTTTATTCTTTGACAACTTTCTTAGCTGCCTACAATGTATCTTGATTGAATCCAGCCAAACTCTACCCTCACACTCTTCTTTTTCTTTGTCCTTTTCCTCCTCCTCTTTCTTGAGTTAGTACGGTCTGCTGGATTGTTGACTGGTCTTGTTGGCTTGATGTTGTACGGTAAACATGCTCACTAAAGTTCATGAGTGCGACAGCTATGCTATGCCCAAAGGACCACATTTCACAATGCTTCATCCTCCAGCTCTCCATTCTTCATTTATTTATTTGTTTGTTTATTTATTTGCTTTTTCGAGACAAGGTTTCTCTGTGTAGCCCTGGCTGTCTTGGAACTCACTCTGTAGACCAGGCTTGAATTCTTTGTATATTCTAGATTTTCGGAGAGATTTATAGCTGCCTAGGATTTTTTTCCCATTCAATAGACTGATAGTTTTGAATGATAGTTTTCTTTGTTGTGCAAAAACTTTTTTTCCTGTTTTTTGTTTTTTTTGAGACAGGGTTTCTCTGTGTAGCTTTGTAGACCAGGTTGTTCTCGAACTCACTGAGATTTGCCTGCCTCTGCCTCCCTAGTGCTGGAACTAAAGGTGTGTGCCACCACCGCCTGGCTTGCACAAAGGCTTTTAACTTCACAAGATACTGTTTGTTGATAATTGGCTCTGTTTCTGAGCAATCATGAGAGTTCTATTCAGAAAACCCTTACCCATGCCTACATCTTGAAGTGCACATCCTGTGTTTTTCCATTAGCTGTTGCAGGCCTGATGTTGAGATCCTAGATCTATTTGGAGTTGATTTTTGGAAGTAGTGGAATTGAATGTGGAATTCAGATAGTTTCTCAGTCCTGGAGTGCAGGATGTAAATAAACTATTATTCCATTATTAGCTGTGAGAGGGATCACAGCTGCCCAATATTATTTCTGTAAATTTTGTATTAGCCAATTGCAACAGTGACCGCTTTGGCTTCAGTAACTATTGGAAGATAAACAAAGATAATACAGAACGGATTCAGATTTTGTTAATATTAGGAGTGGAAGGGAAGTGGGGCAGGTGTCTTAGTTAAGGTTTCTATTGTTGGGATAAAATACCATGACCAAAAGCAACTTGGTGAGAAAAAGGTTTATTTTATCTTACACTTCCACACCACAGTCCATCACTGAGGGGACTCCAGCACGGCAGGAACCTAGGGCAGAAACTGAAGCAGAAGCCATGGAGGAATGCTGCTCACCGGCTTGCTCCTCATGGTTTGCTCAGCCTGCTCTTTTACATACCTCAGGACCACCTGTCCAGGGGTGGTACTAAGGAACAGGCTAGACCCTTTCACACTGACCATTAATCAAGAAATGGTCCCCACAGACTTGTCTACAGCCCAATCTAGTCGAGATACTTTTTCAGTTGAAGTTTCCTCTTCCCAGATGACCCTGATTTGTGTCAGGTTGACAAAACAAACAAACAAACAAACAGACAAAAAACTTACTGGAACAATAGATAAGAATAAGGATTAAGAATGAGATTGACTTTGAAAAGGAAAAAAAAAGTGGGTAAAGTAATTAGAACGGGGATGTTGGGGTCATGTTGGGGTCCACAGACTTTAGAGCTTTTTAATGTTTTGTCAGGTTATAGCTTAGTAAGAAGAGGCGGGGCCAAGGATGAGGAAGGAAGACATGACATAGGGAGAAGGGGGCAGCATGCCAGAGGAGCCTGGGAAGCGGAGGAAGGAATCCTTACTGTAAAACTGGTGTGAAACACACGCAACAGTCCTAAGACAACTAAGCAACATACACACAAAAGCCAAACTCTCGTGAAATCAGAAATAAAAAGAATATTTATGGTATGACGCGCTGGCACATCTGCGAGTGAAAGGTGAACTTCTCAGGTCTCCTCTGGCTCGAGCAGACTCCATGTGGTGTTGTGTGTTCTTGGGGTTCTGGCATGTTGGGGAGAAGAGGTTGTAAGTTGTTTCCTGGTGATTCTCTAACTAAGTGTTGTTCTACTTTATTAGATCCAGATGCTGGGTGGAAACCTGGTAGTTTAGAGAAGCAGAGAAAGCACCCAGCTACTTCTTTCTCTGCTGTGTTCTAGAAAGAGAGCTTTCTCCTACACTGTCTGAATCAAAAACTCATCCAACCGGATGTCCCTCCCTTGTCCTTCCTGTGCGTCTCTCTCCCTCAATCTGCCTGACTTCCTCTTACTCACTATGGTTCTTTTCTGTCAATAGGTTGCTTGCTCCACCTCTTGACCTATGGTTGATTTTATTTAATCTTGTTTACAGTATTCAAGCTGAAAGCTCTTGGATGAAAGGTGTATGTTAGGGCTGAGCCACACCACAACTAGAAAAAGGTTTTCCTGGTAAATAATGAAATCTTAGGGTTCACAGTATGCTCATATATTCAGTCCCACAGTTCTGGTGTATATCTATTGTATTGTATATGTATGTGTGTGTGCCTGATGTGTGTGGGGAGCGTGGATGTGACGTGGTGTGTGTATGGCAGTCAGAGGACACAATTTGGGAATCAGTTTTCTCCTCTGCCCTTACATGGTTCCAGAGCTGGAACTCAGGTTGCCAGACTTGCATGGCAGGAACCTTTACCTACTGAGCCATCCTACTTTTCTTTCTTCTTTCCTTCCTTCCTTCCTTCCTTCCTTCCTTCCTTCCTTCCTTCTTTCCTTCCTTCCTTCCTTTTTATTTTTTTTATGAGACTTGGCTCTGAACTCAAAGAGATCCATCTGCTTCTGGCTACTGAAATTGAAGACTGAAGGTGTGTGCCATCATGCCTGGCAACCATCTTGTGTTTGAGGCAGGAAGCCTACAAATTAGGCTGTCTAGCAAGTCCCACAGATCCTCTGGTCTCCACCTCCCCAGTGTCAGTTCTAAGATTTCAGGTGGAAACTGCTACACCGGGCTTCTTTTCATGGGTGTTGGGGACTGCACCTCAGGTCCTAACACATGAATAACAAACAGTTTACCAGCTGAGTCATCTCCTCAGCCCCAGCACTACTGTTTCATAATCATTGTGTGTGTGGAGGTTGGAGGACAATTCTGTAGAATTCTCTCCATCCCATTTCATGGGCTCCAGGAATCAAATTCAGTTTGTCAGGCTTGTCCAGCAAGTGCCTTGACCTAATTTATCAGTTATTTTTCTGTTGCTATGTGAAACATCATCAAGGCAGTTTGGGCTTACAGTTTTAGAGGGTTAAGCCTCCATCACCCCCACAACAGGGAAGAGGGCAACGGGCAGGCATGGTGACTATCAGACCTGAACATTCACATCTGGACATGGCACAAAGCCCACCTCCAGTGACATCCTTCCTCCTATGAGGCCACACCTTTTAAGCTTCCCCTCACAGTGCCACCAGCTAGGGGCCAAGTACTCAACTATCTGAGACTGTGGGGGTCATCTAGTATTCAAGCCACCACACCCACGGAGCAATCTCACCATTTCCTTTTTAAAAGATTTTACTATTTTCACATATATGTATGTGTGTCTACATGAGTATATGCACATCACTTGTGTGAAGGTGTCTAAGAGGGTCAGAGGACACTGGATTTCCTAGAAGTGAAGCTATAGGTGGTTGCGAGCGACCTACCTGAGTGCCAGACTTGGATCCTCTGGAGAGCCATATCTCCAGTCCCATGCCCAGTACTTATGTGCAAATTTTAGAAAGATTTCTCCATTTAATTTTGTGACCATTTATAAACACTGGACATTTTCCCCCTTACCTTTTTTTTTTTTGAGACAGGTTTTCTCAGTGTAGCCCTGACTGCCCTGAACTCACTCCGTAGACCAGTCTGGCCTTAAATTCACAGATTTCTGTCTACCTTTGTCTCCTGAGTGCTGGGAGTAAAGACGCATACTACCAACCCTAGCTATCATTAGGTTTAACATCTAAAAACACAGGTACATTAACCCAGAAGCTGGTCATAGTACTTAGAACATAGAAAATGAGACTGCTGGCCACTGAGTATATGGTCACACACCATAGATGAGGTGACTTTTCACTTTTGTTCTTGTAAAAGTTACAGGGAACTAGGCTCCTAATCCCTACTTGTGTCCAGTGGGGGCCTCTCCCATCCCCGTCTTGAATGAGGACAACTTTTCTTTCTATTAACTAAAGATCTTGGCAGTAGAAATGAGATTGATCCTTAGAGAGGGCAGAAGGTGTGCTTTTGGTGGGCAAAAGTGGTAGGGCCTTCTGCTGGTGTAGATCGAGCTGCCTTCCTGGAGACCTTCTAACCAAAGTGTTCCTACCTGCAGATAACTGCTCTCTTGTGCTCATTACCCTCTGTTGCCTGGGAAGCAGACCTCATCTAGGAGATGGACTTTGGGACTGAGACACTGCTAGAGAACAGTGTGACCTTGAGAGGACCTTTTAAAGCTGCGAGCAGTGGCACAAGTCTAGGGAAATGAATGCAGGGAGTCTGGAGTTCGAGGTCATCTTGTACATGGCAAACTTGAGGCCAGTGTGGGCTACATGAAAATAGAACAAAACATGAGGATGGGGGACCTTTCTTCTCTGAGCAGCTTCCCTTTGAGCTTGCCCATTCAGCCACTTCACCAGGCTGTGAATCTGCTGTGTGTATTAGGGCCAACTACGATAGCATCTCTGAAGACAGAGCTGTCTGCATGGGCAGTCTGCTGAGGACACATTGCTAGATCACCTGTGTCATCAAGTGTCGTCTTGTTGAACATTCAGATTAGGTTTTGCTGTGTCTCTCATGTCCTGGATGCACAAACAGGTGGAAAGATGTCATGTGGGCTGCTGCATTTGCACAGTGACTGTCTCAGTATGTGAGCTGCAGTGTATACAGTGACTGTTTCAGTATGTGAGCTGCTGCAGTGTGCAGTGACTGTTTCAGTATGTGAGCTGCTGCAGTGTGCAGTGATTGTCTCAGTATGTGAGCTGCTGCAGTGTGCAGCGACTGTCTCAGTATGTGAGCTGCTGCAGTGTGCAGCGACTGTCTCAGTATGTGAGCTGCTGCAGTGTGCAGTGATTGTCTCAGTATGTGAGCTGCTGCAGTGTGCAGTGACTCTCAGTATATGAGCTGCATTTGCACAGTGACTGTCTCAGTATGTGAGCTGCTGCAGTGTATACAGTGACTGTCTCAGCATGTGAGCTGCAGTGTGCAGTGACTGTCTCAGTATGTGAGCTGCATTTGCACAGTGACTGTCCCGTATGTGAGCTGCTGCAGTGTATACAGTGACTGTCTCAGTATGTGAGCTGCTGCAGTGTATACAGTGACTGTCTCAGTATGTGAGCTGCAGTGTGTGCAGTGACTCTCAGTATGTGAGCTGCATTTGCACAGTGACTGTCCAGTATGTGAGCTGCTGCAGTGTGCAGTGACTGTCTCAGTATGTGAGCTGCAGTGTGCAGTGACCGTCTCAGTATGTGAGCTGCAGTGTGCAGTGACTGTCCAGTATGTGAGCTGCTGCAGTGTATACAGTGACTGTCTCAGCATGTGAGCTGCAGTGTGCAGTGACTGTCTCAGTATGTGAGCTGCATTTGCACAGTGACTGTCTCAGTATGTGAGCTGCTGCAGTGTATACAGTGACTGTCTCAGCATGTGAGCTGCAGTGTGCAGTGACTGTCTCAGTATGTGAGCTGCATTTGCACAGTGACTGTCCCGTATGTGAGCTGCTGCAGTGTATACAGTGACTGTCTCAGTATGTTGGCTGCAGTGTGCAGTGACTGCCTCAGTATGTGAGCTGCATTTGCACAGTGACCGTCTCAGTATGTGAGCTGCTGCAGTGTATACAGTGACTGTCTCAGTATGTTGGCTGCAGTGTGCAGTGACTGCCTCAGTATGTGAGCTGCATTTGCACAGTGACTGTCTCAGTCTGAGTTTGGTTCCAGAACATATGCTCTTGGTGGTGTTTCTGAGTCCTGAGGTAAAGGAACTTCTTCCTATCCTGGCATAGGAGTTGTTTGTTCTGAAAATGTCTGTTGAGTGCTGACTATGAATGTCCTGTGCATAGTTGGTTATCAGCAGAAAGCTGGGAGCATGTTTTGGGGATCTCACAGAAGAAAGAAAGTTACTCTCTCCTAGGTGAACAGAGGGAGGGCAGGGGGATGTCCACCTTCTGGAGGCGCTTCAGGTTGTGTCAAGGAGATGAACCCCTCCTCGTGTCCTTTGTTTCATTTCTACATGGCTGTCCAGGCATATCCCACAGACATGGAGTTCTCTTCCTCCTGAGAAACTTGAGAGCAAAGCAGCTGACTGCCCTCGTACCTACCTGCCTACATCAGAGCCATATACTGCTGTGGCAGTGAGAACGAGGGAAAATTTTGAAAGACATTGATTTGCAGTGTGTGTGTGTGTGTGTGTGTGTGTGTGTGTGTGTACAAGGAGACAACCATGGCTGTCAGTTCTTAGGTGCCATCCACCTTGTTATTTAGACAGTCTCTCATTGACCTGGAACTTACTGAATAGGCCAGGCTGGTTGGCTAGTGAGACTCAGAGATCATCGTATCTCTACCCCCCAAGCCATGGTGCTGGAATTATGAGCATGCACCACCATGACTCACTCATCAGTCCTTTTTATGTGGATGCTTGCACAAGCACTTTACCACCTGAGCCATCTCCCCAGCCCCTGGTTTGTATTTGGTGAAGATCACTGGGCGAAGTTAAAAGAGTGAGAATGAAGGCATCTGGGAGAAGAGAAACTCTGGAAGAATCCTCGGAACTGCTGGAACTGCTGTAGACATTCAGATGGGGTCCTTGACTTCCCTCCTCTTCTCAAGAGACAACTCTGCAGTGTTGTCTTTCCACCCCAGGTCACCTCTCCAGGCAGTGTCTGTGTACTACACATGTTCATCACATGACTTCTCAGCTCTGGGCACGTCTTTCATTCCTACTAGCATGTCACCATTCACAATGGCTATAATAAACATTTCTCAAAGAAAATGTTTGTTTTTTACCCCTAAACCCTTCCACCTACTCTGTCACCCGCACAATGCCAAAATGGAAATCCTAAGCATCATCCTAGATCCTCACTGTTCCTGAATCTCTGAATATATTCATTAACTATGTTTTGAGTGTATGACCATGTGTGGTAGTTTGAATGTAATTCGCTCTCATGAGGTCATAGGGTGTGGCATTATTAGGAGGTGTTGCTGTTGGATTAGGTGTGGCCTTGTTGGAGGAGGTGTGTTACTGTGGGGGTGGGCTTTGCCTTCTCATATATGCTCAAGCTATGCCTAGTGTCTCAGACCACTTCCTGTTGCCTTTGGGATCAAGATGTAGTTCTTCTCTACTCTCAACTCCATTCTCCAGCACCATGTATGCATGCCACTGTGTCCTGCTGTTATGATAATGGACTAAACCTCTGGAACTGTAAGCCAGCCCCAATTAAATGTTTTCCTTGTATGAGTTGCCATGGCCATGGTGTCTATTTACAGCAGTAGAAACTCTAAGACAGAAGTTGGTACTAGATACTGGATATTGCTGTAAAAGACTTGACCATGCTTTTGTTTGAAGGAATATCTACCTTGGGATTGTAGAATAGAAAAGCAGTTGAACACTTTAAGTACTGATTAATGGTACATATTAGTAGGAGCATGGAAGACAGTGGTGCAGAGAGTGACTTGAACTATGGGGTGCCTGGCTCAAGAGATTTCAGAGGAGAAGAATTTTAGTATGTTGCCTAGAAATTTTCTTGTGATCTTTTGGTGAAGAATGTGGCTGTTTCTTGCCTTTGTCTGAAGAGTCTGCCTGACGCTAAAATGAGAGAGTTGGATTAATTCTCTTGGCAGAGGAAATCTCAAAACAGCTTAGCATAGACTCTGTCATATGGTTCCTAGTGTTCATGCTTATAAAGATTTATAATGAAAAAAAAACAAGCTGGACAAGGGAAAATACAAAATGTGTAATTTGAGGGGAAAAAGAAACATCAGGAAGTGGAATGGAACTAAGTTCTGTGTTGGGCCCCAACCCCACGGGGTCTTTGTGAGTTGCTGGTCAGCCTACAAGTGCAACCTGTTTTCCAGTCCAAGTGCTTCCTGTTTTCTAGTCCTGGCTTACTTCCCCGGCCTTGACCCTCTGACATCAACATTCAGCAGGAGAAATACATGCTCTCTTCTACCTGGGGTTTTTTCACTATGCTGTAAACCTGTATATAAATCTCCTCCCTCCTACAAGAGAGAGACCTCTTAGCACTTGCAATGAAGACACACACACACACACACACACACACACACACACACACACACGCACATTCTTCTGGCAATAAAGGCAGCACATGCATTCTCTTAGAACAAACAAGTAGAAGTCTGGTCTTTCTTTTCCTGATACCTTGGAGTTGCTTGTGGCAAGGGCCCCGCAGTTCTGTATCCAAGGAGATAAACAGATTAAAAAATAAAATAAAGGGAGTGGTGACCCCAGGGCAAGATCCCTCTCAGTTAAGTTTCCAAATTGTGAAAGACATTAAAGAAAAATCTTAGAGCCAGGTGTGATGATGCATGCCTTTTATCCTGGCATTCCAGAGGAGGGCTGGTGATCTCCGAGTTCAAGGCCAGCCTGGTCTACAGAGCAAATTCCAGAATGGCCAAACTTAGGCAATGAAGGAAACCATCAAAAACAAAAAGCTGGTAAATATGCAATTGAACGAGCAGGCCATGTTCCAGTCCTAGTAAGCAGTAGAACTTGGCAGCTTTGGCCACATATTTCTGGCTTTAGACTCAAGGACAGAAGGAAGGGGTTATGGAATCTCCCCACATGCTAAGGAAAGCTAGCCATGTGGCAAGGCTGTTCTTGAATGGAGGCCTAGAAAGGCCACTGTGTGAAGCTATAAACTGAAGCATGGATTGCCTTGGAGACCCCAAGATGTTAGAGATGCCACAGCCATGGGATACCTGCCAAGGAGAGCTGCTAACAGGGAGTGTAAGCAGCCCAAGAGAAAGAAATGTGTTACAGTTAACAAAACTGAAAGGAGTTGGAGATCTGAAGAGCACTTTGACATCAGACATGGAGATGCAGAGTTTGTAGTTTGCTCATCTGGTTTTTGCTCTTGCTTTGATTCTTTGCTTCCTCACTATGCTCCATTTCCTTCCTTTTGGAATGCTAATGTATGTCCATGCCATTGTATGTTGGAAGTATGTGATTGGCTTTTTCATTTTGATTTTTACAGGGGATTACAGTAGAGAGATTGCATGAATCTTAGATGAGACTTTGAACTTTGGACTTTTAAATAAGTTTGAGACTTACAGATTATGGAGAAATTGAACCGAATGCATTTCTGCATTATGGTATGGATACAAGCCTATGTGGGCCAGGTAGTGGAATGTGGTAGTTGGTATGTAATTGGTCCCCAGAAGCTAATAGGGAGTGGCATTATTAGGAGGTGTGGCCTTGTTGGAGGAAGTGTGTCATTATGGGGGTAGGCTTTGAGGTCTCATGTACGCTCAAGCCACACCCAGTGTCTCAGACCACTTCCTGTTGCCTGCAGGATCAAGGTGTAGCTCCTTCTCCACCCTCAACTCCATTCTCCAGCACCATGTCTTCCTGCATGCCACTATGTCCCATCATGATGATAATGGACTAAACCTCAGAAATTGTAAGCCACCCAATTAAATGTTTTCCTTTGTAAGAGTTGCCCTGGTCCCTTACTGGCCTGAAACTCACTGTGTAGACCAGGCTGGCCTCAAACTCACAAAGTCAGTGTGCTGTTGCCTCACAAATGCTAGCATTAAAGGTGTGTGCCACCACATCCATCTCATTCAACACTTCCTGACCTCCTTGCTTCCTCTACATGCAAATCTTCCTCTGCTCATCACATAAAGTATATTATTTGACTTCTAAGACCCCACGCCTCTGAACTGGCTCAGCAGCCCTTTCCAGTCCAGTCCTCATCAAGCTCCATCAAACCCAGAATCCTTTGAGAACTCCAGAAGTGTCACAAAGGTCATCAGGTGTTCTGGGTTCATAATGCTACATCCAAAGAAAGATTTACTAATTTAGTAATTGCATCTCTTCTGTTTTTTTTTATTGTTTTCTTTTCTTTTTTGTTTTTCGAGACAGGCTTTCTCAGTATTGCTTTGGAGGCTATCCTGGCACTCTGTAGACCAGGCTGGCCTGGAACTCACAGAGATCCGCCTGCCTCTGCCTCCCGAGTGGTGGGATTAAAGGCAGGTGCCACCAATGCCTGGTTTGTGGTTTGTGTTGTTTTCTTCTTTTTCTTATGTTTTTAAAGATTGGTTTTTATTTTATGTGTTTGGGTATTTTGCCCACATGTGTGTATTGCCCAAGGAAGCCAAAAGAGGGCAGCAGACCCCTTAGGACTGGGGTTACTACAGGTGGTTGTGAGCGCACAGGGGTGCTAAGAATTGAATCCTTGTCCTCTGGAAAAGAATCCAGGTCCTAAGGCAGAGCAGCCAGGTGCTTATAACTGTAGTCGTCTTTCTGGCCCTTACAGTTCCATCTCAACCATTTAGAATGCTGGGCCAGAGGAAGGGGCAAGTGAAGGCAGCTCCCAGATACAGCTTTCCAAAGAGAGACTCATCACACCAGTTTTAGGACAAGAAAATGTGTTGGAAAGCTTGAATGTTGTGGCCAAGTCACACAGCTGCCTGTCCCCAGAGATGGTTTTCATGACCACTACATGTACAGCTGCACATCAAATTGTTTTTATTCTTAAAAAGATTCAATTTTAAGAACTCAGAGTTTGCCTGCCTCTGCTTCCTAAGTGCTGGGATTAGAGGTGTGTAACCCTGTGCCCAGCCAGTACACACTCTTAATGCAGAGTCATCTCTCCAACCCCTCGTTTTTTCTTTATTTATTTTTAATCGATTATTTTTCTTTTAAAGTCACACAAATAGTGCATGAATATTCTTTTTTCTCAATATATGTTTTTATTTAAATTAGAAACGTGAATGTTTCACATGTCAGTCCCAGCTCCCTCTCCCACCCCTCCTCCCTTGTCCCTCCACCAGCCCCCCAGCCCCCCAACCTCTCTTTTAAAATATTCACTTATTTTATTTTATTTTATTTTTTGGTGTGTGTGTGTATGTGTGTGCATGTGTATGAGAGAAAGAGGAGAGAGAGGGAGAAGGAAGGAGAGGGAGGGAGGGAGAAGAGAGAGAGAGAGAGAACCTGTGAAAATTTGTTCTTTCCTTTCACAATATGGATCCTGGAAATTGAACTCAGGTCATTAGGTTGGTGGCAAGTACTTTTACCTGTTGAACTATATCTCACTGTCCGTAATTCAATTTATTTTATTTTATCTTTTTGAGCCTTGGTCTCTCTAACAGTCCTAGCTGACCTTGTCCCTAATTTATTTTTAATGTGACATAATAGCTTTATTGAGATATAATTCTAACTGGGTGTGGTTGCATATGCCTGTAAGGCCAGCACTGGGAAGGCTGAAGCAAGAGTACCAGAAGTCAAGGCCTGACTTACATAGTAAGTATCAGGCTAGTACACAGCACACAGCAGACTCCGGGTCAGGACACAGCACACAGCAGACTCCAGGTCAGGACACACACACAGCAGGCTCCAGGTCAGGACACACACACAGCAGACTCCAGGCTAGTACACAGCACACAGCAGACTCCGGGTCAGGACACAGCACACAGCAGGCTCCAGATCAGGACACACACACAGCAGACTCCAGGTCAGGACACACACACAGCAGACTCCAGGCTAGTACACAGCACACAGCAGACACCAAGTCAGGACACACACACAGCAGACTCCAGGCTAGTACACAGCACACAGCAGACACCAGGTCAGGACACACACACAGCAGACTCCAGGCTAGTACACAGCACACAGCAGGCTCCCGGAACACTACATAGCCAGACCCTGTCTCAACAAAACACCCCCAAGGAAACAAAAAAGAAGTATGATTCTATTACCATGACACTCACTCATGTATACAATTCAGCCTGGTGTGCTGCTATGTATTTATACTGGGGAGATGCAGCAGGAGGATTGCTGCAAGTTTGAAGCCAGCCTGAGCTCCACAGTGAGTTCTGTCTAGGTCCATTCAGACAGTACAGTGAGACCCTGTTTGAGAAATAAATGAATCGGACTGGGTGGCATGCAGTTTGGCTGGTAGAATGCTCTTCTGTGCAGAAAACTCAGTTCAATCCTAGCACCAGAAAATAGGCAACCACGGTGTAAGATACTCTCTTTCTTCTCTGTTTTATGTAGAACAGTCCTGGGCTTGGCCTGGGCTGCTTAGGTGTGTAATCCCCGACCCTCTGATTAAACTGTAGTCTCACTGTAGGACCCAAAGACAAACTGGAGTGTGTCACTGGATCTCTGTCCCTTTCCCCAGTGTCTTTCCCACTAAACAAATCTCCCTTTTCTGGTTTTCACCGTCACTTTGGCTGTTTTAATTGCCTTCTTGAGGATGGTGGCCAAACTTGGCTTTCTGGGGTACAAACTGTGCCGTAAGACTGAAAATGGTGCTAGCCTGTGAGCCCAGCACTCAGGAGGTGGAGTCAGCAGGGCCAGAAGTTCAAGGCCAGCTTCTACTCCATGAGGAGGTTGAGGCCAGCCTGGGCTACACATGATGGTGTCTCAAAAAATAAAAAAGGAGAAGGAAAGAAAGTCGTGGCTATTTGAGTTGGAAGTCAAGGAAGCTGGCTGACTCAGCAGTGGACGTCTGGGGGGCAAGTCACGGGCAGAGGGCTGAGGGGGAGGGAAACTTCAGTGAAAGGTGGCGTTTAGGCAGATATGGGGTGGGGGTGGAAAAAGAAAAGGAAAAGCTATTGCAGATTGGCAGGGAGAGTCTGTAAGTCACTGCATTGAGGGAGGGGCTTCTGAGGTGTGTAAGTACATAGCTCATTAAAAGGGAGCAGCTATTCCTCCCAGTTAACAAGGCCTCCTTTGACCTGGCTTTAGAATGTTCTCTTGAGGTTGTAAAACACCACTTTCTCTTTAACATGGGTGATCTTTGGCCTTGTCTGGGCAAGGGAACCCCTGACTGTTTTTATCAAAAGGAATTATCTGTCACTGACCAAGCCATTTGTAAAAGGGTCACTGATGAATAACCACGGCATTTCAAGTTCTAAGACAGGGCAATTATGAGACTTCCTCCTTCCTCAAAATTTGATTGTTGCCAGGGATACAGGGCCTGGGCTGGAAGTTGAATATGAGGGAGGGAATCCATTCTCAGTGGTCTCCAAGCCTGCTGATGTCTGACTAGCTAATGGCTTCCTGGTGGCTAGATAAGATGCTAACCAATGCATCTGGAAAGCTGCTGAGAGCAGAGGGCACCCTGGGTCTCAGAAGCAAGGACTGGGTCCAGATGGGTGGAGAGGAACAACTTGAGCAGGCCACGTCAAATGTGAGCCGAAGCTACAAAGACGACAGTGAGTTTGGATGGTGAGTTTTCTGCCTGTCACTCCCTTGATACATCAAGTGGCAGATGACAGATCCATAGATGTTAGGTAACTGTCCTCTTGGGGTCCAAGTGAGGGCATTGCACTCTTTACTGACCTGGTATGTTGCACCTGTTTTTTCTGATATGGTTCTAATGTACCCGTGCATGCCAAGCTACCCTGCTGTGTACCATGGTGCCCTCACTGGAAGGTGTAAGATATTTTTTAGTCTGTTCCCTATGGTTGGCACTGGATAGGTTGTGGTTTCAGTCTGCACAAACGAGATACAGGATCACTCAGCCTCCGCATGCACTTCGCACTCAGAGTGGAATCTCATGTGGCTTGTAAAACAGTGTCTCTTGGGAACAGTCTGATAAGCATAAGCACTGTCCCACCCTGGACAGGGCTGCGTGGAGCCCGCCCTCCACTTTCCTTCTCTGCCTTCTTTTCCTCTGTTTTCTTTAGTTCTCTTCTGGTGCTGGGAACTAATCCCAGAGCTTTCGCAAGTGTGTACTCTACCAATGAGCTATCCCTACCTGTAACCTCTATGATTTACAAACATTTAAAACTAATTAAAGCCGGGCGTTGGTGGCACACGCCTTTAGTCCCAGCACTCGGGAGGCAGAGGCAGGCAGATCTCTGTGAGTTCGAGGCCAGCCTGGTCTACCGAGCGAGTTCCAGGACAGCCTCCAAAACAATACAGAGAAACCCTGTCTCGAACCCCCCCCCAAAAAACCTAATTTAAAAAAACACATACCAAAGCAAAACAATCAAAATGTTTTCCCAGCAAAATGTGATATGCAGGCCTTTAATTCAGCACCTGGAAGATGGAGGCAGGGGGATTTCTGCGAGTTCCAGGCTAGTCTGGTTTGCATAGCAAGTTTGAAGCGAGTTAGGACTATAGTGAGACCGTGTTCCCCCAAAAAACAAAACAAACAATGACAACAGAACCACTTTTCTTTATTTTTGGGGGGGTTCAAGACAGGGTTTCTCTGTATTATTTTGGAAGATGTCCTGTAACTTACTCTGTAGACCAGAGTGACCTGGAACTCACAGATCCACCTGCCTCTGCCTCCCGAGTGCTGGCATTAAAAGCAAGCTCCACCACTGCTGGCTATGAAAAAGATTTCTTATTTCAGACCAGTGTCTTTTCTTGCAAGTATCTTTCCCCCAGACTTCTTTATCTACATGTAGTTTTCAGAATAAATTAATTCTGAAGAGAGGCAGTGTCTGGAAAAGAGTACCACTTACTTCAAGTTGAAGGACTATAAACATGATGGTTCAAGAGATGTGTTTGTATAGAAACTGCAATGAAGAGCCACTCCTGGTGGCTCGTGCTTACATGGTCAGAACAGCATGGAATGCAAAGTGAGTTTCAGGACGGCTTGTGCTATCATGTAAAAAACCTGTCTCAAATACACACACACACACACACACACACACACACACACAGAGGTGGTAATGAATATCCATAGTTCTTTGTTCATTTTTGCTGGCTACATCTATCTATCTATCTATCTATCTATCTATCTATCTATCTATCTATCTATCTATCATGCAGGGTGGTGGCGGCGCACGCCTGTAATCCCAGCACTCAGGAGGCAGAGGCAGGCAGATCTCTGTGAGTTCGAGGCCAACCTGTTTTACAGAGTGAGTTCCAGGACAGCTTCCAAAGCCACAGAGAAACCCTGTCTCAAAACAAAACAAAACAAAAAACCCCACGTCTATCTATCTGTCTGTCTGTCTGTCTGTCTGTCTGTCAATCATCTGTCTGTCTGTGTCTATTTATTTTTGTGTGTGGTGTGCAATAGCCATGTGTTCAGAGGGCAACTTGGAGGAGTTGGTTCTCTCCTTCCACGTGTGTGATTTGGAGATCAAACTCAGGTCATAAGACTTGGTGGCAGGGTACCCTTACCCACTGAGTCATCTTGACAGCTCTTCAGTTTCATCATTTCTAGAAGCTTGTCTGTTAAAATTAACTACTCATTAACTTGTGGCCACTTGCAGTCTGGACACAAGTGCAATCAGAATTTGACTTTAAGTTTTTGTTGCTTCTCCAACAGTATCTCATTAACACCCCCTTCCCCCAAAGAAACCAACACTCCCCCCAAAAAAGCACAAACAAACAACAACAAAAACAAGCCAGAAACCCAAACCCAAACCTCAACAATATTTTGGAGTCATTGTTATTGTGTTCTACATAAACAAAGGGAACAGTGTTATGTTCTCTAATTAGACTACCAAAGTGAACCATACGCTTCTCAAAGCCATGGTTACCAAACTAAAAGGACCTATTGAAGAAGTTGAAATGTAGTAAATAGTGTGTGTGTGGGAATCTAACTTGCTATCGGCAGGCCTAGTGTGCTCAGCTGTAATTGAGCACTTGGGAGGTGGCAGCAGGAGATCAGATAGAAGGTTATCCTACACAAGGGTGCAGGTTGGTCTTGAATTCATAATCCTTCTGCCTCTTGAGTGCTGGGATTACAGGTGAGTTCCTGGCTTACCATGTTTGCTTAGTTGGTCTTGTGTTTGAGACAGGGTCTCAAGAAGCCCAAGTTCTCTTTGTACTTGCTATGTAGCTAAGTTGACCTTGAACTCCTGATCCTGCCACCTCTACTCCAAATGCTGGGATTGTTCCTTCCTTCCTTCCTTCCTTCCTTCCTTCCTTCCTTCCTTCCTTCCTTCCTTCCTTCCTTCCTTCCTTCCTTCCTTTCTTTTGGTTTTTCGACACAGGGTTTCTCTGTATTGCTTTGGAGGTTGTCCTGGAACTTGCTCTGTAGACCAGGCTGGCCTCGAACTCACAGACATCTGCCTACCTCTGTCTCCCGAGTGCTGGGATTAAAGGCATGTGCCACTAATGCCAGGCAACGGGGATTTTCTCTTATGTGTACTACCATACCTAGCTCTCCTCCTCTGTGTGTGTGTGTGTGTGTGTGTGTGTGTTGCTTGGCTGTGTGCATGCCTGTGGAGGCCATAGGTAGATTTTGAGTATCTTCCCCTTTCTTTACCTTTAAAAAAGTTTCATTTTTATTTTTTAAAGTGTGTGTGTGTGTATGTGTGTGAGTGTGTGTGAGGGTATGTGTATGTGCATGTGAGTGTGTGTGTGTGTACACCACAGGAATGTGGGTACACTTAAGAGGCCAGGGGCATTAGATCCCCTGGAGCTGTGTTACAGGTAGCTAGCTGAGAGCCACCAGCTGTGGGTGCTGGGAATTGAACTAGGGTCTTCTATGAGAGTACTATCTGTTCTTAACCCCGGAGCCATCTCACTAGCCTCATCACCTTATCTTTTGAAGCAGAGTCTCTTCCCTGAACGAAGCTTGTCATGTCTGTTAGACTGGCTGACCCAGGAGCTTCAGGACCTGCCTGTTTCTGCCCCCAGTGCTCTGGAGCTGGGGCTACAGCTTTCACAGGGGTGTTGGAAGATCAGAGCTGAGGGCGTCTTGCTTTTACAGCAAACACTTTACCCAATGACCTATCCCTCTCTTTAGAAAAATAAAATTAAATAAAAAGATTTTGTAGTTTTTAATATATGTGGTACTTTTTGAGATATGGTCATATGGTTGGCTTTTTCTTTTCCTTTTTTTTTTTTTTTTTTTTTTTTTTTTTACAGACAGGGTTTCTCTCTGGCTTTGGAGGCTCTCCTGGAACTTGCTCTGTAGACCAGGCTGGCCTCGAACTCACAGAGATCCGCCTGCCTCTGCCTCCTGAGTACTGGGACTAAAGGCTTGTTTTTTTCTTTTTTGAGACAGTTTCTCTGTATAGCCCTGGCTGTCCTGGATCTCTCTCTGTAGATCAGGCTAGCTTCAAACTCAGAGAAATCTGCCCACTTCTGCCTCCCAAATGCTAAGATTAAAGGTGTATGCCACCACTGCCCAACTGACCATTTGGTTTAAGCTGTTCTTAAGCCTCTGTGCTCAGTATCCTCCTGCCTCAGCCTTCTGAGTACTTAGGCCAATATGTATTCCACTTCATCCAGCCAAAGTAGGACTTCTTGAGAGCTACTAGTCGTTGGGAACAAACTAGTCAAATATTAATTTGTTAACATCTGCTGAGCAACGCTGTGATTTTCCATGCTGAAGATCTGAAGCCACTGCTTTAAGCACAGAAACATTTCTCCCTGAGATATGGGATAAGCTCCTGCTTTCTCTTTCTTTGCTGTGCTCTTCGGTTTGAGCAGAACAGGGTTTGTGAGCCTCAGGTCCACTTCTAAGTTGGTGCACCCATCTTGGAAAAAACCCAGAATTGCATCTGAAAGTTAAACTTACAGAGCACCTGTCCCCAGCATCCATGTCCCCTGTGTCCCTCAGAGCAACACAGTCAAGACCCAGAAGTGGGAACTGAACCTTGGGTCAGTCCAAAAAACAAAAACTTTAAAGTGAATTGCTCATCCTGTTATTAACACTGTTGACAACATTAACTGTGTGCTTATTGTGATTTAGAACACTGGAGTAATTCCTATGAGAAATCATGAATTAAGTCTTCCAGTGTGATTCCTTTGAAAGTTTTTATTGATAGATTAGGAAACTTGCTTTTGGCCTATAATTTGTTGCTAATAATAAATTATTAAAGGCGTGTGCCAGTACCGACAAGCTCAGCTTGCCTTCTTATAAAACCCGTTCACATTTACTTGTCCTGGGGAGACACCACTGACAGTGGGCTGGGGCCTCCCACACCTGTCATTGATCAAGAAAATGCCACACAGACTTGCCTTGGTCAGTCTAACTAACATTTCTAATTCCAAGATGACTCTAGCTTGTGTCACAGTGACCTAACAAACTGGCCACCATAGTGCCTGAGTTGGGGAAAGGGCAGCTCTGGGGTAAACTCCATAGCTAGAGTGTGGGAAAATTGTATCTGGGAGGCTGGGGTATCAGGAGAAACAGCCTGTGTTAGAGGCCTAGAGGTCTAGAATACAGGTAGGCCACTAGTGAAGGCCCTGAGGTGGGGGGTGGACTTTGGAGAGGGTCATGAAGTTGGGAGAGGACTTTGGGAAGAGTTGGTGAGAAGTCTGGGGAGGGTCCATAATGAGAGATAGAGCTTCCTGGACTCTGATTCAAAAGCTCATACCACAGAAAAGCAGCATCTTGGAGTCTACTGGGGAGAAAGAAGTGGCTAAAGAATGGATGTAGGGGACTTTGCACACAGGTCTGCTTCTTCCATTCAGGAGCTTAGGGGGCTTCAAATGCAGGGCAGAAATAACGAAGGAGAGAAACCAGTTTAGAGAGGGAAGGAATATTCTTGTCTTTTCCAGGAGTTGGGTACGATTTCTTTTCCTTTCATGGTCTGATGTTTTTAGTCATGGTGGCTGATGGGTGTCTTCAGTCTTAATGTGTGGGGAGAGGGAAAGATTAATGTCGTGGCTATTCTCAGTTGTCAATTTGACTATATCTGAGTGAGCTACAATCCAGAAATGGAGGGCACACCTGTGAGAGATTTTCTGCTTGGTTAAAGTGGGTGGTGAATCCACTTCTAGTCAGTCCTTTGAGGTAGGAAAAACACACCTCTGATTCAGAGCTTGAGGCAGGAAGACAAATCTTTATTCCAGACCTTGAAGGTGAGAAGACACACCTCTAATCTGGTTCACACTCTCTACTGGAAGCCTACATAAGGACATATATAAGAAACCTATATAAAGGCATATAGAAGAAGTCTGTATAAGGAAGAAGGAAGCTTGCCGGATCCTCCAGCAGGTAGAGCAGAGGAAGGGCTGGTCCAGTCCAGCCGACAGTCTCTTCCTTGGGCTGAGCCAGATGGTGAGTGCCAATAGCTCAAACCCTCCTCCCTACTAGTTTCTGGGGAGAAAATACACACTGAGTGGGGAGACTTGTTGAAGCAGGATCTCGATTTTTTCTAACAGGCAGGAGCTTATATGGGGTTTAGGTAAGGGATGGAAATCTTAGGATAGGTTAAGGTGAGGTGTAATGGCCAATAGTATTCCACCAAGCAGGCAGTTAGCTAGGCAGAGGGCAGTCTTACGTCAGGTCTGGCTGAGTCACCCCCACATGGAGGTTACAGGTCAGAGACAGGTCACCAAACTCTAATCAGGCTCAGGAGGTTACCCTGGGCCTCACATCTGAGCCTTTCTTAGGCCCAACAGAAACTCTTGCTCTGCCTAATTGCTTTGCCTTGCTAGCATATCTATCCCTTACTGGCACTGGGGCATACTTCTTGGGGATTCCAGCATACACAGGAGACCAGCCTAAGACATCCAGCCTTGTGGGACTGAGCAACTACTAGATTCTTGGGCTTTTCATTCACAGCTAATCCATTGTTAGATTAGCTTGGCTGCAGTCTGTAAGTAATTCCAATAAATTTAATATATATAAATACAATTAGAAAAATCCAGGTTAAGTCTGTATTACAGTTCAGAACAAGCATTCTTAGTGGTCATTGTGTAGACAAAAACCTAATAGAATCTGAATTAAAAGGTTAAGGCAGGGCTGGTTACATGGCTCAGTGGATAAAGGCACTTGCTTTCAACCCTGATGACCCGAGTTTGATCCCTGAACACCATATGGAAGGAGAGAACTGACTCCCCTAAGTTGTCTTCTGGTCTCCACATACACATCATGGTGTGTAAAGCTCCCCTTTCAAATAAATAAATACAAGTCATTGGAACACAATACATATTTGTTTTTTTTTAGTTTTTATTTTATTGTTTTATGTATGTGGGTATTTTGCCTGCATGTATGTCTGAGTACCACTTTTGTGCCTGATGTTCATGGAGGCCAGAAGAGGCTGTCATATTCCTTGGGTCTGGAGTTACAGATGGCTATGAGCTGTCATGTGGCTGCTGGGAATTGAGCCCAGGTCCTCTGGAAGAACAGCAAGTACTCTGTGGTGGTTTAAATGAAAATGGCCCCCAAAGAGAGTGGCTCTAAAGGAGGTATGGTTTTGTTGGAGCCTTGATGGAGAAGGAGTTCCACTGTGAGGTGGGCTCTGAGGTCTTCTATGCTCAAGCTATGCCCAGTGAGACAGATGACTTCCTGTTGTCTGTAAGTCAAGATAAAGGATACTCAGCTATCTCTCCAGCAGCATGGCTACCTACATGCCACCATGTGGCACCATTGATGGGGGGAGTCCTTCTGTGTATATGTTTGTCTGATTGGTATAAATAAAGCACTGTTGGTCAATAGGGAAGCAAGATAGGTAGGACTAGGAGTCAAGGAGGATTCTGGGAAATGTAGTCAAGAGAGAGAGAGTCGCCATGTGATCCAGGGAGGAAAGGGTGCAAGTCTGGTGTCCTCGGAAAGATAAGTCCTTATAAAAATATAGATTAGTAATTATAGGTTAATAATTAAGTCAGAGTTAGTCATTAAGAAACCATAGCAAATGGCCAACAGCTTCATAATTAATACAGTGTCTCATGTGTTATTTGGGGGCTGAGATAGTGGCGGGACCCAGGCAGCTGGTGGGAAGAGTACACGTTACACACCATGATATTCATGAACTGAACCTCTGAAAATGTAAGCCACCCCATTAAATGTTTTTTCTTTACAAGAGTTGCCATGGCCATGGTGTCTCTTCACAGCAATAGGAACCCTAACTAACACAGAAGTTGATACCAGGGTCGGGGTATTACTGTGATAGGCCTGACCATGCTTTTGTTTGAAGGAATGCAGGCCTTGGGACTGTGAATTAGAAAAGCAGTTGAACAGTTTAAGTGTTGCTTAATGGGCCATAGTAGTAGGAGCATGGAAGACAGTGGTGCTGAGTGTGATTGATTAACTGTGTGTGGGGGGCTATCTCAAGAGGTTTCAGAGGAGAATATTAATATGTGACTTCGAGATCATTATTGTGATACTTTGGTGAAGAATGTGGCTGCTTTTTGCCCTTGTCCAAAGAATCTCCCTGAGGCTAAAATGAAGAATTTTGGATGAAGTTGGCAGAGGAGATTTTAAAACAGCCTAGCATAGATTCTGTTGTGTGGTTATTAGTGTTAACTCTGATGAAGATTTATAATGAAAAGGAATAAGCTGAGCAGGGTAAATTACAAAATGTAAAACAGGATGAAAAAGGATCACCAGGAAGTAGAATGGAGCTAAGTCCTGTATCCAAGGAGATAAACAGATTAAGAAATGAAATAAAGGGAGCGGTGACCTCAGTGCAAGATCCCACCCAGCTAGGTTTTGACTTGTGAAGAGGAATTAAGGATAAGATGAGAGCCAGGTGTGGTGGTATATGCCTTTAATCCCAGCACTCTAGAGACAGAAGCTGGTGGGTCTCTGAGTTTGAGGCCAGCCTGGTCTAACCATCAAAAACAGAAAGTTGGGGAAGATGTAATTGAATGAGGGGGCCGTGTTCCAGCCCCAGCAAGCAGCAGAAATTGGCAGCTTCAGCCACATGTTTTGGGGATTAAGGACAGAAGAAAAAGACTATGGAATTTGTCTTCATGATTAAGGAAAGCTGCTGAGGCTGGGTGTGTGTTGGGGGTGTCCCTGAATGGAGGCCTAGAGAAGCCTGTGAAGTTGAAGCCTGGATTGCCTTGGAGACCCCAAGATACTGGAGATGCCAGAGCCATGGGATACCTGCCAAGGAGAGCTGCTAACAGGGAGTGGAACCAGCCCAAGAGAAAGAAGTGTGTTACAGTCAACAAAGCTGAAGGAAGTTGGAGATCTGAAGAGTGTTTTGATGTCAGACATAGAAATGCAGCATTTGGAGCTTACCCAGCTGGTTTTTGGTCTTGTTTGGTCCAGTATTTTCTCACTATGCTTCTTTCCCTACATTTTGGAATGGTAATGTGTATCCTGTGCCATTATATGTTAGAAGTATGTGATCTGCTTTTTGATTTTGATTTTTACAAGGGATTACAGTTAAGAGATTGCATGAATCTCAGAAGAGACTTTGAACTTTATACTTTTAAGTAAGTTAAGTTTGAGATTTTTATAGACTAAGGAGACTTTTGAAGTTGGATTAAAGACATTTTTTTTTTGCATTATGATATGGCTTCATAATGATCAGATAATGGTCCCCAAAGGGAGTGGCACTATAAGGAGGTGTGGCTTTGTTGGAGTCTTGTTGGAGGAAGTGTACCACTGTGGGGTGGGCTTTGAGGTCTCCTATGCTCAAGCTATGCTCAGTGAGATAGACCACTTCCTGTTGTCTGTAAGTCAAGATACAGGGCACTCAGCTATTTCTCCAGCAGCATGTCTACCTGCATGCCACCATGTGGCACCATGATGATAATGGACTAAATCTCTGAAAATGTAAGCCATGCCAATTAAATGTTTTCCTTTTATAAAAGGAAAGTTGCTGTGGTCATGGAGTCTCTTCAGAGCTATAGAAACCCTAACTAAGACATGCTACTAAGAAACCCTAACTAAGACTTAACTACTGAACTATATCTCTCCAGCCCCTGTAATTTTTTAAAGGAGTGCTAGAGAGGTGGCTCAGTGGTTAAGAGCACTTCCTGTTCTTCTAGGGGATAAGTTCAGTTCTAGCACCCATACTGGACTGCTCACAAGTACCTGAAACTACAACTGCAGGGGACCTGACATCCTCTTCTGGCCTTCTTAGTAACTGCACTTACATGCATATTCCCCAACAAACACATACTCATAGTTAAAAAAAAAAGTTAAAACAGCAAAAAGGGCAGACTATGAAAACAAAGATCTTAAGCCTTCCCGTCTTGTCTTAGGCACCCACTGGATGTCTGCAGGCCCACTGAAGAATCAGTGTTGACCCTGTATGATGGCATACTCCTTTAGTACCAGCATTCTGGGAACAGAGGATGGCCTATGAGCTCGAGGCCAGCCTGGTTGACATAAGGAGTTCCAGGCCATCTAAGGCAATATAGTGATGCCCTGTTTTCATTTATTTATTTATTTATTTTGGTTTTTCGAGGCAGGGCTTCTCTGTGTAGCTTTGGAGCCTGTCCTGGAACTCACTCTGTAGATCAGACTGGCCTCAAACTCATAAAGATCAGCCTGCTTCTGCCACCTGAGTGCTGAGATTAAAGGTGAGCACTACCACTGCTTGGCTGTGAGGCCCTGCCTTAAAAAAACAAAAAGCAAGCTGGAGAGATATCTCAGTGGTTAAGAGTGGCTGCTCTTTCAGAGGACCAAGGTTCAGTTCCCAGCATCCACATCTGTCTATAACTTTATTTCCAGGGCTTCTCATACCCTCACGCAGCTACACATGCAGGCAAAACACCAATGAACATAAAGTAAAAATAAATTAAAAACAAAATCCTCAAACAACAAAAAAACTTTTTTTCCTACAAAAATAGTCCTTAAAACTGTGGAAAGTAATTCAGGTAACTTATCATAACACATGGCAGAGGTGCTATTCACTGCCAAGCATGTGATTTACAAAATAACAGATCTTGCTGGGTATGGTGGCATAAACCTCTAATCCCAACACTCAGGAGGCATGGCAGGTGGATCTCTGTGAGTTCGAGGCCAGTCTGGACTACAGAGCAAGTTACAGGACAGCCAAAACTACAGGACAGACCCTGTCTCCAAAAACCAACAAAACAAAACAAAACAACTGATCTTTAAGCCATCTAAGGGTTAGTGAGTCTGGAGGGTGTATCTAAGTTAGTCTTAGATATACAAAGGGAAAGAGACTGAGGATAAAAGGCCATGATTCTGCTTAGCCAGGCTGCCTAACATCTGGGTTGATTCCGGATCATACTAAAAGCAGTTCATGGGATGAGGACCCCCTCAGTCCCACAACAGAACTTAGGTGTTGTGTAGCTATATAGAGTGACTATGTGTCAGGGTTTGGTTGTGGGCCAAGGTCTGAACAACAGGGCTTGGGTCCCATGGAGGAGGGTTAAGGCTTGCACATGTGTGTGTGTGTGTGTGTGTGTGTGTTGTGTGTACATGCACACGCAGACTTAGAGTTTAAATTACAGAAACTTTAGCAATACTGAAGTGTTGCTACTAAGAACTATTTTCTTCTTTTGATTTTTCAGAGACAGGGTTTCTCTGTGTAGCTTTGGAGTCTGTCCTGGAACTCACTCTGTAGACCAGGCTGGCCTCGAACTCACAGAGATCCACCTGCCTCTGCCTCCCGAGTGCTGCTGGGATTAAAGGCACGTGCCACCACCGCCCGGCCTAAGGACTATTTTCAATAGAAAAGTAAAGAAGACAAACACCTCCCCCCAATAAAAACAATGTAAATGAATATTCAAGTGAATTTCACTACTGACTAGAGAGAGTCCTAACATTTCTTCGTTAGGAGCTTATTTAGCTATGAACCAAATGGAATGAATCCCTAATGCACTGTTTGGATTCTAACCCTCTGCATCTATGAGGGTTAATGTAGGTAGCAGAGCAGGGCTGGAGAGGAGAGTGCTAATAGACCACCTATGTGGAATTTAAGACTGTCTATGGGAGCACTATATAAAGGGCCACATAGACGGTTTTAAAAATGAGTGCACAATTGAGCCCGGAGCTGCAAGAACTGTAGTGAGTTGATGGGGGCTACAACCTCCACATGCCTGCAGAAGCAGGTCCTGCAGCCTCTTCGCCTGACTGCGGGCTACGGTGTGTGAGAAACAGTGCCAAGGCACTGCTGGCATAGTTAACATTCTTTCAAATTGCTGTGCCCTTTGAGGAAGCTAAAGCATGACTAATTGGAGGAAAGCACGGGTGGCCGACGGAGTGATACGGCCGTTCTGAAGGGGGAGTAGGGATGTTGGAGGTTTGTTCTCCACACTGGCAGAGTCTGTGGTCTGGGAAGCCTGCTGTTGGGAGGAACTTGTTCTGTAGCTGGGCAGGGTCACTCGGTGCATTTAATTAGCTGCAACTATCCCAAAGGCTTAGAATCCTTGTGTTCTTGTACAGAACAGAACTCGAACTTCGGGCAGATAGACTTTGCGAGGCTCGTCTGGCTCCAGAGCCCCAACTCTGCGCAGTGGAAGTTGGTGCTGTCAATATTACATTTCGTGTATGGAAAAATAGAGGTGCAGAGTGGCAAAGTCGCCTGTTGCTAAACGGTCAAAACGTGGGTAGTCAGGTCCTGAAGCGGATGGTGGCGGTTTTTGTGGAGGCAGCTGAATGTGGCCCAGGTGAGTGAGGCGGGTGGGGGTTTGTAAAAGGAAGCATGCAGGAGTTTCTCCCCATGGAGAGCAGTCAGAGTTTGACCTACCGCCCTCCCTCCCCCAAGCCATTCCTCTTGCTCTCCTCGCGTGATTCAAAGCCTATTGAAAGTGCTCACCGGCGCCACCGCATGGGGCTACAGGCTGTCCAGGAAGCCCGCAACAGGTCCTGCCAGCCGGCAGACAGGCAGAACCTTCAGTCAAACCCAGGGAGGATGCCAGCTACCCCATCAAACAGGGACTCGTGGAGCTCAGGCTAGTCTTGAGCTCATTTTTAGCTTAAATTGACCTTGAACTCCTGATCATTTTGCTTCTGTCTCCCAAATGTTGGAACTGTAGGTGTGGGCCACCAAGCCGGCCTCTTTTTCTTCTTTTGAGACAGGATCTCACTCAGTCACTCTGTAGACCAGGCTCTTTTTCTTCTTTTGAGACAGGATCTCACTCAGTCACTCTGTAGACCAGGCTCTTTTTCTTCTTTTGAGACAGGATCTCACTCAGTCACTCTGTAGACCAGGCTGGCCTCAAAATCACAGAGCTCCAGCTGCCTCTGCCTCCCGAGTGCTGATCAAAGGGGCGTGCTACTACACCTCCTTTATTTTATTTTTAAAAATTTTCTAGTTTTTTTTTTTTTTTTTTTTGTGCTGGAAACCAGTTGTAGGGCAGGCAAACACTCAGGCCAGGTTCACAGCTCTGTTTTCTCCTGAATACGATTAAAGTGATGCACATCTGTGTCTCCAGGAAAGGAGAAGAGGCAGATGCGCTTCAAGGAGGGAGCAGAGGCATGGTGCGTTCTGGGAAAAGTTAAAGCTGGACTTAGCATACAGAGAAGCCGCCTGGCTCAGTCGGGGAAACTCCACAAGCCCATTCATCCCCAGCTGTCGGGTTCTCATCAGAGCCTGTCTGTCTTGGAGCTGGCTGTTTAGATAGGGGTGAGGACTGTCTGGAGACCCCCGGGAAAAGCCTGTGGGGGTGCTCCCTGCTGGAATCCCACCTCTGGAAAGCAGCCCAGGCCTTGTGGTCCTGAAGTCCCTCTGTGTCTCTTTCTGGCTTCCTGCCCAGGACACTGCTTGTCTGTCTCTTTGTGTGTCTTTGTTTCTTTTTTTAAATTTTTAGTTTTATCTGCATGTATATCTGTGTGTTTATCTGTACATCATATGCGTGTCTGGTGCCCCAGGAGTCCAGAGAGGGTACCAGAGTAGCAGATGGTTGTAAGCCACCATGTGAGTGCTGGGAATTGAACCCAGGTCCTCTGGAAAAGCAGTCAGTGCTGTTAACTGCTGAGCCATCTCTGCAGGCCTATTTGTCTCTGTCTCTGCCCATCTCTCTTGCCTCTGCGTGCCTTCCGTCGCCATCATGCTACTTTGTAGTGTCCAGGGGTTATGGTGCTTGCCTGTATTTGTTTGTTTTTCTGAAATTTCTGACTCCAAATACCCTGATCCTCCAAGCTAGTTCTTGCAACACTATTTCTGGCCACTCACAGCTGGAGATAAACGCTGGACCGCCATTTGTGGGGCTGGCCCAGGTCTCTGAGGAAAGTGGCTCCACCTCTGGTGACCAGAAGGGGGCAGTCAAAGACAGATTCAGCATCATCCCAGCCTCTGCTGAGGCTCTCACAGCTGAAACATCCATTCCCAGGTGAGGGGGAGTAAATTCAGTATTTATGAGTTTGTGCGAGCCTACAGTAGATAGCACCTTTTCGTTTCCCTGCCCCTCTCCTGAGAATTGAACTTCTTTAATTGGCTTTTGGTTAAAGTCAGGACTAGCCTGCTGTTTTGTTCTGTTTCGAGATGGGGTCTCTCCATGTAGCCCTTAATGGCCTGGATCCCATTATATAACTCTGGTTGGCCTCAAAGTCAGTCATGGCAATCCTCCTGCCTCACCCTCCTGGGTGCTGGGGTTACAGGTATGTTTCATTACTCCCAGCCTTAGACTCCCACTTATCATGCTGTTGGAAAGGTTTGTAAGGTCAATGATACAGCAGCTAAGAAGGCTTGGTAGCCTCGGTTTCCTTTACTTTGTTAAAATAATCTTAGGAGAAATCCCTGTACAGGCTCTAGCCCAGCACCTGGTGCAGAGAGCTGCATGCACATTCCACACTGTTGCTGTTGCGTTTTCCATCCATTTCCCCCACTGGCTGCTGCTGTCCCTTGCCTGAAGTCTGGCGTAGGCTCAGTTTTCCCAAGGTCCTGGACAGGACCACTCACTTGACCCAACTGAAGTCTTTAGTGGGAAAGGCATGTTTCACACCGTCCAAGTGCCTCAACCACTACACTTAATTAAACACAAGGGATCTTGTGCCAGGTGTTGGTGGTGCACGCCTTTAATCCCAGCACTCGGGAGGCAGAGGCAGGTGGATCTCTGTGAGTTCGAGGCCAGCCTGGTCTACAGAGTGAGTTCCAGGACAGTCTCCAAAACAATACAGAGAAACCCTGTATCAAAAAACCAAACAACAAAAAAACCCAACCAACCAACCAACCAACCAAACAAACAAACAAACAAAAAAACAACAACCTAAGGGATCTTGCTATGTATTAATTGAATCCTGGTATACATCTTATGTACTAAGAAATGTGAGGGATTGGAAAGATGGCTCAGCAGTTAGGAGCCCTTGTTCTGAGTGCCTGAATTCAATTCCTGCACATACATGGTAGCTTACAACTATCCATAACTCCAGTTCCAGGGGATTTGATGCCCTCTTCTGACTACTATGGGTACCATGCATGCATGGGGTGCAGTCACATACATGCAGGCAAAACACTAATAAACATGAAACAAATAAGTCTAAAGCAATAAGTGTATGGGTCCAGATACAGTTCAGTGGTAGAGACCTTGGCTGGTGTACACTGCACATAGGTGCTAGGATTAAAGGCATGCATCACCACCACCCAGCTTGGCATTGCTATTAAAAAGTGAATATGTACATGTGCATTTATATTATCTTCATATACAATGCCCATATAAGCACTGTAGTAGGTGGAATATAATTGACCCCCAGAAGCTCATAGGGAGTGGCACTATTAGAAGGCATAGCTTTGCTGGAGTAGGTATGGCTTTATTTGAAGAAGTGTGTCATCATGGGAGTGGGCTTTGAGGTCTCATATGCTTGAACTATACTCATTGTAGACAAAGTTCACTTCCTGTTGCCTGAGGATCAAGATGTAGAACTTTTAGTTTCTTCTCCAGCATCATATCTGCCTGAATGCTGCCATGTTTCCTGCCATGATGATAATGGACTAAACCTCTGAAACTGTAAGCCAGTCCCAATTAAATGCTTTCCTTTATAAGAGTTGCAGTGGTCATGGTGTCTCTTCACATCAGTAAAACCCTCAGACAAGCACTATATTTATCTAGTCACTGTATATGCAAATGTATAACTTTGCAAATTACAGATTAATATGTGTATATATGCATATCTCTATAATTTCTTTACTTAGAATTAATTTTATCGTTATTTTGTATTTTCCTTATTTTTTCAATATTTTTATAAACACTGTTTCTCTATGGTCGGGATATATATGTCAGTGATCTTGCCCTATGGTCTGATTGTATTCCAATGAGTCCATCATAAGTCGAGATATATATGCTTATGTATTATATATGTATTAAGACATACATATGTCTTATACTGTTCTAGTGCTGTGAAGAGATGCTATGACCAAGGGGACTTATAAAAGAAACATTTAATTGGAGGCCTGTTTACAGTTTCAGAGGGTGAGTCCATGACCATTGGCAGGGAGCATGGCAGCAGGCAGGCATGGTGCTAAGCAGTAACTGAGAGCTTACATCCTGTCTGAAAGATGGAGGTAGACAGAGAAGAAGAGACTGTGCCTGGAGCAAGCTTTTGAAATCTTTTTTTTTAAACATTTATTTATATCTATTATGTATACAGTATTCTGCCTGCATATATGCCCACAGGCCAGAAGAGGCACCAGATCTCATTCCAGATGGATGGTTGTGAGCCACCAAGTGGTTGCTGGGAATTGAACTCAGGACCTCTGGAAGTACAGTCAGCGCTCTTAACAGCTGAGACATCTTTCCAACCTGGGCTTTTGAAATCTTAAAGCCCACCCCAAGTCACACCTCCTCTGATGAAGACACGCCTTCTAATGCTTCCTAACCAGTCCACTAACTGGGACCAAACATTCAAATATATGAGCCAATGGGGACCATACGTGTGTGTGTGTGTGTGTGTGTGTGTGTGTGTGTTTATGTGTGTAATTGAACCCAGAACCTTCTACATATTAGGCAAGTTTTTTCTCTTTTAAATCAAATGAGCTACATCCCTAAGCCCCTGTTAAATTCTTTTAAACATTTTTTTATTTATTCTTTAACAATTACATAGCCAGCAAGATGGGCCTGTGAATTAAGGTCTTGACTCTAAGCCTGAGGACCTGAGTTCAATCCCCAGGGTCCCACACGGTGGAAGGAAAGAATTGACCATAGCAAGCTGTGACCTCCCCACATGCCAACCACAAACATATAAATGTCATAAAAAAGGTGGTGGCACATGCCTTTAATCCCAGAACTCGGGAGGCAGATGCAGGTGGATCTCTGTGAGTTTGAGGCCAGCCTGGTATACAAGAGCTAGTTCCAGGACAGCCTCCAAAGCCACAGAGAAACCAAAGCCTTGAAAAATGGAAAAAAAATTTAAAAGAACTTTTCATAGATGTACACAATGCATGTTACTCATATCCATTCCCACTCCCTCTTTCTACCCCAGTGTATCTCCCTTCCAGCTTTCCGATGAAGCATTTACTTATATCTCACCTTCCCCAAACCAAAAGGTCTGTGGCTCTTTCTAAACCCCTCCCAACTACTTCCTGTGTCTCTCTATATGTATCCTAGGTCCTCCAAAACCTCTATGGCTAATTCTTTTTTTTTTTTTTTTTGAGACAGGGTTTCAATCCCACCCATGCCCAGTTGCAACAGGCTCACAAGCGCCTCAACAGTCATTCAGGGTCTCCTGGGTGTCTTGTTGCTATGGTGTGGCAAACACCTGGCCAGCCACAGCTATGTGGCTTTTCCATGGGAAAAGCTCAGAGAGATCTGCACAGATTCTCTTGGAACAGGCAAGGCTTGAGGGGCTGCAATTCTATAAAGCAGGGCTGAATTTACCCACCACTGTCAGCCCTTATTTGAGAGTTCCAGCAACGTCTGTGTTCTGTAGACAGGAAAATGGGAGGGCATAGAAATCAGTGGTTTGTGGCTAAGGTAGGTTCCATACATTACATCTATGGCCTGGATCCATATGGCTGCAGGAGCCATCTCACTGATTTTTTTGATTGATTTATTTATCACATATACAGTGTTCTGCTTACATGCCAGAAGAGGGCACCAGATTGAATTGTAGATGGTTGTGAGCCACCATGTGGTTGCTGGGAATTGAACACAGGACCCCTGGAAGAGCACTCAGTGATCTTAACCTCTGAGCCATCTCTCCAGCCCATCTCACTGATTTTTAGCCTGGCTTTCACATTTCTCCTGTCTTCTTCCTTGCTCTGGCCAAAGGAGCAGGGACTGCTTTTATAAATCAGTTTTATTTTTAATTATTTGTACATTTGTGTTTGTATGTGGTATGTATCCCTGAGTGGGTGCTGGGAAGTGCACTTGGGTGTTCAGGAAACAGCAAGGGTTCTTAAGCATTGAGCCATTCCTTCATCAGGGGCTGTGTGAAAATGTACATCTTTTTACTTGATGGATGGGGAGGACCAGACCTGAGGAAGAGATGTTCCTGAGGACCTGGTCTGCTGTCCATCACCCCAGACAACATCCGTGGGGGAAGGGCTCAGGCAGCAGGCACACACGCTTGCTGTGACTAGTCTTCTCCATCAGAGCCGCATTGCTGTTTGTGGAGTTTGTGAGCTGGTGTGAGGGCACACTGCCTGAAGACCTGTGACTGTTCACTTCAGCTGCGCTGAGGGTCATATGTTGCTAATGCATGGTGTAAGTACATGCTTACCTCCATGGATTCCCAGCCTGGGGGCCCACACCACTGATGTGCTGTTAAGGAATTTTACTGGCCTCTGTTCTATACCCACTTGCCGCATCCGCTGCGCAGCCTGTGTCCGAGAATGTGCGGAGGGTGTCGGGATTGATGACACAGAGACCCGTCGGTGGCTTCCAGAAGCCTCCTCAAGAAGGCTCTACTTTATTCCTACCCTGGCTGGTTATATATACCCTGACACCAGAAGCGGTGGTGGGTGGGTCAGAAAGAGGCGGTTAGTCTTTGGAAAAGGTCGAGGTCAGGGCGTTCCTGTAGGCGAACCCTTATCAGGAACTTATTGCTCCAGGTTGGAAAAGTTCAAGGTCAGGGAGTTTCTGTGGGCCAGCCCTTATCAGGAACTTATTGCTCTGGGCACTGTATTGTTTTTAGTAAACATGTTTTTAGTAAACTTTGTCTTACAGCTGCCTGTTCCCAGGCTGATGGGAAAGTGGGCCTCTGGCCAAAGTCTGTTGTTCCCACACCCACTGTCCTGGGAACCCTACTCATCTCTCTGGCTCAGTCTTGAAGGTCATGGTATCTGACTAGACAGACGTCTCAATGGTTAAGAGCACTTATTCTTGCAGAGGACTGGAGTTCAGTTCCCAGAACCCCCATTGTTGCTCACAACTCTCCTTAATTCTAGTTCCAGGGGATCTGATGTCCTTTTTTGCCCTCCACAGGTACCAGGTACACATGTTATCTGTCTGTCTGTCTGTCTGTCTGTCTGTCTGTCTGTCTGTCTGTCTATCTATCTATCTATCTATCTATCTATCATCTGTCTCCGTGTGCTAGCATCAGTTGGTTGCTTCTTGCTTGCTTTCAGGGGTCTTGATTTATATGCTCATGCTGGCCTCAAACTTTCCTGGGATCAAAATGTCCTTCTTCCCCAGGCTTTGAGGTAGTTTGCACTGCAGGTACATGCCGCCACGCACAGCCTACCATCCGTTTCCTACAGCATCATCTGCCAAGTACCCAATCCAGTACTTCCCACTCTGGCCCTGAGATGACCATTTGTTGGAGATACAATTTTTGGCTTGTAGCTTAGAGTGGCAGAACACTCACCTGGCATGCTTGAAGTCTGGGTTCCATCTTCAGAGCCAGAAACAAATGATAGAAGGGTCTTTTGGCAAGTGTGGCATGACCAAGTGGCCTGGTTAAATGCCTCCAGGAACCAGCCACTAAAGAAGGGAAACAAGCAATCATCCCTTCTGGGGTTTGATATAGAACTATTTCATAACGACGTCCTCAGGGAGCAAAACTGGGAGGACACTGATACAGCCTGGGGCCCTCCAGTCACCCTGAAGAGTGTAAGAATTCTAGGACAGGGTTATTAATACCGCATTCTATTAATACTCTGTACATTTTGCATACACAAAGTTCACCTTTGGACTTCACTTTCACATTTTGGAGCATTCTTCTAGCCTATGGGCTAGATCAGCAGGTCAGTCTTTTCACGTTAAGCAGATCAAAACTGTGGACCTAATTAAGTGCAAATAGCACCACGTGCCCATTATTTCTAGGGCTTCATTTGTATGGGATTGGTATACCACCTCGGTATGGTGAAGGATAAGTCTCTGGGGGCTTTGGACTGTCCAGGAGCACCAAAATGGCTCGGAACAGTGGTTCTCAACCTTCCTAATGCTGCGACCCTTTAATACAGTTCCTCCTGTTGTGGTGACCCCAAGCATAACATTATTTTTGTTGCTACTTTTATTTTTTGCTACTGTTATGAATCATAATGTAAATATCTGTGTTTTCAAATGGTCTTAGGCGACCCCTGTAAAAAAGGTCGCTTAACTCCTTTCCCCAAAGGAATAGAAACCCACAGGTTGAGAAACACTGGATCAGAGCATGGTTTCCCCTCCCTCAACTTTAGTGTCTGACCTTAAGGAAGACTTTAAAGTGCTTGTTGGAATAGACTGGACCTGTGACTGAATCATAAACTGCAGAGAAGACACAAGATGGTTGGAGAGACTAGTGAAGGGCATGCAGAAGTCAGCCGGTGTATTCTTCAAGGATACCACACAGATGCCACAGCAAAGGTGAGGAAGGAGACAATTACACATCAGGATGAGCATGGAGCTTAGGAGAGGGCCGATCTCTGACCACCTTCAAGGTGGTGGGTGGGCAGGCTTGCTCCACGGAATGCACATTTAGGTACATAAGTTACATCAGGAGTGATAGTGTGTCCTGCCTTGTGTATTGACTGAGCTCTTATTTATTTATTTATTTATTTATTTATTTTGGTTTTTCGAGACGGGGTTTCTCTGTATTGTTTTGGAGGCTGTCCTGGAACTGGCTTTGTAGACCAGGCTGGCCTCAAATTCACAGAGATCTGCTTGCTTCTGACTCCTGAGTGCTGGGATTAAAGGTGAGCGCCACCAACACCCGGAGAGCTCTTACTTATCAAAGCTTTCTGTGTGTTTCCTTCATTAGTAATTTATTAGCCAGGCCTGGTGGTATGCACCTATAGTCCCAGCTATGCAGAGGCTGAGGCGGGAAGATTGAAACTGCAAGGCTTGAAGGCTACTGAATGAGTTCAAGTGCAGCCTGGGCAACTTAGCGGGGTTATTATAGAGGGAGACTTTGTCTATCTCAGAACCACTGGAAAGGTTCCTCTCTGCCCACTGGGTCCCCACAGCCTCTATGAAATAACCACTCAGAGACTTAATATATATTTATAATTGTTTGGTCAATGACTTAGGCTTCTTACTGGCTATCTCTCTCTTAGTTATTAACCCATACTGTTAATCTGTGTAACACCACATGGCCTTGGCTTACCAGTGATGCCCAGGTCTCTCGGCAGCTACATGGCGTCTCCTCATTCTGTCTTCCTCCTCCCTGCCTCTTTGGTTGGAATTCCCACCTAGCTAAATTCTCTCTATTGGCTGAAACAGCTTTATTCATCAGCCAGTAAGACAGACCCATAGTCACAGCATACAGAGGACTCCCCCCATCAGATTATCTCAAAATAAAAAGTAAAAAAAATATTAGGAGCAGTCTGATATGGTGGCACACACCTTTAATCCCAGCATTTAGGAGGCAGAGGCAGGAGGATCTCTGTGAGTTCAATGCTGGTCTGGAGTACCTAGAGAGTCCAGGATAGCCAGGACTCTGTAGACCCTGTCTCAAAAAACAACGGCTGTACCCCAGGCTCTCTATGCCTTCCTTTTATAACCTTTCCTATATATAACCTCTTTCACTTACGAATTTAAATTATTTTCATTGATTACTCGGGAATCTTACATCATGCACCCCTCAGCCCACCTCCCAGTCTTCGCACACCTGCACCTGAACATTCCCCTCAAAAAGGGAAAAAAACCAAGTCCATTTTGTGTTGTCCATAGATGGCCAGCCCCACGAGGTAGGGTGAGTATTTCTCCACCTGCATCCACACCAGAAGTCATCACCTGAGGATAGCCATGCAGTGGCTAGAACAGGCTGGGACTAACTCTCCTGTGAGGGGTGTACCAACTCTCATGCATGCACGGTAGGTGCCACCATGGTGGAACCAGGTCTCCCTTGAGGTGCAGGGCCAGCTCCCTCATGCCCGCTGACATTAGTATGGCTTCAGGGCATAGCTGCGGCCATGGCATCCACATGGGCTTCTGTGGTAACATGGGCTGCGACATCAACATGGGCTGTATCAGGACCCACTCGTGAACTTTGACATAGCCTCGGGTGGTTACACATGTCTCTCACATCAGCAGGGCTCCCAGAGGCAGCAATGCCTGAGGACATCATGGAGGCATCGGCAATGGCACAGTCCGCACACATTCATGTGGATCAGGGTTCATCACAGCCAAGGACAGCAGCACGAGCCAACACGAACATGGCCTCCAGTGGCGTGGCAGACCACAGTAGTCCTCAGAGGAGGTCCAAAAGGGAACCTTTCCTCATCTCAGGCCTCCGTCTTTGCCCAGAGCCAGGAGAATCCTGCGGCCAGGTCACAGGTTCAGGGGCTGAGTCTATATCTGTGACTGCATAAGCTCCAGGCTGCTGTATACCCTCCCTGCCCCTCGCTGGGCAATGACAGCACGTGGACCTCAGCCCTCTCTCTGTTTTTCTGTATTTCCCACCTCTCCATCACAGCTGTTCATTGCAGTGGCACTGGTCCTGCCCCGGGTTGTGAGGCCAGGGCAGAGCTTGGGTGTCTTCATGGCCCAGTATCTTACAATTTACATACAAAACTTGAATCACAGCAAAATCTATATTTCTCTATTTTGAGGTAGGGTGTCAGGTATCCCAGGCTCTGTATATCCCAAAATGACCTTGAACTTCTGATCCTCCCGTCTCTACTTCGTGAGCACTAGGATTGGGATCACAAGTGTGTGCTACTATGCCTGGTTTACGTGTTACTGCGTATCAAACCCAAGGCTTGTGCATGCTGGGCAAACATTCTACCAACTGATCTATGCTTCTAGCCCAACAAAACCTACATAAGTCAACAACATGCCCCCACCTCACATTGCTTCCAATACAGTTGTCCATGGAAACTTTGTTCCAGGGAATTTTCCCCTCAAGCATGAGTCAGAGGAGAAGAACAGCTAAGGATGTTTCTGAGTACTGCCTGCCCAAGACGCAAAGGAAGGGGACAGATGAGTCAGAGCCCTTACTGTAGGTGTTGCCATGGGGAATCATAAAAAACCGAGCCAAGGAGCTGTCACTGTCACAAACCAGAGGCACATTTGGAGGGACAAGAGTGAGGGAAAATGGTTGGGATGGAGTCCTGCCTGTCTGAGCTCAGAGATGGAAATAGTTTTCCCAGGGTGGACATGGGGAAAGGAGTCAGTTTCCATGGCCAAGCCTTGGGGAAGCATTTGCCTCCTCAACCCTAGTAATCTGTGACATGAAATGTTTACCACAAGCAACTTTCCTCACTGTCACCCAGTGTCTGAGTCCTCTGAGCAACTCCCAGCAAGAGGGCCAAAGACACCACCACAGTACCACCCCGCATTGGAGCCCTTCCTCAGGTGGAGTCCTTCTCCCTCTCCACAGATCCCTCCGGCTCTGTTTTCTGGGGATCTGTAGGCTACTTGGATTTCTAACTGTTTCACTAACCTAAACTCTTTTTTTTTTTTAATTTATTTATTTATTACATATACAGTGTTCTGCCAGAAGAGGGCACCAGATTGAATTGTAGATGGTTGTGAGCCACCATGTGGTTGCTGGGAATTGAACTCAGGACCTCTGGAAGAGCAGTCAGTACTCTTAACCTCTGAGCCATCTCTCCAGCCCCATCTAACCTAAACTCTTAACACCTCCAACCCATTATTTCACTGGGCACTGTGGCCTTGGTCCCCAGGTACCTTCCATCCTTGACCTTGGGGAAGTCTCTAGTCCAAAGGACCCTAAACATCTTCCCCAGGACCTGGTCTACATAAGCAGCTCCATTTCTGTTTCTGAATCATTGGATCTGAACATGTAAAGACTACTGGGGATGGGATGTGGGAGCTGGGGAATTATGTAAAACAACAGTTGAGGAAGACCTTGGGTTTTGGTGTTGGCTTCAGGTGATGGGGCTAGAGACAACAGGGGGGATGGTAGTTTTTTTTTTAATCGAGACAGGGTTTCTCTGTGGCTTTGAAGGCTGTCCTGGAACTCGCTCTTGTAGACCAGGCTGGTCTCAAACTCACAGATATCCGACTGCCTTTGCCTCCTGAGTGCTGGGATTAAAGGCATGCGCCACCAACACCCGGCCGTCTTTTCTTTTTAAGACTGCCTCTGCTTCCTGAATGTGAGTTCAAGGCCAGCCTGGTTTACAGACTGAGTTTCAGGATATCTCTACTTCCAATGAGACAAAGTCCATGATCTGTATGTAGACTCTGGGCCACCATCAGGAAATTAGTGTCAGGTTGGAATTGAATTATGGGATCATTAGTTGGTGGAGGAGAATCAGAGAATTTGTTGTAGAAATTACATGGGGCAGAACAAGTACATGAAGGAGCCCAAAGTCTGACTCAGTACAACAGGGCTGGCAAGCAGCAGAGCATAGAGAGGCAGGCTCCAGGAAAGATGTGCACGAACAGGTCTGGGAAGACGGGAAGACTGCTGTGGGTCCAGAAACCAGTGGTTTTGACTTGACTCAGGAGAGTCTCACGCTTTCAGGGGAAGGACAGGGCTTTTAATGAACTATTACTTGCTAAAGAAGACAGTATGGTGGTTTGGAAGGAAATGGCCCCCAAAGAGAAAGGCACTATTAGAAAGTGTGGCCTTTTTGGAGTGGGGGTGGGCCTTGAGGTCCCCTACGCTCAAGCTATGCCCAAGGTCACAGTTCACTTCCTATTGTCTCAAGCTCCTTCTCTAGCACCTGTAGACAGATGTTTCTGTTCCTCCTGGTCCTGCCTCCCTTCATCCCCAGATAAACACACAAAGACTTATATTAATTATAAACTGTTTGACCGATGGCTCAGGCTTCTTATTGGCTAGCTCTCTTAATTATTAACCCATTACTATTAATCTATGTATTTCTACATAGCCTTATCTTACCAGAGACTGCCTGGAGCATCCTTTCTTCCTGGTAGCTACATGGTGTCTCCTCGGGCTTCTCTCTCCTCCTCTCCCCAGAATTCTCCTCGTCTGGTTGTCCCATCTATACGTCCTGCCTGACTACTGAATAATCAGTGTTTTATTCATCAACCAATAAGAGAAACATATATTCAGAAGGACATCCCCCATCAAGCATCATGTCTGCCTGCATGCTGCCATGTTCCACCATGATGATAATGGACTAAACCTTTAAACTGTAAGCAAAGTTCCCCAACTAAATGCTTTCCTTTGTAAGAGTATCTGTGGTCTAGAGACTACATAGAGAAACACTGTCTCAAAAAACTAAAACAAAAGAGTTGCTATGATCAAGAACAAAATGAAACAAAAGAGTTGCTGTGCTTATGGTGTCTCTTCTCAGCAACAGAAACCCTAACTAAGATGATGTGCCTTAAAGTCGTATGAACTGATGCCTTAGTTTGGATTTTTATTTCTCTGAGAATACACTATGACCTTGGCAAATCTTATAAAGAAAACATTTCATTGGGGTGGCTGCCTTACAGTTTCAGAGGCTCAGTCCATTATCATCATGGTAGGGAGCATGATGGCATGCAGGCAGGTGTGGTGCTGGAGCTGAGAGTCCTACATCTTGCAGACAACAGGAAGCTGACTGATAGTCATACTGAAGGAAGCATGAGCAAAAGAGACCTCAGAGCCCACCCCCACAGTGACACATTTCCTCCAACAAGGTCACACCATCTAATAGGGCCACTCCCTCTGGAAGCTATATTCTTTCAAACCATCCCACCCATGATCCCTGGACCGGGTTTTATTTTTATTTTAAAAATGTCTATTGATTCAGTTTTCTTTCCCTTCTTTTTTATGGGGGGAGAGTTGGGAGTGTATTTGTAGACAAGGTTTGTGTTAGCCTCTTACTACTTGGCATAAGAACCAAAGGAAAAGGGACTTATTTCAGTCCTGGTGAGCTTTGCATCTAGGCTCACTGCAGCAGAAGCTATTAACTTCATGGGAGGCAGGAAGTGGTGGGGGGTGGAGAAGAAGGAGAGAAAGAGCACCTAGGACACATCCCCAGTGACCTAGTGAGTCTAAAGCTTTATACTTAATTTATCTCTTTATCACAACTAAGAAAAACTTTAAGTCTAATTATTCAGTCTATCTTCATCAAAGACCCTAAAAGGGTATAGTGTTATCTAATGACAGGAACATCTGGCTACCTGGACAGTCATCCAAAGTTCTTCTGTAATATTGGAGCATCCGACTTTGGTCTGCAGGCCTAGTATATCTGACAGACATTTTTGAGAAGCAGGGAATTTTGAAGGACTATCTTACCTTGTCTTGGCAAAGTTTGGCAGTCACTTTCTTTTGTATCCCACTGGTCCAGTTTAGACATTGAGCAAAGACAGTTTCTTTGCTCAGGTAGCTAGTTTTGTTTTTAAATGAACACATAATGGAAAGAGGTAAGTGGGGGAGGAGAGCAGAGTGTCCTTGTGGACTCTGTCCTTTGACACTCAAAACACTAAAGGGGTCTTTCATTTCCCTCACTCCCTTCTTCCCTCTCCCCCTCTCTTCTCTCTCCCTCCCCTCACTCCTCCCCTGTGTCCCTTCTTACCCACCTTCCCTCCCTTCCTTTCCAAAATCAGAAGTAAAAAGTAGGAGCTGGAGATGAGGCCCCAACACCAGACTTCACAACAAACAGCACCGTTAGTGTGGCCCTGCCCAGCCTCGCCTCAGACTGCCATGGGGCTGCCTGGGTCCACAGGAGCCAGCTCCCGTGGCCACATTTAGAAACCAAAGACAAGCACTTCACCCTGGTGTGCCCCCAACTATCACCAATGACACAAAACTAACAACACAAATCTTTTGTGGCATTCAGCCTCAAAATGGGGGACTTTTGCATCCTACTGAAGTACTCTACCACTGAGCCACATCCTCAACCCTTTCAGTATAACAATTATTTGGTCAATCAATTAAAGTTTTTATTAGAAAGGGGATATACTATATTGGCTTACATGGCTTACACTGGCTGTCTGCACACTGGAGAGTCTGGGAACTGGTAGCTGCTGATCCATAAGGCTGAACCCTCAGCAGTTCAACCCGATGCTGAGGGCTGGGAGGACTTCTGGAGAGTTACTGACTTTAGGTTCACCTGGGAAGACTGAAGGGAAGGATGGCAGCAATGGTATCTACTACAGAGTAGATGCACTCACAAGCAAGGACTGAAAGTGGTCAGGCAAAAGCAGCCTATTGTCCAGGATGGCCTAGAACTTAACTTTATAATCTGACTGCTCTAGAACTTGTGATGATACTCCTGGAATTACCAGCATGAGTCACCACAATACAGCAACAACAATAACAATATTATTTATATGTATATATTTTATATGTATATGAGTGTGTGTGTGTGTGTGTGTGTGTGGTAGTTTCTCATCAACCACCAGCTCGCAAATAACAGAGGCTTCTTATTAATTATGAAAGCTTGGCCTTAACTTAGGCTTGTTCCATTAGCTCTTATAACTTAAATTAATCCATTTATGCTAATCTACGTTCTGTCACGTGGCTCCTTTCTCCATACTGCCATGCTGTTTGCTCCATGTCTGGCTGGTGATTCCACCTTCTTCTTCCCAGAGTTCTCTCTGTCTGGAAGGCCCACCTATACCTCTTGCCTAGCCATTCGTCATTTAGCTTCTTATTAAACCAATCACAGTGACATATCTTTACACAGTGTAGTCAAATAATCTTGCAACGTAGGTGTGCACTTGTGTGATGTGTGACAGGTAGCTTGGAGCTTGTAGCCATGGTAGAAACGAGAGACCCTGCCTCAGAAACAGGGTGGAAGGAGAGAACTGACTTCCAAAGGTCCTCTGAGGTCTGTGCCATGTGTGCCATGGCATGCTTGTACCCATACCCATGACTTCCCCAGTGTAACAACAACAAGACTTGCTTTAGAGCAGTAGTAACCCTGATTCTGTGCCCCTCACCTAAGGCTGCGTGAACTAATTGCAGAAATAGGCCCTACTCACACATTCAGTTGATCTGAGCATAAGTACAAGGCATCCCAGAAGAAGTGGCTTTTCAGTCGGGTGATACTGGAATCGTAGCTGGATATCCATGTGAAGTGTTACTTGCATCTTGCTTCATATGACCAGCATCCAAAAACCCATCTCTGTGTGGAGTGTCATACCAGGCTGGAGCTCTGTCCATACTTATGATCCACAGGGAGTTGCTGGTTGGCAGGCAGGTGATGGCTTGCAGCAGTAGGACCTTGGTTCCCAGCACAGGTTGGCTTATACTCATGAGTCAAGTTTTAAACTGCAAGGGTCTGGAGAGAGAAGGGGGCATGTTAACTGCTTGGAATATAGGGGATACTTGGTCTGGCTTACTAGAGGGAGACTGGTGCCTCCCTAGGCTGAGTTGAATTTTTTAAGCTGTATTTTGAGTATTTTTGGTTATGTGTCTCTGTGTGGGCATGTGCATGTGACTGCAGGTGTTATTGGAGGCTGAAGGCATCAGATGTCCTGGTGCTAATATTACAGGCAATTGTGAACTACCCAACATGGGTGCAGGAGGCACCTTCCTGCTGCTTTGGGAAATGGGAGGTGGGTGGTTCTCTTGTCTTGATACCATCATAAGCATACTTCTGTTTACAAATCAGCAAATTTCATTCTGACAAAGGTGGCCAGACAAGTAGAATGTACACAGACTCTTCCCTGAAACTGTTAGTGTGTTTAAGGCAGTAAGAGACTGTATAGGCATTTCCAGTGTCGGGCACACATGCTCGGTTGGCTGTCTTTTTCTCTTAGAGCTTTTTTTTTAAAATTAGGTTTATTCTTTTGATTTTATGTGAGTGTTTTGACTACATGTGTGTATGTACACCGCATGCATGCTTGGTGTCCATGAAGGTCAGGGTTCCGGATGGTTGTGAGACACCATGTGGGTAATGGAAGTTGAACCTTGGTCTTCTGCAAGGGCAACAAATGTCCTTGCTGGCTGAGCCATCTCCCTATCCCCTTAGTGACTTAGTAGTGCTAGTCTACTGGGTTCAGAACATGTGTGTCTGAGAGATGTCCCCACCCCATTAGGTCACCTATGAGCTGAATGAATTTAAACTCAGCTCCTAATCTCACAGGTCTCAGTGGGTCCTGGAGACTGCACTCAGGTCACTGGGCTTGATGGCAAGTGTCTTTTCCTGGCGAGCCATCTCACCAGCCAGAGACCTCTGCTCTTAAAAAATAAATACAATGTAAATGATACGAATAGTCCTTTAAAGGTTATTTCCAGGCTACCTACTGTGTGCCAGGCCTTCTTCCAGATGTCTGGCTGTGCCCATGAACCTCACATTCCAGATAGCTGTACTGCCTCATCAGCTTTTGAGAGAATTCATAGGACAATACACAAAATGTGCACACTCCCAGCCTGGCCCCCAGCGGTTGCTGCTTCATCATCATTCTCTAGAGTGTGTCTCCATGACAACCAAGATAAACACGCCTCCCTAAAGGAGGGGGCCGGTGAATCCTTGAACTTACTGCTGAGAGGCTGAACCTTTTGGAATAAAGATAGAGGGCCGGCTGGGGAAAGAACGGCCTTTGAGTGCACAGTCGCAGGGTTAAGTCAGCCATGAAATTAACGAGGAGTTAAGCCGACTTCCTTCTAGTCACATCTCTGTGGCTAGGCTGCTGGGATAAATGTCTCCCACAAGGTAACCCCATGTCTTCAAGGGAAGCATCCCTTCTTGGGGTCACTATTTTCCATGTGAAACAGAATGCAGGATTCTGCGGCAGACCCAGCCCTGATGGTCCCTGCATTAGAGGTCTACTCTGGCCTCCAGGTCAAGAGCACAGACCAGCTCTCTTACAGCGCACCAAGTGCAGCCTGGCTCCCTCCACCTGCCCTGTTGCCTGAACTGGGAAGGAGCCTGAGGCAGGGGACACACATCTTCTTTAGGTGGCTCTGCCCTGCCCCCACCTGTTGCACCCATCCCTAACCATTGTGCCCAGCCTCAGCCTCTGACTGGATGGCAGGCATTGCTCCTACTTCACATCCAAATAGAAACCACAGCTTCCATCTTCCCAAATAAGCAGCCGAACAATCCCATCCATAAGGAACAGCCCCAGACGAGGAGGCAAGCAATGGAACTTGTGGGAACAGCCTAGAGGGTCACTTCCCCCAGTCTCTGTAGGTCTCCAGATGTGCTGGCTGACCTCTGCCTGTGAGAGGGTGATGGAGTTGGGAGTGTCTGAGCCACCCAGCCTGACATCCCAGCAGCCTTCCCTGGCTGCATCCCCCACCCCCCAACCCCCACTTCATCACCCTCAGATCACAGCCCTTCCCCTGACACACCCAAAGGTCCTATCCCCCTGCCTCTGCACCTTGGAGCTTGTTCTTTCTAGCTGCTTTTATGGGAGCGCTGCACACTTTTCCTCCTTTTAGCAGAGGTGGCAGGAGCCCGGTACTCACACAATTCAGCCACGGCGTGCTGCTGGAACAAAGCTTGCAGTATCAGAGGCTCAGGGTGAAGATGCAGGCCACACCCAGGCCAGTGGGGCTTGTGGGAAAAGGAGGAGGACAATGGATGACAACACTGACTCTTCACAATCGGCTCAGAGGAGGAAGAGGCCACATCTACTTGTGTCTTCTTGGCCACAGCAACCTTATCATTATCATCTGTCGTGGGGAGGGGCTGCTAAAGGAACCCGGAGCCAACTGTGCAGTCCACAGCAGGCCATTCTTGGATAAAAAAACCCCACTGCATAATGTAGGCATAGACACAGATCAGGGACCTGGTAAGCAACTGTCCACCCCAGCCTGGTGAGAACCAGAGTGATCTGGGATTTCACAATAATCGCAGCTCTAAGAGGATGGGCAGAGGGACACAGGCTGCTCAGGGAAACAGCTGGAAGGCTGAAGAACTCAGAAGATGGTGAGACTGATGGAGAGGGCAGGTACCCACAGGAAAGGTGATCAAAGGTGGGGAGATGTGACCAGAGGAGGGAGTGAAGTAGCCCCAAGGAGGGAGGGTGACCACAGTGTCTGGTGGGCCCACCTCACCCATTTGCCCCACAGCAGCCATGCTGGAAAGCCACTCTGGATAGCTACCCCCTCCCCCATGAGCTTGCCTAGGCATAGAGGGAATTCACTGCTGGTGGACTTAGTCTCCATGCTCTCATTTTCCCTCCATGATCCAGGGCTCCCGGAAGGTAGGCCGCCTGCTTGCATGGGGACAGAGCCAGCAGCTCAAGGCCAGAGGCTTTCTTCACAGTGCTTCCTGGAGCCAGGGGACCTGGGACTTTTCCCACCCAGGTAGGACAAGGCCCATCCTCAACCCAGACGTGGCACCTAGGCCCTCAAGCCCACAGGCAGGAGAGTAAGCCTCATATAGTTGCTCTTTCTAGGGATATCACAGAGCTGTGGCTCTGGGGGTTCTCAGAGACCCTGGGTTCATCAAGAAGGTGCGGTTACCTCAGCTGGAGCAGGGGAAAGTCTGGTACAAGACTGTCTGCAGGAAGGACTGCAACAGTACCAAGCCGATCCCTGTAGCACAGCTTGGCGTTCATTCCATGACTCCAGTAGCATAATTTCCTGACTCTACAGACAGGAAGAAGCGTGCTGGCCCCTCAGGGCATCATGGGGGCTGGCAAACACTTTGCAAGTATCACAGGGTAGAAGTAGGATGAGCACCGGACCCAGAGTCGTGGGTCTTAAGTTCAAACCCTGCCTGTGCTGTCCATGACTCTGTCCCTGGGGAACCAGCTCAGCTGAGCGTCTGTGACATTGGGTGGAATGGCCTTCATCACACAGTGGGGTGACTGGAAGTCTTCTTATCTTCTTGATATTGGGTCCTGATTGAACGTTTCACACTCCTGTTTCAGGGATGAGCATGTGGCATCACGGGCAATAGTCCCGAAGGAATTCCATTTGATGGACTTGTCCTTCTTTGCCCTAAGGACCTCAGCATTTCCCTCAGCAGACCACCGAAGGACAGTGATGAAGAAAGAGTACTAAGAAGTCTTGGGAGTGCTTTGCTGACCCTTCCTGATCCCAGTGAGATCAGGAAAGCATGGCATCTGGCCGTCCTGAGCTGGTGGGAAGAGTCAAGAGACAGCAGTGCATACAAGCCTGCTCCATGCTCTCGCACACAAAGACCTGCCATAATTGTTTTTTGAGGCAGTCTCTACATAGCCCTTGTGTCCTGGAACTCGCTCATAGAGATCTCCCTGTCTTTGCCTCTCAAATGCTGGGATTAAAAGTGTGTGCCACCATGCCTGGCTTGCCATAGTTTTGTAAAATGTTAATTGATTGATTTTTTAAAAAGTATGTTTTTAATTGAAATAAAATCACTGTACTTTCACTCCTCCCTTTCCTCCCTTAAACTCTGTCCATGTTCTTTCCACTCTCATTGACAGTCTCTTTTCCTTGATTATTATTGCTATGTTCATATAGGTACATATTGCACAAGTATGTAAATACAACATGCTGAGTGTGTTGTTGTTAGTCTGTGTATGGCTTCAGGGCTGACCATTATGTGTTGAACAACTAATAAGAGAGCTCGTCCCTGGGAGAGGCTAATTCTCCTCCCAACAATCATTAGTTGCTCGAAGTTCTTTGCCTAGGAATGGGACTCTGAAAAATTTCCTCTTCCAGTCTTACCTATGCAACCATTTCTAGGAAACACTGTTTCACAGCATAGTTCCTGGTACTCTGACTCTTGCAATCTTTCAGCCCCATCTTCCACAGTATTCCCTGAGGCATAGATGCAGGAGCTATGATACATAGATGCCATCCATTAGGGCTGAGCTCCCGATGATCTGTTGTGGTTTTCTGTGATGGTGTCCGTTTGCAGTAAAGACAGACTTCTTTGTGAAGGGTGGTAGCTACACTTATCTGTGGGCATAAGGATAAGATTTAGGATGTAGTAAGGAATTACATCCTTACACTTTGCCAGCATAGCTAAGCAGCAGTAATAGATGCTTTTCTAAGGCCCATGACCACACTGGCCCTGGGAAGCTAGGCAATCTAAATGAACTAGAGAGTTCTAAATAGAATAAATAAAAATCACTAAGAAATACCTCAGAAGGTGTTCACCATTCTTTGCAATTAGGGGAATACAAACTAAAACAGTCCAGGCATGATTTCTCTCCTGCTGAGTGGACCTTAAGTACAGTTTCACAACTATCAGTTACCATTGACATGTGAGTGCCACTTACAGGACTTCACAGATATTTTGCCATGTTGGTCATTGCCATGGTTTGTAAGATATTGCAGGTATATAGAATAGTGTAACCACTTCCCTCCTTTGGCAACTTGCATAGTGTTTTCTGGTACCATGGAAGCTAGACCATGGGAAATCATGAAATTTGCAGGTAAATGGACAGAACTAGAAAAGATTATACTGAGTGAGGTAACCCAGACCCAGAAAGACAAAGGCTCCATGTTCTTGGTCACTTGCAGTTGCTAGCTTCAAACCCTCAGATGTAAGTACAGAGTAACCACAGAAACCAGGAAAACATAAAGGCAACGTAAGTAGGATTTAAGTGGGAGCCTGGGGGGAGTCGGGGAGGAGTTGGGCCTGTGAGGGGAATAGCAGTACACAGATGTTATGAAGTGAGAGATGGAAAAATGGGGGAGGGAGCTCCAACTGGAGAGGAGGGAGGAAGGTCAACACAGGAGAGAGATGAGGGACAAGAAGTGCCAAGGCTGCTGATGAAGCCACAGGAATCATACTATTTACCTACCTAAAATAATACGTAGTATATATAAGCGTACACATGCCGCGCCTGCTGTGCAATCAGTATCCGAGAATGTGAAGGGGGTATTGGGATTGATGACACAGAGACCAGAAGGCTCCTCAAGAAGGCTCTCCTTTATTCCTACCCTGGCTGGTTATTATATACCCTGACACCAGAGGTGGAGGTGGGTGTGTCTGAAGAGGCGGTTAGTCTTTGGAAAAGGTCGAGGTCAGGGTGTTCCTGTGGATGAGCCCTTTTCAGGAACTTATTGGGACCGGTCATTGTATTGTTTTTAGTAAACATTGTCTCACAGCTGCCTGGTCCCGGGCTGATGGGAAAGTGGGTCTCTGGCCAAGGTCTGTTGTATACACACACACACACACACACACACAGTTAAACTAGTTGGGCTGACAATGCTCCTCACAAGAATGTACTAATTTATCTATTTGATGTGTATAGGTGTTTTTGGCTGCATGTGTGTCTGTGTAACCTACATACCTGATATCTTTAGCAGTCAGAAGAGGTTGCCAGATCTCTTGGAACTAGAGTTACAGATGGAGCTGCCATGTAGGTGCTGGGAATTGAACCAGCATCCTTGGTAATAGCAGCCAGTGCTCTTAACCACTGAGATATCTCTCCAGCCACAAATTGCCATAGTTGGGATGACACATTGACTTAGTTTAGTGCTGTGAGATAGCCATTCACTTCCGATATTACAATTTAGTCAGTCAATGCCGCATCTTTTTGAAGATTAAATTCAGATCTCATACATAAAAAGCAAACACTACCAACTGAGATGCGGCTCCCAGTTTATAAAATGAACCATTTTTGCTTGTTTGTTTGTTTGTTTGGAGACAGGGTCTCACTATGCAGCTCTACTATCTTGTGAGTCACTGTATAACAGGCTGGCCCCAAACACTCACCAAGGTCCACTTGTCTCTGCTTCCAGAACGCTCTGCTGGGATTAAAAGTGTGTGCCATTGCCTCTGGCCATTTTTAGTTTTTTTTTTGTTTTTACGACACAGGGTTTCTCTGTATTGTTTTGGAGGCTGTCGGTCCAGCCCAGCCTTGAACTCACAGAGATCCGCCTGCCTCTGCCTCCTGAGTGCTGGGACTAAAGGCATGCGCCACCACTGCCCGGCCACTTTTAGTTTTTAAGAGGCTCCTAAATGTAGTGGCCAGTTTCAGGACACTATTCTCCTCCAAAGTGAGTATATATTTTATGAACTTTTATATATTGTTTCAATTATAGTAGCTTATTATGTATATTTTAATTAAATCTCTTCTTTGGCAGTTCCATGCATTTATATAATGCATTCTTATCTCTCTCCCACCCTGTCAACTTCTCTTCCTCCTCCCTACAAACCCTCAAATTCTTACCTTTTTTTTTTTGTCACCCCCTGAGTATGACCAGGACCATCATTGTGAATGTGGGTTTGAGACTATCCACTGGAGCCCGGTGAGCTCCTCAGTGGGTATGCAATAGAAGATATTGACCCCCGCCTCACAGAATCTATTGATAGTTCAATGGGGAGGACTAGGACCCCATTGTCTGCCCCATCCACATCTGACTGCTGACCAGCCCGTCTTGCTGAGACCCAGGTAGCTGCTGTAAGTTCATGATTGCAATGGCTGTCATACCCCGAAGGTGGCAATGGGCAGGCCCTCTGTCTTCTGGCTCTTCTGTGCTATAGTGTATTATATATTTTGTGTGTCACAGAATTCTTACCTCACTTCTCTTCTTTTTGATGTCTGCCTTTACTATTCTTGCATGTTTTCCTCTTCAAATATTAGTCAGTCAGTTACACAGGGAGATTTCTCTTTGATGGTAGTTGATGCTGAATTAGATGAAACTGGGAAGGTTGACATTTGTATCATATTTAATCCTCCCATCAGGGAACACGATCTGTTTTATATATTCATAGTTTCCAGTAAAATGCATACACACACACACACATTATTTATACTCCTATCTGTGTAGGTCCTGCTCTGTTTTGTTGGATTTACTCCAGCCAAGGGGTTGAGTTGCTATCATGATTGACACCTGTCTTTGTATATTATAATTCACCATAGCTGATAGCTGGGAGGTTTATACAGGCAGGCAGCCCCTTAATGGATTTGATTTGTTTTGTTTTGTGACCTAGTTTTTCTTTAGGTTGTTAGTTCAATTTTCTAGATAGAAAGTCCCATTGTTTGACAGCATTTCATGGTAAATCCTGATTCTTCTCTGTTTCCTACCCTGTTATTCCTGTCTTCTGTGGCTTTCTCATTTGTTTGGATTATTTTGTGTAATTAAAAATAGGTTTTACTTTAAATCACTATTATTTTTATTTTTTTATTAACAGGAACATTTGTCAAAATTACCCATGGAGGTTTTAAACCTTGCCCTCAGAAAAAGCTACAATCAGAGTTGGCATTTGTTTTTATCACCCGGGGATCAAATAGAGAGTTTTGAGCAGACTAGGCAAACACTCTGCTGAGCTACAGCCCAGCCCTGAATCCATGGTTTTCTTTTGATTTTGAGATGGGATCTTGTGTGACCCAGGTTGTCCCTAGCTCACAGTCTCCACTGGTCTCCTGAGTGCTGAGATTACACATGTGCACCTCCAAGGTGGTTTTGTTGTTATTTTTCAGTATTAGTATTTAAACTCAGCTTAGCACTCCACCATAGAGCTACATCCTAGGCCCCAACCAGACAGTCTTTGAAAGTTCTTCAGGAAGCTTTGTTGTTGACACACACAATGTGTTTGAAGCCTGGCTGGACTGGAAGTCAGCAAATAGCTCAGGCTACCTCTCCTCAGCCACAGTCCTGCTCAGTCTCCTGGGTGTTAGGATTGCAAGCACCAGCCTTTGGACTTTCCAGGTAGCTCTGATGTGTCCTTTCTGTTGAGGCCCTGACTTGACGGGGCGTTGTGAGGTCCCATTTTTGCTTCTTTCCACTTCTCTGGGAATGCTAGGCACTTCTCTTGCAGTTTCCTGACAGTAGTGGAGAACCTGGCTCCAGGTTTTCTTGGCGTTTGCATTGGGTTTTTTATTTTATTTTTCAGTGAAGTTTCCTTTTCCCTTTCAGTTCCGTTTCTGACTTGCTCTCTTGGCCTTCACCTGAGATCCAGGCTCTGATGCTCCTGGGGTCTCTGCACTTGGCAGGGTGATACTCTTCTTGCCACAGGTGTGTGGGGACCAGGACTCTTGTTTGGAGACCTCCCTTCATGTGGCATACTTCTGCATCTTGTCACTTTCTTAGCTGTGGTACTAGTTGGGAATTTCATTCATGGATTCATCTGCCACTTTAGGTTGGGCTTGTCCAGTGATTTGTCCTTCTGGGACCCAGGGTCTTTTGTCACTGATTTTATGTGCCATGTCGCTTTGAGGTAGGGTCAATGAAGCTTCTTAGTCTTTTGCATCAATTTTTCTTCTTCAACTTATTTTCAGTGATGTTTTATCTCTTTCTTTTTTCTCTGTGACTTTTCTTCAGACCGTGGAAGGGTAGTATATGGCTTTCACCCTGACAGCTGACAGATGAGGAGAGGGAAGGAACTGCTTTCTCAGTTTTCACCAACAGTTCAGGCTGTGCCGCTTCTCCGACAGTCCCCCTGAAGTGTGGCGCCTTCCCAGCAGCACCACCGCAGAGGCGCCTTCCCAGCAGTGCCTCAGTTCCGCTGGAAAGGAGAGCTGCAAGAACCAGTTTTAGAAATGTTTGTGAAAGTTCCACCCACACATCTTCAGACCAGTTCTCACCCAGGTTTACATTTCTATGTGCTTCTGATAGAAATGCTTCTCACGTAGCCCAGGCTAGACTTGGACTCCCGTGTGTGTAGCCAAGGTTGACCTTGAATTTCTGATCCATCTTCCGGTGCTGGAGAGGTAGCTGAGAGTTCTGCATCTTGATCCATAGGCAGCAGAAGTGAACGCCACACCAGGCCCAGCTCGAACATCTGAGATGCCAAAGCCCATCCTGATAGTGACCCACTTTCTCCAATAAGGCCACACCTCCTAATAGGTCCACTCCCTATGGGCCAAGCATTCAGACACACGAGTCCATGGGGGCCATTCCTGTTCAAACCACCACACTTGTCACGCCTTCGTGTATGTGAGACAAGCGCTCTACCAACTGAGTCGCATCCCTGCCCCCTCTGACTTTCTAATCAGTCCCAGGGCAGTCGGACGCTGCTAGAGTCTGGAGGTGGGGCTGTGGTTGCTGAACCAAAGGCAAGGGAGGCTGAGCTCCTTCCCCAGTACAGACAACATGTGGAAGCAGGAGCCGAGGGTTCCTGTATGCTCTTCTTCATGTTTTCCTATCATCTCATTTCCTTGTGTTTCAAACCTCTGCATCACATGCATAGTGACCTACTGAGGTTACTTAATGTCCCTCATTGTCTTTCATCGTCCCTGATAGTCTCCACTTCTGTTTGCTCTCGTGCATCTGACCAGATTGAACCAAACAAGGAGAAGCAGGCTTGCTCAGTGTGGAGCCCCCATGTCTGTCCCACTGCAGAGCTCAGCTGTGTTTGGAGGGTCTGCCTTGGGTTTGCATCTTTGACTTCCATTTCATTTTTCTTCCTTATCAATTACTTTGCTCAACTTTCTTGAGCTTGTTTTAAATGTAGCAGTATTTTGGACTATGCAAGTAGTCTGTTCATTTCTAATCTTCATTTTCTCTAATAAATGTATCCTAGCCTCTGGTTACTGCTTTGAAAAAAGTTTAGAAGTTTAAAAAGAAGGGCGTTATGTCATTCCTTTCTAAGTGGCTGACAATTTGACTGTGATGTTTTAGAGCTAGTCATGGTGGCCCAGGCCTGCAATCCCTCTCCTTGGGTGGCTGACATGGGAGGATTTTGTAAATTCTAGGCCAACCGGGCTATAGACCCAGTTTTAAAAAAAGAGCCAGATGTGGTGGTGCACACCTTTAATCCCAACACTCACGAGGCAGAGGCAGGAGCATCTCTGGGTGTTTGAGGCTGAGATGTTCTATACATCAAGTTCCAGGCCAGCCAGGGCAACATAGAGAGACTGTCTCAAAAAAACAAAACTAAAAGGAAACAACGAAAACCTTAGTTCAGGGATGAGGGCAAGGCACAGGGGCACTGTCTTGCTTCACGTGTCTGAGGTCCTGGGGTATCTCTGTCTTACACACACATATACACACACGTTATTCTGAAATATGCTTTGTAATTTGAAGAGGAAGTATTCTAACTAACGACACTGTTTTGAGGCTGCTGAATATGGGCTGCATGGATTTTTGAACGTGATTAAGAAACACCTATTATCAGGGCTGGAGAGATGGCAGTTAAGAGCACTGGCTGCTCTTCTAGGGGACACCAGTTTGATTCCCAGAATCCACATGGTGATTTACAACCATCTATAACTCCAGTTCCAGGGGACCTGACACCATCTCTTGGTTTCTGTGAGCACCAGTCATGCATGTGGTAAGTGCAGATGAAACATTCATATACATAAAATAAAATACATGCTTACACCTGGGGGATTTTTGTGTCTCTTTAAAGATGAAGCCTTCAGCTTCTCCATTTCTTCCTTCCTTTCTTCTTTTTTTTCTCAAAATAGGATTTTTTTCTGTGTAGCCCTGGCTGTCCTGGAACTCACTCTGTAGACCAGGTTGGCCTTGAACTCACAGAAAACCACTTGCTTCTGCTTCCCAGAGTGGTGGGAATTAAGGGGTGTGCCAACAACACCTGGCTTGAACAAAACTTTTATCTAGAAGTGTCTTCACGGTGGGCAGCATATCTGGCCTCATACCTGGTGTAGGTGGTGAGATCAGTGAATGCCCAGCCCTGAATGGGACGCATATCACCCCTCCAAGGTTTAGAGGGCATCGTAAAGAGGAGGGGTGAAGCGCTGTGGAGCACTGTCTTCTAGGCCTGTAGTGGCCTTTGCACTCCGGAGCTCACAGCAGCTACAGGTGACCTACGGCAGACTTGCACAGGATTGGGCCCATCAACATCCTGCCATGGAAAGGGGAGGGGCTCATGAGGCCCCGCCCTCCCTGAGGATCCATAGGCAGTTAATGGCGGCTGGGGAAGCAGGTAGAGACATTTTAAGTAGAAGGGGGAAATTTTGAAAGAGGAAGTGAATTAGCAGGAAGGGGATAAGAGAGAGGGTGAAGGGCGAATGTGATCATTACATGCATTATGAAAACATTGTAATAAAATCCATCATCATTTATCACTAATATGTGCTAATACAGTGTTTAGCAACTCCTCTATCCAGGTCTGGGAGCCGAGCTCAGAGGTGGATGCATGTTTAGAGACTCTTCCTGACGGACCCTTCTCCAGCCCCTGGCAGTCTCTAATCTCCTTCAGGGTCAGAGAGAGTGCTGTCCTGAGCTCTTCAGGAAGGAATCTCTCACCATCTTCTTCATGTGTTGCCGTATTTAGTGTAGTGTTTCCACGGATCATCTATGTTGTTGCATGTAGCTCATCATTCCTTTGCAGACTGATAGTCCACTGTAGTGAGCACACGCTTTTTACACATTATGTCAGTTAACCATCACGTGTGTTGTTGCCATGGTTTGGCTTCTGTGAGTGATGCTGGTGACCAAATGTTGGTGTCTACCGAGGATTAGGAGTGCTAGGTGATAAGCAGTCCCTCTGTTTAGTTGTTCTGGACGTGGTGAGACCACCTAATTTTCATTCTAGTCGCCTTGCTTTAGCATTCCCACCAGCACTGTTGAAAGGTGCTAACACATTGGAGTTTCTAACGCAAGAAATCTCTGTAAGATTCAATGCTGAACGTTTCCCCTATTTTCTTCTAAGAGTTACATAGTCTTAGTTCTTATGTTAAAGTTTTAGATAATTTCCAGTTAATTTTTAATGTATGGTCTGAGGTTGAGTTCCAGTTTTGTCCTTTCTTACCTTTATTTTCTAGTTTTCGTGATATTATAACAAGACTTTGTCTGAAAAGAAACCTGATTTTTAAAATTTGGTCTTGTAGTACCCTTTTACTGTGCTGCATGTTCCCCTAGCTCTAGTAATTGTATGCAGTGTATTGCATTCCTTAGGATTTTCTACATATAGGGTCTGTACATGTTTTTATTTTCCTCCTTTCCAATCTGGATGTAGTTATTATTTGTAACTGAATGCTTTCCCATCTTCTATGCACACACATTTCTGTGGGGGCACTAATTATGCTTCTTCTAAAGTCTTAATTGTGTTTGTTCAGTTGCCTGTGGGCCCTTGAACGTTTCCAGGGAAGCGCAGGCTTCATTCTTTGTGGTGCTTGTTTTCTTGGGTGTGTGTTCAATTGGTGGCTCAGGGCTGTGAGCTCATTCATGACTTTTCATTTCCTGTTTACCAGGTGAGGATGATGCAGCTCTTCCTGCTGCTCCTTCCTAGGCGACAGGGAGAGGCAGCTAGCTCATCTGTGAGCCCTAGTGATGCGCTTCCCAAAGTTCGACTGCTGTTCTAGTGGTGGTGTCCAGGCTCCGTCTGGCCTCCAAGGCCAGGGTGTCCTGTGATTCTGCAAGTTGAGGAAGGCACGGACTGCACTGCTCTCAGCATCTGGCACATCTCCTTACACACTTGAGCACACTACGCCTTCCGCAGAAGTTTTGGAATTTATTTTGTTATTTCGCCAATTGTGGTAGCAAGGAACTAGAATTCCAACCTCATTGATTTTATTCTGTTCTCTGTAAAAAAACAAAACAAATAAACCAAAACCCAAAACCCAAAAAATGGACGTGTCATTTCTCTTCCCAAATGTTGCCATGGGGATGGGCACGGATCGTGCTGAGACAGTTCCTTGTACACTGAGATCCCCTCACGTGTCTGAGAACAGTCACATTTCCTACTGACAAGCAAGCTAGAAGGTGCCTATGGGACCTCATAGAATCAAAATGTCCAAGAGCCTCCCCACACGGAGTCCCAGGCATGAGAACTTTGCAGATATTCTTGACAGCCCCCGGTGCCTCACTGGCAGTGCCCACACAGCCACTATACCTGCTGACTGCTGTGGCACAGTGGTTCACAGTCCTGGTGCTGGTGTGGGCACTTGCACAGACAGAAGATACATACATACCCCACTCCTCTGCAGCAAGGACTTGCATGCATCCACTCCCTGCAGCAAGGACTTGCATATATCCATTCCCCCGCAGCAAGGACTTGCATACATCCATTCCTCTGCAGCAAGGACTTGCATGCATCCACTCCCTGCAGCAAGGACTTGCATGCATCCATTCCCCTGCAGCAAGGACTTGCATGTATCCATTCCCCCGCAGCATGGACTTGCATGTATACATTTCCCTACAGCATGGACTTGCATGCATCCACCCCCTGCAGCAAGGACTTGCATGTATCCATTCCCCCGCAGCAAGGACTTGCATACATCCATTCCTCTGCAGCAAGGACTTGCATGCATCCACTCCCTGCAGCAAGGACTTGCATGTATCCATTCCCCTGCAGCAAGGACTTGCATGCATCCATTCCCCTGCAGCATTGACTTGCATGCATGAGAGCTTGGAAGCCTGTAGAACCCTGGAGTGGGCTATTCTTTCCTTTCCGCTGCTGTCTCTGTGATTTCCTCATATGCCCACCCTTTCGAATTCTCTCTCAAGGAGTTTGTTGCCACTCCTTGTTTCTGTTTAGTCCTTTGTGCTCCCTATGGTGTGACCAGCTGTGCTGTGGGAAGGTCAGGGAGGCTGGTTCAGGTCACTGGCTCAGACCTGGGAGACGGGGTTCATCTTTCCTACTCTCCTCATCCTAGGCTGAGGAGGTTGAGCACACGATGGAAAAAGAAATGGCAGCTCATTACAGAGGGGCTCATCTGCTAGTCACTCTGTCTGGGGTGAAACACGGGGCTCACTCTGCCATGTCTCACTCTGCCCTCTGCAGACCCGTTAAGCTTTCACTCCTGGGGACACCACAGTGAAGTGGTTGGTGGGGAACCATCTTTTGTCTCCAACCATGTTTTTGTCCTACCCTCCCTCCAAGGATGGAGTAGGCAAACATTGGGGGGTGTTCAATCTCAGGATAACAATTTTGAATGTGTTAAATAACAAAAAGATTGCCACCTAGAATTTGACCTTTCAAATAGATCAGGTTTGAGCTCTCGGTGAGATGCCAGCCATGAGCCCTTACTTCCCTGAGAAGTGTTGCGGCTCAGGGAAGCTGGGGGCATGGTGGTACTTCGGGTGTTAACTGAGAGCTATGCCTGGCAGGGCAAGTCTGTAGAAAGTAGCTCCCCAATGGGAGCTGGAGGAGTCTGCAAGGCTGGAAGCAGCTGCATGAAGGAATTCCCACTCTCAGCCCTAGTTTAGGGGTTGAGGCAGAAATGAGTCCCCCTGCTTGCAACTAAGTCCTGGAGGCTGGCTAGAGTGAGCTCCTTGTGCAAAGGGGATGGGAAGCTGGGCAGGGCCTCATGTGTGGAGCCTCTGCTGAGTCCATCTCCAGTGAGTCTCAAAGGCAGTCTTCTCTTTCTTTCCCATCAAACTCTTGGGTCCTGATTGGCTAACTGTGGGGATGCAAATAAGGTGAGAAATGGGACCAATAAGGGAAAGTCAAGCTGTCAAAAATTTCTGTCTCAGTTGCTTCATAAATCTTTGAAGGTGCTTCCTTTTTCTTCTCTTGCTTGGGGTTCTCCATTTTATTCAGCTGGTTTACATTATCCAGGCAGGAGCTTATATTTCTTTTGTTCTTGGGGCTTGAGTAACTTGCAGGGAGCTTCATATCAGTCAGGAAGCTTTCTATGGGAGGGTCTCCCATTTCCCATCTCCATCGACAGGAGTGGAACCTCATCCTCAGGTCCAAAATGGAAGAATGGCTGAGCTCTGGGTATAGACAACTCAAACCAAGCATAAGAGGCCCCAGGCAGGCCAGCTATAACTCGGCAGCTGGGATCAGGCCCAGTTCCAGCCATTGGAGCAGGTTGTCTACACCAGCCCTCTGTCTCTCTATGCAAAATGACTGTTAGTATGTTTATGGGATGTGGCAGTCCTGACCAGCTGAGCAAACAAAGTCCTTCCTTGCATTCCTCATTCTCTTGCTTTCTCCATCTACTCATTCATTCACTCACCCACTCATTCATTAATTCATTCAGTGGCATGGTTGAAAGCCTGCTATGAGTAGCACCATCCACGCCTAGACTGTTGAAGATTCTTGTGTCACCATCCACGTGCCCATCCTCTGTGGTTTACGGGCGCTCCCAGCTCAGAGCCTGTTGGCTTGCTTTCTGGGAACTAGCATGTCAGAGCTGAGGAATCTATCCAGCTGTAATCTGTTGAGAGAAAAAGCATGCGTTATATCAGCACCCACATTGGAGTGAGGCAGACAGGAGTAAAGCACTGTTAAAATTATTAAAATCTGTCCAAATCAATGTTAGTTTTGGTAAGTCCTTTACGATAACATGTTTTGCCTCCTGAAGTTCATTTCCCAGAACAACCTGGTGGTGGTGGGGAGTTTATGTGGCTTACATCTGCTGAAGGAAGCTGAGGCAGGATCCCAGAGACAGAAACTGAAGCAGAGACCATGGAGGGGTACTGCTTACTTGCCTGCTTTTTAAAAGTCCTGTAGTCTCTTAGAAAATTCAAAAACTTCAAAAATCCAAGGTCTCTTTTAAAATCCAAAATCTCTTAATTGTGGGCTCATGTAAAGTAAAATAAAATAAACAAAAGCAAAACCAGTTAAATATTTTCTTACTGCAGGAGAAAAAATCATAGCAAAGCTATAATCCAGAAGTGTAGATCAAATCCTATTGCCCAGTTCCCAGCATCTTAGACTCGCTCATTAGCTTCCAGGCTCCACAAAGCTTGGAAAACCCCAATTCTGTGGCTCACCCATCATAACACACACAGCTCGTCCAGAAGGCTTGGCAGCTCCATTCCATACCTGCTGTGGCTCTTGGTGGTCACCCTACAGTTCGGGAATCAACACTGGAGTCTCCACTGCAACCAAGGCTATATCTTCACCAGTGGTTCCCTGGCCTCCCTTCAGGGACTCTGACCACATGGTGTGAAGCATCTATGACCCCTCTAACCCTGGGGTTTCCATGGCAGCTGATGATATACCTTTACCATGGCCTCTCCTGGCCTTGCCAAGGTGACTGTGACCCTGCCACATAGTGCCAAGCCTTGGCTGTTCTCCATAACCTCTCCATGTCTTCAAGTACCACGAAGGAGGCTATAATACATTACCGAGTTTATCTACCAGCTTGAGGTGTGGCCTTGGCTCCCTTGGCCCATCACTTTGTGTCATCACTCTAAGGAAATTCTCCCTAGAAGATTTCTCCTCAATGATGCTGGTCTGTTATTAATCGCAGTAGATTTTCCAGCCCTGGGTAACCAGTGTGCATTCTCTGTTAAGCATAGAAGGCTTCACTTCAAGATTTTTTTCTTTTGTTTCTCAAGGCAGGGTTTCTCAGTATAATAACCATAGTTGTCCTGGAACTCACTTTGTTGATGAGGCTGGTCCCAAATTCCACAGAGATCTTCCTACCTCTGCCTCTCAGTGCTGGGATTAAAGGCGTGTGCCACCAATGCCCAGCTCCACTTCCAGATTCTTACTTAAAAAAAGAAGTCACATAAATGGTCCCAGAAAAGCCTGTGTTGGACTCTCAGGCTTCCCTCTGAAACACAACATTTTTAGAGCTCCTGCAATAGCCCATTAAGCGCCAGCAAGCCAGTCCAAAGTTCTAAATGCTTCCACAGTCATCCCTGCACAGTCATGTCTGGCACAGCGATACCCTGTGTTCTTGGAAGAAAATGTTTGCTTTCACAGGTTAAACTCCATTCTCAAGGGAAGCCAGGAATTCAAGGTAGGAACAGAAGCAGAGGCCATGGAGGAGCACTGCTTACATTCAGCTGACTTTCAGAGTTAGCCCAGAACCGCCTGCCCAGGAACAGCACCACCAGAGTGGGCTGGGACCTCCTTCTTCAATAAACAGTCGTGACACCACCCCATAGCACCCTATGCCATCACCAGAGAACTTGCTCCTTCCACAGATGCCTGACGCCCCCCCCCCCCACAGTGCTATTTGGAGCTGTTCCAAACTTTAGTAAACACAGATTTGAAGAACCATTTCTACTTCGGCCACAGGGGGGCGCTTCCTGGGTGGAGCGCCTGCTATGATTGGTACTAAGGGGCAAAGCAGTGAGAAGGCAGTGAGACACTCTGTGCTACCTCTCTGGTGTTGCAAGGCCAAGTCCAGTAAAGGCTTGTCTCGGGGGTCTTTCCTTGGCCACTTTCACTAGTGCAGACTGAGGTAGCAACAGGAATGAGAAGCAGAGAGCCAAGGGTTGCTGCAGCACTGAGGGCTCCTGGAAAAACCTCAGCTTTGAGCCACGATTCCACACCTGAGTGAGGGTTTCCCGGTGATGTCACCTGGCCTGGCACCATCCTAGGGCCCAACACTATCCATGACTGACTGCCGACAGTGCTCAGTTTAGGATCCCCAAGGCTTCTCCCAAACAGGCCAGCGTGCGTTTCCAAACCCCAACCCAACCTCTTACAGTTCCAAGGGCCCCTGCAGCCTGGATTCCAATGCCCTGGGCTCCTAAACAGCTGGTGCTGGTTTCCACTTAGCTGCTGAATAGCTACCGCCTTGGACCCGCCCACCAGCGATATGTGCAGGCAGGAATCGGCTGTGTGATGGAGACAGACCTGGTGATCTCTCCTGGTGACGCCATCTACCCACAAGGATCAGTCCCTGGTGGTCACAACTGTCTGTTCCTCGGGACCCTGGCTGTACATCCAGTTTTTCAGGGGGTGTGGCAGGTGTGCCGGCTGCACCCCAGCTCCTGAGTGCTGTGACAGAGGCAGGCATTCCAGAATCCAGCAGTGACCACCGACAACTGGTGTGACTGGGGCAAGTAGTCAGTCACTCTGTGGAGAGAAAAAGGAAGAGCTTTGGACTGGGAACTCAAACCTCTCCAGAGAACTGACTCCTCTCTCCTGATGATAGGGTCCCTGTGACTCAGTGACCTCCCGCCAGGTCCCACTTACAGATCTTTGGGGGAACAACCAAATCATATCCAAACTACGGCACCCCTCTCCCAGCCAGGACATCAGCTGACTTCCACAAACCCCGGTCAGCCTTGGGGAGTTTATTATTCTTTAACAAATGTTTTCTTCAAATCCCAGTTTCTGAGTACCTGCCCTGTTGAACCGGGTAAGGCTGTTTGAGGATTGTGTGTGTTTGTATTGCTGGTGGGCACTCTCCTGGTATCTTACATGTGTTACCTCACTCATCTAGAGGAAGTCTTAGTTTGCACCTTATTAATGGCACTGAGCCAGCTGTTTGGAGAGCCTGGGGGATTTGCCTACATTTGTACAGTCAGTGAGTGGCATGGCTGGGACTGAGACTGGCTGTGGCTGGTGCTGCCAGTGACAAGTCACCAGCTCCTTCCTGAAAACCGTGCTCTGTGTGGTCTCCAAACAGCCCCTTCACTAAGGGACACCATGATCTTCCAAATAAGAGACCCATGTGGCCACAGAGGTCCCTCAAGATCAACCTTCACAGAACCAGGCTGGAGACTGGCTCACCATTGGGGGTGGTGCACATTGTATAATTTCTTTCCAGGGAAGTTGTTCATCCCTCCCCTTCGTGTGCATTCATTCACACCAATGTTTGGCTTCCTAGTTCTTAAGGAGTGGCAATGGAGTTCTAGCTATGCCGAGGAGAAAGGGACGTCGTCTCACAAGGCACCGGCCACATCTCTTCAGGCTGAACATCTGACATCAAGGAGTCTCAAGGGCCACACTGATCGCTGTCCTTGGTGCTGATCTACAGATTGCCTCCTTGTGATCATTTTCCAAGGACCTCAGCCCCCAAGCAAGCACCCCAAGGCAGAGAATGGGTTATCCAGTCTCCTCATCAAGCTGGATTAGACTGGCTGTGGTGGTACATGCCTGTAATTCCTGCACTTGGAAAGCTGAGAAAGGCGAATGAAGAATTCGAGATCAGCCGTGGTTACATAGTGAGACCCCGTCTAAAGAAGATGAAGGGAGAGAAGGAAGGGAAGGGGGAGGCAGCTGTGGAGTTGTGGGTATTAATGGCAGCTGATGCCTGTCATCATTTTAGCTTCTCCTTATCTCTTCCTTATCTCCCGAAGTTGGCACCGAGTCCTTGTGTGGACCCACTTGCTGTAGGGTAGTCACTGGAGATAGAGCTCCCCAGGGTGGGAGGGCTACAGCAATGGCTGTTACCCTGAATGAGTGTCCTCTCATAGTCCTTTTCCCATACTCAGGAGGCTGAGGCAGGAGGATAATAAGTGTAAAACCTGCCCGAATTACAGAGTTAGTTCAAGAGCAGTCTGGCTGACTTAGATTCTCCTCAAAATAGAAACAGGAAGGGGCTGAGGATCAGGGGTAGAGTGCATACCTAGCACCTGCAAAGTCCTAGATTTGATTCTTAGTCCTGCCAGAACAAACACACAGCAACTAAACCTCAACTCAGCGGCCAGCACCATCTGGCTCTGCTTTACTTTCTGTCTCAAGATGACGACTGAACCTCAGAGACACATTCGCCCTTCCCACACGCTGCCTCTGGTGTCTGTAAACATTGACTAGGATCTGGACAGTTCCTAGTGATGGATAACTCTCCTAGAGCCATGAGGAGTGGAGACCAGAGCTGAACGTCTTCTTTCTCCCAGATCTTTCTGGTCCTGTTAATTTGTCAATAGTACCCATTGCATGCTAGCTTCAGGCTCAGGCTCTTGGCTCAGGTCAGAGAAAACATGCTCCAGTTCCAAGAACTTACTTGTAATCAGGCTGTAGGGTTTGTCCTTCCACAGTCTCATGGGAATTGCCAGTGCCGCAATAGGAAAAGCAGAAATCAATGGTAGAAGATAAAGTGTAACACCGATACATCAGAAAATTAGGTTACTCAAAAGGGACTCTTCTGAGCTGGCCATGGTGGCTCAGGTCTGCAGTGTCACACTGGGAGGCTGAGGTGGGGAGGTCACTCGGTCCCAGGAGCTCTGGTCAACTTTGTCTTAAAAATGAAACAACAAATCCCTAAAGGCCTGACCCAGTGTCCACTACAACCACTTGCCTTCCCTTTATTAAGGAATTTCAGGAGCTTGGGATGAGACCAGATGGGGGACACCTAGAAGGCCTGGAGCCCTGGGTCACTGCTAGGGCATGGTATAGGATGTACTTGATTTGTGATTTGTGGTCACAAAGGATGAAGCTAGCACTTGGCTCGTTGTACACAAGCAGGAGTGAAAACATCAGATCTGATCAGGTCAGAAATGTCTGAGTTTTCATTGAATAATTCATGCCGCAGACGTAGCATAAAGGGAGTAGTTAGCAGGTAAGTGTTAGTTCTCAGAGGTGTGCAAGTTCCCAAACCTGGGTGAGCAGGATAGTTCATTCACAACTAGTTGATTAAAATGGAGTAATACAGCTTTGCCAGTAGCTAATATGCATACTGAATTTGGCACCTTCCCCCATCAAATGTCAGGTGATTTTGGATGTATTTATAAAAGGCTTCCTGATGGACAGACCAGCATCCTCCACCATAAACACAGAGCAACTGTCCCTATGTGACCCCTGCTTCCCAGACATTATTTTATTGTATAGACATGATTCTCTTGTCTTTGCCTTCTGGGCGCTAGGATGACAGGTATACCCACCATGCCATGCCCCTTCTTCTGTCCCTTGTAGGATTATTGTCATTGTCTTTACCTATAGATAAAGGAATGCATATACACACAAACACATATAATCAAATATACCATTGTTCAATAAACTTATGCATCTGAGAAATTAAGAACAAGAACTCTAGAAACTTTGGCTGGTTTCTACTTACCCATTTCTCAGTGTGTGCCAAACCCTTGTCTGGTTTGTGAAGAGAAGTTTGAGGGAACTCTTAATGCTGAGCCCCTAAATTGATTTTCTTCCTTTGTGCTCTTACAAGGCATGAAAAGCCATTCTCAATTTTGACCATACTATGCCTAGATGCAACTTTCATGTTTTGCACTTTTCTACTTCTTTATTTGTGGTTTTCCAGGCAGGGTTTCTCTGTGTAACAGTCCTTGCTGTCCTATAACTTGCTCTGCAGATCAGGCTGACCTTGAACTTACAGAGATCCACCTGCCTCTGTCTCCCAAGTGCTGGGATTAATACTTTTCTATTTACTAAACTTATTGGATATGCAGCTTACTCTCCGACATTAACTTAGGGGAGTTTAAAATGCCATTTTTTTGTTTTAAATATTGTTCCTGTCTTCTCCTATTGGTGTTCCTGTTGTAAGTAGTTACACTTAGCTGTTCCACAGTTCTTAGATACTGAAGTGCAGCTTTTGCACCCCCTTTCCCTTTTCTGTTTTGGAAGGTTTTGTTCATATTCTCAAGTCTAGAGACACTTTCTTCATGCAAGCCTGCTAACGAGCCCATCAAAGCCATTCTTTGGTTTGCCCAGCTTTTAACTTATTGTTCGGGTAAAATAACTTCCCAGCTGCATATCTGCTGGACTGGAAACCCAGCGTCCTTGGAGCAGAGCTGGAGAATGACCCTGAGAGTCCTCTCTACCAGGAGGCTTGCTGTCACCACACAGCAAATTCTTCTAAGGAGTTATTGAAATTCATGATACTACCCCCCCTTTCTTTGATAAAGGACAAGTGTTCCCAATTGCTGACATTAATGGAATTTTTTCCCCTTCCTAAATGTGGTGGAAAATGTCACTTTTCAAAGCAGGGAGAGATACCATCAAATTTAAGTGTTTGAAATCCCTGTTGAGCCATTGGCAAGCTCACGGAGGATGGCCTGAATTCTCTCATCCCCAGTACTGGGAACCGAAAAAGAAAAAAAAAGTTTTAGTGTTGAGGCTTTTAGGACTAGTGGGATTTTAAAACTTGAACTGAATGTGTATTATGAGACCCCACTGGAGTCTATGTGGCTAGGACCGAAATGTCCTGGTTTAGATTGAGCATGTCTTCTCTAAGCTTGCCCATGTGCTTGAATACGTGGTTATTAGATTGTGGTGGTGTTCTGGGAGCCTGTGGATGCTTTGGGAGGTAGAGCCTAGCTGGAAGATCTCTGGGTGGGTGGCTGGGGGGACACATCCCCACTTCCTGACTCATCTGTGCTTTCTGGGTCACTGAGATGTGTTCTTATTGTCATGGAGCTGGATTGCTGCCATGGTGGATGTATCCCCTCAAACTGTGAGCCAGAGCAAACTTCTCATCCTTTTAAAGGAATGGTCTTACTCCAATGGCTGGGGTAGGCAAATTGGAAGATAATTTTATGTAGGTGTGTATGCAAGTATATATGTATTCTGGGATTAAGCCCAGGACTTTGCACATGCAAATCAAATGGCTTACATTAATGTTCACCTCCAGATCAGAAAAGGAGACAATTCATTCCGCAAAGGACCTCAGCTCTGACTGGGAAGAGAGAGACTGTATGGAAGTTGGGAGGCGTACCCAAAGAGGTTCCAGGTATCTTTTGAAAAGAAAGGTTAGATGTTCAAATGGAGGAAAACAAAGAGAGACACAAGAGAAGGTGTGCCACACAAAGCACGTATGTATGAGACCAGACTACTGTCCCTTAGAATGTGCCTGGAAGAGATGCAACACAGCACTCAAAATGTGCCCTTTTTGACTGGAGGACTATTTTGAGAACTAGCAGACTCAGAGAAGATGTGTCTTATGGTGTTCATGTATAAGAGTCCTCTTGGGTGTGGTCCAGAAGTATACATTCCAGGTCAAAAGAAATGTACGTGTTCCACTCTCTTGGGAAATGTCCAGTGTCCATTTCTGTTGGCCGTGTCTTTGTAGAGGTTCCATTGTGCTACTCTGTGATAAGTGGCATATCACCACCAAGTTGTTTGTGTCCTAAACCAAGATTCTAAATCTGCTCCGCCCCCATCCCCCCACTCCCGCCCTCTGCTAACTTGAAAAGAGGAAATGCCTATTTCTATTTTGGCTCATGGTTCCAGAGGTTAACATTATTGTCTATTATTCTGTTTCCTTGCCCTTGACTCATAAGAAAAATAATTTAGAAGTGGCCATTCCCTTTCTGCCCCTTTCTGAAGGTAAGGCATAGTTCTTCTGCACAGCCCGCCTGAACACTGGTTCAGATTTATGGAATTGTGGTGATACCTTGTTTGTACAAATAAAGCATGCCTGAAGGCCAGAGGGTAGATTTAGCCAGTAGCTAACCACAGAGGTCTGGAGGTCTGTACAGACAGACAGGAAGTAATATGCTTGGGTGGAGAGAGGAAGTGATTAGGTGGGAGGAGACAGGAGCTCAGTCTCTTTGCAGCTGGGAAGTTGGGTAGGTAAGGCGGCTGTGGTTTTCTCCTTTGTCTCTCTGACCTCTCAGCATTTCCCCCTATATCTGACTCCAGACTTTTGTTGTTGAGACCTATTGGAACTCGTGCTACATGGAATGAGTGTCAGAAATAAAAGCAGTCAAGAACTGTCAACTAAATTAGTTGTGCCTTTTTCCTCTGGCAGCAATGTCATACCCAAATGGACCAGAAAAGAGCCTCAGCCTGATACCCTGGAGTCGTTATGCCATCTGTCTGACTTCTGCATGGGAGGAGCTGTGTCCTGGTCACACGCATGGAATGATTTCAGCTCCCAAGTGATAGAATTACAGATGTGTGTCACCATTCCCAGCTCATGTGGAATCAAACCAAAGGCTTCACGAATCCTAGGCAGACACTCTACTAATCTGTGGTATCTCATTTTTTGGTGATGACGTATTAGGGTACACTTACACATCAGAGCACCAAACAATAGCATAAATAAACTGTGACTGTTCTCAAATTTGATTTTGCTAACACAGATTGAGTATACCTTATTCAAAATGCTTGGGGCAAGAAGTACTTTGAATTTTGGATATTTTCAGATTCTTCAATATTTGTATATGCCAATGAAATATCGGGGGGGGGGGAATACCCAAGTTCAGACACAAAATTCACTTGTGCTCCATAAATATTTTACACACATAACCTGGAATATCTACCATGTTTTACAGTGCCTGCTGTTTGACTGCAACACATCCCAGGAAGGTAGGTGTGGAATTTTCCACTTGTGATATTTTAAAGAAATCATATTTTGATGCATTTTGAATGTCAGACTTTTGAATTAGGGACATTCAACCTGTTCAGAAATGTGATACAGACAGGACTCTATTTACAGGGTTAAAAAGCCATCATAGCTACTGGAATGGAAGGGTCTTACAGTGACAGAAGAACGGTTACCAGACGAGGAAGGAGATTTGGGGAGGAGGAAGTCATAGCCAAAGGACCCAGGAGATGTCTCCGAAGCAGCAGTGCCTTACTTCTTACTGCAAGTGGTGGTTTTTGTGGGCGTTCTCATTTTGATTATTCTCCAACCTATAAACAGACATTTCACATGTTCTTCTGAATGTAGGACATAGTTCACAAAAAAACCCCAAACAAACAGGGGAGTGCAGGAAGATGCCTGAGGGGCGCTGGTAAATTTCCTGTGGGTTTAGTGTGACCACAGAACCATACGATCCCCTCAACAGTCCTCAAACAGCTGAGGGGGCATGTGGAGAAGGTGGAGTGGGGTCATCTGTCACTGGAGATTGCCAGGGGACAGATCCAAAGGCAAAGGGAGGGATGAAGTGCAGGGTGAGGGTACAGGCAAGACTGTAACAGGCAGCTGAATAGGAGGCAAAAGTCAGGAGAGAGAGCTGAAATGGAAATGGGGAGACTCACTGGGCCTGGGGCCAGAGACTCTGAGACTACTGATGCCTCTGGGACCACAATGCTGGCAGCTGGCCAGAGTGATAGTCATGGTGGCACAGGGATGTCCAGGCCCAATTCAGAGTGGGCAGGCTGTTATGAGTCCATCAGTAGAATGTTGCTGGCTTGGGGTCACAAGAAAACACTTAGAATCAACTAATCTGGGCTCATAGGCGCTCACAGATACTGAACCGACAACCAGGGTGTCTATATGGGTATGACCTAGGCTCTTCGCATATGTGTTATGGTTGTGTAGCTTGGTGTTCTTGGGGAGCGGGGACTCTCTCTCACTCTTTTGCTTGCTTTTTGGACCCCCTTTCCTCCTACTGGGTTGCCTCATCCAGCCTTAATATGAGGGCATGTACCTATTCTAATTGCAACTTGATATGTCATGTTTGGTTGATATCCTTGGGAAGCCTGCTCTTTTCTGAAGAAAAACAGGAGGAGTGGATCTGGGGGAGAGGAGATGTGGGGGGAGAGACTGGGAGGAGAGGAAGGAGGAGAAACTGAAGTCAGGATGAAATATGAGAGAGAAGAATAAATAAAAAATAAACCTTTAAGATGTATTTAAAACCTACAGATAGTATCTGAAGAGAGAGATGGCAAGGCGTTCACGTGGGAAAGAAGGTTTAATTTAAATTATTTCATAAGAATTACAAATAATTTTTAATTATTTCACACAGAAAAATGTGCTCTTTTTGGTGTATGGGATCATGTGATCAGCTCTGTCGACGAGGAGGCAGGTGTAGTTTGTTACACCTAAAGGTTTCTGGTTAATCCGGGAAACCATGCATCCGTTTCTATCTCTGCTGTTTTTCTCTTTTCTAGGACATCGCTTAAGAAGAGACGTGTAGATGAACTTTTCTGAGTTTGGCGTCTTTCATGTAATGCAGCCAAGAAACAGTCAAGTCATGTTCAATGCTAACTCTATTTTACTGTGGGGAAGTCTTCTGTTGTTGGGGGTACTGCATTTTTTAAAAATAAAGAGTGTTGGACAAGGCTGGGATATTTGGATGCAGGAGAACGAAGCTTCATAGGACAAGCTTCACTCTTGATAGCCTTGAAGGATGAGAGAACACTGGGTATGTCGGTTGTTGATCTGAGGCTCTGAACCCAGGACCTTGTCTGTGGTAGGCGAGAGCTATACCACTGAGTCACATCCTGTGGCGGTGTGTGTGTGTGTGTGTGTGTGTGTGTGTGTGTGTGTGTGCTGCATTCATTTACCCATCCATCTTCTGCAGAGTTTTGGGGGTTGTTTCTGGTCTGTGGCCATGGTAGAGATTTTAAGAAACACTTTTTCTGGAACTGACAGAATGTGAGATTCAATCCAGTAACAATTTAGAAGGCTTGGACTTCTCTTACCAGCCCCACCCAATTGATGTGTGTGGATTAGTCATGCTTTACAAGGGCACACAGGGTGTTTCCTAAAATAGGATACATCCTAAGCTGTAAATAATGCTAAGAACAAGCCAGGCACAGTGGAACATGTCTGTTAATCTCAGCACTTGGGCTAAAAGTCCCTAATCATCCTGGGCTACACAGAGCCTGTGTCTATAGTGCCAGCTATTCTCAGGACCAGGTGGAGGTTCACTTGAGTTTGGGAGTTCTACACCAGCCAGGGCAGCATAGCAAGATGCCACGCCTCAGAAAAAAATCAGGCAGACTGGTGACGTCATAGCTCAGGAAATCAATGATGAGGCCATGTGTGAGGTTCCAGGTTTAAGATGCACACACACACACACACACACACACACACACACACACACACACAGACCCTTAGTGATCTGTCATTGAAAACCTTCCCACAATTAACACAGAAACCCACAGCTAGACAACGAGCAGAGAGTGAGAGATTTTGGAGCACTTGGTCTTAAGTGGAATGTGTTTAGCATGCACCACCCGCTAAGGATTGAGGATCTGTGTGGAGGAGGAGGCAGAAAGATCGTAAGAGCAGGAAGTGGTGGACTCCAAGGGAAGCAGGAAAGTGGAGTGATTCCAAGGAAACAGCCTTCCAGACACAACAAGATGGAGGCAAATATGAACTTGAAAACTGTAACAGCACCTTCAAGACCTGCACCAGCTCAAGCCCACCACTGAAAAGGGGAGTGCAAAATTCCATCCCTAACCAAGATTCTATTTGCAATGGAATTGCTACCTGCTAGGAACAAGAAAATCAGTTTTCTCCAATGGACTGTCCTATCACCCCCCACCCCAAGCCCAGGAGGAGTTGGCCAACACAAAATGGACGCCATGGTTTTTGTTTTTCTGTGGGATTTTTGTTTCATTTTGACTTTTTTTGTGCTATTGTTATTATATTTGCTTGCTTTGGTTTTGAGGTTTTTTTTTTTTGGAGAAAAAGAGTGTACATGCAGTTGGTTGGGTAGGGAGGTGGACAGGATCTGGGAGGGACTGGGGGAGGGGAAACGTGATAAAAACATATTGTATGAAAAAATTTAAGTAAAAAAGCAAAAGAAAACTGAATATTCACTAAAGATGGGGCAGGGGAGAGGGGTGGGTGGTGGTGGGGAAAAAACCAAAATAAAATCTTTTCACAATGCAAATCCAGGAGCAAATGCCTTTTAATGTTGTCAAGTGAATTGCTGTATTCTTTTAAAGAGTCTATTGAACACATATTTACCTTTGCTTATATGTTATACACACAGAATGCTTTTTAAAGTTCACATCAAATGAACAAAAAGTAAAGGGAATGGTGGGAGGAGATACAGATTGATTAAAATGAGCCATATTGAAGGGGGGGCTGTTTGGCGTGCTATGCCTACTTTTTGACCTCTCTTGTCATTTCATCCTCATCACCATCACCACCTTCATCATCATCACTTCATCAGTGGAGATCTAACCAAGGGCCTTATGCATACGAAGCAAGCTCTCTACCACTGAGCTGTATCCCCAGCCTTCATCTCCATCATAGTAGATGTCTGACGTTTTCCACGAAGTAACATCACTGTGTAAACCCTCCAGCAGCTCACTGTCTGTGTTAAGAACGTAGCAGGTTAGTGGTGCCTGGGTCAGCTGCTCTGTCACTTGGCGCGCCCTGGGATCTCTTCTCCACTGCTCTCACTCTGGCCTCCTTCCAACGGGTCCTGGACCTCAGGTTTGCCCTTGGCCTTGCACGGGCCTGAGATGCTCACTCTTCCTAGTCAGCATGACTCGATTCTGACAGGTCTTTGTTCAAATGCCCTTTCATCAAAGCCTCGATGGGCCAACCCAAATAGATCCTCCAAGGGCTACAGCCGCATTTCATAGGTCCTTTCCTTGTCCTTTCCTCCAGGGATCTGTAGCTGCTGAACGCTTGCACGGCTTTCTGACATCTCTCTTTTCTGTTTCTTGCTATGGCTATGCCAGCTCCAACCAGGCTGGGACCATCACAGCTGTACCCAGTGCCCAAATCAATGTTGACATCCAGCATATAGTAGGTGTTACAGAAACTCACTGAATGAGGAAGAGAGGTCTTCGGTCTCTTCAAGAGGTGCCATCGGGCCCCTTGAGATCCTCTACACAAACCTGCCACCTGTGGCCTTGCTGTGCTGTACTTGTCTGAGTCTAGCTGCCTGCCCTGGTCATTCTGGACCCTCGGGGCTATCTTCTCAGAGACAGAAGACTGATCTTCCTAGTGGTTCTGGAAAAAATGGGAGTCATAGACTCTCTCAAGGTGACTTTGGAGCCTTGACCTGTGCCTGCCAGCTCTGAGATCATGCAGGTTCACGTCACTTCTCCAGGATCAGTTTACTGTCCATGGGGAACCCAAAGTCTGCAGGGTGACTGACTGGGTGAAGGGAGCACGTTCACCGACAGGTACCCCTGATAAACATTTTCGCAGCTCCCTTAGAGTCGCCAAATGGGTTTTAATGAGGCAGACACATCATCTTCGGGGCTGCTGGCTGCCATATCCATTTTCAGAGAAAGCCTGGCCCGCCCTCTCCCGCGGCACCTTCGCCCCGCACCCTCTGCTGCGAGCCCCGCGCCCTCCCGCTCGCTCCCCGCGCTCTCGCGCCGCCCGCTCTCCGCGCTCGTGCTCCCGGGCGCCGGCTGCGGAGGGAGCTGCTCTGCCCGCAGCTGGCGCAGCGCGGGGGCGGCCGCGGGTGGGCGGGAGCCGCGGGCCGGGGCGCCGAGCATGAGCCGCCGGCGCCGGCCGCGCGCTGCTCGGGGCCGGGCTGCGGCACGAGGGCGGCTCGGGAGCGACGCTGGCACGGACCGAGGTAGGCAGTGGCAGCCCCGCGCGCCCCTGGGGTCCTCCGGCGGGCCGTCCCCTCGGGTCGTTAGTGCGGGCGGGCGCGGGTCCGGGGTGTAGGGCGACGTGGAGCCCTGCGTGGAGTTCCTGGAACTCTGCCCCGGGCTGGACGGCGGGACCCCTGTGCCTCCTGCACCTGCTGCGCACCGGGCGGCGGGTTAGAGCATGGAGGGAGCGCACCCGGTGGCAGGCGTGGGCACCGCTGGCAAGTCGCTGCCCAGGGCCTGGCGTGGGGGAGGGGGTCGGGGATCGGAGGAGCTCGGGGCTGCGCAGTTGGAAGTTTCCATTTGCTCTTGTGCATTCTGGGTCCGGGGTGGCATCTCAAGCACTTGCTGTTTGGCAAGGAATTGGGGCATAAACGCTGCATTTGAGGGTAGAGAACCAGGGGCATGGTGAGGTGCATCCCTCTGTCCCGTGGGCCGGGGTCATTTGAAGGACCGTTCGGGAGCGCAGACTTCGACAGGTACAGCTGGTGTGTGTGTGTGTGTGTGTGTGTGTGTGTGTGTGTATGTTTGTGTCCTGTTGCCTGCTGATTAAGGAGGCACTGTGTTCTTGGGTCCCTGCTCTGTGCATCTCAAGCTACCTCTGAGAGATTGCAGGTAGTGGATACGGACAGGAAGCTGCCTTTTGGGAGCTGCATGGGGCCTGAGACTTGGAGGAGGCCAGGCTCCCTCTTTTCCTATTCAGGACAGTGAGCCCCCTTTTCTGTTCACTTTCCCTGCTTTTATTAGCCTTATCCCACTGTGGGACAAGGGAAAGACCTAGATGGCCTCCGCCCCAGGGTCAAGTTGGCCTACAGGAGCCTTGTCTCCCAGGGCTCTCCCACTCCCCCCCCCCGCATTCCTTCTTGTCCACCCCAGCCCCTGTGGGCACAGAACCTGTTCTGCTGGGCCTTGGGTTCTCCACAGCAAAGCAGTACCTCCTGTCCTGGTAGGGAATTGGGAGGCCACATATTTTGACTTTTGAGCCATGAGCAGGCTGCAGACATGGTTTCAACAGAATGACACCAATGGTTCTGATGACTCCTTGGGGCATTTTCATGTTGATCTTCAGTGACACCACTTTGGGACCACAGTACCCAGCCCAGAAAGATATCCAGAGTGGGAGGGCATCAGGGACTCTTAGCTGTGTGGTCTGGGGACAGGGGAGGGGCTTCTCTGCCTGCCCAACCTCTTTTCCTTTCTTGTCTCTAGGTCTGTGGATTGTGGTGGCTCTGCAACCCTTTGGGTGGTTGTCAGCTTGAAGTGTGTGTGTGTGTGTGTGTGTGTGTGTGTGTGTGTGTGTGTTTTCCTGGATCCACAAGCTCTGCTTCTGAGAAGAGAGTGACCAGACTCCATGATAAATTGCGGAAACTGTGTTTTCTTGCACATGTCCCCTGGGGTTTGGGAGCCCAAGCAGATGTTCCCAGGCAGGAGTGCAAGTGGCCTAGCCCCAAAACCATGCAGGAGTTTGTTTGTTTTCCGAGATGCATCTTCTTGCTGCCAGTGGATGGCTGCCTTTTACCTGGCAAATTGTGGCAATGGAACCGTTCACACAGAACAGAGTGGCTTTTGGTGTAACTTAGCAACTGCGGACAGAGGAGGAAGGGGAGGAGGAGAGGGAGGAAGAGAGAGAAAAGGAGAAGGTGATGTGGGCAGTGCATGGGCCTTGTTGAGGTGGTAAGTGGCTCCTGCATAAGGTCCCTCCCCCAGGACACAGGCAAGGAGCAGGCCTGGTAACTGGGTCCTGGAGAGGCAAGCAAATGGAAGTTGGAACCCGCTGGAATGGTCTCTCTCCTCATTGGTAGAACCACAGCAAAGGGGCCTGCAATGAATAGCTTAGGTTGGTGGAACTTATGTCCTTAAAACTGTTTTCTCACAAAAGCCACATTGCAAAATAGGTCGAGAGAAGATGCCCTGCCAAGGTAGGGGGCACTGAGCTTCTTACTACAGTGGGGCGAGTCTCAGTGGACTGTGATGCCCATGTCTGCTTGGTCCTGCACCGCAGGAGAGACCCCGCTGGGGAGGGAGACCTGGTCAGGGCATCTCTGGACTCTCTGCCAGGTCCCTACCTTCTGCTCTCTGGTGGGACTCCTCCCTCCCTCCTTCCCGCCTTTCCTCCTGAGGCCATCTGCTCCAGCCATGGTCTGCTCTGGCTGTTTTTCTCTCAGAGCTTCCAGAATCTGCCTTGTGTGATTTCCGCCCACTCCAGGCTGCCTCCCAGGTGCCTTTGCTCTAGTTGCCCACCTCCTCCTGCCTGTGAGTGTGCACTTAGCAAGGAAGCGAGGCAGGGAGGAGGCAGGGGTTCTGTGTGGCATCTTGGAGGTGACGGCTGTGGGAGAAGGGCCTGGTGACCTCTGGTCACTTGCTGGGCCCCTGGCCCTTCTGGGGGTCTGAGCTAGGCATGCAGACCTCTTTTTGATTATATGTCTTTCTCCCATTTTTCTGGGCCTAGATAGAGAATGGTGCTGTTGATATGTGTAAAAGTTAGACACAAGGCATGTGCTGGCCCAATTCAGAGTGGGCAAGCTGTTAGGAGCCATCAGTAGAGTGTTGTTGGATTGGGGTCACTAAGAGGATTCCATACAGCAATCCTGGGATGCAATTTGGGAAAGTCGGCTGGCATCAGCAGGGCCATGATGTGACTAGAACACGTGAGTCTGGGTCCACAGGGCCGGGATGTTCAGTCAGCTCAGCTGGGATGGGGCTGGGGCTTCAGGGCCTTGTGTTCTGGGAGAGCTGGCAAGTGATTGCCTGTGGCAGCATACAGTGATAGCGAGGAAGCCAGGGTGTAAATGTTACCCGTGAGTGACCCTAAGGATGACAAGGCGGGGTACTGTACAGGGAGACACGAGTGTGTCTGAATAAACACCTTCCATCACACGGGCGCCATGAAGCATGTTAGGATTACCCTTCCTGTGACCCTGGCCTGAGAAGCTGCTTCCTCATCATTTAATTGACATAGAACTTCCTCAGGGAATCCCTGGTTGGTGCTGGGATGTGACATGAGTTACGTAAGGCGTAGCCACTCTCCACCCCACTTGGGGACCACTCTGGCTTGGGGGCCAGGCTTTGGCCAGTGTTGTCCAGGGCAGCTGACAGAGCCTTGGGAGCCTGTCTGGCCCTCCTGAGCTGGCTGTGGAGCAGGGCACTAGCCGACTTTGGAAGGGAAGCCTGAAATCGGGCCTCTGCGACACACACATGCACGCGCACACACACACACACACGCACACACACACGCATGTGTGCCCATGCTCGCACACACAGTGGTGGGAGCTCTGCCCAATGCCAGGGTACAGCGTTGGAATCATGAGGCTCTTTCAGGGCCCAGTTTAACAAGTGATGGGGCTCAGAGGTGAAGGGGTTCGCACAGGGCTCCGCCCATCTCATGTTCTCCAGCTCCTTCCTGCCCACCTTCATTCCCAGGCAGGCTGACTGGAAGATGTGTTCTCTGCTTGCTCACTTCCCACTCCCTCCCAGCCCACTCCCATCTGGTACACGCCCCTTGCAGCCGGGAGCCCCATCACAGAGGCTATGGACTTTACTGTCCCTGCTTCCAGACGCTCTGTGTCCAGTCTGGCTGCCTGGCTCTCAGTCCTCCTTTTCCTCTGATCTCGCTGTAGGCCTCTCCTCGGCTTTACCTCCTGTCATAGAACACTCTGTTTCTGTCTTTGAGGACCCACGTCTTCCCTGCAACTACAATTTCCATTCTTCATGCTGAGCTGACCCCAACTCCTTTTAGCGTGTGTGTGTGTGTCATGCTGGCTGGCTTCTTCTGGTGACCTATGCACTGCTGTCCTGCCCCCGAGCTTCACTTGCCTCAATTATTGCCACCTGAGCAGCCTCTTGCATTGACGTAACATCCACCCTAGCCTAGCCCACCTCAGACCTCTCTCGAACCCCATCCACTTATTGAATCCTCTATTCTCAAGTCTGAACAATTTCAATGACTTCCTTCCTATGATACCATTTCTCTACAGACATGGCCTCTGCTAGATCTCCCCTTGGCCCTTAACATTTTTTTTGGGGTAGGGGGTGAGTCTTCCTGTAAGGCATGATGTACAGGTACCCAAGGCCTCCACATTGTGTCCCCAAGGGTCTTGTCAGTGATTCCCTAGAGGTCATATTACCTCAGTCCCTTTGGACTCCATCTCCAGGACCCTGGCCATCCTGATGAGATGTGGATTGGATTCTCTGAGTTGCTGGGCATAGTGGGGAAGAGGTGAAGATCTGAGTTCCAGAAGGTCTGAGGCAGGCTGCTCTCTGCCTTCAAGGAGAGGAGAGAGGAATAGACTTGAAACTCTGGTACAGATAGAGGGTGTGGGGAGGTCTGTCCAAGAAGGATTAGTGGGCACAGACCCAGAGGCCAATCCTCTGCTTATCACCAACACTTCAGTTTCTCCAAGTATCACCCTCAGACTCTACCTTAAAGAGAGAGTTCTCCCTGGATGCAGTTGCCATGACAACACTGTTAACAAAGACTAGCTTCTGTGGAGGAGGCTGGCTCACCCAGAAGCTGAGGGTGTTGGGGAAGGGTGTGCATTCTGATGAGTGTATCTGCAGAGCCGCATTTCCCTCCCCCACTGAGGTCACCCAGATCTTGAGGACCCTCCCTGACCCCTTCTGCTTTCAGGACTCTGGTACTCAGACCCACCCAATGTGAGTGGAATGATTCCAGCTGTAGCTAGGGTACAGGGCCAGTCTCAGGAAGGCCTCCTACCTGGGGTGTGGTATATGTCTAGTCCTCACCCCAGACGCTTTCCAAGATGAGTTTGTTGTACAATCCAGACTCATAGACCATACTTTCCCTGCAGTGATTCTGTGGCCCAGCTCCTTGGGGCTTTGAGCTCTGAACAAACGTTCATTGGCTCTGATACCCCTCTCAGAGCAGGTCACAGGGTGGAATCCCTGAGCTTGTGAATGGAGCCTTGATGGGAAGATCCAATTCTCTGTCGTGAGAGCTGAGAAAGAGTTGCCCGAGGTTGGTTGTGTATATCAGCTAGGACACTGGGGAAACCAGGTTGGAGGCTTACAAAGGAACTTGGGGAGTTCCTAGGGTACTGAGATGCAGAGCAGGCAAGGGGAGTATGTCAGTTATTCATTTTATTATTGCTAATAGTAGTGGGTTTCCCCCCACCCCACCAGGATCGATGAGAGTAGAGTCTTTGGGAGAGCAGCTTATGAACATTTAGGTTTTAAGGAGAGCCTAGGTCTTCCCTACTGTCCAGGAAGTCCAGGGTCCCTCCAGATAGCTGCATTCTGAGGAAGGGCACCCTATGCTCTTAGCCCATCCTTTCTCTGGCCCTGGTGTTCCTGGGAGCCTGCTAACCCAACCAAAGTGAGGAACCTTATGATGTGCTGGGAAGGCGCCTGAGCTAAATCGTTTGTCCTGCCACGTGTAAGGGGGTGAGGAGCCTCAAAGACTTCCAGGGAGGTGTTGACAGTGGTCCAACCGGGCAGGGCTGGCCAGGCCAAGAGTGGACAGGGCAGCATAGGGTGGGAGAGAGCTTCTGCGTAGATGTCGTCTTAAGGGAAGACGCCAGCAAGCCCATGCCATCACCTGGGCCGCATCCCGAGTGACGGAGCTCTTGCAGGTGTAGGAGTGTCTGATCGGCAAGCGGCAGGCACATTAGTGAAAACTACATCAGATGGATGTGAAGACACCCCAGGGAATGGCAGACAAGGGCGGTTCTTCAGCCCATGCCTTCATCACTATCACAGCTATAAGAGCCAGAAAAACCAGGAAACAGTTGAACGTTGGTAAGATTTGAGGTCATCTAGGCAATGGGTCTAGGGAGAACAATGAAAACTGAGGAGATTCGGGATAATTAATAAAAATACAGTGAATAGTATCTTGGGAAGGCAGTCATCATGACAGTGAAGATAGGTCACCCCCTGACCCTGAGATCCCATGTTCTCTGAGGAGAAGTCCATGTTCAGGTTCCTCGTCCCAGCCCCTGTGGTGGAGAGACCAGGAACTGACAGGAGGCCTGCGGGGATGGGGGGGGGACAGCAGGTGTGCTTTCCTGAGTGTGGGATGCCCTGGCCTCTCCTGGCATCGAGTTGGAGCTGTGTCTGGAGAGTGCCCTGCCTCGTGGCATTAGAACACTAGAGACCTGAAGACTGCCTCATGACCCGCAGCAGCCATTGCAGCTCCAGGTCCCAGATGTGTCTTGAGAGGAGCCTGAGGTGAGAACTGTGAGGAACATTGTAGCAGAAGAGCCAGGAGAAGATTCCCTCAGTGAGGCCTATGTCTGGACGAGCCCTAGTCAGGCTGGAGAGTGGACACAGGAAGGAGCTGCAGGTGGTGTGGCTGGCCAGACTGGGCTGACCCTGTTCCTACTGAGGCTTTGGTGTAGCGGCATGGGCAAGGGATTGTGGGTGGACGTACAGTCTGGGAGAATATCCAGTCCTGTAGTGACGTGTGCTTAGCAGATCACCTCAACCCTCCACTTCCCTGCATCCCCCTAAACCAGCATGACTAAGAGGCTGACTGACTGGCCTAGCTCTGTCTCTGCAGCATGCACTGCAGTCCCTCCAGAGTCTGTTACGGCGTAGTTCGCATCCCTGAGGGAAGTTGTGTGTCAGACTGGTCATGGAAGATGAAGGAGTTCAGGAGGTGTCTCCTGTTGGCCTGCTGTTCATTTCAGGCCCCTGTTGAGGATGGGATCTCTTTGGCAGGGATAAAAGTGACTGTTTCACCTCAGGATTAGATAGCCCTATGCCTGCCTACTCAGATGAAGGGAACCGTTAGTCATGCCTCAGTTGTCTACGAGGCACAATCGCATTTCCATAGCTCTGAGGTCGTCTAGGACAGACATGGGACTCTATGGCAAGTGAGGACAGAGTGCTTACATCTGCCCAGGAAGTCTCTCCAGCCCGGCTCCTGGCTTTCCTTGGCTTCAGCCTTGTGCTTGTCCACGGGTGATGACCTGACCTACCAGGATATGGACAGTGGTAGAGGGTTGGGCTGAGGCCCTTGAGTCTGTCAGTTCCAGGAACCATACTCTTTCCAGGCCAGCCATGAGGCCCACCAACCCCCGTGAGAACCTAGGTAGAGTAACCCCAGCCACACCCAGACACTATTCTGTAGTGTAGAAATGATAAACGGTCAGAAGTAGCATGAGGGCTGGTACTGCAAGGGGAGAATGTGTGTCCCAGGCCTGCTTCTGGAAAGACAGGGGGCCCAGACTGTCCTGCCCATTTCAGTGTGGCACCGGGCTGGGAGTGGGAAATGGCCTCCATCCTGTCAGAGGGAAATGCGCGGTGCTGGAGGGCACCTCATCACCCTTCATCACCCACCCTCGACTTCTGGGCTCCTCCTACCCTCCCCCTCCCTCCCCTTCCCTCCCCCTCCCTTCCCCTCCCTCCCCTTCCCTCCCTCCTTCCCTCCTTTCCTTCCCCTCTTTCCCTCCCTCCTACCATTTCCAGCTTAGCCACCTTGGAGGCTCTGTCCTCCATTCTTTCTGCCCCCTCAGCTCCTGCCATGTTCTCTAATCACAGTTGACTTCAGGACCTCAGGAGCCAGGTCCAGAGCAAGTGTCAAGCTCCATATGCATGGCCTGCAGCCAGGCTGTCATATGTTCTTGGGGAACACCAACCTCCAAACAACTCTGCTCCCTTGCTCCCCGAGTCCCAAGCCACTGTCACCTTCCCTGGCCATCGGGTCCCATGGCTCTGGAAGAGGCTGTGGTCAGCTCCTAGGGAGCTGTGTCCTTCACCCCGCTTCTCTCCACTCCTGTCCCACTCCCCTCCCCTCAGACTCTCCCCACACCGCGGCCTGGCCACCCTGCACGAGAACTCTCCTGGCCAGACCCCCTTTCTGCTGACGTCCTCAGTGAATGTTTAGGTTCTCCTTGGGGGAGGACCACACCACCTTTCTCTATGCACACCACCACCCCCTGCCCCACCCGTCACCTGCTCTGAACAGCTGTCTTCACTGTCCCTGCCCCAGGACTTCAAGGCTGGTGGTTCTGGCTAGGGCGGGGTTGGGACCGAAAGCTTTACCTGTTCTCCAGGACTTGGGAATGTTGATGGTTCCCATCACTTCTCCCCAGCCTACAGATGTCTGGTCTTGCTTCCTTTTCATGTCTGGCCTCTCAACCTCGGCCTACTGGTGATATTCTGTTGTCACCTTACCACAGTATGGAGGTGGCCTGGGGAGGCAGGAACAGAAGCTTTCCTGTGGTGGAGCCCTGTCAGCCCTCGGTGACCTGCCCTGTCCTGCGTGGTGGTAGCAGAGGGTACTACGTTTGGAGGCTAGCAATCTTCAGACGGGATTAGCACTGCAAAAGCCAGGAGTGGGCAAAGCTGCACAGGTGGCCTCAAGAAAATCCTTCGATGACTCTGAGCCCCTAAGAGTGGTGAGAGGAGCTTTGTTTCCGGCTGTGAATATTAACTGTGACAGTTTACTTAGAGCCCTTGGCGTGTTTCCAGAGTGTGGCAAGCATGGTGAATTTGGAGTTGTGATGGCAGCAGCAGGAGGGGTGATGGAGTGTCGGCGGTGATGGCATTGAGGATGGAGGGCGTGACAACAGAGACGGTGGCGGTTACGCCAGGCATGCTGGTGACGGCAGTGGTGGGGTAGAAGAGACCCATGCTGGTGACAGTGCTGGTGACAGAGGTAGTGGAGGGAACAATGGCGGTTGTGATGAAGTGGTTGAGAACGGCTGCTGCTGGCGATGGCAGGGATGATGGTGGAGGTGTTGGTGATGGTGATGAGGATGGTTGTGGTAATGGAGGAGATGGAGGTGTTGGTAAGTGTAGGTAGAGTGGTGGAGGAGACAGTCGTGGTGATGGTGGGCGTGTCGGCGAGGGTGGGGGTGGAGGAGAGAGGTGGTGATGGTGTGGAGGAGACCGTGGCGGTGATGGTGGGCGTGTGAGAGGAGAATGTGATATTTACACTCTGGCAACAGAGCCATAAAAGCATTCTAATACCTTCTTGGTTTGAGGAGGGCCTCGCTAAGCAGCAGTCAAACCTGCATTTGTGATATGTGGGTGTGTCTGTGGGCGGCTGCACACTTGCCTGGCTCTGTTCCCTTCTCTCTCCCCCTTCTGCCCTGGACAGCTGCCCCCGCATACCCGTGGGGGGTCTGGGGAGCAGAGCAGGTGCAGAGCTGCAACCCTGGAAAACACAGTGGGGAGCAGGCTGACACCCCTGAGTCTCCCGGGAGCTGGGTCAGAATGGAAGAGCTGCAAAGGAAGTTTAGCCACAACTGGAGAGTGAACCACTTAGTTCCAGTCCCAATTCTGCCGGCAAAAATGTGTAAAGCATTTGGGTGAGTTTCTCTGTGCTTTTGGGGCCTCAATTTTACATCTGTGAAATGAGCCCAGGCCTCCTTGGGGTTATTAGAGTGGGACGAAATAACATCTAGGGATGAACGTTCAACGAGTCGGTGGTGCTGGGGCAGAGACTGCCCACCAGTGCAGTCTCTGAAGAGCCGCGTCCTGGGAGATGTCGTGGGACTTGGGTTGGCTGGGTCCAAGGTACCAGGCTGGCCTAGATTCAGGACTCCAGGTTTAGTTGGACTCCTCCGAAGCCCCAGGACCCCCATTAATCAGCAGTAGGAGCCCTCACAGTCCATCCATGGGGTGGGGAGCCAGAGGGTGGTGAAGCCCTGCACCCTGCACTCCGGTTCCAAAGGGGAAATAGCTCAGCATTCAGGAAGGATGTAGCAGAGCTGCCTTGGCCTGAGTTTCTTGCCTCTTGTTCCTTCTGTTGCCATGGAAACAGGCCAGTGAAGCTTCCTTCCCTATGCCTCACCCCTTGAAGCTGATGAGAGAGGCAGTCTGGAAGGAACAGGGGAGCAGAGGGAGAGGAGCCGAAGACCAGCTGATCCTTGATATTTGGGTGGGAGGATGGGGGGTGAGGGGTGGGAGGATGGGGGGTGAGGGGTGGGAGGGTAACGACTCTCCCAGGGTCTGAGTAGAGATTGGTACAAAGCCAGCATAAGCGTGCAGTCCCTTGCCCCTCCTCAGTCTACCGATCCTATGCATTTAGTAGCATTTGGAAAGTAACACGGGTCCCTGCGGTAGGGTCTCTGCCCCCAGGCTGCCCCAGCTACCCTTGTTGTGTTTTGGAAGTCCTCTGTGGACATTCCCGATCTGTACATACTGCAGGGTGTCCCTTCATTCTATGTGGTAGAGGCTCTGTTAGGGGTTATGTGCTTTGATTTCACGTTGATGTATTTTGGAGTGGCCCCTTTGTAACAGAGTGACACGAAGGTGCATTTGTCATGTTGCTGAATTTTGGCAAACCATCCACCATAACAGTTCTAAGTTGTTAGACTTTATTTCCAATATGCATGGGGCCTGTCTCTCTACTCCTTCGCGTTGCCAGTCTGATGGATGAGGTGCACCTTATTCCAGTTTTAGTTGCCATTTCTCATGTAATGAATTGGATTGGGCATCTTTTCCTGCTTATATGATCTTCCTGGAACTGGGGATAGAACGCAGTCTATGTACTTAGCACATGGGAAGATTTCAGCCGGACTGTTGGTCTTATTGGTTTGTTTTATCTAGACAGCGTCTGTCTTGCTCTGTAGTATGGGATGGTGTGGGATACAGAATCTCCTGGCCAGTCTCTCCTGAATGCTGACTGAGATCACAAGTGTGCACCACCATGGCTGGATGCCCCTTTTTTTTCTTTTTTCCTCCAAGATAGGATTTCTCTGTGTAGCCCTGGCTGTCCTGGAACCCTCTCTGTAGACCAGGTTGTCCTCAAACCCAGGGATTTGCCTGCCTCTGCCTCCAGAGTGCTGGGATTAAACATGTGCACCACCACATCCAGATATTATCAGTAAACAGGTACCTCTGGGGTTGAGTTACAAACAGAGTTTTTATTCTGTCTGTCTAGGTTTTTGCACACATTTAAATACAGGCAGCAAAACCCATTATTTCAAGCTGACTTGGATTTTAAAAACATTCATATTGGATATGAGGTCAGTGAAATTAGGTTCTGTGGGTCATAGACAGCTGCCTGCCTGTAATTTCAGAGTTCTCAAACAAACAAGAAGGTCCTCTCTGCAGATATGAAGTAACCTCATGTGCTGTTTCTTAGACTTATGACTTCCTTTCTCCACTGGACTGATCTGTCGGCAGGGCTCCAGCTTATGCTTTCCAGCTGGCTACACAGGTGCCAATGCCTCTCGCTAAGTACCTTCTCTTTTCTGACCCGTGTCGCCTTTGCCGCGTACTCAGCCTCCCATATTTGGGGTTACTTCCAAACCTTCCTGTTTGCTTCCTTGCTTTGGCTGTATATTAGTGTACTGATGCCATGTCTTAAATTGAAACTTATTCTGAGACAGGAGTCTTATTGTATAGCCCAGTCTAGTCTTGAACATTCAGCTCTCCTGCCTCAGACTCCTGAATTGTAGGAGTCACTATGCCTAGCCCAACAGGGGTAAAATTTTAGCTGGTGAGTGTGGATGTGTTAGACAGGGCTTTTATAGAGGGACAGAATCATAAGGCATGTTATATACATCATATCATAATATATATGTATACTAAAAAGGGGTTTGATGGTTGGCTAGTATAGCAGGAGCTGCGTAGTTCAGTGTGCCCACCAGAGAGGCAGAAAACTTGGCAGTTGCTCAGTCATAAAGCGAGATGTCTCCTCAGCCTCAGTGTGGGGCCGAAGGCCTGTGGAGCTGCTGGTATTTAGTTGTTAGCAGTCTGAAGAGTCCAAGAACATGGTAGAGGCACTTCCTGAGGGAGAAGTGGGGGCAGGCAGGCGACCTGAGCCACCTGTCAGAAAGTGACACCCACTTTGAGGGTGGGTGTTCCTCCCTCAGCTAATCCTTTCTGGAAATGCCCTCACAGACGTACCCAGAGCTGTGCCTCTCAGGCTGCTACAAATCCCATCAAGATGACAGAGCAGCCACCACGATGCCCTGGCCAACTTGATTCCCAATCACATTGCCTTATGTTATACTTACTGTCCAGATGAAGACAACAACATTGTAATTCCACTTAATATAATCTAGCCACCCCATGTGCGGTGGAAAGTGCATTGATTATCCCTTCATAATAGATGACAATCTCTTTAGGAATGCTTACTCTTTTAATATTCCATAGCTTACAAATTATATAGATTTAATAATACGTAAGCAGGGATCTCAACTCAATTGATGTGCACATGGCCACAGAAGAGGAGGGGAAGAAAACACAGGCCTCTTTCTGTTCAGTATGTGGGAATATGTGCTCACAACACTCTTCTCTAGTATTTAAATTTCGAATGAGATACCTCACTGACCTTTTCATATGAAATCCATGATGCTTTTAAAATTTGTATTTATTCATTCTACAAGGGTTTTGCCTACATGTATGTCTGTGTTTCATGTGCATGCTTGGTACCCATGGAGGTCAGAAGCAGATGTGAGATCCCCTGGAGTTGGAGTTACAGGCAGTTATGAGTCAACCAGGTGGGTCCTGACAACTGAACTCCAGGTCTCTGGAAGAGCGGGGAGTGCCCTTAACCACTGAGCCATATCTCCAGTCCCTACAAACACATTTTAAATAAGACAGGACAGAAATATCCATGACGATCATAATTCTCCTTTCTGTAACTGGAGCCCAGACTCCAGGCAAGCAGGGGACAAAGGTGCAGAAACAGGAAGCAAAAGCCTTGCTAGCGGCCTAGAAGGTGGTGCAGACCTTCAGTCCGCTTCCTTCCACTCCTGGCGGCTGGAGATGCATTGCCATATACCGGATGCTGGCTGAGGGCACATACAGCCTTCTGGAGAGCCTCGCTCCAGCCCCTCAAGCTGTTGCCACCCAGTTGGCACACTGACTGCATCTGGAAAAGGCCATCCCACAGATCTTGCCAGCTGCTTCAGGTTGGTGGCGACTATGACAAGACCGGAGCATTCCACAGGCATGAGCCCACTCTTGCTCTTATAATAAGTTCCTTGATCAGAAGCCGTGTGGAAAAAGACATTCTGTAACTGCGTGGATTGTAGTTTTGGTGAAAGAATTACCACCAGGAAAGGAAAAATCTATACCTGGAATAAGCGTCTGTCCCAGTAAGCACTAAGTGCTGTCTTCTAACAATGGACGTGGCACAGTGTAGTCACCGGCCACCAGTTCAGTGGCTGGTCACCCTGGAAATGGTGCCACACCAGGAGCTCAGCGTTGGTGTCTACCGTTGGCAGCATCGGTAGGCAGATCAGCCTTGGTGAATGGAAGCCCACGTGTGTTCGTGACAAAATACCTAACGAAAACAACTGAAGGAAGGGAGGGCTGATTTTGGCTTACAGTTTGGGGGTGCAGTCTGCCATCAGAGGGAAGGCGTGGCAGCCAGAGCACGAGGCCAGCGGTCACACTATGTGTGCAGTCAGGAGGCAGAGAGCCTTGAATGCCGGTGCTCAGCTCAGTTTTTCCTTTTTCAATCCAGGACTCCAGCCCATTGGGCAGGGTTCACTCACTCGGGGGTTATCCTTCTCAGCTAAGCCTTTGAAGACAATTACTCAATAGCATGTTAATATAAAATGGCACCATTTTAAAGTGATATTTCAAATTTATCCTTTGAGATTTTTATACATGTATGCAATGTACTTTGATCATATTCACCTCATTCCTCCTTCTAACTCTACCCAGATTCTCTCCCCAAATTTCCCTCCCAACTTCATGTCTCCCTTTTAATAATAGAATGACCCACTGAGTCTAATTAGTGCTTCCCATACATGTACTAGTGTGAGGCCATCCACGGGAGCATGGTCAGCTTCATGGGGACCACATCCTTGGAGAAGACTAGCTGTCTTTCCCTAGTAGCCACCAGCTGTCAATAGCTCTTCATCTAGGAGTAGGGGATTGGGTGCCCACCCCACACCCATGCTAGAATGTTAGTTCCATTGATCTTGTGCAAGTTGTGTAAGCAGGCAACTGTGGTTGCCGTGAGTTCATGTGTGCAGTGGTCCTGTCATGTTAGAAGACACTGTTTGAGTTCCTGTCCTATTTCCTTTGATAATGAATAGCAATATGAAAGTGTATGCCAAATAAACCCTCTCCTCCCCAGCTTGCTTTTTGGTCATGTTGTTTTGTCGCACCAATAGAAACCCTAACTAAGACAAATCGGTACCAAGGGTGGGGCATTATGTGACAGACCTGACCATGTTTTTTGGAGGGTTGTGAAAGGACTTTGCAACTTCGAGTTAGAAAAGCCATTGTGTGTTGAGGGCTCAGTGGGCTGTTCGGTAGGAGCTTGGAAGGTAAGAATGTTGGGAGCAGTGCAAAGGATGGAGGCCTGGCTTATGAAGTTTCAGAGGGAAATTTAAAGACTCCATCAGGGACATTTGCTATTTTGAATTAAGATTCTGGTCAGTTGCGGCTGAAGTGTCAACTGTGATTAACAAGAGAGCAACACCACCGAAGCGAAACCTTTACATTACTGGGAAAATTGATGCTGATCAACTGGAGCTGAGAAATTAGCAATTATTAAGAAGAGACCAGCATCACTGGTGAAATCTTCTGGGAAGTGTTTCCTGAAAACACAGAGAAGCTGTATGGCTAAGGTTGTATGTACCATGCCCTGGCAGCTGGGCGTGGTAATGTGTAAGAGTCACCCAGGTGGGATTGGTTTTGAAGGCATGAAGGGGTTGTGGAGAGCAGCTGAGGCTTAGCAATGTGAGAGGCCAGGAGAGGCCATTGGTGAAGGTGCAGCCTCAGTGGTATTTGAAGGCCCATGGGACGGAAGGGGTCATGCAAAGAAGTTGAGGCTTGGCAGCAGGAGAGCCTGTGAGAGGCTATTGGTGAAAGTGCAGCCCAGTTGCAACAGAAGACCCAAGCAGTTTCGGAGATGCCATCACCATGGGATGGCCACCGAGAACAGCAGCGGCCGTGGAGTGGAGCCAGCTGGAGTCTAGAAGACGAGCTGTGTGTGCTGCCGGGGGCCGAGCCAGAGAAGTAACCAATAGTGCAGAAAATCGTGAGTGGATCCCCAGACACTGGACTGTTGGAATTTTGTTTTACTTTGATTTGATTATGACCATGCCCTGATTTTTCCCTCTTGAAGTAAGAAAGTATTTGGATTATTTTTGATTTTACTGGAACCCACAGTTGACAGACTTTGAATTTTAAAAGACTTTGAATTTTGTAAGAGATTGGCTATTTTAAAGGGACTGAAATTTTAATGTGCTTGAATTTACAAAGACTGTGGGACTCTTAAAGTTATTTATGTTCTTAAAGTGAGAACTTGGGGATGAATTAGAAAGGAAGGGTTGTGGTTAATAGTGATGTGTTTGTGTGTCAAGTTGACAGGGTTGTGCTGGATGTCTTGTGTCAACTTGACATAAGCTAGAGTCCTCAGCTGAGGACATGCCTCCATGAGAGCCAGCTGTAAGGCATTTTCTCAATTAGTGATTAATGGGGAAGGGCCCAACCCAGAAAAGGATGTCAGAGTAGTTTGCAAATGATGACTGGGTCTTCATACAAAATCCCTAGGTTCTCTGCTGTGATTCACCTATGGAAGCCTGTCAAAGACTGCAGATAGCATTCCCAGATGTTGTTGACCTTTGTGAGACTCATTGGGTCTGCTGGATCAGACAGCCAAAGTGACAAAACTGCTTACACAGCAGCCTGGACCTGTGGAAGAGTCTATTCTAAGGTCCATTCAAAACTAACAGCTTTTGAAGTCACTTGATGTTTGGGCTGGAGTAGCAGATCCAAAATAAGAAATGTGCTGCTTACCAAATCCAGTGCCTGCTAAGCATTATGCTTCTTCCTTGGTGGTGGAAGGTCCTATGTCCAACAATTTTTCCTGCCTGCCCCGTGCCATGGGACTCTCAGAAGTTTTACTGTGGTACAGGTTCTTGAATTTTGCTTGGATTTATTTCCTGTCCTCTGATAAGTCCTATTAGCAACTCCAGAATGGTTGTTACCTTCTGCTCTCTTTGTCCAGTCAGCAAAGTGCCATCGGTTTACCAGCCTAGAGTGATACCTCGTGGAAGAGAAAGGTGGTCAAGATCTCAGTATACTAAGTTATGCCCCAGAGCTAGAAGATTTGCAGGTCCTTGAGATAGAACACTGGAGATATACTGACAGCATTGTTAGTTTAAAGCAGATTGCTTCCTGTGGTCCCTCTGGGTGGGCATGGAGGAAAAAGCACTTGCAAGATCAGGAGCTGCATACCAGGCAGGTATCAGGAAATCAGCCAGATGAGGATATTACATCTGGTACACACAGCACCTGCGGTTGAGGTTGTCACTCAGTTAATCTTATGATAACCACATTTGATTCATCTTCTGTCCAGACTGCCCAAGAGATAAACATGAGGGTGAAACCACTGACTCGGCATCTTTCAAGACCTTGATGGTGGCACAAATAAGGAGAGTTCGACTTTTGTCTTTTCTATTTGTTTTTTAATTAAAATTTAAATTATAACTTCTTGGTTTGTGTGTATGCCTTGCCTGCATGTATGTTTGTGTACCATAGGCATGCCTTGTGCCCAAGGAAGCCAGAAAAGGATGTCAGATCTCCTGGGACTGGAGCTACAGATGGGTTTGAGCTACTGTGTAGGTGCTGGAAATTGAACGTGGGTCCTCTGGAAGAGCAGCCATGCTCTTAACTGCCAGGCTATCTCTCTAGCCCCTTCCTTTCCTATATGTCTCTTTTGTTTCCTTGTCTTATTTCTCTAGCAAGACTTCAAGCACTATATAGAATAGACTGACCCCAGTATCTTGGTTCTGATCTTAGTGGAAATTATGAAGAGATGTTGCTGGGTTTGTCAAAGATCTTTTCTTCATCTACTAAGGTGATCATGTGGTTTCTGTATTTGATTCTGTTTGAGTGGTGGAGTTTGTTTATTGATTTGCATATGTTGATCCCTCCCTGCAACTCTGAAATTAAGCCATCTTGGTCATGGTGAATGATCTTTTTTGATACATTATTTTTTTATTTTAATTTTAGTTATTCTGCCTCTCCTTTTCTTTCTCCATGAGTGTGTGTGTGTGTGTGTGTGTGTACAGATTCATGCATACCATAGCACATGAATGAATATCAGAATCATAGCACATGAATGAATGTCAGAATCATAGCACATGAATGAATATCAGAGGAACTAGTTTGGGAGTTGCTCCTCTCCTTCCACTGTGGGTCCTGGGGGGTCGAGTCCTGGTCATCAGGCTTGTGTGGTAAGCTGTGTGCTGAGCCATCTTGGTGGTCCTTCATATGTTCTTGAATTCAGTTTGCAAGTACTTAATTGAGAATTTTCATATTTATGTTTGCTGGTGAACTTGGCCCAGACATTTAATTATTTATTTCTGTGTCTTAATCTGGTTTTGATATGAAGGGCCTGTGGCATTCCTCCAGTTTCTGTCTTATGGAATAGCTTGTGAAAGCTTGTTCTGGTTCTTTAAGGGTCTGTAGGAGTCTGCAGTGAGCCATCTGGATAGCACTGTTTTTAGCAGGGAGATTATTTTATTACTGCATCAGTTTTGTTGCTTGTTATGAGTCTATTTACATTATTTCTCTTGTCTTAGTTTTACTTTGATGGGTTATATGCACCTAGAAGTTTGCAGTTTCTTTCAGCTTTTCTAATTAAGTGGGCCAGAAGTTTTAAAGGAATATAGTTTATACTTGAATTTTCTTGGTACCTGTTGTGGTCTTGCTTTTCCTTTAGTTTTATTAATTTGCATCTTCTCTTTCTTTTTTCACCTTATATTTTGAGACAGTTTTTCTTTTTCTTCCATCCCCTCCTTCCTTCCTTCTTTTCTTTCTTTTGTCAAAAGTTTCTCTGTGTAGCCCTGGATGTCCTGGAACACACTCTATAGACCAAGCTGGCCTTGAACTCAGAGATCCACCAACTGCCTCCTGAGTGTTGGAATTAAAGGTGTGCGCCACCACCACCCATCCAGATATTCTGGATGGTGCTGAGAATGTCATAGGGGTCATCAGCATTTCTGCTTAGCATCTTGTTCAGGGAAGGGAGTTGCCAGGTCTATAGACAATGAAGCATTGATTTGCTTAGGCAACAGTGAGAGCTCAACAGTGCAGGTATGCGCACGCACGCACGCACACACACACACACATACACACACACGTGCACACACATGCACGCACACATGCACGCACACACACATACACTGACTGTACCCATTCTTCTTCCTGTTTCCATTGCTTGTTTCTCCCTTTCTTTCATGATGTGTCCTTACACTGGAGCTCCAGCTTGCCTGGAACTTACAGCTCTGGCTGACCTCAAACTTTCAGTGAGATTACTGTCTGAGCCTCCTGAATACCATGACTATAAGTGTCTGTCATCAACTGTAGTTCAGCTTTCATTTTGTGATACTCACATTGCTTTATCCAGGGTATTCTGTGGTGCTACTAAGTTCTTCATGTGGTGTTTCAACAGGATCTAGTGTATCAGGTGTGGTGGTGGTGATCACAGTGTGAGGGTCATGGAGCCCTGTTTCCTGTCCTGATGGTTTAAACCAGTGGCAAACACTTGAGTTGAGTCATGTGAAGGAGTGCAAGATGATTCCTTTGCATTCTAGCCCTTCCCCCCAAGTGTTAGGGATCCCTCCCAGAATCTTGCACAGTCTAGACAAGCACCCTCCCAATTATATATATCTCCTCAGCAAGATGGTTCCTTCCAATTCTGTCATTTCTCATTCCTTCCAAGTGCATTTGAAAATGCACTTCCTCTGTGAGTGATGTTTCTTCTTCACCAGGACTGTTTGGTTACTATGAGATCATTTTACTGGTAAGAACAGGATAAGCACCCAGTGCCTTCCAGAACACTGTCTCCTGACCCCCCAGTCTTTCCAGTTCCCATAACTCAGCGCTGTTGAGTAATCCTTGCCACCTTACCAGTCTTGCCTCATCTTTCCTGCTGGTCTTCTTGCATAGGGAGACCCAGCATGTTTGGTAGCTACACCGTGCTGTGTGTTCACTGAGGGTGGCACTATGACTGACTGTCTACTGGCACTAACATGGACTTGGAAACACCAACGTGGTCATCTTTCTTAGTTTTCTGCTGCTGTGAAAAAACACCATGATCAAGGCAACTTAATTTGGGACTCGTGGTTCCAGAGGGTTAGAGTCCATGGCCATCATAGCAGGGAACATTGCAGCAGGCAGCATGGTGCTGGAGCTGTAGCTTAGAGCCTTCCTTCATCTTGAGGACACAATGACTACAACAGAGGCAGAGAGCACTAACTGGGAGATAAACTTAAAGTGACTGCTGAACCTTGCCAAGTCAGGGTAGGACAGTCTTTAAAATTTTCCACTTCTGAGCTGGGCATTGGTGGCACATGCCTTTAATCCCAGTACTCAGGAGGCAGAAGAGGGTGGATCTCTGTGAGTTTGAGACCAGCTAGTTCCAGGACAGCCTCCAAAGCCACAGAGAAACCCTGTCTTGAAAAACAAAACAAAAAAAATTTTCCCACTTCTGAAATGGTCTGTCAGATACTTAGGCCTTAGCCAAAGTTGGTTACCCTGATGTTACTTGGGTGACTGTCCATGTAGCCTGCTGTTTCTGTCATTTCTTGCACTTTTAGGAAGTCACATGCTTGCACTTCCTGCTTACCCTAGGAATGTTATTTTCCTTCTCAGGTCTTTGAGGTTGAAGACTAGATAGTCACAGTTACTATCTTCTCTTATCTTAGCTAGAACATATTATGTACAAGACTTAGACAGCAATTGGAGTAATCTCTGTTATATGCCATCACCCTGGGACTGGACATTTAGTATGTATTTATTGCTTAATGTTGCGCTTGCTGGTTGTAGGTCTAAGTTTATGTATATTTTTACCTTTCCTTCTCCTAGACTATGCTTGCTATTTGTTATCATTGTATCTAGGTTTTGTATCTTATTTAGACAAAAGAGGAATTTCAGTGACATCTTGCTTTGCCAGTGAACTTGTGGTGGTGGCCACACTCTTTGGGCATGGTTTCAGGTTTAGATTTGACCCCTTATAAAGTAGAGGAGGGGCTGACTCGAGCTCTCTTGGGTTGTGAGGGCATTGGAAGGGCAGAGACTGCATCTTCTGGAGCAGGAAGACCGTGACGGTTATTTACTCTTATCTGTGTGATTCCTTAATAAATACCTAATTATCATTTACCTTGGGTCATATGGACTCATTTAAACCCCACCTTCATGGAGTGAGCTTTTTGAAACTTCAAAGCTTGCCCCCAGTGACACACCTCCTCCAACAAGCCTACGCCTCCTAATCCTTCCAAAACTATGCCACCAATTAGAGACAATGTGCCCAAATATATGAGTCTATAGGGCCATGGTAACTATATCTGGGCCATTATTCAATCACCAGACCACTAACTCATTTGCCCACTAATCTTGGTATTTTGAAAAGTAGCCTGATATTGAGGAAGGTTTCCCCCCAGAAAGATAGGTATCGCTGTGGCAGAAATGCTTGCACTTGTGGGAAGGTGGAGAAGGGGATGTAGGGTAGGAGGGCTACTGGGGACATGGGTTACTTTCTAGCCATCCTGTGTTTCCTGTCTACCTGTGGACATGAGCTTTCTGTGTTCTAGGACAGGTAGCTGATGGCTCGTATCCAGGGGTTGATTAAGGCTCACGATGGACACCAGAGATGTCTTGTATTACTGAGAATACAAGGGGCACTTCCTAGTCTGCAGATAGCTGCTGCTTTCAGAGTTCCAGGCACAGGACACACCAGATCTAGAGCACGGAGAGGCAGGACTTACATGAGGCCGAGGGCAGAACTGAGGTGCAGATGGGAGATGACTTTCACCCTGGAACTTTCTCAGTACACTTTCCCAGAGCCCAGGCTGAGGCCCGCAGGGAACATGGAGGGTGAGATGGCATCACTGGGACTCCAGACCCTGGCACAGCATTGTCTGTCTAGGCTTGGGGATCTGGGCTGTGCCATACCCTGCTGTGGCCTTTTGTGTCTCTTATGAGACAGGTTGATGCTTAGGCAGGTTATGGGCAATGTGTAGGCATCTCTGGCACTGCTGGCCAGCAGGACCTTCCAGGGGCAGAATCTAGACACATAAGAGCCCTCGTTTCCATCTTGATTTTATGACTTTACAGACTGGTCCTGGCTGGTACTGTGCTCACAAGACTCGTCTTTATATATTCCAGTTGGGGTGAGGCTACCCCATTGGCTTCTCACAGACTGTATTCCCTACCTGACCCACCTGTCTCTTAGGACCACCCAGCCTTTCCTGGCTCTGCTGACCAACAGTTGGGAGGCAGAAGAATGAGGCTTTCTGTGAGTCTGAGGCCAGCCTGGTCTACATAGTAAGTTCCAGGACAGCCAGAGCTACAAGATGAGACCTTGTCTCAAAACAAAACAAAAAGCTCACCTACACGTCACCCACACACATATTACAATGATGATGGTGATGAAAATTACAATTAGCATCACTGTATTCTTGGGACGCCCTTTGAGCTGTGTTCAAGTCCTCTGTGGGAGGCCAATGACTTCTTGAGGTCATTGTGCCTACTCCTGAAGTCATTCCTGTGTGCTACTCTAACACTCTGAGCTCATGGTTACCACAGCCAAGTTTCTGAGCTCATCTATTAGGTCAGACTTCTTATAATCAACATCCAGGAATTTGAGAGCCTGGGTTCTATGACCCTTAGGGACTGAGCTCAAACCTGTGTGAGGATCCAGCAGCTTGAGAAAGCAACGGTGTGCGACCAGATCAGAGGTGGCATCAAGAGACTCCTGGGTCACAGCCTGTTCTCCCTTCCTGATTTGCCTGAAGCCAGGGGGCATAGATATTTGGTAGGCTGTGCCTTGGTGGGAAGGGTAGGTTCTCGGGCATACCTGGCTGACTATGGCCTATCCACCCTGAGGCTTAAGAGGGTCATTACCTAAAGAGTGAGCCTGTCTACCAAGGGCACATGGTCCTGGGAGACTTCACCACATGGAGTGGTCACATGAGCCATGGATTGTCCCCTAGGAGGCTGCCACCTCCTAGAGCATGGAAGGTTCTTCTTACCAGTTATCTTCTTGCTAGGTGAGCCCTCCAAGCTCCCAGAGTTCTGAGTAGGTGTGGAAATTCCCAGGAGCTATGATTCTTCATAGCTGGGGGCCAGGTGTCCCAGGTTGGGTGGTGTCCGAGGTCTGTCACCTACAGCCCTGTCTAGTAGGCACCGCTCCACTCCTGCCCCGTACATTACACTCAGCACTGCCTCTCGAGCCTTTGCTTACCCATAGGAAACAGGTGCTCACTTTACATCCCCACTGGAGACATTAATGCTCTGTGCCTGGTTCTCTGCTGAGCCCAGCCTTCCAATCCCAGTCTAAGCAGCAACAGAGCCCACCTGGCATGCTCTCCTGGTCCAGCCTGAGCTAGACTCTTGAGAACCTGGCACTGTCAGTCGGGACTTTTCCATGCTCCTTCAGGTTCCAGGGCTTGAACTGACGTCCCATCAAGTGCCCACGACTCTGGGTTGTGGTCTGCCCAAGCCACACATGTCCTTGCTTCATCTGCCCAGGTTCCTTCAGCTGTGCCGTATTATACCCACCCAGACCTGCAACTGTGCCCCCAACCTCACCCCTCTGCCAGCATTTTCAGGTACAGTTCTCTACTGCTCCCATCACTGGCCTCAAGGGTTCTCCTCAAATTTTAGGGACCTCAACTCAGGACAAAGCAGGATTCTTGGCTTCAGTTCTGCAAAGAACTTGAGAACTAGCAAGTTTATGAGGCGTAATTGGAGATTTTATTAAAGATTTTTTGTTTTTGTTTTTCAAGACAGGGTTTCTCTGTGTAGCCTTGGCTGTCCTGGAATTTGCTCTGTAGACCAGGCTGGTCTGGAACTCACAGAGATCTGCCTGCCTCTTCCTCCTGAGTGCTTGGATTAGAGATGTATGCCACCATCATCTGGCTTACTAAAGATCTTTTAATATGGGCTTAAGCATGAAGATTAGAAGAAAAGTAGGTGGGTACAAGCCCTTGAGCTCATTGTTTTTGCAACGGTCATATACAGGATTTGGGTGGAGCTAAAAACTACTGTCTTATCACTGGGTGGATCCCAAGGGCATCAGACATGCTTACGCTGGGCACACAGGGCACAGGAAGGCATAGTGGGCACCTTTACTACAGGCATTATTTGGGAAAGGCATGAGGTCCTGTACAAGGTCATATACGTTCAGGCTTAAACCTGGCCATCGATATTTTAACATAAGAATCTATATGTGAGAGGAATATTAAGTTGGTGTCAGCAGCATTTATAGCGCATGCTGTGTTAAAATTCTTGCTGGCAAGAGACTTCAGCCAGATTCTGCAGTGCCAGGCTCCCGTTTCCCCTGCCATTCTGTCCCACCTCACTTCCTGATGACCCTCCCCTTGTGGCTGAGCCCCTAACTCACTCCCTTCCTGCAGGGAACCCAATCTACAGAGCCAAGGAATTTGAATTCAGTCTGGTGGTGACCTTTGGGGACATTTCCTGGAGGCAGAGAAAGGAGGAAATGACAGGGCGGAGTCCTCCCTCGCTTCTCCTCTCTTCCAGCACTCTAGTCCTCTCTGTGGCCCTGGGATCTCAGCTGGCAGGCTGTCTGCTCACCCCAGAGTGGCAGACAGAGTTGTGAGTGCACCCAGCCCATTGAAAGCTGTTCATATCTGCCCACCTTGGGGCATTTTAAGGCGGATCTCCTTGGAGGAGCCTCTGATTCCAAACCAATGGGGTAGGAGCAGGGACTAGGTGTGGGTGAGGATGTTTATTTAATGATGCCAACTCTGGGATATAAGGCTGCTTCATGCCCGTTTTGCACAGGAAAAAGGCCAGGGGTTTTGGAAGAAGTCCTCTCTGGTTCCATGCTATGCTCTTGACAGCAGAGAGAAGAAGGTTGCTGAGGGAAGTCTCAGGAAAATCTTGGTGTCTTGGCACCCTTGGCATCCCACCCAGATGGGCCTGTGTAGAGGCTACTGAGGGCAGCAGAGGGCGTATCTAGTTCCTTCCCGAGAGCCTGATACTAGAAGTGGCCTGGGACTTGGCAAGAAGGGGCTACTTGGTGTGATGTGGTTAGAGGCTCAGGGAGGGCTAGTGAGGGTCGAGCTGGCTGGACAGCAAGGCTCTTCCTGTGCCTATGCTTGTTTAGTGGGGCCTCTTGCCCAGGCCATCAAGTTCCATTCTCTTTTCCTCTGGCTGCTCTGAGCCCTTTCCCTGCTGCAATGGTAGTGCTGCTGGTCGATGAGGGCATTGCTCAGCTTGTTTTCTGGAAGAATTGAAAGACCAGGAAAGACTAAGCCATGGGGAAAGGGAAACTGATGGCTTTCTCCCTGGAATGGGAGAGGCCTAAGACTTGAGTCAACTAAATACTGGGTAGCTTGAATATTGTAGGGCCAGGCCCTGGGTCCTCCCCTTTTCTCTATTGGTCCTGTTTAGAACTTGATCCTGTGACTTGCCATTGTTTCTCCTCACAATTTCATCCAGGAACAAGAAGCCACCACCTCACGGATCCCACTTTTGCTTTCCTTGTCTACCCATGTCCCTCTAACTCTGTCTCTCATCACCCCTTCTCAGAGATTAACACTGACTGAGAGGGGATAATGGCTACTTTAGCTGCTTCATGCTCAGAGGAAGGTGGAGTCTAGGGGCTGTCAGGCAGAAAGAGATGTTATGAGACATAGAGACACATACACGGAGACAGAGACACAGTGAGACACACACAGAGACAAAGAGACAGAGAGAGACAGACAGAGAGATATAAACATATAGACCGAGAGATAGAGACACAGAGAGACAGAGACACAGAGACACAGAGAGACAGCGATACAGATAGACACACAGAGAGACAGAGAGGTTGATTTTATAAGGCAAGCTCCTGGGCAAGTTCTGGGGATTTCAGCAAAATTCTGGCAAGCAATCTGTCTAGAGTTCCACATGTAGGAGCACAGGGACTGAAGGAATGGAGAGGAGAACATCAGAAGACACTACAGTAGCCCAGAGTAGGGTGACCAATCTCAGAGAAGCCCACACAGTAGTAATCAATCCAAAGCTGGTCTTGAGAGTGATGAACTCAGGTTTGCTTTCAGATGTTTTGATAGCCCTTGGATAGTTGAGGTCCCTTCTTTAAGTGTCTCTCAGCCATTTGAGTTTTGTCTTTTGAGAATTCTCTGTTTAGATCCGTACCCCATTTTTAAGTTGTGTTATTTTTCTTGATGTCCAGTTTTTTGAGTTCTTTATATATATTAGTTACTAGTCCTCAATTATATATGTAATTGGTAAAAACAAAACTTTTCCCATTCTGTAGGCTGTTGCTTTTCTGAATGGTGTCCCTTGCTGTGCAGAAACTTTTCAGTTTCATGAGGCTCCATTTATTAATTTTTTTAATCTTAGTGTCTGTGTTAATGGTTTTCCATTCAGGAAGTCTTTTTTTTGTCCCAATGAGTTCAAGGCTATTCCCCACTTTCTCTTTTATCAGATTCAGTGTGTCTGTTTTGTTTGTTTGTTTGAGATCTTTGATCCACTTGGAGTTGAGTTTTGTTCAGGGTAATAAAAATGGATCTATTTGCTTTCTTCTACATGCAGCCATACAGTTTGCACAGCACATTTGTTGGAGATGCTCTCTTTTTTCCATCGTGTATTTCAGTCCTCTTTATTAAAAATTGGGTGCCCATAGGTATGGGGGTTTATGTATGGGTCTTCACTTTGATCCTATTGATCAACATGTCTGTTTTCATGACAATACCTTTCTGTTTTTATTACCATAGCTCTGTAGTATACTCTGAGGTCAAGGGTAGTGATACCTCCCACAGTTCCTTTATTATTCAGGATTTTTTTAGTTGTCCTGGTTTTTTAATGTTTCCCTAGGAAGCTGAAAATTGTCCTTTTAAGATCTGTGATGAATTATGTTAGAATTTTGATGGGGATTGCATTGGAGTGGCAGATACTTTATGTAGGATGGTTCTTTTTACAATGTTAATTCTGCTGAGGAAAGGCAGCTGAGTGGCAACTTTGGAGGAATCTTGGAGCCAGATTGTCTCATTTGCAGCAATATGGAGGAGAGGAGAAGTCTTGGGTCAGGGTTGCCCGTTCCCTACCTGCATTCCCCTAGTCCACCCGGATGGGCATGTCCAGTCCGTCAGCGGGAGCAGCTAGTGTGGCCTAGACAGGAGAGGATGGACCAAGTAGTGGGATTTTCACACCTACCTATGGCTCAGTCCACTGCCATCTCTGTTTTCATCCTTTAGTCTGCATTAAGGCCATAGGTCTCCTATAGCACCGTTTGTATTCCAAGGTATTTAATGCTACCAGTCCCCCAAACACTTGCTTTTCTGTAAGATCTACTTTCTGTGTAAAGCTCCAGGAGGCTCTGGAAGCCCTGCTTACCGAGTTCACAGAGCAGCTCCTCCAGCCTCACGACCCTATGGTAAGATATTCCCAGTGATCAGTAATAGCCCAAGATCACAGAGCTAGAGACACAGCCAGGTTATAGAGGAGGCAGATAGGCTCCAGCCCCTTAGTGCATTGTGGACAAACAGGCAAGAATTATCTGCCCCGTTCTGAACCCATCTACCTACCAACTCAGGAATTTCCCAAGTGTTAGTCATTTGTAGAAATCCCAGAGCCAAGCTGGTTAGCTCATTGTTAGCTATGGCTGACAGGCTGCTTGGTCCTCTCTCAAATGTTTGTTTCTGGTGCTTATCATATTCCTATCTGGTACCCTGGGTGACCAGACTGGAGACCTTTGGACAGGCAATTCTGGATTATTCAAGATTCACACCTTTGACTTGCCCCAAGTCTAATATTGCCCGACTGAAACAGGTCACATGCAGCTCATGGGTACTTTTAGACTTTACCAGCAAGGTTTCTGACACTTTCTGGGCCTGAATTCAGGCCACTGCTACTTGTCACATCCACTTTCCTATTGGACTTCAGAACCCAGTCATTAAGCCCAGGGTTCAAGGTTGCAACAAATGGTGCTTGTAACATGGAAAGCAGTCTCGTCAAGCATAGCAAGAGGCCTAAAGCCATCCTGATGAGGCAGAGGCTGACTGACTGGGAGGGGAAGCCGTTGTAGTCTCAAAGGATAGAACGGTCCAGGACACAACCAATGGCCATCTGCAAGGACACTCTTGGCCCTAGGATACCTCTTCTTCTGCCATCCTGAAGATGTCCTGGGCATAGCGACCAGGCCAGGGGCAGACAAGGAGGGGGAACAGTGACTCTTGATGCCTCACCCCACACCATGGGTAGTGAGAACCTAGGAAAATCTCCCCAGGTGTTCAGAGCACGGACACGGCATTCTGACTTGAGCACTACAGCATCATCTCTTCCTCTCCTGATCCACAGCAGTGAATGGTTTCTGCTGCACCTGCTGGGCCCCTCTGTTGTGTCTGGGCTTTCCTGAAGGTGATTTCCTTATTGACAACAATGGGCAGAAATTGGGATGCACTTGGAAAAATCAGGGATTTGGCACGGTCTCTCAAGTTTCACCTGCCCAGAAACCATTCCATCGAACCTTCAGCCCAGCCAGGGTCTGCTCACAGCTGTGGAGCCTTTCTGCTTTGTTGGTTTGCACATATGCTGATTGACCTGAGGCCACACTTCAAATTCTCCAGTCTGTATTTAGGCAAGGCAAGCATGCAGGTAAGTATTAGGTGATCTGGCGAATCAAAGAGATTGCAATGGGTAAGATCACAATTTAGATCATCTTAGTGATTTTAGAAGACATGGGTGCTGCTACCTGTATCCTCTCCTTCCTCCTAGTGACCATGGAAGAAGGGGGAGCCTCTTCATAATAGTTGCCCTAGGTCACTCTTCAATACCCCGTAACCTTAATTCCCGATCCTGTCTTGCCTGTACAAGATCCAGCATTCAACAGATCCCCTGGAGTGAATGTGCCCTTTGACCCCTTAACTTATAATCTGTAAATAAGCATGCTATGTACTTAGAGTAAATGCGTTTCTCATATCTAGAGACAATGGGATGTTCCTTTTCCTTAGCCTGTTTATGTCACAGTAACTAGAACGTGAAAACAAAAGTGGAGGATGGCCAGGGCACAATGGGGGCGGAAACAAAAGCGGGAAGCTGGGAGGAAGAAGGGAGACAAACAGACTTGCTGAAAGAATAGGAGCTGAGACCCCCAAGGAGCCCTCATGGCCAGCCCCCACCCCAGCGAGCTGACCCTCCATTGCTGGTCGCTGTTACTGGCACCTGGAAAACACTGTAAGGCTGAGGCGGGGGCGTCTCTCTGTTTCCTCCATGGGCTGATGGCTGTAGTGCTGCGTATGGAACCCAGAGCCTCGTGAGAAGGTCACACTGTGACCACAGAGCCCCACCTCTGCCCCGAAGCCAGCACTGCAGCGTAGAAGGAGCATGTGTGTGAAGAGGGCGTTTGTAAGGTCAGAGGTGTCATCCGGCTAAGGGAGACCCTGCCTCAGAGTTCACACGTGGGGTCAAATATTTGGGGCAGCACATTCCCGCTTCTCTTGTGAGCTCCAAGGAAAGCAAGGACGAGCCTCCTGTGGCCAGGTGGGTTCCAGACAGGCAGCCGGAGCCTCTCAGGGTTGTCCGCACCCGAGGACGCTTTCCTCAGCAGAGGTGGAGCTTTCCCTCCTAGCCCACTCCTAACCACCTCCGTTTGAACTTCAGGCAATTCCCACCTTGAACTCAAAGCAAGCTGGGCGTCGCTTTCTTTCCTCTGCCTCGGGAAACCTCAGGACTACTTCAGGCTTCGCTCGTGTGCTAGAACAGCTCGAGAGACAGAAGAGGCTCGAGAAAGTCTTCCCTTCCCCCAGACAACCTACACTCGTGCCTACACTTAGCTATTCATAGCTCAAGGGCCCCAGAGTGCAGCATGGGGTGAGAAAGCGTTGAGACAGAGGAGGGATCGTCCCCAGGGACCTTTCCCAGGTCTGTCACACGGGGACTCCATCCTCTCCTCTCCTTCCTCCCTGGGAAGTTGATCAGTTCCGACTCCATCCTCTCCTCTCCTTCCTCCCTGGGAAGTTGATCAGTTCCTTGGGGGGTCTTTCCCTGTTTCTTGGCTTAGGAGTGGTGACATAGCTCTGCCAACATGCCATGGGGAGAGGTCTTTTCTCTCTGCCTCCATCCTCTCCTGCTCCAAGGCCCTGGGCAGGATGGTGTTTGACTTTGCCTATAGCACCCTAGTAGAGCTAGAGTTAAGCTTCCGGGCTGCCTTGCTTTAGGGGCAGCCCAGAGCTAAAGTTCACAGACTGTGTGGGCCTAGCAGAAGTGGTAGAGTATTGCTCGCCTCAGCTTTCCCATCTGCAAAGTGGGTCACCAGGTTGGGGATGTCCTAGTGGCTCTCCCTAGGGTGCAGGAGGCTCAGTGTACACTGTTGATTAGGAGGCAGCGAGTGGTCATGTGAAGCCTTAAGAGGTCTCAGTCACCAGGGCCTTGGTCCTGCCCAGGGGCTGCCAAGAGCGGGGTTCAGCCCTTGTCTGTGTCTCACCAGCTGCCTGTGCCCCAGAGCCTTTCCAGCATGGTGCGTCTGCCCTTCTTCCTGCTCTTTTGGAAAATGTGGTGACCCCCAACTCCTTCTCTTTTGTCTAAGGCCAGAGAACCACAGGCCCACATGGCCACTGCCAGTGGGCAATTAGGAGGCACACCGGTGGTGGGGCACAGCCCATCTTTCCTGCTTCCTACCCTCTCTAGGTCTTAGGCATGGCTTCTGGAAAACTAGCTGTTCTCTAGGCAAAGCCAGGCTGCCCAAGGCTGGGGGGTCAGTTCGTGGTCTCCTGGGTGACTTCCTGGCCACCAGGCATTCTCTCAGCCCTGTCCCCCAGATTCTAGGTCCAGATATGCCACACAGATCCCACTCCACAGAGGAGATGGTATGCCTGTGGCCTGGGCTCTTCTCTGACCCACTCCTGCTTCCTCTTGTTGCCAAGCAACATGAAAAGCTGCAGTGGCGTGAGGGTGGCCTTCCTCTTTCCCTCTCCTCCACCCTCCGTTAGACTGGCTACAGGAGGCCGTTCCTTGCCCAAGGAACACTGAAGGAGAAGGCTCCCAGAAGATAAGAGGCAGGTGCTGACTGTCCTGGCCACAAAGAGTGGTGCCTGGTGTGTCATGCCGGTTTGGGTGTGGACAGAGCTGTGTTTTCCCTCCAGAACCTCTTCCCAGGGCAGCAATGTGCCTGAGTTCTCAGGAATGGCCATATGCCCACCAGCTTTTGTCCTTAGCCAAAGGCTGAGCCTTTTCCCGCCTCTTGGATCAGGCTCTGGGTTGGTTTTAATTCCAGGCCCGTGTCCTTGGACAATTTCTTTCACATTTCCAGCATCAGTTTGTGTTTCTGTAGAGTGGGCTGGTAGTCCAACTCACAGGACTTAACGGTGAGGGGCAACTGACTGTGTTGTGTAGTTTTGATCGTTAGTCAGTCCCCTCGGGCCTAGGTCAGAGCTGCAAGAGGTAGGAGACCCAGCGAGCCTTCTCTGCCCCATGCCTGTGGTCTAAGAGATGGTAGGGCTTTCCCAGCCTTTCCTCAAATGTGCAGCTCTGAGACTTGGCCAGGCCCGGGATCAGTTCTCCTACCTCAGCCTGTTGACTGTCTGGGACATCCCCAAAGGGGTCCAGGTCAGGGTGGGAAGTCCAGGAAGTGAGGTGGCTGTGTGTTGGGCAGGCTGGAGCTTTGATGGGCAGGCTGGAGAGAGGACAAGAGGGTGTAGGCTCCTGGAAGATGGCCACGGAGGGCGGTAGCTTTGGAGAGTTTCCCAGATCCGGTGTACTTCCCTCTAGGCATTTTCACTTCAGATGAGCTTCAGTCTTGCTAGCTGGAGTGGCTGGCTGGGGTGGGGCTCACCCCTGCCAGGCAGTGGCCGGGCAGTGACCAGGCAGTGGCCTTTGGGGCTTTCCAAGAGTGCCCTGAAGAACACTGATGCTGCTCTGTTTCCTCTGAGATGCCTGGAAATTCTTGGCTAGCTGGAAAGTCTCTGGGTTTTCCATCTGTAGCAGAGATTGAGGGGTTTGCACCCAGCCTTGGGGGGGGGCTGGGCCCAGGCTCTTCTCCCTTCTCCATGGTGCAGAGCTGCCAGCTACGCAAGGCGTCCTCGGTGATCAGACCCAATGACACATGTCTAATGACACTCACATGGTTGCTCCTGTGCCATGACAGGGCTATTTCTTTTTGTGTTCTCCCTGTTTAGCCAAGGATTCCAGAGGTCTCAGGTAAGCCTCCACACAAGCATGGCATAGCAGTGCTCCGTGTCGCTGAGCTACAGCAGTGCCCTCCAGACTGGCTAGTCTCATAGACACTTAGCAAACACAGCTGACTCACTTGGGGCACAAGAGGCCCAAGCATCACAGAGATAGATTGGGTATAGATCAGTGGTCTCAACTGTCCCAATGCTGTGACCCCTTAACGCAGTTCCTCATGTTGTGGGGACCCCCAGCCACAAAATGATTTTTGTTGCTACTTCATAACCGTAATTTTGCTACTGTTATGAATCATAATGTAAACCTCTATGTTTGTTGAAGGTTTTAGGTGACCCCTGTGAAAGGGTCATTTGACCCCAAAGGGGTCAAGACCCACAGGCTTAGAACTTCTGGCACATCGAGTATCAAGTCAGCTACAAGTCTCATTGGCAGCAGACTTCGCTTTGGGTAAGGACAGATGGGTGAGTGGGTGGGGAAGCAGTGTGACTGGGAGCCCTGTGGCACTGGGAATAGTGAAGATGGGCCGGAAGAGACACATGAGAAAGTCTGGTTCGGGCTAAGCATCTTCAGGACAGGTGCTTGCCATCGGGAGATCGGGAGTGTGCTGGAGTCAAAGCCAGTTCCTCTGCTGTGCTCAGCTCCAGTGAAGCAAGGCTAAGCAAGCCAAGAAGCCCATAGATCCAGAGGGGCAGTAGACTGACACTGTCAGTGGGGGGTGGAGTGCTGTAGTACTTCTATGGTACACCCATGGTCCCTCATGGATGGCCGTGCAGTGGTCTCGGTGCCGCAGTGATGATACTGGTACCTGATGGCGCATATGCCCTGTCTTCTTCAGTCCTTCCAGGGTCCTAACATCGGATGGCTTTGTCTAGGTACCTTCTTCCTTGTACTGTTGGGATCATGTGATGCCGACCCTGATGCTAGGCATGTTGGAGCTGCTTCTCTGGAAAGACTTCCTTCTCTGAGCAAAGCCTGACTCTGGCTCTGGAGTCTTGTTTGGTCCTCTATGGGGCCTCTTGGGGTAGAGATGCTGAGACCTTTCCTGGGTCCAGCTCCCAAATTCAGCATGGTAGCCGCCAGAGTAAGCTTGCTCCCAGCTGCTGTCAGCCAGAGGGTTGCCTCAACCCACCAAGATCTGATAGTGCTATAGTCAGATGGGGCCTATAGGGTACCACAAACTCACTCAGCCACCTTCATGACTCTGGTGGTCTGTGAGAATGCCACTGTCCTCTTTTGCTGCTAAAGCCACTGAGCTTGACCAGGTGAGGTGAGGATGACTTTCCAGAAAGAACACTATGGCTACTTGCTGTGTGCCTGCATCCCAGACAGGTTTCCTGCCTTTCCTGTGGGGAGTCACAGATGGGCCATGTCTTAGTCAATGTTCTGTTGCTGTAAAGAGACACCATAACCATGGTTCAGAGGTTTAGTCCATTATCATCATGGGAGGAAGCATGGTGTCATACAGGCAGACATGGTGCTGGAGAGGGAGCTGAGAGTCCTACATCCAGATCTGCAGGCAGCAGGCAGAGAAGGAGAGACTGGGTTGAGGATTTGAAAAACCCCAAAGCCCACCTCTGGTGACACACTTCCTTCCCTGTCAAGTAGTGCTGCTCCCTATTGACCAAGCACTCCAATCTATGGGCCTATGGGGCTATTCCTATTTAAACACAGACCGTATCACCCATTCGGTGGCCATCTGAAGCCACTAGAAGGCAATTTGAGACCTAAACCCTATCTAGTGTCTAATTAAGGTCTTTCTTTCTGGTGGACACAGTTTTCCCATGTAACACACACACAGCATATCCTGCTGAACACTGAGACCCCTCACCTCTCTCTCCCTCTCCAGGCAGTCTTGCTAGAAATGGTTGCAAGATGTTGGTTCCCACAAGTCTTACAGCCCAGCATCCTGATGTTGATGCTCATCAAGGCCAAGGCCTCTGTTCCTCAGGTCTGGTCTCTCTGCCTTCCCAGGTCTGTCCTACAGAGTTGGATCTGCAGGTCCACCAGCTATATCTCAAGGCCTGTTTTAGTTACTTTTCTGTTGCTGTGATAAAACACACCATCACCATGACCCCAAGACAACTTATAGCAGGGGGTAGCAGGATTTTTCTTTTGGGCCACCAACCAGCTCCCAAATCACGACACAGAGACTTCTTATTAGTTATGAAAGCTTGGCCCAGCTTATGCTCCTTTCTGGCTAGCTCCCTTTAACTTAAGTTAACCTGATTCTAGTTATCTACCTTTTGCCTTGGGGTTTTTGCCTTTCTTTCTTCCTGAATGGCTACTTTCCTGCTTCCTCCCGTGTCTGGCTGACTGGTGGCTGCTGGCTTCTGGCCCCAGGCATGTCCCTCTCTTTCTCCTGTCCCTCCATCATGCCTTGGGGTTTTTGCCTTTCTTTCTTCCTGAATGGCTACTTTCCTGCTTCCTCCAGTGTCTGGCTGACTGGTGGCTGCTGGCTTCTGGCCCCAGGCATGTCCCTCTCTTTCTCCTGTCCCTCCATCCTCCTTCTCTCTCCCAAGCCTATGTTTCTCCTCCTATTTATTCTCTCTGCCCACCATCCCTGCCCGTCCCTTTCCTACCTAGCTATTGGTTAGTTACCATTTTCTTAGACCAATCAGGTACTGTAGGCAGGCAGAGTGAAACAAATGTAACACATCTTTACATCGTTAAAGTAATATTCCACAACAGAAGAGTTTGAGGCTTATAGTTATAGAGGGTCAGAAGTCCACCACTACCATGGTGGGGGACAGGAAAACAGGCAGGCACCCACAGCACTGGAGTAAGCAGCTGAGAGCTCACAGCCCAACCCACAAACAGGAAGCAGAGAGTACTCTGGGACAGTGGAGGCTTGAAACTTCAAACCCCACCCATGAGACACACCCCCTCCAACAAGGCTCCACCTCCTAATATTTCCCAAACAGTTTCACCAACTGGGGATTAAGTATTGAAACCGCCTACGGGGGCCATTCTCATTCAGACCGCCACAGCTAACTTGTTTTGTGTGTACTGACACCTTTGAGTCTGTAGGTGTCGTCCACTGACTGGGGAAGCATTGGTTTCATGCTCACACACAAGGATTCTTGGATTAGCTGCTGAACTCCAAGCTCCTGTTTCTGATCTGATCTGGACTAGTGATTGGCCTTAGTCCTGGTGCCCTCCCCCCAGGGCTCTGATTGTATATACCCATGGCCTAGGCCATGTTGGAGCTCAATGCTCTATCTGTATGTCTTTGGTCTGGCCATCATCCAGAAGGACCTCCCCATCTGTCTGTTCCAGTCATCTTGTCAGTATTGGGGGGACTCCCACCTCTGGAGCCAACAAGAGTGAGGAGGAAATTAAGGAAAGCGAGGCTCCACCATGGCCACTTCTGGGCACGGCAGGTTTGAGTCCCTGTCCTGCACCACCCTATCCGTGTGAGCTAACAGGAAGGGAGCCTCGGTTCTGGCGCCCTGTTAGTCCAGAGAGCACTCAGTTGGTGACCTAGATTCCCGCTGATATTGGTGGGAATGCCACTTCCCAGCTACCACACTGAGCACCCCTCATCATCTGTTCAGGGTTCCTACAACTAAAGGGTAGTGTGGTTCCCCGACCACCGTAAATGTGAGGTAGCATACCCTGGGCTCCGGTAGACATCTGTTTTCACACTTGTCTACATCTCTCACCCACACCTCTCCCTCAGCTCAAACAAAGATCACCGAGCCACCCTGTGTGGCCTTTTATTTTCACGTGAGTAGGTTGCTCTGGAAAGCACTCTGGCTGCAGCAGAGTTAGTACTTCCTGGAGCGCTCCTGGTAGCTAGCATTCATCTTGCAGAATGGTGAGGGCCCCGTCAAAATGCGTTGACAGGCCCAGGCAGACTGCATGCAGACCCATCATCATAGGGAGGACAAGGGACAGCAGGGACCTAATGCCAGGTACACAGGGACACTGCTCAGTGGTGCTAATTGGTCCTCATGCTAGGACTGGAATGGGGAAGGAAACTGAGTCTTAGAAATTGGAGCACAGAAGAGTGAACCCAGGCCCCATTCTACAGATCTAGTCTCTCCCCATGGTTTCTCCCGTGACATTTATGGGTGTTATTGCTTTTAGTCATTCCCTCCTGGTGTGAGATCTTCAGTGCATCATCCACACCAACTGGGGACCAGGAAATCCTGCTCAGCCTAACCTGGGGTGAAGGCTGACTCCTCCTTCCAGGACACATCCTTGTGAATGGGAAAGAGAGATCTACCTGGCAGCTGTGCTTGATATCTTAGGTACATGCCCCAAGCTACATTTCCAAGAGATGAAACCCCAGTTCCTCCACCCTATCAGACCTTGCTACAGGTTTTATGCTGTCTCCCTCAGGGGCACTGAGTCAACTTGCCTTAAGAATATACACGGAACCCACACAAGGCTTGTTCCCAGGAACACCATCACCTGAGGAGTGCTGAGACCCTGGTGTCCTTATGAGTTCCTGGGGTGGAAGCTGGTAAAGCTGCAGGAGTATGCTGTAACAAGTCTTTCTCTGTCCCGTCAACTCCCAAATAATGACACAGAGACTTCTTAATTATGAAAGCTTGGCCTTAGGCTTGTTTCTAACTAGCTCTTCTAACTTGAATCAATTCATTTCTATTAATCTATGTGCTGTCATATGTTTTGTGGCTTTTACCTCTCCTCCTGCATGTCCTGTTTCCTCTGCATCCAGCTGACAACTGCCCCCCCCCACTTTTCTTCTTCCTAGAACTGTCTCTGTCTGGAAGTCCCACTTATACCTCCTGTCTAGGTATTGAACATGCAACTTTTTATTAAACCAATCACAGTGACATATCTTTATACAGTGTAATCAAATATCTCAAAACAGTGTCCTTTGTCCGGGACTCCACAGATGGATAGTGGAGCCTAATGTCACTTACCAGGGGCCCAGCTAGAAATCCTCGGCAATCTCTGTCAGCCTGAGCTGTGTGTAGACGTGGACTTTCTTGTTCTATGTTGGCTGTACAGGTGGAGGGTAAGGACAGGACCCAACTTGTGTGCCTGAGGACCACATACATTCCTGGAACCAAACACTGCATGCCTCAGAAACCTAGTGTAGAGCAAGGTGCTATTTTGGGCATTTCCAGATCTAATGGAACAGTCTGGGCCTGCCAGCTGTCTCCCATGCAAGGTCACAGATTCTGAGACTCAAAGAGATGTGGAAAGGACATGTGTTGCAGGGATTCCCTCAGCTACCATGGACAGGTGACTAGCAGCACCCTAGGGTGGGGGGTGACTTCCCAACAGGGTAAACTCTGACCTACTCACTGCCTGACACTGACAAGGCCATTCCTGGGGTCTTTGTATCTCTCAGCCCTCCTCACCAGAGGCCCCCCCAGACCCGTGACCTAATGCTTCTGTGACTTCCCGACAGTTGGCCCTTTCTTGGGATGGTATTCTGGTTGCTTTTTGTCACCTTGACCCAAGTGAGAATCATCCAGAAAGGGGGAACTTCAATTGAGAAATGCCCCCTCAGATTGGCCTGTGAGCATATCTGTGGGGCATTTTCTTGATTAATGATTAATGTGAGAAGGCCCAGCCTACTGTGGGTGGTGCCATCCTTGGGCAGGTGATCCTGGGTTGGATAAACAGTAAGTTGAGCAAGCCATGGGAAGAAGTTGTAAGCAGCTCCCCTCCATCGCTTCCTCTATAAATCCTGCCTCAGGTTCCTGCCTTGCATTCCTGCCCTGGTTTCCCTTGATGATATGCTGTGCTAGAGACATGTAAGCCAAACAGACCCCTTCCTTCCAAAACTGCTTTTGGTCATGGTGTTCATCATGGCAATAGAAAACAAACTTGGAGTCTTAGCAAAAGTTTATAGCAATCTGAGGGGTTCAAACCCAATGAGGACAGTCTGATGGGGAACCTGACCCCCACTGTGGTCTGTCCCACAGGTTGTGTTCTTCCTTTTAAGAAGAGGTTCTCCTGGTCCTACCTCATATGTGACTATCAAGTGACTTGGGCCAGAGTCCCGGGGCGGGGTGCACTTGGAGGAGCCTTACTCTCATGCCTTCCATCGAGGCAATGAGGCACATGGCAGATATTTCCAAGCTGTCTTTGGTAGTACAAGCCATCATGTCAAAGAAATACAAGATAATTAAAAACAGCAAAGGATGGACCAGCTGTTTTTGGGAGGGGTTAGGTGGGCCTTGCCTAGCACAGGCAGACGGTCCTAGGATGATCCAAACCACAATGGGGCTTCCGTCTGGGGTGTCCCTAGAGGGGAAGGCTTCTGACATGTAGGTTCGTTTGGAGCAGAGTCACTCAGCAGTACTGGGGAGGAGGCCCAGGGGTGTTGGTCTTGCCCTCCATGTCAGCAACTTTCTTCATTTTGGAGTAGTATGAAGCCATCAGGTGTTAGAAGAAGCTGAGGCATGGGCAGAACTTGCCTAGTCTATGCAAGGACCTAAGTACCATCTCTAGAAACAGAAAAATAAACAAATTCCACTAGGCAGGTTAAGAAAAAGGGTGGTAGTCCAAACCTGTGCTGTCTGGAGCTCATGGTGGCATCTTAGGGAAGTGAACAGTTACGGTGAAGTAGTCACCCTGGCTTGAGGTGGACCCTAAAACCGTTTGGTGCTCTGCAAAGAAGAGGGGAGGTAGTGAAGGCCGTGCTGCAAGGCGGAGGCCGAGGACAAAGAGGCAGCAGAAGGCAAGCATTGCCAAGGATTGCACGATTTGAGAGACCAGGAAAGAAATGGTGTGGTAGGGGCTCTCCCCAGAGCCTCAGAAAGCCTGCCCCTGTCCACACTTGGTTCCAGACTTCCAGCTTTCAGAACTGAGAAAGGACATGTTCTGGCCACAAGTGAACAGATGGTGGCCCAGGGAGACGCCTTAATCTGTAGTTGTCTTATAGTGCTTTTTATTTAGTCACCCACGTCCCAAAAACATTAAGCGAAAAATGCCCTAAACGCACAGTTCCTATTTTAAATTGCTTGCCACTGCAAGAAGGGTAATGAAATCTGGCATCGCCCCTCTCTTCTTCCTGGGAGGGGGTTATCCCCTTGTCCCGTGTGTCTGTGCTGTACATACTCCCTGCCTGATAGTAGTCACCCCAGTTGCTAGACTGACTGTCTCACTTCACAGTGTTTGTGTTCAAATCACCATCATTTTATTTGGTGGCCCTAGATCACATGAATAGTGGTCCCCAATTCAGATATGCCAGAGAGAAGCTGACAGCTGTGATGCACATAGAGTTTGGCATTGGCCATGGTTTCATGTGTTCACTGGGAGTTTGGGAATGATGCATCAGGGAGTACCACCATTAGGAAACGGATACAAACCTGTATCTTGGCCTCTGGTCTCACCAGGAGCTGTTCTCACCTCTTAGCTCCCCCAGTCCACTCCGCAATAACATCTTCCTCACTGTCACTTATAGACCAAGTGCTCCTGCCCAGGACCTTTTCATTGATGTTTCCTTGAGCCTACAAGGGTTGCTCCACGCAGATATGCCTTCTGAACCCATCTGTGTAAACAGAGCTCCTGTCCCGCGCTGCCCACTCTTGTTTTCTCCACAGCACTGCCTGGTCACTGCCGTACATATTACTATTTGTGTTTTCCTTTCACCATGTAAGCCTCAGGACCAGAACTGGGGTGTTTATATTTATAGTGTCTCACCACTACCGAAACAGTCCAAGACCCATACTAACGAGGTAGATAATCAAACAGAGAAGGAAGAAACAGCAACACTACCTCCACAAGCCAGCTGAATAAAGGGGAAGCCCTCAGAGGGGCATTTTAAGAAAAAGAATGCCTTATTAGCTGGCTCTCACTCATCAATAAATAAATACTAATTAAGTCTACAGCAGGTCCTTGTCAATTATTAGATTATGCAGAAGGTATGGGGGCTTGGGTTCTATTCTGGGAGTGCACTGATAGCTGTTGTCTTATCTGCTTGTTTTTTAAAAATAATTTATTTATTCTTATTTTATGTACATTGGCATTTTAACTGCATGTATGTCTGTGTGAGGGAGTCAGATCTTGGAGTTAACAGTTGTTAGCTGCCATGTGGGTGCTGGGTATCGAACCCAGGTCCTCTGGAAGAACAGTTAATGCTCTTAACCACTGAGCCATCTCAACAACCCTTTTCTGCTTGTTTTAAGCAACTGATAGAGATACAGATTTGTATAACATAAATCTTTTAAGTAACTAATTCAGTGATTTTTTAGTATATCTGCAAGCAATAGAACTATCACCACATTCCAGAACACTTATAAAAAACTGTGTATCCATTAACAGCCACCGCCCCTTTTCATACCAGCAGCCCCCCACCATCTGTATACAAGTTTTTGTGTGGGCATATGTTCAAATGTCTTGGATATATATGTAGACTTGGACTTGCCAAGTCCTGTAATAACTGTTTATTGGTGTAAAGAACTCACAGCCTGTTTTGCAAAACAATTACACACCCTCACATTTTCACCAGCAGTATGTGAGTCTCAGCATCGTCAATAACACTTGTTATTATCTGTCTCTTGACGATACCTGTCCTAGCGGTTATTACCTACTGCCTCATTGTGGTTTGGGGTTGCATTTTCCTGACAATTATTTCTACTGAGCAATTTTCATGCATTTATCAGGCATGTGTATATCTTCTTTGAAGAAAGACTTTTAGCTCAGTTTTCCCATTTTTAATTGTGATATCTATCATGAAGTTATTTTTTAATTTCTCACTGTGCGTATTTATTGTACAAGGTCTCATGTCATATAAGGACTTCCACACAGGCATATATTGTATATATTGTTCATTGAACATATTCTCTCTGCCCTTCCCTGTTCCCTAGGCAGTTTTTGCTTCTACTTTCATGCCATATGTACACACATGATTTTGTGTTGCTATATAAAATCTAGAAACAATAAACAACAGAATATGTATTTGTTTCTCTGAGATTGAATTAATTAGTGTAATATGATTTCTTCAGTTGCATCCATTTTCCTGCAAACCAAGTGACTTCATTTTTCGTTATGTCTGAAAACAATCCATTGTGTACACACTGTGCTTTAAAAAAATACCGTTCTTCTGTTGTTGGCTACCTAGGTTCCGTCATTGGGTTTTAAGAGTTCTTTTTATATTCTGCATATTAGAGCTTTATGGCTTATGTAGTATGCGAATATTTTCTCCCATACTCTATCCTGCTCCTCTCCTCTCCTCTCCTCTTCTCTCTCTTTCTCTTCTGTTCCCCCATCTCCTGCCCCCTCTCCTGTCCTCTCTCTCCCTCCCTCCCTCTCCTCCTCTCCCTTCCTCTCCCTCTCTCCCTCCCTTCCTCCCTCCCTGCCTCCCTTCCTCTCTCCCCGCCTCTCTCTTTGTCTCTCTCTCAATATAATTTCACTGTGCATTCCAGGGTGGTCTCAAACCCACAATTCTCTTGCTTCAGTCACCAGAGTGCTGGAATTATAGATGTGTGTTACCACGCCTCAGTCATTTCTAAAGTGTCCTTTGTGATAAGGTCCAATTTACCTGGGTGTTTTTTGTTGTTGTTGCTGCTTATGGTTTGGGTGTCATGTTCAAGAAAACATCGCCTAACCTAAAGTTATAAAGATCTACAACTGGGATGTGCCACCATGGCCAGTCAGTTTTCTCACTATATATTTTTGGATATTTTTAATGTATAAAAGTTGTTAGAACTGGGCTCAGTGGCACAGAACTCTAATCCCTGTACTCAGGAGGCTGAAGTAGGGTCTCAAGAGTTACAGGCCATGCTGGGCTGCATAACGAGTCCTAGTCTCAAAAAAAGAAGAGATGAGGTCCTCACCGATGGTGCTGTCCCTGCACATCCAGGTCTGCCTGGGGTCAGGCAGCTTGTGCAGCCACCCAGCCTGAGAAGTAGAAGTCTCCTCCCTCATCACGAAGCTTTCTTTTCTGCAGCAGGTGGAATTATGTCGAGATGCTTGGCTGCTCAAAGTGCAGAAGGTGAGCGACTGGGGGGTGCCCAGACCCAACTGGTACATTTACATTTCGACCCTACACCCAGGGCTCAGAGACGTCACAGAAGAGGGGATGTGAAGGGTTGTAGCTGCCAGAAGACCAGGACTCCAGCTTAACATCTCGTCTTCTAGATGGGACAAGGATGCTGTACCCATGAAATCCAACAATTTGTTTGCCAAAACAAGATCTGCATAATGATCATACCAGTCAATGTGCCAACGCGGATGGGGAAATTCTCACAAAGCCCTACCTCTACTGAAGCGCTACAGACAGCCAACGGCTGCCCAGAGAAAGAATCAGTTTCCTCTAGGGAAAAGCCCCATGATGCTTCTCCAACCCCAGTTCAACCCCAAACATAAGTACATATGAACAACACTAATGGGCTCAGTGTGTGTGTGTGTGTGTGTGTGTGTGTGTGTGTGTGTAATAAAGAAGCCATGAATTTGGAGGGGAAGAGGAAAGGAAGTAAATGTTATAGATACAGTATTAATGTATGAAATGCTAAAATATTTAAAAATAGTAACAAAAAGAGGGGAATGGGTGATAGCTCAATCAGTAAGTGCTCGCCATGCGAGTGTGAAGGCCAAGTTTGGTTCCAAAAACCATGTAGAAAAGCTGGGTATGGTGATACGTGCTTGTAACACAGAGCTGAGGAAGTAGAAACAGGCAGATCTATGGGGTTCACTGGCTAGCTGGTCTAGCCTAATCTGTGAGTTTTTTGCCAAATGAGAGACCCTGTCTCAAAAACCAAAGTGGACTGCACTTGAGGAATGATGCTGGAGATTGGACTTTGGTCTCCAAACATGTACACTCTCACATGAACACACACATGCGTGCACCTCCAAACATGTACACTCTCACATGAACACACACATGCGTGCACCTCTAAACATGTACACTCTCACATGAACACACACATGCGTGCACCTCCCTCCTTCCCTCCCTCCCCCCCTTTCAGTTTGGGGATACACATATGTGGGAAAACATGAACCATGCCTTCCTGAGTCTGGCTTATTTCACATTTTCTTTATACCTGAACAAAATTCTATTATGTATGTGTGTGACATTTCCTTTATCTATTGACAGATATCTCAGTTGGCAGCAATAAACATGGATGTGTAAATGACTCTGTGGAATGTTAATATATAGAGTATTTCAAATATTTTTCAAATATTTAACCGTAGTTCCAAGTTAGTTTTTTTGAGAAACTTCCATACTGATTTTCACAGTGGCTGTACCAGTTTGCAACCCCACCAGAGACTTATTAGGTCTCTGCCCCTCCACATCCTCATGAGTATTTGTTGCTGGTGCATACACAGGTCAGCAGATGGTACTGGATTCCCTGGAACTGTTTGTGAACCACCAAGTAGGCTTGCATGAACCTTGGTCCCCTGCAAGAGCAGAAAGTACTTCTAACCACTGAGCCATCTCTCCAAGTCTATCACTTGATTTCTTTCTTAATTTTTAAGAATTTTATTATTTTGTGCATATGGGTGTTTGGACTGCAGCAATATATGCAGTGACCTCAGAGGCCAGAAAAGGGTGTCAGATCTCTGGGGATTGGAGTTAGATAATGGTAAGCTGACACGGGGATGCTGGGAATCCAACTCTAGTCCTTTGGAAAGAGCAGCCAGTGCTCTTAACCTCTGTCCAGCCCCTTGTGTGATTTCTTGGTGCTTCCTATTCTGACTGCATTTCCCTTATGGTTTATTGTTGTTCTAACCCTACTTTAAATTTTTTGGGTGTGGTATGTTGTATGTGGTGATATGGTATGCATGGTGCACATGCGGTATATGTACTTGTTAGTGTGGGTTTGTGCACATGTGTATGTATGCATACATATATGTGGGGACAGAGGTCAACATCAGGTGTTCTTCCTCAATTGCTGTCCATCTTATTCTTTGAGGTATTCTCTTACTGAATCTGAAGCCCACTGACATGTCTAGACTAGCTGGCTAATGCACTTCAGGGATCCACTTGTCTCTGCCACCGCAGTATTAAGGTTACAGGTGCATGTTGCGATAACCTGGCTCTTGTATGGGTACTGGGGTTCCAAACTTAGGTCCTTAGGCTTGCAGGCAAGTGGTTTATCAGCAGAGCCATCTCCCCAGTCCCTGTATCCTATTTTTGAGATGTGTCTGTTCAGTTCACTAGCCCATTTATTGATTGTATGATTTGGGATTTTGTCCGGAGTTTAATTTTTATAATTCTGTATATATTCTCAATATTAACCACCTATCTGATGTGTAGTTGAGAAATATTTCTCCCCCCCTTCTGTAATTTATTTCACTCTGGTAAATATTCCCTTTCCTTGCAAAAACTTTTTAATTTTATGAAATTTCTTTTGTTGATTCTTGGGATTATTTCCTATATTATTGGAGTCTTTATTTCAAAAACTCTTTGGCTATATGTTGAAGTGTTGCACCTGTATTTTCCTTTTTCAGGTCCAAAGTTTCAGATCTTAGGTATTGGATCCACTTTTGAACTGATTTTTTTGCAAGCTGAGAGGTGCAGATTGAAATTTCACTCTTCTACATGTGAATATTCCCTTCTCCCAGCAGCATTTGTCAAGGAGGCTGTCTTTTCTCCAGTGTGTGATCTTTTTGTCAAAAATAGAGTGGCTGCTGCTATGTGTTTATTTCTGGGTCTTATATTCTATTCTGTTGGTCTATCCATGGCTGGTTTGGGGCCAGCACAGCACTGTTTTTGTCACCGTGACTCTCCATTATTGTTTGAGATCAGGTATGTGGTACCTACAGCGTCATTCTTTTCACTAAGGATTGATTTGGCTATTTGGAGTCCTTTGTGTGGAAATAGGAATGTTGGGAATTTTTAACAGTGTGAAAAGTATCTTTGGGATTTTGATGAGGATATGTTAGATGTGTAGATTGCTATTGGTGATGTGGCCATTTTGTTAGTATTAGTTTTCTAACCCAAGAGTACGGGAGATCTCTCCATCTATTAATGTCCTCCAGTTTCTTTCTTTAGTGTCATAGGTTTCATTGAAGATGTCCTTCACCTCCTTGGTTAGATTTATTCTTAGTTAGCTTTTGTTTGTTTCTGTTTTCACTTTGAAACTATTGTGAATGGGTTTTCCTCTAATTTATTTCTTAGCAAGGTATTGCCCTGTGGTAAGCCTCCTGACTTTTGTGGGTTGCTTTTGCATCCTGCCACTTTGCCTTTATAGTTTCAAGAGTTTTCAGCTTGGCATCTTTAGAGTTCTTTAAATGCAGGATCAAGGTGTGTCTACAAATAGCAATAATTTGAATTCTCCCTTTCCTACTTATATCCCTTTTATTTTTCTATTTAGCTAAATAATGTATTATATTGAGTAAGTGTGGAAAAACAGGCACCCTCAACTCATTACAAATTTTAGGAGGAATGCTCTCAGTGTCCTCCTATTTATTATGTCACATGTAACCTTTATTATGTTGAGGTGTGTTAGTCCAGATTTCTTCAGGGATTTTTATCACAAAGGGACATTGACCTTCACTGAAGGCCTTTTCTGCATCTAGGCGATCATGTTGTTTCTGTTCTTAAGTGAATTTCTGTGTGGCATTCATGTATGTCAAACCAGCTTTGCATCTTTGGAATGGAGCTGACCTGGTTATTGGTCTTTGGAATGGAGCTGGCCTGGTTATTGGTCTTACCAATGTGCTCCTGGATTCAGTTTGCATTAATTTAACGAAGACCGGTTGTATCTACATTCATTTTTTGTGATGCACTTACCTGGTTTTGGTGTTAGGGTAAAGCTGGCTTTGTAGACTGAGTTTGATAGCATCCCTTCCCTTTCTGCTTTATGAAACAGTTTGAGAAACATGGGTGCTGACTCTCTCTCTCTCTCTCTCTCTCTCTCTCTCTCTCTCTCTCTCTCTCTCTCTCTCTGTGTGTGTGTCTTTCTCTCAGCATTGCTTTGTTGGGAGGACTTCTTACTGCTTCAGACTTGTTGCTTAGTGTGGATGTTTTTAAATTATTTACATCTACTTTATTTAAGAAGTAAATCATCCATTTCTTCTTGATTTTCAGTTTTAAAAATATATTTCTAAGTATTCGCTAATTATTCTTTGGGTTTCATTGGGATCTGTTGGGGGTCTTCACCTTTTCCCACAGATAATTTTATTAATTTGGTCTCCCCCTCCTCTTTTTGTATTTATGTGTATATATGTGTTCATGTGGGGACACCTATCTAGAGATGAATAGGATGAGGTATTGAAGTTATCCACTAGTATTGTATCAGGATGTGTCCACTAGTGGTTTATGAAATTTGGAGCTTCTTTGGAGTCTGTATATTTACAATTGTCACACTTTCTTGATGAGTTATTCCACTTATTAAACGTAGGGACCTTCTTTATCTCCTCTGACCAATTTTGATTTGAAGTCTTCTTTACCAACTGTCAACACCTGCATAATGGTTTGTTTTCAGCTTCCATTTACTTGACAAGTAATTTTACATCCTGTGACTCTCTGTGGTATCTTTGCCAGTGAGGTGTGTTTCTTGGAAATGAAAGATAATTGGATCCCCTCCACCCTTCACTCTTTAATCCGGTCACCTACTCCTACATCTTTGTAATGTTGATGAGTTAGGACCATTTACATATAAGGATATTTTTATGTCCAGTAGTGGGGGGAGAGAGAGAGAGAATGAGTGTGGTGTGTGTTCATGGGGGGTGGGCGGGTCTGGATGGATGTGTTCATTTTTGTATGCACAATTAGAGGTCAGATATCAGTCTTGGGTATCTTTGTCCACAAGCACTGCTACCCCATCTTTTATGTGGGAGCTTAGGATTTGAACTCAATTCTCATGCTTTTACAGTAAGCCCTTCATTCACTGAGCTGTTTCCCAGACTGAATCCCTGTAATTTTGCTGGTTACTCACCTAATTGATTGGATATTTATTATTGTCTTTCTCCCTAGTTATTTGCTAGTATATCATGTTGGCCATGATAGATCCCTATCTAGAATTCCTTTGTCTATTCCTCTGTGGTTTGTTTTTACTTTCTTTATGATCGAGACTGTCTTCCTTTATGTATCATTTTCCCTTAGGAATCTTCTGAAGTGCTGACTAGATGGTAATGAGCTGCCTTAGTTTGTGCCTGTCTTGAAATGTCCTTATTTCTCTGCCACTTTAAGTAATAGCTTCTCTGGTTGACAAGTATTTATTTTTAGGACTTGAAATGTATAATTTCACAATTTTCTAGTTGTTAGGGTTGCTGATGAAAAATCTGATGTTATTCTTCCTGGTTCTTCTTTGTAAGTAAGTTGACATTTGTACCTTGTAGCATTCTTACATATGCATGAATGTATGTATATATGTATGCATGCATGTATATATGTATGTATGCATGTATGTAGTAGTTTTAGGCAGGGTCTCACCCTGTAGATCAGGCTGGCCTCAAAGCTCGCAGAGCTCTGCCTGCCTCTGCTGAGAATAAAGGCCTGGACCACCACAGCAGGCCTGCCTTACAGCTCTTGATCTGATCTTTTTGCTTTGTGTCTTGGACATCTTGACTCTGACATGTCATGGAGAGGTTCTGGTCATGTGTTTAGTTGTGAAATTTATTCTCTAGATTTGGAGTATTTTCTGCTATAGTTATTGGATAAGTTTTCTGTAATGTTTGTCTCAGTTTCTTCTTTAATCCTATAGGTTCTTAGGTCTGGCCTTTTGGTCCTAGTTCAGATTTCTTTGACATTTGATGTTCCTCATGCTTTCCTGCCATCCCTGATATTAGTTCCTTTCCTAGGTTCAGCCTATTGGCCATATTTTTGCTGGCCTTGTTTGTTTAATTCATGGAGCTTTTATTCTTCAAAACTCTTATGTACCCCACTCTACTTTGATTTTTTACTGACTTTTTCTGTCTATGTTGCTGGCTTTTTTTAAACCCATAATGCTAATTTCCTCATCTACTGAATTTTTCCCAGAGCTGCCAACTCTGTTCTCCAGGGCCTGGATTGAATTAATCCACTTGTTGTCATCGCCCTCAGGTCATCTGTACCACCGAGCCTTTGAAACCTCCATCTAGCACTTTCCAGGCTTAAGTTCCATCACTGAGTTGTGATCTTTTGGAGGAGTCATGCTGTCTTGCTTATTTACATTTCTTGTGCTTCTCTGTTGCAGCTGTGTGTGTGTGTTGACTTGGTATCACTTCCTGTCTTATTTGAAGATCTTCTTATTGAACAAACTGTTCTTGAAGGCTCAACCCCTAGTGTAATTCAGGGAGGAGAAAGCAAATGGCTCTACTGGCGCCATCCAGCCTAACAGGATATGGAAATACACTTAAAACCCACTGCGCCCACTAGTCCATCACGGTGAAGCTACTACTGTGAAGTTGGAAAATGTTTAGGGGAAGTGTGTAAATACTGAATGAGATAAAGGGAGGGGGTGAGGAAATAGGAGAAATGGAGAGAAGAAAGGTCTTTTTCCTTAGCTTATTGGGAGACAAAGAAAGGCAGCCGGGGTTCCAGTGCCCAATATGATCCTGTCTTCCAGTCAGCCACCTTCTTGACTGAGATGTGGTCAAGAGCAGACTGGAAGGGCCTTGGAGCTCAGGCAGTTCCATCTGCCATGCTGTGACACTATTTCCCAGTTCTCCTCCTCCAGCCTTCTTATTGTAGCTTCCAAGATGAAGTGGAACATGTAGGTCCTGTCAGAGTCAAGGAGTGCAGTGTGTTGACTTCCTGTGAGGTACACACATGAGTGATGGGCCCCTAGCTCCAACAGTTCCCTTCCTTCCCAGCTCCTGCCCCAGCAGGGACCTTTGCCAGGGTCACACTAGCCATGCGTGGGCTTCTAGCTCAGAATGTATGTGCTTGGTTTTCTTTCCCCCCAACTGTGGTTGCCATTCTCTGTTCTCAACGTCATGCCAAGCTCTGTTGGTGGCAGGTGTAAGTCCAGCCTCTGTGCAGAAGGCCTGGGTTGTTTTTAGTTGGAAGCCATTGCAGACAGTGCTCACATGCCTGTAGGTGTGAGTCTGTGAGTACTTCTGCCAAGTCTCTACTCCCAGGGTGGAGCTTTTAGACCCGCACATGCTTGGCCCCCAGAAGACTCGCCTTCTCATGACTGTCCTGGCCGTGTTGCCACCACCCACGGAGAGTCAGGGTTTTGCTACCTCCTTGCCAGCATTTGGCATTTTTCTGCCTTTTCATTTCGACTAGTCTGGTGGGTGTGTAGGATTCTCACAGTGTGCTTTTAGTTTCTGTCTGATGACTAATGAACTCCAACGACTTATACGTACTGTCCTCTCATGAAGTACCTCTCCTAATTTTGTACATTTATATAATACAAACATATATTTTATTCTTATAGCATGAATCTGAGCTCTGTGTTGGCTATCTATACCTGCATCCACAACTGTATCCCCTATCTATATTTACGTCTCCACCCATGTCTATTTCTTACTTGTATCCCTATCTATATACATGCTGATCTATATCTTCATCCATATTCCATATCCATAGTACTATCTATATTTCTATCCATTTCTATGCTCAAATCCATTTCTGTTTGTATCCATATATCAGGGTCACTATATCCTCATTACTGTCCTTATCCAACTCCACGTCAGTATCCACATACACACAAGTACATACAGATATATGTTCCACAGATGGGTTCCCCCATGCTCCTATGTTAGTTACTGGTTGATCAGAGAGCATATAAAGATCTTACTCTCATGGAACTCATAGTTTTTTAAGACAGAACCAATAAGTAAATGGAAAGACAATGTTAGATCGAATAACTCAAGGAGGAAATTCAATGATAAGGGAAAAGTACCAGGATGGGAGGTGGACTTTTAAGTATGTCACTGAGAAGATGACATATAGTCACACTTATGGGGGAGTGGCCCCACACCTGGGGGAGCATTCCATGCCAAGCTAGGTTAGAGGAGCTGAGGTCCTTAGCAGGAACAGATCATCAGAACTCCAAGGCCCCAGGACGCAGACTCGCCACCGAGACATTGCAGGTTGTGGACAGAGTGACCAGAAGTGGCCTGGGTTAATGGGGTCCCAACACTGCAAGGGCAGATAAAACGCCATGTTCTAGCATCTTGTCCTGGGTATATGACAATGGCCCATGTCACTGTCATCGTAGAACCAGGCATCCTTGCCCTTTGTCCCACCACCCACAGGGTAGTCTCTTATAGACAAGGACTGTTCTAGGCCTCATATACAGCATCCCTTGTCTGGAGCAAGGAGAGGACATCTCCTCCTCTGTGCCTTGCCTTACCAACAACCTCAGCAGATGTCTACAGACCGCATCACCCCTCCACTTCCCAGAGCTAAACTTAGTAAGGGGGTGGCGTCCTGGGTTAGGCCTCACAAGCCCTTGCTGCGTGATAGCCTCACACACAGCTTTAAAAGCAGGACGTCTGACTGGAGTCAGCCCTTGGCCTGCCAGCTTCCCTTGCTCCTTGGACACTGGGAAGCATGTGGATTGGTGCTTGTATGAATGCTGAGACCAGACTTGTGACAAAGACAGCCCCATCCATGTCTGCCAGAGATGAGGCTAGATGGGCTGTCTGGGGAGGATCTACCTCACGGGCCATCTTGACAACGCTGATGACATTTGTGAGTGAGCACTATAGGAAGTGACTCTGGGAAGTGCCGGGACATATCAAGGGGCCCCACAGCCATCAGCTCCCTCCTTTATCCTGAGAACTGTCATGTTCAGAGGGGAAAGCTTGCTTTGGAGCAGGTGGCAACAGGATTGTTGACTGTGCAAGTGGACTTCTTGAGACATGCCATTACCTTCTGAGGACCCACATGTGCTATGGGGTCAAGGGAAAGGGCTAAAGAAGGCAGGGACAGTTAACCTACCCAGATGCAGGACTCCAGTTTCACTCCTGCTGGTATTAGAGCAATCTGGAGGGATGGAGTATCCCCAAGGTCCCAGCACCCGAAGGTCTAGGTGGGTCTTAACACCAGGAGTCACCAGCAGAGGCCACTGTGAGCTTTGCATGCTCTGCAGCAAGATGCAGAGAAGGAAGAGGGGGGCAGTATGAAAGCTGCCCCCGCCCCCCACGGCCCATCGGTGGAGCCGGTCCAGGATATAAGGAACACTACGGGCTCTGAGACCCCTGAGCAGGAAAGTGAGGCCAGCTCCAGTGCAAGCTGTGAGGGCAGTAGGAAAGGCCCAAGAGGACAGCTGTGTCTCCAGGCCTTTGTGTCTTAGGAGGGGCCAGGGAATGGGCCTAGCATTCAGTGTTCCTCCAGACAGAACTCACTACCCGGCAGGCAGCCTGATGTTTGTGCTGGTGAGAGAGTTGATGAAGAAAGAAGGGAAGGGGATGGCAGGAGAGAAGGGTGATTCTCCAGGCTGCTGGGCAGAGAGCAGGCAGAGACCACGATAAGCATCTTGACTGGGCTGATGCAGTCTGGTCATCAGTACCCATCAGGCTTGTGTGCTCTTGTGGGGCTGTCTCAGCCCCCTGAGGATCCTCTGGTGTCATGGGTTCTGGCTGAGAGCCTCCCTCAGCTCCCCAGTCATGAGTGACCAGCTGTGACTCCCAGAACCTGGCCCAGTTCTCCCTGCCCTCGAAGCCTCTGCCACCACAGTACTAGATCTCCAGAGAGGGCGTTCTTGGATCCATTCTGTCTCTGACATCTAAACTCTCAGAGCTGGGACAGCTGTGAGAGGCCATCGCAAGGCCAACCTGTGAGTGACCACCTTGGCAGGATTCCTTCTCAGTGCCAAGGCCAGAGTGAGATTCTCTGTGCCACAGGCCAAGTGCACCCCTCGTGCTCACTCAGGTTAGCCCTTCCACAAAAGCATCTGCTGATGTATCCCCGGTGTTTGCTGCCGGAGATGGAGGGACGGAGAATTCAAGGTGCTTAAGACCAGAGCTGTGTGGAGTGAGCACCTGTCAGGGGAGGCACCTGCTCTGTAGTGTTCAGTCTCCAGGGAGAAGTGGGAGAGACCAGCAGGAGGAGACCAGGGACCTCCCTGGATGTCACCAGCAGGACCCACCCCACACAGAGCCTCGACCCTTCCCTTATGCCACTCCCAAACCCAGCACCGTGCACCCTGTCAGTGGGCACGCCTCTCAGCACCTTGCCTCTGTCCCTTGCTATCTGCCCCTCCCAGGTCCTGCCCCGCCCTGGCCGGGAGTGGCTGAGCCCATGGGAGGGAAGTCCCGGGCAGGGGCGGTGCTGGCTCAGCCCTGGAGGGGAGTCGGTCTTCCTTGCCGCCTGCGGGTTGGGTCAGTACAGTAGCAGCCGGAGCAGCAGCCAGGATGTTTCTGGAGCCCCAGGTAGGGCTGCGGCTGTGTGGGACAGCGGGTCAGTAGCGCTCCAGGGCAGTGCTCCAGGATTGCAAGGCTAAGGTTTCCAAGCTCCCCAGCTTGGGAAGCCAGGGCCAGATCAGGAGGGGCCTGACACAGAACAGCCAGAGCAACTCTTCTGTCCCTACTGGACACCTGAAGCCACTTGGGCCTCACCCAGGGTGCAGCTGCTGCCCTCCTAGCCTGTGCTGACTTCAGAGACTGCAGGGCAAAGCGCCACTGGAAAACCTGAGGGGTGGGGGTGGGGTGGGGGTCAGGAGAAAGCAAAGGCTGCCCAAGACAGGGTAGACTTGTAAAGAGCAGTGGCGACCCTGGAATTTTCCCTATCCGTGGGCTCAGAACCACTGTTTACTCCATCAACGCTTGGAGAGGGGGTGGTCGGTGATGAAGTGGTTGATCATGTGGGAGGTGTGTGCTTGTATGTGCGATGTGTGGGCGAGCGCGAGAGAGGACGTGTTTATATATGAGAGGTTTAAGTGAGATCCTTTAAGAGGCAGGTGTGGGGGCAAGGCTGTGCCTGTGCCTTCTCAAATGTCATGTGTTTAAAGAGAAGAGTGCCCAGTGTAGGGAAGGCAGAGAAATACCCTAAAATTAATTCTGAGACTAAACCACCGCTATTCATCACAGCTGCTCCATAGAAGCCTCTTCTGAGCCACGATGGCCAGGGAGATGCAAGTGCAGTATGCAGTGCCCAGGGCACCTTAGCTTGGAGGAGGCTAGGCCAGGCCCAGTATGGACCAGTGATGCAGGAGAGTAGAGCGGGGGAGCCAGCACCAGTGGATTGAAGATGCAGGACATCTAACACACATTTATTAAGCCCCTACTATGTGATGGCACTTTGGTCTTCAGGGAGCTAAGCAGGCCACAGGCCTTATACTCATGGAGCTCACTGGGTTTCACTAAAGTCAGTGGTTCTCAGCCTGTGGGTTGTGATCCCTTAGGGTCAAATGACCCTTTCACAGGGGTCACATATTAGATACCCTGCACATCAGGTATTTGCATTATGCTTCATAACAGTAGCAAAATTCCAATTATGAGGTAGCAACGACATAATTTTATGGTTGGGGTCACCACAACATGAGGAACTGTATTAAAGGACCGCAGCATTAGGAAGGTTGAGAGCCACTGCTGTAAGTAAAATACAGGACATGTTACATGGCGATAAGGATGGAAGATGAACTCAGAGGATCAGCATACACCAGGGGAGCAGCAGGAGAGAAGGCTCTGGTTGTTTTGCAGGGACAAAACAATGCTCAGTGTCAGTGGTGCATGGCACAGGTGGTGTTTCCTCCACTGGCATCTACCCTGGGTCGCCTCTGCTCTGCCCTACATCCCTTGCTAAGGAACCAGGTTGATATGGTCATATGACAGGGAACAGACATCCCTGCATTGGCGTCTTCGTGTTCTAGCTCAATGACACACATGATTCTACTAACTACTAGGGGGTTATGTGGCCCCACCCAGCCTCACCAGGACTGGTGATGACAGCCTGCTTACCCAGGAAAGAGGATGCATGGCACACTTGTACTCAAAGTGCTGACTACCAGTGAGTGGTGGTGTTTGTGCCTTTGTCAGGATGGCCAGGGGAGGCCACAGAGATCTTCTGTGTGTAAGGACCCTCCTGGAGAAGAGCAGGAAAGAGTTAAGTGGAAGGGAAGGGAACATCCAGGAAAGGCAGGGCAGGCCAGGGTGGGAAAGTCACTTGTGTGTGAAGTTGGGCTTTTGGGAGCACACAGACCAGCATGACAGGCTATGGTCCTACGGTCCTGGAGGGGATACCTATGTCTGAGGCCACTAGGCCATTGTTAGATGCTTCATGGGGGCCAAGAACAGAGGGGGCCATGACAGGGTCATCCAGGAGACAGATCAGGGAGCCTGGACTCTAGTAACAGAGACAGTAGATGAGACAGAGGTGCTTCAGTGTGTTTTGATGTTACAACAAAGAGGCCTTGCAGTTGATAGGACTGTGGCATTAGGGGCTGGGCTGGGGTATAGGGGTCATTAGCTTCAGCAGAGACCAGAAACTCTGTAGTCCTGCAGGGATAGTGTGTTGGCATGAAATGCATCTGGAGGGTGTGCATTAGAGTTCAGGGATGTCTGAAGGGCTTGCTCCATCCTGGTGCCCTCCAGCTGTGCTTCCTGCCCCGATTCTGCTGACACAAGTCACCGTGACCCCGATCAAGTCTCTGGATCACTTGTGTGTGCTTCTCATCAGAGGCAGCTGAGGATCACGGGCTCTGGGTGTGGGGGCCCTGGGGGCCCAGGGCTGGGAGAAGATGGGCACAGCACTCCTGTCAGCTGCCCCCGGGAGTGCCGGGGCCCAAGACCGGCAGGCCCAGGAGCAGTGGCACAGCACCTCTGTTGGGTCACAAGCCCAAGACTCATGGAGACAGGAGGTGGGTATGGGAAGGGCAGACCGGGAGCTGCTTAGGAAGGTCATGTACAAGGGCAAGACGGCTGACCTGCCTGTGGAAGCTGTCTGCACTCTGGGTATCACCCTTTCCAGGAGCTGCTGGGGGGTGACCAGGGAAGCCTGGGTCTGTCTGGACTGCAAGGACAATGAGGAGTCTCACCTGTTTATCTCTCCACCTTCCTCTCCTCACTGGAAACCCTTGATCATCCCTGGACGCAAACCTCAAAACCCATCTCCAGGAAGCCCTGATCTCTCCCTGCAGTTTGATTCTGACCCTTGGGCCTCTCTGGCACCCAGCACCGACCCTTAGCTTTGGGGAGATTTTGTCACAAAGTCTGCTTCTGTGGTAGACACTGAGGTCTCTCGCATCCAGTCACCGGCAGCATAGACTGAGAAGCAGCCGTGCTTGTTGACTGAGTGAGGGGGAGAAGCACCTCGAGGGCTAGAAATGGTCTAGTCCTGTATCCTCTTACAGTAGAGGAGACTGAGGTCCGGAGGATCAAAACTTGCCTAAGGTTAACCGGAATGTCAAGAGTCAGAGCTGGCTCCGATTCCAGGGTTCCTCTGCTGAATCAGGTTCTAGGCTGTCTGTGTCCCTGAGACCTATCTGAGGTCCCCAGGCAAGGGAAGCCCAGAGGTGGGACCCTAGAAAACCCCAAGCGACCCTGGGGAAAACACGAGGATGTAGAGCTTGGGGGAAGGACAGAATGTGGAACTTGTGTAGGCCCTTGACCCCGTGACCTCTTGGCTCTTGGTTAATGGACTTTGGCAGAACAGCCCTGCCCCCAATGCAGCTGGGACTGGATCTCTGCATTTCTTGCTGGGACTGGATCTCCGCATTTCCTGCTGGGACTGGATCTCCGCATTTCCCAAATGTCAATGTGTCAGCCTGGAATACTGCCCCTGCCTGAGTGGGTCCCGCAAGAGTGAGTCAGAGGAATTCTGTGGTTGAGAAGCTCCAAGGAGTAGGGCTGCCAGTGAGGGGTCTCATGGAGTCCTTTTAGCTTCTCTCCTCAAGGACAGATACTGATTGATGAAACTAAGGCTGCGGAGACACAAACTGCACCAGCAGCCTTGACAGCAAGAGGAGCCCTGTGCCCTCCCTGGCTACTCACTCTACGCCATAGAGAAGGAGCCTGGAATCCAGGCAGGTGAGCTAGGGTGGGTGGTCCTCTCTCTCTCTCTCTCTCTCTCTCTCTCTCTCTCTCTCTCTCTCTCTCTCTCTCTCTCTCTGTTCATTGCCACGGGTAGCTAAATTGGTTAACAGTGCGAGCCTGCGAGCCTGTTGGAGACAGTGGGTCTCTGAGCTGTGGAGCCTGCAGAAACTGGGAGAAGATGCATACAGTTAAAGAGATACACACACTGATGTGTATACAGATACACAGATATAGTAATATATACATGGAAACACAAGAGAAAAACACAGATACACACACACATGGACCAAGATACATAGATACGCAGATATACAGAGAGACACACACAGGCATAGAGATACACACAGACATGCAAACACAGAAATGCACACAGGCACATAAAGAGACGCACAGACACACAACGAGAGAAACACATATGCAGATTTACAAAGACACACATACAGATAGAGACACACAAGCACAGAGATACACACAGACACACAGAGGGAGACAGACACAGACAAACACACACACAGGTATATAGATACACACACAGAGAGACACACAAACATACAAAGATACATATAGAGACACATAGAAGTATGCAGACAGATGACAGACAATGCAGACACATATAGACACATAATACATAGACAGTGATATACAGACAAATAAAAATATACACATACATAGATACATAGAGAGACATACACAAAGACAGAAATATACAGACAAGGACACACAGACACAGCTACATATTCCTAGATACACAGAGAGATACACCAGAGGTATGCAGACAGATACAGAGAGACATACAGTCAGAGACAGATACACAGACACATAGGTACACACAGAGATAAATACAGATACAAACAAGCATAGTTATACAAAGACAAACTGCAACACAGAATGGCCAATATACACACCACCCTCATCCCACTGTTGCTAGAGGGGTGTACCTGTTTTACTGTGGGGGTGAGAACCTACACTCAGGGGAACTGAAAAAGGACACCCTTTTGATTTTTAATGAATATATACTAGATAAGTGGTCACCAAACTCATTATTTTTATTTTTATCTTTTATTTTGTTTTTGGTTTTTCAAGACAGGGTTTCTCTGTGTAGCCCTTGTTTTCTTGGAACTCACTCTGTAGACCAGGCTGGCCTGGAATTCAGAGATTCAGCTGTCTCTGCTTCTGAGTGCTGGGATTAGAGGTGAGCTCTGCCACTGCCTGACAAGGAAATTAATATTACCTATTCATAAGAAAGAACCACTTCTCCATTTCTTTTTTTGTTTATTTGTTTTGTTTTTCGAGACAGGGATTCTATGTATTGTTTTGGAGGCTGTCCTGGAACTCACTCTGTAGACCAGGCTGGCCTTAAATTCACAGAGATCCACCTGCCTCTGCCTCCCGAGTGCTGGGATTAAAGGTGTGGGCCACCAACGCCCGGCCACTTCTCCATTTCTAATGTGCCTTCTAATTTTTAAAATTTTGCTTCTCAAAAGACACAAAACATAATTTCCTTGCGGCAGCGGGTCACCCTTGGTCTGTCTTCCCTGTCCTGAGGACTGCAGTGTTTCCCTAAGTCTGCCATTGACCCTGTAGTGCACACAGCAGCTTCATTACGTCTGGATGGTTCAGCTAGCAGAACCATCAACTGTCTGTCCTGAGCATGTTAAGGTGTTGCCTTACCTTCCTGAATCAATCCTGCCGGGTCAGGTCTACTGTGTTTTAAAATGTTACCGAGTTCATTTATCATTTTTTTTTTTGCTGTTTCTTGGTGTATTTTCCACCTATATTTATGGGTGTTTCACACTTCCATTCTACAGATGTTGGTCACATCTGGAGGTGTGATCTTGGCTATGTTAGCTTCATAAGATGAACAGGAAAACTTTTCTGTTTGATTATGCAGCTGAAGTAGTTTATTTATTTTGCTTCTCTCTCTCTCTTTCATTCCTTTTCTTTCTTTTTATTTTTAGAAAAGGTCTCTCTATGTAGTCCTGACTGTTCTGGACTAACAACATAGACCAGGCTGAACTCACAGAAATCTGCCTGCCTCTGCCTCCAGAGTACTGGGATTAAAAGCTTGCATCCCCACATCTATCTCCAAGTAGTTTAAATATCATACTAAACTCTCTTCATTTTAGAAACTCCCAGCTAGTACTGGTTTTATTTCCTCCTGAGGCTCAGTTGGCTGTCGACTTACTAATGTGTACTGCAACTATTGGTTTGTTCAAGTTCTAAATGTGCTTAGTCTCTCTTGGTTATTAGCATTTTATTGAAAGATTCCAGTTCAAGGGCCTTCAGATCATTTAAAGTTACATAGAGGAGTTTGTAAAGAGCTTCTTACCCCTTCTCTCCCTTCCTGCATCTTCCTTTGCTTGTGTTTATTAGAATTTTCAGAGGGTAGAGATCTCTCTCTTGCTGTCCAGGGCCATGTGCATGTTAAGCAAGTACTGGCTACTGAGTCATACCTCCGCTCTGGTCCCGGGAAAGTTTGCTTGTTGTTTTGTGCCTTGAGTCTCACTGTGTGGCCCAGGCTGACCTGGAACTCATGACTCTCCTGCTTCCAAGTATTGGAATAATAGATGTGGACCATTGGCTCCACTGCAAGATTTACCTTTTTAGTTGTATTCCAAAGAGTTAACTCTTGGCTTTAAGAAGTTCTACTCCCTTCAATTAAATCTATTTATTCACCTTTTGGCAAATCCTTCCCTGGGTTTCCTTTGCTATAATTATGTTTCATTTAGAATTTCTGTGAGGGCTGCCCAACCTGGTTTGTTCTCCCAGGATCTGGCCACTCCATCTTGCTTTCACCTCAGGCTGCCCCAACCTTTCCAAGAGTCCCTTACAGTTGGCCAGGAGAGGGGTCCCTGATGATGGTGGTCACACTCACAGGTCTTAGACACCCTGTGCATCACCTGTGAGCTGTAAGTCCTAGGTTGGTGGCTTCATCCCTTTGGAAATTTGTACTTTTTTGTTGAAAACAGGATGTGGTGATGTGAGCTGCCCTAGGGAAGGACAGAGGTGGCTGTGACTCTGGCCCTAGGGAAGGACAGAGGTGACACTGGCCCCAGACAACCCCCAGGCTGGACACACAGGAATGCTGCTGTGTATGCAGCATGGGGACACTTGGACACGTGCTCTGGACATGTTTTAGACTCTGCAGCCACTGGACAAGGGCCCAGCAGAGAGGTGGGTGCCCCTCCAGCCCCCTTCCCACTCACTGACACACAGAACACTCCCTGTTCCCAAGCCATATGGGTCTCAGGGATGTGCCTCTGGACATCTGCCAAGATGAAAATGCAAGTGAGTGGAATGATTTGTTTTTAAACACAAAGAAAAAGATTTCCTCAGTCTAATTATGTGTGATTTTAAATTGAAAGGACCCCCTGTTCTTCTTCTATATTCAGCTTTCACAGGCAGCCATCGAGGGTGGCTGACAGCTCCCAGAAGCACTGGCCCTACCCATCTCATCTTCATCCCACTCATCCTTCTGGCCCAGCCTCCCTAGGACTCTTACCTCTGGCCAAGCCAGCTTGTTACCTCTTTCTTATGCCGTGATCCATGCGCAAGGCTATGGCTTGGACCAAGCTGTCAGTAGTGTACATAGGCATCCTCCTGTTGGATTCAGACACGAGTCCTGGCCACCACACTAGGCTCTGACCAGCAGCAGGGCGTCCTATTCCAGCATTCCTCAGAGGACACTGTTTAAGAAAGAGGACCCCACAAGAATGGCTTCCCATATCATTTCAACCCCCTCTTCTTTAGCCCCCTGGGAAAACTCCTAGAGAGAGAACAACCAATTATTAAGATACCCATGTTGTCCACATCTGTGGCCAGTTTGGCTCTAAAGGCTGAGACCTGGAAGCCAAACTGCATGCAAGGGAAGCAGTTAAATCCTACAGATTCAGCTGAAGGAGAGATGAAGCCAAGATCTGTGACTGCCCAAGCCCTGGGTCAGTGGGAGGCAAGCTTGCAGCTACCCTGCCTGCTGGGAAAAGCCAGGGATTCTCTGAAATCCCACCTGCTCCTACCCCACGCCTCTCAAACCTTAATAATGGGGTAGTCATTTGTAGACAATGACACTCTGTCCCCTGAGCAGCCACCAGAAGAAGCTGATGGACAAAAAGAGTAAGAGGGGGAGTGAAAAGGGGAGGAGGAATCTCTGATGTAGCAGAATCCATGGCTAGGAGTGTGGAGATGGCAAGCTTCCTCCAGCTAATTCATAGTAAATGTGGTAATAGGATAACAAACCATGCGCCTGTAACAAAGCTTTAATTATCAGTGTTGTGCTCAGGCCCTGCCTGTGTGGAGAAGGCACCAGAGGAGGTGCTGCGGTTGGCACTCTGGTTCCCATGGCAGCCGCCTCCTTGTAGAAACCAGCCTGCTACTCTATGCCAGGCCCTGGCCTGTTCTAAGAGCACACGAAGGCAAATATAACCCTTCTGTTTTAGAAAAATTTAATGACGTTTATCTACTTTTATGTGCATGTATGAGGTGCATGTGTGAGGCACATGTGTCATGGCAGGCATGCAGAGGTCAGACACTAGCAAGAGTTGGTTCTCTATTTCTGCTGTCTGGGTTCTGGTGATTGGCACCAGTGCCTTTACCTGCCGAGCCATCTCACCAGCCCCAAATGTGGCTTTTCTTTCTGGCATTGTGAGAATATGACTTCTTGAAGCTTGGCTTACATGGAGACCAATGTCTGGCCCACTGCCCTCCAGCTGTCTTATGTCCACTGGACTTGGAGCTCCCACAGCCCAGTCACTGTACTGAGAGAGAGTCTTGTTCTCTCAAGGACTTCCTTGCTGTAGAGACCACAGGGTGTCAAAGTGAGATGGTGACAGCTTGAGGGGCCTGTGAACAGAGAAGGAGGTATGTTATTTCTATAACCCTAATAAGGACAGGAGCCAAGTGGTCACCGTAGGTCACAGCCAGTCTGAGCCCCCATGCTTGGGACAGAGTGTAAACAGGTCAAAGGATCCACCTGCCAGGAGTCGGAGGCAACCTCTGTGTTCTACATCTGCAGCACAGGTCAGCAGGCTGCCTTACACGACGCTAAGAGGGGCCCAGAGGTGTGGCCGGGAGAGGTGAGTACCAGCTCTCGGTCCGTCTAGTACTGCAGCCATGTCTATGTCCTGCTCTTGTCAAAGCAGCCAGGTGCTTCACTTCACTGTCACATGTCACGGGGGGAGGTGCTGCCTCTCTGCAGAATGGTGTGTTTGCAGAATGTGTGTTGCTCAGGCCCAGGCTGTACTTGGAGACCTTGCGCATCTGCTGTGTGTGACTCCAGTAGTTAGGATCAGTAAGATCCTATTTTATTTAGGGAGGGGCTGGGGCAATGGAGATCAGTGCCACCTTTGTCTAATTCTCCTGGTCTGTGAACCCAGCCAGGGAGCAGTAGATGACAAAAAGGGCCAGGTGAGATGATGGGGGAGGTCCCCGCCTCTGCACTGTCCTGGGGGAACTCTGGCTGGAGAGGAGATATGAGGCTCTTTTTTTTTTTCCTAGGCAGGGTTTTTCTGTATAGCTCTGGCCATCCTAGAACGTGTTCTGTTGACCAGGTTGGCTGGAACTCAGAACAGAGATTCAACTGCCTCTGCCTCCCAAGTGCTGGGATTAAAGATGTGCCCCACCACCGCTCGGCAGTGTAAGGTTCATTTTTGTCTCCTGTTGGCAGGAAGGAACTGACCCTAAAGATAGGCAGAAGGTGGGAAAGGGTGTGCTTGTTAAGGGCTGACTGTTCCCAGTGAGTGCCCAGTAGTTTGCAAACTGGGAGATACTTGGTTCTTTGCCTGTGTCTTCAAGGCTGAGTGGCAGAGCCTGTAGGGGAGGTATGCCCCTTGCCTCACCCAACACACCAAGCCTTGTGCTTTCCCAGTACCCAGATCAGATTCCTAGTTATAATTTAGAATCTCTGTAGTCTAGAGAATGGTGGCCCTGCCAACAACCTGATGGTAGCCTTCTGGGAGATGTGACAGAGACCCAAAACCTCTGATGCAAATTCTCTGGCCTACTGAAGGTAAGTTTGTACTGGCATCAGGAAGCTGGCTGTGTATGCAGTGAGCATCCAAACAAGTATTTCATTAATGAGCAAGGAGTAAGGGATCTGGTCCCTCACTCACTGCCCCAGCCCGGTGCAAATGATTTCTGGGAAGAGTGATGAGGTACCATCCTGTAAGGTCGCTGGCAGACCGGGGCTCATATGCCCTCTACCTGAGTCCAAGAAGCCAACACAGACCCGAGTGTGGCCTCTGAATCTGCCCCTTTGGCTTTGTGCCCTTGAGGGTAGGGGCACAGGGCTGGGCCCCATCTCCATCCTGGAGCACTCCTGCCCAGCCAGTAGAGGAGAGACAGGCAGGATGTGTAATTTTCAGTTGCTAATTGTGATGTCCTGCAGCTTGCTGAGCTAAAAATAGTCTCCGTTTTTGTTGAGTAGGTTAAAAAATAGAAGCCTGGCACTGCTCAGACCCCCTCCCCAAACTAGCAGAGGCAAAGAGCTGGCAGATGCCTCCTCTGCACCTTCTGACAGAACCCTTGGTACTTATGCAAAATGCGCCCTCAAGGCCATTTTGTCCTAGTTTTTCAGAAGTCCTGGTCTCTTTGCTTGGGGCCCATGGACAACCCTCTGGGAGCCCCTGAGCCCCTAAAACCACTGCAGAATGCTGCAGGAATATATATTTGCCCACTCTTCCATCTGGGTAGAGGGTCAACCTTCATCTTCCTGAGGAGGTCTTGTCCCTGCTAGGACACTTAGAGGGGATGTTGGAGGGCTTGCTGGGGGGGGCAGATCGGGGCTTATCTGCACATCACTGACAGCTTGAGCAGTTGAAGGCAGGTCCTGGGGACCAGGACCTAGTGTCCTCATCTGAGAAAGGAGAGCCACACTTACATGAGTCGAGTTATATGGCTTCCTCTGATTTCTAATGACAGACTTGTAAAGTTCAACAAGGTTGGTTGAAAGCTACTTTCACATTTCTTAGAAATTTCTAGAACCATGGACTCTAGAATCTGGGGAGTTCCCTGTAATTCTGTGCTTGGCAATCCTGTCCCAGAAGTTCTTTGTTTCCCAGCTGTGCATGAGACTGTCCCTCCCCAGGCTGTTATCTTATTCTCTGCTGGGAAGGGTTTGGCTGTGTGGAAGGCCAGCCTGATAGCCAGTTGGCCCTCTGGGCTGCCAAGTTGTCCCCTTAGTGTCTCTGGGATGGAGAGTTACGCTTTGTACTCACTTTGGGTCAGGTGTACTGGGAAGACAAATACTGCTGACCCCGGCCCCTTCTTTGGGTAGGAGCCTGCCCGGGAGAGCTGGTACTAGGAGCAGACAACTGGGCCTCAGAAATCTGAGGATCTGGATCTGTCTATTGGAACATGCAGGGTGAGTTCTAGTTGGTCTTAATAATAAAAACCCAGTGTCAGATATAGGGGTAAATGCTGAAAGATCAGAGAGACAAAAGAGCAAACCACAGCCACACCTTACCTCACTAACTCCTCAGCCTAAAAGGGACTGGGCTCCTGTCTCCTCCCACTTTATATTCCTCTCTCCACCCAGCCATATCACTTCTTGTCTGTCTGTACAGAGCTCCAGAGAACTCTGGTTAACCAGTGGCTAGCTCTGCCCTCTGAACTTCAGGCAGGCTTTATTTGTTAGAGCACAAGCAAAATATCACTACATTCCCCCTTTTCTGTCTAAAATAAAAATGGTTATAACTAATATAAGAGAAACTATATACAATAAGTACAATAACTATACAATATATATGTCTAGTCTCTTAGCAACTGACAAATTCAGAGGAAATATTCAATTATCTATCCTATCTTGGTGAGTCCAAAAGGTTGTACCTAATTCTCTTTCTATCTTAACTTACATTACCAACCCCAAACTATCTTTTTATGTCTCTCAACCTTATACATTTCATATTCCTTTAGTGAATTTCTTTTCTGAATCTGGTAACAGGAACATGCTGTACTGTCCCCCTTGGGCTCCTGAAGGATAAGGCTTCTGTCCCAGCTGATCGTGTGGAGGTTTGCTCGGCTCTCCCTCCTCCTGCCTTGCTATCTAGTGCCTCTGAGGCATCAAGTTTAGAGGCTGACAGGAAGGTGACAAGGGTGTGTTTCAAGCGTGGGTACAGCCAGCGGGTCAGGTGCAGGCTCCAGGACAGGAGTGAGGCGAGCAGCCTGCTCGTGGGTAGTACAGTAACTTGACCCTGCTCTGTAGTCAGCATCTATCCCATACCTGGGTCCAACTAGGCTGATTGTTGGCAGCAAGGGACTGAATCTTTACTGACACCACTGATGGACCAAACCGCGCCCCAGCTTCCCCGCTCCACCTAGCTCTTATCCTCCCCGGGCACCCTCAGAACAGGAAGCAGGAAAAGCACACACGAGTGGGAAAGGACAGAACGATGGCCCAGGTCTGGACAAGTACGGGAGTGGACGTGAGGGTGCTGCACAGCCTGCAGAGTGCTATAGGCAGGGCTGCTGGTCCTGTCTCCATAGCAGCGACTCTTCTCAGTTCCAGGACTCCTGGGTGGGGGCAGAGTCCTAGCCCATCTAGAGTTTGCAGTATTCTCCAACAGTGCCTCTCTGCTGTGGATGTAATGTGACCTACTGCTTCAAGCTCCTGCTGCCATGCCTTCTCTGCCATGATGGACTGTGTGCTGCAGCTATGAGCCCCCAAAGCCCTTTCTCAGGCATTTTATCAGAATGACAGGAAAGGTAGCCAGGACACCAGTGGCTGGAGCTAGCACTTTCTGCTCCCTGTGCATAAAGTGACACTAAACTCTGCAGGCACTGGCAGAGGGGTCTCCTTCATGGTCCTCTGCCAAATCTTGCTCTTGTCCTTTCCCAGGACATCATGCAGCCGTAGGCAACTTGCGAAACATCTTATTCCCTCAACTCTGTCAGATGCTAAAGTTCTCTCACCCTGGCTGCCCGCTGCTGGTGTTGTGCTGTGCTGGGGCCGAACTCCAGCGCATGCCTGCTGTAGGGATCGCCACATCCGGGGCCATTATCATTTTCTGTCCCACAGACCACCTGGCTCACGTCTCCACATGCTTGTTCTGAGCTTGAAGCCGTCCTCCGTGCCCTACTACGCTTCCTACAGTCAGGTGTCCATGTTGCAGCCTGCAGTTGTGGTCCTGAGGCTTACAAAGATGGAGCGATGGCTCCTATCAAGAGCTGAAGGGAAGCTGACTCCTGGCTACTTTAGAGCTGACAACATGAGCATGTTCTGGATGTTGGAGGGGCACAGAAGCAAAACAATGACTGCTCTCCTCTGGGCCCAGATTCCCCAGAGATCAAAGCTGAAGTGGAGCCTATGTGTGCCCACTTCATGGGGGGGGGAGCGTGCACACTTCATGGCGGGGGGGAGCATGGCCCCAGGGGAACAGCTCAGAGTGCAGAGATAGGGGAATGTGTTGTGTTCGCACACCACACAGTATCTTTGGCAGAGCTCTCTGAAGTGTTTGACTAGTTTGCGCGAGGGGGTGGAATTTCTTATTGGTCTCTGTGTCCCCCCCAGATTGAAATGTACACAGAGGTGTAAAAGCTGTGAGGTAGCACCTGCTACAGCCCAGATGTATGTCACCAGAAAGGGTCTGCTTGTGTCATGCCACAGCAAGAGCCTTGGTGTGTGCTGATGGCTGTGCAGCCTTCGGTCAGAGGCCATGGTCAGAATCAGGAACAACCACCGAACCATTTAATAGGCAGGGTACGTCACAGGTCACATGTCTGGTACTGCTTCAGGAATGCACACGTATTAGTTTTCATCTTACTTAGCCCTTACACAGTCTCCCAGGGAGGAGGGATGAGAGAGCTACCTGGTTATGGCTGAGGGAACAAGCTCAGAGAAGCATAGAAGTTTTATCAAAGATACGGAGACAGGGCATATTCTTGAACCCACATCCCAAGCTGTCCTCCACGCCTTGGGCCTAGGACCTGCAGTCACAGGAGAGGACTTAGGGAAATGGGACCCGGATGGTCAGAGGTGGGAACACCCAAGGCAGTGTGCCATCTGCGCAGCAGGGCCCGTGAGCCACTTCATGATCAGAAACAGAAGAATGCTGAATGGGCACCGTGGCTGAGCTGGAGGAAGGGGTAAGGCTATGGTGAGGTATAGTGACAGGGGAGTTCCAGACATGGTCACTTTGGCTGACTTACTTCTGGCTAGTTGGCCAGCCTGAAACTCATCCATTTCAAAGGTCTTCTCAGGCTCACCTCTGCCAGGCAGCCCTCCATGCCCACCCCAGTCTGAAGGTCTCTGTGGCTCTGAAGGCAGTGGGTGTGGTCTGCTCCTCCAATTTCAATTCCTTTCAGGCCAGGAGAACTCCTCAGTGTGGCTCCACAGAGCCGGGAAACCCTCTGGGCAGGAGAGATCCTTCCAGTAGACTTGCAGCCTGACTTCCAGGACCTGCCCTCACACCACCTGGCCTGACGTGGGAATCAAGGAGCTTTCAAGGGCTGTCTGCAAGGAGACAGTGAGTCACTTGCTCTGTCTGGCTGCGAGGCACTCGCTTTACCGAGTTGATTAGGTCTGTAATTAGAAGGTGCTTGCTGTCTTGCTTGAATGGAGGAGAAGGGGTGAGGAATGGAAAAGCCAGCTGGGCACAGCCTATTCCCCATGCATATGGGGACTGCAGTGTGGCCTAGGCTGACATCTTTTGGACTAGGGGCAGACGCAAAGGTGAGCCTCAGAAGTCGGCCCAGTCCAGGGCTATCCTAGACTCCCTCTGGCTGGCCTGTGGGCTTCTTGGGCCCTCAGCAATGGCTGCAGCCTCACAGGGGTCTGAGTACAGCTAGGAACTGTACCTGGAAACCTTCAGGAAATGCCTGTGCCAAGCTTGTGCCAAGATGGTGTAAAAACTGAGCAAGATGGCTTTGAAAAGCCCCGGGCTGTGCTAGTTGTAGCCACAGTGACAGGAATGTCATCTAGCTGGCCCAAGGCACTGGTGGCTGGAATCTGCAAGGGGCAGAGTCCCTGGCCTTCTGTTTATCTGCACAAGAGTCACCCTTGTATCTTGATCAGAGACAGATTCAACCCACGGGCCAGGTCTGGAACAAGATTTTGTATTTTAACAAGGCCAGGTGCTCTTGCTGCTACGAGGGACTCCGTTTGGCATTATGGAGGTTCCATGCAGGGTGGGCTCACCGTGTGATTGGTGTGCAGGTGGCCCCCACTAGTGGCACCTGTGGTGCAGGTGATGGGGCTTAGGGCAGGCATCCCAACAGGGGCTCTTGGGCTTCCTGGCAGATGTCAGAAGCACACTTGCTCTGAGCAGAGGCTCCCAGAGGTTGAGGGTCCCAACTCAGGCCTGTCTCCTTCTGCATTTACTGCCAGTTGTCTCTGCATCCTGGCCTCCTTCACTTGTCTGTGGGACCTGCGACTTTGACGACCTCTGTGTGAGCATTTATGGAAGAGTGGTATGACAATACAGAATAGATGAGATGATTTGGTGCCACCATTTACTGTCATTTACAAAGCTGAGTATTAGCTTTTGCGATGTGTTTCCTCCAAGTGATTCCTGCAGATTTCAGATTCCCAGGGCGGGATGTCTCAGCCTTTTGGGAACCGTGGATGCCCTAGGGATTCCTACCACTTCCTCAAACTTCTCTCTTTGAAGGCAGCAAGTCTCATTGCCCCCTCTGTACCACAGGAATCACAGTATATGGAGACCCAGGCAGCTATGCCCCCGGCTCTGGTTCTCTCAGAGGCTGAATATAGCAGCCTTGCCATAGACACTCAGCAGGGGCCATGTGGGTTAGTGGGAAGGTAAAAGCTTATGCCACCCTCATCTCTACCCTCAATAACACCTCGTGCCCAGAGCCCCTGCTGCTTCTGTAGAGCTAAAACTCCAGCGGCGTGGGCTATGGAGGTGCTATTGGCCACGGCTACCACCTGCCAGGCTCCTTTGGATCATTCAGAACTGCGTGAACTTGAGGTCCACCCAGACCTCCGTGAGACCCTGAGGCCTGCGGGGCCACTGCAGGTGACAAGAACCCACCAGTGTTGATTGTACAGATGGTCTCTGAGTACCATGCTGGGCCCACGGAAGGACACAAAAAGCCAACGTCCGTGTATCCTGGCCTCATGGGGAAAGAAGGCAGGAAGACTTCCTGGAGAAGGAGCCCTCAGGCTGCACTCAGAGATCTTAGGGTTTCTTTACTTGCATGCTACCTCTGTTAGTCTCAGTTCTGTGATCTGAAAACTGAAGGTTTTTCTCGTCGGGTCCGCAGACTCGACCCCGGGATCCCTGGCAAACTTACTGGGGCACAACATTAAGCCTGCCCCCGTGTTTCTGATGCAACAGAGCCAGGCTGGGCCTGAAGATAATATGCACCTAACATGTGTGAGGTACCCCAGGCATAGGGCAGCTGACTATCTGACTTTAAGGGGTGCAGTCTAGTGTGGGCTCCTCCCCCTTGTCCCGGGGTTTTGCTTGAGTTCCTGCACTTGTGTGTGGCAAAGGATTTTTTTCTTCAAGAATTCCAAGGAAACCTTAGGTTTCTTTGTCAGGGAAGCTGGGGAAGCTGGGTCATTGTCTACTTCTTACTGCCTCTTGGGAGAGATCATTGCTGTACAGTGGTGTGTGTGTGTGTGTGTGTGTGTGTGTCGGGGGTAGCTCTCTGTAAAGTCAATGATTTAATGAAAGTCAAGTAGTCATGGTTATTATCTGTTTTTCATAATGGAGAAACTGAGGCAAGTGTGGTTCTGCGGTGTGGTGGGTTTGCATTGCTGGCCCTGAGCCCTGTGTTTGGACTATGCAAGGGTCACAGAGTCGGGGAAAATGTGCTCTCTGAACAGCTCCCTCTCAGTGTGAGGCTCCCGTGAGCAAAGGAGGGCTTTGGGCCTGGCCTGTGTGGTGGCTGCTGTGCTGGAGTGGAACTACACCCCCAAACTCCGCAAGTTCTGCCTGTTGTTTCCATTATGGTTGGATGGTCTGGTTCCTCAGTCTGCCCGCAGCTGCCAGTGCCTTGCGCCCACCTGCTCCCCAGGAATGGGAGAAGAGGCTAGCACTATGGATAGCGCCATCTAGTGGACATGGGCAGCTGGGAGATTTGCCATTGCCTCAGCAGAGACTTAGCTGCATGTGGGTAGGGAAGCTCGTAAGGCCGGCCATCCACAGTAAGCAGTCCTAGGACACAGCACTCTCACCAGGATGCTGCCCTGCCTGCTTCAGTGTCTGATTTCACACGTCCAAAAGCAAGTTACAGATGCTGCCCCAGACCCTGTCTGTTGCTCTGTGTTATGGTGGTAAGAGGCTCAGGCTTGGCAGTTCTTTGCAATATCCAAGGTCAGTTCCATTCCCCTCCTCTCTGCTGCTGCTTGACCAGACAAGCCCTCCTAGTGTTCCAGCAAAACCAGACAATTAGCTCCCCAGGGCCTCTCTTGCCCTGTCCCTTAGCTCCCCTCTCAGAGGAGATTCCCCCTCTCACAGCTGCACGGCAGTACGTGGTACCCTGGCCCTGCAGCACACACGAATTAGCCCAGTCCTAGACCACTGTCCCTACCAATCCATTAACCCCCACACGCATCAGCCTCAGGAGTTGACATCTGCTGCCCTAAGGATACTCCTTGGTTACCTCAGGAGTTGCACAGCTAATGACCAACAGTCAGTCTACACCCATCATTCACACTACGTCACTCAGGCTGTTTTGACCACAGGCTCCCTGTACTTGCTCTAGAGTTTCGTCTCCTCCTAGATATAACCTCAGGAGGCCCATGATTAGGACACAGGGAATCTACACTGAGTCAGGGTCCCTGGAGTGAGATCTGGTGTGCACAAGGGAGGTGTTAAAGAAATTCTCTTCACAGCTGCAGTGCCTGGGGGATCGCCAAGCGGCCCAACAACCTCTCCTGGGGGCTTCCAGTCTGCCTTGCATGCACATAGACTCGGTAGATGTGCACAGGCTGCCACCCACCTAAAACAGCTCTCACCCTTGTTCCTCCTTCCCAGGAAGCTATGCCCCAGACATCCGTGGTCTTCTCCAGCATCCTCGGGCCCAACTGTAACAGGCAGGTGCAGCCCGGCATGGGGGACAGAGGAGGCGGGGCCAGCAGCGGCTCCAGGGACCTCATTTTCCAAGATGGACGCCTGACTTCTGGATCCTTGGAGGCCCTGATGGAGCACCTGGTTCCAACGGTGGACTATTATCCCGATGTGAGTAGCTTGGATCTGGGGGAGCCGAGTGGCAAGTGACAGGGAGGGGTACCCTGGGCTCCAAGGAAGGCTGCTGCTGGGAGGAGAGGGAGGCCCAGATGGGGCTGTAGAGTTGGAGAGGGCAGCAGGGGATGGATGGGCAGCAGGACTAAACCTGCCTCCCGGACCTACATCACCTACTCTGCAATGAGAGTCCTGGCTTCCCTGCTGCCCCCCAAGCAGGGGAAAATAAGGGAGGACACATAGGAGACAGAGACATACAAAGGGCCAACCCCGGGAGAAGAGAGTTTGAAGGACAAGGTCAGCATGGGGGTCATGTGACCTGTTAGCCCAGACTACTTCCTAGAGCCCATCCCTGAGCCAAAACATGAGTTCTAAAGGAAGAAGACCCACCCTTCTCTGAGGCATGTGAACGCCAAAGCCCTTTCCCTGCTCATCAATAGTTCAAAGCCTTCTTCCTCACCATTTTGAGGTGACATCGGGCATTCTGGGAACAGAGAAGACAGTATCTCATCATGTTTACTTTCCTTCCACCCCCGATGGTTGACATCTCTTAGCAAGAGGGGCTCTGCAGGCTAGTCCCAGCTGAGCAGCCCCATCCATCTCAGCAGCCCCTGTCTGTCTGTTCCAGGGCAGACATCAGGTTCCTGGTGGTTAGACACAGGGTAGGTGGGATGGCTGTTCCCTCACTGCCTCTTTTTTCTTTTGGTATTTTTGTTGCTGTTCTTTGTTTTTGGTCTTTTGAGACAGAGTCTCAGTATGTGGGTCTGGCTATCCTGGAACTCACTCTGTAGACCAGACTGGCCTCAAATCCACAGAGATCTATCTGCTTCTACCTCCTGAGTGCCAGGATTAAAGGCATGCGCCACTATACAAAGCTACCTATTTAAAAATGTTTACATATGTGGATAGTTTACCTGAGTGTGTGTCTGTAACTCCTGGTACTGGAGTTCGAGACAATTACAAGCTACCATGTGGTTGCTGGAAATTGAACCCGGGTCCTCTGGAAGAGCAGCCAATGCTCTTAACTGCTGAGAGATCACTCCAGCCCCTCTAGTTGCCTCTGAAGGGCAGTGCTTGGGCCAGCTTGACTTCTCCACCTGCAAGGCCATCTCCATCCTCCCTGGGCTCTGTGCAAATTTTCCCTGTCCTTCCTTCCATCTGTCTTGGAAACCCTGTCAGAGACTAGTTAGGGCTGATGGTGGTGCTGGTGGTACAGAAATTGCTGCTGAGGGACCAGGACAGAGCTGGGAGGAAGAATTCTAGGTCCTGAAGAAACCCAGGGCAGGGCCACAGTCCCTCAACCCTGTCTCTGCTATGGAGCCATGATCTTGCACCAAACCAAGGGAAGATCCCCACATGTGCTATCACAGAGGATCTCAGCACACTATTACCCCATTCTCAGGACACCGCGCCCTGGGATGCCCACCCTACCGTTCCCAGGAAGTGGGTAGCAGGTCAGGAAGCAGAGGGGGAAGTCCCACGGTGCATTAGCTCCTCTTTAGATCTGATCTTCTGTCTCCAGGTACATGCTGAACACACACATACCCTGAAAACACACCAGCAGTTCCCCACTCCTTGGAGATGGCTAGGAGGCCCTGGTGTGACCATAATATGCTTTCCTTACATGTCTGAGTCATCTGCTTGTAAGCTGGAACCTGAGAGTCTCACCTGTTGGGTGGGATGCCTGGGCAGTCACAAGAAGTTTGCAGGGTCGGAGTAACACCCATGGTCCCAGCAAGAGCTACCTCTAGTAGCCTTGCATCCTTCCATGGCCTGAGCATGTACTGCTTCAGGCTACATGTATGCCCTGCTGACCTCGGGCTAGAGCAGGTAAACTCACATCTTATGGGCTTGGAGTTGGGGCCTAAGGACCTATGCAGCCCAGCCTACAGCCGTCAAATGGGGATGGACCAAGGTCCAAGTAGGGTAGAGTCCCACAGAGGATCCCAACCCACCTGTCCATAGGCAGGAAGGAGCCTATGAAGATCCTGTAGCAACTGACCCATGGGACATAAGCTATGAGAACCATTGGCCACAGGCTGTGTCACCCAGACCTTTCAATCTGGCTTAGCCCAGACATCATGAACCTGGAGGACCCCTCTCATGGGGCGGGACAGAGGGTGGTGGAGAATTCCAGCAGAGCTGAGTCTCCTAGGTGTATACACACAGCAGTAGAAAAGACAGGGTTGTTCAAGATAAAGGAAACCATGTGAGCAAAGGCATGGGGAGATGGCCTGGGAGAAGCCAGGCCAAGTGCAACTGTGCATACGTGTGGAAGCCGTCTGATCATCACTCACCCCTGCTTCCTTCAGAGGACATACATCTTCACGTTTCTCCTGAGTTCTCGAGTCTTCATGCCCCCTCATGACCTCCTGGCTCGAGTAGGGCAGATCTGCGTGGAGCAGAGGCAACAGCTAGAGGCCGGGCCTGAGAAGGTAAGCCACTGAAGGATGATGACCCTTTGTCTCCTAGCCTGGGGAGAGGCAGCAGATAGAGACAGTGGGCGGGGCACGGTATGGGCCAGCCTGGAGGCCCAGTGTGGGCAGAGCAGCGTGGTCCTGCTGCAGCCCTGAGGAATGGCCCCTCATGCCCAAAGGTGTAACCTAGAACTAAGCACCTCTCTAAGCTGCTGGGACTAATGGCTGATACAGTGCTCACACCCTTCTGGGGTGGGCTCCATAGACAGCTGGCCTCCTGGTCAGTGCCCGGTTCTATGAAATGAGGTCTTATAGGGAAAACATCAGAGGGGTCTTAGTCACTGCCATCAAGTGGCTGTGTCCTCAGGATAGCAACTGCCCACATGGGAGCATGCAGTAGTTTCAATAGGACTCCATGGGAGCATGCAGTATCACAATAGGACTCCATGGGAGCATGCAGTAGTTTCAATAGGACTCTTTGGACCTTCTGGATTGAGCCATTGATTAGGAAGCCACCGTCACTCTGACGCCCTGGTGCCTGGGCCCATTCAGGGTCTGGTATAGCAGAAAGGGTGGTGCAATTGTGCAGGAGCTGGCAGGTCTGCAGCAGAGACAAGCCTGATTCATGCTCTGTGGCCCGGCCCTCTCCTACTGGAGGTTTGTGGAGGGAGCCCATGAATACCCTGTACACCCTGCCAGTCTTGTCAGAGTTGACAGCCTGGTAAGTCCAGCCTAGAATATCTGCTGGACCAGTGTCCACAACAGTACCAGGCCAGGATGAGCTGGGTAAAGCCTCATGGGCCTGCAGGCTGGGTCTGAGGAGAATGAGGCCTAATAGCAATAGGGGTCTTGAAGCCAATACCGTGGCTTGTTTTGGGAAGTGATGATGATAAGCAACAAGGCCTGGGAGTAGCCATGACAGTGCCAGGGGGCTTTGGCCTGTGTGGGCACTCTCTGGTCTCCTCCTTGGGGCAGAGGTTACACAGGCATTTTGAACAGATGAAACAGCCTTGTCCAGCACACCAGCACCACCCTCTGCCCAGCTCAGTGTTGGATGTAGTGTCCCCCTTGGCTTCCTCCTCAGGGCTGAACCTCCTCCCAGTACTTTGGGAAAGAGGGGCAGAACAGTTTTATATCTAATGTGATTCTTCTTAGTTGTGTGCAGTGGGTTTTTTTTGGGGGGGGTAATGTTGAGCTATAGCAAGTAGAACTACTTTTCTGTCATGGTAGTGGTGCGTGCGTGTGCGTGTGTGCGTGCGTGTATGTGTGTTTTAAGGTTAATTTAAGTGAGAAGGCCCACTTCAGAGAAATAAGAAACGAATGAGAGCCACATATTGTAGTATAGCTCTGGCAAAGCCTTGGATGCACACAGGGGCTTTGTGCCCAGCACAGGCCTTGGGGAGGGGCATGACCCTAGGGCAAAGTGTAACTTGTACCATTGCCACCCATGGTTCCCTCTGACTTGGGAGTCTTACCTATCCCTCGCTGCCCCAGGCCAAGCTGAAGTCCTTCTCCACCAAGATTGTGCAGCTGTTGAAGGAGTGGACAGAGGCCTTCCCTTACGACTTCCAGGATGAAAAGGCCATGGCTGAGCTGAAGGCCATCGCACACCGTGTCACTCAGTGTGATGAGGTGAGGTCCTCCCTTGGCCCTTTGCCAGGCTTCTTGGGTATTTTTGGTGGTGGCGGGGCAGCTTGTACAGGAGTATCCTCATATCCCTGTGGCCTCCGAGAGGGTAGCACCCTCAGACAATAGCTTAGCAGGCCAGCAATAGGCTAGATGGAGCCGCATTATCCCACAGCTGTCTGGCTCCCTGTCCTTCAGCACCCTCATGCCTGGGTGGGAATCTATGAGCAGTTATAGGAACCGGTCTGCTCTTCCTGGCTCCCAGATGTGTCTTGGCCTTGGTAGAGACAGAGCTGAGGAGTTGTATGGCCTCTCCCCCAGATGGAGAACCCCTTGCTTAGCAGCATCTGTTTGCTGGGTAGAGAAACCTGGGGAGAGACTCCAGAGAAGTCAGTGAGCCTAGGACACCCCACTTAGGGACAAAACCCTCCTGGGTTCCTCCGGCTATGGAGGCAGGGAGCAACAGCTGTGCGGGCAACCTCTGGGAAAATTGCTTTCAGAGCCACAAACCAAGCCCTAGCCCTATCTTCTGCCTCTCCCCTAGCAGGACAGCCCACTAAGTCCCTGGGAGTCACTCTGTAGCCCACATTGTCACCAAGGGTCTAAGGCATATGCAGACTTTGTTAGGAGGATGACGTCAGACAACCCTTGAAGTGAGATGAGGCTCTCTGTGGTGGAAGTGGTGGTGTTGGCGGTGGCCATGCTGCCAGTGCCCTTCAGCACCTTGATGAAGCCCTCACCCCCACAGGAGAACGGCACAGTGAAGAAAGCCATTGCCCAAATGATACAAAGCTTGCTGCTGTCCCTGGCTGCCCGAAGCCAGCTCCAAGAGCTTCGAGAGAAGCTCCGGTCACCGGTTGTGGACAAAGGGCCTATCCTTAAGGCCAAGCCACCAGCCGCCCAGAAAGACATCCTGGGTGTGTGCAGTGACCCCTTGGTGCTGGCCCAGCAGCTGACCCACGTTGAACTGGTCAGTGCTGCTGCATGTTCTGCTGCATGGTATAGCATGGGGCTGGGCCACACTTGCATTGCTAAGCCACTGGGTGCTGCAAGGACACCTCCCTGCTGGTCAGTCTGGGCTGTGATACTACCGCCATAGTCTAGCTGTATATCCACTAGAGTAATGGGTATTTCTATGCCTGGTGTTGGGTCTGTAAGAATGTGGCATCCTTGTATGGGGGTGGGGGGAGGAGACAGTAACACTGGCCTGTGGTGGCCCCAGGATACAAGAGAGGCCTGCGAGGAGATAGTTTCTGTCCTGTGGTCTCTTTCACACTCCCTTGAAGCTCTGACCCCTCTCCTTGGTGTCTCCTGCTGAAGGAGAGGGTCAACAGCATCCGCCCTGAGGACCTGATGCAGATCATCAGCCACATGGACTCCTTGGACAATCACAGGGTGAGTGGGCACACTCTGGGAACCATGGCTGGTGGTTGGCCTAGCTAAGCCTGCACCTGCATCCCCGCCACACACACACACACACACACACACACACACACACACACACACACAGGTTGGGTGTAGGTCTCACTTAGTATGTGGTATGCACTTTGCCTACTGAATCATGCCACCCAGTAGGTGTGGCTGTGGCCTCCCAGGGATTTGTCATGGGGACTAGTGATGACTACAGAGCAGCGTGTCATTGGACTGGTGGGTCAACCTGTCAGAACAGCTAAGGAGTATGCAGGCACGGTCCAGGTCATGCCTTGGCCTTGAGACGTCACCAGCCAAAGTGACTGACTTGTCCAGGCCATGTCCCCAGGGCTCCCTGTGACATGCTTTGTCCCCCCAGTGCCGAGGAGACATGACTAAGACCTACAGTCTAGAGGCCTATGACAACTGGTTCAACTGCTTGAGTATGCTGGTGGCCACAGAGGTGTGCCGGGTAAGTCTCTACTGTAGCAGAGCTGGGTAAGATGGCCCCTCCCACCGTCTCTGCAAGGCTGACTCCTGCCCTAGAATGCACATGGTGCCCAGGGTCAGGACCTCAGCCTGCCCCTTCCAGCAGAAACACATACACAACAGTGATTCTTTTACACAACAAAAATGACCCAATCCCTGGAGTGTTCTGCCTGTACCCAGAACTACTAAGCCAATTAGAGTGGGTTTCATCTTCCTCAGCCTTTGAGGCAGGTGACTTCATTCCTTTTGTGGATGAGGATGAAGCAGTGCTAAGACATAGATCTAGCCTCTGGAGATGCAGCCTTAAGTCTGGGACAGCTAAGTCCGATGCAGTCCCCGCATCTCTGCCCAGTGGTCCCTTGGTGGCTCCACACCGATGCAGACTCGCTGTTCCCAGGTGGTAAAGAAGAAACACCGGACCCGCATGCTGGAGTTCTTCATTGACGTGGCCCGAGAGTGCTTCAACATCGGGAACTTCAACTCCATGATGGCCATCATATGTAAGTGTCCAGGTACAGGGGGCTCGCTTGTGTCACCTGCTTCTCCGTGCCCTGACCTCTGCCCACTGTCCCTCCAGCTGGCATGAACCTCAGTCCAGTGGCGCGGCTGAAGAAAACCTGGTCCAAAGTCAAGACAGCCAAGTTTGATGTCTTGGAGGTACTGGCATCTCATCCCTCTCTCATGCTGTGTTGTCCAGAGGGTCCTCAGCAGCAGGGGGTGACATCTTTCCTGGGACTGGCCTTGGTGCGGGTGGGCACTTGAACTCTCCTTGGCCTCATTGCTTTGGGTGGAGTCAAAACCTAAAGTGAGCACCAGAGAGTGATAGAGTTTGAACCAAGTGACACTGGCCACTGAGTAGTCAGCCTCTCCTGACTCTGGGCCATCTGGGTCCCCAGAGGCTGGCAGACAAGCCACCTGAAGCTCTCCACGGGTGGATTTGGTCACAGACTACTTGGTGTTTAGAAAGCCCCCGTCCTTGTGCCTTGTGGGGCGGCGAGGGCTGAGTGGTGTCCATTTGTGTTGGGGAGCAAAGACTTTAAAGCAGTGGGGATGAACCTTCCTAAGGCTGCGACCTTCAGTACAGTTCCTCGTGCTGCGGTGACCCCCAACCATTAAATTATTCCCGTTGCTACTTCATAACTGTAATTTTGCTACTGTTATGAATTGTAATGTAAATGTCTGTATTTTTTGATGGTCTTATGCAACCCTGTGGAAGGGTCATTTAGTTCCCTATAATGATTGTGACCCGCAGATTGGGAAACACTGCTCTAACGGCAGGAACCAGCTGGGCACGCGGGGTTGTGACACTCCTGTGTAGCCATCCAAGGCCTGGCGGGCTGAGGGCCTCTGGCCGCTCTACCGCATGACTCCTGGCTCCCAGGACCATGCCTCCTCCGCTTGTCTCATACTCTACAGAGGGGCAGCCTGCACAGGTTTGAGAGACTCAATCTGTTTTCCCTGTGCCGGCAGCATCACATGGACCCCTCCAGCAACTTCTGCAACTACCGTACAGCCCTGCAGGGGGCGACACAGAGGTCCCAGACAGCCAACAGCAGTCGTGAGAAGATTGTCATCCCTGTGTTCAACCTCTTTGTGAAGGACATCTACTTTCTGCACAAAATCCACACCAACCACCTGCCCAATGGGCATATTAACTTCAAAGTGAGCCCAGCCCCTTGAGGTCCCAGCATGGGTGGGGCAGGCAGAGCCTTCCTGTGCTACTACAGCTACCAGACAGTGGCTTTGTAGCAGGGGCTGGTGTCCAGGCCTTGCCTGAGGTCTAGAAGGTCCTTCAGGGCTGGATGTGCCAGGTGGGTCAAGGCTGCTCTTCAGCCTTAAGGTGTGAGGAGTAGCTCCTGTCTTCCCGGTGGGGGGGGCAGCAGATCACGTAACTTGTTGCCACAGGGCCTGTATTTATCCAGGATCCTGGTACCTGACTCCACTAAGGAGGAGAGGAGCAGCCATCCTTAGGGACTTGGGGGTGAAGAGGGATTTAGATAAAGGACTTGAGCAAAATTCCAGAGAGAGTGGGGAACCAGCCTGGTGGGCTGAGGGTACGTGGACAAGGGTGGGGAGCAGAACAGAGGCACCTGGGGAAGTGTAAGGTACGTTAAGTAGGGCACTTGGGTCCTGTGCACTCATACCGATGCCATGGTAAGGAAGACAGTAGCTTGTCCTGCTGGTACCTCTGTGCTGGGTGTGTTTGGAGCCTTCTAGGTCTCCATGCAGGAGAGGCATAGGCTCTGCTGTAGCCTGATTGTCTGTGCAGAGTGGTCTCAGGGATGTCTGCAATCTCTGAAGCTGTACAAGCTGCCATGATGTCAGTCAGGCTGGCACTGCCATCTTCTTCCTGCCGGAACTAATAACAAAAGCAAGAGACAGACATAGGAGTCACATCTCTGGCTCTGATAGTTGGCTTTAAGTTCATTCAGGGGCTATATAGAACATCCTGTTGGTGTTTTTGTCCCTTCAGAAATTTTGGGAAATTTCCAGACAGATCCATGAGTTTATGACATGGACACAGGTAGAGTGTCCCTTTGAGAAGGACAAGAAGATTCAGAGTTACCTGCTCACGGCACCCATCTACAGCGAGGAAGGTAGGAGTATCTCTTTGATAGCATACCCGCCTCCCTGGGAGCACAGAAATTATTCTCATACCCACCCAGGCCTATTGACCTCTTAAGGTGGCCCTACGAGACAGTGAGGGTCCAGTTAGAGTTCCTAGTCCTCTTTTCCTGGGCCTCACTGTGACCCTGGAGGGGGGTAGCTTGTTATAACCCACCTGTGGGGATGCTGGCTCAGAGGGCTTTCCACTCCTCAGCTCTCTTCATCGCCTCCTTTGAAAGCGAAGGGCCTGAGAACCACATGGAGAAGGACAGCTGGAAGGCGCTCAGGTAGGACATGCCAGGTACATCCTGGAGGGAGAAGGTGGGTGTGGCAAGATCAGAGCCAGCCTTCCCATTGGACGGTTTGGTAGGATGCAGAAGACTGGGCTGCACTTGGGCTTTCTTCTCACAGAGATGTGGGCACCCTCTGCCTGCTCAGGGAGCCTGATGCAGCCCCCTCTGTCCATCCGCAGGACCACTCTCCTTAACAGAGCCTAAGGATGCAGCCTGGAGATGCCGGGGGAAACAACAAGTGAACCAAGCTCAAATGGTGACAGACACAGAATGCGAGAGGAGGAGGCCTCACTGGTTGGGGCCCATTTTGTATATAACTTTTATGAAAAAGAAAATGGTAATTATTCCATGCATCAGCCTATGGCACTTAAGAAGTTTTTTTTTTTTTTTTTGGTTGTTGTTATTTATTTTAAACAGGGCAGGGCCCTGTTTTGGGGAGGGGTGGGAAAGAGTATCATGGGAGATGGTAACCATGGTAACATCTTATTCTAATGAAATGTAGATTTTTATTTTCTACTTTTGATGATTAACATCCTATGAAAAATATTTAAAATAACCCAACCAAAACCAATGTGAGCCCTGCCTGCTCGGACGCCTCTCCAGCCAGTGTCTCTGATGTTGGGGTTAGTGCCTTAGAGGGTACTGGGGGTCCAGTCTTCCTGTTCCATTGTTGGAGCTGCAGCCAGCTCTGTCCTGTGCCGCAAGGAGCCCACCCTCAGCAGCCTGGGCCACCAGGTTCCCACAGGAAGGGCTGGAGTGGTCAGGAGGTCTTGTGCGCACACTTGTGGAAAGGAACCTTTACATACGGGCTTTCCAAAGTTTACATTTTCATTTTCCTTTATCAGGGATTTATGGGGTTGGGAGGGGCAAGGGGATGCCTGACAACATATTTTCTATGAGAATATGTTTGGCAAACTGTTCTTCAATTGTGTTTTAGAAGAGGGAAACATCTAAGACAGTATAGGGAGGGCATTGTCGGTCTTCTGGGCCGCACCTGAGCCGTGGTGCCGCAGTGACGGCGGGTGGCATCTGAAGCTGGTGTACAAAGGGAAGAAGAGCGGAATGGGTGAGTGGCAAGCAGGCAGCCTCCCTTCCCTCTGGCATGAGGGCCCCCATGGGTAACCTGAAACTCAGTTAGCCAGGGAGCCCCCCACGCTGGAGATCAAACTGTCCAACAGGGAGTGATGTATTTCTGATCCAAACAGGGGAGTGTGGTTCATCTTTCATGTCTGATTTCCTGGCCTGAACCCTGGGTCTTACTGATGATGGGTGGGATGGCTCTGTCCCTCACACAGCTGGAGATGTCTACACTGATTTGCTTGGCTTGGGTGGGAGTTGCTTGTCAAGAAGCCCAATGTGGAATGATCAGTCCCATTCCCAGAGGTCCTGAGGACAGCCTGGAGATGGCCAGTCAGGCCATAGGGAGGTGAGCTAGGTGGCCACCCTCAGCCTTGGGGAGCCGAGTAGTTACACTGTATTGTCACAGTGTGTTTGCACTTTTCAGACCTTCTAGCTAGTACAGATTGTATATTGATAGTACATATTGATTTGTTTATGTCTTTGAGATAAAGGCCGGACACTTGAGAATATATATTTGGAATATAATGTTAGAACATTTTCTGTACATGTGTTAAGAGCCTCAGTCCACGTGTGCTTCAGGGGTCACCGGTTCTAGTACCTTCTCGAGAAAGTGTCTACATTGCTATTTCATTGCCCCAATTTGATACACCCTTCATTTGATGTTTTGGTATTTGGAGCTGATCTCTGAGTATAAAAAGCTGTACCATATGCAGGATGTCAGTTGTGGTGTGACTGGATGTACTTGCATCAATAAAAGAACATGTTGCTCTTCTCCCTTGCCTGTGTCTGTGTGCTAAGGGGCCTGGAGTTGGGGTGGGGTGGGGGTACTGCAGGGACCTTCTATAGGCTTGCAATTGGGGGACTCCAGAAAGATTTTTAGCAGCTGAATCCATTGTGACAAATGGATTTTCAGGTGATTCATGTGAGATCAGAAAAGGATGTACAGGACAAGTGTTGAAGTCCTGCTTTTCTCCAAGAACATGCCCAAGGATGTAATGCATCATCATATAAGTTAGGGACTCTCATTAGTAATATTAGTCACAATCTTTTGTCTGTGGGACCACTGTGTCCTGCAGGCACCTGCCATACCTTCCTGTAAAGCACTCTGCCAGACACGGTTCAGATGGGACTTTTCGCTGTAGTGATTACACTGTAGGGCACTCAAAGCTTGGTCAGTTGACAGAGAAGAATCCGGGTCCTGAATGGGAAGCCAAACCCCTGTTTATCCAGCCTGCCTTCTCCCACTGAGAACACAACTCAGGCTGGTTAAGGGGCTCTCCACAGCTCTCAAGGAGCCTCATGCTCGCCTTCAGTACCAACTCAGCTCTTCCACAAGACCAACACTGCCCAACAGAAAGACACGCCACGAAGGATTCACTCCATTGTAAAATCAGACCATTACATATCCTATGTGGGAGAGTTTAAAACACATTTCTCTAACACATCTACAGGTTGGTTTAGATCATGTTAACATAATTTCTATCCTTGTTCTCAAAAATGAAGTCACAATAATATAAGGTGAGGAAAGTCCTCCCCCACCCCACCAGCAAGAAAAAATTTCCAGAAATATCAATCCCAATATAACCAGGACACTCAGTATGGATATTCAACAAAGTTGGATAAACAATTCTATCGAGGGGATAAGGAAGCAATTATGCCCTTTTCTATTTCCAGCACCATGGAAGGTGCTGGAAAATTAGTCATTTTCCTGCTGAAAATGACTAATAAAGTTAGGCAAACGTCATAAACACAAGTGGCTTCAGGAGAAGACAGGGCAATGTTGAAGCCAGATTTTTCCTTGAGGATAGGGACCACATGCTCAGGTGTGTGGGAGGATGAAGAAAACCCAAGGCACACGTGACCTCAGCCCATACGACTGGCATGCCAAAGCAAGCAAGCTAGCTAGCAAACAAGCAAACAAACGTCTGCTGATAATTTATACTACACATCAATAACCTTTCCCATGTTTCACAGAACAAATCACAAACTTACAACTGAGTGTAACATGAAATATTAATGACCCACAGACATACATTGGGGTTCAAGTTGAAGATCAGGGAAGCAGAACAGTCAGTCACTAGCTCTTACCTCAAGCTCAGGCTGAAAGGGCTAATCCACGCATAAGTTCTTCACCAAACCTCAAACTGCTGCCTCTCCTCAGCGTGGCTTGAGAACGAATGCCTCCTACTGAATCCTTACTCCTGTCTTTTATACCCCTCTAGTGCTGGGATTAAAGGTGTGAGCCATAATTCTCTTTTAGACTGATTCAATCTCGTGTAGATCTGAGTGGCCTTGGACTCACAGAGATCCATCTCTTAATCCTGAGTCCTAGGATTAAATGTGTGTACTGCCACCTCCTAGCTTCTGGCTGCTGGGATTAAAGGTGCCTGGCTTCTATGACTTGTGGCCGACTTTGCTTTCTGAATCCTCAGGCAAGCTTTAATAAATCATGAATAATACATCACTACAACTGAGAATGTGGTTTTAATATAGCCCTCAAATGGCACCATCCCAAAGAACCAAACCATAGATATACACTCCAATTTTTAAACTTTATTTAAACTTCTGCTAAATGCACCTTTTGATTAGGTTGCACGCTTGATTACTGATTATTGTAGCTTTCATTGTGGGATGCCTTGTTTGGGTTTATCTTGCTGCACTGGAGGCTGAGCCCAAGGCTGTACGCACGCTACACAGGTGCTTCGTCACTGAGCAACAGCCCTACATCTAGATGATCTACTTGGTTATTTTTCAGATTTGCCTGGCCATAACTTTGAGGGAATTAGTAGAATCCAATTAAGAACAAAGTTGGAAAACAAGTTCATGAGACATATAGGCTATTTTAGCACAGGCTAGCAGAATTATCAGAGGAAAGAATGGGGTAAAGATCATGCTTGAATTTTTCACAACCAATAAAAGAAAAAAAATCCAAGGAGCCAAAAGACGCTCATCCAGGGTCAGGAAAAGCACATCTATGTTTAGAAGATGAGAATGCTGGAGAATAGAGATGGAGATCTGGAGATGGCTGGGGAAAGCTGGTGAGTGTTGGGGCCGGGGACATGGTTAAGTTGGCAGTTCACAGCAGAGGGACCTGAAACCCGCACCCAGAGAACAACAGTCACATGGCTGAAGAAAAAGTGCAAGCCTAGAACTGTCTAACTTTTAAAACTGTATTATTTTTAAGCCAGAGAAAATAAGATACAAACTAAAATGGAGTTTGCTATCAGTAGATCTTTATCAGAAGAAACTCCACAGGGCTCTTAACCCTTAACATATATGTCAAAGTGATTTCCAGGTGGACTATGCATATAAGCTTGAAAATTATTACAGTAGTCTAAAAGAAGACATAAAAAATTCTTTTATACTTTGGAATAGAAAAAACTTTTCTTAAATTAGACATTCAGATTAGTAACCGTATATGCAAAACACTAAATACAAAATCCTGAAATATGCAAAGGCTCAAAAACAAGGAACCATGTAAACAAATGTTCTAATCAAAAAATGCGTAACGGATATGAACAGAGAGTACTTAAAAGAGGAAATAAAAATGGCCAAGAAATACCTTAAAAAGCATTTAGCATCCTTAGCAATCAGGGAAATGCAAATTAAAACTACTTTGAAGTTTTATTTTGCCCTAGTTGGAATGGCTAAGATTAAGAAAATACCTGACAACAAATGTTGGTGAGGTTGTAGGCAAAGGGGAACCACTGGTGGAATTGAAAACTGGTGTGGGCACTATGAAAATCAGTGTGGAGAATTAACCAAATACTGAACATAAATACAGCTTAACATATGACCCATATGGATCACTTCTTGGCATATGTCCAAAGGACAGACTTACTGCACAGTTACTTGTTTGGCTGTGCTCACTGTTGCTCTGTTCACATTAGCTAGGAAATGGAAACAACTTAAAAGAACCAGACCCTCACTCAGCTCCCTCCTTGACAGGCTGCAGAAAAGACCCAGCAAGACAGCTGACCTTACCTAACCTCCTAGTCAGTGGGAAGTTGGATACCCTCCATGTGACAAGGAACCAATCAGAAGTTAGCTGGTGGGCTCTGGATCTGCTTTACAGTAAAAGCGGTGTAGCAGTGTCATGCAGAGCATAGCAACTGCCCTGGGAAGATTGGCCCGTCAACACAAGACAGGTCATCCAAGCCTTGAAGTGCACCAATCCTAGACACTCCCCTTACACACCCCAATAAATTCCCCTGCCTCATTGCTCCCCCCCAGTCCTTCTCACAGCACCTGCCATGATGGACAGATGGAGGGCCCAAGTTCAGACAGTTAACTCATTACACAATAAAGGACTCTTTGCATTGGGATGGGTCTCCTGGTGATTTGGTGGTTCAGAATTTGGGCACAAGAGTGGTACATATATGCAGTGGGATTCTATGAAGTAAAGAAAAGCAAAATCATGAAATGTGCAGGTAAATGAATGCAACTGGGAAATACTTTACTGAACCAAGTAACCCAGGCTCAAAGAGACAAATGTCACACCTTGTCTCTTTCTTGTGGGCTCTAGTTCTGAAGTTTTAGCTTGAAATACATGACTGGAAGCAAACAAGGAAGTCAGGAAAATGATGTGGGATAATGCTCTTGTACACTGTAAAGATTTGTCACTCCTATTGGTTTAATAAAATGCTGATTGTCTAGTAGCCAGGCAGGAAGTATAGGCAGCACTAACAGACTGGGAGAATTCTGGGAAGAGGAAGGCAGAGACAGTCGCAGCCAAATGCAGAGGAAGCAAGACGAGAATGCCTTACTGAGAAAAGGTACCGAGCCATGTGGCTAAACACAGATAAGAATTAATTAAGTTGTAATTTAAGTTGTAAGAGTTTGTTAGTAATAAACCTGAGCAATAGGTCAAACAGTTTATAATTAATATAAGTCTCTGTGTGTTTATTTGGGACTGGATGACTGCGGGACTGGGCAGGACAGAAACTTACGTCTACAGGAAAGTAGGAAGTGATGAGAGGCAGCAGCTTTAGAGGGGATCAGACTAGGGCATAGGTGCTGGGAAGGATGGAAGAGGAACATGGGGAGGGGCTTAACTGGGGAGAAGGGAGAGTAACACAAAAGGAGGAGGAGGAAGGAGAAGCAAATGTCACTAGGGAAGTTTGAAAAAGCCACAGGAAAACATGGCTTAATAACTATGATTTCATAATCTTTAAAATAAACATAGAATGTGCATGCGTGTGTGTGTGTGTGTGTGTGTGTGTGCACGCGCGCGAGCGTGCGCACCATCCCCCTTTCAATGGAGTCACACCACGCTAGGTGACAATACTTCTAAGAGTTACAGACTAGGGCTGGAGAGATGGCTCAGCAGTTAAAAGCACTGGCAGCTCTTGCAGGACCAGGGTTTTATTCCGGAACCCACATGGTGGCTCACAACCCTTTGTGACTCCTTTTCCAGGGGATCCTATGTCCTCCTCTGGCCTCTGCAGACGCTATATGCATGATGTGCACAGACATTCATGAAACCAAAACACTTACACATGTAAAATAATAAAGTAAAAATTTAAAAAGCCATAGATTAGTAAAAACCCCACTACCAGGCAAAGGAGACCTCCCTTCCAGCTGTTGGTCAGGGGGTCCAAGGAACTGCTGAAACACTACAGGCTGTTGCCACTGCCTTTGGTTGTCTCGCAGAACTTGAATGTAAGACCCTGCTGTTGAAGACACTACATACTTTGGATACAGGACTTAGAGGAACTGAGCCACAACTGCCCTGGAAACCTCCTCCTTGAGAACTAGCTCTACCAGAATCTGAAGGTGCTGTGTAGCTGTGGATGGAGAAAAGCAATTAACAGTCTTACTTAGCTGTAAAGACTGTAAGCCATGACAATGACTAGCCTGGCAAGATCCCCAGTGGTTTATTAGGGGCACTTATATCTTGGGGTAACCAACAGTTATCTAATTGGACTTAAGGCCTACTCAACAGGTGGGAATTTGTGCACTATAAATCCAGCCAACTACCCGTGGCTGGAGAAGTCATTGACCCTAGAGGAGAACCTACTATTGTCGTTTTCCTACAGCAATATAGTTTCTAACTGCATTCTAAATGCTCACCCTTCTCCCCACAGAGAAGTGTAGCTCTCATTCCTCACCAAAGCCTCTGCTTCTCTGTAGCTGACTTCCACAACTGCAGAGACCCACGGCTGGTCAAAATGCAGAGAATAAATGGTCATGGGGAGACCAGCCCCAACAGACACATCTACAATGCAACCCCTACTTCTAACTCTCAGGAAAATCACAAAAGACGTGTTGGAAAGACTGTACCAGCTAAAGGATCAGACACCAGCTGTCACTGCCTGCCTGCCCTTGAAGGATGATGTCTCTGGGAAGCACACCAGGTGTGAGGAGAGCCTGTCAAATTGATGTCACAGGAATTTCTGTGAGCCAGGCCCAAGCGCCCTCCCAAGGAGGGCCACGTTCTGGGTGTGGGAATGCCAGGAGAACCTGGAGTGTGGAAACACACTGTAGGAAACACTTAAAGAGAATGATTAGTTGTAAGACAATACCCCAATCTAAGCATAGGAAAAACGGGGTCACCCTTGAGCCGACCTCACGCTTTCAGGCAAGAAAGAGTTCAGGTTCCCACATGTTTTCAGGAGAAATCCAGGGAACATCATGGCCTCATCCCCCAAATCCTCCAGATCAGCAGTCTTAACCTTAAGGCTCCTGGTGACCAATATTGATTTTTAATGCCCTCACGTGAGGCTCCTTAGAGTGGAGGGTAAGCTCCCCATTCTCTTAATGGCAGGAGACACAGATAAGAACAAAGTCTAAAACAGACAAAGACAGACTCGAAGAGAAACAGGAAGTGTGTCATTCCTACCTAATGCACCAGGGGGTACCAGACAAAGGAAAAGAGAGAAGAAGGAGGGTCCCCATGCTCAGCTTCGAGAGGACCAAGGACATGAAACACGCAAGGGCCAACTCACCGAACAAGTCACGGAAGAGGGGGCGTCCGAAAGGGTGCGGATAGATGAAGCGAAAGTGCACCGTCATAAGATCCGCCAAAGATCAGGGTCCCAAAACACAGTCACGGTGATGGTAAAAAAGAAAAGAATACACCCTGATTCAAGCGGGGTCGAGGCCCACGCCAGCATGGGATCCACAAGCCTCATTTCTAGGCGCCAGATGTTGCTGGTGACCCTGCTCAGACACCCCTTGGGGGAGGGGGTGAGAAGAAGCAGCACCAAGGACACAGGGACTAGGAGTAAGCGAGGAGCACAGCGTGCTACAGACTCATTTATTGAGGAAGCTGGGCCTCCGAAGGTCCCATTGGCTCAGGCGCTGGCTCTGCTGAGCTCTCCTTTTCTCATCGGTGTCTCTGGTCAGGTGTCTTCAGCAGTGTCTGAGCACAGAGGAAGGCTTGGCTCAGGGAGGAAGTGCCCGCGGTGCATGCTCATGCGGGCTGGTCTAGGCACCTGGGCAGGGCGACTGTGGCTTGGGTAGTGTGGCCTGCAGTTTCTCCTACATGGGAGGGATGCTGACTGCTGTGTCCTTTCCAGTTTCTTTCTTCAGTATCTTCCAGTTTTCCTTTAGAAGACTTTCACCCTTTTATTAGAGTCATTCCTAGGTTTTTCTTTTTAACTATTTGAATAGGATTCCCCCATCACCAAATTCTTTTTCTGAAAGTTTTTTATTGTCATATAGAAAAGTTATGGATCGAGTGGGCGGGACCGTCTCAAAGTGAAGCGCCAGACTTCGTTGACTCCCCATTGGAAGCCTTATAACCTCTCTGAGGAGTGGATGCGGGTGTGGTAGGGGGGAAGGTGGGGAGAGCAAGAGGGGGGGAGGGATTGCTAAGCAAAATGAGAAGATTGTTTTAAAATAAAAAAATGCTAAAAAAAGAAAAGCTATGCATCTTTTTGTTTTGTTTTTTGTTTTTTTTTTTTTTTTGAGACAGGGTTTCTCTGTGTCTTTGGATGCTGTCCTGGAACTAGCTCTTGAAGACCAGGCTGGTCTCGAACTCACAGAGATCTGCCTGCCTCTGCCTCCCGAGTGCTGGGATTAAAGGCGTGTGCCACCACTGCCCTGCTTAAGCTATGGATCTTTGTAGGAAAATTTTGTATTTTACCACTTTGCTGAAAATAATAATCATTTTGTGTTTCTATGGGTTTTGTGTGTTAATTCTTCACTTAAAACATCTGTTTTTTGTTTTCTAGAGAGGGGGCATGGAGTTGGATAGTTAGGGAGATGGGGAGGATCTTCAAGGACTTGAGGGAGAAAAACTGATCAGAATATATTGTATGAATTTTTTCAATAAAAAAGAAAAATGATCAGTTCTAGGATGTTTCTGGTAGAGTTTTTAGGACTTTTGAGATTGAGTATATGTATTGTTCTTTTAGGCTCCATGTCATTAATTTCTTCTTTGACTTACCTTCCCTCTCTCTCTCCCTCCTTCCTTCTTTCCGTCTCTCCTTCCTTTCTTCTTCTAGGCCTTTGAAGTGTTTCATTGGGTGATTTAAGGCCTTTCTGACTTCTTCATTTATTTACAGCTCCTTTTCTTTGCATACCAGAGGCCTCCGTCGGCCACTATCAGGTTTGCACCCTGCTTTCCTTCCTGCTCCATTTTAAATTTCTATCTTCTATTTTTTAAGTTTAATAACCCATTGATTTCAGTGGTTCTGTCCATATAATTCTAGACATTGGAGTCATCCGATGGAGTATGACCAACATACTAGGAGCCACAGCCTTAAAGAAAACTATCCCTTCCCCAAAAACCATCAAAGTTCAAGGCTCCTTAACTAGGGTGGGGCTCATGAATTCCTTCCCATTCCATGCTAGAGTGTTGACTGGCTTGCCCTTGTAAAGGCAACTTCAACTGTCTCAGTTCACAGATGTAGAGGTCCTGTCATGCCCATAAGAATGTTTTTGCTCTAGTCACCCCTAACATCTTGCTCATACAACCTTCCTGTCCCTTCTTTCATGATGGTTCCTTGGGGAAGGGTATGGTTGAGTATCCATAGTCACTTTTTCTTTCTCCTTGGGCCAGTTGTGAGTTTCTGCATTAACCACCATTCACAGTATGAAGAAATGTCTCGATGGAATTTGTACTAATCTATGTGCAAAGAGATACGGACTTTTAGGGCAATTTGACAATATATCTATTTAGCAAAGTAATAGTATTAGTTTCACTCTTGAGGTGTGTGAGCTCCCCAACAAGGGTTCTTGGCAAGATTTTCAGTACTAGGCATGTGTTTCTTCCTGTGGAGCAAGCCTTTAACTCAACTGGAAAGTGATTGGTTACCCACATAACATTTATGCCACTATTGTGCCTATATTAGTCAGTTTTCTAACGGGACAGAACTGATAGAGTAGATATGAATATATTAAATGGGGATTTCTTAGATTATATTATATGGTACAGATAGTACAGTAATGGCTATCTCACACTGGAGAGGGGAAGAATATGGTTGTTGTTCAGTCCATGAAGCTAGATGTCTCAGCAGTCATAATCAGATGCTGAAAGCTTGAAAGACTCCTGAAAGCCACCAGTCTTCAGTCCATTGGACTACATTGACCTAAAGAATAAAATTGACAACCACAATTAGCCATCACAGTGCCCATGGGCATGTCTTGCTATGCTGGTAGCTGTTGAGGAAGCTTATAAAATAGGTTTCCACATGGCTTTTTCAAATACTATTAGGAATTACTTCTCCTTTCCTCAACCCCCTCATCTGTCCTACCCTCCGTTCCCCTTCCCACTTAAAGCTCCCACCCCAGTATTTCCATTGTTTTCTTCATATTACTTGCTATATTGCTTAAGATCTTTCTTTCCCCTCTCCACCAGTGATCCCCTTCTAGTTTTATGGACTCTACAGGTTTTTTGAGTTCCCTGTATATTATAGACACTAATACTGTTAGGTATATATCTTCCCCATTCTGTTGACTGTCTTGTCAAGCCATTGCTTCCTTTGCAATAGAGGCCTTTTAATTCCATGAACTCATACTTGTTGATTGTTGGTCTTATTTCTTGGATTTCCGAAGTCCTACTCAGGAAGTCCTTACCCAAGCCTACATTCTGAAGTGGACCCTCTACTCTTTCTTCAGTTTCAGGTCTAACATTTGACCCATTTGGAACTGGTTAGTGTGAAGGGTAAGAGAATATAAGATCAAGTTTCATTCTTCTACACATAGATATCCAGTTTCCCTGCAACACCTAAAGATGATGACTTTTCTCAGCACTGTGTATTCTATCATCCCTAAAGATAATGACTTTTCTCAGCACTGTGTATTCTATCATCCTTGTCAAAAATCAGGTGGCTTTAGGCATAACCTTATAGCTGGGTCTTCTGTTTTCCATTCCTCAGTGATTATCATGTGCTAGAGCCATCAGGTTTTTATTACTAGGTATCTGTGGCATAACTTGAACTCACATTTAGTAATGTTTCTTTTAAGAATTTGGGTGTCCTTATATTTGGGGCATATATATTCAGGACTAAGACTTCATCTTGATGGATTTTCCTGTGATGAATATGAAATGTCCTTCATTATCTCTTGATTACCTTTAGTTTGATGGCTATTTTGTTAGATATTAGGATAACTATACCAGCTTGCTTCTTAGGTTCATTTGACTGGAAAGTCTTTTCCCAACCCTTTGCTGTGAGGTAAAATCTACCTTTGAAGTTGACGTGGGTTTCTTGTATGCAGCAGAAAGATGGATCCTGTTTTCATATCCATTATGCTAACCTGTGTCTTTTTATAGGTGAGTTGAGTTCATTGATATTAAGGGATATTAATAATGTTGATTCCTGTGGTGGTGGTGGTGTGTTTCCCTTTTTTAGGATTTGCTGGTGTGGGATTATCTACTGCCTGTGTTTTTGTGGGTACCACTAATATCCTTGGGTTGGAGTTTTTCTTTTAGTGCTGGGCTGGATTTGTGGATAGCTATTGTTTAAATCTTGTTTTATCATGGAATATTGTGTTTTCTCCATCCATGGTGATAGAGTTTTACTGGGTACAGTAGTCTGAGTTGGCATCCATGGTTTCTTAGTGTCTGCATAACGTCTGTCCAGGACATTCTGGCTTTCAGAGTCTCTATTGAGAAGTGGGGGTATTATTCTGATGGGTCTGCCTTTATATATTACTTGGAAGTTTTCCTTTGCAGCTATTAATATTCCTTTATTCTGTATACTTTGTGTTTTGATTATTATGTGGCAAGGGACTTGTTTTTGGTCTAATCTATTTGGTATTCTGTAAGCTTCTTGTATCTTCATAGGCATTTATGTTGGGAAAGTTTTCTTCTATGATTTTGTTGAATATATTTTCTATGCCTTTGACCTGGTATTCTTTTCCTTCTATCCATATTATTCTTAGATTTGGTCTAAGATTTCCTGGATATTGTCCCAGATTTCCTGGAAGTTTTGTGTCATGACTTTGCTGGCTTTAATGGAGGGAGGTGGGAGGGAGAACTGAGGTTGGAATGTAAAAAATAAATTATAAAATATCAGATTCGGTGATAACTTACATTATTTTATTTTTCAGGATGGTTTTGACTATTTGGGTTTTTTTGTGATTTCTAATGAACTTTAAAGTTCTTCTCTCAGTTTCTATGGATATTGTATTGGAATTTTGATCGGTATGGTATTGAATCTGTGGATTGCTTTCACTAGATAGCTGTAACATGAGTTCTAATAGGTTTAATAATAAAAGCCTAGAGTCAGATATAGGGGAAAATGCTGAGAGATCAGAGATATGAAGGAGCAAAACCACAGTCACCTTACCTACTCAACTTCTCAGCTGAAAAGAGACTGAGCACCTGCCTGTCTCCTGAAGAAGTGCTATGGATACCATCAAAATTGATAAAGATTTGATTTGAACAAGAGAGACTTCTTGGTTAGAAGAGATGATAGTTCATCAAGTAGCATGGCCATTTAATATAAACTAACCTATAAAACTAACAAATTCTTTTCATTTCATCAAAAGAGAGCCTACTCAAAATTAGGGTTGAGGAAGGGTTTTGTTTTTGCCTTTTCAGGAGAATAAAGGCATCCAGCTAAGGAATCTGAAGACCACTGCACAAATGAGACATTTGAAGTAGAAGGATGGAGATGAAGACTCTATAGTTAAACAGTTTTCCTTGTTACTAGATTCAGAAGAGAAATTCACTAAAGAAATATACAGTATATAAGGCTGAGAGACATAAAAAGATAAGTTTTGGTAATGCAAGTTAAAATAGAAAGTGAATTAAGTACAAGCTTTTGGACTCACCAAGTTAGAATAGATATGGAGTGAGTATTTTCTCTGAATTTGTCAATTGTTGATGGACTAGACATTGTTGATGAACTTTTTGCCTGTATATATTGTATGTAGTTATTGTACTTATTTTATATAGTTTTCTTGTATTAGTTGTAACTTTTTAAACATTTTATATAAAAAGGGGAAATGTGGTGATATCTTATGATCTAATAAAGCTTGCCTGAAGATCAGAGTGCAAAGCTAGTCACAACCATAGAGGCCATACAGTGGTGGCACTCACCTTTAATCCCAGCAGGCACACTAGTTAGTCACAGAAGCTGGGCAGTGGTGGTGCATGCCTTTAAGCCCAGCACTAGAGAGGAATTTAAGGTGGGTGGCAATAGGAGAGCAGGGTATTCAGTTTGCAGTCACACTGAGGACAGGATTGCCCTTTTTGGTCTGGGCCTTGGTAGAGGTCAGAACTCTCTAGTGGCTTGGCTGCTTTGCTTCTCTGATCTTTCAGCTTTCCCCCCTAATATCTGTCTCTAGGTTTTTATTATTCATGCTATAGACAACTATCTCCATTATTATCCTGCCAGTCTATGAGCATTAGGGTATTTCTGCCTTCTGGTATCTTCCATTTCTTCAGTGTCTTAAAGTCTTCATGGTAAAAGCCTTTCACATCCTTGGTTGAACTAATTCCAAAATGTTTTTGAGTCTATTGTGAATGGAATTGTTTTCTTTTTCCTCTGTATGTTTGTTGTTGGTATACAGGAAGTCTACTGTTTTTTGTTGTACCTTTGTATCCTGCTTCTTCCATGAATGTTTATCATGGTGTTTTTGGTGGCATCTTCAGGTGGTTTTATGTATAAAATCTTACCTTATGCAAATAAGGATACTTTCCTTTTCTATTTGTATCCCCTTTAACTCATTCTGTTGTCTTATTACTGTAGCTAAGACTTCAAGGCCTACTGTTGAACAAGAGTGCAGAGAATGAATATCTTTGTCTTGTTCTTAATTTTAATGGAAATAGTTCAAGTTTTTCTCCATTTATTATAATATTAACTGTGGGCTTGATGTATATTGCTGTTGCCTTTATTGGGTTGAGGTATGTTTCCTGTGTTTCTAGATTCTTCTGTACTTTTGCCATGAGGGGATAGTGAATTCTGCCGAGGCCTTTTCTGCATCTAATGAGACGATCATTTGGTTTCCATCTTTGAGTGTATTTATGCGGTGAATTACATTTATTGATTTGTGTGTGTTGAACCACCACTGCATCTCTAGGATGAAGCTGATGACCATTTTGAATGATCTTTCAAATTAGTTTGCAAGTCTTTAATAAGAAAATTTGCTCCTAAGTTGACCTAGGGCAATGGTTCTTAACCTTCCTAATGCTGTGACTTTTAATATAGTTCCTCACGTTGTGGTGACCCCAATCATAAAAGTATTTTCATTGCTACTTCATTTCTGTAAATTTGCTACTGCTATGAATCATAATGTAAATATTTGATATGCAAGGGGATGGTCTTAAGGCAACCCTTATTAAAGGGCCGTTTGACCCCAAAGACATTGAGATTCACAAGTGAGAACTGCTGATCTAGGAGATTGTCCTATAATTAATTCTCTTCTTTTTCCTTTTTTTAAAAGAGTCTTTGTCTGTCCTGGGTATCAAGGTAACAAGGCTTTGTAAAAAGAATTCCAAAAAGATTCTTCCTTTTCTATTTTACAGAATAATTTCATGTCTGATACAATTAAGTACTACCAAGGAAACAAAGTAAACTCCCCCAGTGCTGTAAGTTGGTCTACTTTGGAAAGTTAAGTTCAATACACATACAACTAATGATACAGGGATTTACTCCTCTAGAAATTCTGACACACTTACAAGAGCTATGTTTGGTCATTCTCATGATACTGCTGTCTGTAACAGCAAAAGAAAACAGTAAAAAATATGAACAACCAAAAGCTACCAACAGTATAAAAACCTGGAAGCACCACAAATATTATCAATAACATAGTATATTCATAAAATGCTACTCAATAATAAAAATGAATCATTTTGTATATTAACATGGGTGAACTTTAAGAATATAATACCTTATGAAAGTTGGAAAACATATAATAAAATCATATGAATTCAAAAGTTAAACAGTAGAGATACACAGAGTTGGGAAACCTATGAAGAAAAACAACTGACAATTATCACAAAAATCAGATTGTGACCATGACAGAAAGAATGAGGATGTGTACAGTACTAGAAAAGTCACAAAAGGGTCTAGTCACTGGTGCTTGCCCACCAGGCTGTGCATGGGTGCTTGCTTTATTATTCTTAATGTCACAACTGCATACTGCGTACCTTTTTGAACTAAGGATATCTTAAATGAGAAAGACATTAATTTGCCACAGTTTCATTTAACTTTGGTAACAAAATACTTTATTGGTACTATTTAATGTAAAAAATATAGTAATGCTCTCATTGCCTAGCTTCCATCTTCAGATAAAAGCTAGTTTTAAAAAATAGGAGTTAAAGTAAAAATCATTTGATTATCTTAAAACCAAGCCAAAATCCACCTTTGCAAATAATTAAGTTCCCTAATTTCAAATACCATGTTCATGGTCTTCACAATAAATGTGTACAAAGGAGACGCTGGCTTTTCCTATTCTGCACATTATACATCTTAAAAAACCACCTAAACATAATCCCAGCTAGAACCTTCAACAATTAGTTATTATGAAATTGGATTCACTTTAGCACCTAGAAGTTTGGCATTTGTAACATTTGAAAGTGTATGACTTACTGAACAAAAATGACTTTTTCTGAGTTTTCATGGGTTATATACAAATAGTAGGTCCCTTTTAAAAGTCAAGGGTTAAAAAAAATTACGCATGCCTTTTACTTTGTCTAGTAAATGGCCCAATAATAAAATCTCAATGTGATAAATATTATAGTACAGTCTTACTAGAATATAATTTCTTATTCCTCTTACCTCATTAATATAATTTACACTTCAATTAAAATAACATTCAATCTGTACATAATTTTTAAAGTACTCCATAATTCAAATTTCTATGATTACTTTCCTTCCCTTTTCTCAAGTCAGAGTAATCTTATTGTATAACACATTAAACCATTTTTTTCAATGAAACTCCTTCAACTGAAAGTATAGTACAAATGCAAATACAGTTGTGGCAAATATTAACATACTAGAAAATAAATATATATGTATCCATGCTAAATAAGACAATGCAAAACAGACGCCATACAAAACCCACAATAATGTTCATATCTTCTATGCCTCCTCAGGAAGGTCTGATGTATCTGGCTTAGCTATTTTCCTGTATTGTAATAAAATGCTTTGTTCAAATGCTTCCATATTTACTTGTTTGTTCAAAACAATCTACTGCAGTTTTGACTATACATTTTGAACATGATAACATGATGTATTTTCTTTATCATCAAACAGTAGATTCTAAACTATGTCTACTATATCCATTGGCTTAAAGAAGATATTTAGAGGTAAAGCAACAAGAAGTTAAGGGGCTTTGATTTCTGCCTTCTTGGTGGACTGGAGATTCCAGATGTGCCATTTATTCTCTGTGAAAAATATTCTACATGTGATTAACAAAAGCTCTCATTTAAAAACTGAAGTTGAATGATCAACTTAATAGTTAGCAGGTGATATCTGCCTGTACAGCATGATGAACCAATGTTCTATTTCCTATAGATGTGCCAAGCAACCCAACGTCACCCTAGCACACCTGGACCAATCAGAACACAGGTACCAGGCAAACTCTACTTCAAACTATTTTGGAAACAAATACCAAATTTCATTTTGTAGACTGTTTCTACTACATTACTCTCACAAAACTGGCTTTGCATCAAAACACCTTGTGTTTTCTTCTTACATCAAGCTGAACTACAAAAAAAAGTCAGAAAGAACATGAAAAATAAACAGTTTTTTCCTCCACTGGAAGAGGCACAGAATCTGGAATTTGAATTAAGGCTGAATAAACAGTGCTGGTTTGTGGTTCAGACTTTCATGTCTTGAAGGCTGTCACCCAGCGATGTCACTGTTTGTTCTGTACGCCTGTTTGCGAAGATGCATCTCTATTTCTTCCCTGAAGACCATCATTCCCAGGTGGGAGTGAGAAGCCTCGTTCATGGCTTTGGATTGGATGCACATGCGGTACTGCTCAGGCGTCAGCTCATCTGCACAGTGTTTCTCGTGCCAGAGGTGGAAAAGACCAGGGACTGGAGTCCGAATCACAATGAGATCACCATGTAAGTATTTCCGGTAAAGATGAACATCTTCTCCACCCCAACCTTTTACTTCCAAGTCGAATCCACCTGCAGGAACAAAGCTGACACTTCAAGTGTCTGACAGACAGAGCACAGACAAGCATCTTAGTATTAAATGTTCCACTTCAGATGAGATGGCATGGTACAGCACGAAGATGACAGCATAGTAGGATAACTTCCTGTTTGGAAATCCCAGTAACAGCTGACATTTAGACTACCCAAGTTAACATCAGCTGCTGAGAACACTGCCATCACAATAAATATTTAAGAACACTAAGTTCTACAGAAAGTCAAAGGAGAAGGCAATATAAACACATCCCCACCATTAATATACTTTTTCTATCCTTCAAGAAACAGGGTTTTCTTTGTTACAGAAAACTTCCCATAGGGAAAAACAGAAGAAATGGATGAACTTGGAGACAGAAGTTTAAGACTAGGTGCACAGATGGTGTTATATAGGACTGTTCTCTGGGTCACACTGCCACCATTTTCATGAATTCAGCTGAGCCTGTTTGCAAAAGATCACCACAGCTCAACTTGCTGGCTACTGACCTCCCCTCATAGGTGGAGTAGAAATGGTTGTGGGACCCTCACTGCAGTACACAGCTCCCTATGCCAACCAGGGATATACAATTCTGCCCTAACTGCAAGTGGCCTCTGGGAGGGCACAGAAGTACATGGTATAGGGAGGACTTGGTCATGGGGGAGTCTTTATCTATGCTTTGCAGACTTTCCTGTGTGGCTGCTGTGATGTCGCCTGTGCTCTGGCTGTAACCCCATTGGTCTGTAAGTAAGCCTAATGAATTCAATGGTGTGCAGTGGTGGATTGTACCTCAGTTTATCCTTGAGGTCTGTGGAGGACGAGTAAACATTACTTACAAGTTTTTTAGGGAAGGAATTTTAGCAACAGATGGTTTGAAGCTATAGGAACCAACTGAGATTGCTGAAAGAGTTCAGAAGAAAAATAAGACCTAGGTTTAAACACTAAGAAATGCCAAGTTTTAGAGATTAAGCATAAGCAGAGGAAGGTAAATCAGCAAGAGGCTGAGAAGTGAATTTAGGTAAGGGAGAAAACTCTGGAAAAGGTGCCAAGATAATAGCCAGTTGAAGAACGTATTCAAGGAAGAAGTTGCCAGGTGCATGTTACTCAATTAGGGCCTTAAACAATGAAAGAAAAAAGAAACAAAAATATTCAAAGAAACACTGGGCATGGTAGCACTCACCTATAATACCAACACTCATGAGGCAGAGGCAGGGGGGTCTTAAGTTTGAGGCCAGTCTGAGCTACAAGAACCTGTCTCAAAAAGATAAAGGTTGTGCATGGGGTGGAGCCAGGTTCAATCTCCTTACTGAATTAATTAAAGAGAAAAGAGTGTCAGTAGACCTGGTAGCATAAATGTTACAATCTTATTAACAAAATTCTGATGAAGTAGCAAAAGTAGAGGCTAACTGTAGTGGGCAACAATGAGATGGAGATACTTTTAAAATTGGGTTCAAGCTAAACAACTGACTTTTTAAAAATTAATTAATTAATGAGTACTCTGCATGCATGCATGCTTGCAGGCCAGAAGAGGACATCAGATCCCACCAGATGGTTGTGGGTCATATTGTGGGGGTTGGGAATGGAACTTAGGATCTCTGGAAGAGCAGTCACTGAGTCATCTCTCCAGGCCCAACAACTGACTTTTTAAAGAAGCAAGGAAAACAAAAAGTACATGAAGTTATTTGAACAGTTAGAAAACATTCCTAAAAACAAAATTCTTTAAGACCCAGACTTCTAAATGAGATCTATGATTTAATTTCACATTCTCACAGCTAAACCTTGAATACATCATGATGAGTGAAAGAATAAAAGACTATGGAATGTGCAACTGCAATTATGTTAAGTGCTTAGAAGAGGCAAATCAATAGAAGTAGATTAATGGGCTTGGGAATGAGGGAATTGATGGGAAATGGAGAATAATTACTAATGGGTGTAAGGTTTCTTTTAAGGGTGATAAAAGTCTAAATTGATTGGTGATAACTATGCAACTTAGGTAACTGTACATTTTAAGTTGGTAAATTTCACATGTGATCTATAAATCAATACAGTTCTCAAGCCATTCACAATATTGCTATAGTGTACAAAAATCTGTTTTTTGAATGATAGTGAATGTTTACTATTTTATTATGTAAAAAAAATCAGGGAAATAGCATTTGTTTTATCACTGCTTCTTGTTTTTCCATTATTCAAGTATTATAATGATAAAGAGATAAAGTGGAAGGACTTTAAAAAAAACAAATAGCTAATTATAAAAGTAAATTTATTATGGATTAAGAATATCTCAAGATATATCCTATGGCTTCCACTACATTATGGAAATGAAGACACTAAATAATCTGTAGTAATAGGATTCACTTTACTTTTCTTTAACAAACTAGTCTTTGACACTTTTCTGTGAATATGACTGAAACTGAGTGGGAGAAGGAGATTAAGCCGGACCATTTACCACGTCTTTGGGCTAGGGGCAGACAAGTTCTCCAGCTTCCACTTCAGAGATGCGCCCTTCCCCTTCATCTTAATACTGGGATTCTGCATAGAACTTAAACAGAAAAATAAACAGGGCTTCATCTCTAAATGAAAAACGGGAAGCCCTTTAACTAGGTAGTCCACGATTACATGTGGCTATGATACCTATTGACACAACGGGAAAGCTAGAGAGCTCTGGAAGAGCTCGCCAAACAACAAACACAGTAACATGCAGTCAAGTATTTTCTTAACATGTGTGTTCTGTTTTTAAAGAAACTAGTAAATTTAGTTTTTACCTTTATAACCACACTTTTACTAATCCAAGACATTAATTACAAACTTCACTTTACCTTTCATATTTCAGATATAACCTTATAATTTAACCAACAGTACTCAAATCTGATACCTTTTGGGAAAATGCTGTAAGGCCTAGAATAAAGACATCAAGTTCCATCCTTACATGTAATGTATACCTACCAACGGCCAGGAAATCTGATTGATATTGACAAGTCATCCCAAAGCCAAAATCTCTCCAAAAACCAGAGTCCTTTTTATGAACCTTATGTTAAAGAAGAAAAAAATCAAATTAATCTTTAATAACTAGAAGTTTTAATCAATAATTAAACAAGCCATTTACAAAAGATATTTTTTCTGTCGTTTATGTGACTGACAAAGGGTCATATGTACTTATTCTGTTAAAAACTATACCAAACAAATAAATATTCCAATTTGCATGAGCCCAGGATTTTTATCTCTTGCAATTTAACTGAACTCAAGTCCTGTGCAGAGTTCAGGCCAAGGTTACTAATAACAAAACAGCACAGTCCCTGACTTCAAGGGACTCATGATAGGACAAGAGTTAAATGTAACATGATCACCTCTACACACACACCTTATTTGGGTGTTTACCGGCACCCATTTCCCCAGCTTCTTTGGTATAGTTTTGTTTTGGTAATTATTTGGTCCTATACAACCTGTAAGTTTTAGTTTCTCAACAGGACTTAAACACTTTGTACCTGTGAGACAGTTTCACCCCACCCCACTGCTAATAGGTATTAAGACAGAATTGAAACCAACAAGCTAAAAAGGGAGGGTTGTTGGGCACATTAGATCCTCTTACTTACTCTTAGGAATTTGTAGAAAAGACACTTAGTTCTTTTTAGGTGGCATAAGCAAGTGGTCAACAAACTACAGGTCTGGGCTAATAACTCCTGCCTGCCACCTACTTTATAAACAACTTTATCATGACAGGGGAGAGAGAGGAAAGAGAGAAGAGAGAGACAGAGACAGAGACAGAGGAGAGAGAGAGACAGAGAGAGAGAGGAGAGAGACAGAGACAGAGAGAGACACAGAGACAGAGAGAGACAGAGACAGAGAGAAAGAGAGAGAGAGAGAGAGAGAGAGAGAGAGAGAGAGAGAGAGAGAGAGAGAGAGAGAGAGAGAGAGAGAGAGAGATGCGTAGTTACAACTGAATCATTTGGCTTGGAAAGCTGAAGTATCTCCCATCGACTTTTTTTTTTTTGGTTTTTACGAGACAGGGTTTCTCTGTATTGTTTTGGAGACTATCAGTCCAGCCCGGCCTCGAACTCACAGAGATCCGCCTGCCTCTGCCTCCTGAGTGCTGGGATTAAAGGCGTGCACCATCACCGCCCGGCTCCCATCGACTTTTTACAGAGTGTGCCAAAAACTGGTGAAGGGTACAAATAGAGGCTTGGCCCTACCCAATCCTTTCCTGCCATGAGGAAAACCAATATTAAAACAAAGTTGTTGCTGTTGAAGTCCAAGTAGAGAAACACAAAATTAGGGATTTGAAGGAAAATAGCAAACCAATACATATTAATTTCAAAAAGGCCATGCCACATGCCAAGACAAGAGGAAAGCATGACAGAGGAAAGCCTATTCTGTGTAATAGTTTCTTATAAAATACTTCAAGGAGGTAAACTTTGAGCAGGAACCTGGAAGAAATAAGAAGACATCACTGCAAACCAGGCAGACAGCATCCATAGAGCTTTAGTTGAAGAGAGTTCAACAAAGAAAGGGATGACTGTGGTAAGAATACAGTAAGCGAGGTCCTAGGGTGATGCAGAAGAGGCAAAATGCTAGGATTAGAGTTAGGCAACCAGAGCTTGTGAGAGAATGGAGAACTGGATGCATATGTTTTCCAAGTGAAATAGGAAACAAAGGTGACCTGACAGCCCAGGAGCCGAGGCTTGGACTCAGTCATCTAAGGCAGAATGTGTGTGTGGAGTAGGAATGCAGTCAGTCCCCAGGGCCTGGTGGCAGTCATCTGTAGCAAGGTTGAGATTCTGTAAGATAACACTGTACAGAACAGCAGTCAAAGGAGGAGTGAACACAGAAAGTACCTATGGCTTCTCAGGCCCACTAAAGCCGGCCTGGGTAAGGAGAGTTAAAGCAAGGAACCTCATCCAAACTGCAGAGCATTGAGACAGCTTCCCACAGAAATGAAACTAGAAGTTGAGATCTGACCAACAAGGTAACCAAGGTAAAGATGTCCTGGGGGGAAAGAGTTCAGATAAAATGACAGTTCACAAAGGCCTGCAGGTAAGAAGAGATTAGGGAGTAAGACTCAAGGAGAGGTATTGTAGCCAACAGTCTACAAACATATCTTGTAGAAAGCTGTGGAATAAATTTTTTAGGGTCTAAAGAACATACAGTCTGTCATAGATCTTGTATTGTGAAAACAGTCATTGACAATAATAATCAAATGAGTAGGGTGTGTTCTAGTAAACTCTATTATGGACACTAGAATTTCAACTTCATATAATTTTCATGTGATAAAATACTAATTTTAAAACCATTAACATTGTAAATATAATCCTCAATTTGCAGGGTATATAAATTAAGGAAGACACCAGGCATGGTGGTGCACACCTTTAATCCCAGTACTCAGGAGGCACAGGCAGGTGGATCTCTATGAGTTTAAGGCCAGCCTGGTCTGCATAGTGGGTTCCAGGGCCTGGCCTGAACTTCATAGTGATATGTGGTGGTATTTTGTTTATGCTATAACAAATAAAGCTTGCCTAAAGATCAGAGTCCAGAGCTAAGCCACTAGTTAGCTACAGAGACCAGAAAGTGGTGGTGCACACCTTTAATCCCAGCACTCAGGAGACAGAGGCAGATGGATCTCTGTGAGTTTGAGGCCACCCTGGGCTACACAATTGAATCTGTCTAAAAGAGAAACAGAGCTCAAATGCTATCAGTCTAGAGAAAAGGTTTAACTAGTTTTGTTTCATCTTTAAAGTTATTTGGATTTTTAATTCTAGTTGTTAATACTTACTGTATTGCTATATTGCTATATGAACCAGGCAGGCTAACCATAACCTAAATATCTAGCCCCCATAGTCTCAACCCAGGAATGCTAGGTTCACAAAGGGAACTAGCAACATGGAACCCTCCTTGACTGTATGGTATCACACATCTACCATGGATAGCTAAGCCATGACCTTTCCTATTTTCATTTCTTTCTTTTTCTCAGTTTCTACATCTGGTCCAACAACAACGTATCAATTCTGTGCCTAACTAATATCTAAACATCTGTGCAATTAACACCTTTGGCACAGCTATAAGCTCTCCCCACTTCCATCTACTGCAAAAGTCCTACTGGCTGCTTCTTGTCAGAGTTACAGTCTTTCTTCTCTCTAAATGCTGGCACATGTGCCATACATTGCGGATTCCTTCTAGGGGTTCCACACATTCTGTGTGACCTGGCGCAGCACTGTGCCTCCACTGTGCCAGCTGTGCTTCAATCACCCACCCCCTTCCAGCTAAGCATTCCATGACCGTCACAGCCCCATCCCTGAAATGCTCCTTTGACTGAACACAGCACAGAAATCACCTCATCAGTTTTCACAACTTGGTTTGTTTTAATTGTGTTTATTATCTTACTTTATTTTTGTCTTCTCCCAGAATAAAGATCCTTGTGAGCAAGGTAGGTGTTGGGACTCTCAGTGAAAGACAGTGCTTGGCACAGAGCAGTTCCATAATATCAGACGAATTCATACAACAGAGGGAGTCTGTGCGGTGCCTCAGAGTAACCATGGAGCACACTGCCTGAGCCCCAGTACAGTCACAGTGGCACAGCTGTGCTCTCATCTGTTCAAGGGTGTTATGCAAGTATCCATCATAGAGGTCAGGAGGACTAAAGGAGTAACACATAGGCCACATAGAACAGTACCATGCACACAGTAAAGGGCACACAAACATTAGTTGTTATTACTTCTTCGGGCACAGTGATACAGACTTGTGATGCCCAGCACTTGGAAGACTGAGGCTTAAGTCTGAGACCAACCTGGGTTAAACAATAAGTTAAAGGCCAGCCTTAGGTTACAGAGTCAGATGCTGTCTCAAAAAGGAAGGAAGGAAGGAAGGAAGGAAGGAAGGAAGGAAGGACAAAAATAGAAAAATTCTGAAACAACAAAAACAAAAGTCATCTGGAAATATACCCACATCACATGTCTTGGTTTTTTGTTTGTATTTATTTATTTATTTATTTATTTATTTATTTATTTATTTGAAATAGGGTTTCTCTGTGTAACTGCCCTAACTGTACTGGAACTTGTTTTGCAGACCATTCTGGCCTTGAACTCACAGAGATTCACCTGCCTCTGTCTCCCAAGCTCTGGGATTAAAGGTGTGCATCGCCACTGCCTGGCTACATGTCTCAGTATTTAATGTTCCATTTCGTCTATACTTATACTTTGTATTTATTTACATTCTGTGCCCTCCTCTTGTATATAATACTACAGTGACCACTATTAAATTTCTTACTAGCATTTTGCTTGTGTTTAATGTTGTCCATTTATGCATACTGCTGTTCTAGGCTCTGAATCTCTGCTCAGCAGAGACCCCAGGGGAGAGATTCCTGAGAGCAGAGATGGATCTGAGAGCTGGCCTATGCTCCCATTCACTCCCATGGCTGTGATTTTATATATATATATATATATATATATATATATATATATATATATATATATAAAATTGCCAGGATTTTTAAAAATTAGAATCAAGCTTATTTTACATATCAATACCAGTTCCCTCTCCCTCCCCTCCTCCCCTGTCCCCCACTAACCCCCATCCTATCCCCTTTCTTCTCCCCAGGGAGGGTGAGGCCTTCCATAGGGGATCTTCAAAGTCTGTCATGTCATTTGGAGCAGGGCCTAGGCCCTCCCCCGTGTGTCTAGGTTGAGAGAGTATCCCTCTATGTGGTATGGACTCCCAAAATCCATTTGTATGCTAGGGATAAATACTGATTCACTACCAGAGGCCCCACAGATTGTCGAGACCTCCTCACTGACACCTACGTTCAGGGGGTCTGGATCAGTTCTATGCTTGTTCCCCAGCCATCAGTCTGGGGTCCATGTGCTCCTCCAGGTCAGCTGTTTCTGTGGGTTTCCCCAGACTTGTCTGGACCCCTTTGTTCATTACTCCTCCCTCTCTGCAAGTGGATTCCAGGAGTTCAGTTCAGTGTTTAGCTGTGGGTGTCTGCTTCTGCTTCCATCAGCTACTGGATGAAGGTTCTAGGATGGCAGTAGTCATCATTCTCATTACTGGGGAAGGGCATTTAAGGTAGCCTCTCCACTACTGCTTAGATTGTTAGTTGGTGTCATCCTTGTAGATCTCTGGACATTTCTCTAGTGCCAGATTTCTCTTTAAATCTATAATGGCTCCCTCTATTATGGTATCTCTTATCTTGCTCTCCTCTAGTCTTCCCCTGACTCAACCTTCTTGCTCCATCATGTCCTTCTTTCTCCTAGCTCCATCTCCCCTCTCCCCATGTTCCCAATTTGCTCAGAAGATCTTGTTCCTTTCCCCTTCTCTGGGAGACTCTCTTAGGGTTCTCCTTGTTTCCTAGCTTCTCTGGCAGTGTGGATTGTAGGCTGATAATTCTTGGCTCTATGTCTAAAATTCATATGTGAGTGAGTATATACCATGTTTGTCTTTTTGTGACTGGGTTACCTCACTCAGGATGGTTTCTTCTAGTTCCTTTCATTTGGCATGGCTGTGATTTTTTAAAAGAAGTAATTTCATAAAGCTCTTTTATTCCTAGTAAAAGTTGACTGATTGTATTTGTGAATTACAGTCAACTTTTTAATTCATTTTTCTATTATGTGTGGTTATTGTTTTTTAGTATCACTTTAAATATTAAATAGATCAAGTTTCTGTCTTAAACAAAGAGACTGAATTTAGAGTTTTTAATGACACTGAATTTTAAGAAGTTATGATCAGGTATTTTGCAGGATGCCTCTCAGGGTAAATTTGTCTGAAACTTTTCTAGTGATTATACTGAGATTGTAAATGAAGGGCCCTGTCTCTTGTATGACACACATCAGGGATATATGAGATTGTTGGTAATGCTATCCTTCAACATTTCTCCTTCTATTATATGTTCCAGGAATGGAATATGAGTTGTCAGGCTTACACAGCAAGTGCTTTTACCTACTGAGTAAGCTCATCCACTGTCCAGCAGCAATCTTATGTCATTTTATGTAAACATCTTTTTTTTTTTTTTTTTTTTTTTTTTTTACAGGTTCAATTGTGCCTTTATTCACTTAGTGCATCGAAGTATACAGGTGTCCTATAAATGAAGGCCGCCACTCTGAGCAGCGTTTTTAAAGCAGTATTACAGGAATCCTTATTGATCGCACCGTAGTTATAAAAACCGGGGACATAATGACATACACAACCTACACAAGACAGGGTAGTCAGATATAATGATGTAAATAAAATAACATTGAAAGTCAGCAAGTGGACAGTTGCATGCAGGGAGGGGGAGGTGCCTGTAAGGAGCTAGGATACTACGTGGCTATGTTGGCTTCCCTCCATGACAGCAGGCAGTTCTCACTGAGATTCTCAGATCACAAACATAAATGACCAAAGATGGTCTGAGTGTCACAGTGGACCACATGCAGGTAGTAGGAAGCAGTGGTTTGCTTTAGCTGGAACTGGCCATGGATCTCTGTCAAGAGCAGGTGTGTCTCCTGCTGCCAGGCGTCATCACAGCTGACATCTAATGTACTGACATGGAGTGGGAGAATCTCAACAGCTGTCTGATATAACTACCATTACAAAGACAGTTATACCCTAACAAATTATTTATAGCTTTAAGATAAATGCAGATGGAGTGCATTTGAACTTCAGAGTTGAGTCTACCATTTGACAGCTGCATCCTAATGCCAGCACTGCATACCTGATTGTTCCCCTTCCCTGAAGCAGGTATGGGCCAAACAGAATCCAAATCCAATCTTGCAGCCTCCTTAGATGCTGAACCAAGAGACCCCCTGTTCAAGGCTGGAACTGGTCTCTGAGCAGTGAGGAATATCTGGTAGCATCTAGACAGCAGCAGGTAAGCTCCCCTGCACTGTTGAGGGTGAGCAATGGTAGTGTAGCTGGGGGTCAGGACCAGGCTACTTAAAGCCATATCCTACACATCTAACTTGTTTTGGGCAAAGCTAGAGCCCTCTGGGGCCTCTGCTAGACAACCTGGGCCGAGGGACTGCTTAGGCAGACTTCTCTACTGAGTGGAAGCCCTTTTAGAGAAGGCAGCAGATCCCAGGAAAAGACTGCCCCTGATGCTGCTATTCCATTTAAATCCCTACAGGAGAAAAATGTCAAAATAACGTGGTCTGTTTTATTGGCAACTCAGGATGCAAAGTATTTTATTTTTAAACTTCTAAAGTTTGAACACAAGAGAGCCTAATTTAGATGAGTTTCAAAGCTGAATGCGCTTGCATGGAGCTCAGTTTCTTGCTGACAAACAGTTCCTAACACCCTAGGTGGGCGCCTATGTTCTGATCTGTGAATGGTAAGCTGCCCAGCGTCTGCTGGTAACATCCCTTTTTTCCTTGATAAGGGCTTAACAAACATTAGGCACTGTTCTAGTCTTACACAGCCAGTGCTGTTCCGAATGTCTCCTGGGAGGCGTACACCATGTACAGAAAGCCATCTTCGTCCTTCTCACTCTCGTACACTTCAGAGATGGGCGTGGACACGCTCACCATGCTGTGCCCGTTCACCAGGAGGAAGAAAGCTTGATTGGCGTTAAGCTGTAAGCGCCTTCTAATTATCTTGATGAGCTCACTCATGTTCACATGATCGGGTACAAGGAACTTGGTTTTGTCCAAGACAGGCAGTTGCTTCTCACCCTTGTATCGCTCTATTATCACTGGGATCTTGGTGGGGTGTTGCTCCCGGATGAGCCGGACATCTTCCACTCTTTGTTCGAAGCTGCGACGCTGCTTGAAAGTCTTCTCGGACGGCATGGTGCGGTGGTCCGGGGTCGGAGGATACTGCTCCCACGACGGCCACTTCCCTTGTGTAACATCTTTTTTTTAAAAAGATTTTATTTATGTATTACATATACACCAGATTGAATTGTAGATGGTTGTCAGCCACCATGTGGTTGCTGGGAATTGAACTCAAGACCTCTGGAAGAGCAGTCAGTGCTCTTAACCTCTGAGCCATCTCTCCAGCCCTTACGTAAACATCTTAAAGCGTATGTCTGCTAACTTTATCTCATTTTGCAACACTCATATGTCCATTTTAATTATTAATTGAAATTAATTTTTCATTTTTATTCATGATATATTAATTATATACAATAACAGGTTTCAATATTACATTTTCTCACATATAATTTGTTTTGATCATATTCACCCCCATTACCCTTTTGCCCCCTCCACATCTGTTCATCCTCTTCTTTCTCTGTAATCCAGTAAGTTTCACTAGGGTTGCTTATAGACTCTATATGAGAGTGATTTACAGGAGCATTGGCTCTCCATCAGTGGCTGTACTACTGAAGAACGTGTCAGTCCTTCCCTAGTTATTCTTTTTGTTTGTTTGTTTGTTTTGGAGACAGGGTTTCTCTGTATTGCTTTGGAGTCTGTCCTGGAACTTGCTCTGTAGACCAGGCTAGCCTTGAACTCACAGAGATCCACCTGCCTCTGCCTCCCGAGTGCTGAGATTAAAGGCGTGTGCCACCAATGCCTGGCTAGTTATTCAATTTTTTTTTTTTTTTTTTTGGTTTTATGAGACAGGGTTTCTCTGTATTGTTCTGGAGGCTGTCGGTCCAGCCTGGCCTCGAACTCACAGAGATCCGCCTGCCTCTGCCTCCCGAGTGCTGGGATTAAAGGCGTGTGCCACCACCGCCCGGCTTAGTTATTCAATTTTAAAAGATTTGGCGTATGAGATTAGGTAGATGTGAGCAATCTATTTGCCACTTTGGTCCTATTTGAATATACACTCCTAAGCAATACTGACCTATACATAACATAAGATACAGGGAATTGTGTGTGTGTTCACATTTGCTTTGGTCCCGGAAACCAGGTGAATGAAGCATAGGAAGACTATGTCCTAGCTTCATAACGTGTCTGTAAACCACATCATTTCAAACAATAAGCTTATGTAGGCCTTGATGCATGGCATTCGCCTTTCATGACTTTCTACATCATTTCTAATAGTGCACTATTCCCTCAAAGCTGTTCAGCAAAGCAGTTTTAATTTCTAGTTAGCAGAATTTAAAACTTAATTTTAGTTTTAGTATTACTAAAATAATTTGGCAGAAATGTGACTATACAATCACTATCTTCTGGAACATGAGGGGTTTTCTTGTGGCTAAATGTTTTCTCTAGCCAATATCACTTACTTCTAAAGTAACCGAAATGAAAGCCTTTTGATGGAGGTGGGAATGCAAAAGAGGCTATGGAACTGTGCTTGAAATAGCTAATTTTTTTAATTGAAACTTCATTTCTACTGTATAACAAACATAAAGGAAAGTAGAAGAAATCATCCAGCTTTCATAACCAAAGACATAAAGTCTTACCAGCTGCTGCTCCACGGGGGGTGGCACATCCTGGTTGGCATAAACAATGGCAGGATTGTAAAGACTGAACACCACAGGATAAAACACCTTTTTACCTATAAATAAAAATATATGCTTATTTCATGCGAAGAGGTTACAAATGAAAAGTTTGTATTACTATATTTTTATCTTTTATCACTGTGATAATTTTATCAATACTGATAATATTAGTTAAATAATATCATTGTCTAGTTTATAACATATAACAGGTTAAACTATGAAACTGGAGCTGCAAAATAACAGGAAAAGACATACTAACAGGTGTTGCACGCTTTATTCATTTCAACTACGTGGAGGAACATAAAAGTGTTCTCAGCCAGGTGTTGGTGGCGCACGCCTTTAATCCCAACACTCGGGAGGCAGAGGCAGGCGGATCTCTGTGAGTTCGAGACCAGCCTGGACTACCAAGCGAGTTCCAGGACAGCCTCCAAAGCCACAGAGAAACCCTGTCTCGAAAAACCAAAAAAAAAAAAAAAAAAAAAAAAAAAAAAAGTGTTCTCACAGGTACTCAGTAGGTGAGCCATTTCATTACTCTTTGTTTTCACTAATTCAGGAGTAACATATAAATTAACCTCTGACAAACACCAAGGAATTCAGACATTTCTGTTCTTCACTCTTCAAACAGTCAATAAAACAGAACATACTTAGAATATTGTGCAATCCACAGATATATAAAGAATAATAAAACAGATCTGCAGACAGATTTAAATCAAAATTTGGGAAAGTTGAAAAGGCCCTGTCATTCAAACTTATGATATTCCAGGACCTTACCAGCTAACTAGGCCATTTTACCTAAGCAGAGGAACCCTTGCTATGACTGCTTCAGACAGGTATGCTAGCATCAAACATCCAGTAGTGGTCAAGCAGCCTCTCTATTTTGGTATACTTATACATTTACAAACTTCTTTTATATCTACTATGTAAAGCAATGAACCATAAATCACTTTAAAATGCATAATCTGGAGACCAAATACTACTTGTACACAGACCTCTGCATGTCTGTGTAAGGTGTGTGCATGGCAGTGTGTGTGTGAGACATGTGGGGGGCACACATTATCACCCTGAGACTAAGAACTTGTAACTCTCCCTCTATACCGCCTCTGCGTGTGACTCTGACTTGAGCCGCTCCCCTGTCATCAATTTCCACTTACATTCTTTTGTACCCTTCACTCATGCTTCCACAACCACTTTTGGGTTCTACTCCAACTAGGCAAGCATTCCACCATCCCCACCCAGCACTCTGCATGTCTTTACTTCCCTTCAAAAGAACCACTGGAATTTGACTCCAAGAAAACCCAGGATTTGAACATCAGAGGCTCAACATTTAAGTCAGGCCTAATATAACTTTTAAAAGCATCCTAAGGGTTAATAAGAACTTGTTTCCCTCAAGTCAATGTGACTCAACACTGGAATGCGTGGATACTCCTTGAACTCCACACTCATCTGTTAAGTTTTACTCACCTGGCTCAGCATTTAACCGGCAGCTGTTAAGGAACTCGGCTGAGAAATATATATCAACATCGCAGAAAAACATCAAGACTTCTCCTTTGTCCCAAGCTTGGGCACCCACATTTAGTCCTCGTCCACGATTAAATTCTTCATTCAGTGAGATCAAGGTATAATTGTGGAAATCAGACTCACTATAAGGAAAGCACATACAAGAGCCAATAAGTTCTATTTAAAAGTTTTCCAATGTCCTTCCTTCAATGGAACTTACAAAATATATTTTATATTTCAAATAACTTATTATGTTGGTTATATATTCACACAGGGTAAGGAAATCTTAAGCTTCATGTGTTTGTTCATTATTAGGAAGAGATATTCACCAAATGCCCACATTTAAAGTAACAAGCTAATGGTATGATATTTTAAAAGGCACACATAGCCTTTTGAGATCTTAAAAAAGTACTGGGAAAGAAACATGTAATCTCTATCCTCTTCTTCAGCTGTTTCCCTTAGAATCATGGGACATGTTTGTTTGGGTATCTCCCCACACCATCAAAATAGATTGTTTTCATTACTATGACACAGTGCCCCTCAGAGAGTAATAGTTCAATATGTACTTGCTGAATGAATGAACAGTGGTTCTGGGAAGAGATTGCTTGTGTCTATAGTAACTGAATGTCAGATGGGGAACTTGAATTACACCTTGGTAGGATCCCAAAGTAAGTAGCAAGTTACAAGGTCATTTCAAATAACCCTCAGAAGCAAAGAACGTAGCTGGGTCAGATTACGAAAATGGAAACAATGAGGAGAGGGTCACACCAATGAACTGTGACAGAGGGAGAATGAGAGGAAAGCACTATTGAGGAGGCCCATCCTTCCCAGGGCACACAACTTTGTTAGTATCGTCAAAGGAAGGAGGAGTCAGCAGGGTTTTCTGCTAGCACAGTGTTTCTTATAGTGAAGCCCTCAAGTCTGATGCCTTCTGGTAAGTCATCAATCATATGGTAAATTCTAGAGCTACACCTCAGAGTGGCTGGCTCAGAAGCAAGGGGTGGAGTTAACGTCTATGCTTTAGTGAGTCCACTAGGTGTCGCTGGCACTAATGCTAGAGAACCACTGAACAGGGATGCCTGCTCTCACAACAGTACAGCATGGGTAATGGAGAAAAACAAGCAGGCTCATACCATGCATACAGTGACTCCAAGAGTTCTGGGGACCCAGGCTCTTCTCTCCGTCTTGTGGTCTATAAATTTCTCCTTTCTCTTTGAGAAACTGCCCACTGCCGGCCTGGATGCCCTCATCACAGAATATCCCTCACTCTACTAACCCAATAATAGTAATTTCCTAATCATGTGTGGTCAACTGTGAGGCCTCCACTCCACTCAGCCACAATAACTGAGTAGCTCAAGGGTGGGTAAAGCATTCTTCCCTGGGATTTTTCTCCACTGAAACTCTCTGATGACAAAACTGAGAAGATGTAATCCCATAGCCACCAACAGCCACATCCCTCACCCTGTGGAAAAACCCAATCTGCAGCAGGAGAATGAAGTCAACATGCAGAACACAAAGACTACAAGAAAATCTTCATGGTATTTAAGTGTCTGATTCCAATACTTCAGGTCCCAATGTTATTTTGATTACTTTCTTCTCCAAATGTATTTGCAATAATCCTTTCATTTCTGGGATTCTTCTGTGTTGCTTATAATCTCCTTAAGCAGGCTCAAGGTTTCTACAATTTCTACAGAGGATTCTTGACAACTCAGGGAGGTGATTTAGCAATACACCAGGGTAAATGACTGGTACTTGGTAGGTGATTGAGAGCAGTAAAGAGGGAAGTAGGACATGAAGGAAGTGGTAGGGAAGGGACATAGAAAAGGCCCCAAATAGAAAGTAACTCAGCAGAGACAATCAGAAGTAGAGTAAAAGACTCTGTCTGGCTCTCAGATACGAGGCCCAGGCAGGGCCTATGAAATGGTCTGATTCTGAGCTGAAAGAGGGCTACCATGATGTGGAGAGGGAAAGATGAGTCATACTTTGTACATCAAGGTTGCAGGACAGGGACAGGGTTTTACACTCTTTTTTTATGCCCATTCTTCCAACTGCCTGAGTTAGAATTCCAAGCAGTATACCTGTTGGTGGGACTCAACAGATGTGAGCTGAATGATTCGAGAAAAATGGCTGCTCACAACTAGCAGGTTAAAAAAAAAAGCCATGAAAGATATGTAGTTTATGATACAATAAAAACAACTAACCTAATAGTTTACAGCATATAAAAATCTACACGCATAAAAACATTTTTAAAGAAGGAATGACTGGCTACCACATGTAAAAGAATCATCAAAGGGGGTATAAGAGAAAAAGGCTGAATTTGGCAATTAAGTTTTACATTTGGGCCCACAATTTGGAGAGAAAATTTTTCATTTTAAAGAGCGGAAAATTATTAAGGAATTACTAGTTCATTCATTCAAATCTTTGAGCATCTGCTATGTGCCAGGTACTACATGAGTTACTTAGTTACAGAATTACTTTCCCATCAAGTTTGGCTGTAAAAGAACAGAAACAAAGCAGTATGTACTGTGCACTGCAGAATCAGGTAGGGGTTGTAAAGATATACGAGAACTAAGCACCGTTTTGAGGAGAGAGCGGAAGCATGGGTATAGGAGGGAAGAAAGGTGAGGTAAGTTCAGATAGCATTAAAGCAGAAAAGGAGACAGAATCTGCAAGATACAGCAAGTGGATAGATCATAGGAAGTCCTGATCATCTTGGATTGCCTGCTATGCAATTAAGGGAAGATGAATTTTTAGAGTTGCATGTGAAATGAAGAATTTACTATCATTACCACCCACTCATATACACCCACTCAGACAACTTTGTGTGTGTGATGTATGTGTATATACGTATGATGTGTATACATGTGTGTGCACATTTGCGTGTGTGTACAAGCGAATGTCAGAGAACCATCTTGGGCGTTACTTTGTCTTCCATATTAAGACAGGGTCTCTGTATTGTCACTGCACACGTCAGCTGGTCTGTGAACTTCTGGATATCCTCCTGCCTCCACCTCCCATCTTGCATAGGAACCACTGTATTACAGATACATGCTGCCAAGCTCAGCTCCACATGGGCTCTGTGAACTGAAGCTCAGGTCCTCAGGCTTGTTCAACAGTACTTTACTGACTGGGTTCTACTAACATAGTTATTTAAAAATCACTAACACTGAGTACCTTAATTCTCATCCTTTTTACACACGCTAACACTTAGCATGCTTGTGGCTCACCAACCTTGCGATAGATTCTAGGATAGACTTGACTTTAGATAGTCCTTCTTTCCCAAAGTACACAACTGTGAGATGAATCCTCTTGTCTTGATGAATACAAACATCTCTAAGAGAATTGAAAGATAGCATTTGTTCAAGAAAACATACAAGGCACAATTCATTCAGAAAGCAATCTCATGACATTCTGGCAAGAAAATGAATAAGACACTATCAATGCTGAATGAAATCACATATAGCATTAAATAAATGTAAAAATGATGATCCTGCCCTATTGTTAAAGATATTTACAGCAAAGGCACATGGTCTATGTGTCAGTGAGGACAACATTTCTGGGGGCCATGGCTACTTTACTTCCATATTTCAAAACATTTTTGGAAAACTTGCAGTGGGATTTTTCTCAGTAGCAAATTAAAAACTATTTAAGGAAGTATGTCCAATCAGTTCAGAACCAAACAAATAAATGCCTCAGATCAAGAGACTGTTCTCAAATGGAACAATTCAGAAGATTAGCCAGCTGCCGGAAGAGTGGTGACTACACCTGCTGCCAGGAATCGCTGCCATGATGTAGGTTACTTAGTAAAGAGGATGATGTAGCCTCTTAAAGCAATGCCAAGAAAGGCAATTTAAAAAAGTTGTAGGGAATCATACCTCACAGGAGCTTTTTCAAACAGGCAAAACTCAGTTGGAAGTATGACTCCTGGAAATTCTATCTTAGAACAGAGTTAACTAACTTTTATATATAAAAATAAAGGTTAGGCTCATAAAGAACTAAAACTGGTATATTAAAACATGACAATTGTTAAATTGAAACAAAAAAGCATTTTCCATTCACTTTAACACTTAGCATTTTAAAATAGCACAATAAGCACTCTGCTTACTAATTTGGAATGTTCCACTTTTAGTTGAATATTTGAATTTTTAAGCTTATTTCAATCTTAAAATTCAAATTGTTCTCAAGAAATTTTACTGGAAGAGGGAAATGTTCTGGATTTTCATTGTCATGGTTTGTGAATTTACACATTCCTCAAAAGTCATGAAAATATGACTTAATCTTAAAATATCCTTTACATTATCTTTAGATGATATGGATTTTTTTCTTTTTTTATGGTTTTTTTTGAGACAAGGTTTCTCTGTGTAGCTTTGTAGACTAGGCTGACCCCAATTCACAGAGATCCGTCTGCTTCTACCTCCGGAATGCTGGGATTAAAGGGATGCACCACCACTGCCTAGCTAGACTATATGGATTTTTATTGTACATAAATTTGGCTTCAATATAATTGCTTTTAAAAGTTCATACTGGGTTTAGACAGATGGTTCAGTGGGTAAGATCCCTGGTTACTCTATTACAGGATCCAGATTTGGTTCCCAACGACCACATGGAGGTTCACAACCATCTAGAACTCCAGTTCCAGGGGACCTGATTCCCTTTTCTGGTCTCCATGGGCACTGTACACATGTGGTGCACATATATACATGAAGGTAAACACTTCTAGATATAAAATAAATCTTTTAAAAAGTCCAGCTTATTTTAAATTCAAACAAAAAGTCATCAAATTGTTTCTAAGTCGTTGCACCTTCAAATTTATTTCATAGCTCAAACTGTCAAGAAATATAATGCACTATATGTGCTTTAAGAAAAAGAAATCTAAAAAATATCCCTTAAAGCCTATGAAATTATTCTATAATTCTAAGTAACCATACTTGATGAAGATTAAGCAAACCTGGACAAAATATGGTATTTAAAGAACCTAGCCACATATGCAAGTTCGGAGTTACCTGAAGTTTTGCATAAACTGTGAAAATGCTTCAGTCCTTTCAGCAAGTGGCACAATGACATTAATAACTAATCTTGTAATGTCAATCATCTCATTCTTCACTTTCATGAGTGGTCCAAAAGGGCGGAAGAGGGTCACATGTCTGTATTCCATAAGGTCTGCTTTCTTAAAAAAGAGTTCATACTGTGTGCCTTTATCTCTCTCAGTGCGATAATAGCCTAAAGAAAGAGTATAGAACAAAAACAAGTTATGTCAAAATTTAAATTCAATAGTAACACAGACTTCACTCAGGCAAGGATCCAATTAAACCAGACTGTAGTGACTTTAACTAGTTGTGAAAATACTTATTCCTAGGTACAGCCGAAAACAACCATTCTTTGTAAGAAAAGGTTTACAAAAGAAGCTTTTTGCTCTGGTATATTATTCAATCCACAAAATAACATCTAATCGTAATTATTCCTTTTTACATATGACTTTTCCCCTTAATACGAGACCCTATTGCCATAGTGCCAAATAAATTACTTCTGTAATATTAAATTCTAAGCCCAAACTTGGTTCAACTTAACAAACATGAATCAAGTACCTTCGTGTTAGTTATTGATGACACAGAGACCATGTGGTCTCAGTTATGAGGAAGGGCCAGTCTAGTGAGGAAGACAGAAAAATAAACAGTGACAATATACTGTGTATTATGTGTATGCATATATGTATATATACATACATGTATATATACATATAGAAAGACACACACACACATATATAAGTCAAAGAAATATTAGTATAGATTTCAATACAATGATCTGAGGTGTGTTTAGGAAGAAAGTATGAAGGTTGACTGGGCAATATGAGTTTTAAGTGTAACACTCATGAGCGAAAAGGTTAGACTAACCCTAACCCTTTAAGGCTTGCAGTCTTAAAAAAAAAAAACCAACCAGGATATGGGCAACACCATATAATGCAGCAAATCCTGTGACAGAGGACACATTATAGAGGTGACAAGAGCACACAGAAAGCATCACTATTCTAGGCTTGAGGTTAGAGGCCACTTCCTGGAAGGAATGACATTAACACCAAGGCCTGGAAGAGGAACAGAAGTTGCTTAGTGGTTGCCAGGAGAGAGACAGTCCTGGCACAGTGCAGGAAAAGTCAAAGACAGACTATATTCCAGGCAAAGAGAAGTCCTTAAAGGGACAGGAGCTAAGGAAAACTGTAAGTAGAAGCTGCAGAACATACAATTGTCACAGTTCAGAGCAGGTATGAGGACATGTCATGTCACTTAACTATCCTATTTCCTCTGCACTTTCAATTCTACCATGAAATACGAAACAAAAACAAAAACAAGCTTTCCAGTAAGTTGGAAAAATTTTGAGAGAAACAACTAGTAAAAAAAGTTAGCATGGCTGGCATTGGTGGCGCACGCCTTTAATCCCAACACTCGGGAGGCAGAGGTAGGCGGATCTCTGTGAGTTCAAGACCAGCCTGGTCTACAAGAGCGAGTTCCAGTATAGCCTCCAAAGCCACAGAGAAACCCTGTCTCAAAAACAAACAAACAAACAAACAAAAAGTTAGCATGACTTAACAGCAGGAAAAGAGGAGGCCATAGGAAGAAGGTAACTAAATGCCCCAGCAAAGCACAATGCCTTGCCTGATAGACTTCAGAAGCCATACAGGTGACAGCTATGATGAACTGGAGTCAAACAAAATGGTTTGTGTGGTAGGATGTTTACATAATAAAGCAAAAAGACTTTTAAAAACACATACATCCAAAAGGGGTTTCTTTGCAGTTAAATATTTAGCAGTGGGTATTAATTTTGGACACAGGTAGGGATGTACAATTATTTCTTTTTAGAACAATTAACAAATATCTAAAATTTACATAACCTTTAGGTTTTATACCATCTTTAAAAACATATCCTGGGGCTAGAGAGGTTACGATCACTGACTGCTTTCCTAGAGGACCTGAGTTTGAGTCCCAGTCCTTGTATGACAAATAACTGTAACTCCAGTCCCAAGGGATCCGACACCTTCTGGTCTCTGCAAGCACTGCGAGCATGAGGTGCACTACACATGCAGACAAAACATCCATACACATAAAAATAAAGGAAAGACCCGAAATCCTCTTTGTAGTCTGTATTATGAGAATCTGCTATTTCCTTATGTTTCCAAATGTAAAAGTACGGATTTCCTTTGATGCTGTGACCATTTGCTTCTCTCAGAATGGAAAAATACCATTAACCTACTGCATTAATTTTTTTCTTTCCTTATCAAATGGTTTTCAAATTTTGAACCTTACCTTCATACATTTTTAAAAACATAAGAGGAACGTCAACACCAGATAAGAAAGGAACGCAAATCACATGGCCCACAAGAGTCCTCCAACTTAAAATTCTTATTTTTAGGCTTATATTTATTCTGTTTTCCCAACTCTTATTCTTGTTTTTATTATAATCTCATTTTAACTTTTTCCAAAAGTCATTTCAAATTTTTGGTGAAATTAAATGGATAAAAATGTAAATGCTTTAGTACTATAGTAATAATTGATATATTAGCATATGTTACTAGCATTCTGTCATACTAACATAAGAATTTATCAAGATATAGAAATTGTTTTTATATTTGTGTGTGTCTGTGTCACATGCACACATGCCACAGCATGTGGGTGGTGGACAGACGACAACTTGCATGGATCTTACCAACACATTTTTCATATTACCTTCTATGAAGTCATTTTCATTAAATATCAGTTTCTCTCCAAGAGGGCCCTCCTCATCTTCCTGTTCATCATCTTCATCAGGATTATTAATGACCTCCAAGCCAGCTTCAATAACTTCTACCAATTCATCTCGTTTGTCTTTTCTAACTGGCTTTTCTTCAGGATGGCGAGTGAGACCCATTTCCAACTGAAATACTTTCATTAAAGTAAAACTTTCAAAGGGAACGACTCCATACTCACTGGGTAGTTTGGCTCCTATGCTAACTTCAGCTCTGTCGATCTGGGAATGAAGAAACTCTAAGAGATCACTAGGTGTCTGCTCTCTGTTGCCTTGATAGCCTATGCCATTAGCCCCTATATTCTTTTTCTCTTGCAATGATCTCATCTTCTCACTCATTTCTTGTAATTCTTGTTTTAGCTGGGCAATCTGGCGTTTCAGACTGGTTGCCCTGGATTGGTAATGTTCTTCTTGCTCCTGCAGGAGAGCCTGGTAATATTCTTTGCCATAATTTTCTCTAACAACACCAGGAAGAGATGCATTTCCATCGGTCTGGGGGGCACATTCCAGGAGGTACATAAATAACACTAAACTGAAGAGCAAAGCAAGGCCCAACAGCAGCCACTGGGTCCGGTTGTGAAGAATCGGTCCTCTTCTAGACATCCTTACTACTGTGTGTTTGCCTAACAAGACAAGCTCTTGGTTTATTCATAACTTTAGTAAAAAATTACCAAGAGTTAAAAACAAAATTAGGATTTCCATAAAAGTACCCAAATGAATTCTGCTGTAGTTTAAAAGGATTCTTTCTTCAGCTGTCATGACTACTTGCAGAAGTGAGAAATTAAGTATATTTCCTGTATTGTTACATGATATCCACACTAAGCAATCTGATCTATAAAATCCATTATATGGGTGGTGACTTTTCTGAAAGAAACAGATCAGAGTCAATCAGAATTTTGTTTCTTTAAGTATGTCAAATCACTGGCAGCTATGTTACTACTCTATGCAGAGGTCCAGGGAGGTGTTGGTACAGTTTAAATTAGTTGGTAAGCACTGGGAGAAAATAGTCAGAAAAATACCATATAAAATACTAAAATAATGTACATAAAACTTTATGCCCATTTGTTTATTCACTCATTACCACCTGGATCAAAGAAACATCAAAATTATGTTCGGTTTTTTTACACAGATTCTAATGAAATCATTATAAAATAATGCTCCTTGTAACTCTTTATTAACACCACTTTCCAACTAGAGCATGTAATATATGGGAACTGGATTTCTGTAAGTAGTTTTTATTATAGCAATAATGATTTACTGCAAGAGAAAGTTCCTCTGGTTATTCTTATTCTAGCTCATTAATTTCTATTACTCAACTCAACCAATCTAGGGAGACTAAAAAAATCAAATGGGGTGGGTACAATTTCAAAAGGTCACAGACGTCTGGGAAACACATTAAAAACATTTTTATGTCCAAAAGTCCTCTGGTAGATTACTTGAGCATTAGATCATTTTCCGCTGGATAACAAAGCAAAAGATTCCTTATAATTCTGGAAGATTTGGAGCTGATATAAAGAAAAACCACAAATGATTTATGGTTTGCCTGCCTTGAGAAAACTGGTAAATTTATAAAAGCACATGCTACCTTTCATGCTGCAACCAGTTGTGTGAGCTCTTGCAGTCTAATTCTAAACTAAGGATTACTGACTCTAGAAATAGAGGAGATTAAACTTAGGCAAGAAGGCCTCTGTTGCAAATAGAACTTCCATCCAACCCAGGGTTTCTGAGCAGAATAATGTGACAGGACAGGGAACATTCATTCCACGGTGATGTTTTCTCCAGTGCAGCACAACCCTGGAAACCTGAGTGCCTGCTGCAGAAAAGTCTGCATTATATTTTATTTTGTGGTGATTTGCATCAAAATGTAGGCACAAATAATAGGCTTAATTTCCCTAAGCCATTTGTTACCTTAGTAAACCAAATGACAAGCAACTGTCCTGAAAAATTTAATTCACTGTCTTTTACTATGACAACATTTACAAGATAATTGTAAATTTTCTTTAAATGTTGGGGAAAAACAGGGGAAATTTTAAGTTTTAACAAACTAATTAAATGATAATGCAAAGCTAAAACTTGTTCTAAGAATTTATCATTCCTTAGAAACATAATCTTTAACAAAAGAACCACTTGAATGCCATTATTGAAAAAATATTTGTGCATAAGTTATTACTAGCCTACTTGTTAGGGAAAAGAAAGGTTACATTTAAAAGTGTAGAAATATAATCTTTCATAACAGTTAATAAACCTAGGGGTAGTGGCATACATAATTAATCCCAGGACTCAGAGGCAGCTGGATCTTTGTGAGTTCAGGTCCAGCCTGGTCTACACAGTGAGTTCCAGGATAACCAGGGCTATATAGTAAGATTCTACCTTGAAAAAAATAACATCAACAACAAAAACTGTTAATAAAGATTGATATACTTAACCATACAATATGCTCAAATGATTTTTGAGGTTTAACTTGATCATAAAGCAACATAGGCTCCATTAACCTTTTAGTAATAAGTCACCTCAGTTTTTTCCTTTATGTATACAATATATTTTATACAATGACCTATAATTCATAATGGGTCACTACTAAAGGTTTACTTTTCAGTGAAAGAGAAAATATGTGTAGCAGTAAGTTTTACATTGTGATTAAATGTGTGTACATAGATATATAGATGAGACTTTCATGTATAATATATTAATAATTGGGTTGTGATCAAAAAATCCTAAAAGACCCTACTTTAAGACCCATTTTTCACATATTCCATACAATCCTTTCAGGATAGTGCTAGTATTAGCCTCATTTTATTAGAAGAAAAATTGTTCAGAAATAAGCAGATTTAAATAAGGTTATATAACCACTAAATGGAAGCATTAAAACTAAGTTATTCTTTCTCCATTTTAATAAAACTATAGGTTTTATAATACCTATGTGTGATTTAATATTGCAGTTGACTGTTTTCCAATGAAACAACAGAAAGACTGCTGTAATTAATGAGAGTGTACTTACACAGCTCTATGGTAGTTGTTAAATCTTACTTGCTCAGTTTGTAAAAGGAACTCTGGCTACATCCCACAAGGCCAGATTATAACAGTACTAAGCAACTAAGAATCTTGGAAGGGCTAGAGTTACAATTCAGTGGTAGAGTATTTACAAGTATGCTTGAGGTCCTAGGTTCAACGCCCGTCTACCCACGCATGCACACATGCATGCATGCACCCACCCCTTTCTGCTATTACATCTTGATTCCATCTTCAGTGTTACTGTCTATATGTTATACACACACACACACACACACACACACACACACATATGATGTTAACTCTCAGCTCGGAGGTAAATCAACCAGCCTCTTAAGTGAGAAAGACTATTGTAGTGACAGGAAAATGAGATATTATAGGTATATAAGATAAAATAAAAATATTTTTAGAGATAGTTAAAAGAATTTTTCAAAGTAATCAATTCTAACTCAAAAAGAGACTAAGAGACTTCATCTCAAGACAGAATAACAGGGACCAGATTTACCTTTATGTTTGAAACAACCAAAATCACACAGCCCACCTCCTGCAAACACTGTAAAATATGAAATAACAGTTCTCCAGATATTGAACATCAGGTAATAAAGAGTAGTGATCCTTGGGAGAAATGAGAAACAAGTGATTACTTGTTTCTTACTGAAATTGTTTCTGATATTAAATATATATCTGTGTATAATTCAGGAAGGCAAGCCTAAGCAAAGCCCAGCAGATTTCCTGAGTTGACAGGACTGACCTGATAGTGTGAAAAGTCCAAGGCAATAAGGGTTTAAGGAATACAACTCCAGAGACTAAAGAGGGTATCCTCTGGATATTCAGCAGAATGCTTGCTCATTAGTCTAGGCTTATGAAGAAACAAGCCAAGGAAACGACTATAAAAACCTAAAGGACACAACCCCAACACTTAAATAGAACCAGGACTAGTATATGCTCCTAGCAGATAGACTGGAAAGCTTGAACTTCATGGGGCTTTGGGTAGTCAAAAAAGTCTTGCCTCAGTAGTAGGAAATAATTAACTATAAACATTCATCTAACTCCTGCCAACAAATATTAAAAGCAAACCCTGAAAGAATTAAATTGTGATACCATAATGTTCAAGAATATTTATAGGAATATAAAATATACAACAAAATAGAATTTACAATATCTGACACATAAAATTAATCTACCTTAAAAGTGGCTACCCAAAAAAATGCATTCTATATAAGGAACAAAGATAGGAGCAACAGTGTTGTGGGACTGGAGAGATGGCTCAGTGGTTAAGAGCACTGGCTGTTTGCTCAGCTAGAGAGGCCAGGTTCTGTTCATAGCACCTGCATGGAACTGCCCATCCTAGAGGATCTGCCACCCTTTCTGGCCTCCTCTGGTACTGAAGGGGTACTAGGCCTCTGGAGAGCATAACTCTGGCAGGCCTTGCCCTTCTCCCCATTCCCTTTGCCTAGTTAAAAAACTATTTGAATACATTCCTAAAGCTAGGCCCCAATGTCTTTTTTGGTCACTTCCTCCTCCTAATGCTGACTACCACGGTCCATCTATCAAAGTACTGAAATCCAGCCATCAAAAGCCCCCTTTGGCTTGCCATATTAAAACTGAATGCCTCATTCTAACACAGGCTTCCCCTTTTGCCTTTATAAACTGCCATTTTCCTGAGCTGATACCTTTCCTTTCAGGTACGGCACACATAGTGCACAGACATATATGCAGACACAGCATGAAAATAAAAATGAATGAAATCTCAAAAAGTTAATGAAACAAAATGAACTCTTGGAAACAATACAAGTGAGAAAACAGTAGAGCGATCTTGTAAATACCGGAGGAGATAGGGAGACGACTCAGCAGTTAGGATCAGAGGACCTAGGTTCTGTTCCCAGCACCTACTTTATGGGTCACAACCACCCATAAGTCCAGACCCAGGAGACCCAAGCCCTTTTCTAACCTCTGAGGGCATCTCTCTCTCTCTCTCTCTCTCTCTCTCTCTCTCTCTCTCTCTCTCTCTCTCTCTCTCTCTCTCTCTCTCTCTCTCTCTCTCTCTCTCACACACACACACACACACACACACACACACACGGTGCACAGACCTACATGCGGGCAAAATACTCATGCATATAAAACAATAAATAAATCTAAAGATTTTAAATACTCAAAAAAAAAGGTCACACACTACCACCTGAGGACATGCATGCAGGCAAAATACCATATCCTTAAAATAAAATAATTTAAAAAAATGAAATAAAAGTAATTTATTGAAAAACAAAGAATAGGAAAGATGAAATAAACTATAGACATTTATACACTAGAGTATTTAAATGAAGCAGATCTTTCTAATACATGTAATACCTATAAAATGGCATTAATATATTGCAAATTATTTTTCCTCAGTTCTTTTTGTACAAATGGCTTCAAAGCTGGATAGCCAAAATTCCAATATCTGATCTACACTACAAGTTTCTTCATTTCTATGAGTTTTAGTTTTCTCATCTAAGTGGGGATAATTATAGAACTTATCTTTGAACACTACTATAACAGTAAAGCAAAATCCAACAAGCATTAAGAACAATAACTGTCAGGTATTATTTTCCATTATGTAATTTTTTAACAGTCAAATCTATCAAAACTTTCCTATATGACATTTCAGTTTTAGCTTCTCTACCAGAAGTAATCCTAATACAAAATTAGCACCTCATTTCTCAAGTAGATAAGCAAGTTTCATTACTCTTTTTACAATCCTTTTGAAATGTCTGTTTCATCATATACAAAGTGCCTTTGTGTAGAGAGTGCTGTATCTGGTCTCTAAACCAGAGGTAAGCAATCACTTCTCCCTTGGTAGCAGCCACCGACAATACAGAAATTACAGAAAGAGTTGAGTTTCAAGGGCCATGGAAGTCTGAACTTTATATAATCTTCATGTCATAATGTATTACCTTTTATAGTATTTAAAAATGTAAAAACTTAGGCCATAGATCACATTAGTATAGGTAACCAGTCGAATACAGCAACTACTATTCTAAAACTTCATTTTTTTTATATGTCTCAGTTTTCCCCTAAGAATCAACTCACGGTGGGCTTTAACTCCTGAACTCAAATGATCACCCTGCCTCAGCCTCCTAGAGAGCTCAACTACAGTTGTACATCACCACGTCCAGTTTTTTGTTTGTTTTGTTTTGTTTTTTGAGACAGGTTTCTCTGTGTAACAGCCCTGGCTGGCTGTCTTGGAACTCACTCTGCAGACCAGGCACAGAGATCCACCTACCTTTGCCTCCCTAGTGCTGGGATTAAAGGGGTGCTCTACAAAACATCATAAAGTAAATGAACAGGATAAAAAAAGGTTAAACAGCCAGGCGTGGTGGCACACGCCTTTAATCCTAGCACTCAGGAGGCAGAAGAAGGCAGATCTCTATGTGATCAGTTTCTATAATGTCTCTTGCCCAGGACAAGCTTCCAATATGCCTTTAACTATTTTCCACTTTCCAATTGCTCTCTTAGATCTGGAGTGTCCCACCAAACTCCATGTATTAAAGCCTTGGCTTTAAGCCTACGGTGCTACTGGATGGTAGCACAATCATTACTAACCGCTTAAGGAGTGTGCTCTTGGAGGGAACACTGAAGTTTGTGTAATTCCTCACTTTTTGTTTTTTGGCCCCAAGGTAAGCCACACACTCCTGCGACCATGTTGACAATACTACCACAGACCCAGAGCAACAGGGCCAAGTGAACACAAGCTGAAACTTCGAGAAAAAGCCCTTTCCCTTTTATTTCAAATATTTTATCACAATAATGGAAAGCTAACTGCCACATTAATTTTTTCTTCAGTTTATTAAAGATTCAGGCTGGGTATGGTGGTGCACTCCTTAAATCTCAGCACTTGGGAGGCAGAGGCAGGTAGATCTCTGAGTTTGAGGCTAGCCTGGACTCAAGTTCCAGGACAGACAAGGCTACACGAAGAAACCCTGTCTTGAAAAGCAAAAACAAACAAACAAAAACCCCAAACAAAACAAGCAAATAAATAAAGACTTAAAAAATGCTTAACATTACATTTAAATTTCTTAGGTAAATTCATTTACAATTGGAGCTAAAAAATGTTTCCGTTTTCTTTGAATTCCATATTTTTTCCTAAATTTTTAATTTGATACAGTTTTATCTTGTATATTCTACTGAATGTAGGTGAAATGATTTTGTTTAAAGATAAGGTTCCAAGCTCAAAATATTCCTGTGGGCATTTTTGTTTGTTTTGATTTCATTTCTGGGACAGAATCTCCTAATGTAGCCAAGTCTGGCCTTGAATTAATAATCTTCAAAATTTACCATGTGCTGGGATTATACACATACATGACCATGCCTTGTTACCATGGGCTCTTTAGAACACTACACTACTGTCCTACAATGTTGGAAAACCTTGATTTCTATTCCTTTGTAAATACACAAAACATTGTTTTTAGAAGCTTATAAAATTATATATTTATCTCCACAGTTCATAAATTTTATTAGACAGTATCTAAGTGTGTCTTCAACAATATTAAGAGTTTTGGTGTATCAATTCACTCATAAACTCATACACTTCTGCTTTGAGAAATATCCTTATTTTCTTGATACATTTTTGGTATCTTCTTGAGTTGGTAGGAGAGTGGCGATCAGGATCTGCTATCACAGGTAACTATCTTTCCATGAGCCCTTTGAAAGGTCATATTGCAGATCCTCTTCTCCACAGGGGAAAAAAAGCAGAAATTAGACAGAGAAGGGTTGATTTATGTTTGTCAATATTTTGTCTCCTGATGGATTGATCTCTCTTTCTCCCTCTCCCTCTCTTCCCTCCCCCTCTCTGCCCCTTCCCACCTTCCGTGTGTGTGTATGTGTGTGTGTGTGTGTGTGTGTGTGTGTGTGTTCACTAGGCAAAGCACCTTTCCAAACTTGAGGGTACTAATATTTAAAAATCTTCAACTTGTATTTGCCCAGATTACATGATCTAACTTCCTACAAACGTTTAGTGATTTTCGTTCTGTTACGGAAATAACTATACTAGTGTAATAAATTCACATCCTAAACTAACTTTATAATTAATTTAATTCCGTTTTATACTTACACCTAGTACTTGTGTGGCATGGCAGTAACTAACTACATTTTTTTTCTTGAATCTCATGATTCTCCAATCTATTTTTAGTTATATTCTTTGGTGCTTCATTTCCTCTCACAGCTACCACATTTCCCTTAACAACCACTAACTTGAGTAATATAATTACCTAACTGTTATCAAACTGAACAGTCTTATCATGGCCTGCTCTAACTGACTTGTGGGTAAGAGATAATGAATGTAATGAGTCTTTCAGAAGATTGTCACTGGTGGAAATACAAAGTGTAAATAGTAACTATAATGAATATATATATTCATTATGTATATATTGGCCTGGAACTCATAGAGATCTGCCTTCCTCTGCCTCCTAAGAGCTGGGATTAAAGGTGTGCACAACCATGCCTTAACTCATAATAGTTATACTTTTAGAACCAGCCTTTACTGTTGTAATTAGTTAGGAGATTCTGTTACTTTTTTTTTAAAGAAAGAGTCCATTGTGTTAGTTATGTCTCAGTTATTCTACATCTGGCAGAATGTATTCACATACTCACTAAGACATTTACAAGAATGTCACAACAGTCTTAATACCTAAAACACCTAATACACAAAGTGGGGATGAGCAGAACAGCCACAGCACACAATATAACACCACAAAAGAACTACCAACAACCACACCATGATATGAATGACACCATACCAGAAACAAAAAAAAACCATGAAGGGTGACTTCCACAAGCAATATTCTGAGAATACTATATATTAACTCCATTAATGTTAAGTTCAAAATAACCAAACTAAGGCTGAGGAGAGAAGACAGAATACAGATGGGGAAGCAGGGGTATAACCGATTTGGAAGAAGCAGAGCACGCTGGAAATGTCCTAGCTACACTCTGATGTATGTAGTAGTAACCACTGTAATAAGCATGTGAAACCACTGACCTATATACAGTTAATGTCTATGCACTTGTTGACTCCATGTGTATCTTATATCTCCACAAAAGTGAAAAAGGAAAAAAGGTAATCTCTAAATTATTTGAAACTAAAGCTGCTTCAAGTCCTCTAAGCCACATATACCAGAAATCCAACATCCTTTTTGCATTCTTTCAGACGATAATACAAAATGTTCCTGCCATAAAACACTTTTTCTCACTTGCCAAAACGAAGGTGCTATTTTAATACACCTTTAAAAGACAGCATTAATCTGCAAGGACTTAAAGGCCCAGGGGCCTTCAATGACACGCACTGTCAAGACACTGCACACACATTTCAAAAGCTGGCTAAAGGCTGGAGGACTTAGGAGGGAAAGCTTTAGGCTTGCAACCAAGTTAACTGTCATGCTGCCAATCCCATCACTACAAACACAAGCGTCGCTGTGGTGTTCGACAAATTACACAGCCACTTGCTCAGAAATGCAGGAATTTTCCAAACTAGCTGCTCATTCTGACAATCCCCCGTTTTCCCAGGCTCTGGGAAGTCACCGATTCCTACACCAAGAGCATCTTTTAAAGGAGGCCGTTTTGTCAGAGCCAGGAGGGCTGCTGCCAGAGGACGCTTTTAACCCCACAGTAAAAAGTTTAGCCACTCGGCAGAGGCGATGGCAAGCAGGTTAAAAAAAAAAAAACCCCACAACTGACACGCAAACCAACAGTCTCTGGCAGCAGCGGTCTCCTGAAACCGGACCAGACTCAGGGAGGGCGCGTCAGTGAAGCGCTGCGCCCGGCTGCGTCCCGTCCCGGAGGGCTCGTCCGAGGGGACCGGCCACCGCCCAGAGGCGCGGCAGGCGAGGGCGGTACTCACCGCGCCCGCCGCTCAGCGCCGCCGCCCCGGGGAACTGCTCACCTGGCCAGCGCCCTGGGCTGGCCGGCCCGGCGCGCCGCCGCCGCCGAGCACCGCCACTTCCGGCGCGCGCGAGGAAATGAGGGAAATGAGGGTGTGGCGCCGCCGCGCGCGCCTGTCCTCTACAGCCAGGCCCCGCCCTCCACGACCAGGTCCCGCCTCCCATGACTAGGTCCCGCCCCCATATTCAGGCTTCGCCCTCTAGGACCCGGTCCTGCCCTCCAAAGCGAGGCCCCGCCCTCTACATCCACGCCCCGCCTTCCACTGCCAAGTCCCGCCTTCCACGGCCAGGCCTTGCAAGTTACAGCCAGGACACGCCCATCCCTCCTTCTGTCCTATGCCTGGTCCAGAAAGCTCCACAGTTGACAGTGTTGATTCATCTAAAACCAAACAAAAATCGAGTGCCTGTGGACCTCCAAAAAAAGGATGGAGGAAGAAAAACAAGCTCCTGTAGGGACTTGAAGTATCAGACCAAATGATAGATTGGCTTTGTAGATCCCTGCCAGAAGACTTGGACCCGGTCCTAGGAACCCTAAGAGGTTACTGTCTATTCTGGGGTGCTATGTTAGGGACCCATAGGTCTCCAGAGCTGTCTGAGCACTCTCAGGCGAGCTGGGCCATAGTCAACAAACCACCTAGTCTGCCAATGGCACCCGGGAGAGCCATTCCATGTCACTGGACCAAAGGTTCCTTATATGTCAAATTAGGGCATTTAACTAGGCAGTCCAGTAGACAAAGGGTTTTAAGGCCTGAAATTGTATGGTTTTAGTGAGTAGAAAAACAAAAACAAACCTCTCCCACTCTTGTTCCTGTGCAAATGATTGCTCTGGAAATATTCTCAAGGCAGTGTCCACCACGAATACTAGCATAAGCAGGTGAGAGGCTTCCTGCACGGGCCGTCGTGTGTCTGGGTAGAATGTGATGGTGCCAAGAGGCAGCTCTGGTGTGTGTTCCTGGTTCTTTTTTCTTTGCAGGGTTGTTTTGGCAGACTACCTGGACTTAGCTCCTCTGACTCTGAGCTTTTTTTTTTTTTTAATCTATTTAGCAGCCAATAGCAATATGTTTCCTACAATTGTGAGGATTAAATGCAATTTTAAAAAGTCACTTTATTCGAATTAATCCAGAAATAGAAAAATGGAGTGTAGGTAAAGGGACACATGACACAGAAAAGAACATCTAAAGCACCCCAACACCCCCCTTTTTTAGTTTCAACTCCATCATAGCTGTTTTTTTTGCCCTTTTATGATGGATACGTAAATTCAACTTCTGCATATTGAAACAGCAAGAACCACAAGAAGAGGGAAAGAAAAAAACGATTTCTTGTGAAACTAAGATCCCAAGCAAAGCCCCACAGCTTCAGAATGGCCATTCTGAGTGCATCAAGGCCGGCCTTGTCACTCCCTCATACTTTATACCCACCAAACGGAACTGTGTAAAATGAAAACATGTGGGGATCTTTCTGTGTTCAGCACCAAACATCCTTGAGCAGAAGGCATGTTGGCTGTGTCAGCAGCCTCCCACTAGTCAACTCTCTTCCCAGTAGCAAGGTAAACACTTGGGAATCTGGTTAAAGTATCCCTAGTGCATGGGCTTGTCATGCTACTTGTCACACAAGTGTGAGCACCCCCACTTAGGAGTGTGAGTATAAAGATGCAACAGAGTCTCTCCTAGGAGCCTTGAGGCATGGGAGCCTCTAGCAAATGGTAGCATGCATGGCACGGCTAAATTTCCAAGATAAGACAAAAGTTCTTCAAGGGACCAATAAGCATAAATGGGCATCTCATTAAAATGTTAGAGAACCATGGTGCCAAGTCGGCCCCTTCGGCACTGTTAGTTCAAGCCCATTGTCTACTGTGTGCCCACACTATACTTGACATTTCATCAATGGTTACTGAGAAGTCCCTAGAAGCCATGTATGGCATCTGCCTATAGTTCTAGCACTCAGGAAGCTGAGGCAGAAGAATAATAATCTCGAGGCCTGCCTGGACTGCATAGTAAGTTCCAGGTCAGCCTGGGCTACATACTGAGACCCTGTCTCAGACAAAAAGGAAGCTCACAGACATGGGGGCTTTTGCAATGTGCCCTCTAGACTGGACATGCCTGGGCTTGGATTTTCCTATGGACACTTTAAATTGGATGATGGGGACTATGATGGAAAGAAGGAGACTTCATCTACAGTTTCTGGCATCTCAGTGCCAAACACAGGGTCTAAGTGGATTTGTGAATGGATGAATTCTTGCAAAGTCTTCATGACGAGAACTCCGTGTCCCCATTAAGCAAACCCAGAACCACCCCACCTCTAGCACACTGCAGTTCATTCCTAGCTACTTCAAGCATTTTCCTTCCCCGCTTCTTTGCTAGCCCCACAGATGCTGGGTTTCTGTCTCACTTGTGTTCACTGTCTTCTCTTTATCTTCCTTCCTTCCTGACCACACCACAGGCAGAGCCATGTGCCTACTTTCTCTGTGGTGCACATGCTGGGCAATGGGTGTGTCTTACACCCCTTCATCTGAACCTTTGGATCCTCCCCAAATCTGTGGTTAGGCTCACTAGTTTCCAGAGGGAACAGGAACTGTAGAGAAGAAAATACTGAAGATGCTCTAGGTTGTGCTGGTTTGTCAACTTGACACAAGTAGAGTCGTTCTCCAAGAGGGAACCTCAACTGAAGAGTTGCATCCATCAGATGGGTCTGTGGGCAAATTTGTGAGGGCATTTTTTTATTAATCATTGATGTGAGAATTCCCAGACCACCGTGGGTGGTGCCACCCTTGAACAAATGGTTTAGGGGTGTACAAGAATGTAAATTGAGTGAGCATGGAAAGACAGTGAGTAAGCAGCTTCCTCTGTGGCCTCAGTTTCAGTTCCAGAATCCAGGTTCCTGTCTTGGTTACTTCTCTGACTTCCCTCAGTGGTGGACTGTGGTGTGGAAGTGAAAGGAAAGCAAACCCTTTTCTTGTCAAGTCGGTTTTGGTCAGTGTTTTATCATAGCAGCAGAAGGGAACCACTACATGGGCGTTAAGTAGCAACTTCCTTCAAGATAAAGACTTCCATCTTGGAGTGAAGTTCCTTAAGACACAGAATGTTTTAAAGGTGCATCAGTCCATCCTTCAGGGAAGCTAGTTAAGCTCAGGAAACAACTCAAAAGCTTCAGGAAGTCCCTGAAACTGACTAGGTACATCATCCGCCTCCCTTCCTAAGCAGATATAATCAGTGAAGACTGCTAAAAGATGCTCTCAGACAAACTAAGCTGCATGGATGAGGCCACCTGAACTATCAGAAAGACATCATCCCCAACATATTGATCTGCCTTCAGGTTGTGCAGTGAGCTCCAGGTTTCCAGCTTTCACAAGCTGTCGCCAATGTTGGGGCAGGCTTCTAGTGATGCAGCTGTCTTTGAGTCATTTTTGCCCCAGTAAATAACTCAGTTAAAATTCATTGGCTCTCCAAGTTGGATTTTGTTGGTATCTTTACTGCTCTGATCTGTTGCCAGTTCCCTTTCTGGAGTAAGTAGATGTTTGTTCAAGAGGAGTGCCACACAACACCACAATAGAATTGGCTCCTTTCCTAAAGATAACTTCCTCCCAATCAGTCTCTTCACACACACACACACACACACACACACACACACACACACACACACACACACACAGGAATACTAATACTATTCAGATGAAATGAAATCCTGAAATTTGCAGGTAAAATGATGGAACTAGAAAAGATTATACTGGGTGAGGTAACTCAGAACTAGAAAGACGAATGCTGCATGTTCTCTCTCATCTAACATTCTTGGGTCCAGATCCTCAGATGTGAGTATACAACATGGAGTAAATGCAGAAACTAGGAAAATAAAAGGGACTTTGTTAGGAGGGGACAGGAGGAACAACAGAGAAAGGAATAGCAGGATAGAGGTGAAATGAGAGAAAAATGGGAAAGTGGAGGGGGAGTGCTGTCAGCTAGGATTTTATTACTGTGAAGAGACCATGACCACAGCAGTTCTTATAAAGGAAAACATTTAATTGGGGCTGGCTTACAGTTCAGAGGTTCAGTCCATTGTCATAGTAGGAAGCATTGCAGCAGCATGCAGGGAGACCTGACTCTGGAGAGGCAGCTGGGAGTGCTACATCTGGATCAGGCGGCAGCAGGAAGAGACAGTCACACTGGCCAGGCTTGAGCATCTGAAATCTCAAAGCCTACCCTCAGTGACACCCTTGCTCCAACAAGGCCACACACCCCCAATAGTGCCACTCCCTATGGTCCTGTGGGGGCCATTTTAATTCAAATCCCCACAAGTGCTTTAATTGTGGAGGGTGAGGGAGATCAGTTCCAGTTCAAGTCATGAGAAACCTCCTTTTGAGTTTTTGGTCAAAGGATTCCAAGAGAATCCCAAAACAATAGAGGCTATTCCCCTTAGTTGTCTCTCAGAAGTTGAAGGCAAGTTCCTCTTTTAGACACAGGGCTTGGAAGAATCAGATTTGAGTCAAAGGCCTGATGGCTAGCTTTCATAATACCAGAAGGTGCTATGTAAGCTACCAAGAGAGGAAAGGATTCCATAGTCTTACCAAGATGTGATGCCTGTGAACCACAGCAAAGGTCAGCACAGCAAGTGTCTTAGGGTTTCTATTGCTATAAGAGGCACCATGACCACGGCAACTCTTACAAGGAAAGCATTTAACTGGGGGGGCTTGTTTATAGTTTCAGGGGTTTGGTCCATATGGTGGGGTGCATGGCAGTTTGAATGTAGTGGTTCCTCACGTTTGTCCTCCATCTTGGATGTTCTTACTTCTTATCAATCAATCAGTTTGTGACTTTTTCCATTGTTGTTTTGTTTGGAGTTACAGACAGTTGTGAGTTGCCATGTGGGAGCTGGAATCAACCTGGATCCTCTGGAAGAGCAGCCAGTACTCTTAACCACCGAGCCCTGGCTTTTTGTTTTTTAACAGTAAAAAGGTAGTGGTGGGGGAGGCGGGGAGAGAAACATGGGACACAAAAGGATAAGAAAAAGATGTGTGAACAAAGTTAAAGAACATGTGAAGATGAATAAGGAAGAAACAAATTAAACTATTGCTGAGGTGACAAAAGAAACAAATTGGCAAGGGCGAGGTGGGATAAATTTGGATGAAGTTTTTGTGCATTCTGGTCCTTGAAAATTGGAGAGAGCGTGGCTGCCTGCGGGGGAGGCTCAGTTGAACTCCCTGGACTCTTGTCTTTCCTGTGGCTAAAGCTGGTTTGAGCCTATACTGGACAATGCCATGTCTGCCATGTCTGCCTTCATTTTAGTTGATTTCCTTGCCTGTGTATCGGGGCCACTCAAGCCCACTTGAGCTTGGCAGTCTGTGGGCTAGGTAGGTTTGCCCTTCCAAGTTTTCGAAGCGCATACTTCAGAGGTGGCTGTTTTAGCTAGGCTGTGTCTCTCAGTGGCTGGGGGTAGAAGCAACCCCAGCACCGATAGCTGGTGTCTGGGGAGGCTCTGTCTCCTACTTACAAGATCTCCTGAGCATCAGTCACTCTGCTGGAGGGCGGCAGCTGCAGTGTCAAGCAGAGCACTGAAGATTCAGGCTTCACAGTGGGGAGTGGCACACAGGCAGAATCAGAGGTTGTCCCACTCCGAGTGTTAGCTCTAGACTACAAGCACCAAGCTTAATCTTAGTAGATGAGCTCTGCCCCATAAGCAGAGGTGGGGCGACATTCTGTCAGCACTTCATTGCCTGACTCCAGACTCCCGCCACACGCACTTTCAGCTTGTCATTTTGCACAGTTGTCTCCGAGGGCTCCTCTTCCTGTCGTGATAACAAATTAAATTCAGGTTCCCCATTTTGTGATTGTCCCCTCTTCTGTTTCCCTCAGTGGCAATCTGCAACAGTGGGCTCTCATGCTGAGCCGCAGCCCTCAGTTAGCCACACAATCCTAAGAGTGAACAGCCAGCGCTCTACAGTAGGTCATATTGCTGAGCGTTGAAGTTCGGTTGGCAAGGCGGAATAAATACATGACAACATCTGGCATTTTCAGCTTACATTAAGTTTAGCAGGATGTCGCCTTCCTTGTTTCAAGTGAAGGAGCGCCAGCACCGTGTTTACAATTGCAGCTGTTGCACCCTCTCGGAAAAGCATTCACTTTACCAAGGAGGATTTGGAAACGAAACTGGACACAAGCACTCAGCTTAGAGACAACTCACAGACCAAAGGCAAGAATGCTGCCCAGGCCTGATGCACTAAACAGAAGTCTCCAAGTGAAAGTCCAATTCAAAAATCGCTTCCCTAAAATGTTCTTTGATGAAAATGAATCCAAATTGAGAAATATTAATAGCAAAATACTAGTTTGTTTTCCCAGTAGATTCATTTTCTCATCATCTCCCTGAATCCATGAATCCCTCAAATTGCTCGAGCCTGTCTCCTTCCACCAAAAACTCCTTCTTTTTGTTTGGATCCCTGCCTAGGCCCCTGAAAATGACAGTCGTCTCTTTAATGTCTCATACCTCCCACAAGTCACACATGCAGGCAACTGTAGAATGTGACCCTTGGACAGGGCCTGAGGGGTGACTCCATGGATAGAGGTGCTTGCTGCAAAGTTTAATGGCCAGAGTTTGATCCCTGGGATCTACATGATGGAAGAGAGAAGAGACTCTTGATAATGTATATCCTCTGACCTCCACACACACTGTGGCATGTGACTCTGTGTGCAGACACACGGTGAATAAATATAATAAAAACGTAAAAAATGAAAATGCTAGAAACAAACTATAATTAATGATTTTTCTATTGTGGAATATTATTTTAAGGCATGTTACATTTGTTTGTGTTGTAGAGCATTTGTTTAATGATGTAAAGATGTGTTGCTTTTATTTATGCTGTATTTAACTCTGTAAAGCTAAGGTTCTTTGCCTGTCTAAAACAACTGATGGTTTAATAAAGAGCTGAATGGCCAATAGTGAAGCAAGAGAAAGCATAGGCAGGGCTGGCGGGCAGAGAGTATAAATAGAGAGGCTATATCCGAATTACATTTTGCAGGCAGAGAGCGTGAGAGACTAGGCCTCCCTTGGGCTTTTGAAACCTACTGCCCACTCCCAGTGACACACCTCATCCAACAAAGTCACACCTCCTCCTACAAGGCCCTGATTCTGCCCACCGGGGACCAAACATTCAAACATATGAGCCTAGGGAGGCATTCTCATTCACACCACCACAGAGATCTGGGAATAAACTAGAAAGTACATGGTTACATTTGGAAATTTAAAAAAGCAGCCCTTTCAAATAACTTTCTCTGTGGACTTGAAACTGGAGGTGTGATTCTAAAATGGCAGTGGAGTGAAGAGATAGCCCCTTGTCTGAGCTGCAACACCAGATGAGTATTTTGAAAGGAAAAACAAAACAAAACAAAAACCAAGAGAGAAACCAAAGTAAACTTGTGGCTTTGCACATCTAACAACTCCACAGCTGATTCCCATCTCTTATCTGTTCAATGAGTGAGGTTGTTAGTACTGCAAATAGGAGGGGCACTAGGGCATAGAGATAGCTTACAAAATACCTTACAAAAGGAGCCCAAACAAGAAAACTCCCTAAGGTTGATGAAGTCTCCAGAGACAGGGAAATTGCTGGTAACTTACCATGGCCCTGAATACTCAAGGGAAATTAACTAAAGACTCCGGTGGGAGGTCGTTTTCTAGGTTGACACAAGGATAACAGCCATTTGATTCTCACAGTTCTGGAGGCTGAAGGCCAACAGTCTGTGTCACAGTCTGAGTCCAGGGCTCTGTGGAGAAGCCTTCCTGACACTTCCTCTAGTGGTTTCCAACTTCCCCTGGCTTCCCTTGGTATGCCGTGGATCTGCATCACTCCAACCACACCTCTGTCTTCAAATTGCCTTTCTCATTGTCTTTTCTTTATGACCATGTACCCCTCTGCATCCCATGACACCAGTCACTGGAGTCAGACCCACCCTAATCCAGTATAACCTCGTTTTAATTTGCTTCCATAAATCGAAGCTTCCTACTTCCAAAGAAGGTCAAACGCATCTTCTGAAGAATACAACTCTTCCCAAGCCAGAGATCAAGCTTCCGGGTCTCTGGTACACACCAGCACCCGTCTTACTGCTTTAACCCTTGCTTCCTTATTGTATCTTTTCCTTGGAGTAAACACTTAACACAGGTACCAAGCATTTCAAATAACCCACAGATAACGTTTTCCAGCCTTCACCTGAAAGCCTTGAGCCTTTGGCTGCAAAACATTCTCATAGATTCAGAAGATTAATTCATATCTGTTGTGACACTATTCCTGAGTGACATGATAGGGAACCAGGAGCAGACAAAAGTTGTGATAGCACCAGAGTATGACCTAGAGACCTGATGGGTTTCTTTGGGTCACTTAGAAGAGCATATCTGACTCAATGGCAGCTGCATCAGCAAAAGCCCTCTCCTTAGCAGCTAAGAAATGTGGTACCCTTTGCAGCTTACAGGCAATCATAATGTATGTGATTCCTGTAATAAATCTTTAAAAATGCAAACTGCTATAGTACTTCCTTCACTGAGTATTTTCTAGGAAACCAGAATTCTTCCATGTCATCGTTTTGGGGAGGGGACAGGGTTTCCCATTGTAGTAGTGACCTTCCTGTCTCAGCCTCCCAGCCTGTGGAGAGTACTACTCTTGTTTTTTGTGCTCCTGGTATCTCCCCTGCTGGGTATTTATTTCTATTCTTGGAAATCACTGTCTCTAAGCCCACTTTTTGATCTATAAACTGGAAGCATGCCTCAAACCTTAGGTCTGAGCCTTCACCCTATGGCTTTCAGGAATCCAGGAATGTAACTCTAACCACACCTCATGGCCAGTCATCAGGAAAATTCCCAAGTCCTCTACAACTTTCAGGGATGACCCAAAATATGAAAGCTATAGCCTTGATGGGGATGGAGGTCTCGCAATCGGGCTGTGATGTAGCATCTTCTATCTACTAGTCTCTGGCCTCAGGCAGCATAAGCAACCCTATGTATGACCTAAACATGGACTAGACATTTCTAAACCCATGAAAGGATCAGAGTGCAGGTGAGATTAAAACAGCCAAAAGAGACAGTTGCTCCAGTCCTAAATCTGGACTAGTGGCAAAAATTAAACACTCAGACACTTAAAGTGACCAGAATATCTTTATTCATGAAGTTGACAGTTTGCAATATAAGTATCTCTATTATGAAATAGCAAAATGTTTCTACCCCCAAACTGAAAACTGGTTGTTGTATTTATGCTGTAGGATTCACTCCACCTTATCTTTCTTACCAACACTTATTTTAACTTGAATTATTATTTTGTCACCGACATGGGTAATCTGGTATAGGAGGGACCTGGTGAGGTCATGGTGGCTCAAATGCTCTCAGGCTATGGGCTCCCTCCTTACTGCCCAACCCCACTCCTTGCAATGCCACTGTAGGAGTGAACCCCACAAAGCTACCCGCCCAACAGGGCGGGGTCAAGGTAGAGATAAAAGGTAGTGAAAGGAAAAAGGGGCCTCCCTCTTTTCTCCTGGAAGCCAGCCACGCTTCTAACTCCTGGTATGTGCGACTCTCTCTCTCCCTGATAAATAAATATATTGTTTTTCCCTATATAGCCTCGATTATCGTTATATGCCACCACAGCAAGATGTGTCCCTGTCAACTCTCCTGTATCTGGGCTTCAGCTGAGAGATCTTATTGGCCAAGTCTTATCATTTAACATGTCTCCATAGCTGCAAAAACACCTTGCCACTTGCCACAATACACAATGCCATAGTCACAAAGATAAACTGATTTTTTTAATGTTCACCATGTTTGTTTCCATAACACTGGAAGTGAATGAAGCTTATCCTCAAGAGTGTCATTGGTCTTGCCACAGGTCATGACAATGTGACAATAGTCACTGGCCTGGCTACAGGTCATGGCAATGGGACAAGTGTCACTGGCCTTGCTATAGACTATGGCAATGTGAACCATTCTCTATATACAAAATCTGGTTTCTCATGATCTTACCTAGATGATCCATCCTATGAATCTTAGAGACCACTAAATGGGAAATCCTATGAAGCTCAGCTAAGCTGCTGCAATCAAAGACACAAGAGGGACTTAATGTGTGGGCTGGGAGAAGACACCAGACCAGCTAAGAGTGGGCACAGAATCCCTGCTCCTCATGTACTCTGTGTCTTATAGCCAGAGGTAGAGAAGTCCTCAGCCTTCCTGACCAGCCCTCTATAGGCAGGGGAAGCTAAATATGCTATGCAAATGTGCTTGAAGAGAGGGATGGTGGCCCTCCACTCTGTCTAGGGGAAATGCTTTCTTTATACAGTGGAAGTATGCTTTCCCATCAATTCTTTTATGTATGAAACACTTATTTAAGACCTGCTCTCAGCTACTTCTCCACCCAAATAAGCTGGCCACATGACAGGACATGAGAGAAAGGAATCCTTCAAGGGAGTTGCTATGATGTTTAGGGTAAATAACAGACATACAGAGGCACATGACCCTCATGGAGTCTATGCTGTTGAAAAGAAACTAACAGTTTCCAGTCTACTAATGTAAAATGTTGTCCAAGGTACTTCTGAAGCTTCAGCATTCTATTTCTTCCCAGATTTTGTGGTTCATACTGAATTAGGAGAAAGCAAAGGTTGACAGGATAGCCTGGAGTTTGGCCTTCAAGGGTAAGGAGGTTTCTGGTTAATATGCTCAAGGTCCGTTGAGTACACACTGCAAATGACTCAGGCTCCCAGCATCCAACGTGGTCACAGACAAGACTGCTGTTACTCACAACTACTTTGCCCTGGATAGAGCTTGTGGGGTGTGAGGAGTTTGTGGGAGCCCAAACACCAAGGCTAACACAGAAGTAGCTGGTGTGGTAAGCTTCATTAGTGACTGACAGTTTTCCTCCATCTTTACTTTGCTCACAGCCATGCAGATTTTAAATTTTAATTACTGAAACATGGTTACTGAAGTTTCAGGAAACAAGCAGCTAAAAATTCCAGAGAACAGTGAGTGTCAACCCTAGCCCCTGCTTTGTTCTAAGAAAGGTAGCCTTCAGGAAGGAAATCCTAGAATCGCAGGTTTAGGCAACTTACCACTTGAGTATGTACAAGACCTATCAGTAACACCACATCCTTCCTTCCTTCATTGCTGTTGCTTTTCCGTGGGTACTCCAATAGATTCTCTGTGATATTTTGTTTGTTTGGTTTTTCGAAACAGGGTTTCTCTGTGGCTTTGGAGGCTGTCCTGGAACTAGGTCTTGTAGACCAGACTGGTCTCGAACTCACAGAGATCTGCTTGCCTCTGCCTTCTGAGTGCTGGGATTAAAGGTGTGCGCAACCAATGCCCGGCATCTCTGTGATATTTTAATTATGTGCAGAAACTTGAACATCAGCAACCTGATTTTTTTGGCAACCAGAAAGTTTAAGAGAGAAAAATTGACGCATTTTTATGATTCATCGTTTTATTTACACAACTGAAATTATTTTCTTAGTCACCTTGATTACAAAAACAAACCAACATGGTATGGTTTAATAGCCTTTCTTAAATGGATCTTACAAATTTTAATAGCTGACAGATTGCTACTTAATACTCAGGATTATTTAATATGTGATAATTTCTGCATATATGTAGATGAAAATCTGTCTGGTACTGCTAACAAGTATGGGTACTTTGACAAGTATGGGTACTTTTCTATCTTAGGAACAGACAGACAAGTGGTTATTAGTTAAGTGTTAACTCCCCACAGATGGGCTGGCTATTTAGATTTGGATCTCTAGGCCCATGAGAGCCAAACTGCTGTAGCAATTCGCACTTACTGTGTAGGCATGTTGAATAATCTGAGTTTATCCGTACTTTTGCATTTAATAAAACTATCATTAAGCACATCTGAAAACCAAAAAGGGTCCCCATGACTAGAGATATTTATATAAAAAACTTATCACAGTGTATCTGAAAAAAAAGATGGCCCAAACTAAAGCCACATTACGTACCTAAATAAGCATTTTTTTCATCTTTCTGTCTGGTCTGGCTGTGTGCACACAGTTATTACACACATTCCTAAGGCTCTATCTGGTACACTTATCTGAGCATTCTCAGCCACATAAAATGTCATAATTTTACTGTTTGTGAAATGCCCATAAAATATAGTATTTTACTATGACTATTTAAAAGTCCTATCACAGTGCTTTAAGTCTGAAGACCAGGCAGTGTTTTGGTAATGTGACCTTTTCCTGGGAAGTGACAGCCCAGAGACAGCCAAAGAGCTGTGGAGACTTCTGAAAGCCACCCCTGAAACCCTGGAGGAGGGTGGAGTGTCCATGGCTACAAACCATCAGTACAGAAAGATAAGAACCTCACACGGGTCATGATCAGAACCAAAGAAACCAAAACACGTGCCATAGCAGCATAAACGACGGACAGGAAGAGCTGACCCCTGTGCCTTTCACAGAAGCTCTATAAGAGCCAAAACTTCATTCTCTCACCTCAGTCGTTATCAGGGCAATTTCTAATACAACTAGCGGAACTGTTCTTCCCTTTGGGCATGAGCTTACGGGTACCAATGACAACGAGACAAACCCACCTGCCCCGGATACAGAGATGAGTGCACTCTGGAGGTGGGATGTGGTGCAGGATGGTGTGCTGGGGCAGCATTTGTGGCTCAAGGCCTCTGCCGCCAGGGAGTCTGGGCCTGAAGGACGCTCCACTCCAAGTGTTCCTTTCTTCACCCGTTCTGGTCAGCTGGTAGTAGTCACTCAGGGCTGAACGTGTGAGGACGATGCAGAGGGCTTAACAGGGAAAATGTGTCGTGTGGGACCACTTCTTTCAAGCTGCCTTGCACATAGCAAGGGCAGCACCAAATCTCCCCATTGTGCTAAATCCAAGAGCCATTTAACCATGACAGAAACAAAACATTTTCCTAAGAAAAGGTTTTATGATTAAAAGAAAAAAAACCAAAAATCTATATTCAGGATGTCACATCCTGAGCTGATAACCACCCTGAGGCCCCTTCTTCCCTCCAGCCCTGGTGGACTTGGATGTTGCCACCCAGACCCTTACTGGGCTCTCGTTCTAAACAAGGACAGGTCATTCTGGCCTTTTTTCGACTGATGTTGTTTGTATGTGTGCTTCATGGTGAAACTTTTTTTTGCATGGTAGGTTTTTATCAACCAGATAAATCCAACAGTTCAGGTACAAAATTTCTCATACAAGTTGTGAATGGCAGACCCCACACATGAACGCAGAGCTCATGGTGGCTTCTGATGAACAGACCAACAGAGGTGTTACCCGACACTACAGGGAAAGGGGGATCTAACCGGAGATTTGAACAGCCACCAATGGGGCAGGTGTGTTAGGAGGGAGGACCACCGGCTACTGGAAGGAAAACCACTTTGGAAACCAGCTAAAACAAACTACAGAAACAAGTCTGCCATCTGCAGCTGGTCTTGGCCAGTGTGATGTACACCGGTGGGCTTGGTGCTCTTGGCATGTTTCTTCCCCCTTGGGAGTCCATTACCGTTCACAAAGAAATGCTAACTGTCAAATGTGTCCGTTAATTTTGCCGCTGAGGGTGAGACCATCCAGTTAGCATATACACTATCATTTGCATATCTTGGGAACCCAGTGCTAGTGCCATCGGCTCTCGTGAGTGGTACAGGACTCTCTCCAGGCCAGTTCGGGTCTGACATGCCTAAAAATGAAAACAGATAATTTGTCCTGCACTGAAGAACTCAAACTTCATGTGCAGACAGTAAGGCCTTGGCAAAACTCCCTTTGACGGTTAAACCAACTTGCGCGTTCTGTGCCAATTACATTAATGATTTTATATCCCAGGTTTCCACAACACTGTTTTGCTTTGGGCCACACCACACACTCCTGGCAAAGATAATTTAGCAGATTCTACCAATCTCAGTGTCTATGAGTTTAGGCTCTCAAATCTGAAATAAATCTGGTGAACGGCCTAACTGTGTTCCTAGGATAATATAAAGTCATCAGCAAACAGCTGGACTCCACAGCTTCCTGTAGTGGTAAACACTCCAGAAAATGTTCTAAGGTAAAGGAGGCTGGCTATTCATCTGTCATCCCAGCTAAAATGGAGGAGGAGGAAGGCTTCCCTTCCCACAGAGGGCTCACACAGGCTGCCCGCAGCATCGTCAGGACTCATGGTATTAGCACTACACCCAAAGCCAGTGAGGACCAGCACCTCAGGAAGCATGTGGAAAGAAACCTACCTTAGCTTGAAAATGCTCGAGACTCCAAGACTTCAAAAAGGAACAAGGATGAAGTTAGGAAGCGGAAAAAATTTCAAGTATTTAATCCAAGACAAAGAAGGAGTTTTGGCAAGAACCGTATTTACTGTCCATTGCAAGGCCACAGCACCACAGACTATGTCCTTTCAGAAAGCACTGGCTCAGTATTTAGCACTGGCTTAGTAAGTGACAACATTGTAACAGGGTGGGGTAGAAGGATGTGACAGCAGCAGTCTGGTTTCTGCCCAGGGCCCACGTAGTTCCCGCTGCCCCTCCCTGCACGTACTCTGTAATACAAGTAGCGGTGGACAAGTAGCTGAAAGCGGGAAAGTGGAAGGCTTTCATGAGGCACACATCGGCCCAGGAGCAGCCTGGGTGCCCTCTAGCTATGTTCTCACTGAAAGCTGGGGATGCCAACTTCCTCTTGCTAAATTGAATCCCTCCCCAGATCAGGTAAATTTATCTAAATAACGAAGTCACAAGTACTGCGAGTTGCTTCCCAGTGTCCCCTGAGAATTCTGCTCTAGTCCGCTTCTCCCGTGTCATCTTAAATTGCTGGGCTGCGTGGTAATGACACTTATTTTCACATCCTTTTAGAAAGACATAGCTGCAAAATGCCTGAATGTAAACTGGATGCAAAGTCAGATATTTACAAAGAAAAGGGTTCAGAGGAGGAGGCTTTGGTTTCGTTGGGATCAGAAACACTCTCAAAAAGCATTACAGAGAGTTGGGATGGTGCAGAAGGGACAGCGTTGCTAGAATCTAGTAAATGCATGTGAAATTCTACCATAGAGTTTGTTTTCAATCCATGTGGAAGGGAGAGAGCGCGGGAGGGGAGCACTGTTACAGTCCACCAGGGGCGTCTCCTCTTCTGAGAGGCCATCATCGTAAAGCAGTGAGTCAGACGGGGTGGATGCTGCCAGGTCCAAGTAGTCCTGGAAGAGAGAGAGAGAGATGGCCAGTCATCTTTAACCCTGGATCATTCCTAAACATACTCAGGGCCCCTTAATGCTCACGGGGCAGAGGCTCTAGCTGTGTTCCTACTCTGTAGTGGCTCACACTCTCTGCAAGACCACAGCCCTCCACCAGGGAGGATGACACTGAGGCTCCTTAATCCACTTTATCCAGCCAAGGGTAGAGGACGAGGGAAGTGGCTTCTTTGCATGTTCTTGGGCCTGAAAGCACTTGCTGTGGTCACATTATTCCTGTAAAAGCACAGTGTGCCGAGTACTAGTTCAAGCCAATGGCTACTTTCCAGCTTCCCCCCCAGAACCTCTGCAGTCCGTACTACAGAGTACTGTGCCAGGGCACAGGTACAGGTTTCCACTCCCACGAACAATGAGTGTTAGGTACCTGCTACTTATGGGGCACTGTTTAGCTATATAGACAGTTCCAGTGTTATCCTGGCTGTTTCTCAACACTGACATGGGCATCTATTGTTACTTATGCTCAGGACAACTTTGTACCTATAGGTCTGGAAGATTTTCTCAAGAAACAACACAACTGTGTCAGTGAGTTCAAGGCTGTTCCCCACTTTCTCTATTGATTTTATGTTGAATGTAACATGATAATTAAAAACCTAGAGACAGATATTGGGGTTCAAACTTCAAGCTGAAGATCAGAAAAACAAAGCAGCCAGCCACTAGTTCTTACCTCTACCTCAGATTTAAAGGGTTGATCCTGTCTCCATGAGCTCTCCTCCAAGCCTCAGACTGCTATGCTCTCCTCAATATGACCGGAGACCAAATCTCAGAATGCTTCCTGAAACACTGGGCTCCTGTCTTTTACATATTTCTCTAGGACTTGGATTAAAGCAGTGTGATCCCAAGTGCTGGGATCAAAAGGTGTAACTTCTGTTACTCTTAGGTGTTAGGTCAGAGAGATCCATCTGCCTGTCCCGAGTCCTGGGATTAAAGGTGTTTGCCACTACTGCCTGGCTATATGGTTTGCTAGTGTGGCTACTGGGATTAAAGGTGTGTATCACCATTGCCTGACCTCTATGGCTTGTGGCTAGCTTTGCTTTCTGTACCTCAGGGAAGCTTTATTAGATCATAAACAATGTTATCACCACCGTTGAGGTCTTTGATCCATTTGGAGTTGAGTTTTGTGCAGGGTGATAAGTATGGATCTGTTCGGATTTTTCTACAGGCAGCCATCCATTTTGGCCAGTACCACTTGCTGAAGATGCTGTTTTGTTCCAGTGTGTATTTCTTTCTTCTTTATAAAAAACCAGATGTCCATAGGTATGTGGATTTATAGTTGAATCTTCAATTTGAGTATACTGATCAACCTGTCTGGTTTTGTGCCAATACCATGCTGCTTTTATCACTATAGCTCCGTAGTACAACTTGAAATAGTGGATCGTGATAACTGCTGCAATTCTTTTACTGATCAGGACTGTTTTAGCTACATAGATTTTTGGGTTTCCATATGAAGTCAAAAATTGTCCTTTCAAGATGTGTGAAGAACTGTGTTGAAATTTTGGTGGAGATAGCACTGAATCTGCAGATTGCTTCTGGTAGGATGGCCATTTTTACTATATTAATCCTACCAATTCATATGCATGGAAGCTCTTTCTATCTTCTGAAATCTTAAATTTATTTTTTTCTTGGAGTTTTTTATCATACAAGTTTTTCACTTGCTTGGCTAAAGCTACCTCAAGATAGTTTATATTATGAGACTATTATGAAAGGTGTTTTTTCCCCCTGATTTCTTTCTCAGTCTGTCATTTGTATATAGGAGAGATACTGATTTTTCTGAGTTAATTTTGTGTTCAGCCACTTCACTATAATTGTTTATCAGCTGTATGAGTTGAGTTTCTCAGTGGGATTTTTCAGGTCACTTATGTATACTATCATACCATCACAAATGAAGATACTATGACTTCTTCCTTTTCCATTTGTGTCACTTGATTTCCTTATTGCTGTAGCTAACACTTCAAGTGCTATGCTGAATAGACATGGAGAGAAAGGATAACTTTTGTTCCTGATTTTAGTGAAAATGCTTTGAGTTTCTGTTCAAGTTGATGCTGGAAATGGGCTTGCTCTAAACTGCCTGTATTATGTTGGGGTATGCCCCTTCTATCCCTAATTTCTGCAGGACTTTTATCATGAAGGGGTGCTGGATTTTGTCAAAGGCCTTTTCTGCATCTCATGAGATGATTAATAGTGTTCTTGTTGTCCTTCAGTTTGTTATAGGGTGGATCACATTTGCCAACTTTTCAGTTTGTTTATGGGGTGGATCACATTTACCGACTTACCCCTGTTGAACCATCCTTGGCTTTCTGGGATGAAACATACTTGATCATGGTGGGTGTTCTTCTTGATGTGTTCTTGGATTCAGTTTACAAGTATTTTAATGAGAATTTTTGCACTTATATTTATAAGGGATGCTGCTCTGTAATCTTCTTTGTTGGGTCTTTATATGGTTTAGGTATCACGGTTAATTTTGGCCTCATAAAATGAATTGAGCAATGTTCATTCTGTTTCTATTTTATGAAATAATTTGAGGAATATTGGCATTAACTCTTCTGGGTCCTTTTTTGGTTGGGAGCCTTTTAATGACTGCTTCTATTCATTAGGGGGTACAGGTCTGTTTAAACTGCTTATCTGATCTTGATTTAACTTTGGAAGATGGTATATATTGAGAAGAGTACCCATCTATTTTAGATTTTCCAATTTGATTGAGTACAGGTTTTTAAATTTGTCCTCATAATTCTCTAGTTTCCTTGGTATTTGTTGTTATGGCCTTCTTTTCATCTCTAATTTCATTAATTTGAATGTTCTCTTTCTCCTTTTAGTTAATTTGGCAAATCACAGAATACCAGTAGCACAGATACTAAGTTCAACAACTAGTAAATGGGACCTCATGAAACTGAGGAACTTCTGCATAGCAAAGGACACTGTTGTTCAAACAAACAAAGCAGCAGCCGACAGAAAGGGAGAGCCTATATCAGATAAAGAGCAAAGGTAAAATAATGTAAATAACTAAAAAAAGCCCTGTACATTAAGAAAACAAAATAACTCAATTTTTAAAAAAGAGGTACAGATCTAAACAGAAAATTTTCAAAAGAGGAAACTCAAATGACTGAGAAGCACTCTTAAAGAAATGTTAAACATCCTGGAGGCAGGTGGATCTCAGTGAGTTCGAGGCCAGCCTTGTCTACAAAGTGAGTTCCAGGACAGCCAGGACTGTTACATAGAGAAACCCTGTCTTGAAAAACAACAACAACAACAAACAAAAGAAAATGTTCAACATCTGTAGTCAACAGGAAAATGCTAATCAAAACTACTTTGCGAATTTATCTTATACCTGTCAAAATGGTTAAGATAACACATGACAACTCATGCTGGTGAGGATGTAGAATAAGAGAACACTTATCCATTATTGGTGTGAGTACAAACTTGTACAGTTACTATGAAAATCGGTGTTCCAGTTCCTCAGGAAGATGGGAACTGATACACGCCCCAAGATCCAACTATATCCTCTTGGGTCATATACCCAAAGGATGCTTCATCCTACTACTGAAAACACTTGCTCAGTCATGTTCATTGCTACTCTATTATTAATAGACAGAAATTGTAAGCAATCTAGATGACCCTCACAGACTAATTGATAAGGAAAATGTGGTATATTTGCACAATGAAATTTTACTCAGCCATTAAAAAATTAAACCATGAAATTTGCATGTAAATGGATTGAACTAGAAAAAAATATGGAGTTAGGGAACCCAGACACAGAAAGACAAATATGGTACATATTGTTTATATGTAGATTTTTAGCTGTCAAGTCAATGATAACCAAGCTATAATCTATAGAACCACAGAGATTAGGTATAGAGTAAGTGACTTGGAGGAGGGAAAGATCTCCCTAGGAAGGGGAAATAGGATAGTTATAGGCAGGGGTAAAGGCTGGAATGGGAGGATCAAATGAGGAGGGCAAGGGAAGAGGGGGCGAGGGAGGGAATACAGGGAGAGACAAATAAAATTAAGGACAATTAGAGGGATAGTATGGAAGCCTATACAGTAGAAGCTTCCTAAAACATACACATATGAAGTCTATATAAATGAAATTGCCAAGTAATAGGGGAGACAGACCCCATATGGACATTTCTTGTTACCAAATGAAGGTTCTAGTACCAGGAATGGGTTACATCTAATTGAGTTGTTAGCCAAAGGGGTTTGATGGGAATCCCCAAATGACCCAGGCCATTGCCAAGGCTTAGGATGGTCTCCACAAAGAGTCAGCAAGGCTGTGTTGCTGAAGACAGCACCTACACAACTTCATTGAACATGGAGAAGTTGAGTTGGTACCTACCGAGAGACTTCACCACTACTACTAGTGTTCTTGGTCCTGGAAGGTACCGTGCATGCTATCAAAGGAGAAATGTAAACAGCAACCCAACTACAAATCCTGGTTACAGTGGTGTCCTGCCTGCAAGACACACTAGTGCAGTTGTGGTACAGAGCTTGTGGGAGTAGCCAACCAATACCCGATTTGGCTTAGGGCCCACTCCACGAGATAGAACACACAGCCAGCACTGCTTTGGTGACCAAGAACTTGAGCCTGAGGATAAAAACAAATACTGCTGTTCTACTAAAGGAACCTAGCAATAAAATGATCTCTAATGATACTGTGCTATGTACTCATAGATCAGCACTTGACTCAGCCATCGTCAGAGAAGCTTCCTCCTGCAGCACATCGGAATAAATACGGAGACCCACAGCCAGACAATGTGCAGAGTGTGAGAGACCTTGGAACACTCAACTAAGTGGGATGTCTCCATCAAATCCCTTCTCTCAGATAGGGTCTTTCGCTTCCCCTGGGGCTGGTTCTCAGCAAGTCCCAGCAATCCTCCTGTTTCTCTCTTTGTCCTCCATAGCACTGGTCACACTTGACTTTTTGTTTTTTAATAGAATAGCTGGGATTTAAGCTCAGGTCTTCATGATTGTGCAGGTGCTCTTACCAGCTATCTCTCTGCGAGCATGGACTGCGAACTTCTACTTTTGGAATTTGGAGGAAGGATAGCTTTTAGTACAGATGAAGACAAGGTCTCCATGGAAGCAGTTGAGTAGGGCAGCTGTTTATTCATGTTTTCCTGTCTCCCTAGCATCCAGTACAAAACAGTACCAACAGTTGCTCAATAAATATTAGGCAAAAACCAACCAACCTTCTCACCATGGCACAGAGACCAACTATTACCACATGTTGTGTTTGGCTCCCACCAGGCTTCAGACATCTACATGACCAGTAATAAAATCTGTGGGACAACACGAACTTTTTAAAACCCAGAAGATGTGGCATGCCTGGACTCCTATTCCAGGAGGTCACATGTGGTGATAGCAAGATGTCCTTGAAGGGACACTCACATTCCCGGGTGCCAGAATTCTGAAATATTCTCTAGTACTTGCCTGTGAAGAGCTCTTGCCTGACGACAAGCTATAACTCAAGATGTTATTACTGGAAGGCCCAAGAGGACTGGCTTGAAGGGTAGGTTTTCATCATCTGCCTGCCCTATGGGATAGCACAGCTATCCCCTGGGCTTAGAGTGGGGACAGAGAGCCCTCAAACTACCATCCCACGGTGGGTCTACGGCAGTGACTCTGGGACTCACTCTGCTCTTGACCATCATCTTCTCCAGATCCTTGCTGATGTCAGCAAACACTGGCCTCTTGTCTGGCTCCTGCTTCCAGCACTGCAGCATCAGGTGGTACCTAGAGGGAAGTACAGGCAGGGGGTGACACCTGGCAGGGCCACCACACCCAGAGTCTGCACTCTCCAGGCTCTTTCAGAGCCATTTGCAACTCTGAGCTTCACTGGGCCCAAGGGCACAGCCCTCGGGTAGCCTTCTCTCCAGAGGGGTTCACCGTTCTTTCCTTACACCAGCCCAAGTAAACAGTGTTTGACCCTGGACCCACTATGGTGGCTGAGTATGGAGCGAAGTCCTTAAAACTTGTACAGAGGAGGAACCAACTGAAGACTCTGAGGGGTGGAAATAAACAATGTCAGTTTGCCACAACTTTCTGAGTGGATTTGAGGTTTGCTCCACAGGAAGGAATTTCAAGCCTGGTTCTGTAATCTTAGTCAAAAGCCCATGACTGGAGAGGTCCCCGGCCCTAGGGGAGAGCCTGCTGCTGTTACTTTGCTAAACGGTCACGCTGTCCACTCGCTTTCAAAATATTCATATTTATACCCACAGACCTTTTTTGCAGTGAGATGCAGAATGGAGACACGCACAACTGGTCAAAATGCCAAGAATAAGCATCTCTGCTCAGGTAGTGCTCGGCGCTCAACAGGACACACATATCACTGTCCATTCTTCCCAAGCAAGGCTCGGGGAGCACCATGGAGAGGAGGCGGAAAGGATGAAAGGCCCAGGGGATAGGGAGGAGGCACCATGAGAAGCCGTCCTTTAGCCATGATGTGGCTGTTGCTCTCATGAACTCACAGTAGCCGTGGTTACCTGTACACGGCCAGTGTAAGAGCAAGCTGGCACAATTCTGGCACAGATGGGGTAGATGATCTCTAGGCCCTATCTTACTGAGGGGCTATTGGCAGTGGATAGCTGCCTTGAGAGAGACAGTCTTTCTCCTCGGAGGGTGTGGCCACTAGTTAAGATTCCCATTTTCCAGTGGAAGCTCCCATACTCATGCAAACATGGGCAGCACTAATTGGTCTTCAGGAGTTATCCAAAAACATGACATGAAATTGGGATAGGGGCACATTGCAGGGATGTGAGGGAGCTGGGGAAGGAAAACAGGGGTAGGTGGGATTATATTACATTATATACTTCTGTGGTATTCTTAAGAACTTTAAATTTTAACAACCAAGTTCCTGGCTCTCAGTTTTATCTCTGTCCCGAGGCTCTGCTTCCTCAGCAGCTGGGTGTGGCTGAGGGCTCTGGAGCTGTGATGTAGGTGTAATGCTGGTGGCTAGCTGCCAGCCCAGGTGCTCAACGAGACATCTGCCAACCCTGGCATGCATACCTTCTCTCAGCGAGACACTGACTGTGCCATGAGTGTACCAGCCCATTTTCTCCGGGTATCACCCCACTCTTTAACCTGGCCTCCAGTTCATCTGATTTAACTGCCTGGTATAAAGCACAACGACTCTGGGACTCTGGGTCTTCTAGACCGAGACTGGCTCTTCCCACCTCTGTACCTTACCTCCCTAACACATGTCCTCTCACACATTTTGCAGGAGGCCTTGGGCTCCCGACAGTTCCATCAGCTTCCAGAAATTCCAAGGAAGTCCACCAGCCCTCATGCGGTCGTGGCCTCAATATCTATCTGTTATCTGTTGATGGCTGTCTGACCTGTGTCCTATCACTTCCTATCACCCAGTTTAGTCAGGATTGGTGGCACGTGGCTTCTTGTGAGTGAGAAGAGAACAAGCGACTGTATGACTTTTGGCCCAGGACCCAGGGCATGAGTGTCAGAGGGCAGCTGGCAAGGAAAGCCTACTCACATTTCCTCACTGCAGTTGTCCGGCCTTTCCATCCTGTGGCCTGTCTTCAGAAGGTTGAAGAGTCGTTCAGGAGGAATTCCAGGGTAGGGGTTGCCCCCCAGGGTCACAATCTCCCATAGCAGTACCCCAAAGGACCACCTGTGGTGAGCAAGGGAACCAGTGAGCAGCTTGCTGGCCCCTCAAGCCTCCTTGGTGAACACCAGATGTTTATATCGTTAGCCTCCAATGCCTAACTGGATGGCATACAGGGATTTTAGCCTAGCTCTGGATGCACAAGCAGGTGCTTAATGAAAGCTGGGCAAGGTCCACCTGCCAACCTGAACCAGGCCCTGGGATGCTCAAGTTCCTTCCATGATGCTGTCATTGGTGTAGCGACACTTAGTTGAGATCCTAGCAATAGAACTCAGGATGAGCTATGAAATTTTTATACAGTCTTGGAGTAATTTTATAGAAAATATTTAGTAGTAAGAAAACACTATGGGGTAGGGGTTATCACCTGGCAATAAAGTATGTATGTGCACACCATAAAAGCTATCCAAAGGGCATCAGGAGGGAGGGGCCTAGTGTGATTCAAGGCAGTTAGTCTCCGGTTGTATTTTTCTTGCATTTTCCAGTTCTTCTAAGACAACTTTATGTTATCAGAAAACAGTTGTTTAAAATTGCTTAAGAAAGATCTCTACTTTCATAGCTCTCTCTATTCAACATCTGCATGCCTATAGATTGCAGAACACTTTAGAAGCAAGCTGGGTTTTTTTGTGGGTTTTTTTTGAAGCTAGTATTTTGTCTTTAGAAAAACAAATCCTGTCTTGTCATCTGTCCACAAGTATGGGCTCACATCCTTAAGCAGTTTGGGATACACCAGTCCACACATTCATAAAAGACTAACTGTAGTGGAGTCCCCAACCCCCATTTGTGGGCAGTGGGCATCACTGTCTGAGTCACATTCCTTCCAGCATGGGAGAGGGGTGATTTGCAGATCGTACCCAGAGGAGACATGGGGGAAGTGGGCTATGACTGCCCCACCTCACCCCACTCCCACGCATTCCGCCGTGGTTGGTAGAACCGCTGCCTGTGCCCAGCCATTTGCTGAATAAACAGCTGATGACCTCTTAGCCTGGGCTCACTGCGGATGACTAACACTGCAGATGGGTATCTGGAACCAGCAGTGTCCCCTAGCCATGTTGCAGAGACAGGCATCATGGACCAAACCCCCACCCCAGGAATGGCAACGTCCACACTTACACATCACTTTGAGTGGTATAGATGTGATCGAAAAGGGACTCAATTGCCATCCATTTGACGGGAATCCGGCCCTAGAAGTAGTGGGAGAAGGCATCAGTATGGCTCTGAGCTCTATAACCAAGGTAGTTGGCCATGTCCCTTTCAGCCCCAGTTCTGGAGGGAGCACAGGGTACCAGGTCCTGGGGACAGACCAGCTATGCACAATCTTGAAGCAGCCACAGCTCCAGCCTGAACCTTTGGCTTTGTTAAGATGCTACTGGGAGCCAAGGCAACCACCCACAGTCACAGAAGACACCTTTTCACATGCCACAGCTCTGCAAAGAAGAAACCCAAGAAAACCACCTACAGTGGCTCTGGGGCACCGCGTGGAGCAGAACAGTTCTCCCAAGTGCAGAGCCAAGAACTTGTCTTGCAGGGAAAGTTCCTTCCTAGCATCCCATGAACACATGGGTTTGGGAAACCAACTCCCAGTTTCTATCTGTAAACTTGGGATGCCATCACCAAGGCTCATCTGAGAAGCCCTGAGGGGAAGAAAATGCTTGTGTATTAAAACTGGATTTTTTTCCCTTCTCTTAGGGACCTTCCAACATCTCAGAATGCACCCCCCCCCCCGTCCCCAGCAGCAGTGTGGGCATCTGATGTAATAAATCCTTTTCAAAAACAATGAACTGCTTTATCCACATGCCTTGTCCTTTGGCCCCACCATTTGCCCAGGATGGTTCAATAAGGAAGTCTTAAGACCTTATTGTTTCAGAAAGTACACATCCACCGTCACTTCTATTGCTTGACCATGTTACACACCCTTAATGATGTATGACTGTGCTTCTGACAGTGCTACCTATGGAGCCTGCAGCCTGGAAGCCATATATACAGGTGCCCTTCCACTGTGATGACAGTCCTCCTTGGAAGGTATGATGTGTGTGTGCATGCATGTGTGCATACGTGTGTACAGGAAGGCTCTGCCACACTCTCTGCCGTTTGCCCCTTCTACTTCCTCTATGTGGTTTTGAGATCTGTGGTCACCACAGAAACCCCATAACAAACACATACAGACCTCATAACCCAGGGTAACACAAAAAAACCTAAGACCCTACAGCAAGGCTGAAGCAGATAAAGCTGTGTCTCTTTGCTGCCTCAGAACCTGGTCATCAGGACCCTGAGCACGCCCATGAACTTTTCATGCCTGTGTTGTCACATGGGAGCTTTGGGAGAGCAGATGCCAGGTGACAAGGCAAGGCAGTTACCATGGGAAAAAATGAGGTCAGTGAATCAGATGTCCACACACTACTTGAACTTGCAGGAATTTCTCAAGCCCCCTGAGGTGCATTTCTGGACCCAGTTTTACCCAGAGATTCCCAGTGAGACTCCTATGTAAAACAACAAAACAAGGATGAACATGGGCCAGTCTGTTCTACTTCATTCTCCTAGGAGCCAAAAAGCAGTCACACAGCAAACGGTGGCCTTATTCTAAGGAACTGAGGAACTGTGGAGAGGAGACTAGTTCTACAGTATCAGGAAGTCTTGGAAAGTGACTAAAAACACCAGGGATCCTGGGAAGATCATTTGCAAGAAGAGTCTGATTGGGGTTCTGGGGACCCAGGGTTAGGACAGATTTCTACTTCTCCAGCCATTCCAAGGGTGCCACTCAACCCTGTCAGGATAGCTGTGAGCCCACTGCCTGACCCTCAAACTTGCTAACACATTTGTGGTAAGGTACCTTGCTTTTCTTCACATAGGAATCTTCTTCGTAAACATCTCGGGACAGCCCAAAGTCAGAAATCTTCATCTTCCGTCCTTCAGCCACCAAGATGTTCCTAGCAGCTAAGTCCCGATGTACAAGCTGCAGAAAGAAAAGAGCAGGAACCCTCAGACTGGTCAGGGCAGGCAGGGGCTGGGGTGGGCACCGGGAGCAGCACAATGTCTATGGCACGCACCTTCATTTCAGCCAAATACTGCATACCCCTTGAGATCTGCCAGGCAAAGGAGATGAGGTCACCCATGGTCAGTACCCGTTCATCTGGGTGATCTAGGGAGCTGGAATTGCGGCTGCCTCCACCGCCCACATAGCCAGGCCCAATCTTGCGGCTGTCACGAAGGAATCCCCGAAGGGAGCCATACTTCGCATACTCCACAATGAGAAGAAGTGGCCCTGGGGACAGAGAGAGGCAGCCCTGGGCATGGGGTCAGGCCAGCCTCAGGCTTCAAGGAGTATGGTGGGGGAAGCAGCAGGCTCTGTCACCCTACCAGTAAGAGGACAGGCACAGACCTGCTCTGTGCAGCCAATAGTCAAGGCTCTACATCATGAATCTATGGAAGGCCAACTCACTTCTGGCCCACACCGACCATGTGGACATCACTCCTTTCAAGGTACAGTAAGACCGTCATCATGGTGCCCAAGTGGGTGAACACTGTTCTTAGCCGTACCCTGGGAACTACCCTGCCCTGCTACTAGAACTTCATACTTTTTTCTATCCTTGGTTCTGTAGACTGGGAAGGGAAAACTAATGAAGGCAGTAAGGCTTATGCAAATCTGACAGCTCAGATTTGGCCCCAAATAGCTCAGTTTCAGTTCATCTCCCTGCTCTTGCCTACCCTTAACAACGAGGGGTGCAGTCAGGCCTAGATCTGGTTCTTTGCCCTCTTCACACCTCACATTTTATGTGTGTGTGTGTGCGCGCACACGCGCATGCACACGCACGTGTACACACACACACACACACACAAAGTCCCTTGGCAAAAGAATGGGCATGAAAAAAACCAACAATCACTGCAAGCTCCCTTGTCCCAATCTGAGGAGGTGACAATGCTCCTTCCCTGCAGGGCTGGGGTTAGGGTCACCTGTGGGGAACAGCATGCTTGTTATTCTGCAGGTTGCCAGGACACACTGTTAACTTTTAGAGCGCCCTAGAATGGGTACCAATGTCATAGATCTGCCCACAGCAGGTCCAAAGAGTGCTTATACCATGAACCCATGGTAGACATGCCTGGTCTGTTAGTAGACACAGGTAACTATCCAGACTAGGAGGGAGCCAGACACCCAGACTCCTAGAAAGGAGAGTTAAGCAGAGCGGGCAAGTACAGCAAAGGGCAGAAGAGGGGTCCCAGGCCCTGTTGGTGGTTGCCCATCCACCCTATCGTCTGGCCAGACTTACCGTCCTGGCTGCAGGCCCCATAGAGTTTGATGACATGGGGATGGTTGACTTGCTTCAAGAGGTTGAACTCAGATAGCAGGTCTCGTAACTCACTCTGGGAGGCGTTTTCTGAAACACAGCATATAGAAACCTGGGTTTCTACAGCCCTTAGGATCCCCTTGTAACCACGTTGAGTTAGGGCTCCTTGCAGTCCTCCATGTCAGCCAACAGTGGCTTCACACACCCCTGTGTAAGAGCCCACAAAGCTAACTTCCACATAAGCAGGACCTTCCCACCAAAGTCTCCAGGGCCACTGCCTATGTATATGGCAGCATGTCTCTTTAGCTGCCATCGTCAGCAGAGAAAAGCCTGCAGAGAACACCCCTCTCCTTTTGTCAGTCTCCCCAGAAGGGGAGAAGTCTTGCCTATGTCTCCACACACCTACTTATAGGGACAGGTGCTGGAGAAAGGTAAGGACCCTACACTCATCCCAGATCCCCCATTCTATGATCCGTCTGACATCAGCTTGGAGTCCTGTGGCCCTCTCTAAGGCTGTCACTGTGTGCTTGGCGCCTGCACTCAGCTACTGTGAGGTCCTGTAGGAATGCACCAGAGTGAAGGCAGCATTAGCATCTTGCAGTATACTACCTATCTGGCTTGCATTTTCCTGATGAGATGGAGTGCCATGCTTCTTTTGAACTATATCAGGCACACTGTGCAGATGATCAGTTTTCACCAAAATCATATGAAACCCATGTCCTGAGGGCAGCCAGGCTTGACTCTGGTTCTCACTAGGCACTTGAATCCAAAGGTGCCCAAAATGTCAGACATGTAACCAAGTACTCTCCCTGGCTGGCTAGCCAGTGACACACTGTCACCTCTGGCATTGAGACTGGTCTGGGATGAAGGACAGACACAGCTGGGAGACAGGGTGCCAGGACAGCTTGCACAGGTCTAGGGAGGCCAGGAATCTGAGGGCTGAACCTGGTGTGACGGTCTGGAGAAGTGCAGAGCTCTCTGTGCTGAAGTCCCTGACCACTGCACTAGAACTCAGCTGTGCACCCACCACATGAGTTCTTCCCTGCAGTCTGCTGCCACAGGGCTGAAGACCTGACCACAGCCAGGGCTACCCACCCAGGCAGTCACAGCCTCTGGTCAGAGTCACACGCCCTTTGTAAGAGAGGTACATGTGCACAGCGAAAGCCAGACCCAGGGCTTGATTGGTCACAGGAACAAAGAAGACCCACAGGGTCACTGGGAGGGGGACAGTCCTTACAGACAGGGTCTCTTCACTACGACCCCAGTGGCCTCTTGGATGAGAGGAATAAATGGGGCAGACTGGGGTGCCGGCAACTATCAGTCTAATTCCAAAAGGCCTGAAGACTTTTAAAATGCTGGCTCTCCCCTGACATGGTATAGAAACTGTACGTACAGCAGCATCTTCTACTAAAGTAAGGTCCTCACCTCGCCTCTTTAGAACACTGGTACATAGCCATGGGGTGCTCAGATGGCAGCTACCACAGAACAACAATGGGGGCTCTGCAGGGGGTCTCACACGGAAGGAGGCACAGCTCCTGAATGGTACCTTTTAGCATTTTCACAGCCACCGTGGTGTATCCTGCCCGGCCTTTCAGACGGAAGGCTGTCGCCTTGACCACTTTTCCAAACTCTCCTTCTCCCAGCGTTTTCCCAAGAACCAAATTCTTCCGAGGAAATTCCCACTTTGGATCCTCCTACATTAGGGTGGAGACAGGGGCCATTAGCAGAGAAGAGAGAAAAGTATGATGGACAAAGTTGAGTAAGAAGGCAAGGCCATCAAACACTAACCCCTAAGCTTGCCTGGATGAAGGCCAGCATGCAGAGAGCTTGTCATCACCATTTCACAACTCATCCACTGAGGGTGCCATGGCCAGGCCAGGGAGGCCACACATCGTAAGTCTCCAGGGGAAGGGCCTGGACTCAATGTCTTAACTCACCCTGCCTCCAATCCATCAAATACCCCAGGACCAGTTAGGCTGAAGTTCTTATACTCAAGGCCAGATGGGTCCAGAGGTGCTTGTTGCTAACTAGACAGCAACCCAGACCCAAGTTTTTCCCTGACACCCCCACACAAGGCCCCTAGAGGGATGAGTGGGTACCCATGGCCCGGGACACATCTCGGCCCTGAATTTCCCCACAGTGGAAACATTCAGAGCAACCTCCCCGTGTGGGTGCCTGCCAAACAACCACTGAGCCCCTGGGGAAACTCCCACCCTGAGGTATGAGGCAGCTGCTGCTCCTCCCATGGTCTGTCTGTCCTATGTACCCCACTCTGCTGTACCCCAGGCTCAGTTCTGGCTGGCAGGCTGCCTTCCCAGCATTCCATTCAGGTCCCACCCACCTATCAGGCCTAGTCATGACCACTCTGGATTCATTCCTAGGCTCCCGCCAGCCACGTACAATCCCACCCTGTGACAGGCACTGGCACCACACTGCATGCCCATCATCTCCCGTGTCCTCGAGTGTGGGCCTCGGGTTTCTGTGTACAAAGCTGGCCCAACAAGGACACACAGATCTACACGGTGTATGGGGAGAGACTGGTGTCAGTACACAGTCACACATTCTAGTAAGGTCCCAAGTGATCCTGGTAGCTCCTGAAGCCTCCTGAGTATGAGCAAAACATGGATGTCACCAGTGTCACACAGCCCTACCGCCACCCCTCAATTACAGGCATTAGAAACCTGTGTGGGCCATACCAGAGACTATGCTAAGTATGCAAAAATAGTATAAACTAGCTCCTTTAAAAACTTAAGAAAAATCACTATCCTTCCTGAGGGTGGTCATGCCAGAGCAGCAGCTTCCGGAAATCCACCCACCAGGAAGCAAAGCACTGATAGGTGAATCTCGGCTAGGCAAGGCCAACAGCTTCGGCTCCAGAATGTACAATTGCTGTGCTTTCACATGTTTGCTGCTGCCATTTTTCTCTCTGGCATGGTGTGAATGGGTGTGGAGGGAATCCCCACTGCCTTTAGTTTAGCGATTGTCTCACGGAAATGTCTGATTCTACTGGGCATTTTCACCTGCGGATTATTATGAAGGTGATTTCCTCTTAAGCTGTACTGTTTAGCTGAAGCTTTTTACACAATAGTGTTGGTTCAAATAGAACTTTACTTTTTAAATAAATATAGTAAGGGATTATGATATGTAGTAGTGAACCCCACAAAGCTATCCGCCCATGAGAGCGGAGACAAGTAAATTAGCATAGGTAGATATAAAAGGAAGTGAAAGGAAAAGAACCCTCTCTTTCTCTTGGAAGCTAGCCACACTTCTAACTCCTAGCTTGTGCGACTCTCTCTGGTAAATAAATACATTATTTTCCCATAGCATTGACTATCATCTATAACGATAGAGGTTAGTTTAGTGGGGAAACTTAATATAGGTAAAGGCAGGATATAGTGTTGTCCCTACCCCTGATAAAGCAGGAGCTGCAGAGGACAGAAAATAAGACAAGAAAGTGTCATGCAGCTAGGACTACAAGTTTCTCTTGAGGAGCCATATGGAATGTAGCTTAGGTTAATGATTCTGAGTCCCAGAAGCTAGGCTAGCTCAAGTTCTTTTAATCCTAATGCTGGGAGATGGGAGATGTGTTCACAGATTTTGCTGTTCTCCATAGCTAAAACAAAGATTTAAATAATGACTTAAGGTTGGGTTAAGATGCTTTTGTTAATGGCTTTGAGACAGAAAATCTTGGGGAACAATTAAAAGTTTAGAAAGGCATATTTTTAATAATTGTGGTCTGGGAACAAAGAACAATGGCAGCTTGGCCATTGCTGTCTGACATGCCTTTCTTGCTAGGATGGGCTGGTAATCAAAGGTGATGATTAATTCCTTGTACTCATTTCTGCCCTCAGCTTCCTGATAATGTAAAAAATAAAACTGTTGATGAATGGGTATGCACCCTGAGGATTTAAACTAGAACTGACTGTTTTTCACATATAAAAGTTCAGATCTGTGATTCTTTGTAGTATTTTCTGTAAGATTACCTTTTGAAATACATAATAAAGTGATTGATCCTTTCTTTGAAACCACAAAATGCAGCCAGCCAGCAAAAGAATTGGCTGAGAAAAAATACCTTACTTACTTATACTTTGTTAATCTATGACAAGTTGGACATGAATGTATATGTGGGTTCTTGGGGATAATTTGTTTTCAACTATAAAACACAGAATGTTTATTCATTGTAATCATTTGCTTAAGAACAGAATGTAATCACATTGTAATTTTTACGCTGCTTGAAAGATTTTGCTGGAGCATATAAGCTGAATGGGAAAATTAAGAATACATGAAGGTGTGTGTGTGTGTGTGTGTGTGTGTGTGTGTGTGTGTGCTCCCTTTTTTCACTGGTCCCAGAGTTACGTTTTGCTCCCTTAGATAGAAAGTCAAACCGAGTGAGTAGTCCACTGACTCCATGGCTCTCCCTCGATCCCGCAGCTGCTGAAGGCTGGCCCTACAGCAGCGCCTCACTGTTTTGTTTGCCTGTTTCAGTGAAGCCTGGTCTTGAACTTGTGGTCTTCTTGATTTTCCCAAGAGCTGAGGTGATAGGGAGGGGCCACAGGACCCAATTCTCCCTGGGTTTTGTTTTGTCTTGTTTTTTGTTTTTTTGAGGCAGGGTTTCTCTGTATTGTTTTGGAGGCTGTCCTGGAACTCATTCTGTAGACCAGGCTGACCTCGAACTCGCAGAGATCCACCTGCCTCTGCCTCCCGAGTGCTGGGATTAAAGACATGCGCCACCAACGCCCAGCTTAATTCTCCCTGTTTTATGTCAGAGAAAACGTACTGAGTGGTTTATTCATGGGGCTTATGTCTGGAACTGATAAGGGTGCCAGGCTAGCTCTGGAACAGATTTGTGAGAGTGGTATGTGTTTACCCTTGGGAATAGCAGTATGGCCTTGCTATGCAGCCACATTGTGCTATCTGGGTTATGGAGACCTCTGGTGGCTCATTCCAGAAGCCTACTATAGATCTCAGCCACTGCCAGGAACGGGGATCACACACTAGGATGAGAGAGAAGCAGCACACTATGAAAGGCCTTCTTTGACCCCAACCAAGGGTTGGCTGTCACTCACACAGGCCCTGCGGGGGTGGGGGAGGATCTCCTACACACCTAAGACCACTTCACAACCTGAAACAGAAACTTCCAAGGGCCCATGGCCACCGGGGACTCCCATGGGTATCCACATCACAGCCTCTTCCACCCAAACCTGTGGCTTACTCTGTTCATAGCCCTTGTCTCATAGCACTGTCTCTGCCTGCTCCCAGGGCACCCCTGGCTTCCAGATTCTGGATAAGTGAGGGCAGGATGCTGAAGGGGCAGGGTCTACCTGAAGTCAGGGCAGAAGTCACATGTGTCAGGTCCACAGAAGACATGATCAGGACTAGGAGACTTGAGCGGTAGCCATCTGAGCAGCACCCATGGAAAGGTACCACCATCTCCAGAGTGGCCAGGGCTCCCCTCTGTGACCCCCCCCACATCTGGGTATTTACCCTGCATGCTGCTGCCCTGGAACTCTGAACCTCACAGTCTCTGCCCCCATCCCCTACTTCTCAAAAGAGTAGCCTATTGAAATGCTATAAAACATGGGCCTCTTCCACTGTTCCTACTCTGAGCTAAAACACTTGGTGCTGGTGCTGGTGGTGGGGAGTGAGAAAGAGTGTGTGTGTGTGTGTGTGTGTGTGTGTGTGTGTGTGTGTGTGTGTTTGCATGCATGTGTGCGCGCGCTCCCATCCATTGGGGTTTCTACTCATACCTCCCTTGCTAGGGCCAAGCCACACTCCCTGGGACCTCAAGGCCCACATCTCGGATGCCAGTCAGGCCCATCTAAATCAGTATCTGTCACATCCTTCCTAGACAGCTGCCATCACAGCTCAGGTGACTGTATGAGGGCAGGGGTCCACCTGCTGTTGGCAGGAGATGTGGACAATGCCACTTCAACCACTTGTGGGTGCCCCAGGTAGTAAAGAAAGCCCCTGTGGCCAAGTGTCCTCCGACACTGCCCACCTAACCTGTTGGGGCCTTACCGGGATCTTGAAGGAGTCCACAGAGACCTGGTTCTCCATGGAATCCAGTGAGGGCCGGCGGGTGCCTGAGGAGGAATAGCTGATTGGGAAGCCCTGGGCCGGTCGGCAGAAGGTCATTTCTGCTGAAGCAATAGGTGGCTTGTGCGCATGCTTGTGGTAGCGGTGGATGCAGACCGTGGACAGCAGGACGGAGATGATGAAGGAGAAGAGCACAGCAGCCGTGATCACTGTACGGCACAGCTCATCACACAGCGGGCCTGTGACAGGGCAGTGACAGGCTTCAGCAGCCTGGTGAGGACCTCACCGTGAAGGTCTGAGAAGCCACTACTGCTGGCTCGCCCAGATCTCTGTTCGCCCTCTCACGGCAAACACGGCAGCCTGAGCACACTGTCCCGGTCAGGCAGCAGGGGCAGTGTGCCAGGCACACCAGCTGGACTGTTTTCCCATCACAAATGTCTGGTCATAATAGGATGGCAGCAAGTGGGGAAGAAAGGATCCAAGGCTCTGGACAGAGGCTCCTGAAGCGACTCCAATACCAGGAGAGCTTCATAGTACCAGAGGCCAAGCAAGGCCCTATACAGGGAGTCTGACCAAGTTACTTTGAAGAACTGCTTTTCTGATCGTCCTTCACTGAGAACTTGTGGCTAGAAGATGCTTTATAGGGACCCTGACCCCTGTTCATGGTTTCAAAGGGTAACTGAGGCCCAGAGGGAAGGAGGGAGCCTCCTGGGGTCTAATGGCCTTCCTAGTCTCTTCCCTTGGTGAGCTCACACGTGTTGCTCAGAGCTCTCTTCAGGGTCTGGGGAGGTCCCAGGTTGTGGGGTGCTCCTTACCTTGGCTGTCCTCTGGCTCACAGAAGCACTTCTTCTCATCAGGGAAGCAGTAGCAGGTGCCATAGCCGGCTTTAATCCCCCGGCGCTCCCCTGGCTCGTGCCCCCCAACAATGCTGCCACCTGAGGACATACGCAGCCTGTTCAGTCTCTTCAGAGTCTTCAGATTGTGACAGCCTCCTCAACCTGGTGTCAGTAACTCAGGCCTGGTGAAGGCTCAGAAGCTCTTTCACCTGGGTAAGGGATTTAACACAATGTCCCCCTACACTGACTATGGAAGTAGGGGGAGGGGCTAGAGAGAGGGCTCAGCAGTTAAGAGCACTGGCTTCTCTTCCAGAGGTCCTGAGTTCAATTCCCAGCAACCACACAGTGAGTTCACAACCATCTATGATGAGATCTGATGCCCTCTTCTGGTGTGCAGGTATACATGCAAGCAGAATACTGTGTGTATAACAAATAAATCTTTATCCCTAGGACCCAAATGGACTTTGGGAGCCCATTCCCTATGGAGGGATACTACTTCAGCCCAGATACACAGAGGAGGGCCTAGGCCCCCCCAAACCTCCCCAAAATGATGTGACAGACTTTGATGATCCCCTATGGAAGGTCTTACTACCCTTGGGGAGTGGGTGGGAGCGGTTGAGGGAGGTCAGTGAGGGAGGCATGGGAGGATAGGAAGGAGAGGGAACAGCAGGACTGATATGTAAAGTAAGATTGTTTCCTAAATAATATATATATATATATATCCAGTCTATAAAACACATTACTGTGGCTAATATTAAAGAGAGAGGGAGTGAGGGAGGAAGGGAGGGAGGGACGGGAACCCAGGCTGTTCAGAGTCATTGCTGAGGTCCCAGAAGCATCATCCATGGCTATCCCCGAGTAACAGTAAAGATGTAGGAAACAGACCACAGGGAAAGCAGGCCCTGAGCCAGCACAGTGGGGACTACAGCTCATGAGTCAGCCAAGGACAGATTGGTCAGGCTTCAGAAGCCCAGTCTTGGGGAGCATAGCAATCATTTAAGTGAGATGGTAGGAGGACTGGCTTGAACATCCTGCCTGGTTGAACCTACTATTGCACTCTTCTGTTCTTTGGTGCCAAGGACGAGCCTACGACCTTACATAAGCAGGTGCACAGCCACGATGCTATGCCCCAGTTCAGCCTGATGCCTCAAACAGACAAATGTGGCTCCGGACTGTGTGGGCGTAGGGGCTGGCGTTTCCAAGCTTCCCTGTCCTTCCTTGTAAACTGATGAAATGTATCACCATGGGCCTAGTGTGGGCTTACGGAGACAGTCCTGGGGACAGATGTTGATATCCCGGCTCTCCACAGCATCACAGTGGCCATCGGGGCAGGTCCTAGTGCTGGGGGAGCAGGTGGAGAAGTTCCTGGTGATCCCTGTGATGGAACACACAGCAGGCTGTCACCCCACGTGGGCATATGCTTCCATGGTCTGACTGTCATCATCCCGACTAACCCCGCCTCTTTAGGGAGACAGAGGAACAAGGAGAGTGACAACCACACACACTTCAGATACCAGCTGAGGAACAATGGGGCAGAGGGGTCCACCAAAGGCTGATGTGCTGGGCGATCCCAGGACTGCAGATAGCCTTCCTTTAAAGGGGGCACTAAAGGCAAAGATCTGTCAAAGCTATACTGCCAGTGGGAGCCTGACAGCACCAGGCACACTCACAGCGAAGCAGGCAACACTGTTTGGCTGGGACCTTCTGGAAGAACCACTCTGTCATCATACATGTCCCTCCATCCCTGCATCCCAGCTTTGGTCTGGACCCTTCCAAGGCCAGAGTGAATCCAACTGAGAACCTTCTGGTTTCAAGGCGTCAGAGCCCTTGCAACCCCATACCCTGCCTTCTCTGCTGACACTGGTTCCACATGAGGGACACGGCTCAGAAGACAAGGACTGGGGAAGCTCACTGCAGGGACTGGCAGAGCCTGTGGGAACCCTTATCAAGCGGCCATCGTCGCTTCTGGTGGCAGCCAGCACAGACACCCCTGCCCCCCCCCTTCCCGCTAGCTCCCAGGCCTACCTTTGCCATCTCCCTGACGCCACTCGCATCTGCCTGTTGGAGAGCCCAGGCCACCGCATTCCTCACACTCAGATCGTCTCTTGTTGACTGCACAGGACTTGGGGCAGTCCACTTCTTCAACAACGGCTGGCAGTGACAGACAAAACAAGGTCACGGGGCTGGTGTGGGCCCAGTCCAGACCTCACCCACTGTGGACAGAGTGTAACAATGGTTGCACTGCCTCTGCAGTGAGGCTCCAGGGTAACTAGAGTGTCAGTGAGGGGATGAGGGCGCCAGACCAGAGGGAGGCACTTGCTATCGTCCTGTCTGGAGAGCAGATGAGGGCAGGAAGGATGTGAGGGTGACCAGACTCAGCAAAGAACACACAGAGCTTCAGAGAAACAATGAATGCTGGCTCGCTGTGATCATCCACAATGTCCCACCCTCCATGGAGCCTGGCACTCACATGTCCCCTCCATTGTAACGAGCAGCGAAGCCTGGGCCTGCTGGCGGGTCTGCCGGTCAGTGGCTACCACTGTGTACTGAAGCTCGGTACATTCAGATCGCTGCAGGGCCTCCGTGTCATTTACAAATAGGGTCCCCGAGGTGTCCTCAGTTGAGGTGACCACGCCCAGAGCGCTGCAGTTGGTGCTGGAAGGCTGTAGCTTGTACTGGATGTAGATGCCGCTGAACTCCTGGCAGTTCTCCACACAGACTTTCCCAATCTGGGGGGAGGAGGGTGGCACCAGTACCCCTTAGCCAGTCACTGGGGAGGTTCTTGGGTAGACTGAGTCCCAGGATGGTCCCCAACTGCGCCTGGATGACAGCCTTCCTCAATATGATGTGTCTGACAGTCTCAGGAGCTCCAGGCCCACCTGCCTGGCCAGCCTTCTGCTTAAGGACATCAACTCTCCACATAGCCCACACCATTGGGAATCAGATGCAAGGCTCGTAATCCCTGCCTGTGTCTCCGGACTGTTAGAGCACTGTACCCTAGCTGTGTGACTGTGACGTCGTCACTTGTCCCACTTGAGGTCTGGAAAGAGAGTCCTTTCTGGGGATGCCTGACACTGGGGCCAGCCACTGAACCTTTACCTCTCAGTCACTCCAGGGAGCTGTGGTGGCTAGGAGCTGCAGAAGTGGTCCTAGATGTGGGGCCCTATCTACAGGTGCAGAACAGCCTAGAGGCCAGCCTCGTAAGGCCCAGAGCAGGGATAGGTGCCCTCCAAGCCACACTGACTCCCTAACAAACTAGTGTCCTCGTCAGTTCAGTTTCCCCTACGAAGAGAATTCATTTCCACCTTCTCAGAGGATCCTTAGAACTATCCAGGGTCCCTGGCCTTAATTTGGTCTTAAAAACTATGGAGACAGTAGGTTGCAAGGACAATAACTAGGACTCTACAGTCTGTTAAATGTAAGTGTATCTATCTGATGCCTCTAGCTCCTCCTTAGGCCCCGAGTTTTGCCATCTCCACTCCTGACCTGATGTTAACACCCTGAAGGCCCAAGGGTTTTATCTACCTTGTGTGCTGGTGACAGGAGTAACGGGGGTCTGGAGCTGACTGTAAGAATTGGGAAGACCACCAGGATCATACACACTCAAACTGTAAACAAACCACAAGTGTGCTTGAGAAAAACCAAGCTAGGACATAAATGCTTGTCACTGGTAGCTATGGGTGGGAGAGGGACAAGCCCGCCTTTCCCATCTTCTTTAAGGAACACTCAAGGCTTATTTTCCACTCTTTCAGGGGTCACTATGTTATGGGTGCTCGGGACAGAACTTTGCACCTGCTTCCACTGAACCACGGCCCTGATCTTTTACTTTTCCATGTCAATTATTACTTTTCCAAAGACAAACACGAACATTAAATTGTAATTTCTCTAGCACATAAACTTATCAAAGCCTTCTTCCCACAGGGCATGACTGCCAACCACAGTCTGCTGCATGCTCAAATCCTCCCCAATAAAAACTTGCTTTTGAGCTGGGTGGTGGTGGCGCACACCTTTAATCCCAGCACTCTGGAGGCAGAGGTAGGCGGATCTTTGTGAGTTCGAGGCCAGGCTGGACCGACAGCCTCCAAAACAATACAGAGAAACCCTGTCTCGAAAAACCAAAACAAACAAACAAACAAAAAAACTTGCTTTTGCACTGATGGCATCACCAGAGGCCAATGGCTCCTCAAACCACTTTTTCTACAAATTGGCACACCTGGACCATCTTTCCAAGCAGGCTTATGTAGGGTTACTAGGAGATGCTTTTGTATTGGCACACAATATGTTTTAAAGACACCAAAAAGTGAGAAGCTAAAAATGGAGGGGCTTACCCCAGGAGCTGAGAAAGAGTTAGGTGCCCTCTGTGGTGAAAAGGTACAAACAGGGCTCAAGGATCCACATGGAACCTTCCATAGCTCCACCTATGCTGACTCTGCACTGGCAGGCTAGGGAAGGGGTGCCATCTACCCACAGCCCCGACTGCAGTCTTAGGAATCTCTAATCTCAAGCCCTGCAGTGGGCCATGGGCTCACCTGGGCGTAACGGTGGGCCCTCCTATTCACTGGGAAGGAGTAGGCACTGGGTAGGTTCAGGGTGACAGGCAGCACAGACACGTTGAAATGTAGGAAGAGGACACCTGTCTCAGGCCCCTGGAAGTCTGAGTCATTGACCAGGACCACCAGCTGCAGGACACGGCTCTCTGAGATGGGGAGACTCCTGTTGAGAACCAGCTCTGTAGGTGGGGACACAATGAGACAAAAATCAGTTACTGTGCTTCAAGATCATGCCCTATGCCACACACTACACTTTCTCTTCAATACACAGCCCTGCACATGCGTGTTCCTTTCACTTATGTGCCCAGATTATAGGCCTGGTGGGCAGCCTTGCAACAGTACTGGTATTTAAAAGCCGGACATTCTACTGAGCTGGATCTCTGGGGTGTATGTATGTGTGTGTGTATGCATGTATGTGTGTATGTGTGTTTCAGAGAGACAAAAGGTATGCATGGTATGTGTGTGGTGTGTGTTTATTTATATATGTACATATATACATATATATACAAGGTGTATTATGTCCTGTAATTTGATATGTATAAGTGTATATTTTGGGGGGAGTGTAGTGTGTTATGTGGGTATGAAATGTGTCATGTTTATTTAATGGTAAGTGTGTGTAAAAGTAACATGTGTAAATGGGTTTGTGTATAGGGTGTTTACATAGTGTGTGCATACACAGAACATGTGTTCCAACAGATTATGTGTGGCATTGGAGGGATGTACTCTTGTGGTTTTGGTGTGTTTGGTATATGTGTTTTCATGTGGTGTGTGCTTATTTGTGTGGTGTGTACAGAGTGTCCTGAAGCTCTAGAAAGACATCACACCATTGGCTCCTTACTGTAATCATGCATGGTTGCCCGCACGGAGTTGTTGTTGGCCTGGGCCAGGGTCTCATTGGGCGAGTGCTCCACCCGGAAGTTCTGCTGGACCCAGGAGTCCCCTGAGAGTAGTGTGCTTGTGTACCGTCTCACCAGCTCCCCAGATGCTGGCACCACATCTGCATCAAACACATGCAGAGTGGCCACGACAGTGCCCTGCAGGTAGCAGAGAGTGCCAGTCAGAGCAGGCATAGCCAGGAGACCACATGACCCAGCCCAGCCCAGAATTTACCAAGTCTGTTTAGTAGAACTAGTCCCAGGGGCAGATGGTCAGAATTGAATGTTTGTCCTCCTGGCCTCAGTAAGAGTAGTAAGCAAAGCCACAGGGCCACTGGGGTCACCCTAAGCTTGTCCAACCAGACATTCTCTCCCATCCCCATACCTACTCTCATTCCCTAGGAATCCTGCACCTGGTTGGTTCCCCAGAGAAGCAACTTTCCCCCTTGGTACTGAGCCCAGGAGCAGGCTGCCAAGCGGCCTGATGCTCAGCAGGTGGCAGCAGTACGCCTCCTAGGCTGGTCAGCATTACCCTGACTCCTGACTGCTTTAGAGGCTCTTGTGACAGGTTGTCCAGCTGCTGTCAGAAGCAAGTATTCTCCTTCTTACAAGGTCAGACAAGCCAGAATGCTCTCCCTGGGGCCCTTGGCCTGATTAGACACAAACTAAGCACCCCAGGTTTACTTCAGGCTATCTGGCTGGCAGTCAGCCAAACAGACAAGACAAAGGAGACAGGTAGAGAGCCACATTACTGGATGGCTGGTGGAACAGCTAAACAGAGCAAGGTGTAAACTGCCAACGGGGGCATAGGACAAGACAGACGGACAGACAAGCAAATGCAACTGTGGACAAACCTCCTTCCGCTTAAACTCCACCACGGCACTGGCGGTGTCGACACCTCCGGAGAAGGTGGGTGCTGAGTCGTCCTCATCGTACACTGTCACTGGGAAGGACACAGTCACCTTCTCTTGGTTGTCACCAGTGCCCACTATGCACTCGGCCTCCAGCACATACTTCTCCTGAAGCTCCCGGTCCAGAGCCCAGCGAGTGCTCACCTCAAGGCTGTCTGGGTCGAAGTGGAAGGGCAGATTCTCCCCTGTTGCAAAGCAGAAGGGAATCCTGCATGACCACAGAGTGGGTGTGGACTGCCTTCCTTTCCTTATGGTTCTACCCAGGGCGGATGACAGGATGGAGAACCCCAGCACCCTAGCGGCTGCCTGTCCCTTTGTAGCTCGGAGAGGATGCACTCACTGTGTTGTCCCTTTGTAGCTCAGAGGGAAGGCACTCACTGTGTCGAATGTAGGCTGCTTGAAGTGTGTGTTTGCTACCTTTTTATGTGACTGGAACCTTCACTCACGCAGATGGGCAAACAAGTGTTCACACAGGGTCAGGTCTCCCCTGATGACCAGAGAGGGCCTCCTGCCTCTGTAGTGGGGTCCAGGAGGGCAGAGGGTAGGCAGAGAGCCACTTCCAGGTACTAGCTAGTTTAAGGATAATGTCAGCCATTTTTTAAATTGCAGAAGTAGTATTTGCTCATCTTAGACAATGTGAGACAACATCACAGTTCCATGACTTGAAAACAAATAGCGGACATCTGGGGCATGACTGACATTAAACACAGATATTCCTGGATGCAAGATTTGCATTCCTGCTGTGTACTTCTCCTGGGTGTGTGGCCTGAGATTGGACTCTTGGGGGCTTCATTTCTTCTCCACCAGATAGGATTTGAAGGGTGCAGGTCCACTTGGCCCAAAGGGGCAACTCACCAAGCAGGCCTGCTGTGCTTGCTGACACTGGCAGAAGCCTTGGAACTGGGCTGGACATCCCAGATCTAGCTCAGGAAGAATCCATCTGGATCTCAGTAAGAGCATGCCAGGATGCTCCCCGATTCTCATACCAATTCCAGCCAGCCCATCCTCCCACTCAGGGATCTCTCCTAACACCTTGTCTCCATAATCCCACCATATACTACCTTGACCGTGAACCACACCCAATGTAGGAGGTCCAGAATTAGACTCCTGGCACCTCTGGTCTCCATAATCCCACCATATACTACCCTGAACCACACCCAATGCAGGAGTCCAAATTAGTCTTTCAAATGCAAATGAGAACGTCTCATAGACCCCCTGCCCCTGCTCCCACCCTTCATGGTTCTCCACGCTCCAGGGAACAAAGCCCTGAACGGTCCCTGACAGAACCAGCCTGTCCCTGGCTTCTGCTCCTCCAGGGGCTGACTGTACTCCAGCCACAAAAGATCCCACTTTAGCACCCTCTTGTGTCTGAGATGTGCAACTGGCACCAACCCACCTTGTTTAGTGGCCCTGGCCCTGAGCAATTAAATGTAGTCTCCACCACTTCCGGTCCCTCTCGGCTTTTCTTTCCTCCTCACTCCTCCTTCCAGAAACCACTCGGTTTCCTCAACACATCCTGGGTTCTATCCTCTAGAGGCTTCAGGCAGGCAAGATGGCAGCCTGTTTGTTTACAGTTCTATCATAACCTCCTTCAACAGTATTGACCCACGACAGACACTCATGAGATATTGCTGGAACATTAAACACTAGCAAAAATGATAGGTGGCTCACCTGAAGGGTTTATGCCACTATGCCTGCTGTCCAACAGGACAAAAATAGCCCCCTGAGGCTGACACTCACCTTCCAAGAGCCTGTAGACCACACTGACGTTCTGGCAAAGGGACTGCACAGGCAACAGCTGAAATTGGTAGAAGGTGCCAGGAGGCCTGTTCTCCCTGATGCGGAAGGACAGGCCCGTCTCCGGGATGCAGAGGTCCTGGGGTTTGAGGAAGCTACACTCTGGGAAGGAGTCATTGATGAAGGAGAAGTAGACTCGGGCACAGCCCGGCCAATGGCATTCACCCTCTCGCTGGGTTGTGGACCCCAGGAAGACTTGGAGGAAGATGGTGAGCAAGGGGAAGCCACCATCTGTAGGAAGAACAGAAGACAGCCTCTTTTCAGCTGAGGAATGGAGAGCAGGGGCAGGGATGCAGGCTTCACTACGGTCCACGAGCCTCAGTTGCCAACTCCCTGCCTCTGCTGCACAGTGCCGAGGCCTGAAGCCCTGGTACCTTCAGGTGGGGGACCTTACACACAGGCTCCTAAAGCATGGACTGGCCAGCTGCACTCCCTGGCATTAATTTCAAGCGCTTGTTCCACAGACACACCCCACAGACATACTCCATCAACACCTAGAGGAAGAATCTCCAGTCCACTTCTACCACTGAGGCACCACATCCCAGTCGTTGAGGTCTAGGCCTTGGCTAAGGCAGACATCTCCCTGGACCACCTTACGCCTGGCTGGTGGCTACAGGGTTCCGTTTGCTTCCTCTTAACATATATTGCATTCCTACGATCCCACTGCAGTTAATATTCTTTGAACAAACTGTCCAATTGCTGTGCTTCTTTCCTGACTGGACAAGGTAGTGGTCAAACATGAGTGGCGCGGTCCTCAGGGAGCTGTAGATTCTCAGCACATTCAACCCTGGCCTCCACCAAGGGCCTCTCATTCTCCAGTTTCCCACTATGGCTCGGGAGAAGACGGAGGCAGGCCTCCGAGCACTTCCTCCAGGAAATGTCTAAAGCAGTGGTTCTCAAACTTCCTAATGCTGCAAACCTTTAATACAGTTCCTCAAGCTGCGGTGACCCCCAGCCATAAAATTATCTTGTTGCTGCTTAATGTAATGTGGCTACTGTTATGAATCAGAATGTCAATACGTCTAGGCGGTCCTGCGGGGGTTGTGACCCACAGGTTGTATAGCGTATGCTGGCAGTGAACTGCCCATCTCAGTGCCCTCCACTCTTACGATACTGGCTCCATTTGTCAAATAGGCCAGTTCCCCTACACATCCTGGGGGATGTAGCGCACTCTGTATTCATAGTATTCTACCCCGCCTCTTGTAGACAGGAGCTTAAAGATGAATGAGGCCATGTCTCAGGGAAGTGCCAGGAGGTGTGAGTTACCCGGTTCATACCATCACCACCTATGCCACACAGCCACTCAGATCCCGCCTCCTCCCTACCTGGGCTAGAATCCTATGTGGCCCTGACTGCAGCTCAAGCCTCAGCTTTGTGTTGCTGTCTGGGTTTCCATCCGCTCTGCCCTCCTTCCTGAGCACCCTGCCAGCCTGCTGCAGACGGGAAGCCACGCTTCCTGGGATCTGGTATTCTTCAGCCAATTCCAAGTCACCAGCTAAACTAAACCTCTGGGGTTTTACCAGCTTCTTGGAATCTCTCTTATAACCCGTACACCCCTAACACCCCACGGCAAATAGCTTCAGCTCCATATAGAGTGCCAAGTCATTTGAATGGCTCTCCCAACTCCCAATAGCCTCAGGAAGCCCAGGAGCAATCACTGCTCCCAAAGTCATGCGGGTCCCTCATTAGGCTGGATACAAAGCAGCTGCCTTCACCCCACACGGTACATCCTTGCCCACAGCAGCCTTAGGGAAGTCATCTCTAGCCAGACTGGCAGCTGAGATGAGGGCAGCTTGAGGGCGAGGCCAGGGTGGAGTGGGGAATGGGGCGCCGGGTCGTTCCCTTACTGCGAATGCTGAGCTGTTCCCAGGAACTGTGGTCTAGGCTCTGATTGAGGTAGAGAAGGCCAGTGTCCTCGTGGATGCGAATCCAGTCATTCTCATGCAGCCGTGTACGGTAGGCACTATAGAGGTGCTGGCCCAGGCGGAAGCTGGGCACTTCTTCAGGAGCATCCCGTAGGGCATGGACGTAGAGCAGAGGTGTGCCAGCTGGCTGGTCCACATACAGCCTCTCCCAGTAAGCATCCCTTGAGAAGTAGAGACCCAGTGGAGCTGCAGGAGACAGGAGAGTGTGAGTAGGGGTGAGGGAAACAGCTTCTTCGTGGACAAAAAAAAAAACATGATTAATTTTAAATTCTAACCTTAGCAAGAACTTCTCACCTGTAGTCCAAAGAACATGAACACAGCTAAACATGACTGATAATCACACCACAATAGAGCAAAGAAAGAAAAGGAGAAGGGGGAGAAAGTATAAAACAATTGTAAGATTAATTCTCAGCTACCCCAGTGTGATAAGCCTCAGGATCATACATGATCCAGGAATCCAATAAGCTTCTTAACAAACCACCTGGAGCCAGAAGAGATTTCAAAGATATGAGGCATTGCCAGACAAGCAAGGCAGGCATTAGTCACCAGAAACAAAGAGAGCACTGTATAGGAAAGCAATTGATCTTTATCAACATTTGCTCTTAGAGATGACCCGGCAAGCCCACGCCATTTACCCAGAACTCCATCAAGTATCCTAATACTACATGGCAGAATTACTCATGGCAACGAAGAACTGGAAACACAGATGCCCTTCAGTGGGTATTCGGAGCAGCAAGCGTCCATGCCATAGAATCCTAGGGCAGCAATGAAAACGGATGGACCACTGCTATACATGTTCACCTGGGTGGGTCTCACAGACATCCTGTCCAGTTGAAACAGTCAGGTTCATGAACACATGTGGTTGGAGTCTCAGCAGGTTTCAGATGATCATTGGGGCTATTAGGTGGGTATAGTGTTGATAGCCTGGGAGTGGCAGACAGGGGGCTTGGGGAGAATGTAAATATTGTATGTCCTGATGCAGAATGTCACATGGACATCATCTAGTTCCTAACACTGCATGGCTAAGATGCATGCCTTTCAATCTGGGATGGCTAATCTTGATTGCCAACTTGATTCAATTAACAAGTACCTCAGAGCTTAGTGAGGCACACATACACTCTGGGTGCGTCTGTGGGGCATCTTCAGAAAGGATCAACTACGGGGAGGGGGGGTGAATCCGCCCTGAAAGCGGGCTGCCTGTTCCCAAGGCTGAGAATTTGGATGGTGTAAGAGAAAAAAACAGCCAGGAATCTGTTTCTGCTTCCTACTCACTGAGGAAGCAGCTCCACCATACCCTTCTAGCCAAAATGGACTTAAAACTGTTAGACCTGGGGAGGGGAACCAATTCCATGACTGTCTGATTAAAGCAAATTGTATTTAGAACTGGCCAGCTGGCTCCTCGGAGAGCAGCCCATCACTAGCTTTTGAGGTCTCTTGTATGGGGAAGGGTCAGGTTTGATAGAAAACATCTGTCAAGATAATTAGTTATTTACACCTGGACAGAAGAGTGGGGGCCTCAGGGCTCAAGGCTGCCTGTGGGGTAGGTAAGTGCAAGAATTCATCATGTAGGAGAGGAGTCATCAAGGTATTTTGGAAGACACATCTTTGTAAGGCAAAAGGCAATCACACCTCACAGGTTTAGGAGTTTAGCAAGGCAAAGGGATGATCATAGGGATACAAATTCAGTGTTGACAGAAAAACATGGGTTGTAGGCTACATTCGGCTCAGCAAACACACATTCCTGTACCGTGTGGGGACTTAATAACAATGTGTAACAATGTGGCTCCTTAACAACAACACAGCTCCTGTTTTGGTTTCACAAAGACCTGGGCCAAAACATGTTTATCTCTTTTAAGTTGTTTCTGGGCCTTGTTTTGGTCACAGCTATGGAAACTAACACAAGGCAATGCAAGATTCACTTAAGTACTAATCAGAGAGAGCTGTGGATGTTGACCTTGGCTATGGTTCGTGTTGTACTGCTGATTTTGTTTATGTCCAATAACTTTCAGATGGTGTTTTCAAATAGTAAGAGCTCTTTAGAAGCCTTGTGCATGCTGATGGTCAGAACTTGAAATGATGGGGTACTATAGGAAACATGGGGGTCCCCCAAATTATGTTAATGCAGACTCCCCATAGGATCCAGCAACTCCATCTGAGTATCATCCCAAAGAGATTTACACATCAATTTCATAGCAGTATTAATCCCAACAGCCAAAGGTAGATGCGGCTCGAGTGCCTATGGATAGGTGCACAATGTACACAGTACACATATCATTCGGCCTTGGTTTTAAATGAAACACATTCCGATACTGTTCTGGCTAGTTTTATGTCAACTCGAACAAGCTAGAGTCATCTGTGAAGAGGGACTCACAATTGAGAAAATGCCTCCATAAGATCAGTCTGTAGGCAAGCCTAGAGAGAGCATTGTCTTAGTCAATGATTGATTGGGGATGGCCCGGCCCATGGTAAGTGACGCCGCCCCTGGCCTAGTGGTCCTGGGTTCTATATGAAAGCAGGCAAGGCAAATCATGGGGAGCGAACCAGCAAGCTGCACTCTTCTCCACGGCCTCTGCATCATAACCTACCTTCATTAGGTTTCCTGCTCTGACTTCCTTTGATGATGGACTACGATGTGCAAGGGTCAGCCAAATAAACCCATTCTTCCCCAACTTGTTAACTCATTCACAGTGTTTCATCACAGCAATAGTAACCCTAAGCAGGACAAATGCCATTTTGCAAAATTCAACCAAGGGGTTGGAGACATGGCTCAACAGTTAAGAGTCGTTTCTTGTCAGTCACTTGGACACAGAAACAAGAAAGTAACTTTCCAGACATAAGCTGCTCATTCCAAATCACTTGGCTGGAGCTACAGATTGAGGCCAGGGAGGTAGGACTCGCCTAGGAAGCATGAAACAGGAGACAGTGTCAGCCAAGACAGGGGTAGCCTGGCTTGAGGGGGAGAGAGGACTAAAGAAGATGTAAATTCAGGAAGGAGAGAGCTGGGAGTGGCAGATGCTAACAGGAAGTCTAGCTTCTCAGGCCTAGGAGATCATGACCTCAGAAGTCCTATCAGAAACAGAGTTGTATCAGATTGTGGATTCCAGCAAAGACCATGAACTGAATCTGGGGTGACAAAGTGCACCATATTTGGTAGAGTTGGGGCACTGGCTTGGGCAAGGGCTATACATTCTGTGTCTTACTATTTTCCCTTCTGCTCCCAAAGAGCCCTTCCTCTTCAGAGGGTTGTTGGGAGCAAATTCTAGTTGATGGATGTGAAGTTCTAATGACAGTGGCTGCTGCCACACCCATCATCTCCATCCCCGCACCTCTATCATCTCCATCATCCACGCCCATCATCTCCATCCCCGCACCTCTATCATCTCCATCATCCATGCCCATCATCTCCATCCCCGCACCATATCTGCCATCAGCACCATAATCACTTGCACAACCATAACCATCACTTCCATCTTCCCTTCAACTATTAGCATCACCTCCAGACCCATCTTCAAAGTCCACACACAGTAGAGCTCCCAAAGTCCTCCCCACATCATCCCTTGAAGTCTGGACCCCCACTAGTATAGAAGAGAGGACTCATGTGCGTTATCTCTGTGGACACCTGTCTTACTAGGCTTCCAGAGTAGTGTGGCTGGTAACTGCAGGACAAACACGACCTGGTTGCTCCTGGTTTGGGGGCCTCTGCTCTCCCTGCTCACCCAGGTACGGTCCTCGCGTGTCCCACCCCAAGCTGGTGTTGTAGGACATCATCTCTCCCAATTGTGTTAGTATTGCCCCCAGGGCTCAGCCCTCCAAAGTCTCACTTCATCATATAGTTCTCTGCTGCAGGTGGGGAGGGCATGTACCACACTGCTGGGGTTAGGGACTAATTGGTCATTGGGATAGCCAGACCCCAGAGCTGTCCTCCACACAGAGCCAGCCTTCTTCTCCAAGGAGCAGGGGCACCAGGCTTTATCCAGTGTGTGCTGCAGCTACCACCTGCATTTCCACAGCCACCCAGACCAGCTGCAGTCGCCTCACTGAGATGAAGGATGCTCCCACCCAAATGCCATTTCCCAGCTGCTACCGACTTAATCGTGGGTCTTGCTGGCAGTTTCTTCCGGCTTCTATACAAAGGAAACTGCCAATTAGGTTACAATTAATTTCTTTCCTAGGGCAAGGCCTGGCCACCCAAGTGGTCCATAGCTGGTGGCGTGTGGGAGACCAGGCTCCTTAGCTCCACGGCTCTCTCTAGCACTTCATGGCCTTAACTACTGCTGCTACAACTGGGCCAAGACACTGGGAACTTTGACCCTGATGACTCTGGACTGTGCAGCCGTTCCCCACATACCCAGCGGAGAGAGCACCGTGACTCAGGACACGCCCACATGCCGAGTGGCCAGCCCACATACCTCAGCTCCATCCCAGGACCCTTTGCATCACCTCCAATATTCACCAATGAGATTTCTACAGTGCTGTTTTAAGCACATCAAATACATGATGGATTTTAGGATTCCCATCTCACTGAGCAATAAACCAAGACAGAGAATGGCTCCAGGCCACACAGTGATTTAGGACTTAGCCAGTCTGTTCCGGCCCCTTTGTTCAGTGACAGCTGTTCATATAGTGCTTTTGAGAAACCAGGTCACAGAGATCGAGAACCAGAGGCCACCCATTTACATGCCTGCAGCAGCAGGCTGAAAACGCCACCGTGGGGATTCATCCACGTCTTCCCGGGTTCCCCTCAAAAAGGCTGTTGCCCCTTGAAGTTTCTTCGGTGCTTATGAACTGGCCCTTTGATATTTCAGTGAGATTGAGTCAGGGCAGGAGCCCCACAACAAAGTGAGGGCTCAGGGATGTGAGACCAGGTGGAGTTTGCTTGGGTGTGCCATCCCACCAGAGGCTCCTGCATGGAGGAAGCACCCACAGTTACAGAACCCAGTGTTAGGCCCTCATGTGCCCGACTCACTGGACACAGGAGAACCAACTGAGTATTGTGGAGTCCTACCCTTTAATGGCTGGAAGGTCCTGGCACCACTGACCACGTCAGAAGGTGGATGCTGTACTCAATACAGAGCCATTCCCGTTTCTGTGTGGGTATCGTGCCTGCAATCTATAACTTGTGCAGAGGCCCAGCTCCTAAGGAAGATGTACCCACATGTGACAGTCCCATGGTGTGGCTCCATGTGCTCAGACAGCAGGAATCTGCTCAGCGCGAAGGGGGAGCTGGAGAGTCAGGGGCAGTACAGGGTGTCCTGACCAAAGACTGAGGTGCAGCAGCAGCAGCAGCAGCAGCAGGAAGCCACTTCAGTGTCTGGGGAAGAAGCAGTGGACTTCTTGGGAAGGAGGTGGTAGATAATGAAGCCCCAAGCTTCTACTCTGGAGAGTGGGGGAATGGAAGCCGGGGATCACACAGGAGCAGTTTCTGCCTCTGCACTGGAATCCTGGGGGTCCCTGGTATGGCAGGGCAGGCCACTGCTGAAGGCCCATTACTGGTACCTAGACCTTGTTGTTTGTGGTGGCAAACCCTGAGTGGGAAGGCAGAAGAGAGGCCAGTGCCTCCGCACAGGCTGCTGTCCCTGCTACACAGCTCTGGCTGGCAGCATGACATCACAGCAGCAATTACCGTAATCAACTTAGACCAATCTACCCAGTTATTTTTAGTCTAGATAGAGGCAGAGAGGGCAGTCCTGGCTTCCCAGGCTGCTAGTTCCCTGGTTGGGTGTGGGGTGGGTCTCTGGTTTCCAGGAACCTCGGGGAGGTTCCAGGGCATCTGCTTTCTCCTGCATTAGCTGTAATGCCATTGTTTCTGGAACATTTTGCTCAATGTGGCAAGAGTCCTGGTGTCCTGAGAAACTCAGACACTCAGTGGGCAGTGGAGACTCAGTGCCCATCCAAGGACATCAATGTCTTCTGAGGAGACTTCTCATAACTGAGATACTGCTGAATGAAGTAGCGTCTCAGTCATGCCTGGCAGAGATGACAGGTCAAAGGCACTCAACTAAAAAATGGCCAAAGGTGTTCAGCCCTGAGTAAGATATTTATACCATGAGTTCTAAGGCTCAGGGAAAACTGTTGAAGAGGGAACAGAAAAGAATGTAAGGGCTGAAAGAGGAGAACAGCCCCCAAAATTTTATCCTTAGGACGTGACACTGCCATTGCAAACATGTTCTCACTGCAGCCGCACATGTCTATGACAAGACAGTAGAAGTCTACATGTCAACAGTCAATCACAGAAGGGGCTCAAGGGGGTCTTAGACCCTCCTTGTTTAATTATTTGCTACTGATAGACTCTTAGGGAAGGAGAGTTGCTGAGGTAAGCCCAGACTCCAAGGGATAGTTCTAAGCGCATGGACTCACAGACCATCCTGGTTAAAATCAGTGCAGCACAAACAAACAAATCAGACAAGGATATGGGGAAGGGACCTGTGGAGGACTGTGATGACGGGTGGGTGGGAGACAACAGAGGGTGGTGGGTTAGTGGACAGAATGCACTATAGACATGCATGAAACTTATAGAGAAAAATTAATAAAAACAATGGTCCAGGGATCTCAAGAGACTCTTGTCCAATAATATGCATAACCAGCCAATTGAGTGTGTAAACAGAAGTTCATTTAGTCTTAGGACCAGGTCACTCATCTTTAGGGAAACTCAAACCAAAAGTACAATGAAACGCCACTCTGAGCCCACTAGGAAGGCCAGAATGTCCAAACAACAGTATGGACCAGCAAACAACAGCAGCAACTAGTGAGTGCCAGAGAGGATGTGGGTGCAGAGTAACTTTTGCACACAGTTGCTGAAAATGACCCGCCTCTGGGGAAGGGCAGCTCAGGAGCTGCTCAAAGACTAAGCACCAAAGCCTTAAGCAGCTTCACTCCTAGAAAAGTTGAAAACAAGTCTAAACGGAGGGCTCAGAGGATGCTCTTAGAAACATTGTTCACAAAAGAAAGAACACCTCCCTGGATCAGGAAATAATGGATACATAAGTGTGGCTGTCTACAAACAAAAGGAATGTTATTCACCCTTGAAGAACGGCATACTGACTCATGCTACAATGAAGACAAATGCAAATACAAACTAGCATAAACATTGTACCATTCACATGACATGCCCCATACAGGCAAATTAGAGACAGAAGCAGGCATGAAGGATGGGAACAACTATTTAATGCATATATGGCATTCTTTGGGGATAATGAGGGTATGATGGAATTACAGACACCTGGACACTAGGCCAGCCTACGTGCCATTGCACTATTCTCTTAAAAATGGTTACCTTTATGCTACATTTGTTTCACTTAAAATATTTTTTAAAAGATAATTTCAATGAACTGTCACCTCTCACCCACAGAGGTTGGGCCCAGCACAGGCCCTTGCTGCACCACTCAGGAAAATGGGCAGAGGGGTCCACTTGGAGAGGCCAGTGAACCTGGTGGTCTGATCCAGTTAGATTTGTTTGCTTGTCAAAACTTGGCACAAGCTAGGGTCATCTGGGAAGAGAAAAACCCAACTAAGAAAATGCCACCGTTGGATTGGCTTGTAGGCAAGTCTATGATGGAATTTTCTTGATTGACAAGAGAAGGCCCATTCCACTGTGGGCAGTGCCATCTCTAGAGAGATGGTCTGGTTTGTATGAATAAAAGCACGCTGAGCCATAGAAAGCAAGGCAATGAGTGTCATTCTTCTCAGGTCTCTGCTTCAGGTCCTGCCCTGACTTTCTTCACTACCGACTACAAGCTGTAAGATAAAATAAGTCCTTTGCTTAACTTCATTGCTTTCAGTCATGGTGTTGTTTATCACAACCGAAACCAAACTAAAGAGGGTCCAAAGTCTGGAGACCCCATCATCCCCAGAGTTACCCCAGCTTGCCGCCCCCCCCAACACTTCTCTCTGAACTCTCAGGCTACCTTGCACTGAGATGGGGCTCCTTGCTGTGATTCTGACTTTTACAATACAGGCAAAGTGTCACAAGGCCATTCTAAGTCTGGATCCACCAAGCTCTGGATCGTTCTGTTGCATATGGCCCTGGGGTGCTGCTTCTCATGGGAGAGACCGTTCATAGATGTGGAGGACATGCCGGCTGTCACACAGGTAGGGCACCTGTGTTAAGCCACGGAGACTAGACTGGGTGTCTGTTACCCAGTACTGTAGATACAGGCTGGGGTGACTAGGGAAGAACACGTTCGAAATGTACCTCAGGCCAGCTTTTCTAGGGCTCTGCAGGTGTTCGCCTGCCGGATCAATCTTCTGATCGTTGACCACCTGTGCTGAGTCACAGCCAGGCAGAGGACTCATGAGGGCAAAGAAAACACCCCTATGTCCTAAGCACTGTAAGCCCATCTTGCCAGGGAGGAGGGTGGTTCCCAGAATCATTTGCTGCTTGGATTGCAGGTGGACAGAAATGGATTCCTGACTTCCATGTGCTTGCGGCTCATGTCCCAGGTAAGGGTAGAGGACCATAAAGGAAGACTGGAGAAGACAAAGCCCCCGAGTCACCCATAATCAGGTCCCACCATCTCCTGTCACATTGGCAAAAATGTCTAAGAAAGTCAGTGAATCCCCTACCATTCACAGTGTGCCCCAAAGCTCTACTAGGACCCCCCAGTTATGTCCTGGCACTCACGGCTTTTCTGGTTTCTTAGGTTTCAAGATATTAAGAAGCACCCCCTTCCTTCCTGGAATTCAAGTGTGAAGTTCATGTGAGGGAGTGGAATCACTTGTCTCCTGCTCTAGGGTCACACTGTCCCTTAGACAGCTCTGAAGAATTCAGACCCCAGCAGCCCAGGTCACAGAGGAAGAAGACCTGGGACCACAGTGAGGGGCATCGGATACTCCCGAGTCTGGAAGAAGGGACTCCATCCGCTAAGATCTGGGCCACAGGGCCACTGGTACCTCTTGCTGCAGAGAAGAGACCACACGGCCAGCTCACCAGGCAGGGGCACACCTGTTCAGGTGCAGTTAACCTGAGGTAGCATCTGGGCTGCTCTGCTGAGTGGAGCTACCTGTGAGGCAAAAGCAAACACAAATGTTTGCTTGTGGCTGGCCACCTGCTCTCCTCAGAGCCCAGGTGGTGCCTCAGAAGCAGCGCTCACCAGCCAGTCTTCGAAGGGGCACCAGCCTGAGAAGGAGCTGCCAGAGTACAACAGCACTCTGCTGTGCTCCTCACCCCACCTGAGTTTCATAGATGGCTCAGGGACCTACCGGCTCGACAGATCCCAGTCTCAGCTGAGGGGGACGGTCCCTGATCTCAGGCTGAGGGGGATGGTCCCTGATCTCAGGCTGAGGGGGATGGTCCCTGATCTCAGGCTGAGGGGGGTGGTCCCTGAAGCCCCCTACAATAAATCACAAAGCTGTGGCGCCTGCTCAGGGCATCCCTGTGGTGTCAGAAAACAAGGAGGTGGGTGATAGGGGGCAGAATAGCTGGGGAGGAAAGAGGGAGGAAGAAGGCGCAGTCCACAGACCTCTTCAGGTCCCGGAGCCTGTGCCAGAGTCCTCTGAGAGTTGTTGGAGCCCCATTGCAGGCAGCACAGCCCGGGACTCTCCTAAATCCCAGGACACCAAGCCCTGGCTGATGCTCTGAACAGGGGCAGCTCTGAGGCAGCTGTACCAACACCACTGCTTCCTGGGATGAAACACATCATACCAGAGCCCAGACGACAGTCCTCACACACTGAGGCCCGCTGTCATCACCTCCTCTGGGTCCCATGCCCAGAGCTCCCTCCCTGCCGGGTTGCCCAGCATCCTTGGTACCTTGTCTTGCTGCTAGCTGTTCACCTCTATCTGAGCCATACCTCTCCCAAGCTACTAGGTGTGTGTTTTGCTGTTAGTTCCTCCTTGTGAAACACCACTCAGGACTCTTTTTGATTAGTGCCATCAAGCCATCCACACAGAAAAATAACGGGGAAGGAGGAAAAGGAGGAAGACAGCCTTGATGGAAGAAGATCGCGGTGAGAGGTCTGCAGCCAGGCAGGCCCCGCCCACCCACAACACACCCCCTCCACAGTGCAATTATGGCCACTCATCTAGAAGGAAAGAGCTACTGAGCGAGTGGAGGCTGGACTCCCGGCCAACTCTGCCCTCGTTTCCTGGGCATGCAGCGGGTGTTTTCCCGTGTCAGTTTCCCCAGTGCCTTAGGGAAGTGGATTCCTCCCGGATGACGGCACACAGTTGCAGCACTCCCCTAGCACAGCGCCGCGGTTAAGGCACCAGGTGTCTCAGGAGACAGTGTACAAAGGACAATGCTTGAGTGGCTTGTCCCCACCAGCCCTCTGGCCACATGCAAACACACCTTCTTGCCATGCCTGGAGCACACAGGCTCCCTTCCCAAGACAGCTCTGACAGAGACAGGCCAAATGTTCATTTCTAGCCCATGGGACTCCTACTGTCAGCCAGGCAGTAAGAGCAGCAAACGTCACTTAGAACTCTGCTCAGACCAGAGAGGCTCAGGCCTCGTGTCTGCGGGTGGTGCTGTATGTCACATGTCACCTCTAGACCTGGTCTAGTCTTTCTCTGGATCACTTGCTGTCAAACATGAGTGACTTGCTATGGTATGACAGGCAGGGACACTTTCTTCTCCCAGGTCCCTCTGCACCTCTACTCCTGGAACCAAGCTCTACCAGCCCAGATATAGGACTTGCTAAAAACAAGAGGCCAAGAGTGGGGGAGTTCTTAGCTATGGGTTCTAGAGTCTACAGATTGGGAGAGCCTCAGTTTGTTCACCTGTAAAATGGGAAAAGAAGACGACAAACCTCACAGGGCTGTCAACCAGATAAGAGGGGTAGCTGTCGCTGGTGTTAGCGAGAAATGGGATCAACAGAGTCCTCTGCCAGGCTGCAGAGGAAGGGATCTCGAGGGAGGTAGCAGCTTCCAGCTTCCCTTCCCCTTCCTATCCCAGACTCCATTTCAACAGATACCATAATTTTTAATTAGTTTTCCCCTCCCCTGGCTAAAAGGCCATTAGCACCCCATTAGGTGAACGCATCCCATTTTCTTCACACCACCAAGGAAACAGTGATTTACTTAGCCCATTCCTACGGCAATTCTACAAAATAAAGGCAATTTAGTGAACGGGCTCAGTAACTCCCCCACTTGCTGTCTGCTCTCAGGCCCCGCCCTCAGGATCTCCCTGACTGGCCCAGCCCAGAGAATGGGCACTGGGGCTCCGCAGCTGGAAGCAAGAGACAAGGCAGGGCCCAGCTGAGCCTGGACCTGGGAGAATCAGGGCGGACCCCCGGGATCCCCGGCTCAGTAAGGGAAGAGAGGGAAAAAGAAACAAAGAGTGAATCTGTGTGCCCCAGACCTCAGATGCTTACTCACAAGGTTGTCGGTGAATACAGATAGACATCCCTCACTCACACTTACGGAAGGGCTGTCCAGCAAGGGACCTTCCCATGACACAGTGCCAGATCCTTTGGTTCTTACAGCTAGAGATGTTAACCAAGCCAAGGAAGATGAGGGACAAGAGTCTTGCCAAGTAGGTGGAGTGGGGCGGGGGGAGCCAAGATTCCCTGGGACATGTATGGGAGCTGGAGAAGCTTCGATTTAGTATCCTCATCCATACAGTCAAGTTGTATCTGTACTGAGCAGTGAAAAAAATCCAGAAAATTCTAAAATCTTAGAGAACGGGGTTGCCATCTCAGACACTGGGACTGACAGTAATGAGAAGATGGGGGGCACAGAACTGTGGGCATGTGGGGTCTCCGGAGGACGACGGAAGGGAGCCAGGCCATGCTGTGGGAGTACATATGTACCCGCCCGTCTCTTGAGCATGAGTTCATGAGAAAGGGTGGGGGGATGTCTGGATGATGACCCGAAATGAGGGTTAAGTGTGAGCTAAGCAAGGTTCCTTCTCCTCCACAGACCTACTCCAAACCCTGGGGGACAGGACCAGCAACTAGAACACTGTGTCCACTAGAGAGCGCAGGAGGCCAAGCTGCTCCCTATAATACACTGAGGAACCGCACCCGACCTCTCTTGTGGCAGGCAGGAGCAGATCAGAGCAGATCAGTGACTCACAATCGCTGCTCAATGGTCCAGCCTACAGGGCTCCTCCAAAAGCCTAATAATTTCTTCCTGGATATGAGGCTGCTGATCTCCATGGTGGTTTCTCAGCAATCCAGAAAGGAGTGGGTTTAAGACGGGGCTCATAGTCCCTGAAGTCCACACAACATACTGTGGCCACCTGGTTCTATGGGGCAGGGGTCTCACCCAGAAAGCTCCCTATATCCCAGCCAAATGCCATATGTCAGACCCTTGAGCTGGGTCACTGCAACCCCTGGAGACCTTGCTAAAATCATGGCTAGGTGGGTTTGGAGGAAGCTACCTGGCACACGTCTTCCTAAATTCATTCCTGACTACACACCTGAAACTATGAAGTTTAAATCCAGAGACGAAAGGAGGTCCACAGTGTTGCCTTCTGTATCTCCATTTCCGCTAGACGGCCTCCTGCCTCCATACATCCCACCCCCGCACCCCGCAGCACTGAGCCCCAGTACCCCGAGATCTAGGAGCAGACTCTCCAATCTAGTTTTTTCCAGAGACGATAAAATCTTTATCCCATCCCTCTTAGCATCCATCTCTGCGGTGTTGGGAGGCCCACAAATGCAACCCTGAGCTGGTCATGAATCCAGTCTCTGCAAGACACCGGGCTACAGACAAGGTGATCAAGGCCTTTTCTGTTTCCAAAGACTGCAAAGAGAAAGCCCTTTGTAAGGACGGGGACGAGGGTGGTCTGGGCTCCGTTCTGGTATCAGAGAGAAACTTGATTTCCGGAGAGGAACCAAGTTAGGGTAGGTCGGAAGGACACTAGCAGGTGCAGCCACGGGGGTCAACATCCTGCATCCTTAGAGTTCGTTTGGTCAGGGTATAGGAATGAGGACAGCGACCAGCCTTTGAAAGCCACACCTAATAAAGGACTCCTATGTGCAAATGATGCCGAGCACATCACCACACTCGACTCCCGAGTGGACGGTCGCAAAGCGCGGGGTAAATGTCAGTCCTGGACCCTATTACACCTACGAAAGTCACACTTTCAGGTGCTCCAGCCGAATACCGGGCAGGGCTAAGACCTTGCCATACTCGAGGGGGAAGATACGCCAGAAATCACAGGCTTTTAGGTTTTTAAAGACCAGGAAGGCAAAAAAACATACAAGAGAAAAATATCCGCCACTAAAGAGCCTCAGCACCCTTCCGCCAGAAGAGAAGAGCTACCGAAAGTGCGGGAGTGAAACGCGAAAAGAAAACCAGTCTTCAAGCGCTGGCGCAAGTCGCGGGCTTCCCAGGGCCGCCTACCCTGTCCGCTCGCAGCTGCTTCCGAACCGCGACAAGATCTGTCCGCTTCCCCCGGGCACGCGGCCGCTGCTGGAGGCGCGACCAGCCTAGGGTTAGCAGCTGCGGCTTTGGCTGAGCACCCACCACGCTGTCCGGCCGGCCAGCGACCCGCACCGATACGAACCCCGCCCAGCCGGCGGCCCGAGCGCTCTCGGAGCAGCCGCTAGCCGCAGTCACCGGTTCCCAGGCCCGGAGGCCACCAGCCGTGCAGCCGGCCGATGCCAGCCAATGTAAGCGCGTTTATGCGCGCGTCACCTCCCCAGCTCGGTGCACAGCGCTAACTTCACCCTGGTCGCTACCGTCCCAGCCACCCGTAGGACTTACTCACCTTCGCCCAGCAGCGGCAGCAGCAAAAACAGCTTCATCCCCATCCCTGGGGCGCCGGACGTCGCTTTCGCCATCGCCCGAGCGCGCGAGGGCCGCGGTTGAAGAGCGGGCGGGTCTCGGCGGCGGGGTGCGGCGCTCAGCCGGGTCTCCCCATGCCAGCCCGGGCTCAGCGGACACTGCGGGCGCGTTGCGTCCGGGCGCGACTCCCAGGTGCGGACTCGGAGCCGCTGTCCGCTGCTGCGTGCCCGGTTCCAGTTGCAGACCTGCGCTGGCTGCTCCCGGGCAGCAGAGTGGGGCAGGGCAGGACGCAGAGGGAGGGGCAGTAGGAGGGGCGGGACCAGGGGGTGCGGGTGTGTGTAAGGGCGGGGCGGGGCCCCAGGTACTACGTGAGGCAAGGTGGGGCGGCACCCGACTGCTGCGGGAACTGCAATTTCCTTCCTGGCGGAGGGCAGGTTGGAGCTGGGTGCTTTTGGGTTGTGGTGCGGGTGTTGGTCGACTATAGGTAGCCTGGATTCGTGATCATCTGCTGGCACAGCCACTTTCTCACCCTGTACGTCTGCTTGCTGTTTCTGCGTTTGTCCTTTCCCGCCTCCCAGAAAGAGCAACACAGAAGATTCAGAGTCTGAGCCGACTTGTTACCTATACTCTTCAAAGAGACCCAGGCACTAGACAGATATCCCTCCAGTCTCTGGACTCGGAGAGCATCCTCCGCCATTTATCAGGGGGGCGGGAGTGGGAAGTGCGTTTGGAGCCTGCAGCCTTTTCTGGGGCTAGAGGCGGGAAGAGGGGAGGAGCCCTGACCAAGAGAAAGAGGGCCAGAGAGCCTGTTTCCAATGTCCAGTATATCCTGTGGTGGAGAGGGTGGGGGTCCTGATGGACTTATTTGTAATTTCCAGGACTGGTACAACCAATAGGATCAAGAAACTGCCGTACAGCACACCTTTCAAAGAGACCCGCTGCTGTAGTCTAATGCTTGGAATTGTACGCTCTTATCCCACCAAATAGAAGAGCTCTTTGGATGTCAACTGACAGACTATCGCGGCTAATACAAGGGTGCCTGTTGGGGGGATGAAAACGGAAATTTGCCAGAAGAATCTACCCCTCCCCAAAGAAATTATGCCTAAGTATGTTTACCCTTGATAATGGGCGCTTCTACACAGGAAATGGAAAGTCAGATGTGAGCTTTAGACCTCTGTGTGGGAAAGCCCAGCTCTCCCCACTCCCAGCTTTTTGAAGCCTGGCTTGCACCTATTTAGTAGTGGAAGGAAAGGAAAACAGACTCCTGGAGGACCTTGGAGTGAACAAACAGGTCCCGGAACCTGAGCCTGGGGAGGGGCTCAGCTGCTCCTCTCCTGCGGTATGCCTAGCCCCACCCTCCTGCCTGGCTGAGCTCAGGGCTGAATAAGCAATCTGTACATCACTCTGCAGATATGAAGTCAAAGTGAAGTCACCCTTACAGGCAGGAGCAGAAGCTGCCAAGACATAGGCTGACTTGGGACGGGGCCAGCTGAGATGTTATTCAGGGTTTGCATGCTGGTGGGCGGGGATCCAGACCACCAGCCCAGAAGAGGCACCCTGAGATCACTGGTCCTTGGGTTTATGGAGCTGGACTTCGTCACAGGGTGCCAATACACCTGACCTCTGGAGTTATCACTTGGGCCTGAGCCTAAGGAAGGGACCTGAATAGGAGGGTGGAAGGGAGGTACCTTTTGGCTACAAACAGCTTCCGGTGCTGCTTTCCAACAGAATGCAGAAAAAATAAGAAAGGTTTGGTTCACTCTTCCAACCAGCCTCCATATGCCTCCTTCACTGACACTGGGATAAACCGTGGCCATTTTAAGGGCCCATGCAAGAATACACTCCTAACGGTTCCTCAAGCCTTTGCATCCTTGAGTGTCCAGATACCATGGTGGGGACATTTCTTCGTCCTGAGAAGATCTTGAGTGGACTCTTGTGTGAACTCTAAACACACACATGCATGTTTGGGCACCTATGCACCTGAGTGCATATCCCTCCCTCCCTTGTGCATGCCCGGGGAGCTGAGCAGAGGCAGCAGCGTCAGGATCAGAGGGAAGAACTGGACCTGCTGGCATTGGGAACCATGTGGAAGGTCCAAACTTAGCTCTGGATCCAAGACATTAACTCAGTATCAGAATGTGAGCGTAGTAGGAGGGAACTGTGCAGGTCTGTGGCCAGGCTGTCATAGAAGGCAAAGCTCTTAGCCTGCGCTTCACCTAGGAAGCCCCGCCCTCTACTCCCGTACTTTTCCTTCTGGGGGAAGGGGAGGATCTTCATGAGGCTCTACTTCCCTTTCTGACTCTTTCTAATCTACTTTCTCTGAGCCTCAGTTTCCCCAACTATAAACATCTTCTCAGAAAAAGGACTTACTATTTTAAAAAAGGGAGTATGTAAGTCATAACCATTGTCTTGCCTAGGTTTTCCTAGTATCTGACCTTGACATTGCCCTCCCCCCACAAGTGCTCTAGGAGCTAGAATTGGGCATGGTTTGGTAGGTACTAAACTTCGTCCACAGAGACACTTCTTCCCTCCCTCCCTCCTTCCTTTCTTACAAGAACAAAAAGATACTGGGGATTGAACCCAAAACCTTGAGCATGCTAGACGAATGCTCTACCACTGAGCCACTACTCATGCATGTTCCAAGTGAAATATCCCTAAGAGGTTGTGGTGCAGGCTGCTGCTTTGAGCGATTTAATTTGAGTTTGGATCTTGGCACTTCTGCAGTTCTACCTCTCTGAGTCCATTGTGTCATCCGCTCAGCGGGAGCTGACAGATGGCTATGAGGAATTGATGGTGTCCTTGCAGAAAGTGGGAATGTAGAGGTCATCCAGCCATGGCTCCTGGGTATGTGAGGCCCACTTGGAGCCGCTAGGCTTCATCCCCAAAACCCAACCCAAGGACAAGAGGGTGGAGGCCAGGTTCAGCATGGACAGAGATCCCAGCAGCACAGGATTCCTCAGTAGGAAAGAGCCCTTTCTGGATGGGAGACAGGGAAGGCTGCTCTGGGAGTATGGAGACATAGGAGCAGGGAGGCACAGGGTCTAGAGGCAGCAAGAAAGCTCAAGGCAGGGACAGGAGTGTGGCCCTCAGGGTCTTTAGAGGGGTCACAAGTCCACACGTACAGCCCAGACAGGGAAGCCCTGGAAGGTAGGTCCCCCAGAGTGGATGTGGACACTTCTCCTGCAGGTCGTGTGACACCTTAGTTGGGAGCACAGATTCTGCGACCCTGTTGGGGGTACTACTTAGCATCTTTTCTCCACTTCCCTACCACTCAGTGGTACTGAGGTGGATGGAGGTGGGCCTATTGCTTCTCCATAGTTTGCCTCGCTGCCTGCTCTTGGCTGCCCTCCTGGCGGCCACAAGAAGAAAAACATGCTCAACAGCTACCTCTGAGGACACCACAGTGGAGGCAAGTAGGTGTACCTAGTCAAATATGCTATATCGTCAATGTATTCAGAGGATGGCTGGCTTGGGATGGCATAACGTAGCCAAAGGGTATACTTTGCCTGGCTCCTGGACATCCTGCCTGGCAGCCTGCCTTGGTGCCCACTGAAGACCCTCGTAGATGGGACTTCAATCTTTCTGTGAGAAGACATTCCTCTTATACCTTCTTGGGGCCTGCCTAGACACCTGAGACCTGAGCCCCTGCCTCGTGGAGGCAAGCAACCCGGCCTAGCTGAGGCCCTTGGGCACTGGACAGAGCCCGCCTCCATATGACTGTCTTCACTTCTTCCCCTATGTTCCTCCTGCTGGGTCTTCCAAGTGTCTTCTTTCCCCTTGCCCTCCTCCTTCTTCCCCCAGGCCCCTCCCTTCCCTTGGAGGAATCCCATCCCATTCTCTTTACCCAGCGTAAGAAGCAGGTTGACAGCATCCTTCAGTATCCCCCAGAGAATTCTTCTTTAACCCTGGTCTAACAAGACAACTGCCTAGCAGTGTTAATATGCACTTAAACAATGACATACAGATGGGCTCAGTGGATAGCAGGCGCTTTGCTGCATCTTTTGGGCTTTTCTCTGTCTCAAGCCTGGGGCCTCACAAGAAGCAGCCCCTTCTCCCCAGTTTCCTGAGAGCGAGCCCTCAGTCAGAGCCCACCACAGTCCCGATGAGTAGCCCTTGTTATTATTATTATTATGAGTGTTCTCATCAGCTACAGAAGTGGAAAGTCAAAGATATCAGAGGCTATTGCTAAGGTAGCGTATGGAGCCTGGTGGTCCCTTCTCCAAACTGCCTGCTTCCCTCTGGCTAACTCCTGTCCTCCACCCTCCTGGCTTGGTCAATGACGCCAGGCCTTCTGACCCACAGGTCTGTTGGAAGGAAAGGGCCCCAGAACTCCAGAACCCACCCCTTGCCACTCCACACTCTAGCTGAATTTCAAGAGTGGTAGGTGAATTCATGACTACGCTTACCTGGGCTCCTGGACCATTTGCTCATTCTGTGTCCTGGTAGAGGGCATAGCTGGCTGCTATGGAGGCCTCAGGCTTGACTGTGTCTCAGTGTATCATCTGGAGCGGTGGAGGAAGCTTCCTGGCTCACAAGCGAGCCATGGAGAGGGCAGCGAGCACAGTTGGCAAGTCCGGCAGAAACGGCCTGAATGCCTTTTAGAAAAACGTCTCCCAAGGCAGTTTCATAATCTGCCTTGTAATGCAGAATTAGACAACTTTTTTAAGAATGCACTTTTTAAAATAGGTCTTAATGGACCTTTGCAGTAGTTACCGTCCATTGTGTAAATGCAAACAGAAGGCTTTTTGAAAACATGTATTATTGATCAGAAAGACAGAAGCAATTAGAAGCCAGTGTGTCATACTGTTCAATATACACTTCCTATACAGCTCTGCTGAACTCACTCATAACTCCTGACAAATTATCCTGTCACCAGGAAGCATTTTCCTTTCCCTTGGCTTCTGGAAGCAAAGGAGGTCCTATTTTCAGTCAGGTGTTAGCTAGGGGAAATGAAAAATTAAGCTTACCGTTATCATCACAAAACCTATCCAACTTCTCAAGTTTCAGGCTAAAATAACTAAACTGTCAGGTAGGATGGATGATGCTGCTAGATTTGGTCTACTGTGTGTGTGTGTGTGTGTGTGTGTGTGTATGTGTGTGTGTGTGTGTGTGTGTGTGTGTGGTGTGAGAGAGAGGGAGACAGAGAGAGACTGGGTAGTACTGTTCTACACGCAGGCAGGGACATCCAGGGGACCCAGAGATGCTTACTCTGTGGCAGGAAGTTACGGCAGAAGAAGAGGTCATTCAGTAAGATTCAGGAACCCTATTGTTCCACCCTGGTTGCTAATGTTCTCAGTGCTGCCTTATCCCATCATGAACTCTGCAATGATAAACTGGGGATAAAGTCGAGACCTGGTATTATGGGATGCTCTGGGATCATGGTGTGGGAGCATCTAGAGATGTCAAGAAAACTCAGTTCAGAAATAGGAACCTGACCCTCAGGGTCTTCAGGGGCCAGGAGTCCAGGAGTGTAGCCCAGACATGGAAACACTGACTAGGTCTGTCAGGGTGAACAGGAGCAGGGGTCTCAGTTCATTCTGCAGGCAGTGTGGAGCTACCTGTTACCCAGTCTGTCTGCATACCACTTCACGTTTAAAAAAAAAAACATCTATTTATCTGGTGCTTACAATATTTGAGGTGCCAGAAAACGGAGACACTACAATGAAGGAGATGAAGATTCTCCGTTTACGATATTTCTCATGGACATTCCCTGTGCTGGAAGACTCATGTCCATTGGTATGTAAAGGGACACCGAAGAGTGGCATTCAGGCCAAGGGACCTGGGGTAGCTGACTTTGGGCAAAGAGGCTGGAAATGGGCATACAGTGCTGCCCTATAGATATCCGGAGGTGTGACATGAATGGCTTGGAATTCCCACACTGCCTAGAAAGGACAGGAACACACGAACCCTCCCCCTCTGCAGCTTTTGTCCCCACTCTCTGGAGTCTCCAGCATTCTTTTTTGGTCTCTAGGAGAGTTTCTACCTTCAGAGTCAAAAACACCTGCTGTGCTTTTGGAACCCTGACAAATAGAAAGCCCACTGACTTAATGCCCAGTAATGGCCTCTGCAGGCGGACCTCACCCAGGATCTCTGTGGGCAGCAGTTCTAGGTGTAGGGTATGTTGTCCGCAGTCAGCTCAGGCCTGAGGGTACTGACATGGTCACTGCCTGCTTGCTGCACACGTGGTAGCAGCCATGAGCTGGGGGCAGGAGTGTTGTGAGCTGGTCATGAGTGCAGAGCAAGGGGGTGTAGCCCAAGCAATTCATAGCCCCCTGTGACTCAGCCCCCTGTTGAACAAAACCAGCGGCTGCCTTGGGGGAACCCCTAGGTTCCTACACCACTCAGCCCAGAAGCCAGCCACAGACGCACTGCAGGAGCTCCCACTTCACAGCTTTCCTCTCAGCACCAACTCTGCTGGCAAGGAGGCGTGTGCTCAGGGCTTCTGACCATGCCACCGATTCCTCCCATTGGCCAGATGCTGCCCTTTCCTGCTCACCAGGAGTGGGCAGCCTGTCCTGTAGCCAGAAGAGCACTGACCAATGAAACATGGCATTGCCATGCTGGTTATCTTCCATTCTGTGCTTTCTGGGCATTTGCATTGTGACGGTGTAGCAGAAGAACGGAGCCTTCAATTGTGCTGAACTGAAAAGAATGGCAAATTAAAGAGTCACATGTGGCTAGTATACTTATCTGACAGAGTGGATCTAAAACCAAACCAAACCCCCCAAACACCTTCTCAGCCTCTCCCTCTTCTTGGAGGGGAAGATGGGCTTCTGGCCTCATCTCTGCCAGAGTGGCAGAGAAGCAGAGGCGTGGCACTGGGCAGGGCTGTGATGGCTCCAGCAGTCTGCCCCAGCTGCTCCGTGGACTCACTTTCTGAAGGCTCGAAGGTGCCAAGCTCCCAGAGAGACGGATAGCATTGTAGGAGTACACTCTGGGCATCCACCCACCCATGGAGACCTATATTCCCCTCCAGGCAGAGTCCCCAGCCTCCCAGGCCTTCGGAAACCTCTCCCACTGCCAGCAAACAGTGCATCCCCAGTAGGGCCTGCTCTCTAGGGCCTCTTTGCAGAGGGGCTGATGAGTTCATGCATATTAAGATGCTATAATGAAGGATTCTCAAGAGACTCTGTGCTACAGCCTCGGGGCCTAAGGGCCTGCTCACCAAAGCTGGGATCTTAGCACTTCTCCACTCTGAGGAAAGTCTGCCAATCTTCCCAATGAACAGACTTTCTGGGGCTCCCCAGCACTGACCCCCCCATTCGTCTGTTCTTGGACCCCTCAATGCCCGACTGTTCATTGTTCAGCAGTCAGCCTCTGCTCAGATGTCTTATGGAGACTGCATGAGGTCCCTTGAGCAGCTTTTTCTGAATGTGCTGAGCTGACCTCTAATCCCAGAGGGTAGTCTTGGAATGGCCACCGGCACCTAGTTCTCAATGTTTTATGTGCCACAATTGCTAATTGCTGTACACACCCCCTAACCTAAATTTGCCCATTGTAGGGACAGTAGCTTGTTGATGGTAAATGTCCAGCATCTCATGTAGTTGTAAGGACTCATAGCTAATGGTCCCACATCTGAATATGACTGTCATTCTAGGCAGGAGGAATGTCACCATGCTGGCAGGTGGGCTCTGTGGGAATCTGCTGTAGCAGCAACCTCTGTCCCACCCTCTGCAGTTCCCATTGGATTCTCACACGCTCCCCTGTCCCCCTCTGCCTCGGGGCTGGCCCTCAGAGTAGATCGAAGCCATCCATAAACATCAGCAGAAGGAGAATGAGGCCAAGCAACCAGGGTCTGCTGCTGAAAGGGCTTGAACAGGGAGAGAACAAAGCACCCCAAATAAATCACCTGGGGCCCGACATTTGGAGCATTTGTGTTAGAGACCAAACACAGATGCCCTTTAGATAAATACATTTTTGAGAAGCGTTTAGCAGGAGAAGTTTACGACTTTAATAGGTTTTTAGTGTCAGGCAAACATCAGGAAGTGTTTTGTGGAGACTCTAAAAAGCTCAGGAATGCTTTTCCCTTGGCCCTTTAAACTTTCTGAGCCACCCCAGAGAGGGGAGGGGCCCCACCCTTTCCAGGTTCCTTTGGGATTTGGCTTGGGCTGCAATTGCTCAACTGAGGAAAGTTCAGGAAGGTTCTGGAGGCTTCAGTGCTTCGGGCCAGTCGTGCTAGGCTGGGAGGGCTCTTGGAAACCTGAGTTAGAAGGCTGGAAGTATCCTGCTGGCTCAGGGGAGCGCCCCTCCTCAGCCTACTGCATCCCCAAGAGAGGAGGCTGGACATGTGGTCATCAGGGACAAAAAGGACACTGTACAAGGATGTGGGTACTCCCGATGATTCCAGAGGTTGGCAATTTTCTGTGTATTGGACACTTTACAAAATTCTTTACAATGAAGCCTGAAGTATGAAGGAACTGAGCTCACCACGGGCCCTGTGCCAGAGACAGGAGACTCAAGGAGAAGGTCAGATGCAATCATGTCTGGAAGTTGCTCTTGTGGCTTAGACATGGGTCTCTACCTGCCCATCCTGGTCTCCGTCAGGTCCTGAGCTGCCTCCTGCTCAGTTTAGGTGAGACATGTGTGGAACTGAGTATACCTTCCCAAGTCATTCTGCTCTCTGAGTCCCCTCCAAGACAGACAGGGGCCGTGTATGAAAGGGTAGGTACTCTTTTTGAGTTGCACCCCAAATTTTATTTGTATCAAGCACCAAAGAAATATCCATCAGATGGCCTGTGCTATTGCCAGTTTCCAGGGTAGGATCCTGGTAAACTTGACATTGCAGCATGGTGAATATGTCATGGAGCCCAGGGGGGGGGGTTCCATGGACCCAGGATCTGGCTGGCAGAGAACACACAGACAGGAATGTGACAGGAGAGGAAGCCCAGGGATAGGATGGGGGTGGGGGTGGGGAGCTCTTAGTAGGTCATTGGTGGGAAACAGGAGAGAAGGCGATTGTTTTTCTACTACTTCCTGGGACCCCTTCCTAAGAGCTAGAGGACCATTTAGTTAGAGACTCCATGTTGATGTTAGTGAGTGCCTTCTGTTCAAGTGTGTTGTTATACCTAAAGCCATGTTTTCAGCATGCCCAGCAGTGGGAATGAGAAAATCAGTCCTAGGTTTTCCATTTCTGTGGATATTTTGCTGCCCCCCACCCCAGCCCCAGCCTAGCCCTCAAGTGCTGCCTTGGATTCCTCACTGAACCCCAGTCTTCCACTCTTGGTTGACGATCTCCAGAACCTCACTGAATCCCAGTCTTCCACTCCTCATTGGGGCTCTCCAGAGACTGCTCATTAATGAGATCATGTATGACCAACCGTCTGGCCTCCTGGGGCAGCAAACGAGGCAGTGGCTGCTGAAGGGTTGGAACTGAACCGGACCTGGCTCTCCCCATCCTCAGGTCTGCTCCCTCCCTCATTGGCCCCCACCTCACTGTAGACTTCCTTGCAGAGTTCAGACCCATGGATGCAGCTGGCTCTTTCCACACTACTCACAGCAACACCTCCACCCCTATTGTGTCTTGGAAGCAGTTTCCAACAAATCCAAAAGCAGTTCCCTAAGCAATGCATGGGTCTTCTGGACTCTGGGGAATTGTGTGTGGATTCAGAGAACTGATCCACAACCTCGGGGAGGGAGTGTGGCCAGGTTTCTTGTTCGCTTTTGTTATGTGTAGTGATATTTACGATTTATTAAAGCTTGCCCGAGGATTCAGAAAGCAAAGTCAGTCACAAGTCTTAGAAGCCAGGCACACATCTTTAATCCCTAGTCAGAAGCTAGGAGGTGGTGGTACACACCTTTAATCCTAGGGCTCAGGATAAAGAGGTAGATGGATCTCTCTGAGTTCAAGGCAACCCAGGGATATACGAGATTGAATCAGTCTAAAAGAATAACAGATCACACACCTTTAATCCCAGCATTAGAGGGGTATAAAGGATAGAAGCAGAGACTTCAGTAGTCAGTATGAGGCATTCATTCTCCAGCCACTCTGAGGAGAGGTTACAGAGCTGGTAGAGACAGGATCCGTCCATTCAGCTTGTGGTAGAGGTAACAAGCTAGTGGCCGGCTGCTTTGCTTTTCTGATATTCAGCTTGAAGCTTGAACCCCAATATCAGTCTCTGGGTCATTCATGTATTCGTGTTACTGTTTTTTGTTTGTTTGTTTGTTTGTTTTTGTTTTTGTTGTTTTTTTTTTGTTTTACGAGACAGGGTTTCTCTGTATTGTTTTGGAGGCTGTCGTCCAGCCCGGCCTCGAACTCACAGAGATCTGCCTGCTTCTGCCTCCTGAGTGCTGGGATTAAAGGCGTGCGCCACCACCGCCCGTCCAGTGTTCGTGTTACTGTTATGTATTAACATTCTCCAAATCCTAAAGGCTTTGGATCTAATCACGCTTGCCTGACTTTGGATGAGTCAAGAGAGCTCACTGTGAGAGGTAAATCTTTGGGAACCTTGTCCTCTAGCGGCCTGGGTGGTGAGTACGGACAAAGTGTATGGAGCCTGACTCAGTCTGGAGCACAGCGCCTCCTGCTGGTGACAGGGTCTGTTTTACAGGTGAGGTCACCGGAGGCACAAGCACCAGCTTTCTCTGCTATCGCCAAATTCCCGGATGAGCTGCAAGGGCAGAAGTCGTGCTCTGGTTGACTGTTTCAGAAGCTCCAGTCCGAGGTTGGCCCAGCTGCTTTGGGACCTGCCGTGTGGAAGACCATTAGAGCAGCAGACATGTGACAGAGGAGACTGCTCACCTGACTGTGGTGTCCCAGTATCAACTACAAAGGCGCCTCCCAGTGACCCCATCTATCAGACCCTCACAGTGAGGGAACCACACTTTCAACACATGAGCACGTGGGGATCACTTAAAATCCAACTCTAACAGCGTGCATTCTTTCTCTGAGGGCCTTGTCCAGTTATTTTTACACCATGACCAAGGCAACTCATAGATGGAAGCCTTTTTTTTTTGGCTTACAGTTCCAGAGAGGGTCAATAATGGTGGAGAAGTCATGACAGTAGGTGGCAGGTGTGACTGCAGGAGCAGGAAGCTGGCCAGCCACATCCTTATTTGCATACTAGAAGTGGGTCAAGACTATAAACTCTGAAAGCCTGCCCTGAGTGACACACATGCTCCAGCAAGGCTCCACAACCTCTCTAAACAGCACCAACTCACTGGGGGCCAACGGCTCAAATACTCAAGCCTGTGGAGAATATGCGTTGTTCAAACTACCACATCTTTCTTGTTCCATACCCGTTGTCCTCCCACGCTAGTGGAAGGCTTGTCCCCAAACATCAGGTGGTAGAGGATGCGCCCTTGTCACAGGCTTTCTGACTTCAGATGCTGTTGGTTTCAGGACCACATTTGGGACCCAGTGCTCTAGTGCCAGGAAGCACGGGAGAGAGAGTGGGGCTCCCTTGTGTAAGGCCAGCCAGCTCTCCCTGCAGTGCTGCGCCCCTCCTTCCTGCAGCTCCTTTGGCTTCAGTTTCTGCCCCTAAGATTTGTGCCCACGGCCCTGGCTTTGCTAGAGTCCCCACACCTCCTTGCTTTGCCCTCTGTGGGCACCTGTATTAGCAGGCAGTGCTGAGGTTCTTTCTACCTGTCCTTCCGGCCTTATGGGGGCCATATTAACCAAGACCCAAGTTGTTCCTTTACACTTACCAGTCTAAGCTCATGCTACACCAGCAAAGATGCAAATCATTTTCATCATCTGAGCCTTATCCTATCTAAGATCCAGAGACTAAGTACAGTCCTGGACTTCGGGAATTTCTGGCTAATGCGTCCCTTTTGCCTTCAAAGGACTATAGAAACAGTCTCACTGTGTTTTCAAAAAAAGGGGTGCTGATTTAGGGAGGCGGGGGATGCCTGGAGCAAAGCAAAGACTGATGACGACATGTTCATCTCTGGAGGTAGGCAGGGTCCCTCTTCCAAGTGTGGTCACTTGGTCACTTGAATCCCCTGATGACTCGGATTTCTGCGCATGGGTAAAACAGAAGGCAGATGTGGGTGGGGGAAGGGCACCCTGTGCCCATGGTTGTGGATTCCTAAGCAGCTTCCACCCTCCCCCACAGGTGGTGATGGCTGTGACAGTGACTCCGGCTGGCCTGTGCATTGTTATTTCCAAGGACCGAGTCTTTGGATCAAAGGAATGTTCATTCTTTAATGAAAACCTTGCAGCCAGGGGCAGCACCCCATTAAATGACTGATACTCATTGAGATACGCACTTCTGAGAAATGTCTCCTAGTCAATGAAGAAGAGATAACAGTCAGTGGAATCAAAATTAATCTGGTCACTATAGGAATTAATATAAAAACATCAGATGTGGGACTTATAAGGGATGCCACCTCCAGCTAACCCTCCCTAGGTTAAATACCCCAGGGACACTGATTTACATTCTGCTCGAGGGGCTTCTGCCACAATAATCGATAGGGATGAGAAATGGGACCAGCTGGGCCTGCCTCTGGGTTGGGCCAGAGGGAGCAGGCATGCTGCTTGGAGGCTAGAGGGAGTCGGGGACCCATCTAATCCTTGCCCCTGACTCAGCCTCTCTGGAGAGCTCTGGTTGAAGCTGGCAGGTACCCTGGCCCATGGACCTTCTTAGTAAGCCTTTCCAGGGGCTGTGGGAGGCATCCAGGCCAGGTTGCCCAATGCTGGTCTTCCTACAGGACCTGAGGTCAGAACAGGTCTTCACTCAGAATTCGTATGTCTAATCTTATTTATTTATTTATTCGTTCATTCATTCATTCATTCGTTCACTTTTTTGGTTTTTCAAGACAGAGTTTCCCTGTGTAGCGTTGGCTGTCCTGGAACTATGCAGATCAAGCTGGCCTCAACTTTAGAGATCCACCTGCCTCTGTTGGGATTAAAGCTTTGTACCACCACATCTGGCATTCAGTCTTATTTATTTTCTTTTCTTTTCTTTTTTTTTTTTAGTTTTTCGAGACAGGGTTTCTCTGTGGCTTTGGAGGCTGTCCTGGAACTAGCTCTTGTAGACCAGGCTGGCCTGGAACTCACAGAGATCTGCCTGCCTCTGCCTCCCGAGTGCTGGGATTAAAGGCGTGCGCCACCAACGCCCGGCCAGTCTTATTTATTTTCAAGGGTTTATTAGCACACAAGGACTGTGTATATATTTGGAGTAATTATGATATTCCAGTATGTGTATGATAATCAAACCAGGCAGTTAGTTTTTCCATCACCTAAACATGCTGCCTATGATGATGCAGTTGAGTCCCAAGCCCTCACATCTAGACCATGCATTGCAGGTCCCCCTGCTCTCAACATCTCTGCTCCTGCATAAGCCTAGTGGGTGGGTGTCCCACCAGTACTCAAGTCTCTGACCTTGATCTGGGCATTAAATGCAGGACCAGTCCTTTTACATTTTTTCTTTTAGTTAGTGCACAGAATAATGGGTTTCGTTGTGGTACTTGCATTACATGTGATTTATATTTTGCTCCTGTTTAGCACTTACTGCCCTCCTCCTCTCCTCCTTGCCTTCACATGCACACAGAGCACAGATGTGCATGTTTAAATGTAAATTCTACATGTGACAGAGGCTGGTCCTGTTTTGCTTTGCTTCATTTCCATCCTCTCTTGCTCCTGTATCCCTTTCTTTAGACTTGGTCTTCCCTGCTCATAGTCCCCTTGTGCTTTCATGGTGTGTGTGAGTGTGTGTGTGTGTGAGTGTGTGTGTGTGTGAGTGTGTGTGAGAGAGAGAGAGAGAGAGACAGACAGAGACAGAGACAGAGACAGAGACAGAGACAGAGTATTCTAGATTTTTAAACCCTGCTGGACTCAAATTCTCTATGTATTCAACAATGATCTAGAACTCTTTTTTTAAACTTTATGTATATGAATGTCTGCCTACAAGTATGTATGTGTACCATATGCATGCCTGGTGCCTAGGGAAATAATAAGAATGGATCTCCTGGAACTGCCATGTAGGTGGTAGGAATTGAACCTGGGTCCTCTGCAAGAGCAGTGAGTAATCTTAACTGCTGAACCATCTCTCCCGTCCAATCTTGAACCTGTGATCCTCCTTTCTTAGGATTATTTCCTGTGCTATTGGAGTCCTTTACAGAAAGTCCTTGTATCTAGCGGCATCTCCCTGTGACTTCCTCTAGAAGTTTCATCTTCAAGTTTTACACTGAGTTCTTTGATCCATTTTGAATTGATTTTTGTTTTTAATGTGAGGTGAGAGGTCTGGAACTAGTTTCATTTTTCTACATGTGGAAATCCAGTTTTCCCAGTGTCTTTTATGGCATTTTTCTCCAGTGTATGTTTTTTGACACCTTTGTCACATTACATGGCTGTATCTCTGTGTGTTTATATCTGGGCTCTTTATTCTGTTCCATGTTTCTGTGCCAGCACCACGCTGTTGTGGTTACTATGGCTCTGTAGTATAATTTAAGATCCAGGATTGTGAAAATTCTGGCTCTTTCTGCTTATAATTATCTTAGATATTTTAATCTTCCGTGCTTCCAAATGAATTTCAAGATTTTTTTCTAAGTCTGTGAAAATGTTGTTGAATTTTCAATGGAGATTTTGTGCTGACTCTGCATATTGCTTTCAGCAATATAGATTATTTTCACAATATTAGTTTGGCTAATCCATGATCATTGAAGGGTTTTCCATCATCTGTTTTCACCACTTTCTTCCTTCAGTGCTTCAAACTTCTCATTTGTGGAGGTCCTTCACCTCCTAAGACGGGATTATTTATAGGTGTTTTGTTTGTTCGTTTGGCTAGTATGAACAAGATTTTCCACTGACTTCTTTCCTGGCAAGTTCATTATTGACATATAGGAAAGGTACTGATTTGATTTATGCATGTTGGCTTTGTATTCCGCTACTGGAGATTTCTAACTGAGTCTTTAAAGTATAGAATCATGCCATTCTCAAATAGGAATGATTTGATTTTTTTTTCTACTCAAGTCTCTCTATTTCTTTCTCATGCCTTACTTTTCTGAATTGAAGTTACTTGAGAAATCCTTATCTATGTTGAAGATTCTGACAACTGACTTATCTGACTTCCTGAGAGTAGAGTGTTGGATGTTGCAGGCCAAGAACCAGAATTATCTTACACGACCTTTAGTCTTTTTAATGTCTTTATTACTGCTCATCTATCAAACACACCTTTTATGGCTAGATAAATGTTCTGAATGAATTTTCATCAAACCCATTGTTTCTACCAACTCAAGAGTTAAGAAGGCCATCAGACAATGTATGAAACCTACAGCAGAGTTTTCCCACGGTCTTAAGTAGGGTTTTATTACTGTGAAAGAGACACCATGACCACAGCAATTTCTATAAAGGAAAACATTTAATTGGGGCTGGCTTACAGTTTCAGAGGTTCAATCCATTGTCATCATAGTGGGCGGCGTGTAGGCAGACACAGCGCTAGAGAAGAAGCTGAGAATTTTACATCTGGAACTGTAGGCAGCAGAAGGAGACGTCCCCACTAGGCCTAGTTTGAACGTATGAGACCTCAAAGAGCATCTCCACAGTGACACACTTCCTCCAGCAAGGTCACACTATTCCATCAAGGCCACACCTAGCAGTACTATTCCCTATGAGCCCATGGGGGGGCAATATCATTCAAACCATCACACTTGCTTCATAATTCACCACCTGCTCTTCCCACTAATGTGTTTGGTATATGAATTGATCTATTACTGTAATTGTTTTGTATCTATAAAAGTTTGTATGACCACTTCCATGGTGGAACTTGTCGTTTGGGGTGTCTCAGATCTGTTCTCTCAGGCCATAGTCACTCAAATGTAGTTCAAAATAGATGACCTTATTCCCTTTGGAGTGGAAGTGATTGCATCAGCAGTGCAGTGTGAGTGGCAGTTCAGTGTGAGTGGCAGTTCAGTGCGAGCCCCCTAGGATGACCACTTTCACCGCAGCAGTGTCTGGGATCAGCCCCAGCATCAGGTACCAGCACGGGCTCCTTGTGCCTCATCATCCTTGCTGCTTCCTTGGGTGGGTGCTGCTGAGTTCTTTCTGGGCCCAGGCCTCCCTTTTGGGTTGATTGATGGTTTGTTGGCTTGTTCTGAACTGCTTATTGGATATCTTAATTTTGTCTTTTTTCTGGTTTTTTTGAGACAGGATTTCTCTGTGTAGCCCTGGCTGCCCTGGAACTTGCTCTGTAGACCTTGAACTCAGAAAGACCTGCCTGCCTCTGCCTCCTGAGTGATTAAAGGCATGCACCGCTACTGTATGGCAGGATATCTTATTTGTTTTGGAACATTTGCTTGCTAGCATCGGGCCCTTTCCTGTGCCATTCCTCCAACATCTAACTGCATTTTTTCTGTCTTCTGCTTACTGAAGCCTTCTTTTGTCAGTTTAGAAATTCTATGAGCACTTGACCATAAAATGCCAAAGGTTAAGTGGTACTTGCTCACGCCAATCCATGTCTTATTTTTAAGTCTTTCAACAGGAATCCAACTTGAGGGTTACTTTTATTTATTTTTTAAATCTAAAACATCTAAAGCAGAAACAATACAATTTCTAAGAAAAAATAATGTTAATAAGGTTCAACAATTGAATTACTACATTGCTATCACCTGCAAGGCATCATGAGGGCCCCAGCAAAGGGGATGCAAATGTTAAGATACAACTATAAACTCTGAGCATGTGACAATCCCATGATTTCTTCAGAAAGCTCCCTGGTAGATCCTGGCTCTCCTGGAGCTTGGAGTCCTGAGGTTTCAAATGTTGAAGCTTTCACCACAGCCACAAGTCCCTTTGATGTTGGGTTATTGAAAACAAACTCACTGGAGAGTTTATCTTCTGCATAGCCCATCTCTTTTCCTAAAAGTGTGAACTGTGCTTTCTTTTTGAAGAACACTCTGACTCCATTTGAATAGCTTCTTTATCAGAATCTCCTTTTGTCTTTGTATACTCCAGGGTGTAAGAGAGGCCATTACAGTCTTTGGTTTGCACATTGACTTTGTCCTTACAAAAATATATATTAATAATTATGGGTTAATAATTAAGTCAGAGCTAGCTGAAAAGAAACCATAGCAAACTGTTAACAGCTTTATAATTAATATAGTGTCCTGTGTGCCACTTGGGGTTGATGCAGCTCTGGGACCAGGCTGGCGGGAAGAATTCACGTTACAATACAACACATTCTTAGACACAATGATCTGTCGGTCTACAATAGTATAACCTGTCCTGATGACTATCTGCCTTGTAGATACTGCTAAATATTCTTCAGTGTGGGGCCTGTTTATCCCTATCAGCCACACAAACTCTGATTTTCAGGAGTAACTTGATGGAATCAGATTTTGGATGTGTACATATTATCCTCAGGTGGAGAAGACTCTGGGAATCTCTATAACATACTCCTGCTTACCTTGGAATAACTTTGACTTTATTGGCCCTTCTTAGAGATACCCAATTCTGGAGGTGAATAAATAGCTTTCCACTGCTATGAAGACATTTTCCATTACATAGAAAATCCTAGTCAGAGCTTCTCATATGTAGCACACCCCCTCCTAATACTACAGTCACTGAGCTCCTGTTATTATAAATTTGACACTTAGACTTCTTCTCCCAGATCCAGAAGTCCCTTGCGCCTAGTCAGAGCTCACCAGTATGCAGAGCTCTCAATACCATCAGGATCTGGCCTTGTGTCCACCCAGGATTTTCTCACAGTTATGTACAAGCACTGGACTCTCAGTGAAGCCTGAACTCACCCAAGGGCATTGTTCCCTTTGCTTATTGCTGCATAACAAATCGCCCCCAGATGGAGTGCCTGAAAATAGCACCAGCATTTCCTTTGCTCACGGATGGGCAATTTGGACATCACTCATAAGGGTTACTTGACTCTTCTGGGCTTTGCCTGGCGTAGGACTGGTGGCTTGATGTCCGGGGCTAGAACCATCTGAATCCTTCTCACATTGCCATTATCTGACAACATCTGATTGGTGTTGGCTGTCAGCTGGGACCTTCCCTGGAACATAGCATGGACTCTTCAGGAGACTCTGAGCTTTCTTACAACATGGCCATCAAAAGCATGTTATATGATGGAGTTCTCAGCCCTCCATCGCCCTCTCCAAGGCTGAGAGAATATCTAGGAAGACAGGACAGGAAAACATAAGGCGGAAGAACATGGAAGTGTGCTGCCACTGTAGTTACCCACAAAAGACCCTCACAAAATTGGGCCCATCAGCATTTCATTATCACTGAATGGTTGCCGGAAGTGGGGCTGTCACCTTCTTCAGTGGTGTAACCACTGGCACGTTGCCCATGTTCCTGTAAATAATCTCCCGCCCGTGTTCATTCAGGCAACTCTAATTAACTCAGTGTGATTCATGCCCATGCTTGCCCTCCCTGCCCCCTCACACACACACACACACACACACACACAAACACACACACACACACACACAAGTTAGGGAAGGAAAAGGGTTTCAGTGGGAGACGAGGGAGGACAATGGGAGAGTGGTTGAAAAGAATGAAAATAATGATATGCCTATATAAAGCTGTCAAAGAAAAAACTAAAAACCAATTTAAGTAAAAATACAACTAACATAATGAAACTACTAAGAAAAAAGCATGTTATTTTATAGGGCACAGCCTCAGAAGTCCTCACAGTCAGTGTGTGTGTGTGTGTGTGTGTGTGTGTGTGTGTGTGTGTGTGTGTATAGCCAGTGTGACACAGTCAGAAAGGCTGACTCAGTTTTAAAGAAAGAGGAAACAGGGTCCACTTCTTGGGAATGACAAGATCCTGGGAGATCACATGGGACTGAAACAGTTCAGTCATTTTTAGAAACTGCCACCCATCATACTGTGGGCCAAGAATCTCTCTAAGAGGACTGGTATCAAATATCTATTAGGTATTAGGGACAAAGTCTTTCAAACTAACTCTATATTTCACTCATGTGTACAAGCCATCCACTGAGATACCAGTGTTCTCTCTGAGCCAGAAACCATTCACACAGAAAACAATCACAAATACCTCAAGAACCAATTGCCATGCCAGCACTCTTCCATCTATGTAGGAAGCTGTCCCTAGAGTCCCCTTCAGGAAGTAACCCACTCACAAGGAGACTTTGTCATGCCTGGGGCATTAATAAATCTTATCAAACTGCTCAGGAGACTGTAATTCTGTGAGTAATAGTGTAGCTGGCATGAGGTGATGTCATCAGGGCAGATGCTCTGATCAAGGACATATGGAAAGGGATGTCTGGACTGTGCTTGGGCTACCCACTCCATAGGACTTTGAGTCCACCTTCATCAGGGAAATCTGGATGATTGGTCTATTAGTAAGGGCACTTCACTGGGGTTGAGTGGGGTATGATCAGTCATCATGGTTTTCTGTGTCTGTGGAAGTGGCAGAACTCCCCAATCTGGGGTCCCTTCAGGCCCAATAAGCAAGAAAAGCATAGGAAGGAAGGACACTAGTCAATATGCAGATGTGATGGAGAAGAATAGAGCCTGGGTCTTCCCCTTGTTTGCACAATGTGTCCACCTGACTTCATCGCCTCCCCTGTTATACGAATGTTTCCCACCTCACCACAAGGTGTGTTAAGGGATGAGGGCCCCTGAGTGTGGGTTCCAGGGTCCTTGCTCCTCCTACATGAGTAAGTACAGTGCTAGGTTCTTGAGGGGCTCTTGGTTGGGATCCCAGGGTCACAGGGGTGAGGTCTCTCTGTGGACCTGGCCATTCTCAGAATGGAGACTGACCTATGATTGGCCATGACTTGGAGGACCTGGAGAAGCAGGGTATGGCTAAGCACCTGCAAGGCATCATGAGGGCCCCGGCAAAGGGGATGCTTCCTAGTGTCTGGATGAAGTTTCCTACCACTGTGTGTTCTTGATGGAAACCATGGGTCTGAACCTTGGGAGCCACTCCAGCTGTCTCCAAGGCCTGTAAAGACAGACAAGGACCAGCTCATTCACTCCCATTAACATTCTTGGAAGTCCTATGCCTGGGAGGCTTTCAAAATATATGGGCCCTGGACAACCCAGAGCACTCCATCACTCTCCCTGTCCTTCCCCTCACACCAGTATCCCTGCCCTTCTTCAGTCCATGCACTGAGTTCCTCCTTGTCTCTTCTTGTCTCATAAGTATCACATTCCAGAACTCAACCTTAAGATAGCTCACAGTAGTGCAGGCTCACCCAGCAGAATCTTACTTGTGGGTTCAGATGGTCTCCACATGTTCATATTCCATACCCCATTTTCTGTCTGCACCCTACCATTCTGCCCAACGACAGGCCAACCCAACTCTGTGTCCCTTACTTCTTCTGTTTGACCAAATTTCAGGCATCCTGCCCTACTGTATCCTAGAACCCGTGTACTTTCTGATATGACACAGTTTTAGCAGTAACTCTCTATCTTGAGAGCTGTAGGCTTCTGGTCTGTGGACCTGTAATGGTGACCACACCCCTTTGGGTGTGGTTTTAGATGGATGGAAGTGGAAAGAGAGGAGCTTGAAGAGTGGCTTTCCTTTGTGCACTCTTTCTGGTGGGCCAGCAGATCTGGTAGGAAGCACAGGGAAATGCTTCTGTGGTTCTTTGTATTTCTCTGTGTAATTGTTCCCCAATAAACACCCATTTATCATTTATCTTGGGTTCAGTGAGATCATTACATCCTCCCCTTCAATTGGCACCCAATGTGTGCTTGGGTAGGTCCCTGCGACCACCATGTGGCTGGCTGTACAGCCCGCGGCTTTTGCATTTTGTTCTGGTTGCTGAGTTTGCTGCACAGTTAGTTCTGTGACCTGTCCTAGGAAAAGCCAGTACTTCGCTGTGCTCTTTGCCTGCTGTGGATTTGTGGAGGCGTGCCTGTGGAAAGTAGCCCAAAGCTTTGAGTCACAGCGGTGTTTATTTCCACATAATTTGCCCACCTGGCTAGCTCAGTTAGTAGAGCATTGGTGTGCCATTTTGTTACGAGCACTGTTTCCTGCTAGCCTGGTCCTACAACTGTGTCAGCTCCAAATGAACACTCAGAGATTTATATTAATATAATTCTGTTGGCCACTGACTAGGGCTTCTTATTGGCTAGCTCTGCCTTAATTATTAACCCATAACTATTAATCTATGTGTATCTACATGATCTTCTCTTACCAGAGAACACCTGAATTGCATCCTCTCTTCCAGGGAATCACATGACAACTCCTCTCTGCCTACACTTCCCAGAATCCTCCTTGTCTCCTAGTCCCACCTATCATTCTGCCTCATTGGCCAAACAGTGCTTTATTTATTAACCAATAAGAGAGACATATTTACAGAATGACATCTCCCATCAGAGGTTTAACTGGGTTCCTCAACTTCTGTCACACCCTAGATGGCCTGTATGATCACCCTGGCCTGTCCTCAGTGACAAACCTGACACACTGGTTTAGGCAAAATCTCCCCAACTCCTGACATTTCTTTCTAATCCTCCTCCCCATCCCCCTTTTCTCCTTCTCTTCCTCTTCCTCCTCTACCTCCTCATTCTCTTCCCTTTCTTCTCTCTCTCTCTCTCTCTCTCTCTCTCTCTCTCTCATGTGTGTATGTGTGGTATGGTATGAACTTGTTTGTTTAGGTGCGCATGTTTGTGCAAGCATAGGAGGAAGTCAACACTGGATGTCTTCCTAGATTACTTTCCACCTTGTTTTTGAGACAGGTCACTCTGTGGTTGGTCTCCAGCTTCTTGTTTTGACTAGACTGGCTGATCAGCAAGCTGTCAGTGTCTGTCTGTCTCTGCCCTTCAGTGCTGAGGTTATAGGTATGCACAAATGTCCAGAGATTACGTGAGTGCAGAGCATCCAAGCTCAGGTCATCCTCATGCACGTCTAGCAAGCCCTTCACTCGCTGACCCACCTCCTCAGGCCCTCTTGGTAATTCCCCATCTTCCCACTTGTTCATGCTATATATAGGGTTGATGGGTCCTGGTTGCCAAGGTTCACCCTGAGCGGAGGAACAGTTAAGTTAGGCTCAGATTTGTTGACCCACAGACATCGAGGTAATAAATATTGTTGGGTGTTTGTTCTGTTACCCAACACTTCCAGTGTTGGAGTGCAGTTTAAAAGAGTGGCGGGATGGGGTTACTTGAAAAGATAACTGAATAAGGAGAGAGGGAGCAATGGGGCCCTGGGGCTTGTGTGATTTGGAGATGCATTTTGAAGAGTTCTGAGGAGATAGGGTGACTGGAATGGATTAAAAGGGATGAGCAAGGGAGAGGAAGAAGGGGAGGTCCATTAGCATTCCTGCTTCACCTTGAAATTGGAATCTTTAGGAGTTTGGGCAAGTGAACAATTCAGGCATCCAGATGGGTTGAGTGGGGAGTGGGTAGCAGTAGAAGTGACAGAGATATGAGATTTACTTTAAAAGGAGACCTCAGAGTACACCATAGGGGTGTGACGGAAGAGGTTCATTTTACATTAAAGTAAAAAGTGATGGCAGGCAGGTTTAGGAGAGTCCTGGATATTGGGGTTCATAGGGGCCCAGGGAGCCTATCTAGCCTTGATGTAGAAGATGAAGGAGTCAGAGAACCTGGAGAGTCTTTAGACTGTGGCTAAAGGGAGGCTTGGAGGATGATATGGAGTAAATACCAGAAGGGAGAAGAAGATGAGGGCCTTGGTACCTAGAATTTGGGGGAGGATGCTAATTCAAGGAAAATGACTAAATAGCCAGTGAGAGCCATCATGAATTCAGATACAGTTAGATGCCCTGAGGGTGTCATGGAGCCTTGCAGAAAGTTCAAGGGGTAAATCCAAACAGATAGACTCTATCTTTGGAGCAGTTTTGCCATCAAGAGGAGCAAAGCAATGAGGTGCAGCTGAAGGGAAGGGACAGGCATTGGGTGTTCAAAGACAGGAAATGGCAGTGTCTTTGAAGGCTAACAAAAAGACCTTATGGAACAGCGGGACACACAGAGCTCAGAAGTGGGGGAGGACCATGGGAACAGAGTCCCTGGAGGTCAAGGAAAAAGACTAACTTGTGCTGGCTGTGAAATCAGGGCATCTGGACCTCAGGAAGCTCTTGAGGAGACACAGGTGCCTCAGGCCTGGACATGTTTTGGGGGACACAGGTGGCCCAGGCCTGGACATCTTGACAAAGTGTATTTTCATTTTTTCTTTGGCCTCCTGGGAAAGGTATTATTGTATTCATCATTGCAAATGTGTTAAAGGGGTGTTTTCCACAAGCTCAGGGATAAGTGAGTCATCCTTTCCCAAGGCTGAGGATGGTGTGGAGCATGGAAATGCCACACATGGGGCAACAGCAGCAGAAGCATCTGCATCCAGAGCCTGGGTGCTGTGATGGGCGCCATCCCCAAATATGGTGGCTTTGCATAGGTGAGAGCAAAGCAGGAGGCCTCTGGTCTGTGTCCTCAGTTTACCACACTCTCCTCCTCTCTCCCACCATCCCCTGCAGATCAGGTTGCTTCAGGAAAGCAGCCCAGATTTTGAGCCAGGAGTTGGTCCCCAGCCACAAGTTTGAGCCTCAGCCAGGGTTTGATGTTTGTTAAGAGATGAAAAGGGGCCAGGCTTTATCGAGAGAGACTATCTGGGGTCTGAGTTCACTGCGGGGTCTCAGGAACTAGATAGCATCAGTTCAGCTGCCTGGCGGATGTGAAAGGAGGTGGTGGCAGTATGCACTGGGCCCCTAACCTCAGGCTGGCCACCCAGGGCTCCTGGGAGCACAGAAGATGGAGAACAGGTTGAATGACCTAGGAGGAAATGAACAGTTTGATGGCCTCCAGCAACTTCCACCAGCCCCAGAGGATAGCTGTGCTATGAGCAGGGCTTGACAGGCAGCAACTGGAGGTTGGATCTCCCACCCTCCCATTTGGTCAGCATGGCAATCAGACTTGCTATGTCCCCAAGGGAGTGTGAACTCCCAGCTGGACCCACAGCTGGCTCCTCCCATTTCTAACTGCGTCTCAGCAGGTGGGCTTCTTTATGGGTGGACCCCCCACCCTGAGAAATGAGCAGGGACATACTGATGAACTTATGCTGAGAAGTATTTGGAGAACTCCATGCCCCACTCCCACTACCAATCTCTCAGATTTCTTAATTGGATCAAGAAAATAGGAGTCCATTCTACAGGGATACTCCCAATCTCCTTTGCCTTGCAATCTGCACTATTGAAGCCAAAGTTTGCCCATATTCCTCGCTTTTCTTAAACCCACTGTAGGCAAATTATACAGGCTTAGTAAAAGAGGCTCATAGCAGCTAGGTGCCAGTTAGCTGGGAGATTTTGGGAAGGCTTGTTCTCTTGACAAAGAACCAAGTATAGCTGGCATTTCCAGGTCCTCTCCATCTCTTTTCTTCTTACATTGAAGATGGCCATGATGGTAGCAGAAGCTGCGTCACCCACATAGGGACTACGAGGAGAACATGTGCAGGAAAAGTTAGGTACTTTCTAAGACAACGCTCTGACTGGCCAAACTGCAGACTCCGGTCCTACAGCTATCTACAGCCTGCTTGCATGCAGTCTCGCTATGAATGGCAGCGAAACCTTTTTTGTTTAAGCTGCTTTTCTTGGAACTCTTGCAGCTGAAAGCATTCCTAGCTGAGGCATCCCACCACAGCAAACTGCCCGCCAGTTTCAGAGAGGGAAGGGAAACCCTGGCTTCATTCCCGTTATATCCCGAGACAAGAAGACAGGATGCTGGCTACTACTACAGAAAATGAACACACAAACACCCCAACCCACGCACTTGGTATATTACTAGTTTGCTCTTACCATCAAAGCTATGGTGGACACTTTATCTGTACTGGCAACGAGGCACAGAGGGATCGGACACAGTCCAGGTTGAAATCTGTGGGGCAGATGTGATTTCAGATAGTCTATGGCACGCTTGGTTCTTCTAATCAACACATACCTGTCTCCATCTATGAGATTAGTAGGCAGTAAAGCACAATCCAGCCACACCTGCACGTCTTGTCCTGCGGCTGCCTCATGGTGATCACACTCTTCTTTCCCATGGACAACTCGGGAAAGCCAGGATAAAAGAAGAGAGTGATGGTGGAGGTTAGGAAGACCCTGCAGGCCTTAGACAGCTGGGACAGTGGGAAGATCACTGTGACATCTGTTCAGGGCATCTCCGGTGAACATGGCCAAAATATGTTCTGCCTTCTCCCTTTGTTATGAAACTAGATTCGCCTGCTTCTGATGAACATTCTCCTCACATTTAATACTGCTCTAGTATATTTCAATAGGGTTGGGTGATTTTTGTGGGCTGGGTAAGTTGGCTGCCTCTCTTGGCCTATTATCTCTTCATACTTGAAAAATTATAGAGGAAATAGATGGCTATTATACAATCTTCAAGCAGTAGAAAAAATCATCCTCAATGAGGTAATCCAGAAAGATAAATATGATATGTATCCACTTATATGAGGATATTAGCTGTTAAGTAAATGATAACCAAGCTATGATCTGTAGACCCAGAGAGTTTGGGTATAGAGGAAGGGACTGGGGGGGGTACATGGATCTCCCTGAGAGGGGGAAATACTGGGACAAGGGGGACTAGGAAGATCAAGTGGGGAGGTGAGGGAATGTGGGGAGATACAGCTAGAATTGGTGGGCATTTAAGGGGGTGGTATGGGAACTTAGCATAGTGGAAGCTTCCAAAAATATATGAAGGTGATCCTTTTTCCCCCTATTTTTTATTTAAATTAGAGACAAGCTTGTTTCACATGTCAATTCCAGTTCCCTCTCCCTCCCCTCCTCCCCTGACCCCCACTAACTCCCTATCTCGTTCCTCTTCTGCTCCCCAGGGAGGGTGAGGCCTTCCATGGGGGATCTTCAAAGTTTGTTATATCCTTTGAAGCAAGGTTTAGGCCCTCCCCCATGTGTCTAGGCTGAGAGAGTATCCCTCTATGTGGAATGGGCTCCCAAAGTCCACTTGTATGCTAGGGATAAATACAGATCCACTACCAGAAGCCCCATAGATTGCCGAGGCCTCCTCATTGATGCCCACATTCAGGGGGTCTGGATCAGTCCTATGCTCGTTGCCCAGCTATCAGTCTGGAGTCCATGAGCTCCCCCTTGTTCTGGTAAGCTGTTTCTCCAGCCTAGTCTTGACCCCTTTTCTCATGACTCCTCCCTCTCTGCAACTGGATTCCAGGAGTTCAGTTCAGTGTTTAGCTATTGGTCTCTGCTTCTATTTCCATCAGCTGCTGGATGAAGATTCTAGGATGGCATATAAGGTAGTCACCAATCTCATTCTCTGGGAAGGACATTTAAGGTAACCTCTCCATGATTGCTTAGATTGTTAGTTGGTGTCATCCTTGTAGGTCTCTGGACATTTCCCTAGTGCCAGATTTCTCTTTAAACCTATAATGTCTCCCTCTATTATGGTATCTCTCATCCTGCTCTCCTCTATTCTTCCCCCAACTCAACCTTCTTGCTCCCTCCTCGTCTCCCCTTCTCTTTCTCCTAGCTCCCTCTCCCTTGCCCCCATGTTCCAAATTTGCTCAGGAGATCTTGTCCCTTCCCCTTCTCCATGAAGGTGATCCTAATGAAGTCTTCAAATAATGGGAAAGAGAGAGAGTCCTGGCTGGCCACCTCCTGTTACCAAACGAAGCTCCCACTACTGGGTCTGGGTTATATCCAATTGATTTGTTGGCTAACGGTGTCCCATGAAAATCCCCCAAACAACTCAGGTTATTGCCAGACAGTAGGTTTAGCTAAAACAAAACAAAACAAAACAAAACAAAAAACCCAAAAAACTAACAGCAAAGTACCATTGCTGAAGACAACAACCACAAAACTCATTGAACATTAAGAAGTCAAGCTGGTGTCTAAATAAAAACTTCACCCTTATGTTCTAGTGTCTTTAGTGTGGGAGGCTACCAAAAGGGAAATGTAAGCACCAACCCAACCACAAACCCTTTGATCTACACTCTGTCCTGACTGACTGAAAATGTGCTAGGGCAATGGTGGCACAAAGCTTTTGGAAGTAACCAACCAATGTCTGATTTGACTTAAGGTCCACCCCTTGAAATGGAGCCCTTACCCTACACTGCTTGGGTGACCAAAAACCAGAGACTAGATAGCTCACAGAGATCCAGGGTAAAATCAAATACTACAGTCTTTAAAAATCATAGAGATAATGTCAGGTGGTGGTGGCTCACACCTTTAATCCCAGCACTTGGAAGGCAGAGGCAGGTGGATTATGTGAATTTGAGGTCAGCCTGGTCTACAGAGCAAGTTTCCAGGGCAGCCTCCAAAGCTACAGGGAAACCCTGTCTTGAAAAACTTTAAAAAATTATAGAGATAAAATGACTCCTAATGACATTCAGTTGTACTCATAGATCAGTACCTTATTCAATCATCATCAGAGAAGCTTCCTCTTGCAGCAGAAGGGAACAAATACAGAGACCCACAGCCAGATAATGTGCAGAGAGAGAGAGAGAGACAGAGAGACAGAGAGACAGAGAGAGAGATACAGAGAGAGACAGACAGAGATACAGAGAGAGATACAGAGAGAGATACAGAGAGAGATACAGAGAGAGACGGACAGACAGACAGACAGACAGACAGAAAGACCTAGATATACTTTGAAACACTCAGACTTAAATTGGAGATCTCCATCAAATCCCTCTCCTCAGAGTTCAGGGAACCCTGCAGAAGAGGAGGCAGAAAAAGTGTAAGAGTCAGAGGGGATGGAGGACAACAGGGAAACAAGACCTTCTAAACCAACTGAGCAAAGTTTATATGAACTCAGAGACTGAAGCCGCAAACACAGGACCTGCACAGGTCTGCACCAGGTCCTCTGCACATATATGTGATGGCTTCAAGTGTAGTGTTTTCTGTGGAACTCCTGGGAGTGTGAATGAGTGGGTATTTGATTCTTGAGCCTTCCTTTGTGCTCTTCTCCTTCTGTTGGTTTGCCTTGTCCAACTTAGATGTGATGATCTTGTTTTATCTTATTATATTTCACTTTGTTAGGTTTGGTTGGCATCTCTTAGAAACCTATTCCTTTCTAATGAGTGGATCCAGATGGGGTGGGAAGTGGGGAGGAACTGGGAAGAGTAGAGGGAGGGAAGACTGAAATCAGGATATAATTATGAGAAAAGAATCTATTTTCTAAAAGTATATAAAATAAACCTGCAAGTTCTGTTTTGATGCTGCAAACTCTGCATCATGACCCCTCCACCCCTCAACCCCTCCACCCCCACAATCTCAGAGGAATGGCATTGCTTGTGAGATCTGAGAGCACCTGCCAAGGCTTTCCAATATAGTAACATGTTTATAGAACATGTACAAATGCACCCACCTGTGTGCCACATGCATGTTTTATTTTAAATATACAAGACAAGATTACATGCACTGGTATGTAAATTGCTTCTTATATCTTAATAATTCTTGATCTTGAATGTGACACATCATTTTCAGTATATCCCTAGTAAGAGAGACTGTGATAGATGCCATACGATTTTCAATGTGTTGCTGTTTGTGTTGAAAAGTTTATTCTAAGCAGTGCCAGTGTGCAAGTCTCCATGCGGCAGCATTTGGTGAGTGTGGAAGAGTGTATTGCATACATATATGAACTTGTTAAAAAATAAATAAATCTTTTTAAATTTTCAGATAATTGTAGATTCACATATAATTGTTACAAATAATATGTTATCCTTATGCCCTTTACCCAGATTCTCCCATTGGAAAATCTGACAAATCTATAGGATACTGAAGAGAGAGGCCAGCAGCTACCTACTGTCTGCTGCTCACTTGCAGTCCTGTTGTGAATAACAAAGTAGAAATGACTTTTCCAGGCTGCAAGAATCACTACTGTGGCCCTCATCCATTTCTCTGCTCAAATTCCTCTTTTTATAATTTTTCTATTTTAAGAAGCATTATACAGTGTGCAGTTTGGGGGACTGACTATTACTTAGTCCAGTTGCTCCCTGTGTAATAGTTTGCTACTTTTTTTACTGTGGAGAACCATGGTCCATGGTGTGATGCAGCCATTTGTTCAACCGTTTGCCTCAGGAAGACATGTAGGTTCTTTCCATTGTTTTTCTGTTATAAAAAATTATGATTTTTTACATGTAGGTCTTTATATAAATGGTGAGCATTCAGCTTTTCTAGGATAACAATTTTTATTCACATTGACAAGTGCAGGTTTACTTTTTATTTTGTTTTTTGAGACAGGGTCTCACAACCTAGCCCTGGATGGCCTGGAACTCCCTATGTAGACCAGGCTGGCCTTGAACTCACAGAGATCCACTTTCCCCAGCCTCCTGAGTGCTGGGTTTAAAGCATGTGCCACTGTGCCTGGTCCCCTTAATTTTTTAAAGCAACTGTCATGTTCTCCAGAGTGACTTAACCATTTCCCAGCCTGACTGGCAATGTATGAACAACCCTGCCTCTCCACATCCTTGTCTGCATTTGGTGGTGTCGCGTTTAGCTTCTCTAATGGCGATACCTCTCTGGGGCTTTCATTTATATTTTCCTCACAGTCTTTGCTGTGATTAGGATCTTCCCTGACAAGGCCCATGTGTTGAAGATTGGCAGCCGATGATGACACTGGGAGGTAATGGAACCTCTTAGGGCCAGGGACACGGAAGAAGGAAGTTGAACGGTTTCCAGTTTGGAAACCCTAGCTCTTTTTTATACTTCTCAAATGCTGAACACAATCAGTGTTAGTTTTGTTCTAGTCATCAAGCCAAATCTAGTGAAACTAGGAGGAAAAGGAAAATTGTTACATTTAACCTCTTCCTTTCTCCCTCCTTTTCTTTCTTTCTTTCTTTCTTTCTTTCTTTCTTTCTTTCTTTCTTTCTTTCTTTCTTTCTTTCTTTCTGTATTCTCTCTCTCTCTCTCTCTCTCTCTCTCTCTCTCTCTCTCTCTCTCTCTCTCTCTCTCTCTCTCTCTCTCTCTCTCTCTCTCTCTCTCTCTCTCTCTCTCTCTCTCTCTCTCTGTCTCTCTCTCTCTTTCTTATTTTAGGTTTGGAGACAGGGTTTCTCTCTGTAGTCCTGGCTGTCCTGGAACTCGCTCTGCAGACCAGGCTGGCCTTGAGTGCTGAGATCAAAACATGTGCCACCACTGGCCAGCTACCTATTCTTTTTCTTACTGAATTCTTTCCTTCCTCATATCCCAAGGCTTATTGTTCTCTTTCTGTTTGGAAAAATTCTCCCAGCCATTCTTTTAGCCTGGTACTGGGCAACAGTCTCCTACTTTTCCTTCATTTGAGAATGAGGCTAAGAAGGATGTACACTGGGTATCACTGAGTACCAAATTTTGACTTGACAAATTTTTGCTTTCAAGGTTTGAAAAACATTGTGCCAATTCCCTGGTACATAATTCTGAAGAAAAAGCTGCTGTCATTGAAGGGTAATTTCTCTCTTGCTGCTTTTAGGAGTTTTCCTTTGTCTTCATATTTCACACATTTAATTTCAATGTGTCTTGGAATGGATTTATCTGATTTTATTCTGCTTACTGTTTACTCAATGTCTTGAATCTACAAACTGACATCACTTCAAATATGGGAACTGTATAACTTTTACCCCATTTGAGTACTTTTCTAGCTGAATATTTTTCTCTTTTCCTTTTGGAAACTTCTTAAAATTTATACCTATAAAAAAGAGTTTAAATGATGTTGTCACGCAGTGTAACGGACAATCCCACAACTAGACTCATATGCTACCAAATAAAACCCTAATCCCAAGAATGCGTTACATTTTGGGGGGACTGTTTGCCAAAAGGACCAGATAGATCCATCCCATCCAAGCATTACAGGTTATTACCGATGTTATTGGTTACCCTCCACAGCCTGACAGTAAGATCCTCTTGCTGAAGACAACACACACTTCTGTCATAGACAAGGGGAATTAAGCAGGTACTCAGCTGGAAGCTTCACCCCTACTGATGATTAGCATCCATCGTACTGGAATGTGCTGTACATGCACAAAGAAGAAAAACAATCCTCAACCTCACCCAGCTATGAACCCTGTGAGTTTTAACAGTGACCTGCTTGCAAAATATGCCCATTGGTGTAATAGTGGCCTAAATAGTAAAGGTGAAACCCACCACTTTCTGGTGGAATTTAAGGTCTGCTCCATGAGATGGAACACACACCTGATATTGTTAATGAGGCCAGTGTCATGAAATTAGATAGGTCATGGGCTCAGGGGAAAACCTACTACTTTTATTCTGCTAAATGGACATAGTAATAAAACAACTCTTAATGATATATCCCATAGATCAGTGCATTACTCAGCCCTCATCAGTGAAGTTGATGGTAATTAATAGAGACTCACAAGAGAACAATGTGCAAATAGTTCAGAATTATGGGATGTCTTTACCACATACCTCCCCTTAAGGCTCAGGGATCTGAATGAAAGAGGTGAAAGACTGTTAGGGCTGGAGGTGGTGGATGATTCCAAGGAAACTTGTCTTCCAGATACAACAGGGGTGATGTACATATGAATTCACAAAGCCCGTGACTGCATGCACAAGACTGCACAAGTTCAAGCCAGACAGGATTCCAGCACTGAGGAGGGGAAGTGGGCACATTCCCATCCAGTCAAGAAACTATTTGTAATTGTTAGCTTCTAGAAGAGGAAAAATGAGTTTTCTTCAGTGGACTGAATTGTATATAACAACACTTCAAGACAGGTCCCATACCCAAGAGTAGTTGGCCAACACAAACCAGACTCCATTTTTTTGAGACAGGGTTTTTCTCTGTAGCTTTGGAGCCTGTCCTGGAACTCACTCTGTAGACCAGGCTGGCCTCGAACTCACAAAGATCCACCTGCCTCTGCCTCCTGAGTGCTGGGATTAAAGGCATGCACCACCACCGCCCGGCCCAGATTCCATGTTTGTTTTGTGTGTGTGTGTGTGTGCGCGCACTTTTGTTGTTGTTGTCTTAGATTTTTTTTTTATGAACAAGAAAGAAAATGAAGTCAGGTGAGTAGGAAGGGGTGGGGGCGGGGCTGGAGGGTGGGATCTGGGAGTAGTTGGGGAAGGGAAAAGAACATTATCAAAATATATTGTATGAAATTCTCTAAAATTTTTGAATTAGAAATTTTAAAAAATTTAAAATTTATATTATTAATTCTCGGAGAATTTCATGCATGAATACATTGTATTTTGATCCTACTCACTGACACTCCTCCCCTGTCTCCTCCAAGATCTGCCAATCCTCCTCCAACTTCATGTTCTCTTTTTTAATAACCCATCAGCACAGTTTGTCCTGCTGTATTCTCATGGATGTGGAGTCATTCACTGGAGAATGGTCAGCTTAGCAAAAGCTTACTCCAGCTGCCACCAACTATCGACAGCTGCTCAGTTACTGGTAGGAGCCCCTGAGCTTTCCTCTCTTCCATACAGAAATGTTGACTGGCTTCATCCAGTGCAGGTCTTGTTCAGGCAACCACAGCTGCTGTGAGTTCATGAGTGCAGTGATTCTGTCATGTACAGAAGGGAGTATTTTACTCTTGTCCTCCCCAATTCCTAGTACTTAAATTTCTGTTCTTGATGGCCCCTGAGCTGTAAAATAAGGGAATATGGTATAGATGTCTCATTTGTGGTTGAGCACACCACACTTATTTTCTATGCTTTAAGTAGTTATGAGTTTCTGTGTTAACCATAATCCACTGCACAATGATGTTTTTCCAATGAGATCCAAGAACTGAATGAATTTATGAGTAAACCGATACAGATTTAGAGGGTAGTTCGATATATGTCAATTTAGCAAATAATAATAGTAGGTTCATTCCTAGGGCCTATGAGCTCCCCAAGCAAGGATTCGTGGCCAGACTTGCATTATTAGGCATGTGTTTCTCCCTGTGGAACAGTCCTTAAATTAAATCAAAAGGTCATCAATTACCTTTATAACATTTGTGTCACTATTGCACCCATGGACACATATTGTCATATGGGGCATCATTGTAGCACAGATTTACATAGCTGAATAAGACTGCTGATGACTTTCCCCCTATGTACATAGGAAGGTGGTTGTACCAGTTTTCAACCTTACCAACAGTGATAAAGATTCCACTTCCCCCACACCCTCACCCGAATTTGTTGTCAGTTATCCCTTAATCTTAACCATTCTGACTTAGTTAGGTGAAAACTCAAAGGAGTTTTAATTTGTATTCCTTGATGTCAAAGATGGTGAACACTTTCTGAAATATGTCATAGCTATTTGTATTTCTTTTGAGACTCTGTTCAGGTCCATAGTCAATTTTTAATTGAATTGTCTTTTTTCTTGACATTCAGGGTGCTTTGGTTTTGATTCAGTTCTTTGTATGTTTTAGACACTAATTCTCCATCAGATATACAGCCAGCAAAGATTTTTTTCCCTCCATTCTGTTGGGTACTTACACAGTCAGTTAACAGTTTGTTCTGTGGTATGGAAATTTTTTAATTTCATGAGGTCTCATGTGTTGATAGATTTCTGGTTCTGTGTGACTGAAGTCACACTCACAGTCATTACCTGAGCCTTAATCATTTTCAGTATGTCGTACTAACATCTACTTTTTATTTTATATGTATGAATGTTTCCCTTCACGTGTGTATGTGTAGTGTGAACTTGGAATGTTCACGAAGTCCAGAAGAGGTCATCAAGTCCCCCAGAACTGAAGTTATAGATGATGTGAGCCACCATGTGGGTGCTGGGACCAGAATCCAGGATCTCTGGAAGAGCAGTCAGTGCCCTGAACTGCTGAGTCATCTCCCCAGCCTCCGTATGTCTTATGGTTGTCATTAATCTATAGGAAGGCTACTAATTAGGGTAAACTGCCATTTTGATTAAAATGTTTATCAGCTCTAGCAGTTTCTGGTTGGAGTCTTCGGGTCTGTCATGATAGGATCATTTTATCTGCAAATAGGGATTCTTTGACTTTCTTTCCTATTTGTATCCTTTTATTTCCTTCTCTTTTTTATTGATCTAACTGGGACTCTAAGCACTATAGTGAATAGGAGTGATGAAAGAGTCTTTGTCTCATTTTAACTTTTCTTCACTTAACATGATGGAAGCTATCAGTTTTTCATGAATATTTTTTATTATATTGAAATGTGTCCCTTCTACCCATAGTCTCTCTTTTATCATAAAGGGATATCTGATTTCTGTTAAAGGCCTTTCTCTGCATCAATCAAAATGATCACATGACTTTCATCCTTGAGTCCATTGATGGTGAATTGTGATTATTAACTTATTTATGTTGAACCATCCCTGCATCCCTGGAATGAAGCCAACTTGATCACAGTGAATGGTATTTTGGATGTGTTCTTGAATTCAATTTGCAAGTATGCTATTGAGAAATTGGAATCCGTGTTCATAAACCTCTCCACAAAGTGCCATCTGGGATTCCTCTCTGGCTTCACGTCCTGCTGCCTCCCCCCCCCTCCCACCCCAGTTTATCTGTGTCAGCCGCACAGGCTGGCTGTAGCAGCTGCATCTTCACTGCAGACTACCTGAACTTCCCTTGTTTCCTGGCTGAGATTCATTTCCTTTTCATCCACAGAATTTGCTTCCCCATATTCATTAGCTCTGAACTGAACAGAGGACTCCCTAATCACTGCTTAAAACCCCAAACTGCTCCAGCCCTTGCTTGTTCTCTCTTTGCTTTGTTTCTAAAGCACTGACTACCATTGACACTATGCAATTTATTTACTGACGCCCATTACTTTCTGGTTTTCCCTCAGGATATGTATTCATGAAGGTGGGGAATTTTTGTTTATTCACTGTTGCATCTCCAACATCTTGAACAGTGCCAAGGATATGGTAAGTCCTCCCTCCAAAAAAAAAATCAAATCAATGAATTAAACTTTTTGTATGATTACATTATCGAAAGCTGCCAAGTCTGTTGTATTTTTTCTGGCAGTTATTCTTAAATTTGAGTTCAAGTGGTTGCATTATTTTTCTCTCCAGAACTCTAGCGAGCACCTGTGTTTCCGTCTATTAGAAATGCTGCCACTATCGTGCCAGTCGTCTGCGTTTCTCCTTTGCAGCTTCCTCCCATGCTGCAGTGATCTGGGTCTGGGATTTGAATTTCACATCTCCTGTCATTCAACCAATATTTACAGAATCTCTACTGACTCTCTGGGCCGTTTCAGCAATTAAAATCGACTTAAATGCAGTGTGTTACCCAGTGGTACCCAGGTATCACCATCCTACAGCTGAATTTGCTCATCTGCAATAAGAAGATGACTACAGACAGCGGTTGGACCATACACATAAAACAGAACTCTGGCCCACAATTGGAAGCAACCAGCACGAGACACAGAACTTCTGTTGTAAGCAGCCCATGCTGTAAGTGCTCCAGGAAGCTAATCTTCCATCTCTAGGAAGCAGCATAAAAACCTGGGTGATAATTGACCCCAAACAGCCAACCTTGATAAATAACTGACAGATTTTCTAAGCCCCTCCACATCCTACTTAGGAGTAACCAGCAAAATCCTAACCCCCCCAGCCCTCCCCAGTCCACACATACCTTGTTTCTAGTCAGCTGCCTCCAGTCTCCTCAGGGCACAAAGGAAGCCTCCCTTTTGTCTACATAAAGATGTCACCCCATCCCACACTGCCAGCCTCAAAGTCCCTGCAAAGCAGATGATGGCAGTGGCCATCTCCTGTGTTATAACAAACTCTCCGGCAAAGAGGGTTTTCTTTCTTACTTAGTTTCTCTTTGTTCAATTTCCACACCACGGGTGCGAATCTGTGTGCATTACCCTATCTCCAGTTCAAGGCTTTCTGAACAACAGACAAATGCTCTACTGCTGAGCCCAGTGTGTATAGCTTTTCTCTGTAAGAGTAGCTGTGTTTACTGAGCAGGGGTGAAGATGGATGAAGCTATAGATATTGGTGGTTGTTGGATCTGGTGATGATAGGTGGAAGTTCATTTTATTGCTCTTTTTCTTGTCCGTATGTCCGGACCCCCTCCCAATAATAAGTATTAAAAATTACATTTCTCTTACACTGCATTTTCTGTTGGGATCCATGTTTTCGTATTGCTGGAACTGATTCACTTCTTCATTGGAAAGCGAGGGGCTGAACATGTCTTGTGTTGATCTGCTTTGGGAACTAGGGCAGTGAATAGGATAGGAAATGTTGCTGTTAGGAGTGAGTGAGTGGGTGACTGGCAGGGAAGCCAGACTCTAGTGGCCTCTGCTACTGACACCGTGGCCTATGGAAAGCTCTCTTTTTGTTTAACTAGATTTGCCTGCCTTTTCCAAATTACAGGCAACAAATGAGCTGCTTTAATAATTTGAAACGATGATTTTATTTAAAAAGATATGGAAATACATAATTAGACATAGAGCATGTACCCAGCATAGGTGAGGCTCTGGGTTTGATCCACAACATGGCAATGAATGCATAAATGAATAAAATTCAAAGGACACTTTGCAGTTCAAACTGAGGAACACTTGATGTTTAAGCAAGGCATCACCCATCCAGGCAGAACCAGTGTCCCTCTGACTAGCGTGGTGAGCTAGCACAGGAGGAACCTATGGGTGTCTGCTGGGATACATGGTAACTGGGAATGCCCATTAATTTATCTCCCTTTGGGCCTATAATCTTCTTGACCTCAGGGTCTCTCCTTGTTCCTGCTCTATCCCATTTTTCTTCTTCTAAAATGACCAAAAGAAATACAACTCACCATTTAGGTGAGAGAAAAAATTCATCTCCCCATCAGAAAAATCAATTAGGCAGTGGAGAATTTTATTAGTCAATCATGTAAAAGTAATTAAAAATATTGATTGATGGGGTGGCTGTGGCTGAGGGCTGCTGCTGTTCCAGCAGTGGGTGGGTAGACACACATGGACCACTGGGGAGGAATTGAGAATAAGGGCTTTTAAATCATTCCCCAATGTGTCTATTCCAAGGTCAAGTGGGGACACGTGAGACAAGGGACTCAGCTGATTCTGGAGCCTCATTCTTGTGTGAAAAGTGAGTCCTGGACATATAGGGTCCTCGTGTGGATTGGATGAGACAGTGCGTGCAGTGAGCAGCTCAGTGTCTGCTCATGGCAGTGGGGGCTATGGGGACTCTGGCTTCCGGGTCTAGCTTGGCCTGAGGCCTTGGGCTGAGTGCAATAGAAGGTCGCTTGGGCCCTGTGTCTCTCATTGTAGGGACTCTCCCCGGTGAAAGTCTGACATGAAGGGAATAGCTTTGTAACTCAACTTTGCTTTACAGCTCACCAGCTTGGGATCAGAAAAGGAAAACAGCCCCGAAATACTGATGCTGTACCTCTTGCTGCAGTTTGACCAATAAAGTGGATTTTGTTTCTGAAACTGCACATTGGGCTGGGTGTGGTGGGAACCAGTTGTCTCTGCTTTATCTACACTAGCAGATTGGGGAACACATTTTTTTTTTTTATGTTCCTCTCCAGGAACCTTAGGCTTCTTTATAGCATGGTAGCTAGGTACCAAGGGTGGTCCTCTTGAATAAGAGAGACCCAGGCAGAAACTGAAAATCTTTATCTAGCCCAGCCTCTGATTCCATTGAGTATTGCTTCCTTCCACAGATTTCTGGTAATTCAGACAGCAGCAAGGACTCTACCCACCTGTTAGCCTCTGGTGTTCATGGCACCCCGCTGTGGCTGCAGAGTTCACCATTGGCTAGCTACTGGCTGATTCGCTGTGTCCATTACTTTTTACATCTGTGACCCAATACCAGTAGAACTACTTAAGGAATGCATATTTTGGCCCGTGGTTTCAGCCCATGGTCACAGGGAGGCAGAATACCATGGTGGCAGAAGCATGCGGCGAGGTCACTCATCTTAAGGCAGACAGGAAGTTGAGATAGGTGGGGAGGGCCACACTCTGAGTGTGGTAGAACTGAATCTGCTTCTGAATTCTAAACCTTAGTGCATCCAGGTACCCAGATACAGGGGGAGTGTAGGTGCTCATGGCCTACTGCTTCTGAATTCTAAACCTTAGTGCATCCAGGTACCCAGATACTCAGATCTGTTTGTTTCATGAGCCTCAACTCCTGCCCCCAAACCCAGCAGGACCCAGGCCCACAGTCCGGCATAAGGACACAAGTACTTCCCTACTGCTGGGTTTAGCAGGGCCCTCGGGTTAGGAAACAAACACGGAGCTCAGGAAACAAAAAGCTGATGCTCCAAGAAGGTAGGCCTCTGAGGGGTATGTGGGGGCTGTCCAGGAAGTGTCTGCTATCATCCACCCACTCTGTCCCCTTACCTGAAGATCTTCTGGAGGGAATCCTTATCTGATGTGACTTCAGTTCCTGTGGTGGTTTGAATTTGAATACCCCAATAGGCTCATATGTTGAATACTTGGACCCAGTTGGTGGACCTGTTTGGGAAGGCGTGGCCTTACTGGAGGAGGTGTGCCACTGAGGGTGGCCTTTGAGGTCTCAAGAGCCCATGCAATTCCACTTAGCTATCTTTGTTTCATACTTGTGGGTGAGGTTGTAAGCTCTCTCTGCTGATTCAGTGCCATGCCTGGCCGCCTGCTTCCACGCTCATGCCATGGTGGTCATGGACTCGCTCTCTGGATCTGTAAGCCCCAATAAACTCCTTCTTCTACAAGTGCCTTGGTCATGGTGTTTCATCACAATAGAAAAGTAACTGAGACAGTCCCTTTGAGACCTGGGACAGACACACGACATCCAGACCCAGGGTACATCTGCTTCTTTCTTCCTGGGGCTCCTGTATCTCCAGTTCAGTCATCATGACCCTAAATGCTCCCATATTGAGAGGCTCTGGGCTTGCTTTCTGGTATGATTTTTCCCAAAGTCACCTCCAGGGTTGCTCGCAGGCTGTTCATGCTCCATAAAACTTGCTATTTGTTTAGACTAGCTGACATTTCCACAGGCTTTTATTAAAGAAAATATCCTGGGGAGAAGGCAGGATGTTTGCACAGAGCTTATGCCCTCTGCCTCTGGCCCCCGGTGCTGTAGAGCAGGTGAGAGGGAGCAGAGACTTCAACAGAAACCAGTGATAGCATGGAGAGCCTGTATATTCTAGGATGTGGCTTCCTTCTTCTTTTGTCCTGAAAAGGGGTGTGGGCAGCCACACTGCTTCACCAGACACAGAGACTTGGGAACCCCCAACCCCAGGTGAAGGAATCCTCCAGGTCTCTGTTTGGCCAGAAACTAGTTCATGAGGGGCAAAGCAGAGGGTAAGTTGAGACCCGCTCCCAGCCTGCTCCTGGTGCTTTGGCTCCAAAGCAGAGGTGTAGGATTCCTGGTCTGAGTGCCAGCTCTGTAGGTAGGCTGCGTGTTAGTCTGTATTTGGCACTGGTGTTTTGTATCTTTTTCTCCCCTTCAGGTGTTTGTGTCAGCTTCTTCACCTTGACAGCCAGGGAGGGGTGTGGCTGTAGAGAGATGCCATTTTGAACTGACAATCTTAACTGCTGTTTGGGATCCATGTTAGCTGCATCCTTCCTCAAATATCTTTGGCCAGACTCACCTGAGATATTCTTTCTCTGCCCTCCCATGGGCTCTTCTCACACCCATTACCTTTACAGGGGTTTTCAGGGATGGGTGAACCACTCGCCTCCCTTGGCCATGATATGTACTCTGAAGAAGGGCAACCGTGTTCACTTCCCTTGGCCCTTGCTGTGGGTGTTCACCAGAGAAGACCGCTTGGACATAGGTTTAAGTTAATAGAAAGTTTTATTAGTTGGCTGGTGACTACACTGGGTGTTCAGGATCCCAGTGTAGCCTCAGGCTCTTCTAAGGTGAGCTTTTAAGCACAAAAGCATGTTCTGGGTTGACTCACTTCAGTTAACAAGAAAAGTTAGCCAGAAGCAGGAATACAGAAGCCAAAAGGCAAGGTTGGTACATTTTGAGACTTTCCCAGAACTATGGACTTTGATGGGTTAAGCCTTTGTTTCGGCAGATGGTGCTATGTATCGACTAAGTCTTATAGTTTTAGTGGTACTTCCATCTTGGAGTCAGTTGTGCTAAGGGTCTTGGGCCCTATTACATTCCCCTCTGGTCTTAGGGCCATTTGTTGACAACTAGGTCAGCAGCCTAGCAACGAAGGACGCAATTTGTAGGGGAAGCCAAATAGTCTCTAGGAAGGCCAAGATTTTTTAATGTCTCTTTTCCCCAGATGTGAGAAGTCCTCTTTCTCTATAGATCACACAGTGGGCATAGCTGGTTGTAAAAGTATACCAAGTGACAGCCCATGTTTATGGTGGTGAACTTTCCTTTTCCCCATCTGAGAGCCTGGGTCAGATCATTCAGTTCTGCTCTCTTTGTTGAGGTACCTGGCTTGGACCCAAATCATTTCGGTTAATGTAGCTCCCACATAGCTGGGTGTCATCTTTCATCTCCTGACAGTCATAGGCGAGCACCATCAGGTAAGAGGGTAGCCGAATTGATCGTGGTGGGTTTCTCAAACCAGACTCAAGAAACGGCCAGAAGCAGGGCCTGGTACTGGATCACAGTCATTAGACTGCCAGCATTCTAGCACTCCCCAGAGGAGGAGCTCAACTGTGCCATGGTGTGTTGTGAGTATGAGATCTTGTTTGCTTTCTTCCATTAAACGAGCAGTAGCTGCCATAGCTCTTAGACTGGTGGCCTAGCCTGTGGTTACAGGGTCCAATAATCAGAGGCCGTTTTCATGGCCCCAAAGTTTGAGTTAAAACCTCTTTTGTCTGGAAATTCTAGAACTGGAGCAGAAGTTAGAACTGTTTTTAAAACCTCAAATGCCTTTTGTTTAGTCTCAATACAGATTAGGGGCTCAGTGCCACTCTTTGTGCTAGAGCCTTGCTATTCTGACATCCAGAGGCAGCAGTATCCAGCTGCACCTAGGAACTGGAGCCTGTCTCTTAGTCTTTGGCACTGGAATTTGGAGGATGGCAGCAATCCTACTCTGACACAGGCTCCTTTCAGCTGGTAGCCAAGATATAGGTAACCTTCTCTAAAGTTGGGCTTTCTTAGCCTACATTTTTTTTGTCCAAGGGCTGTAATTGCAGAATCAGTTCTTCAGTGGTCCTTTTATAATCTATTTTCCCAGGAAATCTCTGATGTAAGGGCTGGAAGTCTGCATTTAGTGTCTTTAAATCCTGGGGCAACCTGGCCCAGGTATGTTGCCCACTGTAACCTCCCACTGGTCTGTCCATTTAGAAGAAGGGATTATTGACTCACCTCTACCAATGGAGGGCTGAAGAATGCATCTTTCAGGTGCAAGACAGTGTGCACCCGTTTCTCTGTAAGAACCAGACTCATGAGAAACAGAGGCCCTGGATTTCTTCACAGGCAGGAGAGGTGTATTCCAGGTGACTGGCAGGGCACTAGGATGCTTGTCTCTCCAATCCAGGCAAAATGGACTGCAATTTTCTCTTTTGCTTCAGGGTGTTTAATACCTTTGGTTTCCAGGGTCTCTGTGTATTGTTTAGTCTGGTTAGAGGTAGCTGAATTGGTTAGTTGAACAATCATAGGAGCTTAGTGTTGGGCCAGTCCTAGAGGGTTGGTTTCTGCCCATATCTCTGGGAATCTCTGTTGTCGATTTGAGAGATAGTCCAACCATATCTTTTGATTGGATGCAGAACTTTTAGCTAGGAGATATTCCTCTGATACAGGGTAAGACACCAAAATTTTATTGGCTGTCTGCAAGTCTAACTGCATCTCATCATCAGAGAAGGGGACAGTTCCAGTTTACTCAGAAGGTCTCGTCCCAATCAGTTCTCTACTGTTAAACACCTGTGAGCTATCTCCAGCAACTGGGACCTGCTTACATTTTTAATTTTTTTTAACTTTTATAACTTTTTTTCTAATATTAGGGATGACTGGGTAACAAAGGAAATCTTTTTGTTGTTGTTGTTGTTTTTTGTTTTTACGAGACAGGGTTTCTCTGTATTGTTTTGGAGGCTGTCGGTCCAGCCCAGCCTCGAACTCACAGAGATCTGCCTGCCTGTGCCTCCCGAGTGCTGGGATTAAAGGCGTGCGCCACCACCGCCCGGCAACAAAGGAAATCTTTTAGCAGTTATTTTTAATATTTCTAAGAAGTACCTAATGAATCACTTAACATCTGCTTTGTCAGTGTTGGACAGAAGGTAAAATCCATTCTGTCCAGGCTGTGTTATCTGGAGGCAACTCCTTCTGCCCAGCCCAGGGGCAGTTTGTCTGTTTTTATTTTTGTTGTTTTAGAGAATGGTAGCTTTTACTGGTTAAAAATGAGACATAAATCATGAAAGAGAAAAGAGTGGAACTTTCTCTTTTCCTTCAGGCACTGCCCAGAGGAATGTTTCCCCTTCCCTTGGGCTGCTTAGAACAGAGATGGGACAGAGCTGAGGGGATGCTCACCTTGGGGAACTATCCCTCCCCCCCCCCCCCCGTGTGCATTCTGCTTAGATGGCAGGGGTCCTGGATGAAAGGCTCAGTCCCTCCCAACCTCCACACAGGGACACAGGGACCAACTCTGACCATGAGCAGGAGTTCAAGCAACAAAACAAGCAAGCACTTCTGTTCCCAGAGTGGGACAGGTGGAGTTATTTGGATTTCCCTGGGTCACCTGGCAGAATCAAAAGGATTTGTGTCCCCAGTAGGAGGGGTAACAAACAGGTCCTAAGCCAGGGGGTTCTCACACCAGAGAAAGCCACTGGTCAATATAGGAAAACAGAACTGACATAAACTCATAGAAAGACACACGGAGACACATATGTGCACACAGAGAGACACAGTAAAGGCAACCAAGGATGGCCACCACACATTCACACACCTAAACAAGCAGAAGGAGCCAGTGATGTCTCATAGGAATTCTGGACACTGGATCAGTAGCTGTGTCGAACCTCTCCCATGTGTACAAATGGAAGACGCCTTAACCTGACTTACTTTGGAGGTGACAGACTAACAATTTTCTAATTTGTTTCCTTTGGGGGTGGAAGTGTCGGATCCCTTGAAGTGGTAGGCAGTGACTGACCAAAGGAAGCCCTAGGGACCTGGAACATCTCAGGTTGCACATTGTAGGAAGTCCCCTGACCACTGCATTCCTTATTTCACATGGCTCTGAGACCCCTAGTGTCTTGAGGGCTGGCTTCTTAGATCTCACTGGGTCCTCCAGAAATGTTGTGTAGTATTATTAGAGAAGACTGCTTGGACACCAGTTTAAGCCAATAGAAAGTCTTTATTAGCCAGTCTGCAACTATACTAGGTGTTCAGGATCCCAGTGTAGCTCCAAGACTTTCTTAGGTTAGGTTTTTAAGTACAAAAAATACCCATATCCTGGATTGACATACTTCAGTTAACAAGAACACTTAGCCAGAAGTGGAAATACAGAAACTAAAAAGCAAGGTTAATACATTTTGAGGCTTTCTCGGAACTATGGACTTTGTTGGATTAGGCTTTTGCTTTGTCAGGTGGTGCTGTTTACAGCCTGAATGGTACTTCCATCATAGAGTCAGTTGTGCTAAGGTCCAGGGACTACTAAGGTATGAGGAGGATTCACTCTGTTCAGGTTCTTCCTTCCAGAATAACACCATGGACTCACCATCACATCTTTTTGGGATTGGGTAACCAGTTCTACACAGAGGGACCTAGAGAGAACCCAAGTCCTGTTACTGGTTGTTGTTCTGAGTCTCTTACATGAACACAGTCTCTTACACGGACACTTCAGGGAGCCTGCTGTGTACCTTGAGCCTCCCAGGGCAGTCAGCCGACACTTCCATCTCTTTACAGTGACTGTCAAACAGCAGAAGCCAGGTTCTCCAATCAGGCCTGGCGTGAGGAAGGACCAGGAACACAGAAGTAGAAAAGATAGCTAACTGGACAGTCTTGAAAAGAAAGGTCCATTCAGCATGCCCATCTTGCTCAGTCTCAGCATGAAAAGCCTAAGATTGTGGCTGATTTGGCCTTGATTAAATCTCACCACAGGCCTGGCATGTGCACTGAGGTAAACTGATGGGCTCAAGCAGCATGTCTGTGTAAACACCCCTACACACTCTCCACTCTGGCTTTCACCAGCAATACACAAAGGACATCTCCATTTAATTGGCACAAGGCTTATGTTGGGACTGACTGCTGACAGGATTTCTCGGCACCAAGTTCTGCTATGAGAGAGCTGCATGTTTCACATGTCTACAGATCTCGGAGACTGAAACCTTCCAGGATTGCTCCCACCTCATTCCAGAGAGTTCCCTATGAGTTGGCAGCAGATCTAAGCAGCCAACCTTGTCCTTCAATTCTTAGGTTCTTTCTGTACAGAGGAACCACAGGAGTCTCTGGAACAGGGGAGAAGCTGGGTAGGTGGCAGAGTGGCCGATCTGGAGCCCCTCTTATAGCAACGCCCAGTGTGCCTAGGGACTCATGCCTCTACCCTCCTAGGTGAGGTCTAGAGAGAACTGTCCATAGAGGCGGGCTGAGAGCCAGGAGGAAAGAGGTCCAAAGACACATACCTGGGCAGGGGGTTCCAAAATGAAGTCACAGGTCCTGAACCTGTAGAGAGAGGCTGCTTCTTTGGGTTGCCCAAGGGTGGAGCCAGAACTCTAGGAAGAGAGGATGAAGATACTTCTAAGGGAAGAGGTCTTTGTAAAATCATCTGCCCTCCCCCAGAAGTACTGAGGAATCCCACCCCACACTGTGGGTGTGACTGAGGCCCGTGTAGCTCCTGATTAGGGCACACAAGCTGCAAGAATTTAGCTTGTATCAGTAGGATGAACTGATTGCACAGAGCTTGAAGTGGGCCCTGTTTCTTCTCTGAGGTACTATTCATGTGTGCACAGGAGCAGTAGTCCTGATCAAGACTAGCTCCCCAAAGCCCTGGGACATAGCCAGGCCAACCATTTAGGGTCCCCCTGGCTGTGGAGCAGCGGCTGGAGAGGGCATAGGAACAGGGGAAGGTCAGGTGTCTTAAAACTGGGGCGTCCACTCTCAACACTTGGTGGTCTCAGTCCTGAGAGGGGCCTGTTGTGTTTCAATGGGAGTCATCTCATTTTTTTGCACCAGTCCAGCTCCATTGACGCCCAATAGGCCCCTCCCGGAGTTGCCTTTCCCCTCACTAAGCACACGCCGGTCATGCACAGTCCCCCTCCTCTGCCTTCCAGCCACCTCTGCCCCTATTGCCACTTGCTCCCCCAGTACAGTATGGCTGTCACCCCTACCACAGAAGGTCTCTTTCCTGAGCTCAGCAGCTTTGTCAGCCCCCTGTCCTTGGGACCCTTCACCTCTGTCTGCCTTCACTGGCCTTGTGCTTTTCTTTTTTCTTCCCACATCAGCCGAGTGACAGGCTGACTCTGCCCTTCCCATGCAGACCTTCCTGGGACTTCCTGCAGCCAGAATCCCCATGCCTGGGGGTGGCCCCTATTTCTGCACCACTTCTTTTTTTTTTAAGATTAAGGGCAATTTTATTAGAGTTTGAGAAGAAACAACAGAGCAGGCAAGTTGTAAATCTCAGGCAGCTGCCAGGAGGAGGGAGATGGAAAGGAAGAAGGTCATGCATTCAAGAAAGCAGGCAGGTTCAGGCGTGGAAGCTGGAAGCAGTCATGGGGAGTCAGGGGGAGCAGCTTCAGAGCATAAGTGGGGAAACCCAAAGTATCAGGGAAAGCACGCTTAAACTTTGCCAGCATCTGAAAGAAAAGGAGATAGAAAGAATGAAAATACGTTACTTCATTTTTAATGTGCTAACAGTCAGAAAAGTGGGCAGGCTGCACAGTCCTACATCTGCAAACGACTGAGTCCAGCAGGTCCTTCTTGGCGGCCCTGTTTCTCTTGCCAGTTGTTTCCTGCCCTGGGCTTTCCTGGTCCCTCCTCTCCTCACTGGTCTTGTTGCCCAGCCTCAGCTAGAAAGGCTTCCTTCCAGAAAGGCTTCCCTGGAGGAATGGTCCTTTCTCCTGCTGCTCCTTTACATTGTGTGAGACTTTTCCTAGGGATGTGAACAAACACCTCCTCACTCTAGACAGGACACTGACAACAGACAAGAGACATGATTCTACCCAAGTCCACACGGTGAACCAATGAGTACACTGGAGATACTTACAGTACTATGAGTGAGGAGTTACTTACAGGAGTACAAACAACTTTTCATCACGGAAAAGCTCACCACAGCATGGGAAATGGTTCATGAAAGCTATAATCCTGGAGCTCTCTGTATAATTTGCAGGCAACTCAACAGATCAGAGGGTCTCCTCTCTTCCCAGCAGTCCTTTTTGTTTTTGTAACCTTGAGTAAATGAGAGACCTTGTGAATCTTGTAAGCTTCAGGGACTCTGTGAGACTTGTGTAGTTGTTAGGCCTTGATGACCTGGAGGATGTATTTCAATCTAGAACCATGACTCTCAAGGAGCATCCCACCCCCAGGATGAAATGGAGGATATTATCTTGTGGACTTGCTTGTTCTCAGCCACATACTTGCGTATCCTTGGGTTGGTACTTCACCTCATCTCACTCAGCAGGCTGGCTGATATTTGAGTGCAAGGATCCTCTGATCATGGACACTCTTGCTTGTACTCTACACTCAAGACATTCTTCCCATCACCAGTGCTGATGTGGCCCATCATACCAAATCCTAGAAGCCTCATGCCCCAGGCCAGGGGCTCTGAGTGGAGAAACAACTCCTACTAAAGGCCTCTGCTCAGAATCAGTTTACAAACACTGGCCTCAGAATGGCCCATCCCTGGGCCAGTTGCCCATGATACCTGGCTGTTCTCCAGCTGTGGTGAACATCTGCGGCAGCCGAGCCTGGCCTGTAGATCTGCCACATGTGCTCTGTCTCAAACCCTCCACTAGGGACATTCAGGATGATGTGAGTTTCACACTGCAGTTTCCTGTGATGTAATTAGCTCCCAGGAGCCTAGGGAGGTGGAGGTTCCTGCAGATGTGTGCATATGACTGTGCAACTCATCGCCAGGGACCTTGAGGTCTGCACAGAGATGACCAGGATTTACTTCGCTATTTTAAAGAGACAGTATCATGGGATGCCTTAGTGCTGTGGGAACTCCAAGGCTCAGCTTCTAGAGGCACGACCCTAACTAGTAGCTTGAGCTCTGTAGTGTCTCAGGCAGTTTACAGTAAAAGTGTTGTGGAAAGATTTGTGGTAGAACTGGAGTTTTAGGACAACAGTCAGCAGCTCCATCAGGCGAGCACAACTGCAGTCCCAGGAACCAAGTAAGAGAGGAGCCAGAGCAAAGAGTCAAGAGGGAAATTTAACCAATGTGTGCATTTGGGAGAAGAGCAAACGAGTCACGTGATCCTAGGTTCATCTTCGAGATACTGACACAAGCTTCACGTTAGAGGAGTAATTGGTGTAAGAGGCGAGATGTCTGCATAACGAGTCAGACCCAGTCAAGGCCTCGTCTGGTTGATCACTGTCTCAGTTCTAATTCTGTGGTGTAGTCTGAAGAAGACTTCAGCTATTGAGAGAACATGTTGGTCTTCATGGTTCCTAGGATCTAGGGCGCAACTTCATCACCATGAATAATTGCCTATCTGAGTGGAGTGCACTGGTAGTCCGTCCTGAGACTCTCTGCTATTCCTGGAATCCAATGCTATTGTGGGTTTCATACAATGACCTTTAGGCACCGCTTGGAGATCTGGAAAAAGACACTGTGAAAGCTGATGACAAGATGTCCTAGTTATTCTTTGTGTGTAAATAGGTGACATGTCATTGGGTTTGGGGTCAAAATTCCTCGAGTTACTAACAGGCCTGCACACAAAGGTGAAAAAGTTACCCAAAGGAAAGGGCACATGAGAAAGGAGGATAACCAGGCCTGTATCCTACTTTCAGTTATTTATGGGCCCAAGTGAGGAACCGAGGTTTTTTTTGTTTGTTTGTTTGTTTGTTTGTTTGTTTTAGCACTTTCTAAGTATTTGATATAACGATATGGACTGAAATGCACAGCAAGTGGTCAGGGCGGGGCCACCCAGAGTGAGCTCAGCAGAGGTGCCACTGAAGAGTGGGGTGTGGTTCATGTGGCAAGGACAGAGGGATGGGAGGAGGCCAGAAGCCCAGCTGTGTATGGGAAGAGCAGGAGCTAAGGGAAAGGCAGGCAGGAGCGGCCAGGAGCAACTCTCCTCAGTGCCCTGGCAGGCAACCACATCCAGAATGCTCAGTTTGTTGAAGGACCATCCTCTCTGTGTCAAGACCTTAGACGAGTAGGAACCCTCCATTGGGTGGCCTGCTCTTTCCTGGATGATTAGGTCCTGTGGTCAGGGACGCCTACGTGGAAGCAAGAGAGACAGCAACTCCATAAACTGATCTGAGCCATGCTCAGGCCTGGGCCACTGACAGGGCTCACCCGAGAGACTCGCCTTCTATCCCAGAGCTCTCCTGTCAAGGGCTGTGCAGGAGCCTCAAGGGGTCTCCGGCAGCTGGAGAGGAGCAGGTGCTGTGGTCCCTCACTATTGCCATGGGGATTGTACACCAGCCCCAGGGATAGTGGTTGTCGCTCTGCAGTCCCTGGGTAGGTCACAAGAGCTTCTTAGGACTACTGAGGTTTGGCCAGGGGGCAATACCTGTCATCATCAACTGTCTTCTTGGTCCATGCTCGGCAGGACTGTTCATCTGCCACTACCTCCTCCAGGAAGGCCAGCATGGGAACAGATGCCAGCCGCACATGCATCCCCAGGTGGCCTCGATTCCATTCAGTAGCTGGCAGGAAAGGCCCTCTCACTACCTTGTGCCATAGGTGGCAGTAACCTGGTACCAGCCTGTCACTTGTCTTGCCAAAATATCACCGGTGCTACCAGACCTCAGGGCCACAAGAAGTCCCAGTAGCAGTGCTGTGTGAAAGCATGAAAGTGGCAAAGGGAAACGAACAATAAAACGGGTGAGATCAGGTTATTTTGTCCTCCGTGTCCTTGTGATACTGACTCTGCCTCGAGCTGAGCTGGCACCTCTCAGTAATGACTCCAGAGAACAGCTTGTCCTCTTAAACGTAGGGGACCAAACACTGAGCCCTAGCTCTGCAGTCTGCACCAGACAGGCCCTTTCTGGCTCTGGCGGGGGCCATGGCCAAGCCTGCTTTCTCTAACACAGTGGCTTCTTCTCTGAACCAGGGCACACTCCCACTCCCAGAGCTGTTTCCCATTCTGAGTGGTTTTCTTGCTTCCTTTTCAAGCTGGGAATAACCCGAGGGACGACACCGAATCTCTTAGTTACTTTCCTATTGCTGTCATGAGGCACTGTGACCAAGGAAACCGTGAAAGAAGGTGTTTAATCAGGCTTACAGTTTCAGAGGGTTAAGATCCACAGTGCAGCATGGGAGCAAGCAGCAGATGTGTTGACTGGAACAGCTGAGAAGTCACATCTGGATCCACAAGTAGGAGGCAGAGAGACGGCACTGGGGATGGTGTGTTTTGAAACTTCAAATCTTGCTCGCAGTGGCACGTCTCCTCCCACAAGTCCGTACCTCCTAGTTTTTTTCAAACAGTTAAACCAAGCATTTAAACACACCAGTCTGTGGGGACTGTCATCATTCAAACCATCGCATCAACTGCTCTGGTCTCCTAGGTGTTCTTGTCATCCAGGACAGGAACTGAGAAGGCGGTGTCCCCAACCCTATGTTCTCCTCAGCAAAGGCTTATTTCCCTGAGAGTTATACAACCAAGGTTCCATGGAGCGTGACCCAGACATGTCTTCTACAGGATAGCTTTGCTTGGCGAAACTCCTTGAGATCCAGGTATGACTGCCCATGAGAAGCTTGCTCCCCTCTGTTTACACCATACGATACTACGTATGAACTGTGTCCTCTCTGCTCACAGATCTGATGCCCCAGGACTCCTGCACAGAAGGCCTGTTCCCACTCAGGGAGAGCAAAGACTCCAGGGAGGGCCTGTCGGTTCTCCGGGAAGTGATCAGTGCCCTTCTGTTTTATATACAGTCCCCAGCCCGTGGCCTCCGTAATTCTTATGCGGCTCATTTTCTTAGCCTTAGTATGGGCTGTCCTTTGTCTGCACTGCGCCTTCTGCATGGACGGCCAGTCCCCTTCACATCCATGAGCGCGCTCTGGCTGCGAGTTTCTCGCCTTTCTGGGAGAGAGGTAGCCTGTGTCCGTACTCTCCTTTCACCTGTATACTGCCTTTTGATCTTCCAACAGTATTCCTCTAGGTAGGGGCTGTGGCTTACCACACCCCTTTTAGCTCATTCTCTAGGATGAATTATGTCCTAGCTTCGTTTCTGTGACTGTGATACGATTATCTCAACAAAAATCATCTAAAAGAGAAATAGTTTAATTTGCTCACAATTTCAAGTTATGGTCTATCATTTCAAGGAAGTCACAGTATCAAGCGTTTGAGACAGACAATTATATCATACATATCCACATTTGTGAGTTGAGAGAGAATGAATATGTACATGCTTCATGGACTTGGCACCCTCTCTAGTTCAAGAGCCTCTGCCTAGGGAATGATGCCACCCACAGAGGGCTGGCTGTCCCCATGTCAACTAACATAACCAAGGCAACGCCTAATCTAGACATACTCTACTGGACCTAGACAACTCTTGAGACTCTCTTTCTAGGTGATTCTTGTTTGTGTCAAATTGACAATTAAAACTAATGATCTTGAATGACAAGAGTGTAACTGAACAGGCAGCAGCTAAGTTCATCCTCTTCGATGCCCAAACTGTGTTAGCCTGTGAGGCCATAGACCTTGCAATGAGATTAGAATCTCAGATTTCATCTGCTGAGTCAAAGGCTTCTGGCACTGGCCTAGGGTAGCATGCAGATGTATGAAGACACAAGGGGCAAAGGACAAAGCCTGTATGCAGGTCCCCTTCTACCTGTGGGCCCGCGTGCCCTCATTTTCCATCCAGACTGCTTGTCCCTGTTCTGGACCTTCTTCTACAGCTTCGCTTGGCAATTCAATGCCACCACTCTGTGCCCTGGGCTAGCCAGCCATGTCACCCCCTGTAAAAGACTTAAGGAAGGGCTGGCAGCCAGCAACCTCCATGGAAGCCATGAGCTTGAACCAGGAGTAAGATAGTCACATGGTAGATGCCCCAGTATTACAAGCCACTTTCCAGTATGCTCTGACAGTGATAGAGGCCAGAGTTTCATGGAGTTTAGAACATTATTGCTTGTCGCATTTTTGGTGGACATTCATGCAAAAAGTTGAGAAAGTCTGTGAGCTTTGCCAGACTGGTGCTTCTCATGCATCTGGGGACCCTGTGCATGTCTGCTGAGAGATTCACTCCAGCCACTCCAGCTGGCTGTCCCCGGAGAGCCAGCCCCAGTGTATCCCCAGCCTCAGGCAGAGATCTGAGTGTCTGGGGAGTCCATCGCATACCCAGGAGTTCAGGCTTGCTTCCAGGGTGCCTCATTGCGGCCAGCCCCAGGCTTGGGCATCTTTCCCCAGGAAAGATTCTACCCAGAATCATCTTGGGGTCCTCAATTCTTTGCTGATTTCTGTTACCCTAACCCAGCTCAGAGTTTAACAATAAACTGAGATTTCAAAAAGTTATTATAGCACTAGTCATTGTAAATATAGTTCAATAAGTGAAAATGAGAGTACTCTAGGACATTGCCCTTCATAATGATAGGTCCCAAACCCATGTGGTGCAGTCAGTCCTCCATGTGGTGCAGGCAGTCCTCCATGTGGTGCAGGCAGTCCTCCATGTGGTGCAGTCAGTCCTCCATGTGATGCAGGCAGTCCTCCATGTGGTGCAGTCAGTCCTCCATGTGATGCAGGCAGTCCTCCATGTGGTGCAGTCAGTCCTCCATGTGGCATGGTCAGTCCTCCATGTGATGCAGGCAGTCCTCCATGTGGTGCAGCCAGTCCTCCATGTGGCATGGTCAGTCCTCCATGTGGTGCAGTCAGTCCTCCATGTGATGCAGGCAGTCCTCCATGTGGTGCAGTCATGTTTGCTGGTTCTTCGTTCTCAGAATCAGAATGTCTGGGAACTGGGTGGGGTATTGTGTCTGTCCTGAGTGTGTACAGACTCTTTCCTTGTCGTTAGTTCATAGACAATGCAGCACAACAAGTGTATTCACAGCATTTGCTGGCAAATACAAGGCACCTTAGAGTACACAGGAGGACCATACCTTAGTCATACCCAATGCTGCATGAACTGATGGAAAGAGTTGAGGATCCCAGGATTTTGGCATCTACAGGGGCCCTGGAGTGAACCCCCCCCAATACCAGGGGTTGACTGAACTGACACCCAGCACAGTGCTGTGCCTGAGAGAATCCTATTCTGCAACTGTGAAGGTGTGATTCTGGTGAAGTAAGGAAGTGCATTCCTTTGTGGGCTGGGCCTGCATCCTGTTCAGGGAGCATAAGGGTTCACTGGGGGTGGGGCACAGTGCTTCATGTCCTGACCTAAGTAAGTGATATGGGCTTTTGGACTTCGGGGAATTCGTGTACCTTTAGATGTGCACTCTACATGTGGTGTTTAGGAAGCAAAGCAATGAATGAGGCGACGGGGGGCTTATTCTACATGAGTCAAAGTGGAAGATCAGTGACGTAAAAATCAATGAAAAATACGGTCTATAAGAAACTTTAGTAACCGGGCAGTGGTTGCGCACGCCTTTAATCCTAGCACTTTGGAGGCAGACAGGTGGATCTCTGTGGGTTTGAGGCCAGTCTGGTCTACAGATCGAGTTCTGGGACAGCCAGGGCTACACAGAGTAAACAAAAAGAAACATGAGTAAAAAATTAAAACAAATCATTGAAAAGGTAATATGAATGGCCAATAAAATATATGAAACCAGGGACCAGTGAGATGGCTCAGTACGGAAAGACACTTGCTGCCAAATCTGAGGACCCAACTTTGATCTCTAGACAGACTCTTAAAAGATGTTTTCTGATGTCCACACGCATCTGTCACTTCCTACACTAATCAAATAAATGTTTTTTTAAGAAGAGAAATCAGCATTCAGCATCACTAATCATAGAAATTACAAAATAAAACTATAAAATACAGTTTCTAGGCCTGTCTGTTTGGGAAAAAAACATGTCTGATAATCCCCAGATGGATACATGAAGCCCAATGTGGACACTCAGGTCTGTGGTAGAATCAAGAGTAAATGAATTCAATCATCAGTTGCAGAAGCAGAGTGTGGAAATGTGTGACTTTGAAAGCACATTCCTGAAGCTGCTGAAACTCCTCTTGAGCTAGACCCTTGTATAGAACGAGGAAATCCAAGCCATAGTGACATGCCTCATGGTATCATTTATGTCACTATAGAAGTAGATGAATGAATAGTGAAATACTCCTGGCATGGAATCTGTGTGGACGGGTTAACACAGATGGACTAGATCTATACTATTAATGTGGTAAGCTCACAATCAAGTTTGAGACGAGGTGTTCATACACACACATGCCCTCTGTATCCGTGCCCTCTGTGTGTGTTCATGCATGTATGAGATCATGTGCAGTGAAACATGAATGTACAAACTGAATAAGCTTCTGGTCCATGCCATGCTCTGCTTCCAGGGAGGAGGGAAATCACATGACGTCCAAATCAGGAGGGAACATTATCTGTATTTTATTGCTTTTACACAATGTAAAATTTTCCAGACCACCAGATGTCAATATTATCAGTTCTGTGGGTATCTGAAATATGCTGGTATTGGTTATATTGTTCTCTACTTTTTTCTACAATGTTTAAACATTGTTTCTAAGAAGGAGAATTGAAGGGTTTTTAAGGATTTTGTTGTGCACAAAATCCTAGCATTTGGGAGGCTGAGGCAGCAAGATTGTGAGGTACAGGCCATCCTGGCCTGCATAGCAAGACCCTATCTTAAAAACCTAAATAAATAAACTGTGAGGTTTGCACCCCCCACCTCAGCCTCTTCCCATAGCATGTGTCATGGTGTACTGAGGCTCAGAGTCATTCCTCTGTGAAAAAACTCAAGGCATGGCAATTCAATTGCCACCACGGCAAACTGAGAACTTTGGCGTACTATCATACTTGTGTCTCATGACCCCAGAAATCACCGTGATAGAACTGAAAGCTGTCCACTTCCAGGTTCTGCTGGGTCTGGGCCCTACGCATCCATCCATCCTGGGCTCCTGTGGTCATGCCCCCTTAGAACGTTTGTTGGACACTGCATATCACTGAAGACAGAGGTCCCACCCAAGGTCACATCCTTCTTGTCAAGAAGCCAACTCCCTGATTGCAGCTGGCACATGATCTTAACGACTGTGACTCTCAGAGAAAAGTCATGAGGGATTCACCTGAAAAACACCTGTGATAAGCTCCCGTACCACTAATAGTTTTACAAACAGCTACAACTGCCTTTAGGAGAAAGGGGTTGACCTAAAAAGCGTATGGACAGGAAAAAGACACAGTCTGTCAAAACCAGCAGGAGTCCTACCGGGTGGATGTCCATGGTTTGCAAGCATGCCAGCCATCATCGGATCATCACCCAGAAAAGCCTGCAGCCACCAGACAGGGCGGCCTGAAGTCCTATGTAAGGTGATATGCCTGACCCAAAGTGAGGCTCACCCTCACAGAATCCCTGAATAACACTGGGTTCAGGAAGCCAGCAAGGGCACGGGAGGAAGGGTGATGCTTGGACAAGAACCCTTTTGCAGGGGGCAGGAGATGACTCCTGGTCTCACATGGTTGCAAAGAACAAGAAGTGTTAATTGTGTGGGTCAGGTCGCAGGCTGATCTATGTCCTTTTCCTGGAAAAGGAAGGGACAGTGAGGGGAATGGAGGCTACAGTGTACCGAATTGAACAAAACAAGAGACAACTTCTTTTTTTCTTCTTATTTTCTTTTTTTTTTGGATGTGTGTGTGGTTTGAACCTAGAGCCATGTGTGTGCTAAGCACTCTCTACCACTGAGTTGCATCCCTAGCCCCAAATAAAGGATTTTTAAACTGTCAAATTTGATGTGAATACAAAAGAAAATAGATCAATTTGAGGTGAGGACAGCTGTGACTTGCAGGTGCCAGGGAGGCTGCCTGGGGGTGCATAGAGCTGAGAGTTGCAGAACTGTGGGGCTGCTGTTTTCTAGCCCAAGCTAGCAGCTTCATAGACTCTGTGTGCATGTGCACTAGTATGGATATGTGTTTGCCCACATACATGTATTTATGTGCTCCTAGGTGCATGGCAAGCATATGCATATGTGGGATGCTTTCGTTTCTGAATATGTTTTAATGAATAGCCACTGGACGCAGGTCAGAGAGTCCCATAAGGTCCAAAGTTGGATTTTATAGCAAAAAAAAAAAACAAACAACAACAAAATAAATGCTACACGGGGCCATATTGGGACAACAGAAGGAATCTAATTGGAAGCAGTATTGACTCATCATTAAATTTCTTGGTTTGGGAGCTGCAGAGATGGCCGAGTTGTTGCTTTTGCATGACCTGAATTCGGTTCCCAGCACTCTTGCCTAGTTCCCAGCACCCATATGCAATTCCCGGCACCCCAGACAGGATGCTCATCTTCACTACAGCTTCAGGGGAATCCACTGCCCTCTTCTGGCCTCTGCAGGCACTGCACTCACTTGTACAAGCCCCCACCACAACACACACCCACAAATAACACACACGTTTTTAACATCCTGGTTTGATTATTATACTGAGTTCCCCAAAAGACAGTGAGTGCCCTTATCTTGTTACCAGCTGGCAAATCTAAGCAAAGTGTGTATTGAACTCATTGCTTTGTTCCTGAGAATTCTTTGTAGTTTGAGACTATTTTCAAAATGTAAAGCTTACAAAGTGAGTCTTTATCGTCGTGGCAATGCAATTTGTATCATTTACAAAGGGGAGAAGAAAGAGAATAATGAGGCTGAATGCTGAGGGATCCCCTTGACTGAACAGGAAGGGGTCCGGCCCTGTGACCCTGTGCCCCCATGGCTTTTGTTGGGTGTCTAAGCACATGTTCAAAAAGGTTTACAGGCCACGGAAGCACTGGAGTGTAAAATGGAAGGCAGAGGTCAACTGAAAATCAATTGTGTAGAAGGGAAGGCCAGCTGTGTGTCAGGGAGGCCTCCTTGGCAAGCTGGAGCCAGCCCTGGGGGTGGGGCCTACCCCTCTCCTGGGACTCCCCCTCCCCAGCCTGTATCCTAGGGGCAGTGGGGGAAGGGATGGCCACAGCATGAGGTTCAGGCTCAGCTGTCCAAAATCAAGAGTTGGAGCACTCAGCCACCGCCCCCCAAATTCCTCAGGTGAGTTAGTTCCATGAAGGGTTTGCAATGTCCTGATAAAAACAAATATGCACATATGTTTGAATAACAAATATATTGGTTACTCTGTATGCACACTAATATTCTTAGGTGAAAACCAACATTAAACAAAGTAAAAATAAATGGTGAAATTCATGCTGATGATTTAAATTTTTAATTTATCTTTTGTATAAGTTGATATTAAATAGCAACGGAAAACACTGTGACACAGAAGGAGATGACAAAAGAGGGAGAGTTTACTATGAAGCCTCAGATACCCTTGAAGGGTCCTATGCAGAGAACAGAGCATGCCCCCTCTCTGGGGTCTGCAGGAGTTAGGGGTACAAAAGGATTTGGTTCCTGTCGCCTCGTCTCCCCTACTGTACCCCCAGGGCTCTGCCTGCCCTTTCTTCACTCATCTACTGGGTTTAGAACTCCAGGTGGAAGATGGCCCTGCTGGTGTCTCTTGTCTACTTGACAGTGATGATTACAGGCTAAGTAGGTGGTGACAAAAGTGGCCCCCAGCTCCCTAGCCAGGTCAGGAATTCCCTGGCTCTTATCTCTGCTTCAATTCCTTCCCAGAGTGCCCCGAAGCTTCTCTCGGGAGACTCTAATACTTGGAAGATTTTGAGAGCCTCTGTGGGGATTCCAGTCAGGGCTCTCTTTGTAAATGTGAACCTTGTGACAAGGGAGCCATGTTCCAGGTTGGGGCTATGTAGTGGAAAGCTGAAAGGCCAGGAGTCAGTTCCCAAGGCAGTCGCAGCTGTAGTCACCACACTGAGCCCAAAGCAGTGAGTAGGAAGTCTTCAGGAGACCTAGTGTATAGTTCATATATCCACCCACTCTTTAGTCCTGTACCCACCATATGTCCAGCCACTGCCTCCCACCTGCTCCTCCACTATCCATCCACACGTTCATTCACACATCTACCCGCCCACCCACCACCCATTCATCCACTGCCCTCAGCCCACTCTACTATCCATTCACTCACTCATCATGCCCCTACCTACCGCTCATCCATTACTCATCTGCCCACCTGTCTACACACACCCCCTATCCATGTTACTCTACTTGAATCACCACAACAAAATACTGCAGTCTTGGTGGCTTAATCAAGGCATTTATTTTACACTTCTGGGAATGTAAGTCAAGGTGCTAATGAGGTTTTTGGGGAAGGCTCTCTTCTATTGCATGTGGTCCTCCTTTCCCTGGGTCCTATCATGATCTTTCTTTTGTTCATATGTAGAGAAAAAGATTCCTGGAGTCTGTTTCTCTTTTTATAAGGACACAAGGACTTATTGAATCCACCATTGTGATATCACTTAATCTTAGTTACCCTGGCCCAAATCTTTACCTCTAAATAAAATCATATTGAGACCTAGGGCCTCAATTTATGAATTTGAAAGAATCCAAAGTTCTAATCATCCACACAGCAGTAATCAATTTTCCTACTATTCATTCATTTTTTTCAACTTACCCATCTGTCTTTAACTTGTATTTTTCTAAATAGGTTTTTTAAAAATTAACTTTCTACTTTTCTTTTTTCTTATTTGGTGAGTGCCTTTAATCCCAGCACTCGGGAGGCAGAGGCAGGCAGATCTCTGTGAGTTCTAGACCAGCAACTACAAGAGCTAGTCCCAGAAAACCCAAAAGGTATTTTACACACAAATCTCCCTCTCTATCCTGACCTCCAGCTCTCCCTCACCTTCTCCCCACCCCCACCCCCATCCACTCCTCAGAGAGGGTGAGACCTCCCATGGGGAACAACAAAGTCTATCACTTGAGGAAGGATCTAGGCCCTCCCTAATTTATCTAGGCTGAGCAAGGTATTTCTCCATAGGGTTCTCCAAATAGCCAGTTAATGCACTAGAGATAAATATTAGATTCTGATGGGGGGGAGTCCTTCTGTGTATGTGCTTATCTTATTGGTTGTTGAATAAAGCACTGTTGGCCAGTAGGGAAGCAAGGTTGGTGGGATTAGGAGTCAAGGAGAATTCTAGGAAAGAGAGGCACTGAGTCACGATGTAGGATGTGGGAGACTTAAGAGGTCTGGAACCTTTCTCCAGTAAGAGACATGGAAATACTCAGATTAGCAATTATGGGTTAAATATTAAGTCAGAGCTAGCTGATAAGAAACTATAGTGAACGGCCAACAGCTTCATAATAATATAGTGTCTTGTGTGTTATTTGGGGGTTGAAACTCCAGTGGGGCCCAAGTGGCTGGCAGGAAGAACACACATTACAGGATTCATTGCCAGTGGCCTCATAGACTGTTGAAGCCCCTCCCCCCCCACTATCACCCACATTCAGAGGGCCTTCTTTGGTCTTTTATGCAGGTTCCCCAGCTGTCAGTCTGGAGTCAGTGAGCTCCCACTTGCTTGTGCTAGCTGTTTCTGTGGGTCATGGTCTTGACCCCTTTACTCTTATTGTTGTTCCTCCCTCTCTTGATTGGACTCTGGGAGCTCAGCCCAGTGCTTAGCTGTGAATCTCTGCATCTGCTTCCATCAGCTACTAGTTGAAGGTCCTGTGATGACAATTAAGGTAGTCATCAATCTGATTACAGGGGAAGGGCAGTTAAGGCACCCTCTCCACTATTGCTTAGCTTCTTAGCTGGGGTCATCCTTGTGGTTTCCTGGGAATTTTCCTAGTGCCAGGTTTCTTACTAATCCCATAAAGGCTCCCTCTATCATGGTATCTCTTTTCTTGCTCTCCCTCTCTGTCCTTCCTCCAACTCAACCTTCCCGATCCCTCATGTTCTCCTCTCCCCTCTCCGACTCTCTTTTCCACTCCCCTATCACCCTTACTCTCCCTCCATGCTCTCAATTTACTCAGGAGATCTTGTCTATTTCCCCTTCTGGGGTGGGGGCGGTGACGGGAGATCCATGTATGTCTCTTAAGGTCCTCCTTGTTTCCTGGCTTCTCTGGGGTTGTGGGCTATAGGCTGGTTATCCTTGCTTTATATCTAATATCTACTTATGAATGAGTATATACAGTGCTTGTCTTTCTATATCTGGGTTGCCTCACTCAAGATGGTTTTTTTTTCCTAGTTCCATTCATTTGCCTGAAAATTTTAAGATTTCATTGTTTCTTAGCGCTGAGTAGTACTCCACTGTGTAAATGTACCACATTTTCTTTATCCATTCTTTGGTTGAGGGACATCTAGGTTGTTTCCAGGTTCTGGCTATTATGAATAATGCTGCTATAAACATAGTTGAGCAAATGTCCTTGTGGTATGAGTATGAATCCTTTGGGTATATGCCCAAGTGTGATATTGCAGTATCTTGAGGTAAATTGATTTCCAGTTTTCTGAGAAACCACCATACTGATTTCCAAAGTGACTGTACAGGTTTGCCCTCCCACCAGCAATGGAGGAGTGTGACATCCTCTCCAGCATAAACTTTTTTGAGATGTAATCTCACTCTGTTGTCCAAGATGATCAAACTCATGGCAATCCTCCTGCTTCAATCTTCCTACTGCCAGGATTACAGGTATGTTAGTTATTTCTCCTTTTTGCTGTGATGTAATATTTTAGCAATGTATGTGAAAATGGTTTATTTTGGTTTCATTTGTGGTAGAGTCACTGGGGCAAGGAGTTTGAGGAAGGTGGTCATTTTGTATCTGAAAGTCAAGAAGAGAGTGATGGATATTAGTACTCAACTAAGTTTCTCTTTCCTATGCAGATCAGCACATGCAGTAGTGCTGCCCAGGGTCAGATGGGTTTTCTACCTCAGTTTACCTAATTTAGACAACCCCTCATGGGCATGTCTAGAGGTTTGTCTCCCAGGTTATTCTAGGTCCTGTCAAGTTGGAAATCAATACTAACTACTACATGGGCATGAGCCACGATGTCCCGTTTCCATTGTGCCTTTTCTTATCCACCCATCTGCCTGTCCATCCGTCCATCCATCCATCCATCCATCCATTCATCCATCCTCAAATATTGATTGAACATCCACTTTGCCTCAGTAATTTTCTAGATACAAGGGATACTTCAGCAAACCATCAATTCTATTTGTGAGATAAACATTACATAAATAAACACAAAAATAGTAATGCTAGTGTTCAGCAATAAATAATTAACACATTCGGCTCCAGCAGAGGACAGGACATGGATGAAAGTGGTACCCAGTAGGATCTTCAGAACCTCTCCTTGTGTTTTATCCAGTTGTACCAATGCCAGAGACTGACATGCCCAGACACCCCACTGCTCAGGCCTGAGACACTGGGAGCCATACAGTCACCAGGACTCTTAGTTCTGGTCCATAGTAGGATGTTGACTACTCCCAAAGGCCCCCTGTTAGAGGCTTAATCCCCAGAGTGGTGCTACTGGGATGTGGTAGAACATTTGAGAGGCCAGGCGGAGTGGGAGGTCCCTAGGTCCATGGAGAAACGCCGCCAAACTGGCGTGCCACACCCTAATTTCATGCCGCAGAGGCCCAAAGCCATGGAGCTGATCACACAGACTTCGACCTCCAGAACTGGAGCCATAACAACCCTTTTCTCTTTGTAAGGCAAGTGCCTTAGGCATTTTGTTATGGTAACAGCAAGCTGCAAAGCTGTGACTATGGAGCACAGTAAGTTTCCAGTCTCTGTTCTCCTTGGCCTCCTCTAAGCCTGGCCCATGTGATCACCATGCTCCTTGGGACTAATCTCTTGTCTCTATCTGCACTCCCAGTGGCTGCCACTCACAGAGCTTTATCGGGTGTGACATGGTGATGTCACTATTGGCATTAAAACTCTTCCTCTAGCCAAAATAAAATCCAGATCTATTGTTGGGACCCTGAAGGCCTGCTGCCAACTCCTTTGTGTTCTGGTTTCTCCCTAAGCCACTGCTGCAAGATGCTTCTCTTATATTTTTGGTTGTGAGCCTAGCCTTTAACGGCTGAGCCATCTCTCCAGCCCGCAAGATACTTCTCATTGCTGGGATATGTCAGCTCAGCCTCACCTCGGGGCTTTTGTGCTTGAAGTCACCTCTTTTTGGAACATGGTCCCTTTGACTCTGACATGGTTTCCCCGACTCATTCAGATCTCAGCTCATATGACCCTCATCAGAGATCTCTGGCCTTCTCACCTCAAGGACCCTGCCTTGTCACTGGCCATCTCAACAAGGAGAGGTGTGCCTGCCCAGCCAGGCTTCTGTCCGACTCCTGGGTCTTGGTCAATGCTGCTTGTCAGTTGCCCTCCATCTTAATCTTTGAGACAGGGTTTCTCTTAGATCTGCAACTCATTAGCAAGGCCAGGTGAGTTCACCAAAGACCTTTGTGGACCTTCTAGTCTCCACTTACCCAGTACTAGGGTGACAGGTGTCCACTGCCATGCCTAGCTTCCTATAGAGGTGTTGGGGATCTGAACTCAAGTCCCCGTGCTTGTGCGGAAGGCTCTTCAGCAACTGATTTAATTCCCTAACTCACTCAGAGCTTAATTTTGATTGATAACTTGATTAAATTGAGAAGAGCCTCAAGACCAGTAAAGCTTACCTCTGAATGCCTGTGAAAGTGTTTCCAGAGAGGTTGGGGAAAGAGGCAGCACTGTCCCCTTTGCTAGCACCCCCGATGGAATGAAAGGGGACTAAGAGAGCCCACAGAACCCAGTTCTCCCTCTCTGCCTCCCAAGTGATGTGCAAGATGTCTTCCCACGCGGTTGATGGGTTGGAACCTCTAAAACCATGACCTAAAGTAAATTCTTCCTTCTTGCAACTGTTTCTCTTTGGCATCTCTGGCCACAGTGATGAAAAGCCTCACTAACGCAGCAGGAAAAGCCAAGGCTGAGCGTGGAAGGATGGGGAGCAGGGTCAGTTTGGCCGAGTGGCCTGGATGCTGGATTTGCTGTCACCCATGAGAGACTAGAAGTGAACACAATCTCGGTGTCTCTGTGAGATACACACACACATGCACAAGCCCTCTCTCTCTCTCTCTCTCTCTCTCTCTCTCTCTCTCTCTCTCTCTCTCTCTCTCTCTCTCTCTCTCTCTCTCGATTTGGGGGAGGCACTCCTAGAACTCCTGTGATACACTGCCAGACTAGCAAGGTGGCCAGGAGTTTGGAGCAGGCAGGGAAGCTGGAGGAATGGAGTGAGGAAACCCAGATTTCTGACAGTGCATCAGGACCAGAATCTAAATGCCTCATTCGTGAATCCTCCCATGTCCTATATTATGGTTGAAAAGGTGCTGATTCCAAGCATCACCTTTGTATTAGGCAATCTCCCATGCTTTCACCCAGACCACCATGGTGATTAACTGGCCAAGGGCCATTGCAGGGGAGTGGTGATGACAGCAGCTTTGGAAACAGGCTTCCCATGTTCTCAGATCCTCTCGGGACCCTGAGTGTCTCTTTCCCTGTCCCTCCTACCTCCCTCACTGTGCTTCTAGAGAATCCTCAGCTCACAGCTGGTCTGCTTAGATCCTCTCTTGTTATGTAGATAGAAAACACCTCCTGACACCCCTTGCCCACAGCGTGGCAGGGTCCTGAGGTCCCCAGATACACTTGTAGGGCCCCATACCAAGACTCTCAAGCACACCCGCCCCCTGCCCCTGCTCCACCCCTGCCCTTGCTCTGACTCTGCAGTTGCACACTGTCCTGCAGCCTTGAGCAGTTTGCCAGGGTGTCTGGCAAATGCTTTGGTCCATTTGATGACTGTAACTGGCTCTGGTGCTGCAGGATGATGCTGAGACTGTCCATCAGGGAAAACAGGGATATCCAGATCCTTCCTCAGAGAAACCAGGGATGCTGAGACTGTCCATCAGAAAAAAATGAGATTATTTTTCAGGGTATCAGGGATGTTTAAAAACATCCGTCAGGGAAAACTAGGACTTGGGAGGGAACTTGGAGAAGTGTGGATTTGCAGAGATCTTCCTAAATGGCTCCAGTGTGACCCATGACTTCACTCGTTCTGGGAGTTTTGGATTTTAGAGAAGCCTCTACCAACACATTACTAAGTCAGCGTAATTCCTAACTGCATTCTAAACACTCGTCCTTAGCCCTCAGGTAAGTGCGGCTCTCACCTGCATCAAGGAAAGCGTATCTTTGCAGCAGACAGAGCCTATCACAGAAAGTCACAACCCATCAAAGTGCAGAGGACAACTGATGGTGGCTCCCAGCCCCACAGATACCTCTACAACACAGTTCCTGCTCTCAGGAGAGGGCTCAAAGATGGGGCAGAACGACCCTAAGAGCCAGCAGGGCAGGAAGTCTGCTGTGACGTCATGTCTTCTGGAAATGACTGGGGTGGGAGGGTGGAGGGGTGGGGGGAGCTCCAGCCAGTGGTTCTGTCTTCATGAGAACAGCGTTACTTCGGCTGGTCACTTGGCACTGCTCTAGGGATCACAACACCTTTCAGTGTCAGCATACTGAGGATAAAGGTCTTAGCACACTGAACTGTGAGAGATCCACTCCAATCTACCCAAGGACAGGAGGTTGAGGCATGTACTGTTTGATTTTCATAAATTTCCCATTTTCCACATGTTACCAATCTCTAATTTCATTTCATTGTGATTGGAGAAGATACTCTGTATAGCTTTAATTTTTAAAATTTTACTGAGATTTGTGTTGTGGCCTAACAGGTGGTCTATCTGGAGACTGATGTAGGCACACTGGAAAAAAAAATACATTGAAGTGCTATTGAGTGGGATCCCTAAAGGCATTTGCTAAGTCTGGTTGATTTATATGATTGTTCAAGTCTAATATTTTATGATTTTTGGCACAATTGTTCTACTTGCTTTTGAAAGTTGGGTGCTTTCTTACAGTACACTGTGTGATGACTGATCTTGATTATGAACTGGACACTATCTGAAATCGACCAAGCCTCCTGCCTGGGGGTGATTCTGTAAGGGCATTTCTAGGAAGAATTAATAGAAGGGAGAGGGTCTTTAAGGGGGGCAGGATCTTCCAACATGTGCCCCGGATGTAACTAAGCCCAGAGAAAAGGCAGTGCTGCTTCCTTGCCTTTCTTATTGCTAGGGAATGTTCATTGCTGCCGCTGCCGCTGCCACCACCCCGCAGTCTGCCACCACCATCCTTCACTGGTGACAGACTCCATCCAGCCTGCCACCTCTGACTTGGACTGAAGAGCAGTGGCTCTCAGGAAATCCTTCAGGAAGTCAGAGTCAGATTTGGGAGTGCTGGGGCTCTCAGATTCGGGGACCAAGCAGCTCCTAGTTTGTCAACCCCTCCAGCACACAGACGGCCACTGTTGACGTACCCAGCCCCTGTTGTGTAGGCCATTTTGGTAAATGCCCAGATATAGTATCAGTACATTCTATCATTTCTGCCTAACACCCGCTGTGTCTATTTACTATGCTTCCTGTTTTGACTTACATATGTACTCCCGAACTACCACTAACTTAACACAGGAACATATTCATCACACCCCACAGCATCCTCATACCTGTAAATCCCTTCTTCATATTCTTCAGTTAATAAACTTTAAACTGAATAGAGCTTAAGGAGACCAAAACACATACGGTGGTTACTGTAAAAGAAGCACATCACTTAACCACCACTGCTTCAGCAACGCTTGGAAAATCACTTCACATTTCTTCTCACGGCCTCCTCCACTCTTCCTCATGGCTACTATTTGTCTAACTAGTACTAGTATAGCGTTGTTGTAAAAACATCTTCTGTGTTTCTGCTGCCCCAGAAGTGGGAAGAGCGTGCTAAAGAGATACTGACAGTTTTCTTGGGCCACAGCAGGGTTTGACAATTCCAGTGGTTTCTCACTTTGCCAACTCTTACATTTGAAAGTTGAATATTGAAAGCAGTATTAAGTATGGAAGCAAAATTATCTATTTCTTCCTCATTTTTGTCTCTATCGAATTTATATACCTATATATATATATATATATATATATAGGTAATAGCTCTGCATTATATATGTGTACTTGTAATTATATCTTTCTAATCAATAAACCCTCCGGCATTATAAAATGTCTGTTTAAAGGGGCGGGGATGCATTTCGGGTGACAGAGTGACTGTATAACGTGCGGGGAGCCCTGGTTTAATCCCCAGCACACACATAATCTTAGCACTCGGGAGATAGGAACAGAGTTCAAGGCCATGGACTGTGTGAAAGCGTGCTCCGAACCCCACCTCAGGGCCGCTTTTCTCTCTGGTATCGAGGTTTTCTTGAAGGTCAACCTTATATATTGGCGCAGCTTTATTTTTCTGGCATATATTAATTAATTATACGGAGCAATGGATTTCATTAGGATATTTTATAAACATATGTAATAGTCTTTGTTTTTTTAAAGAAATGTATATTTTAATAAAATGGCGTCCAAAATATTACCGCTTATCAATATTTCTGAGTGTAACTCATTTTTTATTGATTCTCCTCCATCTTTCCTTCATCCTCCGCCCCCAGCAGCTGCTTTTCTGCTTTCACAAACCACGTGTTCTTCTCATGTAATGTGTTCTTCTCATGTAATGTGTTCTCTCTTGAGTTCTCATGGACAAGTAGGTCTTTCTTCTTCCTCCATTTCCTTTCTTTTTTTTCAGTGTTGGCTTTGTTATAATTAATTGTGCTTTTTGTATTTTCTTCATATGTTCCCATTTCTCCATTAGTTTTAAGAACTAGTCCTGCTGGCTATAGCTGTCGGGGCTGGCAGTTATTTATTTTCAGGACCTAAAATAAATTGTTTCATGCTTTCTTAACTTTCATGGTTGCTGGTGGACGATCTCTATTATTCAGATGTTTCTGCCTTTGTAAGTTGGCATTCCCCTTAAAGCTTTTTGTGTTGTTTCTTTGGTTTGTATTTGACATCTTGATTATGACATGTCACAGAGGGAGTCTCCTCTAGCCATTCTTATTTGGGATTCTAAATGTCTGTCTTGTTTGGTGTTTCTTTCCTTCTTCAACTTTAGGGTTGTGTTTTTTTGTTTGTTTGTTTTTTCTAGTATTGGTAATGTTTATTAATTTTTCTTAATGTATTTCTGAATTGGAGAATTATTGTGATTTTTGTTCTCCATCCCTGAAATTCATTCTTTTGATTGATTTTGTCTATTGGTAATGGTCTCTGATCTGTTTTTTTATTTGATTGATTATTTCTTTAATTTCCAGTTTTTTTTGTTTTTTGTTCTGTTTCCCCTTTCCAGGGAAATCCATGAATCACTCTTTGGGCCCTCCTTGTTATCAAGCCTCTTTGGAACTGTGGATTGCAGGTTGGTATCCTATACTTTACTCCTAATATCTATTATGTGTGAGTAAATACCATGTTTGTCTTTCTGGGTCTGAGTTACCTCACTCAAGATGGTTTTTTCTAGTTCCATCCATTTGTCTGAAAATTTCACGAGGTTGTTGTTTTTTAAAATTGAGTAGTACTCCATTGTGTAAATGTATCACATTTTCCTTATCCATTCTTCAGTTGAGAGGCATCTTGGTTGTTACCAGGATCTGGCTATTATGAATAATGCTGCTATGAACATAGTTGAGCAAGTGTCCTTGTGGTATGACTGAGCATCCTTTGAGTATATGCCCAAGAATGGTATAGTTGGCTCTTGAGACAGATTGATTCCCAGTTTTCTAGGAAACTGCCATACCAATTTCTAAAGTGGCTGTACAAGTTTGCACTCCCACCAGCAATGGAGGAGTGTTCCCCTTGCTTGGCATCCTCTTCAGCATAAGCTGTCATCAGTGTTTTTGATCTTAGCCATTCTGACAGGTGTAAGACGGTCTCAATCACTTTGATTTTCATTTCCCTGATGACTAAGCATAATGAACATTTCTTTGAGTGCATTTTGGTCATTTGAGATTCCTCTGTTGAGAATTATCTGTTTAGATCTGTAGCTCATTTTTAAATTGAATTATTTGGTATTTTGATGTTAGTTTCTTGAGTTCTTTATACATTTTGGACATCAGTCCTCTTTCAGATAAGGGGTTGCTGAAGATCTGAAATTCTCTGTTACAACAGGAGGAAAACACATTATTTTAATTAACCTATAAAACTGTAAGTGGGAATTTAAAAAACCAGAAGGTTAGAAAGAACCTAAAACAACTAAAAAGTTTTAAAACAGGAAAACAAAGCATCACTCTCTTGTTCTATCTTTTTTCCCATTGGTATGTCTTGAGGTTTATATCAGTCAGCCTTCACAGGTGGGAGGAGAGATGGTTAGTCTCAACAGTTTGGACAAATTAAACCAGCGTGTTGAGAAGGTCATCTGTGGTCATGGACTACTTTTCCTCAGTTCCGGGCCAGGATCCTCCCTGCCATGTCCCGTCTAGTTGCAACGTTGCTTCTAATGAATTAGGAATCAAACTTTGTGCAGGCAGGATTTTCTGTGATCCAGGTTCTAAATGGAAGTGTATGTCAGTGGAACACTCCTTTCCACAGCACAGAGCTCCCTTGTAGATTACCTGGAGGGAGCGGGGTCTACTTTCCGTGGTTAGCAGTCTCACGATCAGGTGCTCTGGCCATAACTCAGCCACACTCTCAGGGTTACCTGGCTCTGCTCTCCATGTCTGCTTTTAGTGACTATAACAGTTACTTTTTGTTGCTGTGATAAAACACCATACATGTATAAACAAACATCCATATAATAAAATGGCCAATGATGAAAACAAAACAATTTTGTTGCTATGATAAACACTCCTAGAAGGAAGACATTATTTTGGCTTATAGTTCCCAAGGGAGAGTCCATAATAGTGGAGGAGGCAGCCGCACTTGGCTAGAGCAGGGAAACTGGGGGATCATGTTATCAATCACATGCAGAAAGCAGAGAGTGAGCTGGGTGTGAGTTGACCATCAGCCCACTAATAAGGTACCATTCCTTGAAAACTAAAAACAAAGACCTCAGAAGGAGAACAGAGAATCTAAATTGTTATGCCTAATAGCGAGATTCAATTGATAATAAACGTCTAAAAATTAAAGAATATGCCAAACTTGATGGTTTCATTCATGATTTTGTTTTAAATTGATTCTTATTCTTTCCATGCAGATGTTACCTATACAAAACAATAGATTTCATTTACAACTGTTATTAAACACGGTAAGAATTCCCCCACAAACTTTTTCAGAGAATAAAAGAGTTCCTAACTTGTTCTCTGTGGTCAACATTACCTTACCATAAATCACAAAATAGATATTGTAGGAAAAAAATCATAGGCCAGTATAATAAAGAATTCTTCAATAATATACCAGCAAATATGCATTTTAAAAGTTGTACATTGGAATTTATTGAAAGTTTACAATTTTTCTTTTTAAATAAATGAAATTGTAACCCACAGACAGATAAAACATTTGTAAACTATATATGATAGATGACTTATTAAAACTATAAGGAGAGAAAATACAAAACAACAACAACAAAACTCTTGAAGTTCAACTGTAAGAAAACAACCAAACTACAGTTTGGCAACACATCCCGCACTGAATAGTATATTCTACTAATAAAGACACAAAAGAAGGTCACTATAATTTGCTTTGGGGTTATGTATTGAAACAACAGCGAGACAGCACTAAATCCCTATCTTAACAGCTTCAATCTGACTAATTAACAATATTATGCTGGTGAAGGTGCAGAGCAGTAGACACTCAGTCACTGATGGAAGGATGGATGTGACAGTCACCGCAGAAGGCAGGGAGCTCCCACAATGCTAACACAGTCTTATGACCTCTAGATGTTTGACTGAATGACTTAAAACTTAGGTCCACGCCTCTACCCCACCCCCAAAAATATGTACAAGAATGACTACAGAGGTCTTATTTGTAATTGTTCAAGATTGAAAATAGCCAAGATCTCTTTAACAGAAGAGTGAATAAACAAACATCCATATAATAAAATATCCAATGATAAAAAGAAATGAACCATCATCCCACAAAAGAGATGAGTTAACTTTTTGAATTGTTGTATATTGCCAGTCTTTAAAAATACACGTCCTGTGCAGTGGTGATTATGTGTTTTGAAGAAATGAAACTGCAGAAATAGTGAACAAATTAGGGACTGTTCTGAGGAGTGTTGAATGAAGCATGGGGAATATCTGAAAGTAATGAAAGTCTTCTATATGGTACTGTAAAAGTTAGCGCAAGATTTAAACATTTGCTTAAATCCATAGGGCTTTACAGATCAAACATATGGTAATAAAATAATTTAGGATGTTGGGGAATTCCAAAATGGAATAGAGAATGTGACAAGAATCTGACTGTGGGCCTAAGTAGCTTCATTTTTTTTTTTGGAGTATTGTTTGTAGGCTAAACACAAAAGAACTGTACAAAAGTCCTATAAATATTCAAGTTAACACAGCTGCTACTCATGGAGGTAGGCATTAATTATGAAGCAGCCAATTGTGAAAACATGGAAATGGAACAATCAAATAAGTAGAGGGGGGATGGGAGGAGCCACTTCTCTCCTTGTGGAGGAGGGAGAAAAATGAGCAAGGATGTGGTAACAGAGTGATCTGCGTGGATTATAGCTGCTGGCATCAGTATGAACGATGCTTGTCTGAACATGTTTATGAATGGAAGATGCAGATATGGATGAGGGATATACCAAGAGGTGGATATCAAAGCAAACCGCGTTTTATCTGGGACTGCCATTAGGTTGACAATATGTGTGCCAGGGTAAGTGAAAGATGTGTTCAAAGATGTTGAAGCTAGATGGGCTACTTTTAAAATATATATTTAATTTTTACATATTGATAAAATGTTACATATAGTATGGATTAATAAAATGTATAATATATATATAATTCTTCAAGAATTTCATGCATGAATGCTATGTATTTGATCATATTTACCCTCCCAAGAAGAAAAATTTTAAAGGCAAACCTAAAGAGGATTATATAACATTTTAAAGCAATAATCTCTGCCATGGTGGCTAATAAAGACGGCATTAGCCTGAAGTTGGACAAAAAATTGCTGAACCGAGGTACTTGCAAAAGTGTTTTCTTTTTAAAGGGGCTGTCGTGGTTAGTTTTGTTGTTACTTGACATACCTGGGAAGAGGAAACCTCAACTTCAGAATCCCGCCATCAGATTGACATGTGGGTGTGTCTTCGGGGCATTTTCTTCGTCACTAATTGGTCTCCCAGCCCAGCATCTTTACACAGATGGGCCTGGACTCTGTAAGAAAGCTAGCTGAGCAAGCCCGGAGGAGCGAGTCCTTCTTGCTAGTTCCCACCACCAGGTTCCCACCTGCCCTGACATCCCTAACCATTGATGGACTGTATCCATAAACTGAATAAAACCAAGTTGCTTTTGCTCATTGTCTTAATTACTTTTCTATTGCTATGATTATAACACTATGATCAAGGACACTTAGGAAAGAAAGCCTTTCATTGACTTGCAACCTCAGAGGGTTAGAGTACATGATGGCAGAACGAAGAAACAACTGATAGCTCATATCTTGATCCACAACAACAAGGGAGAGAAAGAAAGAGACACTGAGAATTGCATCAGTCATTTGAAATCTCAAAGCCTACAGTGACAAGCCTAGTCTAACAAAGACACACCCCCTAATCCTTCTCAAATAGTTCCACCAACTGGGGACCCATATTCAGACATATTAGCCTGTTAGGAGGCCATTCTCCTCCAAATCACCACAGTCATGGTGCTTATCACGGAAACAAACAAGGCAAAGATGAGGGGTGTCATTTTATTTTTATTTTTTTGTAGAGTGGAATGTTGAAACCAGTCAGGCATAATAGGCAAATATTCCACCGCTGACTATATCCCTAACTCTGGGTTTGCTTTCTTATTTAGTCGTTTAGCTTAGCATACAAAGTAATGAATTAATTATGGACTTTTATACATATGTGTCAATATACTTTTGTGCTCCTCCATGCTTCTTACTTCCCTCTGGTTGGTTCCCTTCCTTCCCTAAATTTTTACTTTCATTTCACCTATATACAACACTTCTCTTTCCCCCACCCCTGAGCCTTAGATTTCTTCCCCCTCCCTGTTCACAATCACTGCTGTAGATTGACAAACCCCTGCAACTCTTACATACATACATACATACAACCATACATACATACAAACATACATAAATGCATACATACATGTACATACATACATATAAAACTATAAATATAGATTGAGTGTATTTTTCTTTCTGGGTATGGTGTATTTCATTTAACATAATGATGTCCAGTTCTATTCATTTTTTTTTGCAAATGTCATGATTTCACTTTGTTAATGGCTGATAAAATTCTACTGGAGATGAATACTTTTTCTTTATTCTTAAAAAGGAATTCTTTTTCCTATTTTATTGAAAATAGATTTTTTTCTCATATACTATATACTGATTAAAATTTCCCCTCTGTGGTAGTTTGAATGTAATTGACCCCCATAATTTCATAGGGACCAGTTAGGAAGCGTGGCTTTATTGGTTATGGCCTTGTTGGAGGAAGTGTGTTACTGTGGAGGTGGACTTAAGGCTTCTATGCTCAAGATACCACCCAGTGTGTCAGTCAACTTCCTGTGGTCCTGCAAGTCTACAAGGATGCTCAGCTGCTACCTCAGCACATCACCATGCTCCCCACCACGATGATAATGCACTGAACCTCTGAAATAAAAGTGAGCCCCCACAATTAAATGTTTTTTTAATAAGAGCTGCCATGGCCATGGTGTCTCTTCACAGCACAAAAACACTAAAATACCCTTCCTCTACTCCTCTGGAGCTTCCTCACTTTCCCTACCATCCAGATCCACTCCCTTACTGTCTCTCACTAGAAAATAACAGACTTCTAATAAATAATAATAACATATAACAAAATATAATAAGATAAAACAAAACCCGTCACAATGAAGTTGGACAAAGCAAACCAACAGGGGAGGAAAGGCCCAAGAGAAGCACAAGAATCAAAGATCAGTCATTCACACATTCAGAAGTCCCATAAAAATACTAAAGTGAAAGCTAAATTATATATATGCAGAGGATCTGGTACAGGCCTAGGCATACCCTATGTATGCTGCTTCAGTTCATATGGGCTTTGCTCGGCTGATTTAGAGGACCTTGTTCTCCTGGTGTCCTCCATTCCCTCTGGCTCTTACATTTTTTACACCTCCTCTTCCTTGGATTCCCTGAGCTCTGAGGGAAGGGATTGGATGGAGACATCCCAACTAGAGCTCTGTGCTCCAAGCTCTCTTTCTCTTTCTGTCTCTCTCTGTCTCTGTCTCTCTGTCTGTCTCTGTCTCTCTGTCTCTGTCTCTCTGTCCCTCTCCGTGTGTTTAATTAATTAATTTATTAATGATTAATAAATGAGACCTCGTGCTGTGGAAAATCCTTTTGTACTCTGTGAAGATTTGCCACTGCGATTGTTTTAATAAACAAGCTGACTGGCCAATAGCTGAAAAGGATAAAGTTAGGTGGGAAAGCCAAACTGAGAATGATGGGATGAGGAAGGGCCGAGTCAGAGGAGTCACCCACCAGACAGAGAATGAGTTGGACACACAAAATGGGATAGAGAGAAAAGCAATGAACATCAGTGCAGCACAAAGATTGACAGAAATGGATTAAGTTGTAAGAGCTAGTTAGTAACAAGCCTGAGCTATTGGACGTGCATTTATAATTAATATAAGCCTTTGAGTGATTATTTGAATGCTGCTACGGGACAGGAAAACTAGCATCTACAACCTCATGAAACTGAGAAGCTTCTATAAGGCAAAGGACATCATCATTCATACTAAGTGGCAGCCTATAGTATGGGAAAATATTTTTACCACCTCCACATCTAGTAAGACTAATATCCAAAATATATAAAGAACTCAACAAACTAAATATCAAAATAACAAATAATCCAATTAAAAGAGGAGCTACAGATATAAACAGAGAATCCTCAACAGAGGAAACTCAAATGGCTGAGAACCACTTAAATGCCGAACATTCTTAGTCACCAAGGAAATGCAAATCAAAATTACTTTGAGATTTCATCTTACACCTGTCAGGATGGCTAAGATCAAAAACATAAGTGACAGCTCATGCTGTTGAGAATGTTCAGTAAGGGGAACACTCCTTTATTGTACAGCCACTATGGAAATCAGTATGGCAGTTCCTCAGAAAGATGGGAATCAATCTGCTTCAAGGATGCTTCATCCTACCACAGGAACATTTGCTGACCATGTTCATTGCTGCTCTATTCATAATAGCCACAAATTAAAAATAAATTCTTAAGAATTTCATGTATGTATACAATGAAATATTATCATATACACCCACTATTTTCCCACCCACCTCCCCTCATATTCCCTCCACACTCTTCCCTTACAACTTCACGTCTTTCTCCCCACTTCCTCCTCCTCCTTCCCCTAAGTCCAATTAGTACTGCAGGGGTGTGGAGTCATCCACTGGATCACAGGAAGCCTACATGTCACCAGGCCTTTGTAAGAGAACGATGTTAGCAACTGCAGAATGCTTCTCAGTAAGGGCGGGGCTTTGAGAGCACCTCTCCAGTCTATGCTGGAATTTTGGCTGGCTTGATTTTATGCAAGCCTTGTGCTATGCATTTATGTGCAGGATAGCCATGCCATGTGCCAGACTTTCGCTTTTGGGCCATCAACCAGCTCCCAAATCATGACACAGAGACTTTTTATTAGTTTTGAATGCTCAGCCTAGCTTAGGCTCATTTCTGGCTATGCCTTTAACTTAAATTAATCTGTTTCACTTAATCTACCTTTTGCCTCAGGGCTTTTTACTTTTCTTACTTTCTGTATATCTTACTTTCACTGCTTCTCATGTCTGCTGGCTGGCAGCTGCCTGGCTTCTAGCACTGGGCATTTCCCTCATTCTCTCCTTCTCCTTCTCTCCCCTCTCGAGCTTAGATTTCTCCTATCTATTCTCTCTGCCTGCCAGCACCGCCTATCCTTTCTCCTGAATAGCTATTGGCCATTTGACTTTTTATTAGACCAATTAGGTGCCTTAGGCAGGCAAGGAGAAAAGACACAGCACATCTTTACATAATTAAACACACATCCTTACACCATTAAACAAATGCAGCATAAAAAATGTAACAAACTTCACATAGTTAATATTCTATGGTATAAATAAGTGTAACACATCTTCGCCTGGCTAAAATAATATTCCACAACAATGTCATGTCTGGATGACAGCATTTCACAGCACTACTCCCCATCCTCCAGCTCTTAAGAATTTTTTGGTGTTCTCTTCCAAGATGTTCTCTGAGCCTTGATGAAGTCATGGTAGCAGATGTTGATAAAGATGTCCTATTTAGGGCTGGGAACTCAGTTCATCATTCTCAACATTTTGATCAGCTGTGCATATCAGCATTGACTACTGTCCAATGCAAAACTTATTATTATTATTATTTTTACTTTTTCTTCTCCTAATTCTCTGGGGCCTTTTTTTTTAATCATGAAAGGATGTTGAACTTTATCACAAGCTTTATCTGCTTCTATTAAGATGATCCTGTGATTTCTGTCCTTAAGTCTATTTATGTGTTATAATGATAGCATTTGCATGTGTTGAACCAAACCTGCATACCTAAAATGAAAGTAACTTGGTCATAATGTGTAATCTCTTTTACGTGCTTTTTAAAATTTAGGCTGCCAGAATTTTAGCTTCTGTGTTTCTCAAGGACATTGGTCTACAATTTTCTTTTTGTTGTGTTCTTTTCCTAATTTTCCTTCAAGGTAATGTTGACTTTATACAAAGAATTTGATAATGTTCCTCCCCTTTCTGTTTGTGGAAGCCCTTGAAGAGCACTGGAGTAAGCTTTCCTTCAAAGGTCTGTAGAACTCACGATCCAGCTGTTCCTGTATTTTCTTTGTGGGGAGACTTTATTACTGTCCCAACCTCATGGACTGTTACATTCCTGTTTAATTTGTCTATAATGTCTTAATTGATTTTTGGTAGATGTGGTGGTTAATCTTGGCTGTCAACTTGATGGAATCTGGAATCGTCTAGGTGACAAACCTCTGAGCAGGTCTGTGAAGACTCTTCCACAGAGGGTAACAGAGTGAGTCAAGGAAGATCTGCTCCCAGAGCTTCAGCACCTTCCCATGGGCAGCCCAGAGGAGGCCCAAGGAGAAAGGGGCCCACCTGCCCTTACTTCTTCCTGATAGAGTAAATCTGTTGTTGATGCTGTTGCTGCTACTGCCATCTTCTGGTGATCAGACTCCAGCTTGCCTATGGCCTTCCAAGATGGACGAAATGTCATGGACTCCAGTAATCTTCAAGCCAATAGTGCCAAGTTGAGACTGCTGAGGCAACCAGCTTAAAGTGCAGAGCAGCTCTGGTGTTCCCAGCATCTTTAGTGTGTAGATGGTCTTTGCGAATTACCCATACTCTACTGTGTAGCCAACCCAGTAAATCTTTGCTAGTATGTATATAGTCTATCCCTTCTGTTCCCCTGGAGTCCTGTTTAATGTAATAGGTCACACATATTTAAGAATTTATCATCTTATTCTTGATTTTCCAGCATGGGAACTATAAAATTTCAAAGTGTTTCTGCTATGGAAATTACTTTAATGGTGTAAAGATGTGTTACATTTGCTTAATTATGTAAGGATGTGTTACTGTTTCACCTTGCCTGCCTAAGGCACCAGACTGGTCTAATAAAGAGCTGAATAGCCAATAGTTGGGCAGGAGAGGGATCGGTGGAGCTGGCAGGCAGAGACAATAAATAGGAGGAAAAATCTAGGCTGGAGAAGAATGGGGAGAAAGAGAGAAAGACACCCGGGGTCAGCCAGGCAGCCACCAGACCTACATACAAGGAAGAAGCAGGAAAGGTAGGATATACAGAAACAAAAGGTAAAATGCTCCAAGGCAAAGCATAGATGAAGAGAAACAGGTTAAGTTATAAGAGCTGGCAAGAAAAGAGCTAAGCTAACACCAAGCATTCATAACTTATAATAAGCTTCCATGCTATAATTTGGGAGCTGGCTGGTGCACCCACAAAGAAAGCCTGGTACATATTCCCTCATGATCCTATGGATTTTATTCAAATTTGTAACAATCTCACCCCTTTAATCTCTAATATTATTAGTTTTGATCATCTCCTTTTTTTCCCCCCTTGATTAATTTCACTAGGGAGATTGTCAGTTTTTTTAAAGGTGTCAACTCTTTGATTGAGTCAATTCACTATACTTCTAGTCTATTTCATCAATTTCTGATTTCGATTATTTCTTGTCATCTGTTGATTTCGGGTTTAGATTGTGTCTCGGTTACTTTTTCATTGCTGTGGTAAAATACTCCAACAAAAGAGAGGAAGGATTTACTGTCATTTACAGTTGTAGGGGGACATACTCTATCATGGTGGAGAAGCATGACAGCAGGTGGGAAGGCATAATGACCAGAGCAGGAGGACACCTGGTTACACTGTATCTGCACTCAGGAAGCAGAGAGCAAACAGCAAGGGCTGTCTCCAGGGACTCACTTCTTGCAGTTCCACAACCTTCCCACACAGCACCACCAAGTGGAGACCAAGTTCAAATACATGAGCCTGTGGAGGACATTTTACATTCAAACCATAGAATGGCTATCTTCTAGGAATTTGAATTATAACATTTGGTTATTTATTTGAGATCTTTCTGATTTATAGTAAGATCAAATTTTATTGCATGTAGCTTGTCATACTTTCTTAATTTTTTAGTACAAGCATCCACAGCTATACATTTTCTTCTTAGGATTGCCTTAGTTGTATCTCAAAAGTCCTGGCATGTTGCCTTTCTTTCTTTTGACTCTAGGAATTTTAAATTTGCCTCCCTCACATCTTCAATGACCCAGTGATCACTTAGGAGGGCATTGATCAGTTTCCATGTTTGTATAGTTTCTGTGGTTTTTCTCATTATTGACTTCTAGTTTTATTTTACTGTGATCTTATAAGATATTAAAAATATTATAATTCTGTTTCATTTGTTAAGAGTTTATTTGTGGCGTAGAATGTGGCTTGTTTTGGAGAAAGTTCCATGGGGCACAGAGAAGAGTATATGTGAACTATTCCTGTGTTTCTGTTAAGTCTATTTGATCTCCAGTGTGGGTTCACGCTGAGGATTGGTGTTATTTATTTTTTGTTTGGATGACCTATCTATCTAGAGGTAAGAGTGAGTTATTAGAATCACCAACTGCAATTGTATTGGTACCTGTCTGACCTTTTATGTCCATTAGTGCTTATTTATGAAATTGGGAGCACTGACATTAGTTTTTGTGTATTTTTACAATTGTTACCTTCTTGGTCAACTTTAAAAAATACTTTATTCTGTGAGAATTTCCTACAGTATATTCTGTGAGAGTTTCATATGATATATTTTGGTCATATTTGTTCCCAACTCATCCCAGATCCATCCCATATCTCTACTGTCCCTAACTTCATGTTCTATCTTCCTTTTGAAAAATTTAATGGCTCATAGACTTGAATTTGTGCTGTCCATATACTTTTGGAGTGGGGTCAACCTACCAGGAACCACACTCTGGAAGAAAACTGACTCTTTCTCCCCAGAAGCCACCAGCTGTCTGTAACTTCTCAGTCAAGGGTGGGGATACATGAATGCCCTTTGGCCTCCATGCTAAGAGGGGACTTGACCTTGCGCAGGTCTTGTACAGGTGATCACAGCAACTGAGTTCATGAATGAAGAGGTCCTATCACATCCGGAAGACACGTGCACTCTGGTCCTGCCTGACCTCTGGCTCTTACAGGCTTCTGACCTTTTTTCCGTGATGGTGTAAATCTTGAGGAGTGGGTGTGATGTAGATGTCATATTTGTGGCTGAGTACTCCACATACTCTGCAGTCACATATTCTCTTCACTTTAACCAATTGTGGGTTTATGTGTCAACAACCACCATCTACTGCACAAAGAAACTTCTCCGATGAGGTCTGAGAACTGCACTAATATATGAGTAGAGACATATTTAGGTGGCAGCTTGATGCTATGTTAACTTAGCAAAAATAATAGTCACTTGACCCCTGGAGCATGTTGGCTCCTCAACGATGAATTCTTGGCCAGATTTGCAGAGCCACGTATGTGTTTCTTCCTGTGGAACAGGCCTTAAGTATAACCAGAGCGTGATTGATGACATCCATGACATTTATGCCACTGTTGTGTCCACAAGCATACCTTGCCATGCCAGTCATTATTGTAGCTCATAGGGTTCACAGCTGGATAAGACTGCTGATGACTCCCTACCCCTGAGTCTGCACAGCACCTCCCAGTACTATGAGAGCTAGCCAGTAAGGTGGAGCTAGCCAGTAAGCTGGATAAGACTGCTGATGACTCCCTACCCCTGCAGCCTGCACAGCACCTCCCAGTACTATGAGAGCTAGCCAGTAAAGTGGAAACTTTCTGGTCAGTCCCACCCTGATTTCTCCATGTCCTGTGAGCAGGGTCTTAAGTACTGTTTTGTGAACAATGGGGCACATTTTGATAAATGTATCATCAAAGAAATTTTATCTATGCAAGCATTATAGAGAATACCTCCATGAAACTAGTACAACCTCCTCTGCTCTACATTTAGGCTATGTGTATATATTCAGAGTGGCCTATATATCATATAGCCCCTTCCATACTGTGTATATAGGCCATGATGAACAAACTGTAAGTGATTAAGTCAGGTACAAATGGTGAGATGGCTCAGAGAGTAAAGGCACTTGCCACCAAGGCTGACAACCTGAACTCCATCCCAGGGCTATCTGGTAGAAGGATAGAACAGACTTTTGCAAGTTGTTCTCTGACCTCCACATACACCATGGCATGAGCCCTCTCCCACACAAAATACACAGGAAAAATGGGAAAAATTCAAGTATGCAGTAAAGAAACCCAGCAAGCTTGCAGTGTGGAAAATGACCAGCCTAATGCTGCATGCTGTTCACAGCTTTTATGAGTAGACCGATGTACACATTAAAATAATAATAGAGTGAAAACATAGCCAGTAGCATAGTTATTTGCTATGATCATTAATTGTTACATGCTGGGCACAATTATACGTGTTGTGATGTGTGTGTGTGTGTGTGTGTGTGTGTGTGTGTGTGTGTGTGTGTGTGTGTTGCTAAGGATTGAACTTATGGCCCCACACATGTTAGAGAAGCATCCTACCATTGAGCTACATTCACAGCCTGGCACTGTGCTTCTGTTGTGAAGGATTCTCCAGAGAAGACCACTCAGACTTGGGTTCAAGTCAATAGCAGGACTTTATTAGCTGGCCAGTGACTACACTGTGTGTTCAGGACCCCCGTACAGTCTCAAGCCTTTCTCAGGGTGAGCTTTTAAGCACAAAAACCACATCCTGGGGTTGACACACTTCAGTTAGCAAGAACAGTCGGCCAGAACTGAAACTACAGAAGCCAAAAGCAAGGTTAGTACAGTTAGGGACTTTTCCAGAGCTATGGGCTTTGATGGATTAGGTCGTTGTACTCATTTTGGCAGGTAGTGTTGCCTCCGTGCTGGATTTCATGACTTGAATGGTACTTCCCTCACGGCATCAGTTGTACTAAGGTCTGGGGGCCTACTAAAGTCTGGGGGTCTGTAATAATTTAGTGCAACAGGCAGCACAGAGCTTATTTTTACCAGCATCACTATGTGACTTGTATGTTGTGCTGTGACATTAATGATTAAAATGTCACCAAGGAAAAGGACTTTTCAGCTCCATTATAATTTTATACAACCACTGTCATATCTGTAGATGGGAAATAATTATGCAGCGTGTGATTACTTTTCCTTATGTGTTTCAAACCTTCTAATTTAATTGTGGCTATTTTATTGGGAATTGCAGAGAGTGAAATTATAGAAAGTGTTCTGTCACGTTTAACTGGAAGTTTTATTGATCCTTCCACCACTCTCAAACAGTCTCCAGAAAGCCTAGGACATGGTTGGTCCTGTGGAAGATCATGAACTCAGTAGGACTTGAAGCTCCTGACAGACGTGAACTCATTACAGAATGGGCACTCGAGAGAATGCAGCTGAAAGATCAAAGTCGGAATTCCCATGGACCCAAATCCCCAGATTTCCTGGAAACCCATGAATCGAAGGCACAATGCAGAACACATGAGCTACTCTGAGAAGCATCTGACCTAGGCAGGAGGTGCTCTCCCTGTGAATCCTGTGGCCCCGACCTGTATGTCCTGGACTAGGCAGCCTTGGAGTCATCACCCCTGCCTCTTCATTTGCCTTCTCCTCCACCCTGTGTGCTCTGTGAATCCCTAGGAGGGATGTTCCGCAATGTTGCACCTTGGGGAGTGTCTTAGGATTTCTAGTGCCATGAAGAGACACCATGACCACAGCAACTCTTATAAAGGAAAACATTTAATTAGGATTGGCTTACAGTTCAGAGGTTTAGTCTATTATCATCATGGTGAGAAGCATGGCAGCATGCAGGCAGACATGGTGCTGGAGAAGTAGCTGAGCGTTCTCCATCTTATTCACCAGCAGCAGAAGGAGACTCCCCCACTAAGCCTGGCTTACATGTTTAAGACTCACCTCCACAGTGACATACCCCCTAATAGTGCCACTTCTTCTGGGGGCCATTTTCTTTTAAATCACCATTGCTTTTAGTGGGGTCTAAGGCATTGATACTATGCCTGTAAAGACCCCAAGGAGCTATGCTAGAAGCCTACACATCCTGATGTGGCCCCATGGTGCCCAGGAGCCTCTTGTCTGTTTTATGCTCTATAGGTAGGGGAGGCATCAGTTTCTTTATATAGTCTCTGCTAACCCTTTTGTGTTCACTCCCCCAGCTGTTCTGAGACAAAAGCCTGACTCTAAGGTAGTTTTGATGGCTATGGTGCCAGCTGTCCCACGGGTTCAAACAGTGTCCATACAGGGTGGGAGATTCCTGACCATGCCTTTGTGGAGCCCGCCAATTCCCACCCATGCCAGGATAGTCACACAGTCATGAGACTGTGGGGTCCCTGTGGGGGACTTCAGTGGGAACCCAGCTGGACCACAAACTCACTGTCACTCTCTCTGGAGCATTTCTGTCCTACTGGACTGTGGTTCCATACCACCCCTTCTCTTTTCCTCCAAGCTCACCTGGCACTGCCTGGCCACTAAGGGTAGGTTCTCTTGGGAGATCAACTCAGTGCCATTCGGGAATAAACCATCCTTCCTTTGAGCCCAGGCCCAGGCAGCAGCCTTGGAGGTTAGTTTTTGGACTTGCTGTCATGGGATGGGAACATTGGTCCTGACTAGGTTATTGAGAGATCTCCAAGAATAGTTTCCATAGATGCTAGTGGCCAAGCTGTGTCTTAAGACATGGATGCAGGCTTGATCTTGCTCTTTGGGTATCCCACATCCAGAGGACTCCAGACATACTAAGGTTTTAAAGCCATCATCCCAGAAGCTCACCCACTGGGGCCGTGAGGCCTACTTCCAGGAGGTGCATTTTGCTGGACAGATGTGGGTTCTGGCCAGGCGCCTCCTGGCATGTCGTCAGACTTTCAGCTTCCCGGTTAGAGACCAAGCATGAATTCTTTGCTGATGGCCAAGACAAGACGGCCCTCCTGTGAAGGTCAGATCCCTGCTTGGGTTTTTCTCCTACCAGTTAATGTTTTCTGATGTTTGGCATGTTTCAGACCCTGCATGGGGTACCTCTAACCTAGGGGTGCAGTGACCTTCCTGCCTTAGTTCACGGATGTCTCTAAGGTTCATAGAGAATAGGTGCTCACCCAGACCATGCTGCCTAGGTGTCTAAGTAACCCCAAGTGCTTGGATCATGCCTCTTTACAGAAGCTCAAGCTACAGAGTCTGGTCTTTCTGTGCATGGCTACTGCAAACCTTACAGACCCTGGAATGGCCAGCCAATGGTAATAGAGCCAATGTGCTCTACATGAAGGGTCTGCCTGGTATCATAGGAAGCATAGCTCCTTCCTAGTGTAATGGAATTTAGCCACCCTACACTCTTGGTTTCTGTATTAAAAATTATTCACTATAGCAGAAGCAAAACAGATACATACACATCTGTATGCCTGCCTACCTAGCTAGAGACACCGGGATGAGTTATTACAAAGAATTTGTCCACATCAGTGTGGAGGCTGAGAAGTTCCAATATATAAAATGGGCAAAGAGCCCCTGGAGAACTGGTGGAGTAAGTTCCAATCTGAAGGGCGGTGGACTCAAGACCCTGAACGATTATCTTCAACTTCAAATCCAAAAGCTGGAAAACAGCAATGTCTCAGACAGAAGTAATTCTCTCTGTTTTAGTTCAACTTAGGGCTTCAAGTGCTTGGTTGAGGCCCAACTGCTTCAGGGAGAGAAGTCCATTTTATTTTCCCAGAGACATCCTTAGAGAACTACCCAGGATACTGTTTGGCCAAATATTCAGGCATGCTGTGAATCAGTCAAACTGAGGCATTAATTTAACCATCACAGGCACTGAGATCCATTCCAGTAGCTCAAGGTACTCCAGTTTCCACTGCTAGGGTCTAGGGGACCTTGGGGACAGCTCTGGCCAAGCATGCCTAGATGGAGCCCCTCCCCTGTCATGATTCTAGACTCAGCGTAAGAACCCACATAGCACATCTTCAGACAGCCTAAAAATGGCTCCTTCCAAGATCAATACCAGCTCTTAAATACAAAAATAGTTCTAATAATGCTGAGATCCACAGGACTGAGGTGAAAATTCTGGTCTGGGGGATGGGGTGGGGGTGGAATGGTGCATGGTTGGGCAGGGAGGGGCTGGGGAGTATGGACAGTGGTCCTAAGAAGCTTCTCACCACAGTGGACAGTGTGGCCCTGGGTGGGGTGAGGAGTTCCTGTTCACTGGGCTCACTGGACAGGTAGAAACTGTGGGATCACAGAGAATGCCTGTCAGGGAAGGCCTGGCCTATAGTAAGTTGTGACAAAGATCTTAGTTCCTACTGCCCTGTCTTCAGGGACCAACAAGCTCACATCGTTCCTAGAAGGAGACAGGATTCCACTGGCCCAGGACACTAAGGCAGGCCAGACTCTGGTCAGTGTTTCTGCCTGATCCTAAGAGTCAGCCCTCCCTGTCTGTTCCTGACTTACTCAGCCATGCCTCCATTGCCTGCATGTCAACTCACTTTTTATGTAGTCCCCTTCCGATGCAATGACTTACTTTCAGCCATTCTTTCAACATGCTGAGTTTACTCCAGCTCCTGCTGCCACTCCTGCACCATTATGGAGTCTGTGGAAGTGATTTGGGGACCTCCCAAATGTTCAGTCCGGTGGTCTGTTCAGGAAGCTGATGGCCAAGATTTGCTTCTGACACTCAATCTTGTGTCCTAGTTTTTTTCTAGGGGTCCCCCTTTCCTCTCCCTGAGTTCTGTCAGAGTGGTGGCGCTGTCTGTGTTCTCTTTTCTCCTAAGGGCAATGGATGGTGTAGTTCAATTGCAAGTTCTAAAGTACATGTACATCCTCTTTCTCAGGACCTGTGAATTCCACACAATGTGGCTGGACACACAATTAGATAAAGGAACCTGAAGAAGGAAGGGGCTTATTCTGAGTTACCAGAGGCTCTTGACCATCGCATGTGTCTTTGGGAGAAAAGCAGAGGACTACAGACCCAGACCTACACAGAGGAGGTGGCTGCAAAGTGCCAGGCACACACTGGCATGAAATAGCCATTGCCTAGGGTGTTAGGGCACTCAAGAGGGAAGGGACTGCCTCTCCAGCCTCTGGGGAGCACAGCCCTGCCCCCTCAAAATCTTGATTTCTGTCTTTTGGACTCAGAAATTGTTCCTATTGCCCTAAGTGACCAAAGTGTCGATTCAGGCACAGGGAACTGTATAGGTATTGTCTGTTGTGTTCCATGACTTCAGTAGGGTGCTTTAAGAACTTCAGCATGCACGCTGGGATGTGCATCTCTTTGCCTGTACATAAAGCTAATCTCTCTGCTCTGCTCCCTAACCAGAAAAAATAAGCATCTGCCCTTGCCCTTAGGCATGTTGGCCTGTCCTTGCTTACACGGCCATGGATTAATCATCATTACTCTTTAAGCAGAAGCCTTTATCAGACCATTCTATGGATTTGCCATTGTTCCACCAACGTCTTTGTCTTGTAAAATATATGCAACTATAAGTTCCATTTTAACCATTTTCAGATATGTGATCCAATGACATTAATTGCATTCTTGATGTGGTGTAATCCCTACAGCTATTTACTTTCAAACTTCTTCATCACCCCAAATAAAAGCTACGTGGCCCTTAGTGAATAAGTCCTTGCATTCCACTTCGATCACTCGGTAGCCTCTAACCTGTTTTAGATACATCATGTGATAAATTTGCTTGTTTTAGGTATTGCATGTGATAGAATCACTTGACATTTCTACTTTGGTGCCTGTCTTATATCATTAGTGTGTTTTCAAGGCTAATCTGAGTTGTGGGCATTTTCGTGATTGAATAATATTCTGCTGTATGTATCCAATATGTATTGCTTATTTCAGCATTTGTTGGTAGACACTGTTTTCACCTTTTGATTTTGTGCATAACACTCATGTAAATTGTGGCATACATTGTTTTGAGTCTCTGCTCTCACTTCTTTTGTGTGTATATCTGGAACTTGAATTGCTAGGTCCTATTAGCACCTTTATATATTTTGAGAAGCAAACAAACTATTTTCTGTAGAATTTGAATTATTTTAAATTCCCATGAAGGAATTTAAATAACCAAGAACTCTGATTTTTCCACATTTACTCCAGGAATTGTCATCATCATATTTTTTTTCTTTTAATTTCAGCCATCCTCTTTGGTGTAGACTGATCTCATGGTGGCCGTGACTTATGTTGCCCTAAAGATTAATACTGCCGGGTCTGTTTTCTTGTGCTCACTGGCATTTGTATATTGTCTCCAGAAAAAGATCTTTTCAAATCTTTGGCCTGTTTTAAATTGGGCTAGTCTTTTGTTCCTGAATTTTAGAAGTTCTTATATATGTATTGAATATTAGATTATTACAAGAGATGAAATTTACATGCGTTCACTCCCATTTTGTAGGTTTGATTGACATTTTGATGCCAAATTTTAACGTTGATGGAGTCCGAATTAGATGATTCTGATCATACCCTGAAAGGAGCATTTGGATTCTGCCCCCACCCCCTCAGCCTCTGTGAGGTGAGCAGGTTTGTCTTACCTGTGATGGAGTGCCTAACCACAGGCCCCAAAACTGAGTCAAATACACTTTTCTTCTTTATAAGTTGACTGTGTCAGGTGTGTTGTCACAGTGGCGGAAAGTAGCCTAGCATAATACTGTATCTGAGAAACCATCACCATATCAAAGTCATTCTTTCTGTCCTTTATGAGTTTTATATCTCTTATACTTCTGCTGGTGAGTGAGTCTTTGAAGATTCATTTTTATTATTTTAATTATGTGTCTATGTAAGTCCACACACGTGAGTACAGGTGCTCGAGGAGGCAGTGTTGGATCCCCTGGAGCTGAGGTTACAGGACAGTGTGAGGTGCCAGATGTTGGTGCTGGGTCCTTTGCAGAAGTGGTGTACACTTTAAGTGCTGAGCCAACTCTTTAGCCCCTTGAGTTAATTTGTAGTAAGAATCCACAAGAGTCTGGGAGAGGTTCAGAAGAATTTATTTAGATGTGAAATCGGGGTAAACATTCACTGATACAGGACAGGTTAAATGCCACCACAGTTGTTCTGCCCAAGGGGAAAAAGCATCAACAGTAAGCCCCTGGTCCTCTCCTGCTATCCAAGTGAGCACAAGAGCCTTCCCCATCAGCTTATCAATTATGGTAGCAAACAAGTCTATACCCTAGAGCTTTCTGCCCCAAGGCTATTGGCCGAATGATTTCCCACAACACTTGCCTCTTCTGTCTAAATAAGAAGGTTCTAAACCTAATACACAATGCTGCCTCAAGGCTGTCGGCAGAATGATTTCCCCACATTAATTTTTGGTTTTGTTTTTTTCAAGACAGGATTTCCTTGTGTAGCCTTGGATGTCCTGGAACTTGATTTGTAGACCAATCTAGCCTCAAACTCAGAGATCTGCCTGCTCTGCCTCCCAAGTTCTGGGATTAAAGGCGGGCGCCACCACCTCCTGGCTTTGAGTTAATTTTTGAGTAGGGTGCCATAGGGCTCCCATCATTTGACTGTGGAAATCCAGCTGTCCCAGCACTATTCGTTACAGATTGCTCTTTGCACACTGAGTGGTTAGCTTCCTTGCCAAAGTCAATTGCACATGTAAATCAGACTCTTAGTTTTACACCATTGGTCTCTATGTCTATCCCCATGTGGGCTGCATACTGGTGAGTGCTATAACTTTGTAGTAACTTCTGAAATGAGGGCTTTGTTATCATTTTAGACTACTTTTGCTGCTTGAGGATTCTTGCAGTTTGCTAAGAATCTGAAGGTTTTCTTTTCTTCCAAAGAACTGTCAGGTTGGAATTGAAAGTGTGGGGCAAAGCTCCATGTTCTAAACAGTCTTATTTCCTGTTGCCACTCCTGCAGCCATGCAATGCTCAGACTGGATTTGCACGGCAATGGTTTCAAAAGGAATCTAGACAGCCATGCAATGCTCAGACTGGATTTGCACGGCAATGGTTTCAAAAGGAATCTAGACAGCCATGCAATGCTCAGACTGGATTTGCACGGCAATGGTTTCAAAAGGAATCTAGACACAAATGCGAGTACATGAAAGACTGAGCATAGGTCAAACGAAAATACTATGTTTTCTATGGAGCCCTGGCTGTCCTGGAATTCTGTAGACCAGGCTGGCCTTGAACTCTGAGATCTGCCTGCCTCTGCCACCTAAGTGCTAGGATTAAAGGCATGTGCCACCAAAAAACTTGATTGGATTTTGTTGTTAAGGGCCATGGGTTCCCAGAAGGGACATCAATGTAATGACTCCCCATGCCTCAGCAGGGTGGCTGTTCCCTGATTCCCTGTCATCGCACAGATTTTACATCTCTATTTGCCATTCTTCATTTCTGTCTCTAAAAATGCCTCTTAAACATAACCACTTGTTTAAAATATTATTATATTTTTCATTTCTGAAGTGTGTGTGTCTGTGTATGGTGGTTTCCAGGATCTCCAGGACAGTGTTGATAAAGTAGAGTTCACTGTGTAGTGGTGTGTGTGTGTGTGTGTGTGTGTGTGTGTGTGTGTGTGTGTGTGGTATGTGTACACTGAGATTCCAGAGAAGGACATCAGGTGTCCTTCTCTATCACTCTGCCTTATTCCTTTGAGACAAAGTCTCTCAGTCAACCTGGAATTAAGGTGGCAGCCATAAAGCCCTGGTTATTCTCACTTCTGCATACACACACACACACACACACACACACACACACACACTCACACTCACACACACTCACACACACACACTCACACACACACACACACACACACACTCACACTGCCAGGGCTGGGATTACAGACATGCATGGCCATGTCTGTCTTGGTACACTCATGGTGAGGACACAAACTCAGATCCTGATCTTTTGTTTTGTTTTGTTTTTTTCGAGACAGGGTTTCTTTGTATTGCTTTGGAGGCTGTCCCGGAACTCACTCTGTAGACCAGCCTGGCCTTGAACTCACAGAGATCAGATCCTGATCTTGAGCAGCAAACACTCCTATCCACTGAACTAGTTCCCCAGACCCCAAATGTGCCCTTTTGGTAAACAAGATATTAAGAGGACAGAAGGATGCTCCCCACTGACTACCACCCAGGGGATGGAGGCAAAGCTGAGATTTAAAAATAGGTCCCTAGACTTTCAGTGCAATGCTGCCTTCAGAATCAACAACAAAGCATCTCCCTTTGAATATTGAGTCCTATGGCTCACAAATTGATTTATGTGTGTGTGCATGCATATGTGCACATGTGAATGCATACCTGTGGAAGCCAGAGGTTGGCATTGGGCATCTTCTTGTACCTCTCTCCATCTTATTTTCTGAGACAAGTTCTCTCATTGAACATGGAGCAGATGGTTTCAGCTAGTCTGGCTGGCCAGCAAGACCCCAGGCTCTGCCTGTCTCTGCCCCCACTCCCCTAGCACTGGGCTTACTGATATGTGCAGTAACACTCAGCTTTTTCCTGAGTTCTGGGTATCTGGACTCAGGTTACAGCAAGCACCTTACCTTCCAAGCTATTTCCCCAACCCTATAAAACATTTTTAATGTGAGTAATATGATTTGTGTGTGTGTGTATGCATGTTCACATGTGTGTGGGTACTTGTGTGTGATGTGTATTTGTGCACGAGCCTGTGTGGGAATATGTGTGTGTGTGCAAGCCTGCGTATGGGCATGTGTGTGTGTGTGTGTACACAAGCCTGTGTGTGGGCATATGTGTGTGTATATACACACAAGCCTGTGTGTGTGTGTGTGTGTGTACACAAGCCTGCCTGTGGGCATGTGTGTGTGTGTACACAAGCCTGTGTGTGGGCATGTGTGTGGAGGCCTGAGGCTGATCAAGGGGTCTTCCTTGATCACTGTCTGTCTTCTTCTTTAAGGTAGGGTCTCTTAATTGAACCCAGAGTTTGCTGATGCCATCTTGCTTCAGTGATTTCCTTCTTTTGTTTTCAGAATCCAGGAATTACAGACCACACCTACTAGGCATCTGTGTGGGTGCTGAATGACTGAGTCTAAGTCTTTCCCCTTGTGTGGGGAACACTTCACCCACTGATCTGTTTCCCCAGCTTCTACGAGGTCATTTTGAGGAATGGATCTGAGCCTCTACTCTAGGACTCTCTCACTGGTTCTACCAATGTCAGGATCTTGGGTATCCCCAACACACACATGTTCAGTGAATTCTCTCAGTTACTGTCACATCTGTACCACCAATATCATTTACAGATGATATCACTGAAGCTCAGGGAGGCAAAGTGAACACATACACACAGACAGACAGACAGACAGACAGACAGACACACACACACACACACACACACACACACACACACACACACACACACACACACACACACCCTTACCTGTTTGGCAAACAGCAGGGCTTGAACACAAATCTACTTCTACCTCCTAGCCTGATAGTGATGACAGTGATCCCTGTCTCTAGGGCTAGCAAGAGAAGCCTGTTGGCAAGGCCAGTGGTACCCAGTGTGGGTCAGCTCTGCAGGTCACGGTGAAAATCTGAGAGGAGGGGTTTGGAGAGGAAGAGCAGCAGTGGTGGTTCAGTTCTGGCTCTGGGCCGGGCCATCTTTATCCATCCTTCAGGGCATAAGCAATGAGGAGCTTCCCACAGGCAGGAGCTACAGATCCTAGAAACTCTCCTTAGAAAACCTGAGGCAAGAAACATTCTTCTCACCCTCACCTTCCTCCATAGTGTCTGGGCAGGGTGCACAGTGCTGAGTCCTCTCTGTATGCTGCTGTAAAAACAGGACCATGTGGCTTGTCTTAGACCCTTGCTTCAGTACATTTCTGGCCTTGTATCAAGCACTGGAAGCATGTTAATACAGAGTCTGGGAATGTCAGGAAGTGGGCATGGTATAATGATTATTAGGACCCCCCATAATTATCCCGGGGGGGGTGTTGCCTGACAGTGACCATAACACAGAGAATGGCAAATTATGTTGACTTTGCTCACCTCTCCAGGTAGCACGGGTATAGCTGTTTGGAATTGTGTTGAGAAAGATCCTATGGACTCATTTGGCTTTGTGATCATGTGAGCTACATGAGGATTTTAGTGCCCACCACAGAGACTGTTTGGGGGAGAGTGACAATGGCACCCATCTCCTGTCCACAGAGGAAGGAAATGGAGCTGTAGTGAGAAGGACGGGGTCTGCAAACTCTGCCACAGAGCCTGGCCTCCTTTCCCCCAGCCCGGCACTCTGGAACACCCCAGGCCTCTTCCATGGACCATCAGGCTCCACGGCTATGGCTCTGCCCACGCTGAGAGCACAGGATAATGCAGTGTTACATATTGCATGAGGCCGTCTGCTGCTGAAGAGCATCAGCGATTCTTGCTTACAGGCAGCCCCACCTCCGAGTTCCATGCTCAGGCAATATCCTAACTTGGCTTAGCAGATCAATAGGCAACTTGGGGAGGATTAGAGGGATCCACATAGGTCCACAGATGCGATGACTCCAAATACTTTGTGCTAGAAGTATGGTGGGAAATCTCATCTGAAGTTACTGCAGCCAAGTGCTCTGGCTAGGAACAGACAGTTGTACGTCATGTGGCTGCAAGTCCATGCTGGGCAGATGTGGTAATGTCCCTTCATTCCTGCTCCTGGTGGTTATGCCCCTTTACTTCTGATTCATGGTCAGTCCACCGTGGGATGCCTCGTGGCTTCACTCCTGCAGGCAGCCTCGACCCTGCCAGCTCCGCAGCTTCCAGCTTAATGCCTCTATTCCCCAGTGCTATCAGCTTTGCTTGGGTGACCTCAGATGAACACCTGTCATGACTGTCCTCATTTGACAAACAGGCACTGCCTACGTTCTCACAGGCATCTGGCCTGCAGGCTCATGGAGACAGCTGGTCTCCATGCCTTGCCTGACCACATTCGCCAAGGATGCATTTGCCTTTACCATGGCCTGTTTGGATGGAAGACGGTGTGTATGCTCATGGGGAGGTAACAAGGCAGCTAGGGTCTCTTAGAAGAATACCTACCTTCCACTTGCAGATGCTCCATCTTTTGCCATGTCTAGGCTAGCCAAGTATGGTAGGCATTGCTCGAGCCTGGCAGAGGGCTTTGAGAGGAATACGGGTTCCTCCTTCTTCATGGACTTGTGTCTGCCCTCCAAGTCCTGTGAGATGACCATGAGGGGAGAAGCCCTGAGCTTCTCATTCAGAGGAAGTGGTTCTGGCATTTGAATTCCCAGTAGGCAAAGAAATGAAGTCAGGATTTGGAAGGAGGCCTTCTGAGCAGTGTCTGCTGGTGCCTGCTGTTTGTAGCCAGGATATGCAATTATCCCACAAGGGGAGACTGGTCCCCTATCTCCTGCAACTGCCCAGAGTAGTCGCTGTCTTAGAGCCTGGCAAAGCCCTGTTCTCTTCCCACCTTCCACCATGCTTTGGAGCTTCTCAGCTTGATCTGGCTCTAATTTAGGGGCAGGGTGCCTCCATTCACCTGCCTGTAGTGCAGGAAGGATCCTAGGGGAACTCTAACTGACTGGACTCAAGAGACTCAGAGGCTAGTTCCTGTCCTGCCTCTCATTGTGACATGAGGACACACCAGATCACTGCCTGATTTCCATCAGCACTGTCTCTCAGAGGGTCCCCAGGGGTCTGTGGAAAAAGACTGGCCCCTGGCCCAGCTGATGGAAGGTGCAGTCTCACCATTGCTCTCCTGTCTCCAGATAGGATCATCATCAATAAAAGTGTCTCCATATTTCATTAAAGTGAATTACCGATGGGTTGTCTGGGGGTGGCCAAGTGCTGGAAGCCGACAGGCAGAACCTTCCAGGGAGTCCAGAGCCAGCACTGGGCCTCAGGGGAGCATCCAGACACCAGGCTGGGGGTTGGCACTGGGGATTCCAAGATCCTGTACCTTGGAAGGGGCCTGATTCCAGCTGTTCCCGGCTAGCTCACTGAATCATAAGTTAGCCCGGTCTGGCTCCACTCCCTGAGTAGATGACATTCTGGTCCCGGCCGTAGGTCTCACAGGGCTATGAGTGAGCACCCGTGGGTGGGAATGTCAATTCTCCAGTCTCCTGGGCATGGAGGCGGTGGGGTGCTGGGCCTGGCTGAGGCCTGGCTGGCTTCCAGGGGGCGACCTATTCTACTTTGCATTCTGTATTGTTAGCTGGAACTTCCGTAGTGTAATGACAATGTCCTGCCAAGGACCAGTTAACAGGTTCCAGGGAAGCGATGACTGGGGAACAGCGCTGGCCAGGGCTGGAGCTCAAGGCAGAGTTCTTCTACCCACCTCCTACCTAGAGCTAGTGCTCTAGCTTCAGAGCAGCTCACTGTGCCTCCGATTCCCAAGCCTGTGGACCTGTCACCAGGGGGATACAGGGATCTCAAAGCACAGAACAGCAGACAGCAGGGCTACAGGAGTTCAGAGAGGACCTTACCCACCCCACAGTTGTCTCTCTTACACCTCCTCCATGCGGGATGGCTCTTAGGCACCCCCAATGAGGCAGACCCACCAACACCAGGCATGAGTATTCTAAATCTATCCCTGGGATGGGGTTAGACCTTCCCGTCCCTCCCTCTTGCCTTCTATCCTTCTTAGGCTCAGATCTGAGGTCCTCCGTGCCTCTGCTGCCTCTCTTCCTAACCCCTGTGCTAATGGGCCACATCCATTAGGGCTGTTGACAGGAACTGCCACCAATGAGATGTCCTTTGATCTCTCTGAACAGGAAAAAGAAAGGTCAGGAAGAGGAGGTGACCTTTTCTGACAGCCAGTGTTGACTGGCTCTGAGTCCACAGAGGGGGTGCTGCCAGCAAGGGAACAGGAGAATCAAGCCTCCCAGGGATAAGGGCCTGTACCTGTACAAGGAAGAGCACAGGCTCCGGGAGTCATGGAGGAAGAGCACAGGCTCCGGGAGTCATGGAGAACATCCTGAGGGGCCCACTATGCCTCAACATAACTAGATCAATCCCAGCGAAGGTAAGAATCATTTGTTTTCAAAGTTTCCCTGGAACTCCCTCCTCCCTGAAAGGGCAGCCTCTCTCCAGGAGTGTCCTGAGGTGAACACCCTGCACTAATATGTCTTTGGATGCCTCCCTTTCTGCCATTAATGGTCCTCCTCTGGGCATTTTTGCCAGTGTGTTCCTCAGAAGCCCCACCTCAGATTCTTTCTGGAGAAATCTAAGGCCTTGTCTCTCTTCTAACATAACCTGCCTCTAAAGAGACTCTAGGCAGCTGGGCTGGCCTGAAGAGTCCAGACTATGAGCCTTGGGATGCCCTAGGCCGTAGTATCTGCTCTTTTCCAGTGCAGATGCCCCTGAGGAGTTCAGTATCCAGGCTGCCTCTGCCTGACTGACCTGGGATTTTCCTGTGGATGCAGGTCAGCACTTAGGCTCTGACCCTGGACTGCTGTCCTAGCCCAGTGGAGGGATATTATCTTAAAGTGTCCCTAACTTCTGTCTCACCAAGGATAGTGTCTTTGGAGGTTAGAGACTGAAAAAGGGTACAACTGGAGCCCCTTGTGGTCTTAGCATCCCTTGAGTACGCCCTGCTCCTCTCACAAGCAGCAGCCAGTAGATCAGTGAGGGAAGAGAGACTTGACTTCCAACTGGTCCTCTGGTTCCTAAATGGTCTCCTGGACAATGGCCTCTCTTGCCCAACACTGGATTCCAAGTCATGGTCAAATGCAAGACCAGGAGAGATAGCTACTCCCATTCAGTGCTCTAGGCCCACCCTTCCAAGAGCTTCCAGATCCTTGAAGTAGTGAGGCCAGTCGCAAGAGTGTCCCCAGGACATGCCTGAAGTGTTCACAATCTGCTGCAAATGTGTGTCCCCACATGAGGGCCCTCTTGAGACCTGTACGTGAACATTACTCATCCTGGTCCAGGAGATGTCAGACATAGGTCTCAGTGAGAATAGATCAGATAGACAAAAAGACGATCAGTATTAGTAGAAGAAAGACACAGAGAAAGGAAAGAGCAGAGCAGAAAATAGAAACCTGGAAACAAAGGTAAGCGTGGAGGCAAAGGGAGAAGAAAGACACGGAAGGTGAAAGAGCAGAGGAGAAAAAGCAGGGAGCTGGCAGAGTCATGACAGACATGAGTGAGCTGGGGTCCAGTGCAGAGTCGCAGGTGGTGTGGTCGATGTGGGTGGGCTTGGAGTAGATGGCATTGGGTCTACTTTCTAGGGCATTTGGGGTCAACCACTGTAGGCATTGAGCAGTTCTGAGAGCCTGGACTGGTGACTTGGGTATATGGTTTGGGACACTCTTAGACACTTATTTCGATTCAGGGATGGGAGGGTGTTAAAAGTCAAAGTCTCAGTCTCTTTCAGGGACAGCACTATGACCAGAGGGAATAGAGTTTCAAAGCTAAAACTATGAGGGTGACCATGAGGAGGCAATGGGGTACAGGCACTGGGCAGACAAGAAGCCCCTACGCTGTTGACCAGGAGCTCTGAGCTCTGCTTTGGAAGGACTGATCTGTCTTGCAAGTGAACCCTGTCACTCTTCAGTTAGACAGGACAAGGCACACATTCACAGAGACTGGTGGGCCTGCAGGGTGGGTCTGAGGTTGGTAGAAAGGAGGCAAGGGGGCAATTAGGCCAGGGCTAATGGGTGTGCCAGAAAACCAACACATAACATAGCAAAACTCCTGCCGGATACCTTGGTCTCCTCAGGTTCCTGGAGAAACTTTTTAGGGGCTTATTCAGCCTCAGAGTCTACAATTACAGTTTGCCCTATTCATACCCTGTGGTGAGTGCCTGGCCCACCTCATATTTCTGAAGAAGAAGTTGCTAAAACCCTCAGCTTGGATTCTGGTACCTGGTCCTCACTGTGTGAAACTCAGGAGGGAAGATGGTTTAGCCCACTGTAAGGTAGGGAAGGGAATGCCCATCCCCTAGGGTCATTAGAGATGGATCACTGAGCCTGAGTGCTGGGCCAATGCGAGCTGGTGAACCCAGACTCAGCACCTGCCTAATACAACTGTGTCCAGTCAATACCTTGGACTCCAGGAAAAGGGAGGCTCAGCAAAACCGGGCAGCTCAGCCCCCTCTGAAAGGCAGAAAGCATCCCGGGGGGGCAAGTGCTGGCTATAAATGCCAAGGGGAGCATCCAGTGAGGCAAACTAATGGTCTTCAGTGGGCAGGGCAGACAGCTGGGAATCACAGGCGGGCTTCCAGATCGATACCTGTGTGCTGATTTGCTGAAGAGGCTTTTATGAAGTTTAAGCAGAGTTCATTGTTAAATACTCTTATGTTCAAAGGATGTGGGCGGCCGTATTAATTCCTTTTTCTTTTACAGATCAATAATTACATTGCTTATTTGCTTAAAAGGCTCAGGTCGAGGCAGGGGTGAGGGAAGCGAGCTCAAGGGAGCGTGGCTAAAGGTCCAGAATGCATAGTGCGAGTTCGATGGTGACAAGGGAGTGATGGGCACCCCTTGGGGGACCCCCCCTTGTTTAGAATTCCCTTCAGCACCCCCCAAGCTTCCTTCTGGATTCAGCTCCGTTCTCCTTGGGGCTCTACTCTTGGTACAGAACAGTAAGGTGACAGCTCCTGAATGTGGCATGTCCTTCCACCTCCATCCCTCTCTACAACCTACCCCAAGGGACCAGCTCAAAGAAGCCAGGAGAGGGGCTACCTAGGAGCTCTGAGACAGGAGATCAAAAGGGCCTCTATGGCCTGGGTGGGTGCCAATGCTGCCATTACAGCAGGAGCAATCAGGGACACAAGGAATTTGTGCCCCAAAGCAGATGTCACGTGAGAAGGGAAGAAGACAGGGCACTATGCTATGAGCTTTTCTTAGCCTTGATGGCTGGTCTTGATAAACGTTAAATGCCAGGAAACTGAGGCATGTGAGTACATTGGGTGGATCTGGGGGGCTCCGAGGCTTTTAGTGGGGCTGACTGCTATATTTGCCAACTTTCTGGTAAGGTATTTTCACATCTAGGAACCCACGTGGTCTTCTTGGTGGGCCTGTGAGATGAGAGACCATAGGCCTGGGACTGCTCATCCCTAACCTAGAGCTAGGATCTTGAGCCATGCCTATGTGGTCAGATGGAGGACCCTGGTCTGCTCTCATCCATACAGGACCCATTTAAAAAAGGAGAAACAGAAAGGGTGGCAAGATGTACTTAGTTCTCTTGTGAAGACAATGATGTTTTCCTGTTCTGGCTCACAGCTATGAATGGCTTGTGTGGGGCAGCCATGTGGGAGCTCAGAGGTGAAAAGTGACTAACTGATTGGTATTCTCTGCACATACATCATACATCTTCAGCTTCACGAGGGCCATAGAATCTGTCCCTGTGAGTACTGTCCCGCTTGAGAACTAGTTCACCAAATCTCATTGGAGAATGGTGTCTCCTGGCTGAGTGGCTTCTGGGCTATCCTCTCCAACGCTGCCCACACACCACCAGGATGCTATTATCATCTCATCCTCTGATCAGGAAATGGAAAGGCATGCTACGGATCATTAAGAGGATAACGGAATTGGACAAATCCTGATCCAAATGTGGAAAATAGATGTAATAAATTAATCTACAGGCCTGGGGGGCAGCCTTTAAGCACAGTGAGAGGCAGAGCTCCCTCCCTTGTGACACTGGCTCTGGGGACATTATGCAGCAGCTCCTCAGACCAGAAAGAGCAGAGCAGGTATCTAGGGGTAGTCACCTCTAGATTTGCCCCTCACCGCCTTAGCTCCAGTCAAGGTACCATAAGGCACAGGGCTAAATACTAACATGGCCTTTGCCTCCTTCTGGACAGGAGATGGGAAGTGGCCATATCTTGGAATGATAAGGCGAAGACATGATGCATTCACCAGGTGCCTCCTAAGTGTGGTGCATGAGATCCTAGGATGACCCATGTGATTGTGCCATGCTAACCTTGTAAGGGGGTCAGGAGCAAGGCCCAGGTCAGACGCATGATGCTAGGTTCTCGGATGTGCTGTCAAGACACAGGCATTTTTACCTTAGACATCCAGTAGGTTTGCAAAAGGCCCTTGTCTGTTTCCCTCCCAGCATGCACAGTGCTCAGCCTAATGATGGTAGCTCTGTCTTTCTGGTTTCTTACCTATAAGTCTTGACCTGGGCACAGGCTTTCCTGTCTCCCACAGTCCATGCACTGGCAGACCTCCAAATACCCCCAGAACCTGACTGACTCCCTGGCCTAAAGCCATGCAAGGTCCTAAGCTATTCTCATTCATCTACCTGCCTAAGACCTGTTTGTTTTCTCTGAAGAGCCATGAGGAACCTTCTGTTAGAGCCCACCATTTGTCCTCCTTGGTCACCTCTCCAGCCAAACTGTTCTCTCCTTCGGTGTCCCCACACTATTAATGTCCCCACTCCCCTGGCCTCTCTTAAGTCTGTGTCTACTACATGACTGCAGTGAAGACTGGCCATGGTTCCTGGGCTTCCCCTCCCTGTGTGCTTCTTCTCAGATGTGTTCATTGATGAGATGGCTCTCAATAGGGCAGCCCTTGGGACTGTGTTTAGAGCTAGTGCTATAAGCTGAAAATTTGCCACCCCTCCAGTCCTCACATCCTAATATCATCCTTGTGCGGCAGTATTGGGAGATGAGACACTCGGGTGTGATTAGCGCATGGGTGTGTTGGCTCCAGAGTGGGGTCAGTGCCGCTGTAAGAAGAGAGGCAAGGCAGACGCTACCACAGAAGACTTCTCTGCCAATCAGGAAGTGCCCTCCCCAGAACTTAACAACACCGGCACCTTTATTTAGGACTCCCAGTCCGAGACCAGTGGGATGGGCTTGTTGTCGAAGCCCCTAGCTGTGGTAGTTTGTTATGGCAGCTCACCAGATGCAGACAGACCCAAGCAGTGCCTCAAGTGTCACCCATCAGATGGGGAGAGGAGAAGATTGAACAGGCGGCACAGGTGTGATCTCGGGTGTGAGCCATGGGTGCTGGGGGCCATGTTCTGACCCCATGTGCTTTTACTCTTCAGCACATGGAGAAGCGCCCATGCTAGATGTGGAGCAGTCAAAAGGATAGAAACCTCTATGGCCAGGCTCAGGGTATCGGCATGCAGGGGACCCTCTTCAGAGCACAAGAGGCTATTGTGTATTCAAGATGTAGGGAAGGGCTTCCCCCAGAGCAGCAGGCACCAGGGTGAGATCTTGAAGTTTCTGATTCCGAGTAAGATGGAAGTTCTCTTGGCCCAGGCCCCCAGAATAACCTGTACTGTTCTTATCCACCAGCGCACACTAACTTCAGACCAAGATGGCATGGGGTGGAAAATGCTTCCCCAGGTCCCATTGTGCCCATGGCCTGGAGCCAAGTGGACAGTCATCCTGCACCCCACCCTCTACTTCTCATATTCTCAGTCTAGCTGCTAATAGCTCCAGAAGGGCAGAGCCTTGATGGGTAATGAGACCTTTCCCAAGAACACCCTGTGTTTGGCTGTAATGTGTCCTTAGTATGCAGGAGTACTGGATCCATTAGCTTCTAGCACCCCATCATACTCTTGGAGCAATCGCTCCTCAAATAGAACTACTTCCTACAATTACTCTCTGCAGAGACAGGCCCCAGGATTTGGGAGATCAGTGCTGGGAGGCCAGAGCCAAATTAAATCAAGACCTGGCTTATGAGAAACCAGGCTGGCATGTGTGACTTGCGTGTAAATGGGAATCCCCAAGGCCAGCCTGTGCTACCCCTGTCACCCCACCTATCCCTTCTTCCCACCAACTGCCTGCATCCTGCCCCGTCTCAGCCCCCAAATAACACACGAGACACTATATTAATTATGAAGCTGTTGGCTGTTTGCTATGGTTTCTTAATGGCTAGCTCTGACTTAATTATCAACCCATAATTACTAATATATATTTTTATAAGGACTTATCTTACTGAGAATGCCAGACTTGCACCCTCTCCCTCGGGATCACATGGCAACTCTCCACTCTCTACTACATTTCCCAGAATTCTCCTCGACTCCTAGTCCCACCTATCTTGCTTCCCCATTGGCCAACAGTGCTTTATTTATCAACCAATAGGACAATATATACACAGAAGGAATTCCTCCATCATATCCTTTTGCTGTAGACTAAGCCTCAGTCAAGAGAGATGACACAGGGTGAACATGGACACTTCCTGGGAAGGAATGGCTGGAAGGTTCTTGAGAAACACAGGGAAAAGGGATCCTGACCAAGTCATGCTCTGGTCCCAGTGGGGCTGAGTCTTTATAGCGTTGACATCCTACACCATCTTCCCTCTTTGACTGCATCACCCTATCCAGATAAAGTGGCTCAATGCTAATGATAATGGTAAGAATCACATTAAATAAATACTCCCCTAAAGACATACACTCATTACGTCACTCAGTCTTTACAGTAGCTGTGTAAATGGGCACTGTTCAAGTTAGACTTCTGTTACTGTGATCCACCAAGGTTTCTTGTGGGAAGAAGGGATTTATTTGGCTTATAAGTTCCAATCATCAAGGGAGGCCAAGTCAGGAACTTAAGAAACCATAGAGGAACACTGCTTGCTGGCTTGTTTCCCTTGGCTTGCTCAGCTATTTCTTGAATAGCTAACACCCACCTGCCTAGGGCTGATACCACCCACAGTGGACCAGGCCCTCCAAAATCAATAAGCAATAAGAAAATGTCCCACATGTGGGCTATCGGCCTGTCTAATGGAGACAGTTCTCCAACTGAAGCTCCGTCCCTCTTCCCAGGTGTGTCAAGCTGACAACCGTGATTAACCATGTAATTCCATCTCACAGATGAGAAAAACCGAGGCAGAGATTAGTCATTTAGTAGATACATCTGGGTACTGAATACCCTTGAGGCCCTGCTCTGGACAGTGACTGTATAATAGTGACTGAGTCAGATGCTGGCCTGCTGGAATGGAGAGAGGCTAAACAGGGTTATTTAGATAGGAGTCTTTGTGATTGTAGGACCTTCATAGAAAAGATCCTCTCTGGCCTCAGGAGAAAAGGCACTCAAAAGAAACACCTGAGAGGGAGAGGTGGTGCAGGATTGTGGGAAAAAAGGATAAATAGACCCAGAAGACAGAGCTTGCCAAAGCTCAGCTTGGACTACATGGCCATGGTAGACAAGGAGAACATGAAAGGTACTTGATGCAAGAGACGGACGTGAACACAGGGGTCAGCGATCAGAGGAGGGCAGAGGTTGCAGTGAGGGAGTTGGCCTGACCCTGGCAAATGGGCCGGATGCATATTCCAGAAGACTCAGCCACTGCAGGAGAGGGAGAGGCTCTCTGATTCATTAGTGAGAGAAAACAAAGGCGGCGGCTGAGGAGGTTCTCTGAGAACCGAGCCTGTGTCCAGGTGAGGGAGACACTGGGGGAGAGTGACAGGGTACCCTTGGAGTACTTGTGAGGGGCAAGGGCACACCATGGAAGGCTCTGAGAGAGATTTAAGTCTGCATGGTATGTACAACACATGCGTGGAGGAGTTCTGGCCTTTGAACATCAAGTGCTATAGAAGTCCAGCTGCTACGTAGTATGCAGGCATCATGTGAGACAGGAAAGTGGCGGAGGGAGCCAAGGGAGGGAGGCAGGGTCACCAACCAAATGTCACCCTGACCAGTGCAGGGACCATCAGAGCAGAGGAGGGGGGTGGGGATAGGGTCAGAACTCACTGACTCCTGGTGAAGGCAGTGGGGGGGATAGAATACAGAGGAGTGGTGTAAGGAAGCCTTCTTCTGAAAGCTGTAGTACTGGACTACAGACCTGCATTCACTACATCTCGGCCAGGCCAGATGCTTCCTGTAGGCAGCTATGCTTGCTGCCCTTCCTGTCCTCTGCCAGAGGAACCAAGGACACGTGTCCCCCTGTTCTGTCTGACTTTTGCAGAGTAGGGTCTGTGCATGTCCATCAGACCAGACACTGCTAGACTCTATCCCCTGCTTCATCTCTGTACCCCACTTCACTTAGTAAAGAGGGGATGTTCAGAGTTACATTCAATCCAACCCACCATGGCATCTCCTTATCTTACTCCTGTTCTGAGGATGCTTGCCTCCACTTGTATCTGGTCCCATAACTCAATGTGCTGCACTCGGTGGGCTCTAGTGCATGCACACTAGATTAGGATCATGGTCAATATCTGTTTTATTGTCCTTCCACACCAGTGTGGCAGAGCATGATTGATCACCCTCCCAGCTGCCGATAAGGAGCAGGCTCAGCTCGGTCAGACAAGCCCTCAGGCGCCAAGCAGGGCTTCCTGACCTACCAGCTCCAGAGAGCCATTCTCTCACCAGGCAATGTGCCCTGCCCCCCACTCTGCCTGGTGATACTCGGGAAGGGAAGGGATACTCTTGAGCAGGGCTGGGTGGGTTCCTGCTGTCCTGTACTAATCTGGGAGCAAGTCAATATGGTGGACCTGGTAGGGTGGTGGATTCCTAACCATGCCTCCCCTGTCTGTCTACCACCCCTGGGGGCTTCCCAAACAGACCATAGTGAATGCTCCCAAGTACCATTGCTTTCATGCATCTACTCATATTGTTAGACCCCACACTGGTCACATCATCCAGAATCTTCCAGCTGCTGCCCAAGAGTTACCTTCTCTGAGTGTGGAAGGCAGTGACAGCAAGTGCATCTTGACTGCAGTTGGAGTCTGGCCTGGACCTGAAGAGTGGAGTGCCTTGCCCTGGTGGTGTGTGAAGAGGTATAATGAGCTCCCTAAGTCCCTACAACATGCCGAGCTGTGGGTCAGAGGGTCGGCCTGGGCTGGTAGCCACGAAGACCTTGGGCACAATCCACAATATCCACAATCCACAGGCACTGATTGCTGTGTTAGAATTCATGGCCACACCCTATGTCATTCCAAAGTTCTGGTTTTGCTCTGCTGAGGGCCCCCAGTTCTACTCTGCTCCTTGTTGGACAGAACCTGTCCCCTCTCCTGCTGTGACAGCTGCATTTTCTTCTGATTTGCATCCTATTCTTCTGGGGCCACTGAACCTACCCTGTGGCAAGCAGTGTGCTAGGCTGCTTAGCCGAGTGGAGTTGGCAGTGTTCCCTGTCTCTCCTCAGGGCCTGCCAGTGGCAGAGTCGGCAGACCATGTAGCCAATCAGGGATCTCTGTTGCTTCTTGGAGGAACTTCCGCATACTTCTCCTGCAGTGGCCTGACCATGTGGCTGTGGCCGGAGCAGAGTCAACACTGGTACCGACAGTCCTTACAGCAAATATGATCTTCACCGCCCAATCTTCAGGCCATTTGAAAGAGACTATGGGTATGTGTGGATCTACATCTGCTCCTCTCCAATCTACTGCCCAACCACTGAGTAAAATAATGGTTCCCATGGCCTTTGCCTTCAAAGCAGCCATCTCTGTAAAGGCAAGGCTTACTGAGACCCAAATAGGCTTCTTCCCATGAATATTCAGGTGCGCTGCTGCAGGCTTTCGCCCTCTGCAGGCTGAACTAAGGCAGCCTTGCCAAGACACTGGTCACCCTGCAGGGGCTGGGGCTGGCGTATGGACTCTTCAAGTCAAAGGAGTCACATGCTTTCCCCCCTTCCCTCCTTTGCAGGAAAAGACCTTTCTGGAGCTTACCAGAGGCCTGGCCTTCCCACTTCTTGGTTCTGTCCCCTGTAGAGCCCCTTTTCTTACTCCCTGTCCTCTCTATGTGTTGCTCCTCATGCAAGAACAATCACCCTCCATTAGTTGTCATAGCAACCAAGACAGGGCGAAGTCATTTTCTAGAAGGGGTCCTGTGCAAATTATGGCATTACACCAACTTATTGCCAATCTTTTTAATTAAAACATTTTGCTTTCAACTCTGCTAATGGCAGAGATCAGTAAACAGGGAGATTGAATTACTGATACTGAAGCCCCCTCCCTTAACATGCTTAATTACAAGTGGGACCACAGTGAGGTGGGGGAGGGGCTGCTAAGAATCAGGTAAGGCTGACCCAGGACAGCCACCCTCTGGACATAACCAAAGGAAGCACAGGGCACTGGAAGAACATGTATTTTTTAAAAATTAAACCCCTGAAGGACATAATGAGCATCTAGAGTTATGGCCACAATTCAGTTTCCAGGAACTATGATGTCATGTTGCTGACTATTCAGTTTTTATCTAATGAAACTGCCGATTTGACACCTGGGAGACAGAACTGGGTGTCCTGGGTGTGTGGCTGACCAAGGCACCCTAGACTTTGATTTGCCCCCCAGGTCTGGCCTCTTTTCTATGGAGCTCAGGAAGAGGGACTATTGTTCTTACCACCCTCCCCCAGGCAGTTAACATCCTCCAACAAAGCCCCAGGAGCGCTTCCCCTCAGGGCTGCCAGAAGAAGCTGCTCGGCAGGAAACGGCCTCATGATAGCCCCCCTCAGTGAGGAAAAGCAAGGGCCCTCAAGAGAAGGGGCCAGAGTGCAGCCCACTAGCCAAGGCTCCTGCATCATTTCCTCCTGGCTACATAATGCTTGAGGAGGCTCTGTGTCTACTTTTACAAGGAACTGTATTAATTGAAACTGAGTGTGCATATGAGAAAGAAAAGTGTGTGTGTACACAAGCATATGTGTGGTTAAGCTCGAGCACTGGGTGTACAAATGCACATTTGTGAGAGTATATATGGGTTAATATGTATGGGTCATGAGCTTGAGTGGTCACACTTTAGCTCTTTGCTTAGTCAGCGTTCCTGTCACAGAACTAAATTTGAGTCCTCCAGAAGAAATGGGCATCACAGAGGCGCACAAACCCAGATCATAGGAAAGTAGAGGGCTAGGGAAAAAAAGGTCCACCCAGAAAAATCTTAGAGCAAAGCCTTAAGAAAGCTGGCGTGGGGCTACTAACAGCAGACATAAGAGAACTCAGGGGGGAAGGAGCTTAGGGGAGCTGAAGAGGGGCCTCAGGCATATTTGCCAGTGAACCGCTCTGGCTGTGCTCCTGTACGTTTGGTGATATAGGAAGAAACCGATACGTTTGCCGCTTCAGTGGAAGCTTTAAAATATCACAGATGAACAGTAAATGAGAGCAGGAAGTAAAAAGCAAGGAAGTCTCATGACATGTGCTGGAGAGGTGATTGAGAGCAGAAGACATGGGTTCAGTTCCCGTCACTCACGAGGCTGCTCCCAAACATTAGTAACTCAAGTCCAGGGGATCCGGTGCTCTTTTCTGGCCTCCTTGGGCACTGGGTACACACAGTACACAGACATAAATGTAGGCAAACACTCATAAAATAAAATGTTTTCTAAAAAATTTCAAGAATTCTTTTTGGAAATTTATAAATGTTCTCTGAAATACAGGAAAAAAACAGCAAAACTTCTATAATACCTTTAGTATAAAGTTGCATTTGGAGAAAACTGTATAGCTCTTCATTAAGTGAACAAGGAAAAATGTTTAAATATTTAAATTAATGAAAAAATCTTAAAAGAATCAGAAATGGATTCCAAAGCCATTCTGGATTTTTAAAATGCTACTGAAATAGGCAAGGGGGGCTGTTCTCTGAAAACTTGGGCACCCCACTACTCTCATCTCTGCATCCCATCCTAGCTGGTTCCCAGCTGGTCTCTGACCCAGAGTAGGGTTATTTCTCTGCAGTGCACAGGGATGATGGATGCTTCCTTAAGGCCCTGTAGCTTACACAGCCTGGGCTTGTAAAACAGTGACATTAACTCTACTTGCCTGTGTCCTGGACCCGTTGTGACAGTACAGACAGAGCAAGAAAAAAAAAAAGGTAAGGATGGCCATGTTCATGGTCAAACACAGAGCTCTTGAAATGTGAGATTCCATTTGGAGTGCTATGTTAGGACTTCAGAGCAAATGATAGTCACTCTAGCTCCTTACCCATGAAACTTGTTGGGTTATTAATTACTTTTCCACTGCATTGTGGCCGAATAACTGACAAGAAGTCACTTAAGGGAGAATGACTTGTTTTAAAGCAGAGTCATTGGGTCTGGATGGAACTGGGGTATAAACTCCCACCCCCAACAGTGACTTAACTCCTCTAGTAGGCCCTACCATTCTGTAAGTTATACAGCTCCCCGAAACAGCTTCACCAGCCAGGGACCAAGTGTTCAAACACACAATCCTGTGAGGATCCATATCCAAACAGTAATACTCAACTGCTGACCCCCACATGCTTGGGGCCATTTCATAATGCAATGCACATTCAATTCAACTTCAAAAGTCAACTTAGTCTTACAATCCCAATAGTGCTTAAAAGTCCAAAGTTCAAAGTCTCTCCCAAGACGAAGGCAGTCACTTAACTTGTGAGCACCCATGAAAATAATTACTTTCAACGCATGATGGCACAGAATAAACATTCTCCTATCCCCGAAGAGAATGATGATGGTGTAGCAAGGGAAGACTGGGTTGAATAAAGACAAAGACCTAGAAGGGCAAACAACCAAACACTGCAGCTCCATGACCAGCATCTGGGTCTTGCTGGTAGCATCATCTGGGTTCCAATGGGCTTGGCTAGTCACATCCCTTTCACCCTGGAACCTGTGGTGTACATGGCCTCTCTCTTGTCCTGGCTCCTCTTGGTGCATGCCGTTTTCCTTGGCATTTTCCTGGCATTTCCAATATCCTGGAATCTCTGTTGAAACTTAGACTTCATGCAATGGCCTTTCAGAATTTCCTTGAAGGAAACCCAACACAGTCACACATTATCTGACCTCAGAGCCTTTTGAAACCTTGGCACAAGCCTGCAAGGCCCTGTAACTCATGTGTGTAAACTCAGCACTGCATGAACCATGGTTACACATCCTGCTGCCAGCTCAAGGTGTGGCCTGGGTCCCTTGGGCCGCAGTTGCAGCAGCCTGTCTACCTTCAAGGCTGGACCTGGGAAAACACCTCCTTAGGCTCCTGTTTTCCAGGAGGGCACCAAGGAGGCTTTGTCTTTTCAGGGATTTCTGACAAATGGATTTTTTGAATGGATTTTCAGTTTTATACCCTCTAGCCTTTGATAGGTAGAGTCTTGTCCTCAAGTAAGGTTGCTATGTGTGGGTTTCTCTCTAGTAATTCTAATTACATTATCCACATCCACTCTTTCTGCTGCAACTTTAACCACAGCCATGCTCCTTTGCCCACCAAACTGAACATTTCACATTTTCTCACTTATTTTTTGTTCTATCTTAATATAAATCTCAGTTAGAAAGCAGTGAGCTATAACCATACCGCACCCTGAATGCTATGCTCTCTTGAAATTTCTTCTATGGAGCAAATCAGGCTATTAATTTTTAGTTAAGCCTTGCTCAAAATTTCAGGACATGGCAGACACAAGCATATAATACAAATAGAATCTAGCCTAATTTCTCTAGAGTCCTTTTTCCCTCTGAAACTTACCTTCACTGCCCGGTCTTGCTCACTTCTTCTGGAATGATCTGTCCAGCTTTGGTTACAGCATATTCTCCTACATTCTCCTGAAAATCAGACCCAACAGTTTAAAAGTGAATGGTCGGGTTTCTCACAGGAGTAAAACCACTCCACATCTTAGTAACAGTTTTTTGCAATAGCTAATTTTTTTGTGACTGTGACAAGATACCTAACAGGGAGGAAGGACTCACTTTGGCTTGCACTTTCGTGGTAGGAGAGGCACAGAGGCTGGAGCTCTATTCACAGTGGCTGGAACTCCATTCATGGAGGCTGTAGCTCCATTCATGGGAGGAGCTTGTAGCAGTGACTTTGACAAATCAAAAAATGGAGAGATTGGAGCCAGAAGCTAGACTAGCCTATAGTTCCTAAAGTGTCCCCTACTGACTTGCTTCCTCTAGGTAAGCCCTACTCCCTAAAGGTCCCACTACTGCCCCAAACTGTTCCACTTTTGGGGACCAAGAGCTCAAGCATGACTCTGTGGGGACATTTTACATTTAGGTCACAATGTAATACTGGGTGAGCCCCCAGCACAAACTATGCCAGGCGGAAGATGGGCATAGAGGCTGGACTTAGCATGCCTCTCCCCCTGGCAGTGCTCTGTCCCACACGACAAAGGGCTCTGTGAGGACAGAGAACAAAACCACACTTCATTCTTCCTGAACTATGAACCCATCTGGTTCCCTGGTTCCATGTTCAGGAAGCAGAATTTCCCTCCAAAGAATCTGACCCTAAAGGGGTCAGCACCATGCCTCTTGGAGCTTCCTGAGGAACAGAGCTGAGCACCCTGCCTGCCCTCAGACATCTTGCTAACCAGAGCATCTGTGAAGTACCACTGCCAATCAGCTTCCCATCACCGTGAGAGACAGTTTAAAGGGAAGGAAGGTTTCCTCTGACTCACAGTTTCAGGTGTCTCAGTTCATGGCTACTTGATCTTGTTGCCTTGGGCCAGTAGGGAGTAGCACACTACAGTATGGAGTGGAGGAAGCCTGTCCAATCCAAGGTGGCTAGGAATCGACCGGCAAATGACCCAACTTCGTCCCAGTAGGCCCCACCTCTTAAGAGTTTGATCCCTCCCTAAGTGCCACAGGCTCATGACCAAACCTTCAGCACACAGAGCATTAGTGGAAACCATACCGTTTCTTACCATGTTTTACTTAGACAAATATACACCTTCCCTTCCTGCCCCATGCCATGGATACTGGAGACTGAGGTGAAAGAATGAGAGATGCCACATCCAAGATCCCAAAGCAGTAAAATGGACTGAACCCTGACCTCCAGCCTGTGCTGGTTTCAATAAGAATGGCCCCCATAGGCTTGTAGATTTCAATGCTCGGTCATTAGGGAGTGGTGCTACTTGACAGGGTGTATGGGCCTTGTTGGAAGAATGTGTCACTGGAGGTAGGCTGTCTCTGTCTGTTTCTGTCTCTCTTCCTCTCTCTGTCTCTGTCTCTCTCTGTCTCTGTTTGTCTCTCTCTTTCTCTCCCTCTGTCTCTCTCTCTGTCTCTCTCTGTCTCTCTGTCTCTGTCTCTCTGTCTCTTTCTCTCTCTGTCTCTCTGTCTCTCTGTCTCTGTTTGTCTCTCTCTCTCTTTCTCTCCCTCTGTCTCTCTCTCTGTCTCTGTCTCTCTGTCTCTGTCTCTCTGTCTCTTTCTCTCTCTGTCTCTCTGTCTCTCTCTGTCTCTCTGTCTCTCTCTGTCTCTCGGTCTCTCTCTGTCTCTCTGTCTCTGTCTCTCTCTCTCTGCTGCCTGCTGATTCAGATGTAGAACTCTGGGCTACTTCTCTAGCACCGTGTCTGCCTGCACGCCACCCTCTGAATGTAGCCCAGTCCCAGTTAAAAGCTTTCTCTTATGAGAGTTGCCATGATCATGGTGTCTTTTCACAGCAATAGGATCCTGACTAAGACACAGTCTTATCCTCAGCTGCTGACCTGGCCTTCCCTGGCAGCCCCTTCTCCTTGTTGACGCAGTCACTTGCGCCTTGCCGGAAGAATTCCCCCAGTATGCTTCGCTTCTAGGGGCACGTTCCTGCTGCATCAGTCTTACCTTCCAGTAGCCAGAGGAGCTGGTCGCTGAATCATGAGCAAAGTGCCTCTCCCCGTAGAGCGGGACACCAGGAGAACTGCATTAACCTTGATCCATCCTTGCCTGGGTTTTTTATGTTACTTTATCACTATCTCAGTCAATTGTCCCTTCACAGGGCTGCCAACAAGCAGACTGCCCGTAGGTGGTAGGTGGGGGAATCCTCTTCCCTTCTTTGATGTATGTGGGAACAGAGACCCTGACCATCAAGCCCCTGGGAATTTCTCATTTGCCCACATTGTGTCTCCAAAGTGAAAGTTAATCAATATTGTAGACCCCATTCTCAGCTGAGCCTCATGGGCAGCCTGGTAAAAGTGACCTCATTGTACTCGTAGGAGTGTGTCTGTGGTCCTGTTGTTTAAGACTGGAAGTCCCTGAAAGCTTTGGGGCTGCAGGGCTGAGGGGCTGCCGGGCTGTGCATGAGTATATAACGGTGAGAGCTTCAATCTGCTGAGCAGATCTGCACCCCTGCACACCTCAGCTTGCTTTCAGGTGACTTGCCAGTCCTCGCCTTCTTGAGGTCTCTGTTACACAGAGTAGGCATGGCAGGTGCTGCCAGGGCCAAACAGTGCAGGGTCCAGGAACGAGGGCACCATGTAGCACCCTCCCGCCTTGCACTATAGGAGCATCCTGGCAGTTTCTGCTTGGTTTTGCTGAATAACCAAACCTGATTCCTATATCTGGAAAATGATGAAGAACCCCTTCTGGCCCAGGCACGAGTCTCTCCAGCCCCTGCTTGCTGCTCTCTTCCCTGGATTTGGGTTGCAAGTGTCGGTCCTGAGAGTCTTGGTCACCTTCTAGAGAAGGCAGAGTGGCTGTAACTCTAGGCTGAGGGCCTGGAAGAAGCCTGTATCTTGTCTTATAGTAGGGAGGGTCCTTTCCCACCCATTCCTCCAGCTACACTCCCTGTGCCCACAGGACCGTGACTGTTCCCCTCTCAAGTCTCTGTTTTTCCGATACTGTCTTGAGCTGGCAGAAGAGCAGGTGTCAGAGACTTCCTGAGGTGCAGGCCTGAGGTTGGAAATGCTGCAGAGATGCCTGGGCTCCCACAGACATGAAGGAAGAGGATGGTGGAGGCGGGGCTCAGGGGCTCAGGGCTCTGTGACTGATGGTCTGTTTGATTATGCTGGGCTGCACTCTGTTCAGCTCTAGAGCAAATGCTGTCTGGAAATCCCAGGGGCATTTCCCGTCTTGTTTAGGGTTGACCCAGGGCAACTGGGAGGTTGGACCCCTGCATGGGTAAGCGGCCCTCCCCCACCCACCAGCCCTGTAGAGCCCGAGTTCACAGTGGGTAGGGTCTGGGGCAATTGCAGGCTGCCCCTGTTGGGGTGCAAACACCAAACCCTCAGCTAACGAGGAGTGAGGATTAGACTCGGGGTTCTCATGCAATGCAGCTGGACGGCAGAGCCGCAGGAAACCACAGGATCTGAATTTTGGAATTCCATGAAGCATAGGACAAGAATAGTGCTCAGGAAGGAGTCTAGCCAACAAGAGCAGGCTTGGGGTCTCTCCCATGTGATCCCAAAGCCCCAGGAAGTCAGCTTCATGTGGCAGCCTCTGCTCACCTCAATCCTGGTTAGGAACAGCAGCAAGATCCTGTTTGGGACAGCTCACATCTGAGCCTGAGAAAGGACGAGGGCCACCATTGACCCGAGTCTCCAACCCATAGGTGCTCAGTCAGTCAGATTTTGTGTCACTGTCACAAATGCGTGAGGAAAACAACTTAAAGGAAGAAAGGCTTATTCTGGCTTAGTCTCAGAGGTTTGGGTTTGTGGTTGCTTAGCCCTGTCACTCTGGGCTTGAGATGAGGCCAAACTCCACGAAATGATGTGGTGGAGCTGAAAAGTTTCTGCACCCTGATACGCCTTTCCGCTGATGCAGCAATCCAAACCAGACCAAATTAGAAAAAGCCCATGTTTAATAAATTCACTGCTCCCGCGTGGCCTTCCAGCCCCCCAGAGAGGAGGCGGGAAAGGGGGACCGGAAAAACCTCAAGTCTGTTCTCTGGGCATTAGTTTAAATACCCTGTGGGAGTAGTCTTGAGCGTCTCTGGGAGAGGGGTCATCATTTGGAGGGCTTTCTGAGAAGCAGTAGGGGTTTGGAGGGAGATGGTGGAGGGGGACTTGGGTGGAACTTCCACCATAACATTCCAGACTCTTTGGGTGTATGGATGCCAGGGGCTGGGGCGAAGCTTCCACTGTAACAGGAGCAATGGGAGGGAGAGAAGAAGGGAAGGATGGAGAGAAGGAGGGAAGGATGGAGAGAAGGAGGGAAGGATGGAGAGAAGGAGGGAAGGATGGAGGGAAGGATGGAGAGAAGGAGGGAAGGATGGAGAGAAGGAGGGAAGGATGGAGGGAAGGAGGGAAGGATGGAGGGAAGGATGGAGGGAAGGAGGGAAGGATGGAGAGAAGGAGGGAAGGATGGAGAGAAGGAGGGAAGGATGGAGGGAAGGAGGGAAGGATGGAGGGAAGGAGGGAAGGATGGAGAGAAGGAGGGAAGGATGGAGAGAAGGAGGGAAGGAGAGGAAGTAAAGTGAGGGGGAGGACAGAGAGAGGGGGAGGGGAGAAAGGAAGAAGAGAGAAAGAGAGAGGAAAGGAGAGAGAGGGAGGAAGGAGAGGCAGGCAGGAGAGGCAGGCTAGGGACAAACACCACAGGGGCATGTCCCCAGGAACCTACTTCCTCCAACCTGGCCCCGCCTTCTGTGAGTCCTACCACTTCCTAATAGTTCACTCAATTATGAAGCCATCAATAGACGGATGAGATCACAGCCCTTATGGTCTAATCACTTCTGAACACTGCTGCATTGGGAGCCAAGCTTTCAACACCAGTCTTTGGGGGACACTTCATATCTAAGCCATAACAGGCACCAGAGTGCCTCAACTGGACCCTCACATATCTAATTCCTTGAATAATTTGTCTGCTGCTGCCTGCAGCCTCTCACCCAGGCACCCACGGAGAGCAGCTCTCTTCTCCTGCCTCCACCTGGTCCTGCCCTTCCCCAGCTAAGTCCTTTCTCTTTCCAAGCCAGGGACAAAACCTTTGTAAATATAGTACATTTGCATGTGTAAATTTGTGGTATGATGTGTTATATACATTTGTGGTGTGTATATGCTTGTGGTATGTATGTGTATGGTGTTGTGTGTGAGTATGTGGGGTTTATTATGCTACATGTGCAGTTATAAGTAAAATACATATGCATGCATGTGCTATGCATTATATATGTCCACATGCATGAGGTATGTGTTGTATGTGCTGTGTATGTGTATTAATATGATGTATGCATTTGTGTGGTTATATGTATATGAAGGTTAGAGTACATGTTTATGTGCAATATATGTGCTCCGTATATGTGTGAGTATGTGCTGTGGAAAGTAAACTGTGTATGTATATGTGTGGTGTATATGTGTAAAGTATATGTGAAGTGTGGTATGTTCGTGTAGCATGTAAAGTATGTATATGTGTGAGTATGGTAGAGAGTATGATATGGAGGTGGAATGGGGTGTGATGTGTATATTTCTGCAGTGAATGTATATATGTGTATGTTATATGTAGGCATTAATGATATGCATGGTGTAATATGTGTGGTGAGTAGTTTGTGTGTTTAATCTATGAATCCATGGTATATATACATATGGGAGGTGCTGTGTGTATGTGTGTGTGCATTATATATATGTGTATATATGGTACATACATGTGCGCAGTGAGTGTGGTATGCTTTGGGATGGGTCATGAGTTGTACATGTATGTATAGGTGTGTGTGGTGTATGTAAAGAAGGCCATGAATGTGTGTGGTATGTACATGTGGAGGGGGTCGTGGGTGTGAATCTGCATGTAGCAGCTCCATGTGCCAACCTACTCAGCTGCCCCAAAGGAAGTCCTTTCCAGAGCAGCATGGGGTACTCAAGAGGCCAGCCCTGTCCTTGGGACACACAATATCTTTTGTCACTGGTTCTGGTCACCGCAGAGGGCAGGGCCTCTGCCAAGCAGTGACATGGATCAGATCTGGAACTGAGGCTTACAGCCAGGCCCTGACTGAGTGGAAATGGCTCAAGGCTCAGGCATATGCAGGCTTCACCTACAGGCCCATGCTTCTTTCTGGAAAGGCACATTTCTCTGGCTATGACCATGAGGAGGTCTCCTCTTCTCAGATACACCCCGGAAAGGGAAGTCAAGAGACATCATCCACCTTTCCACACCATTCACCCTGAGGTTCCTTGAAGGGAAAGGGCAGACCCAGCCCTAGAGCTCAGGTCTGCCTGTTTGGCGTCACAGTAGTGTTTGTGTGGTTTTTCTAAGCTCAGTGTTCTTTCTCTATGGCCTTGTACATATTCCAGAAGAATCCCAAGGCCCCAAGTCTTGGCCCAGAGTTGGCTGGAGCTCTCCTACCTGTGTGTGTGTGTGTGTGTGTGTGTGTGTGTGTGTGTGTGTGTGTGTGCACCTTGGGTTATTGTATGCAAGTCTTGTTATGTTACATTGGGTACACAGTGTACATAAATGGTATGTGTGTTTATAATAAAAATGTGATGTATGTCCATGTGTCACATTGCATGAATGTGTGTTGTATTTATGACATATGTGCATATATATGTGGTTTGTATATGCAAATGTTATGTGTTATACATATATGTATATGTGTGAGGTGTGTGTATCTGATCATGTGACACATTAGTATTTATGTAATGTATATGTGTGTGTGTGTACATGTAGTCCTATACTGAATACCTGTAACTAGCTGAATGTCCTTGTCAACACTGATTTCCACACCCTTGCCCACCTTGCCCAGCCTCTCCTCTTGGCCTTGTACTCATGATTACATACCTCTAGGGCCATGTTGTTCAACAGTCACCTATAGTTGATGCATTCTAGCTGTGCTGGTCCCAAATGAGACAGACACAGGCAGTGCAAATAATGTTTTAGGGTTTGAAGTCTGTGGTGGTTGGAATAAAAATGGCTGCCATAGGCCCATAGGGAGGGGCGCTATCAGGAGATGTGGCCCTGTTGGAGGAAGTGTGTCACTAGAAATGGGCTTTGAGGTCTCTGAAGCTCATGGCTGGCCAGTGTGCCACTGTCACACCCTGCAGCCTGTGGATGTCGAAATCTCTTCCAGCACCATGTCTGTGTGCACACAGCCATGCTTCCCACCATGACAATAATAAACTAAAGCTCTGAACCATAAGGCAGCCCCATTAAATGTTTTCCTTTGTAAGAATTGCCGTGGTCATGGTGTCTTTTCATTTCAATAAGAAAAAGGCTTTGTAAGAAAGGTTGTAAACATCCCAATTAGATTTGTATTGATTTTATGATAGCCAAATGATGTTTGGGCACAGTAGTTAAATAAAATGTATCATTAAAGTCAGTGGCACCTGCTCTGGTGTTTGCTTTTTAAGAAGTGGCACTAGAAAGGACAGGATGACTCCTGGGGCTGGCATGCTGTTGGTTAAAGTGGATTGATCCAGTTGGTCTCCTCAGAAGGTTGGACCCTTCCATGCAAGTGCATGAGTCCCTGAGTAGCCTGCACCCTGCAGCTTCACCTCTTTACCCATGTTTTATTATCTCCCACAAGGCCATTTGACCAGAGAGGGCAGCCACGTGACTACACACTCCATATCTGTCCCCTTGGGGACTACTGCATAACAAGTGGTAGAGACCAGGCTTCCCTGGTCGCGCCGTCTCCACTAAGTCAAGGTTATGCGTTCCTCTTAAATTGCTCATGACTCAGCTTCAGAACACAGTAGAAGGCCTATCAGAGCCTTTCCAGTCTTCCTACTCATAGTCTCAGAAGCCCCCAATAGCCTTGTTAATACCTACCTGTCACCATTGCAGATACACTCATGAATGCCCTGTCCAAACCAAAGTTGCTCCTCTGATTGTATCCAGAGAAAGAAGACTTTTCTTGTGGGAGTTCTTTCTGGAAGGTGAGCATCAGATCCTTGTGAGAAAAGAGCAGGGCTCAAGAATTCATTCCCATAATCTGAGCCAGAACAGGCCAACCTTGGTCCTGTGTCCTCCCACTGGAGGCCATTTCCAAAGAGGTGTGGACTATTTCATGCTGTTGTGATTTACTGCGATATATATGATATACATTATAGAAGTATGCATTTATAGTGTACTCTCACTTATTAAAATGTTTACTATGAAACAGGAAGATTCCAGGAGCAGATTTATACATGTCATATTTCCTGCATCTCTTGATGTAGTTGAATTGCTACTTTTGGATAACTAACCCACCCCATCTAGTCTTATATAAATACACTCTATGGTGACCACATAATAAATACACTTAATGATGTATTTCTGAGAATGTGTTCCCATAATTACATAAGCATGGCTACAGTTAGACTAGAAAAGAGTGGCATTATAGAAATATAGAGGTGACCAAAACTTCTGAAGAACAGAAAGCACAGGCTTTAATACATTCTACAAAAACCCCTGACAAAATTCAATAGCCTGTAACCTTAATGGGAAGGGAATGAAGGGAGATACATGTAAGTGTGTGCCCACCCAAAGGCAGTTGGATCACAGGTCTGTGTGAGTCAGAGGCAGAAGAGTAAGGGCAGGATTCTCACTGTTATCTGATACTGTCTTGGAGACAACTAATTAAGATCAAGGAGTGGGACAGAGAAGATAGGAAGACAGAGTGAGCCTCATATGCAGATGTGAGACTGGCTGCCAAGTAAATTCAAAAGAATCAGCTAAAAGTAGAATTTTCTGGAGTGGCCACCAACACAAATAACACATAAAGATTGAGGGTTTTTCAATACACAACTGTGACTAAATAAAGATATAATGGAATGAGGAGTTCCATTCATAACAGCAACAACAATAGATGTGCTGGACTGCCATGAAGAAAACTTGATGCTGCTATTGAGGGACAATAGAGTGCTTGTGACACAATAATTAAACGCATTCTGTAACTATGATTACAATAGTTTGATATTCCTATGAACTGATGGGGTAGAGTCTCCACTAGGTTGCAAATGGAGCTCCAAAAGGAAATACAGCAGGCGGTGATAGACAATTCAATAACTAGTGGTATTAAAAGACCAGCCATGTGAAAAAGCAAGGTTTTTTTGATAGAATAAAGCTTTTTGTTCTAAATCAATACCAGACATAGAGACAATTTAAGCATACACTATAAAACCATAAAATTACTAGATGTAAGCACATTTTTAAAAGAGGAGACCTTTCTTAATTGTTTAAATAAACATTTAAAAGCTTAGGAACAGTAAAACAAACAGCCCATTGGGGGACATATTTGTAACACATATGAAGCCAATGACCCTTTCTCCTAAACTGACCCAAAGTTTTCATGTACCAGTGAGGAAGAGACATCTTAGAAAAGTGAGTAAAAGTGTTTTACTATGCTCAGGGCTAAATATAGTAAATTCAAAATAGGATATGATTTTCTTTTATCTGAACTTGTTGATAATAGTGTACTCTGTTGGAAAATGTGGAACTATTTTCTAAGCAAGTTGGCAAGATCCTTTCAGAATTTATTAGTGTTTCTTTGGCTGTGTTGGTTTTGCTGACTCTTAGGTGTTGTTTCCAAAATATACTTGAAGGGCATAATTATACACGGTTTTCATGCAAAATGTCATAGAATATTGCTTCCCAGGGCCATTGTTGGTCACAGCCTCAGTGTTCAATGGGAAACTAGGTCACTACCACATAGCACACTGATGCCTAGAGGGTGTCCAACCTCTGTAGTGTAGTCAAGAGCCGTGTGTGTGTGTGTGTGTGTGTGTGTGTGTGTGTGTGTGTGTGTGTGTGTGTGTGTGTAGTGAATGTTCATGGATGCTTTTCTGGAAGTATCTACATGAAATGTTCAGAGCAGTTACCGCAGTTCTCCCCCATCTTAAATGTTTCGGGTCAAGCCCTGCACATGCTAGACAAGTGTGACAAGTGTTCTACCCCTGAGCTCACCGTTTTAATAGAGAGTGCCCAAAGATGTATTTCTCCTAAGAAGTATGTAAGTATTAAACTGTTAACATGGAATGAGCAAGGTCTCAACACTGTGAGGTGTGGGACACTGCTGAACTCTGGAACCCCTTGACTGTGGCCTTGCTGTGTGAAGTGAAGACCTGGCTGCCCCTAAGTCGAGCCATGCCTTCTCTCCAGAGGTACCTCTGACAGAGGGAAAGTTACTGGGCAACACTGATTCAAATGATCTACACAGCATCTACCAGTCAGTTTCGAAGCTCGGCAGTGCCTTACCTCAGTAGCTCCAGATGGCTCCCATCTTGATGCTCCTGGTCTTGCAGACTTGAGTTCCTACTCGGGACTTGATCTTAAGTCTATCACAGCCTTGGGTAGGTAAAGGTTTGGCTCACTCATGTTTTCTTTCATATGCAAAGTCTACATTTTTAAAAGATGTAGAAGTAGGATACTGGGAAGAGGAAGGGAGCTGACTGAAGGGAGGGGACAATCGGGGGCAGGAGGGGGAATGAACATAAGTACAGTGCATTATACACATGGTGAAAATGTCACAGGGAGACTCTATCACAATAAAAGGGGACTTGGAGGGTTGACTCAGTGTGCTTCCAGAGAGCCAGAGTTCAGTTCCCAGCCCTCACACAGAGCAGTTCTAGTTCCAGGGGATCTGATGTCCCCCTCTCCTGCTTCCAGGACACCTGTGTGTGCGTACACACATACACAGACACATAGAAATACACACTTTAGAAAGAAAACAACAAGAATAGAAATTTTCCAGGTTGGTTATTGAGGAACACATGGAGCACATCCTCCTGAGAGAGAGAGACCACTGAGTCTCCCTTCTTCCGGCCCCATGCACTTGGCAGGTACGCCTACCCAGGACAAAGCCTGCTTTGTCGAGTTCCACCTGCCTCTTCGGCTGCCCCAGCAGTGCTGTCCACTCAGAGCAAGGGCACGCGTATGAGGACCGAACAGCTATAAGACAGGGAACTCTGCTGTGGGTGGTCCCGTATGAAGGCAGGCCTGGATGGAGCCTAGGGTGCTTTCTGTGTCCCGCCAATTGCATTAACCTCTATCCACCTGGAGAAAGCACCGCTGAGGTCTGACGGGGTTGGTGGAGACGGATGGTACCGCATGGCTCCGGTAGTTATACTGGGCGCATGGCAGAGGAAGGAGGATGGGGGCAGGGAGTGGCCCTAGCTTGACTTCCTAGTCTGGGGCTGAGCGGAAACCAGCATGTTAATGTCGGCGTGCCGGCTGCAGAAGCCGGGCCTTCATTTGATTTGAGAGTGCCTCGCCCTGCCCAGGCCTCTGCCTCGGCTCCTATTGAATTAGTCAGCTAAACAGAACAGGAAGGAGCTGTTCGCCTAATTGTACTTGATGGATCTCTCCATCTTGCTCAGATGCCAGACACAAGATAGCTGCCTCTTCTTTGCTGGTGCTTTGCGCGCCCAGCCCCCACCCTTCCCTAAAGAGGCCTCTTGCTGAGGGGCTGGGACCACAGCAGGAGCGCTCTGGATAGGAGCTGCCAACAGGGCACGCTCTGTCACAGCAGTGACTGGGGGAGGTAACCTGCGGTCAAAGTGGGTGTCATTGACTAACTCTACATGGTTAAGGGCTCCTTGTCTGCCTAATTGTGTCCCCCTTAATTATGACAGAGAGCGCTTCCTAATTTGCTTTAGGAGCTTAGATGACATATGAAGAATCACATCCGCTCCCCAGCACCTCGCCCTCCAGGGTCGGTCTCTGTTCCCACATCCCTTGCCACCCCCGCTTTGCCCCAACCTAGTACAATTCTGATGAAAGCCTGAGGAGGAGCAGAGGCCAGCTTCCCGTCTGGGGTCCTAGTACCTGACAGACAGGAACCACAGGGCTCTGGCTGCTGTAGAGCTAGCATTTAGTTTCTTTTTGGTAAAAATTCTAGATGCTGCCAGGCTGGGGGGAAAGGAGATCACCCAGGGCCTGACCTCACCTGCCTGCCGAGGAAAGGGTCCCCATTTGAAGGTATATGCAGGGACACGACAGGTGATGCCACCCTGGATGCCCTGCAGAGAGGTCTTTGGGCAAACGTCTTTGTCCTTCGGTCCTGCTTCCCTGGAGACCCAGAGCCTCCCACACAGAGGAAGCAGCAAATGTTAACTGGAAGGAGAACTTTCCTAAGTGGGCCTTGGTGTATCCACTAGCTGGTGGGGAAAAATGGGAGTATTTCCTCCCAATATACACACAGCCAAGTGCATCCCAAAGCAATTGAAGTTCTGTGTCCACAAAGACACCATGGAATGGAAACTGGAGAGGGAATCCTTCTGGTTATTAAAACATGGTGACACTGATTTTCAAACAAAGAAGAAGGATTTGTTTCAAAATTAGTCAGCAAGGCAGAGTGAGCGAAGTGCCTAGGGGAAGTTCAAAGGAAAAAGGAGGAGACGATGTCACACACGTGATGGCCAGAGGACCATCATCCTTGCCTACCCGAGACTTCAGTAAGGAGATGATGAGGACAGCTGAGAACTGAAGCAATCATGTGACAGGAAGACACCCAGATCAGAAGCTGCCAGGCTGATCTAGGGACCCAGGCTCACGCAGCAAGTCATTTTTCTAAGGCCCTGGCTCATGCTCTGCTTCTATTTTGCCCTTTCAGGAGTTGGAAAGAGCCCGAAAGGCAGCAGATCTTTGGAAATGGAACTTTCTCATGACCAAGGGGAAGGGCGCATGGACAGGTGCTGTGCAGGCAGAAGGATCCAGTGCCTGCTCCTGCTATATGGGATGCTTTTAAGGGTGGGGTTGCAGCTGGGGGACGGGGAGGTTCATGGACTAAGGCTATGGCTTCCTAAAGGGCTTCGTAGACTGGGCCCAACCGCTGGGTCTTATTAGTCTTGACAGAGTGGGTGACCAGAGGGCTGAAAAGTCTCCAATCTGCCTCCTTTCTGTAGGGGTAATTAGGGAGAAGAGGTCCTTGAAACCATCAGGAAGGAAGAGATGAGATTGTTGCACTTGGGGATTGTGAGTCAAAATCATACTTGTTTTACATCTGGGAACACAAATTAAAACAATACGAGATTTCGCCCACAATAATGGCAAATATAATTTAAAAAATTAATTTACCTGCAGTCCCAGTACTCAAAGGGTTGAAGCAGGAAGATTAGAAGTTTGATTCCAACCTGGGCTATATTAGTGAGACTCCAAAGTCCCAAAGCAACAAAACGAAGCTGGTAATTTCACATAGAGGAATGTAGGGAATCTGACAGTGAATTGGGGAATAGATTTTTCTAGTGGAGGGATTATTAAAAATTATCGTAATGTCTGACACAAAACCCCTCTTCTAGGAATTTATCTTAAGGAAACAATCAAGATGTATACCATGCGCTTATGTGTGGACTTTTCCCCCAAACAACTCAACTTATAATGGCAAAAGTTTAAAGTAAACTGGAATGCACACCAGTTGTGGAATTATGGCATATCTACATATGTTACTATTTCAGAAGACTATCTGAAACATAAAGATGGTTGGAATATTGTAAAATGAAAGCAACAGTGTCCAAACCATTTGTGTACTTTATTATACACAAACAAACTCACATCTAAGAAGCCTGGGGAACATTTGTTAAGATCAGCAGAGTTCAGGACCTGGCGGAAAAGACAAGGCCTTTGAACACACTAACACACTGTTTCCTTAATAATAGTTCTCTCTCTCTCTCTCTCTCTCTCTCTCTCTCTCTCTCTCTCTCTCTCTCTCTCTCTCTCTCTCTCTCTCTCTCTCTCTCTGTGTGTGTGTGTGTCTTTGTCTCTCTCCTCTTTTTCCCTCCCTTCCTCTTTCTCCCTTGCTCCCTCCCTGTCTGCCTGCCTGCCGTCTGTCTGTCTGTCTGTCTGCTCTCATCTGTGTGTATGTACAGTGTGTGCATGTACAGGTGCACCCACTCATGTGTTTGCATGAGCAAAGGCCAGAAGCAGACACTGCGTGTGTTCTGTTATTTCCACCATATTTTTGGAGACAGTGCTTCTCACTGAACCTGGAGCTTGCTGCTTCAGTGAGACCAGCTGGCTAGCAAGCCCCAGGGTCTCTTATCGTCATGCCCCCCAATGCTGGGATTATAGATGCACACAGCCATGCCTATCTTTCACATAGGTACAGGGGTCTGAACTCATGTCCTAATGTTTAAGCTATAAACACTTTAACCACTGAAGAATCTCCCCAGCCTTTTTTTCTAGTTTTCAAATTGTATTCAGTTAATATGTATTGATTTTATAATCATGTAAAATAACTGTTATTTTAAAATTGATCAGACTCAAATAATTGGAGCTAAAAACAGAGGGGCAGGAGAGAAAGGGGGGAAGTTGTTCACAAGGATCTGCTCTAAAAGGGAACTCTGCTCTGAGGTGAGAAGCCTCAACAATCCCTGAAATCCCTGATGGTGGATAGCATCTCACTTTCTGGATGAGAGAGCTCGGACAGCTGACACAACTAAGCTGCAGGGTTCACAGATGAACACCAACCCACTAATCGTCTGCCTCAAACACATTGCTGTCTCTGCTCAGGGCACCTCAATGAACCTTTCATTTCAAACACCACCCCCACATACACACACCAAAACCCCCACCCCCAAAGAAACCCCCAAACTTCAGAGTGTATAGCACTAAATGCTCACACTGGAAACCAGGAAACTTTTCAAATAAGTAACACAATTACCACCCACAGGAAACATGAAAAAGGAGAAGAGGGCAAATCAGAGCAAAGTAAAATTAAGGCAGCAATAAAGAGCAGGAGCGATGGGACTCTCAACAGAGGGTAACAGCAAAACCAGTGAAGCAGCAATCTCATTTCTTTAAATAAACTGATGAGAGGGGGCACATCAACATTAGGAATAAACAGCTGTCATCGAAGGCCCTGAAGCCATTTAAAGGCAAGGAATGGAAGAGTACAAGCAATTTTGTTTTATACTCAGAAATCTGACAGTGTAAAATAAATGGACCAGTTCTTCAAAGGCCATGAACAACTAAAACCCAACCAGTACAATTTACATACATGTTTCATGACCTGAATAGTTATCTATGTGGGTCAAAGGATCCTTTACAATGGAAGAAACTGAACTTGGAATATGAAGAATTAATACCATATTACAAAATCTCTTCCAGAAAATAGAAGACGAAAGAATCTTTCCTAGTTTGTCTTAAATGCCTAGGCTATACCAAAACCAGATGGAGAAACAAAAAGAAAACTACAGCTACTCTCATGAACTTCAACATGAAGATTATCAAGTAAACATTAATAAGACAAAATCAGTGTATGATAGGGATTATAAAATGTAGCCATTTGGAATGTATAACTGGAATGCAAAGCTGGCCAATATTACAATATCAACCCATGTAATATGATCTACAACAGGTTGGAGAATGAAAATCTCATATCATGATACCAGTTAAAGCAGAAATATTTATTCATAGATGAAATTCTCAGACATCTAGCAACAGAGAGTTTCTTCAACATCAGGAAGATCGTCTACCAAAAGCCTGTAACTATTGCTATCCTTCATGATATAAGTGCTATTTTCCTCTGAGATTGGGACTAAGGAGGGCATGTCCGCAGTAACTTCCCTTATTCAAATGACACTAGAATTCCAACCCACTACAATAAGACAAAAAAAAGTAACAAACACATAGGGTGGAAAGAAACTGTCTATATTTGCAGATGACACAATAGTCTGTCTAGAAAACCATACACATTAAAAAGAAACTGCATAAAAAATCTTAGATCCAGTAAGTGAAATTATCAAACTGGTATCATGTAAAAATCAATTGCATCCCTATATGCCAGCAATGAATATGTAGGAGCAGATTAAAAATGCATTGTCATTTACAATTACTATAAAAACAATGGAGTCCTCAGGCCATAACTTGACAAAACTTGTCCGAGAATAGACATGGTAAAGATCTTGATTCTTCTGTGTGTTTAATGTGGACACTGTTTCCCCATAGAATTTACATGGAGAGGGGCAGGACCTGGAACAGCTAAGGCAGTCTCTAAATGGGAAGATAAATGGGTGGCCTCCGTGAACCTCCTGGAGACTATGAATTGAAACTGTGGGATGGACAGGAGCAGACATGCAGATTGGCAGCTCCCAGAAGAAAACTCACAATTGGACCTCAAAATATTTTGAAAGTTTAAAGTTAATTCGGTGAAAGGTGCGTGTTTTTGTTTTGTTTTACAAAAAAGGAGCCTTTATTGGAATCTCAACAACCTGTTCAAAAATTAACTCAAACTGGGTCATGGGCATTGTGTTAGTTTGAATGTAATAGGCCCTTGTAATCTCATAGGGAGAGGCTCTATTAGGAGACATGGCTTTGCTGGAATGGGTATGGATTTGTTGGAAGAAGTTTCTCATCGTGGGAAAGGGCTTTGAGGTTTCCAATGCTCAAGATACCACCAAATATGTCAGTCTACTACCTGTTGCTGTTGCCTGCATATCAACATGCAATAACCCTTCTCCAACACCATGTCTGCCTGCACACCACCATGCTCCCCACCGTGATGATAATGGACTAAACCTCTAAAACTGTAAGCCACCACCTCAGTTAAATGTGCTTCTTTTATAAGAGTTGCTGTGGTCATGATGTCTCTTCACAGTAGCAAAAACCCTAACTAAGACAGGCATAATATAAACACAAAATGTGAAATAATCAAATTTTAAGACTGATTAGACTTGAGACAGAAACTAATTGGACTTCCTCAAAACAAATCTTTTGCTCAATGAAACAGTACCTTAAGTGAATAAAAAAGCTAGCTACAGATCAGGTTAAAATCTCTGCAAACTTTATCTGGCAAAGGCTTGCTTTGCACTTAATGAACTCTCAAATCTGAACTGTAAAAATAGTGATAATCTAATTGGGAAATGGATAAAAGATACAGTCACTTTGCATAAGTGTATATACTGCTTAGAAATAAACTCACCAAAAAACAAAAACAAAAAACAAACAAACAAAATCCCAACAACAAAACATGCTCACCATCCTTATCCACAGGGAAGATGATACTCGGAATCACATTAAGACATCAGCTGTTAAAATGGGGAGACAGTGAGATTGCAGATGACCTGCAGCTCACAGAGCCTGCTGCTTGGATATGAAGTAGTAAATACGCAGTTTCCATACCATCAGCACTTGCTTTTCTCAACATTCATCTCAGAGAAATTTAAAGTGATGTTCACACAAAAACAACACACAAAAGCCCATGGCTCTTTCTTTGTAATCATTAAACACGGGACTTGGTTAAATAGGTAAAGGGTTAAAGACACATGGCGCATCCCCTCCATGAACTCCTGATCAGCATCAAGAAAGAATCCACTCTGGATACACAGAGCACTTGGGTAGATCTCCAGTGACAAACTACATGGGGATTGGGGAGCCCCTGCCAAAAGGTTGCATAATCTGATGATTCCATTTATATAATATTTCTTGAAATGACAAAACCGCTCAATAGCAGTGTGGTTTGTTCAGATTACCGTGGCATATGGCTACCATAGGAATGTCCTGCGTCTACACTCCGTCAGCGTCAGTTGGGATACTAGAATGTCATCACTAATGAAAACTAGGTAAAAGGGCACATGAAGTTCCCCCATTTCTTACAGTTTTGTATATTTGTATGGATATTACACAATTATATGAAAATAAATTTTAAGGAGCTTTGGCAGGCAATGTGGTTCACAGACAAGGCCTGCTGCCAGGTGGGTTGACTTTCCAAGTTAGGCATGGTGACAGAACATCGCTGGTTTCATGTCACACAAGAGCCCCAGGGCACCATCCTCATCTCCCTGTAGTCAGTGTATTACAGAGACCCCCTGCAAGCATCCTGCATCCCTGGACCTATGTCCAGCCCACCAACAACACTGAACCTGGCTAGATAACTGACGAGTCCTGGTGTTCAAGGAACCGAGCTGGCTGATCCTCCTCAGCTCCCAATAGCTCCCCCAACTCCAGTTAGCTCTAGGGCCAGCCTTCAGTTGTTCATTCCCTGAGTAAAGGGGGTCTTCTGGTGTGTAGACATGCTGTGTCTGTCCAGTTCTGGTGGCCAGTACAGGAGGAGTTCTCCTCTGATCCTGTCAGAGATTACCTATGGCCTCCTCCTTTTCCCCCCAGACTCTTGTCACATGCCAGCTTGGGCTCCTGGGAAGCTGTCAGTATGGCTGTTGGGTAGCCAGAAAGGGTATGTGTAGGGGGAAGAATTCTTTTCCTAGAGGGTTGGGAGTCCTGGACTTATCAAGAGGTGCTGCTCATGGACACAGCTGTGGCCCACAGCAGGCTCCACTAAACTGGAGACCACAGCAGTATGACATCATCCCTCTCCCAGCCTGCCCAGAGCCAGCACATTGGATACCCAGCTGCAGCTGCTGTCCCTAGGAAACCTCTGCTCCTCCACATTTGTTTTTGGACACAGAGCCCATGACTTGGACAGGATTCTGCCAGAGATGGGAATCCCCCATCTGTCCTATGGCTCTCCTGAAAGTCTTTCACCTCTTGGACTGCCTCTTGGGGACTCAGCTCCTGACCCCCATCCTGGAGCAGCAGCTGCAGCTGCTTCCTGGACCCATGCCTCCATCTTGACTTCTTTCCGTCCCCTCGGGCCCAGTCTCTGGAGGTGAGAAGCCTGGCAAAGGTTCAGGAAGAGAAATACCTGCACAGAGCAGGGTCCTGCAAGAACTAGGGGAGGGGTCTGAGCCAAGAGGAGGACTCCTGTGCTTTCATGATGGGCTCGTGAAGAAACACAGCTCCCTGAGTAAGGAGCACAGATCCACAGTGAGCAGGGTCTGATGCCGATGGCTGGGGGAGACAGGCTGCTTAGACACTTGGGCTCTGAGCGCCCAACAGGCCTGTGGAAACAGCTGTGCTTCCCACCTGGCAGAGTGAGGCCTTTGGCTTCAGGCTCCAGCTGACCTAGTTTAGATTGGTAACACAGGCCTGCAGAATATGGCCAAGGGTTGCAGGGAAATGGCCTAACACTCACTCTCCTTTTCTCTGGCTTTCTTAGCTTGTAGAGCTGGTGACCAGGCCTGTGCTAGAGTCCAAGTTAATAAGGGCCAGGAGAGGAGGGATGGTGCAGGCATACATAGGGTATGTGGATCCCAGGGGTTAGCAAACTCTCCCTATCCCCAACCTCTGCCTCTCATGAGCCCACACCAAACTAGACTCTTGGTAGCCACATCACCAAGCTGTATGGAATTGGCAGGGGAGCATGTCGGGAGATGTAGCCCATCTGAGGGAGTTTGAGAGACACCCTAGGAATGACACTGTGTGGCATAAACATAACTGTCATTAACGAGGCGGTAATTGTTTTCCTTTGTTGTTCCTGATGAGAAAAATGGTGACCCAGAGAGAGTCATTGCTTTAAGATCAGCCAGGACTCATATATGGCTTCTGTGGTTCTAGGCACCAGGCTCCCCAGGGCTGTCTTCCGATGAGTGACATTCTATTAGAGGTTGCATCTGGATTGGCTTCAAGATGCTCATGTGACATCTCTGGAAGCATCATCCTTAACATGGTCACTTCTGAATGGACTAAATTGGGAGGGCACTGTGATACTGTATTGTTAGGACCACATTCATCTATAAACAGTCAGAGGGCGAATGTTACATAAACAGAAAGGCATGCTGAGAAGGTGCCTGCAAAGGGCTGGGACAGATGTTCTCGGCTGCACCACTGAGCCTTTGTGTCTGTGGCTTGTGTGTGAATGGCCAGGCCCCAAGTCAGCTGAGTGTGTGTCTGATGCAGCCAACAACTGTTATTGGCTCCAAGAAAATGCTAGCAATTGCTTCTCAATGTCTTCTTAGGAGAAGCCATTGGGCAGGTTGGTCAAGAGGGGCTGAGTTCTCAGCAAGTGAGGTTCATGGATGTGTAGGCCAAGGCACTACAGAAGTCACAGTGGGCACTCCAGGGCTGGCTGAGTAAGGCCTGGTCACCACATGGTCCTGTCTTCTCCTCTGGGACCTGCAAACACTCATGTGACTACTTCTGCTCCAGGTCTCTGTCCTGGAGCTCCCTGTATGATCTGGCCAAGGCCAACGGTCACTGAAGATGGGGTAGAGGTTCACACTTGAACAGTTGTGGCCCTGATTTCCCCCTTACCTACTGTACTTGGTGTGCTCCAACCTGAGGAGCTCCCCTCCTGGCAAAGGAGTTGGGAAGGCTACAAGCACTGACTTGACCATATTATCACTGCCAAAGACAATGCTCTGGATGGTCTGCATGTGGAGATGTCTGCCAGAGAACTCACACCTTGGCCAGAGTCTCTCTGTTGAAGCTTAGAGGAGCAAGGGAAGATCTGAGAGCCCAGAGCAGGGCCACCTCAGACTCCTCATTCACAGTTCTTACTCAAGTCCTCAGTGCGTGTCACAGGCACAGCTGGTGCATAGCAGAACAGCCACAGATGAGTGGATTGACCCATGCCAGGCCTTCCTATCCCAGATCTGCCAGCAGAAGCCTTCTTTGTGAGTTTGGAGTTATAAAGATGATAGAGCACCGGTCAGTCTCAAAGGGAAACTATAATGATTCCCTTTAAAGTCCGGAAAGAAGCTTCATTAAGAGTGAGAATAAGGTGGTGTAGTGGCCCATGCCTTTGATCACAGCATACGTGTGGTTCTCTAAGAGTTTGAGGCTATCCTGGTCTATATAGTGAATTCCAGGCCAGCCAAGGATCCTGTCTCAAAACAAAGAGTGGGGATGGGAAGGGAAGAGAGATGAGATAGAGACAGTGATCAGAGAGAGAGAGAGAGAGAGAGAGAGAGAGAGAGAGAGCTACCAGGGAGAACAATAATGGGCAGAGGCCAGAGGCTGGACCAAATCCCTAGCTGGTTCCCTGAAGAGTTCAGACCAATCCTGAGAACAAAGGAAAGGTCCGAATTCTTACCACTTTTTAGGGGTGGCAGGGAGTTTCACATTTTGTGATTTAGTTCAGCATAGTGTACATCACCTGGAACATGGAAGAGCCTGGTACTGATTAGGATCATAAACCAAAGGCTGCTGTTATGCCATAGTACAAACAGCTTCTTAACTCTGTCCCAGAGACAAGTGTGGAGGGACATGACCTGATTATTTTAAGCCACAGAATCAGGCTTAAACAAGCAATCCACATTTTAGTGTGTTTAGGTGGAGTCTGGTCTAGAATCATGGTATTCCACCAGAACAGAGCCATAGTCTCCATAAGGCACATCCTACAGAGGACTTTATGTCCCAGCACAGATTGCTGTCACAGTGAAGGTACCTGGAAGAATGAGGTGTTACCGGTGGAGGTGGTTATGGCAGTGAGAGTAAGGAGGCAGAAAGGCCAGTCACTCAAGGGAATAAGACAGCTCTTTCAAAATCTTACTGCATAAGTTTTTTTTTATTATATAACTTGGAAACTTGAAAATTGGGTCATTCTGGATACTTTTTGATGATCTAGTGGGTGGGTTGAGTATCTCTTACACTGAAAACCTGGACAAAATTCAGAATTAATTTTCTAAAGTGCATTAAAGATTTAGGGAAAAGGAAGAGACTATTTAATCCTTGAAAAGCAAGCCAAGAACCTTTATCATGAGGGAGTTTGCCAGAAGAGGTGAACTTGAATTTGTGAATTTCATGACTTCCTGATGGGCAATGGACAGAAGTCCTAGCCCATGAACGGCCCAGATTTCTACAGGAGTTCCTGATTGTGCCAAACTTGACTTAAAGGCTAGATCAGAAATAAAGCTACCTCTTCTAATCAGAAACAAGAAAATGCAGCTGCGCTGGACCTCAGTTCAGAGGAGACAGGCAATGAATCCCATGAGCAGAAACCCAAACTCTACGCAAGATCCTAGCTTTAACTCACAAGAGCAGGGGAGATAGGCAGTGAGCCCAGTGAGTCTCCATGCAGGAACCTATCGTTAGCTCACAAGAGCAGGGTGGCCTAAAACCCCCAAGCTCTCAATTTACTTTCCAATGATGGCTCGGATCCTTAGAAGATGAGAGATACCCTCCCCCACACACCTTGTGCTGGGGTTTGCACTGGCTCTGCAAGAACCTTACCAGTGAGCTACATCCCAGCCCCTGTGCTATTCTCACTACAGTATACTCACATTGTATACACTCTTTTCTGTTTGTTTTAAAGTTTGGTCTTATCATGATAGCCCAGGCTGGTCTTGAAATTATGGTCATCCTGCTTCAGCCTCCTGGGTTCTGGGGTTGTAGGCATGAGCCACCATGCACAGCTTGCACTGTGTTGGATGTGTAATGGTTTTTTTAAATGGTCATTCTGAGTGTTGCAGATATATAGAACAACTTTTACATTACCCATTTCACAAACCAAGAAAGGACCCACCACTTTATCCTACTGTAATGGCCTTACTGTGTGTCATATCAGGAATCCTACAAGGTCCATTATACTGGCAACCCTATAACACATGGCCCCATAACTCCACCCTCAACGCTTCCTGGCTTCCATTTTCTTTTCATGCGCATATGGCTACCGTTCCTGACAGTAAACTTTCAGGCAGTCCCTCTGTGGTTTGCTTCTGAGATGTCCCCCATGAGCTCGTGTGTTTGAACATTTGGTCCCCAGCTGGTGGCGCTGTTTGGGAGGGTCATGTGACCTTTAGGACGTGGTGCCTTGCTGGAGGAGGTGAATCACTGTGGGGTGGGCCTGGTGTTTTTATAGTGTGGTCCATTTCTCTTCACTCTCTGATTCCTAACTAAAAATGTGTGGTGGACATCAGACTCAAGTCATATTTACATGGCAAGCACTTCACTGACTGAACCATATCTTCAGTCCCCGGGCACATTTCTTTTGCTGTTGTTGTTTTGTTTTTTTGAGACAGGGTTTCTCTGTGTAGCCTTGGCTACACAATCTGTAGACAAAACTGGCCTTGAACTCACAGAGATCCACCTGCCTCTGCCTCCCGAAGAGTGCTGGGATTAAAGGTGTATGCCACCACAGCCTGACCTCCAAGGGCAAATTTTTTTATTTGAATTAAAAATAATCTTATTTTACATATCAATCCCACTTCCCTCTCCCTCCCATCCTTCCATGCCCCCCACGGTCCCCCCTCCCACTATCCATCCACTCCCCAGGGAGAGTGAGGCTTTCCATGGGAGAATCATTGAAGTCTGTCACATCATTTGGGGCAGGGCCTAGGCCCTCCCCATCCCTCCATGGGGGAACAGGCTCCCAAAGTCCATTAGTGCACTAGGAATAAATACTGATTCCCCCGAAAGAGGCAAGGGCAGAATTCTTAAGAGACCCAGAACAGGGTAGACAATAGACAAATGGTGGATAGATAATAGATAAATAGAAGAACAGATGAATAGATGGGGATATCTGAAGTGGGAGTAAGGTCACCCTATTGCGGGGTCTGAGAAGAGCAATGATAGTCCCACAATACTGAAGATTTTGTTTTGTTTTGTTTTTAGTTACTTAAAAATTTATTAGACCTGCTGCTTCCCTCTCTCGGTCATGGTCCCTTTTAGTTTTTCCTGTTTCTGTGGTTACTCCAGGTTATATACTCACATCTGAAGACCTGGATCTAGCAGCTACAACAGAGACAGGATATGTGACATTTGTCTTTCTTTTTCCCTTACTCAATATGATAGTTTCTAGTTTCACCCATTTATTTGTAAATTTTATGATTTTATTTTTCTTTACAGCCGAATAGTATTCCGTAGTGTACACTACCACATTTTCATTATCCACATGTCAGCTGAAGAATATTTATGTTGTCTGCATTTTCTAGTTATTATGACTAGAGCAGCAATGACCATTGCTGAGCACACATTGGTGGAGCAGGGTATAGAGTCCTCTGGGCATATACTGGATCATATAATAGATTTATTTTTACTTTTATGGAAATTCTCCACACTGATTTCCAGAGTGGCTGGATGAGTTTGCAATTCCACCAACAGTGAATGAGTGTCCCTCTCTCTTCATGCCATCTCCAGCATTCGTTGTCGGTTGTTTTGTTGATCTTTGTCACCCTGACTATGATGAGATGAAACTTCAGAGTGATTTAGATTTGCATTTTCCTGATTGCTGGGGACAATGAGCATTTTTGAGATTATTTCTTAGAAACTTTTTCTTCTTTTGAGAAAACTCTCTGTTTAGATCCATCATTTTTTGAATTGGTTGTTTGAGGTTTTCTTTATTTCTTTTTTAAAAGTTGTTTATATTTTCTGGATATTAAACCTGTCATATACATAGCTGGCAAAAATTCTCTCCCATTATGTGTGCTTCCTCTTCACTTGATTGATTGTTTCTTTAACCGTGCAGAAGCTTTTAGCTTTATGATTGTTGGCTTCAATTTCTGGACAAATGAAGGGCTAGCCAGAAGGCTTTTCCTACACCTACATCCTGTAGGGCACTGACTTTGCTTGCTTCTTTGAGTTTTTGTGTTTTAGGTTTCATATTTAGGTCTTTGTTGATACAGAAGATGCCATGCAGACTTTCAAGGAAGGGAAGTAACCAATAATCCCACACAGTTACGCCTATGAACTAAAACAATGACAAAGATGGCATGATATCCTAAGAGTGCAATGTTGGCATGTATATCTTGGAGGTAACCAACAGCTCTCTGATTAGACACCTGGGGCTAGTGAAGTCACCTACAAAACCCACTTAGCTAAACTAGCATAAGTTCTAACTACATTGAAAATATCCTTATCCCCACAAATACAGTTCTCACCCCCATCAAAGAAATCTCCCCCATTACAGAAATCTACAACTGATCAAAATGCAGAGAGCAAGCAACCATGGGTGTCCAGTTCCAACTCATATATAGACAACACAACTTCTGTACCTAAGGCTCAGGACTCATAGCAGAAGAGGGGGCAAAAAGATTGTAAGAGCTGAGGGACAAGATGTTTGCTGTGAGATTGTGTCTCTTAGGAATGTCAGAGAAGCTACACCTGTGAAGTTTCATAATTGTTGACTAAACAAGACCTCAACATGGTCAACATCAATTGACATGTCAACATGGAAGAGGGTATATCCAGAAGCCTCTACCTTAGACAAAGAACTACGGTCCACTAAGGAATACTGAGAGGAAGAGAAATAGTCTTCCCTAGGGAAAAATCCCACAAATTGGTTATCTAATCCCCACATAGCCATGTCTGAAATCATATAATTCAAGTAATATAGTAAGAACTGAACTGATTGTATGCATATATTTAGGAATGTATGTAACAACAATTAAAGAAATAGAGGCCCTAAATTTGAGACAGACCAAGGGGACAGGATTGCATGGGGTCCGTTTTCACAAGAGATTATTCTAATCTATGGGTAGGGGAAGGTCTTCTTATTTTCTGGTATCTTCCTCAATTTATTTTTTCATTATCTTCATGTTTCACCATAAAAGTCATTCATTTTCTTGATTAAGCTTATTCCAGGATTTTTAGCCTATTGTGAATAATATTATTTCCCTAGTTTCTTTGCCATTGATATGTAGGAAAGCTGTGGATTTTTGTATGCTAATTTTGTATCCTACCACTTTGCTAAAAGTGTTTGTCATCAGGTCTAAGAGTTTTGGTGGAGCATTTTGTGTCTCTTACAGAATCATATCATCAGCAAATAATATCAGGTGGATTTCTTTTCCAGTCTGTATTGCTTTTATCCCCTTCTCTTGTCTTATTGCTCTAGAAGTGGAGAGAATGAGCACCCTTGCTCCTGATCTTAGTGGAATGCTTTAAGGTTTTATCCATTCAGCAGGATATTGGCTATGGGTTTGTCATGTGTAGGTTTTTAATGTTCAGGTATGCTCCCTCCACTCTAAGTCTATCCATTACTTATATCATGGAGATATATTGGATTTTGTGAAGGACCTTTTCTACATAATGAAATCATCATAAGATTTCTATATTTGAGTCTATTCATATGATGGGTAAAATTTATTAATAATGTATGATGAACTATACCTGCATTTCTAGAATGATACTAAGTTGGTCATAATATTTTTTATACAATTTTGGATTCCGTTTGCCTATATTTTGTATCTATGTATATCAGGGAGAATGACCTGTAATTTTCTTTCTTGTTTAATTGATTTCTATATCAAGGTAATACTGGTTCATAAAAAGTTTGAAAAAATCTTCATTTTTCTATTTTATATAAAAACCTGAGTAGTATTGATACTGGTTGTTCCATGAGTTGCTGGGAGAACTCTGCAGTGAATCTGTCTGGTTCTGGATTTATTTTTAATAGAAAGGCTTTTTATTATTGCTTCAATCATTGCTAGCTATGGATGTTTTAAGCTAATTGATTTCATTCTGGTTTAATTTTGGTTATGTTGTGTGCATCTTGAAATTCAACCATTTCTTTTAGATTTCAACTTAATGGTGTAGAGATTTTAGAAGTCTTTCTTCATGATTTTCTGAATTTCATTGGTATCTTCTTTAGTCTCTGCCTTTTCATGTCTAATTTTATTATTTTGGGTCTTCTCTTTCTTTTGATTTGGCTAAAAGGTTTAATAGTCTTCTTTATCTTGTCAAAGAACAATCTCTGTTTCATTGATTCTTTGTATTTTAGATTTTGTCATTAATTTCAGGCCTGGTTATCTCTTGTAATCTACTGTTTTGAGATGTTGTTTTCCAAAGGTCTTCATGGGCACCATTAAGTTATTAATTTGAGAACTCTTGGATTTTTTATGTAAATAGTTAGCAATATAGATTTTTCCTCTTGGGACTGTCTTCATTGTATCCCATAGATTTTAGGATATTGTATTTTCACTTTCACTCAATTCTCATATACTTTTTTTACTTTCCTTCATGATTTCTTCAGTGACCCAGTTTTAGTAAGTGGTATGTTGTTTAGTCTCTATGTGTTTGTGTACTTTCTGTAGCTTTTGGTATGTGTATCTTGTGTCCTACAGGTTGAACTCATAAATTACAAGAGGTATTTTTATTTTTACTTGCCTACTTTTTGCAGAATCCTTAGGATTTTGTACATATGTGTATGTCTGTGCATACATGCTTATGTGTGTATGTGTGTATGCTTCTATATAAAGGTCAGAGGTCAATTTGGGGTGTTGTTCCTCAGGTGCCTCTCATCCTATGTTTTTGAAACAGGGTCTGTCAGTCGCCTGGGACTCACTGATTAAACCATGCCGATGGCCAGCAAGCCTAAGGGACCTGCCTGTCTCCACTTCCCCAGTCCTATAATTAAAAGCATGCACCACCATGCACAGCCTTTTGTCCTTTTATGTGGGTCCTGAGAACCAAGCTTGGGTCCTTAGGCTTTCATGACAAACACTTTGCAGACTAAGCTACGTTCCTAGCCCTTCTTAGATTTTTTTTAAAAATGTGGGCAATCATCTACAATAGAGGCGATTTTATTTTTACTTCCTAACAGGAACACTTTTAATTTCCTTATATGTGTGTGCCACATTGCACAGTCAGAATTGCTAGTACAGTGTTGAATAGGAGAGTCAAAAGTGGGCATCCCTGGTTTTCCTGATCTTAGGAAAATGTGATCTAGTCTTTTCTGATTGAATACAGTGTTAGCTATAATAGGTGTGTGTGTGTGCGAGAGAGAGAGAGAGAGAGAGAGAGAGAGAGAGAGAGAGACAGACAGACAGACAGACAGACAGACAGAGAGAGAGGAGAGGAGAGGAGAGAGAGACACTAAAAAGTTAAGGAAATTTCCTTCTGTTCTTACTTCTAGACTTTTCATGAAAAGGCACTGAACTAATTTTTTTATTGTCACAAAAATACACATGACCCAAACTAATTTTTTATTGTCACAAAAATACCCATGACCCAAACTTCGCAATTTTAAATATTTTAAACTGCAGAGCCAAAGACATTTGGGACATTCACTATGTCACGGGACTATCTAGATCTAGAACATTTTCATCACTCCACAGGGAAACCTGTTTCCAGTAAGAAGTCATTCATTGTATCCTTTCTCCCCAGGGGTGTAAAGTGGTCAGGTGTGAGCCCTATTGATGTTGACACTCAGGGAGGACAAGGTTGTACCTTCAGAGGTTGACCCTTGAGTAGGACAAGGACATAGCGATAAACAAGAACAGGACTGTGGCCCTGATGAAATGCCAGTTTCCTCCAGGAGGTCCTGCCTCCTCCTCCTGGCCTCGGGCCAATGTGTCTGAGTGTACCACACACATTCACCCTTATGCGAACCCTGCTTTTCTGTGCTTAGAAGGCAGCCTAAACCAAGACCGTGTGTTTCACTGGCCACTGCATTTTCCTGGATTGCTCAGTTCTGTCGCCTACCATCTTCCTCCTGCCCAGAATCCTTCAAGCCCTGCCACAGGCCCTTTGCTCTGTGGCGCCGTTACTCTGGGCATCTACTTGCATATCTGACTTCCCAGCAGAGGCTGTCCTATCAGCCAGCTGGGCTTACATGCTGCCCCCACCTCGCCAGCCCCAGTCCATGGCATTTCCCACTCTTGTGTTTTATATTCTTCATAGCATGCATCCTCAGGAACCGTGTTGTATGTTCGTGACTATTTATCCCCCCTCCCCCCCCCGGGTGGGCTATGGGCGCAGAATGGGTCCCATCAGTGCTACTCAGGCTCAGCAAAGGGCTGCTGAAGAATACGTGGGCGTGCGTTTATCACTTGCTATAGCACCTTGGATATTGCTGGCTGCAGTCTGTTGCCCTGTCTGGAGTACCTGGAGCTAGCTGCTTGGTGGGGCCCCTGTCCTGGGATAGTGCCGGTATGGAACCAGAAGCCAAACTGGTCAAGGGGTTCAGAGAAGCAGGGAAACTGAGGAAACTGCTGAAACTCCCTGCTGGTGGACAGAGCCAAGATCCTTCCTCCCCTGAGAAGAACAGACTGTGTCCTTCACACATGGATTAGCAATGTTCCAACTCCTTCCTGCCCCAACCTCCTCTATGGCTTAGGGACAAAAGCAGGCCACTCAGGGGCTTCTGTCCTGCCCTGCACTGCTCTCTCTGGCTTTCACTATAAAGCATGCAGAAAGACCTTGCCATCCAGGCTTAGGGTACCAGAGCCCACTGCATGATGCATCCCTAGTAGAGCCCTCCAGAATTCTCCTGTCAGCTCATTGCAGCCACCGAGGCCCAGCAGCTGCTCACCAAAACTGAGAAACACCATTCAGAGGATTTTCTGCCCAAGGCTCTCAACCACCTGATTCCTGCTTTCCATGGTAAAGACTGGAGGCCACTGTCTGTCTTGTCTGCCTTCCTTGGGGGGTGGGTGCCCTAGGCCAGGTATCAACTAGTGGGGTATTTTGTGTATGTTCCTTTCCACCATTTGATACATTTGTCTTCACTCAGTGATCTCTTTAAGATGTATGCTTCTAGTGACAGCTACTGTGTACATTCCCGGGAGCCAGAACGGAGCCCAGCATACAGACCAAGGACATTGTGTTACAGGAAAGATGGTAAAAGATACTCTGCTAAGGACCTTGGGAGTAATATGGAGAGTTTGATTATGACCTGCAAGTTGCACATGTTGCAATCTTGATGTCATATGTATGCTTGAGGAAGGAAGAAAGTACAAAGTTTAGAGTGCTACAAAAGGCAGATGCCTTGTGGACTCTTCTTATGAAAGGAAAGAAAAAGCAATGTGAACTGCATGGGAGAAGTCTTGCAAACCAGCAATGGTTGGGCCAGCATTTTATAGTTCAGGCTATTGTTCCTTGCTGTGCATAGCTCCATGCTGCCCGCACCCCACACTTTTCAGAGCCTCTTTGGCTAAGGAGAAGGTGGGGGTGGGAACAAGCCACTTCTCATTTTCTTTAACCAGCCCAAGGAGAAACAGAGCATGGATTTCTGAGAGTCTCATAATTAAATGAATTAAAATGTTTTCCTTCATGGTGACTTTGCCAACGCCCATCCACCCCTATTTGGCCCTGTTCCCAGAGAATGGTAGGGCTGGGAGGATGCAGAATGACATGTTGGCTCCAAGGGGTGAGCACGGTGCCTCCAGAGCAATTAGCTTATGCATCATCATTTTGGGGAGAGATTTATGGCTGGCCCTCAGAGCATTCCAGCTCAGACCTTCTCAGCCCAGATCTTTCTGCTGGAGACGTTCCTGGAAGCGGAAGCTTGGTATTAATTCCAATCACAGTCAGATGGGAGCCCATTCATAAGATAGCTGTCCACAGGCTCCTCTCCTGTCACTCTTGCCTGACCTTGGGCCACCAGCACTGTCAAAGAGGAAAACACTGGGCTCAACTGCAGCCTTCCCGGCAAGCCTAAGTGGCAACTAGGGAAGGCACATAGAAGAATGTGATGTGACAGCCTAATGGTTCAGCTTCTCTAGTCTGGGTGTTGTCCTCAGTACCAGCTTCACATCCTCTGGCAGGAAGGTCATATGCAAAGGGGATGATGCCTGAGATCTGCAGTCTCCCAGGCTCTAGGGTCACTCTTTGGCCTAGTTTCTGAAGTGGTCCCTCTTGTTCTAGAGCTGCAGCCCATTTCTGGATGAGCCAGACGCATGGTCATTCAAGCCTCTGAAGGTCGGGTAGCCTGGAAGCCAGCACCCACTCTGTGACCCACCATAATCCCCTCCTGACCAGAGGCCACAACTCCTGGGACTTCCTGATGAGCTTGGCTGTCAGCAACCTGAATAGGTCCATTAGAACGTCTGCAGATGGATGTTTCTCACAATGCCACAACCCCAAGGACTAAATATAAACCCTAGGAAGCAATTACCCAGGTATTGATTATGGATTAGGCTAACAACATTACTAATTACATCTAAAGATGTGTATCAATGCACCAGCCTGTTAATGGCTTGCATGAGGTATTAAGGCTGCTAATTAGGACAAACAGCATGTTTATCACCAGCTGTAGTTTCCAGGTCCCTGGAGGAAGGGCATAGGCTTCCTCCCCACGGCCTGAGCTTTCCAAGGATCCAATGGCAGAAGCCTAATAGGCTGGATCCATCATACTCAGCCTCAAGTTTCCTCTCATCTGGTAGAGTCTCCATGTGTACCTACTGCCTTGCATGAGGGGCTGGGATGGGTGAAATAGGGCTGGTTGCATGGCCACAGAGCTCTTGGAAGGAAAGGTCTGGGGCAGCAGTCCTAAGAAGGTTGTGTCTGGAGAAAGCCGACAAGCAGACATCCTTACGTTCCTGCCAGAGAGGAGGAGAGACTTGGATAGACCCACAGGCTGCATCCTTTGTAGATATATGGGAGTATAATGGATCAAGGAGCAGCAGGGGGCTGGCTTACCCACAGTGCCAAGACTAGCTCTCAGTCAAGGGCCGGGTCACTCAGGACAGGTAGAGGGGCAGCATCAGTCTTCATCTCTGGGGTCTTCGGGGACTACCTCTCCCCTTCTGGCCCTGTTTGTTTCTTTGTTTATGTTTGTTTTGCTCAGAGACAGCACTGAAACTTTACCTGTTTCTCCCTGTGGGGCCCGGAGCCCCTCTGCTCACTGAGGACCCTCCTGGTCAGCCATGCAGAAGGCAGAAGACTACCTTTGTGCTCTCCAAGGACAAAGTCAATATACAGTGACAGTGAAGATCTACTTTGGTAAGAGTTACCGTACTTCTAGTCATTTATCAAAGTTCTATAGTTGTTTGTTTGATACTTTAAAAAATCTCTGGGCTTTCTTTATGGTTTTGCCATTACAGTATTGTAGTTACTTATTTATCTTTAGTATCTTTTAAATTATTCGAGTGTGGAGGAGTTGCATGTGAGTGCAGTGCCCACAGAGGCCAGAAAAGCAATGGATCCTCTGGAGCTGGAGTTACAGGAGGCTGTGAGCCACCCAGTATGAGTACCAGGAACCAAACTTGGCTCCTCTCCAAGAAAGGCACACGCTCCTTACTGCTAAGCCATCTCTCCAGCCCCAGGATCTTTTCCTCATGGTATTTCATTTTAATTACATCCTGAATGCATGAATATATTTTTGTTGAAAACTTGGACCTCGGACCTCACAGAGACCTTCAAGTCCCCCTTTCCCACATCCTTACGATGGAGTTAACCTGCACACTTCTGGTGTCCCTTGTGGCTTTGTGTCTATTAGGCTGTACACTCACAGACGTGCAGAAAGTTGTGAGGGAGCATCTCACTTATCTGACGTCACCCAGCTGGACATCTCATCACTTAGTGGTTTGGCTGGTGCTCATGACACACCATGCATCATCTGCTATGAGTTCTACAAGGAGACTGGTGGAGGTCACATCTGCCTGCAGAGTTACAGATGTATGTGGATGGCATGTGACAGCTAACTCTTCTTAGAGACATCTGTCAACATGCAAAAGAGAGTGGACAGGTTCTTTCCCTATCTTCCCGCTGTCATGTGCTGCTTCGCTGAGGCCAGGCTTGGAACTTTGACCTGTGGTAACAGGATGGGTATAACTGGGGTCTTGGAGACTCTCTATTGGCTGTCTCCCAGGCTTCCAACAACCCTGCAGAGAAAGCAGTGGGAAGGACAGGTATCTGAGCATTTGGCCCAATGCAGGGAGAGGAACAAGAAAACCTTTTTCAATTTCTCCTCAACTAGTGACATCAGCGGATGATATCACCAGACCCTGCAGGTGGAGGGTGTGAGAAGTTTAAGTAGCTCCAAGGTGGGGGTGGTGACAATGGCGTCAACAATGGGGACTGTGCCAGGAATGCTCACACTGAAATCTGGAGAGCATGGAACAGAAAAACTCCATGCAGCTGTCTGAGGTTGCAACCCCAGCCCCGTGCTCAAGGACATTGTGTGCTCTGTTAAGACAGCATGTGACATTGCAACAAGGCAGTGATCTGGGTTTACTTTTGTATCAGATGCTTACAGGTGCCCATCTAAGGTCTGGTTGTGTCACCTTCATACTCCTTCAGAGAAGGGCTGGATCTCAACCCATGGTGGTCCTAAATGCAAAGCCTGCTGGCCAAGTGAGGTGCCCAGCTGCATGCTCAGGCCTGGTCATAGACTTCTGGGCCTAGGACATTTTTACTTTTCCTTAAAACAAATGACAGTCACAACAGCCTTGGGGGTAGCACATGAGAGCTAAGGCAACTCTGCAAGAGGTGTAGGACCTGTGGCAAAGCAAATCGCTGAAGGCAGGCATCATCCCAGACAGGAGCAACTCTCAGGGTATCTAGCTGACTATGGGTAGAGTTGGGTCCTTGGCATCACCAAGGGCAACTGGATACTGACTTCTTCACAGTGCTTCTGTTGCAGGCTCTGTCACAGGCCCAGCTCCCCATACAGGCAATGTCCAGGCTCACTCTAGGCCCTACTCACTGGAGTTCTGCACTCCGGGGCCACACCTCTTGCTCTCTCACAAGCCTGTTCTCCCACCTCACAAACTTGGTCTTCCTTGGCCTTAGAAATAGAGAGATGGCAGACTGTGGACCAGGATCCTGGGTGCAGCAGTGAGTTAAAGAGCTTGAGACCAGGGGTACATAGGGCCAGGTGGGAGGAGAGGAGACCAGTCACTGGGAGCCAGCAGGTCTTTTTACCATCCTGGAGAGAAGTGACTCATGATTAACATCCAAGAAGAACACTGGAGCAGAGGCTGGAGAATCAAGACTGCTAGGCCAACCTTGACTCAATGGGCTACAGAGTGGGTTCCACAGTCAGACCCTGTCTGAAAACAAACAAAATTAGTACCCAAGTGGTGGGAGCACTCCTCTCTCAGGAGGTGTCAGCCGTGGAGGCTGAGTGGAACTGCTGTGAACCACTGAAGGGCTGCAGCTTCTCACCCATGAGGAGCTGGAGCCCCAATATGGCTGAGATGGGGCAGCCTGCAGCTGCTTTCCTATGAGAAAAGGAAATTGAGTAATAGGAAGGTACCCTGGTGTAGTGGCATCTGGCCTTGGCAGTGAACCTGAAGAAGTAGCCACGCCCTTTGGCGGTTCACTGGCAAGGCCAGATGCCACTACACCTGGAGCCACATCCTGACTGCTAACCACCCACTGCACTGGCATCCCAACAGCAACTGGCATGGGGCAGCCTCTGATGGCCATCCCTGAGGACCAATCACATCACCCATTTATAGCTGTCCCACCTCCCAGGCCATCCTGTTACTGCCTTCACCTCCAGTTTACATGTGAGGTGTGGATAGATGAACACTCCATTTCCCTTTCTCACACTGACAACTTTTCTGGAATCCCTGCTTTGGTGAACTAGATAAAAGATTCTGAGATGCTCTGCAGCCTTGACTCTTGAGTGGATCCCTTGCTCAGCTAACACATTTCTTTTACCACCGTGCCTTCTTGGACCTGCCTCTCAACTCCAGGCAAGTCACCCTGTATCCCCCACCATTCTTCTACCTCCTCTCAAGACACATCCTGGCTCCGTGTGCACCTGAGTACTCCGAAACGTACTACAGCCTGGCCAGCTATCCACACCATGCCCTCAGGCCAGAGTTGGACAGACTTAATTTCCAGACCCCTCCTCACTCAGGGGCAGGTCTGTGATTTTGTCCAAGTGATGACAGTATCACTCTGGAGGCTTCAGAGAGCACACCGCCTACCACCAGGACACCTGCCCACTCAGAGCCACCAGCTGCTGCTGTACTCTCACCAAGCACACATACAGGGAGATGGTCTGGAAGGGCGGACCCCACAGGCCGTTGCTCCGTTCCCCAGGTATCACCAGACATGGAAGCAGATGGTCTTCTGGACATCCAGAGTTGAGGATGGTAGCCTTCCAACAGAGCCACCTGCTACAGCCGACAGATTGACGTAAGGAAGGTGGAAACACTCTGTTCCTGGCCTTGGCTGACCAGCAGAGGAGGATTGAGAAATGTGTCTGGCACTGAGGATGCTGGAGAATGCATAAGTAGCCAGCTCGCTTACTGGAAGCAAAATGATCTAATCCACCAAGCCAGCCTGAATCTTAATGGGAAGACCATGCGGCAAGGGTGGGAAGACTGGAAAGAGAGCTTCTGTGTGCCCAGGGTAGAAGCTTGGCTATGGCTGACTCCTGCGGCCATCTGACACTTGTCCTGCCTGGGAAAAGCAGAGGCCCTTCCAAAACAGTGGTGCTTCTGGAAATGTCACTCTGTAACCCAGGAGCTACCTTGTAGGACTAAAATGCATGTGGACAAGGAGCAGGACTTGCCTGCTATCTTCTTCCAAGAAGGTTTCAATGACGACAAATCCACTATTTTGCAGAAAATAGGATCTCTTTTTTCTTTGCTGTGGCAATAATATACATTTGTCTTCAATAAATAAGTAAAAAGGAGACATGAAGACCCCTTGCAGTCCCACATGCAGAACTTAAGTTTGAGTGGATCTGCACCACAGTGGACTACACAGTGCACAAGGATCCCCTGCAGCTTTTCAATAGCCCAGATGTCTTCTCTTCTTTTCCCTCCCATCCCGTGTGTGTGCCGTGTGCTGTGTGTGTGTGTGTGTGTGTGTGTGTGTGTGTGTGTGTGTGTGTGTGTGTGTGGGTGTGGGCCTGTGCAGACACCAAGTCAGAAGACAACTTGCAGGAATTAGTTCTCTCCTTACACTGTGAAGGTTCCAGGTATTGAACTCAAATCAGCAGGCTTGACAGCAAATACCTTATCTACTGAGCAGTCTTGCCAATCCAAAGTTAAATTTTAGTCTCTATCTTTATTTCTTCAGAAATTTAAGAAATGAAATTAAGTGCATGTAATTTTAGGGCTTCCTATGCATATTATTAAACTTCTTTCTAAAAATGTCTACTAACTAATTAATCCAGCTGCCAACAGTGATCTAATCACTCTTGCTAAAACAATTCTCCAGGGAAGTAAAATAAAATGACCTCGCCACTTCAGGAATGGCATGCCATTTTCCTAGTAATAAAAAAGCATAGGCTCTCACTCCTTCACTTATCAGACTCCACCTATTCTTCCTGTGCAATGAGACATCACTACAGGCACTCAAGAGGGCAAACGCAAACCCAATGAAGTCAGTCAAGGAAAGAACAAAGAGTTCAGAAAAGTGGTCTGTCTGCCAAATTTTCTTTTCTCTAAACACTCTTAGGTCTTCACAGAGTGAGTCTTGAGAACTCTCTGCAGCTGTAATTTACTGATGAAGAACCTGATGACCGATGGCAGAGAGACCTCCCTGGCGGCTGGCAGGCGGTCCCGGAGGCTTACCTCCTTTTCCTCTCCCATTTGCACCACACGTGATTGATACCCCTTCCAGATGAACATCCATCTCTTCTGATGTCCTACATTCGCAGAGTCCAAGGCTGCCTAAGAGAAAAGGAAGCCCTGCCCAAGGGTCCAAGAGAGGAGGCTACATGAAGTTGAGAGGGCTGCATAGGAGGAGTCTGGATCACTCTGAGCTGTGGTAGTTAGCTGGGGGAAATGTGCAGTTTGTAAATGGTGCTAGTCCAAGTGTTTCGAGACCCCTGGGTCAGATAGCTGAGTCATACTGCACTAGGCTTGGATGCACGTGGCTTCTCTGCTCTCAATGCCAGGTGGATGGTTTGAGCCAGAAGGGATGTGGGCATGCAGGCTTTTGAATACATTCTCACATGACTGTGTAAGTGAGGAAAGGGCTGTCTATGGGGCAGCAAGCCACTTAAAGATGGTGAATCTAGACCAGGACTGGACTGGAGTAGAAACAAAGGGAAGCAAAAGAAGAGATGACATGGAGAAGCCAAAGAACAGCCAGGAAGAGAGGGAGAGAAAGTGGGGGGGATGAAGAGTCACCAATTCCCTGGGCATGGATTATGGGAAACTGGAAAAGCAAGTCTGTAGGTAGAAACACAAAATTTAATTTGGGACCCTGAATCTGAACTGATTCAGAGACAGCAGGTGAAATGTTGTTGGTAGAAGCTTTGACAAGTGGGTCTGGAAAAATAAATGACTCAGAATAGTTTCTGCTTCTTTAACAAAATATATCTAAGTCTGGGTAATTATAAAGAGTGTCTTTATAGTGAAGATTATAAAATTAAAACAAATAGAAAAGAATTCAAGGCCAGTACGATGGCTCAGCGGGTGCTTGTGGCCAAACCTGGTGAGCTAAGCTCAATTCCCAGAATACATATGGTGGATGAAGAGAAATCATTCCCCTCCATGCATGAGTATCCACACACACACACACACACACACACACACACACACACACACACACACGAGAGAGAGAGAGAGAGAGAGAGAGAGAGAGAGAGAGAGAGAGAGAGAGAGAGAGTTAATAAGTAAATGTAAAAAGGTTTAAAAGGATGCAGGTATAAGTAGCTTATGGTTCTACAGACTAAGTCCACCCTGTGTCTGCTCAGTATTAACTGGGGCCTCTGCTGCATTATGACACAGCAGAAGCCATGGAGAGGCAGAGAAGCATGACAAAGAGAGCTACTGTTGTGGCAAAGCTACTCCTGTGATAATCTGTTAATCCATTATCTCATGGATGGATGAATCCATTTCTAAGTACAGTGTTGCCATCACCAATCGCCACTCAGCATGACTGCATTAGGGATCACTTTCCAACACATGAACTTCTAGGGAATCATTTCATTCATGGTGTGGGCCACTTGCTTTCTGTGAGTCCTCTGTCCTCCACCTAACCCATCTCCTTTTTGGCTTCCCTTTGCCATGGTCCCAGGTCTGGATTCCCTGAGAGAAAAGTAGGGAGGAGCTCCTGCGCCCCAGGTAGCAGAGGAAGCAGGAAGAAAGAAAAGAGCTGCATGGATGGTGCTTCCCAGAATGCACTTGGCCTCCAGGGGAAGAGCATGGGAGGAAGAGCAGGAAGAGAAGGGAGATACACAGCAAGGAGCCTTGGCTCCAGTTCAAGCAGGAACATTTCCTTTTAAAGGGCCCATTAAAACTGTAAGTGCAGTTTCTCTCTGACCCATGATTTCATCTCCAAGAATCTATCCTCCAAAACCACTTACACAAATGCTTGAATATGCTTTAAAAATATTTGGTTTTTTTCTAAGAGAAAAAAGTTAAAGACAACCTCAGGGCTTAAAGCAGCACCTGGCAAGCAGTGGATCTTTGGGAACCATTTGTTTAATGAATGAATGAACTCAATTTCATTAGCAGGGATATTGATCAGTTTCAAAGAGAGTCCTGCTGCTGTCAAAATTAAGTAGACTTATTTTCAGAGTCTGCAGCATATTGTCATATGAAAAAAAAGTTCCTAAAAGCTTAGGGTACACAACACTCTTACATGAATTTACTCACATGTGTACATGTGCACAAATGGATAGACTACACTCTTGCAGTTCTATACAAGGGTTTTACTGGGGAAATGTTCTCAGATCAAACCTGTGAAGGACTCGGGGAAGCAGGGAAGGGCTGTGGAGAAGAAAGACAATATGGGAATGTAAGGGATGACTCTGCCTGGTCCCGAGGAGAATGTTAGCCATCAGAGGCACCACAGAGTTGCCCACATGAAAGCCAAGGAACCAGGCTGCCCTGTGTTATGCTGTCACTGGCTAAGGGTGCCCTGCAGATATGTGTGGCATCCTCCAGACATTTCTAAATAACTGCCAGGGATGGTTCTCCAAAGAGAAGTGCTGCTGGCAGGCACCCGGGACAGAATCAGGGAGTCTGCTTAACTCTTCCTGTGAGCATGTGCACGCCTCCAGGTTCGCAGAAAATATCTGGAATATAACCCAGGCTGCCACTAAATAGTAGTGACTGTCTCTGAAAATGGAAACTGGTGTTTACAGAGGACTATGGAAGTAGGAACTTTTCTATTTTACTTAATGTATTTATGTACACTGGCTGCACTTATGTTTATAGCTTTCCTAATTTCATTTGTAATATAAAACGAGCAAGCTGGGTCAGCAAGCCTGTAAGGCTGTTAGATTCTGTAAATGGAGAAGATGCCTGTGGGGTGGAGGGTGAAGAGCCCATTGACTGTTTGGTGGTTGGAAGGGTGTCACCAAGGAACAGGAGAAGCAGTGAAGACAGGTTGAGTGCCAGGCAAAAGAGGCAGGAGATTCCAGATCATTCTTTGCCTCCCAATTCATTCCCAGTGCTCACTCTCCCACTCACTGTATAATGATTTTCTTTCTTTTGTAATGGATTAGCAAGTTGGGAAAGTTAGAGAAGTTACACCAAAGGATGGCAGTTCCTTTTCAGAAGACAAAGAACACATCTTCTCATAAGAATGAAGAATTGTCAGGAACTATGGGTGTGGCTCCCAGGGCATCTATCAGAAAACCCCTACATGCACTGATCAATCACATCCTGAAGGCAAGGAAGATGGTGCTCTACAGGCAGGCCACAGAGGAAAGCAGCCCAGGGACCTGAAAGTCCTTGAATGTTCCTCCTTTGTAGTCGTGTTTCCCAGAAGCCAGCCAGCCTTGCCACATCGTCCTCACCATGCCTATGAGAGCCTGGAGAAAGAGGACTACCTAAGAGGTGGCTGCAGACAAGGTGACAGGCATGGAGCTCCAGATGACACCAGTATCTTCTGCTGTGGTCAGGGAATCACCGTTGACACATCCACCTTAGCTCTTCAGGGAAAGGTGAGTTTCTGATGGTGCTTGACACATTTGGGTCAACTTGTCATTTGATGATGATGACTTGCCTACAAATGGCCCTGGAGAATCCGAAGACGTAGGTCATGCCAAAGAATGTGTGGTGCTGGCACAAATGAGCAGTTAGCGTGCTTGGCAGACGATTCTCAGTCACTCTACAGGGAACAAGTTGCTGTCCAGGAAACCCTGAGCAGCCAAGAGGAGGCAGCCAAGTGCCACCTTTGGTGACAAGCATTTCCTCTAGGGAATGTGGAAAATTTGTGAGGGGGGGTTACTAAAAGAAAGAAAATTCTCCAACTGGTAAATAAATTCTCCAACTGGTAAATGTAACCCAATTAAGCAAATCTGTGTGTGGGTAGCTACCAGATCCTAAACTCTAAATATCCTGTAGTTAAGAATAGCAACAACTGTGACCAGAAAATATAATGCTGGACACTAGAATGATATGGCAAAGATCACTGGGGTGACAAGCAACCTCAGTTTAGGAAAGAAAGCTGTAGGCCACACAGGCATTCACTGCCTTTCCCAGATGGTTACAGAATGGGACAGTGAGCATTAAACAGATCAAAAAGAACTAAAAAAGATTTGATATAACCCAACTTACCATATCTCAACTACAGATAGTCACAAATAATTACCTCCTCTTTTGTTTTCCATTAGGTTTTAGGACCGTGCAGTATCTTTCTCCATGTAGTCTACTATTCTCACACACAACTGATATGCTTCCCCTCTTCTTCCTGCTTCCCCTCTACTTCCGTCCCTATCGCTCACTCCCTTTTGATTTTCTTTAATATTCTTAACTGTCCTTAACCTTCCACAGCTTTAAGAAGCCCTAGAATCCATGAATGCTAACAATAGCCCAACTTTCCCTTCCAGCTGCTTCTCCCGTCTTGAGTTTTTGCAATTGCTGTACTAACCTATATCTTCACTTCTCACACTCTAACCTCAGTAACCCAAATCCCTGAAGTGACTCCTCCAAAATTATTAGCACCACAGTAATGTCCACCATCAAATTGGAGATCCTAAAGAATTCGGAAGAGTGATTATAAGTTATATGCAAAGAAATCAAAGAAAACAAACTCCTGAATGAATTCCAGGAGAACAGAAGAGCTGAATGAATGAAGAAAATCAATACCGGATGAAATAATTATTCGACAAAGGGATGGAAATACTGAAGAAAAATCAAACTAAAACACAGGAAATGAAAAAACACAATAAAGTGAATAAAAAGCTCTAGGGAAAACAAGTCAGAATAGCTGACATGAGACACAGTGAACAATCTAAGTGTGACATTCAAACAAGGACAAAGGTAAATTTATAACAAACAGTACTTTCAAGATATACAGCACACCATAAAAAGACCAAATCTAAGAATCATGGCCATAAAAAGAGACCCATTTCAGTCAAAAGGCATGGAAAAGTTTCAACAAGGTCATGGACTTTAGTTTCTGGAAACTAAAGGAAATGGCATCAAGGACAGAGACGTCATTCCTGGTACAGAAGGTGTCTAGGACACACCAAATGGAAAGGGACCTCCCTCAGCCATAGTACCGATGACCTGCTAAATATACAGAGCCAAGACAGTACTTTGAAAGCAGCAAAAGAAAACCATGGAGCTGTGTGTGACAACAGACCCCATGTTAGCCCCTGATAACAGACACTTTTAAAGAAAGGAAGGCTTGGGGTGAGGCATTCCAAACTCTGGAAAACACCTGGGCAGAGTTCTGGTACGATGACTCCATGGGAGTCAGTGAAGGAGAGAGTCAAAAATAAGAAAAAAAGTAAGAATAAAGAGAATTTATCCAAAAGAGAGAAATTGAGGAAAAGGCTTTGGAAATCTATGAACAAATACTGTTACCTAGACAGAGAGATTGGGCTGTGGCCAGTGCTTGCTTTAACTGTCATATCCTTGGTATCAAATGCATTAAGCAAAAACTAGATATTTTTGTGCCCCTACTTTGCAGTGAGTTCTGATGAACCTCTTTTCAAGGTGACTAAAGAATAAAATTTAAATAATTTATAATTAAAATGATATTCTTCACAGAATTAGAAAAAAAACCACAATCTTAAAATTCACATGGAAATACAAAAGAGCACAAATAGACAAAACAATTCTAAGCAAAAAGAACACAGTAAGAGGCATCCTATTATCTAGCCACAAACCACACAGTAGACCATCAGTGATAGAAAGCAGTGTAATAGTGGCACAAAAAAGATGTTCAGACCAATGGGGTATAATAGAGAAACAGATGTGCAGACCAATGGGTATAATAGAGGAACAGATGTGCAGACCAATGGGGTATAATAGAGGACCACAGATGTGCAGACCAATGGGGTATAATAGAGGACCAGATGTGCAGACCAATGGGGTATAATAGAGGACCACAGATGTGCAGACTAATGGGGTATAATAGAGGACCACAGATGTGCAGACCAATGGGGTATAATAGAGGACCACAGATGTGCAGACCAATGGGGTATAATAGAGGACCACAGATAAACCCACACCATCTGTATTTTCTTATGAATGTGTCAAAAACATGCACTGGGATAAAGACAGACTTTTCAATAAATGGTGGTTGCAAAACTAGATATCAACCTGCAGGAGAATGAAATTATATCTGTATTTCTTACCCTGAGCAAAAATCAATTCAAAGTGGATCAAAGACCTTAATTTCAACCCAGAAAGGCTGAAAGTGATAAAGAAAGATATCTTGGAAATGCTTCAGGACAGATATTGGCAATGCATTTTTAATAGAACCCCACAAACAGGAAACAGCCTCAAGAGTTGACAAGCAGGGCTTCAGGTACAATGGCAGATTAGGTGCATCCCCACTGGTAGTTGGTGAAAGAAAATAATCTCGATAATAAACAATCAGCTGTTTGCCTGAAAGGGATGGGCCTGAAAGTGAGCTAAGTCATGAGAAAGTGGAGCACTGAGAATTAGTTCTGGGCAGAGCAGGGCCACAGCCCTCTGCATCAGGACCACAATGGCCAGAACACAATAACCAGAGGAGAACAGAAACGGCACAGAAGGTGCTCCTCAAGTACAGCAGGCGTGCGGCATCGCAAGTGGTACAGGTGGAGGAGGATGCCTGAGGGAAGCATTGTGAAAGGTTGGCCACCTCCCTCCCCAAACACCAGAACATCACAGCCAGCTTCCATTCGCCCTTCCCACTCATGGTACCAAATGGATCCTGCTGGAGTTGTCCCAGCCTGGATCTAAGAACATTGTCTTGCAAAATGGTACAATTCTCTTTATTTCTGACTTCCTTTAAACGTGTGTGTGTGTGTGTGTGTGTGTGTGTGTGTGTGTGTGTGTGTGTGAAATGACAAGGCAAAGGGAAATCGCTGAAAGGAAGAAAATGGTGAAGATAATGGGAGATCACCTACAAAATAAATTTTAAAACCCATAATGAGTTCTGAAGTGTGTGTGTACTAGAATTGAGTAATTCTATTTTGAAGAGAAGAAAACGAAAGTACAGAGAAGGGAAAAGAAAAGAGTCATGTGGGTGTTGGGTTAGAATTGGCTTATAAGATAGACTCTTAATGTAATTAATTCAAGCAAATTCCAGACCCAACTCAACTGAACCCAGGCTTCTATGGAAACAGGGCAGAATGCAGAGTGGAACAGGATAAATGTACTATGATGATTAATTTTAGGCATCAGTTTGAGTTAGGGATGCCCAGTGATTTGCCTTATATAGGGTTTGTCCCTTAGATAAAAAAAATCCATGTCAAAAATTAATCTTCATTATAAAATGCTAAGTAATGGGATTGGATGGGACCTTTAGGAGTTGATTGGGATTCTGCTTCATGAGTGGATTAAGCTATTCATTTAATGGATTACGATGGGTTTTCTGTAAGAGCCACTTTGACCAGAACTTGTCAGTGTTCCTTGCATCTCTTCATGTGGTACTCTGTACCATTTCTGGAACCTTGAAATCATCAAGTCCCTTGACTTTGATCAGAACCATAAGCCAAAATAATCCTATTTTCTTAGAGCTGATAAAACACTTGCAGAGGAAGACAGCTAGAGTTCTAAACAGTGTTGAGACTGTCACAGACTATCAGAACTTCTGATGGTGGATATACATTTGCATATAATATGACCATGAGCCTATGGTGGCCAGGGAATAGAATGTAGTAATTTGAAAATGAGATGCTCCTGGTTGGCTCAGATATTTGAACACTTGGTCCATAGCTGGTGGTGCTGTTTGGAGAGGTGATTCAGCCTTGCTGGAGAAGTACATCACTGGGCATAGGCTTTGGGAGTTCATAGTCCTGCTCTACTTTGAATACACTCTTTCTGCTTCCTGATGCTGTTACAAATATGATCTGTCAGCTTTCTGCTCTTACTGTCTGCTGCATGGCTTCCTGATCGTCATGGACTCTCCCTCTGGAAACATAAGCCAAAAACAAGCTCTTCTATAAGTTGAATTTGCCATGTTCTTGTTTTTAATCACAGCAACAGAAAAGTAGCTAATATACATAATAATAATAATAATAATAATAATAATAATAGTAGTAGTAATAGTAGTAGTAGTAGTAGTAGTAGTAAAAATTCCAGGACAGCCTCCAAAGTTACAGAGAAACCTGTCTCTAAAAACAAAAACAAAAACCCCTGCAATTTGAAGCCAGTTGTGATGGTACAGGCAGGTCTTTAATACCAGCACTTAGGAGGTAGAGGCAGATTCCTGATTTCAAAGCTAGCCTGGTCCAAAGAGCAAGTTCCAGGACAGGCAGGTGTACACAGAAAAGCCTTGTCTGCAAAAACAAAAACAAACAAATCCCTGCAATTTATTGCAAACAATAGTCTTGAATCATTTGTTAGCATCACATGGCATTTATGGTGTAAATTTCCCATGTTGATGTTGACAGGTTGAGTGATGGGTCAAGGATGAATACTGCCCAAACCACTGTGGACTCACTGGGTATTTGGTTTTGAATTATTTTCCAGCTATTTCAAATTCCAAAATCATTTGCTGTTGACAAATTTTACATAATTTTAGTGTTCCCCCACATTCAGTTATGATCCTCACAGTGGGTCATGACTCATAGTTTAAGGAGCAGGATATTAGAAATCACCATGTTGCAATATTCTACACACATCATATACACATACAGTTTTTTAAAATAAAGGGATCTATAGCAAATCATTTTTGATGATTTATAACTGTTTATTCACTGTTGATGGATGTTCAAACCATTAAATGAAGGAAATTAGAAAATAGATAACCAACATAAATTAGTTGTAAATCTTGAAGTGGAAAAAAGATGCCTACACAATGGAAAACTCTGGCAGATACTACCTTGCTGACTCAAGGTTAATAACAAGTAATAGGACAAGTCAGTGTCAGTTGTGTCCCTAAGAAAGACACACAGTGTCACTTTAGCCCAAAATGTACAACCTAAATCTAATCAAGAAAGAACATCAAACTGAAAATTTTTTTTTCTACAGAACTGACTTATACTACTCGGAACTGTCAAGAAGTCGATGTGTAAGTAGATAATTATATTAGTTTGAATAAGTGAATGTCCTTGTTTTAAAAGACAGGATGAAAATCTTGGGAATGATTGTGATGTCTGCATATTTTTCTCTAATGATTCAGAAATGGAGTGAAGGAGAAAAACAGAGTGAGAAAGGGACAGAGAGGGAAGGTGAGGGAAAGGGGGAGAAGAGAGAAGGAGAGGAGGAGAGAGCGAAAGGGGAGGGAGAGAAAGAATATAATAGGGGACACTAGGTGTAGGGCATCAGAAATTAAGGTTGTCAGTCTTGCTAAGCTTTTCCAGACATTGTCTCACACTATGTAAGCCTGGCTCACAGAGATCCACACTCAAGTGCTGGGATTAAAGGCGTGTGTCATCCTGCCCAGTCACCTTGTTAATCTTAAAGCCCAGACAGGCATGCCAGCTCAGGGGTCACAAGCTACTGGGTGTTTGAGGCGAATGCTTACCCTAACCAGGGGGCTGTAAATGAGACAAAAAGCCTCTGAAATAGCTTGCTGCTATAGTACCTGCCAGCAAGAGATGAACATACTCCACACAAACACTCCCACTGTAGCAACGGATCCCAGGAGAAAGAATCTCACACCAGAAACAGATTCATAGAGTTCTGACAGGTCGCTGGACCATATTGTAAGAGGAAACTAAGGAGCAGGCAATGGGGATCAATGAATGGGCAGGGCCACATACCTAGGACTGCTTAAAAGTGGTTAGACTTTAATATCACTTCAGGACCTTCAGAAGGCTATTGAATGAACCCCTCTTTTTTCTGCCTTTGACTAATAATTGGGCTGTTTTAATTAACTTCTAAGATGGGTGGCCCATCTTGGCTATTTGGGGTGAAGATCGTGAATCTAAGTTGGATAACAGTATGTTGATCCAGATGGGACAAGAGACACATTTTTGGAGTGTCTGCTATTCACAGCAAGCTGACCCCGTATGGAGAGCAAAAGAAATGGAAGGCCCAGTAACTGTTGGAGTCTTTCTGTCTTTCCACTGCAGTTGGAAGGAGCTGATTCTTTTTAAATTCTGCTTGTGAAGCGCAGAAACAAGTACTTGGTGCCGAGTAGCTCTCTGCTGGGATTTATGTAGCCATGAAAAGACCACCATTCATACCTTCTAGTGGGGCTTGCGACTGACTAGTCTTTTACAAGCTTGAGACAGTAAGAAGGCAAAGTCAATCTCAGCTCCCAGAGCACCTGAAGATACCTGAGTAAGAAATTCCTGGCCACTTGTTTTATATTTCTTTCTTTTAAATGCATTGTGCACTGAAAATAAAGACTACTGGCGTGTCTTTTTGAAATTAGTACGTATGTCATGTGCAAAGGAACATGTGTGCTTTTAAGAGGTCTTCAGGCTATGGAGGAGATAATACTTTTGCATCTGTTTCTCTGTCCTTCAAAAATGAAGCTAGCTAAAATAAAACAAAATCACAACTAAAAGGGAAGTTAGATTTTAGTTGGGGCTGCTACAGGCCTATGTAAGAGTTGACTAATGAAAACATCAATGGCAAGCTTCCTAGATGGCAGAATGTTTGAGCCTGATGCTTTCAAATAATTACAAAATCAGGAAGAAAGAAAAAATCTTATTACAGAATTTAGAAAGCTAGCTAAAATTATGATTGTGATATCCAAAATGGTCTATATTAATAAACATGCCTCTAATTAATATAAATTAAACTTTTGTTAGGATATAACTATGGCTTCATGATAAATAGAAGACTTTTGTTAAGACCATGGCACATGCAAAATAGATTTGTCTGTCAGATCATTAAGTTAAATTAATTGAATTTAAATTTGAATTTCATTAAGTTAAAGGAAAGTTACAGGAAACTTATTTCCTACCAGTAGATATTCTGAGGGTCTATGGTGACTTACTCCGTAATAAAAAGGCCTGTTCCATTAGGTCTTACAAAATAATACAAACTAGTGTCACATTAAATGGTGACTGAATTAGTAAGGTGTGCTTTCAATAAGTGGTGGAAAGGATCTCTACACTGCTTGTTTCAAGGCAAGCATTGTTTTGTAGCACTCATCTGGGTATAGAGACACATTTACATGATTTCTTGGCCTAGTTCTATTTAAAATATACATAGCTGGCCAGTGTTAAAATGGGCTAATTTTGCTATTGGTATAGCTGCTAAGAGAAAATATACTTTGTTACAAATAATGTTACAAATTAGGTTACTTAATATCGAAATACGTTGTCAGGATTCAGACTGAATCTCAGACCATAATGGGTGATTCAGACTAAATCAGTGGTTGGTGGGACCATACCTTGACTAGACTTAGACATGCACATCCCTGGCCCACTTCTTAACCCCATTTCATGGCTCCAAAGATAAAGTTGAGGGAGGTCCTTGGGTATCTTTGTCCCTTTCCAATGTGGCCAGGTAGAATAAGGCTCCTACTTGTACTTTTCGCTATACATTTGTGTTTTAGTTGACTTCTTGAGGATGAGTGACCAAACCTGGCTTCTGAGGGCATGGACTGTGACTCCAACTGCAGTCACATTATTTTAGTTAATGTATGCTGGGCCTGAGTGATGGCAGTGAATAAAAACCTTTGCCGCTGCTGCTGACCTGAGTTTGAACCCTGGAATCCAAGTAAAGGTTGAAAGAGAGAATCACCTCCACAAAATTTTGCTCTGAGGTCTTGATGTAAAATAAATAAAATGAAACAATTAATATAAATCATATAGAAGATTGTACTTGATTAATAAATTTTATATAATAAAAAATCTGTGCTCTGACCTCCACACTTACACCATGGCACATGCACACGCACGTGCACACACACACACACACACACACACCCCAACAACAAAAACAACAACAACAACAATAGTATAAATAGAAAAGATAACACAGTGCAATTGGAGCAGGATTGAATCCTCATATCTTAACAGACTTACCATCTTGGTTGAGTTTGTTAGTTGATTTCGGTTTCAGTTTCCTTATCTGAATAGGTACACTAATTGTTTGTTAGAGTAACATCTATGATTCTTTTAAGAGTGATTGGCACACAGTAAACATATTCCCAAATAATACAGGATTTCTTATTTAATGGTATTAATTACTCTAAAACTTGTTCTAGTCTTGTTCTGGAAAGTGAATTCTCCAAATTTTGGAGATATTTGAAAACTTTAGGTTATTGACAGTATCTTTTGTGTTTCTTGAAGAAGTAGTAGGGAGGATTTGAAGTCAGAACAGATGGACTGGATGCAAGGGAATGATAGCACCTGCACAGGGAGAACAAAACAAAACAAAAAAGCAAGGAGCTGCAGATGAGTGAGAAGTTGATACAATTTGCTTTCGGCTAGCACTGAGAGAGCCTGGCTGAACAAGCCACACTCGCAATAATTTTTGCATTGAAGAGTATGTTAGAGCGACAAGAAAAATTCCTAAGCTATCCTGAGCAGTAAATTCACAGTTTTAAATGGCTTAAAATAAAACAGGCAGAAAATTTCATTAGCCATTGCTCTTAGATCTTGGTTCTTTCAGAGACAAACAATGACAAAGAATGCAGGTAAGTGTGTGACAGAAAATACATGAGCATATAAGTTTACCATTATCCAAGAGGAAAAAAATGAAAGTTCATATGCCCCACAATGACAGAAAAAATATTTATGTGTGAGATTGACTGAAATTTCACAGCAGTAGAAATCAATAAATTATAGGTATGCTTATCCAGTATAGAGAAAAACAAGAGTATTGTAAGGGGCTGGAGAGATGGCTCTGAAGTTAAGAAAACTGACCGCTCTTCTAGAGGATCCAGGTTTGATTCCCAGCACCCACATGGTGGCTCACAACTATCTGCAAGTCCAGTTCCAGGGGATCCAATACCCACTTCCAACCTCCATGGGCACTGAATGCACATGGTACGCAGACCTAACTCAGGTAAAATACCCATATACATAAAATAAAATAAAATAAAATAAAATAAAATAAATGTGGTGGTTTGGATAAGACTGGCCCCATAGGCTCTTATATTTGAATGCTTAATCACCAGGAAGTCAGACTGTTTGGGAAGGATTAGGAGGTGTGACTCCTTGTCATTGGGAGTCAACTTTGAAGTTTCAAAAGCCAGACCTCAGTCTCTCTCTCTCTCTCTCTCTCTCTCTCTCTCTCTCTCTCTCTCTCTCTCTCTCTCTCTCTCTCCCTCCCTCCCCTCCCCCTTCCTTCTCCCTCCCTCCCTCCCTCCCTCCCTCCTCCCCTCTCTCTTTTTGTCTGTGGACTGGAATGATGTAAAGTGCTCACTAATGCTCTAGGCCCACACCTGCCTGCTTCCCACCATGATGATCATGCACTAACCCTCCGAAACAGTAAGCAAGACCCCTGATTAAATTCTTTCTCTTATCAGAGTTGCCTTGGTCATGGTGTCCCTTCACAGCACTGGAGCAGTAACTAGGACAATAAATCAATCTTAAAAAAAAAGGTTTTAAGAATACATGTAAAAAGGGTGTGGTATCACACACTTGTAATCCTAATAATCAAGAGGCTGAGGAAAATTAGAGTAGAAAGACCACTCTGTATACTAGCAAAGGTGGCCATGGATACCATGATGAAGTCAGGACAATGTTGTCTGACAAGAACAAGGAGAAGATGGCCTAAGAACATCAAGCATGAAGAGAGACGGTGCATTCTTTTAGAATTTTTTTGAAGCATGGTTTCCCTGTGTAGTGCTGGATGACCTGGAATTCTGTAGCCCAGGCTGGCCTCGAACTCAGAGATCTGCCTGCCTCTGCCTCCTGAGTGCTGGGATTAAAGGCGTGTGCCATCACCCGCTGGCTTGAGAGGGTACATTTCAAGCCACTGGGAACAGTATAGTCTTAAACTAGATGTGAGTACAGACATGTCCATAGCACTATTATTTGAACAATACAGTTGTAGAGATTCTTTAATGTACATTTTGCATTTTGTCACATTAAATAATATCTGAGGAGAGTAGTAATAACAGAGCAGCGTTCTAAATTCCATAAATGTGGATGGTACTATGGACATGGGAGGAGACAACATGGCATGGCATGGCATGGGAGCAGAAAGCTTGAACGTGGGACCTGAGAGCATGGCATGGGCATGAGAGCAGAGAGCATGGCATGGGGCAGAGAGCATGGCATGGGGCAGAGAGCAGAGAGCATGGCATGAGAGCAGAGAGCATGGCACGGGGCAGAGAGCATGGCACGGGGCAGAGAGCGTGGCACGGGGCAGAGAGCATGGCATGAGAGCAGAGAGCATGGCACGGGGCAGAGAGCATGGCACGGGGCAGAGAGCATGGCATGGGGCAGAGAGCATGGCATGAGAGCAGAGAGCATGGCATGAGAGCAGAGAGCATGGCACGGGGCAGAAAGCGTGGCACAGGGCAGAGAGCATGGCATGAGAGCAGAGAGCATGGCACGGGGCAGAGAGCATGGCACGGGGCAGAGAGCATGGCATGGGGCAGAGAGCATGGCATGAGAGCAGAGAGCATGGCATGAGAGCAGAGAGCATGGCACGGGGCAGAGAGCATGGCACGGGGCAGAGAGCATGGCATGGGGCAGAGAGCATGGCATGGGGCAGAGAGCAGAGAGCATGGCATGAGAGCAGAGAGCATGGCATGAGAGCAGAGAGCATGGCACGGGGCAGAGAGCATGGCATGGGGCAGAGAGCATGGCACGGGGCAGAGAGCATGGCATGGGGCAGAGAGCATGGCATGGGGCAGAGAGCATGGCACGGGGCAGAGAGCATGGCACAGGGCAGAGAGCATGGCACGGGGCAGAGAGCATGGCATGGGGCAGAGAGCATGGCATGGGGCAGAGAGCATGGCATGGGGCAGAGAGCAGAGAGCATGGCATGAGAGCAGAGAGCATGGCATGAGAGCAGAGAGCATGGCATGAGAGCAGAGAGCATGGCACGGGGCAGAGAGTGTGGCACAGGGCAGAGAGCATGGCATGGGGCAGAGAGCATGGCACGGGGCAGAGAGCATGGCACGGGGCAGAGAGCATGGCACAGGGCAGAGAGCATGGCATGGGGCAGAGAGCATGGCATGGGGCAGAGAGCAGAGAGCATGGCATGGGGCAGAGAGCATGGCATGGGGCAGAGAGCATGGCATGGGGCAGAGAGCAGAGAGCATGGCATGGGGCATGAGAGCAGAGAGCATGGCACGAGAGCAGAGAGCATGGCATGGGGCATGAGAGCAGAGAGCATGGCATGGGCATGAGAGCATGGCATGGGGCAGAGAGCATGGCATGGGGCAGAGAGCAGAGAGCATGGCATGGGGCAGAGAGCAGAGAGCATGGCATGGGGCAGAGAGCAGAGAGCATGGCATGGGGCAGAGAGCAGAGAGCATGGCATGGGGGCAGAGAGCATGGGCATCTGTTGTTTCCTGTACCAAAGGTGGGGGAGGGCAAAAGGCCTCCAAACTGCAATCAGAGGTGAGTCACCAATGGGAGTTTTCTGGCAAGAAGCAATAGAGTGTCTTTGAAACAGAAGGCAGAACACAGGCAGAGGCCAGATTCTCCTAGGTGACAGATCAACTCCAAACCAGTTTCACTTGTTGAGTATACAAACGTGTGTGTGTGTGTGTGTGTGTGTGTGTGTGTGTGTGTGTGTGTGTGTGTTGTTGTTGTTGATGATGATGATGAAAGAAACAGCTCCCACCATAAAAAAGAAAAGATGCCTTATTTTGTAGCCAAATATGAGTGGCCATGGCTCAGAAACGCCAAATTAAGTTTCCCCAAATGCCATGTTGCAATGAGGTAGTGATTTCATGAACTTTTTATAATAACAGAACAGACTCAAAACAACACATTTGCAAAGTATATTAGGTAGGTAGGTTGCAGAACATTGGGGAAAACTCTACAGGCCTTGTATACTATCTGACAACATTCTTAGCCTTTTGGTTGGTTAGAAACTAAGAGCCTGCTTGTACACTACAAATGATTCACCCAAGGGTCACAAAGTTGCTAGGTCATATACAGAGGAGAGCAACCACAGCTATTAAGGGGGCCAAAGGAACTCCAAGATCATTTGGCTCTGGGCTTACAACATTCCAAATTTTCCACAATCATTGACTGATTAATCAGTTAAGCATCCTTGTGGAAAGTTCATTTTGAAGGGGCAGCTTTTTCTGGGAACTTTCATCCACAGCTTGCTAAGGGTTGGTGTGATCCTCAGATTCAAGCATTGGAAACTTAACCTTAGAGCCATGAATTGGTGGTATTTGGAGATGAAGGTTTTGAAGGTGATTGGTCATTAAGGATTCTTCCCTTGTGAGTGGGTTATATATGCATGAATGGACAGTGTCTGGTGGTCCTGGGTTCCAAGCAGTATAAGCAAGACATGAAGAGCAAGTCAGTAAGCAGCATACTCCATGGGCTCTGCATCAGCTCCTGCCTCCAGGTTCCTGCCCTGTTTGTGTTCCTGTCATGCTCTATTTGCAACTTCCTTCAATGATGAACAGTGACATGGAGGTACAAGCCAAATAAACTCTTTCCTCCCCAAGTTGCTTTTGGTCATGGTGTTTTGTCACAAAAAATAGTAACACTAAGACAAATAGGTTTCAAAGAAATATCTCGGTCATTAAAATGAGCTTTCTCTGTTTCTGTATAAGGTGCCCTTCATTGTGCTAGCATTCAACAAGGCCTTGCACCAGATGCTCAGCAGCCACTAGCATGTTGCTTTTAGACTCTTAGCCTCCAGAACCAGGAGCTAAGTAAGTCTCAATTTCTTATAATGCCTGTGGTGTCCCATGGTAGCCAGAAAAAATTAACTATGACAGAGCTAAAGCAATGCTGAAAAGGGAGCTAAAATCAATAAATAGCTGTATTAGAAATGAGGAAATTCAAATCAACTGTTTAAGAGACTATAAAAATAAGGCAAATCCAAATCAAAGAGTAGAAAATAGTAAATAAAAGAAGGCACTCAGCAGAGAAGTGGTAGACAGGGGGAGGGCCAGTGGCTAGACGAGGGTACACACCCAGCCAGAAGACCCCAGCCAAACCACTGGGGACATGCATCTGTGGGCTGGAAAAAACAACATGGCACCCACAGCACTCCATAGCATCATGGAAGCAATCGTAGGAAGTGGAATTTCAGACAGAGACCATCAAGTTGCATGAAGCAGGTAGGTGTTGGACAAAACACACAGCTGCTGTTCTCTGGCATGGTCTATTACCCTGGACCATGGAGGGAGCAGATCCGTAGTGAACTCTGAAATCAAACTATTCCTCTGAAAAGACTAGAAAGTACCCACACAACCATATCCCTAAGCTCCAAAGTCCCTCTCCACCCACATGTTGTAGTGGGATCTCAAAACGTGAAGTGCATACACACAGGTTCATCCAGAACTCTCAGAATGAGCAGCTGGTGCTAAGTGTTCTGAAGTGTTCACTCTATGTGTGCACGCACATACACACATACCATGAGAAGTCAAGAAAACATGACTGGCCATTGCTCAAATCATGTCCTCTGTGACCATGTCTCTTCCCCACCTTCATAGATGATTCTGCATATGGCCCCAGGCTAACAGACTCCATTCCTTCTCGCTACCACTCAGAAACCAGAAACAGCCTGACTTCAGCACAAACTGTGGACCACTGCCTCTGCTTTGACATCTGAGTCTCCTCAGAGCCCCTGCTCTCCTTCTGCCTACATGTCTCTTCTAGTAATCTCTTATCCCACAAGACAGTCAGTCTGTCTTACTGTCTTCCTGGAACCACAGACCTGAAGCCTTTCAATGACTGCTCTGAAAATCACCACTTCAATATTAATTGACTCCAATAAGAATGAACTGGATAAAATACCAGACAAATATCTTGAAAAATGTATTGGCAGATGTGCAACCAAATCAAAGAAGATATGAATAAACTAAACGGATTCAAGAGTGCAGGCAGTTAAGTGAAATAAAAGAATTCAATATGTGATATGAAAAGGAAATTAAAGAGAAAATACTGTAAAATCAAAACTTTGAGACAGAAAGTTTAATTAATCAAAAAATAGTGGAAAGTTTTATCAAAAAATTGATTAAGTAGAAGACAGAATATCAGGACTTGATGACAAGGTGGATGAGAATGAATGAGACAGAGCTTGAAAGATTTGTGAGATCTCACTAGAAGGCCAAATTAGGCTGGTCAGTGGTGGTGTATACCTTTAATACCATCACTCAGGAGGCTAAGGCAGGCAGATCTCTGTGATTTTGAGACAAATCTGGTTTACAAGAGCTAGTTCCAGGACAGAGAAACCCTGTCTCAAAACAAAACAAACAAAAAAAGGCCAATTTATGAATCATGGGCATAGAAAATGTGCAAGCTGAAAGCATAGAAATCATATTCAATTCAGACAATTTGCTAAGTTTAGGAAAGAGATGGCTGTCCAGATTTAGGAGGCCCTGAGAATATCAAACACACAGGATCAGAAAAAAAATGTCCGCCTATCTGCCTACTGCCATGCTTCTTGCCATGATGGTCACGGACTTTAACCATCTGAAACTGCAAGCTCAAAATAAACTCTTTCTTCTATAAGTTGCCTTTGTCATGATATCTTATCAAAGCATTTGAGAAATAACTAAGACATTTTCTTTGCTCTTCATACACTTTAACCATAATATGATCTGAGAAGTTTCTGCTCTGATCCTGTCTGTTTGACGAGGCAGAGACATAGCTGGGAATGGCCTGCGCTTTTGAAACCTCAAAGTCTGCTCTTGGTGACATACCACCTCCAAAAAGGCCACGTCTCCTAATCCTTCCCAAACAGTTCCACCAAATAGGGACCAAGTATTCAAATATATGAGCTTATGGAGGTCATTCTCATTCAGGTCACTATAGAAAAAATATTGAGGTTGGATAGATGGCTCACCAGCTAAGAGCACTGGCTGATCTTCCAGAGGTCCTGAGTTCAGTTCCCAGCACCCACATGGCAACTTACAATCTGATGGCCACTTCTGGTCTGCAGGCATACATGCAGGCAAAGCACATGCACATGCACACACACACGCATGCACGCATGCACGCATGCATGCATGCACACACACACACAATCTTAAATAAAAAGTGCAACAGAAAGAATATTGAAAGTTGCAAGAGAGAAGCACCAAGTCCTAGGAACACAGAGAGAGATATACTTCAACTCTAAAAACCCACTGCCAACTCAAATCACTCTCTCTACCCAGAAAAGCTATTCTTTCAAATTAAAGGAGTGTGCCAAGTAGGTTTGTGACAACTTGATACATGTGAAAGGAGGAACATCAATTGAGAAAATTATATAGGACATTTTCTGAATTGGTGACTGATGGGGGAATCCATCCCATTATGTGTGTACCACCCCTGGGCTGGTGGTCCTGGGTTCTATGAGAAAGCAGACCAAGCAAACCATGATGAGCAATCCATCCATGACCTCTACATCAGCTCATGTCTCCAGGTTCCTGCCTTGTGTGAGTTCCTGTCCTGACTTCCTCCAGTGATGGACTATGGATGTGGAAGCATAAGCTGAATAAACCCTCTCCTGCCCAGCTTGCTTTTTTGTCATGACGTTTCATCATAGCAATAGTGATCCAAACTAAGACAGAAATTAGTAGCAAGAGTGGGGTGTTGCTATGATAGATACAACCATACTGTTTTGGGGGAGGATTATTGAAGGACTTTGGAGCTTTGAGATCTCCCTACCCCAAACACTCCTAATTGACCATTTAGAGGGAAATCCCAGAAGGCTTTGCAGAAATCTGAGTGATATCCAACGTTGACTTACACTGTTGGAGTGTGGCTTTGTTTTATTCAGATTGAGACTCTGCGTTGGTTCTTCCCTCTTGAAGTAAGAGTATTTTTAGTTTATTTTTAAAGGAGCCCACAGTTGAGAGAGTTCAAACTTTTTTTTTCGATACAGGGTTTCTCTGTAGCTTTGGAGGCTGTCCTAGAACTCACTTTGTAGACCAGGCTGGCCTCGAACTCACAGAGATCCGCCTGCCTCTGCCTCCCGAGTGCTGCTGGGATTAAAGGCGTGCGCCACCAACGCCCGGCAAGAGAGTTCAAACTTTTAAATAGATTTTGCCATTTTACAGACAGGATTTTTTCAAGAGACTGAATTTTTAAGTGTTTGAATTTTTAAAGACGGTGTAGTATTTTTAAAATTTGGAATGTTTATATTGTAATGTTGCTATTCGTGTGTCATCTTGGGGATGAACAAGAAAGGAAAGGTTATGACTTAACAGTGATGTTGGTGTGTCAATCTGAAAAGTGGTCAATTGTGGTGACTAGTTTTATGCCAACTTGATACAAGCTAGAGTCATCTGAAAGGAGGTAACCTCAACTGAGAAAAAGGCTATACGGTCAAATAAAGCCTCTCCTCCACAACTTGCTTTTTTTCATGGTGTTTATCATAGCAATTAATAACCCAGACTAAGACAAAGAGAAAGAAAAGTTTTTCATGTTACAAATTAAAGGAATCCACACCAATGAGCAAGTACAAGAGAAGATACTTCAAAGACATCTACTTACTGAGAACAGAGATAAACATATACATGAGGTCATAGGAATGACTAAACTATTCTAGAACAGTAAGTAAATAAATGGAGATTATGAAAATATCAAACATTACAGAAAGAACAAAATGAGGGTTATTTATTTAAATAATAAATAACTCTAGCCCAGTGAGATAGCTCAGAAGGTATTGGGCATTTACCAAGCCTGATGACCTGAGTTTGACCTCCAGAACACATTAAGGAAGGAGTAAACCAACACTCACAAATTATCCTCTGACTTCCACATGTACACCAAGGTACATGTGCAGCAACACCATGGTGTATACACACACACACACACACACACACACGTACACATGCATACACGCACAAATATTTTAAAATTCTGAATGCTTACAGTCTTAATTCACCAAAAGACTTAATTCAATCAAAAGACACAGGGTTATCTAGTTAGACTAAAAACATATTGAACCCTTTGTTGCCTACAAGAAACATACCTCACTATCAAAGACACACATGACTTATGGGAAAATGATGGAAAAAGGCACCTAAACAAAGTGAACTATAAAAGAAGAAGGTCTGTTGAAATAATACAAATGAGACTTTGAATCAAAATTAGTCAAAATAGATTTTTTAAAAAGAGTTCACTTTATATTAATTAAAGGAGCAATCCATTGTGATGATATATCAACTGTAAACATATGCATTGAACATCAAAACATCCAGCTTCATAAAACAAACACTAATATTGTATGATTTCAGCATGTCACTCTTTCTATAAACAAATTATCTAGACACAAAGTAAATAAAAAGCACAAAAGTTATATGACATTACAGATCAAATGGGCTTAATAGTCATCTACAGAATTTTCTATCAAGACTGTGGAATACACATTTGTCTCACAAGCAGTGAAATATTCTCTAAAATAGACCTTATTTAAAAACTGGTAAGCAAATCTTAGCATATATAAGAAATAATAGTTAATCATCATGGTCTACAAGAGCTAGTTCCAGGACAGCCTCCAAATCCACCGAGAAACTCTGTCTCGAAAAAAAAACCTAGAAATTAACAGCAAACTTATAAAATATACAAACTCATAAAGACAGCACAACACACTGTTGAACAATGAATGGACCATTAAAGAAATTAGAAGAAGGATTTTAGGTTCTTAGAGTTGAATAATGAAAATACAACATGCAAGGACCTGTGAGATGGAATGAAAGCTATTCTAAGATGGAATATTACAACAATAAATGTTTTCTTTCAAAAAATGAGAGACCCCCCCAAACCTGCCAGAAGTCACACTCATGGGCTTTCTTGACAAGTCCACTCAGTCCCTCACTATGTGCTGTCCCTCCTCCCAACTCAGGCCCAACAAAAGCCCACATTTTAAAGCATATTTGGTGTGTCCTCTCATCCTCCCACCAGCATGTCACCTTCACACACTCAGGTCCAGAAAAAAAGTCACACTTGTTTCTTGAGTTCTTTTAGTCTCCCTTTCTGAACCTTGTACTAGCAGCCATCAATGAGGCTTTTTGGTAAATCCTATTTATCTCCCCATCCCTAAACCTTGCCCAAACACTGACCCTGTATCACCCTACCCCAGGACCTCACCCAAGCAATCACATACTGCCACTGAGATCACAGTGACACTGCTGAGTTGGAATCACCCCATCCTCTATAATAAGAAATAAACACTGAGCATCTAAAGGCCAGGTCCAAACTCCCTCTCAGCATAGGCGAATAAGAAACTCATATTAGACATACAACCAATGGTCTAACTTCATATACCCCAGGTCCCATTACAAAAACACAAATAAATGGAAGACCAAGTCAATATGCTCTCCCACCCCTAGTAATCCCAGTCCTATAAAAATGTTCTTCATGGAAATTACCAAAATGAACCTCAGGACATAGAATTTAAAAGAACAGTTATGGGCTGGGTGTGGTTGCACACATCTTTAATCCATTACTCTGGAGGACAGAGTTCTCAGGTCAACTGGGGTTACATTGTGAGACCCAGTCCTCAAACAAAATCAAATGAAAAGAACAATTACAAACATGGTTAAATAATTCAAAGAATTTAAAGATGACATAAATACCTGAGTGAACTTAAAAAGGATGGGAATAAACTCCTGATTGAAACCCAAAAACACCGATGGCTGTAACAGGCTTTTTTCTTTTAGGCCACAAACCAGCTCTGAAATAATGACACAGAGACTGATCATCAGTTATGAATGCTTGGTCTTAGCTTTTTTAACTTTAACTTAAATTAACCCATTTCTCATCATCTACATTTTGCCTCATCACTTTTGACCTTTTCTTTCCATATGTCTTACTCCATCTAGCTGACTGGTGGCTGCCGCGCCCACTGCACAGCCCGTATCCGAGAATGTGGCCAGGGTGTCGGAATTGATGACACAGAGACCGGTCGGTTGTGTTAAGAAATCTTTATGCTCCCCAAGAAGGCTCAAGAGAACTTCCCAAGAAAAGCTTCCCTCCAGAAAAGCTTCTGCCACACATACATACATGCACACACGCACACACACACACACACACACACACACACACACACACACACACACACGCACACATACTTCCTCCTCCTGGCTGGTGGTTATATCCCTGACACCAGAATTGGCAGTAGCAGCAGGGGGCAGAAAGAGGTGGCTAGCCATTGGAAAGATCAAAGTCAGGGTGTTTCAGTGAGCGAACCCTTATAGGGAACTTATAGCTCCGGTAAACATTTCTTAGGGCACTGGATTGTTTTCAGTAAACATATTTTCAGTAAACATTGTCTCACAGCTGCCTGCTCGCAGGCTGATAGGAAAGTGGGTCTCCGGCCAATGTCAGTTGTTCCCACAGGTGGCTGCCTGATTGACTGGCCCTGGCCATCTTTCTGTTTCTCCCTCCTATTCTCTCTGCCTGGCAGGCACGCCTATCCCTTTCCTGCTTAGCTATTGGCTGTTCAGTTTTTTATTAGACCAATCAGGTGCCTTAGGCAGGCAAGGTGAAACAAATGCAACATATCTTTGCATAATTAAACAAATGCAGCATAACCAAATATAGCACACATTTACATAGTTAACAAAGGCAGCAGAAACAAATACAACACACCTTCACATCGTTAAAGTAATATTCTGCAGCATAAACAAATGTAACACACATTTACATAGTTAAAGTAATATTCTGCATCATAAACAAAGGCAACACATCTTTACATAGCCAACTATGTAAACAGATGGCTGAATGAAACAATGAAGACAATCAGGATTTAAAAGGTAAATTCAATAAAGAGAAACTGTGAAAAAATCTCAAGGTGAAATGAAGAGGGAGAAGGAAAGTTCAATAATACAATAAGAGAGGTTCAGTGGAAACCTTTCCAAGTGGAGTGGATCAGGAAGGTGGTAAAGCATCAGGACTCAAGGTAAAAATAGAGGAAGTGGCCTGCTCAGTCAAAGAAAATAGTGACTTAAAAAATGGACAGAGGAAATATGCAGCAACTCTGGGACATCATGAAAAGACAAATCTATGAATTTACGTAACAGAAAAAGGAGAAGAATTCCATGTCAACAGAATAGAGTAGATCTCAATAGAAAGACAATCTCCTCACTAAGAAATGACACACCCATTCATCCACAGAACACAAAACATAACCAGGAAATACACATAATGTAATAAATAAAGTGAACAATTACTTTCCCCAACCCACGTCTCCTCCTACATTCTCCCTATGGGACAAAGTCCTCTGAGGACTCCTGTCATTTGTTTTAGGTTCCCAATACAGCTATCTCCTGTGACATAGATGGCTATCTCTGAGAATCTTCTAGCACTGTGACCTCTATCTACTCCCATGGGGACACCAGCCATTTTGGTTGTGCAAGCCGCACTCCCCAGCATTATGAACTGTGCTTCTCTGTGAGAGATGGATTGAATGGGAAACAGTCACACACCAAGTGGCTCCATGATCACCATCTGCAGCCCCTTGCCAAAACTTGCCCCAGAAAATCATGTCACTTGACTGATGTTACTGCATGCTGCCCAGCCCCCAACTGTAGGTCATAGCATAGGCTGAAGGCAGCCAGTAATGACTCATGTATTTGTTTGGACTTCGTGTTGTGTCTGAGTTTCTTGCTACAAAGACGTTCTCTGTCTGGTGAAGAATCAGCCTCTCTGTGCTCAGAGGGCCAGTGAGTGTCCCTTGGGTGGACTCAACACTGACAAGGTGGGGGACAACTGCACAGCTCATCTGAACCCACCTTCCATGCCCTCTGTGGCCCCAGTAACCTGGGACACCCTCTGTTTTCTCCTAAAGCATCCTTACAATTTCCCATTGTTTCTGGGCTTTCCTTCACCCCAGTATTTTATGTCCTGGGTCAGGGGAGGTTGTGAGCCACCCTAGTGACTATTTCCCCTAGTGCTAGAAGCTTCCAACTGTCCAAAATGAAAAGGTCCCTTCTCCTCCTCCTAGCTCCCACCATGCCCTTGTGGCTCTTGTGAGCTCTCTCTCTTCTTCTGACCCCCACAAAGTTGCCAACCTCGGCTCAACATCCATTCTCCAGGGCACTCTCCGGTACCTTGTTCCTTCCCTTGTCTCTCACTGCCCACTTGCCCCTAGGCATGCTGCTGTCCACTGAAGCCTCATCCACTCACATGCTCACACACTCATACATTTATACACATAGTGATCCTTAAATGAATATGCGGAGATGTTCCCACATATCCACACACATGAATTGAGACTCACCCCCACAAACTCACATGCATTTACAGAGCTCACTCGCAGACACACATGCTTACACAGTTAATGGCATCAGGAAGGAGGTGACAAGACCTCTGTTGGTCCACCAAAGCCCCACTCTCCCATGAGCTACAAGGCCCTCCGGTCTGGCCCCTTTAGTTCTTTGTCTACTCTACTTCCCTCTCTGACATATAACTGCTTAGACCTCTCCTTCCTGAAAAAAAAAATGAAGACAAGGAAGAGCAGGAGAAGAAGAAAGGTTAATAGTAGGAGGAGAAGGAAATGAAGTTTCTCTTAGACCCAAGTTCTTCCCTGGTCTAGCGTCCTGTCCTTCTATTGCAGCAGCCAACTCCTGTGCGGAGCCTGAAACTGATGTCCCCTCGTCTATCCCTGCCCCCCATACAAGCATGCCCACCTCTGAGTCACCAACCAGAGGGTTCTTTGGGTTTGATGTGTTCCATTTTTTCCAAAGATCTCAGGATCTTTGTTTTCTGCTGTGCATGTATGAGCTGTGTATGTGGGTGTATGTGTGTTCACAGGAGTGTGGGTACAAGTGTGCATATGTAGAGATCTGAAGTTGACATCTGAGGTCTTCCTCAATTTCTCTCCACTTTATTTACTGAGGCATTGTCCCTAGCTGAACGCAGAGCTCATCAATTCTGGCTAGTCTCGCTAACAAGCTTGCTCTGGGGATCATCTATTTCTTCCTCCTAAGTGCCTGCATTACAGGCTCCTATCACCCTCAGTCCCCACAACAACTATGTCCCTAGTCCAGTTTCCCAGCCAGCCTCTGATTCTCCTGTCAGTCCCTCTCTGTTGCAGCCCCACCCCTTCTTGCCTGAGCACTCCCAACAGATTTATAGCATTTGCTGAACAACTCGCTGGGACACATCAATCCTGGTGTCTGCAGCCTGGGACTCTGTATTTCAGTCCTATCCAGATGCAGACTGGACTCCTCCAATCACCAAAATCTTAGATACAGCTGGTCAGCTCCCTGGGATAAGGGAGCTACACTACACACCCCTGAAAGCCCAGCTTGTCTTCCGATCCAGCCTGCATAGCCCAGATTTTCTTGGATAGGCTCTCTAGCCATCAGCCTCCAAGGACTTCCCCCACCCCTGCTTCCATGAATCTTCTTGAAACACACTCTTCCACGAAGCACCCAGATCCTACCATGTTGTTCTATCAGGTGTGTGAGCATGTTTGTCACCATCTGTGCACTACCTGTGCTCCTGGACTCTCTCCTAATGCTACACTCCCATTTTCCATATAGGGAACCAAGCACCCACAAGGGCTAGGATTAATCATGGGATTTCTAATGCTAAAATGAAGGTAATCCCAACAGAGGAGAGATAAATTATGTCCCCGTGCCCCTGGTATGTGTACATTGTTATCTTCCCAGCATCGATAGTCCATTTTGGACTCAAAGATGATCCATCCATTCCAAGTTCCACTTAAAGAGCTTGTTGAGCCTTCACAAAATTTGCCATGTGCTCTCTTTTAATTAATGTTCCTACCTGCTCACTACTAACTACAGTAGGCTTGGCTCCTGCAGAGGGACTATGGACTTGATGGCTGCATCTCATATCCAGATGATGGCTGTACCTCCTATCTAGATGATGGCTGTACCTCCTATCCAGATGATGGCTGTACCTCCTATCCAGATGATGGCTGTACCTCCTATCCAGTAGATGGCTGTACCTCCTATCCAGTAGATGGCTGTACCTCCTATCCAGATGATGGCTGTACCTCCTATCTAGATGATGGCTGTACCTCCTATCCAGATGATGGCTGTACCTCCTATCCAGATGATGGCTGTACCTCCTATCCAGTAGATGGCTGTACCTCCTATCCAGATGATGGCTGTACCTCCTATCTAGATGATGGCTGTACCTCCTATCTAGATGATGGCTGTACCTCCTATCCAGATGATGGCTGTGCCTCCTATCTAGATGATGGCTGTACCTCCTATCTAGATGATGGCTGTACCTCCTATCCAGATGATGGCTGTACCTCCTATCTAGATGATGGCTGTACCTCCTATCCAGATGATGGCTGTACCTCCTATCCAGTTGATGGCTGTACCTCCTATCTAGATGATGGCTGTACCTCCTATCTAGATGATGGCTGTACCTCCTATCCAGATGATGGCTGTGCCTCCTATCTAGATGATGGCTGTACCTCCTATCTAGATGATGGCTGTACCTCCTATCCAGATGATGGCTGTACCTCCTATCCAGATGATGGCTGTACCTCCTATCTAGATGATGGCTGTACCTCCTATCCAGTTGATGGCTGTACCTCCTATCCAGATGATGGCTGTACCTCCTATCCAGTAGATGGCTGTACCTCCTATCCAGTAGATGGCTGTACCTCCTATCTAGATGATGGCTGTACCTCCTATCCAGATGATGGCTGTACCTCCTATCCAGATGATGGCTGTACCTCCTATCTAGATGATGGCTGTACCTCCTATCCAGTAGATGGCTGTACCTCCTATCCAGTTGATGGCTGCACCTCCTATCCAGTAGGAGCTTATGTTCCAGGAAGATATCCACATTTCCAGTAAGCATGAAAGGTGTACTCTCTGTTTCCAACCGCACACTATTTCTCTCTTGGGGCAGGAAAAAGAGGCTCAGAGGGAGACCTACAGAAGAAGGTCTACCCACCCCAGACCCAAGAGAGGTGAGGACAGGAGAGTAGCCCTGAAGGAATAGCTCTAAATCCCTGAGTATGCTGTGGGGATAGGCATTCTATATGAGTCACACACAGAAAATGACAGGCCAGCTGCTTCTCAAGGGATCACACAGCACTTTGTGACATCACTCCGTGATGGCATCTAGAACCACAGAAGGTGAGAGAGAGCTCTCATCTATCTACATGGCCAATTCAAAGTATCTGTCCAAGGGAACATGTCCTCTGCCCTGCCCTTAGCCATGCTGATGACAAGTCAGAGTAAGGACCCTTAACTGCGACAGGAAGTAAGTACACACTATAGACTCTGCAGTCAGTTCTTCAGCACCAGTCACCAACTCAGTCCACATTAGTGCTCCATGGGAGGGGTTGCCTCCCGCAGCCAAGCAGTAAGTGTCAGTAAAGAGAGTATGTGTTACATTTGTTTATGCTGTGAAACATTTGTTTAATGATGCAAAGATGTATTGCATTCTTTCATGCCACATTTGTTTAACTCTGTGAAGCTGTGTTACTTTGTCTAAAACACTTGATTGGTGTAATAAAGAGCTGAATGACCAATAGGAAGGCAGGAGAAAGGATAGGCAGGGCAGGCAGGCAGGGAGAATCAATAAAAGGAGAAAAAGAGAAAAAAATATCAAGGAGCAAAAGGAGGACAGGAGGACATCGGGGGCCAGCCACCCAGCTACACAGCAAGCCACGGAATAAGAAGTAAAGAAAGATGTACAGAAATAGAGAAAGGTAAACAGCCTAGAGGCAAAAAATAGTTGGGATAATTAAGAAAACCTGGTTAGAAACAAGCCAAGTTAAAGCCAGACATATATAAGAAAGAATAAGACTCCAGGTGATTTATTTGGGAGCGGGCTGGCAAGCCCCCCAAAGAGTCAAAGAGTAAAAGCCAACCAACTATATAGTGACCAGTGAGCCTGGTGGGACCACAGAGCTGACCATGGGCTCTGTGGGCAAGAAGAACACACAATGTTATCCAGGTGATTGTAGGGCATGGTAAGACTCATTGACTGAGGCCATGAACAGCTCACCAGGTCATGAGTGTGAGCAATACTCTTGACTACTGAATGCCAGTCAGACCACAAAGACATTGTACACACAGGAAGTAAGACGGAGGGTGCAGGCCCATCCAAGAGAAGGTGGTGTTCTCATGTGGAGAGGACGGGAGGCACTCAAGCAGAGCAGCCAGGAACAGGTTACACTGTGGACCTTAGAGTCCATAAACAAGAGTCCAAACCCTGTGATGAGCAGAGCTGCTGCCTTGGATTTCATGGCCTCGCAGAAGATAGAAACAAGCCCAGCCTGAGATGTAGCATCTGCCCAGCTGAGCTGCTGCCCTGTCTGCAGGGCCCTTCTGGTGCCAGCTGGTACCTCTTTAGATGTCTTCTGTTCTATGGATTTGGTGAGCCTAAGAGGTGAGGTGGGAGAAACCAATATGGCCAGGGTCTTGCCTAGGCAACCCAGGTAAGGGGAGGCTATCCTTGATCCCTCAAGCCATGACTATGCTAACCTCCCCGCAGGTTCTCCTTATCTGCTATCACTACCTGCCTCTCAAATGAACATGCAGCCAGGAAAGCCAACATGGACCTGGTGGTCAGCATTTGTGGGATGAGTGCACCTACAGACTTCTTATTCTATTCCAAAGGTGTCAAAGATTTTCTTCTGTTTTGTTTTCATCATTGGCTGGGCAGTGTTGAGCATCATCAGAACTACACTGGTCACGGTTCCCCAGAGGAACTGAGCCAATAGAAGATGCAGATGTATATTAAAATTTGTATTTCTGGAACTTCTCACATGTTGATAGAGGCAGAAAAGTCTGGAGGCTGGACACCTAGGACAGTAGGCAGTGCAGAGTCAGCACCAGGACAGCTGATGTTATGTCATAAATCTTAGTCCCTAGGCAGAAGAGCCATGTAGGGGCCCAAATAGGCAGGATGGGAGATAATTCTCTTCCCTCTACCCTTCTTCTCTAAGGAGGCCCTTGACAGATTTCAGGGGCCTTGCTGAAACTCCCCACAGACATATTCAGAACACTGGTGAACCCAACTGTTCGCATGGATAGTCAAACACCTCATTATCACTTCATGCTTAATCTCATCTGCATTGATCAGGTTAGCTGCTGAGACTGGCCACCACCATATCAGGTCCACTAAGGACCAAGAGACCCTCACCCATGGAAGGTGAGCACAGCCCCTCATATTCCTGGCTCACAGGGCCCGGAGAGGACAGGCTGAGGAAGGTAAGACTCACAACTAGCAAGACAGAAACTAAGACTTAAACCCAGGGTCAGTGGCCTCAAAGCTCCCAGCCACTGGCCACAAGCTCTCTGGGGGAACTCATCTACAGCTCCATTGCCTTCGTACATGGACAAGGACAGCACCATGCTGGGGGGCTCTAACATGTCTGCTGGAACCCTGCAGGAAGGGCTTATACTTATACCTCATTTATCTGGAAGAATCTGTGGCAATTCACAACATAACACAAGCACAACTGAACACCCTCGCAGCCAGTCAGTGATGGTTAGTCTACAGAACTGTATCACACCAGTACTTGGAGGACTGTGTCTAACACACACACACACACACACACACACACACACACACACACACACACACGCACGCACGCACAGTCCACTCAGACTGCTACACAGAAGGGAGAGTCTTAGGCAAGGGCGTCGGCATCCACCCCACTTCACATTTGGAGACTGGATTTTATGGGAAGGCTGAAGAAGACAGCAGCATCGGAGCTCAATGATTTCTTAAGGACGCGTCTCTAAATGATTTAATCTCTTCCTGAGACACTGCCCATGAATTGATGACCTTTGCTTTCCTCTCTCTTGTCTGATGAGCAATGGCTCTTCTGACAAGCCAGTAAATTTTTCCAATTGCTTCTGCTAAGATTTTTTTTAAGATGATGAAGCGAAAGTGCTTTATTGGATACACTCTGCACCCACCCCCTCACTGAGCTGCTGGGGAAGGAAGGACAGGCTGGTGGCAGTGATCAGGGCTGAATGGGACACTGTTAAATTCAGCAAATGCAGGCATACTCCAGATGGTGACTCATGGACAAATGAAGCTGGAGTCAGGGAGAGAGAGCGGGTCACCTTCATAAGCTGTGTGAGGCTCTGCAGTGACGGGGCTAGAAGCAGGGCACCTCTAGGGTCTCCCTACCCCAAACACTCCTAATTGGCCATCTAGACGGAAATCCCAGAAGGCTTTGCAGAAATCTGTATGAGATCCAACCATCTGTTGAACAGCCACAACTGCCTCCTGTGGATCTGCGGACCAGGCACAGAGCAAACCCACACCTGCCAGGCTCCTGCCTAGGGCATCTGGGACACTCAACAGATATTGTTGTGCTATAGAAACCCAATGACTGACTACAGCAGCCAGGAGGGAAGACTGGCGAAGGTGACAGGACAGGTACAACTGCAGAGGAACTGTGACAGGGGCAACTAAACCTAAGGGGACAACAAAGAGGGTGAAGGACACAGTAGGTGAGAGGTTTTAGGAAGCCCAAGGGGTCATCATTGGCTGCTGAAGACTCTCCTGGCCATGCATGCAAGCCCACCCCCTTGTGGATTCTGCAGCTGCATGACACCCCCTGCTGGACATACTCTTTCTGCTCCCCGCAGTAGGCGCAGGCTGCTGACCTTGGCTCTGCAGGATACCGGTGCCCCAAATTCTTCACATCTAGAATAAAGCAGTCTGAATGAGAATGAAGCACAGGACAGCATCCAGGTGCTGGCCACAAATGCACAAGGCATGCCCCCAAGAGCATTCCCATCCAGCCTGACAGCACCAAAGGTAGCCTCTCAATCTGAGTGGGGTGCCAAGATGACATTGCGAATGTATCCTTCTTGGCATGGCTTCGTGGTCACCCCTGCAAGAGAAACAGGGTCACTCCCTCTTCCTTTAGAATTACCATAACCCACAGCCTTGGCAAACACTGCCACACCCTATCATTGTTTACTCGGTATGCTGAAATCTATCCTTTTATTTACATTGATGTGTGAGTGTGTGTGTATGTGTGCACGTGCACGCGTGTGCGTACGTACACACAGCACATATGAAGTCAAAGAACAACTTGCAGAAGTTGGTGATTGTCAACTCCTATGTGAATGCCAGGAGTCAGATGATCAGGCTTGGCAGTAAGTGCCATTACCCACTGAGCCATCTTAATAGCCATGTCTACTTGTTCTTTGTGTCCAGCCTCTTTCCAGAAATGATGTCCTGAAATTGTCAATCATGATATACAAAAATTGAAAAAAAGTCTCCCTCAATGAAAAACCAAGAGAGAACACGGGCTATACCAGAGAAACAGACAAATGGAACAAATCTGGTACTGGCCTAAAACAATCCTGAGCTTCCTAGATGCCGAGGCAAAAAGGAAATCCATGACCTGCAGCCATAATCATCCGTTGAGAAAAGCTGGCGCTATCTAACCCTGCCGGGGTACATTATCATTGGTGGATCTCGGGAAGACACATTATGTGACCTCATCATTCTGACCTCATCAAGACCCCATGTTAAGTCCTGGTTCACAGACACATTTTATTATTTAGTAGCTAACTCAAGCTTAAGTTTGTCAGAAATGCATAAACGTCACAATCACAACTGCTGCTCCCCAGCCCAGGGTTAGGTTTCATCGCATGCTGGGCACAGACAGAAGGAAGGAGTATGGCAAGAAATGAAGGCAGTTAGCAGCTCCTCTTCCCTGTAAGACGGGTGGTGATGTCCACTGTCTGCTCAAATGTCCAGATTCTGTGCCGAGACACAAAGGATACAGGCAGGTAGCAAAGAGGAAAGAGGGTCACCAGCCTTGAAAACTCCCTTGTGAGCCATCAGCCAGAGGCATGGCCAGAACACAGATCTCAAGGGTGCTCACTCTGTCCTTCACCAACTCCCCATCTCTTCTCACAGCACAGTTCCACAGGCAGGATCTATGCTTTCTTTGTCTCCTGGGACAAGTCATCTGGAGGAGGTGACCCAGAATGGACTACTATGTCCTGAAGCTAAACTACCCTCCAGTTACCCAGGGTTAATGAATTGTTTAGGTTGCATCTTAACCCTGGAGAGTAAACATCCTACCCTTCCTCCCAGGTCTGGAGTCTCCAAAACATTTATCAGAAAAGCCTAAGAAGTAAGACTCAGAGGGACTGTTAGGAGGGTATGTTGGAGAAAACTAGTAGGGACATGGACAGTGCATTTTATGATCCTGCACACACACACACACACACACACACACACACACACACACACACAATCTTCACCATTTCCTCTGCCAAGTCATCCATCATGTGAGCAGCAGATAATCTATGTGGTCAGAGTCTGGAGCCATGGGATGAGATTCTGCTGAGGCCAGTGAGCATAGGCCCCAAGAAGGCCTGGAGGGACCAGAGGACATCCATGGGCACCCCCTAGTCTTTGTTGTACTCATAAGAGCCCACAGGGAAACATCAGGTAGCATAGGCAGTAAAAAGGCCCAGGCTTTCCTGTCCAGCCCCACCAGAGAAAGGAACACTATAAGCAGATGGCATAGTGACCACACCCAGCCACTAGGATGTAGATGGAGAAGCATCATTTGTCTCCAAGGTCCTTCTGCAATCTTATGTGTATCCTGTGGTACTCCAGTGCCTCTCTGCTCCTCTCTTCCATACCCTGTCTGCAGGAGATGATTTGAGGATCAACTTCCATCAGTCTTGCTGGGAAAACTTAGACTCACACTCTGGCAGCTGTCTGCACTGCTCTTTTGCCCTGCTGAATTGTCCCTCTGCCCCTCTGCCTGTTGTTGCAAATGAAGCTGTCATTTCTAAGGTCAGTCGGGAGGCGACTGGGGCCTGGGTAGAGAAACTTGAGAAGCAGGTGTCCCTTCACTCATGCCCTGGAATGCTCCTGCCTCCTCCACTCTCTCCCACCTGCTTTTGCTGCCTGTTGAGGCCCTGGACAACCCTGGGGAGAAATCTTGGGAATTAACGCAACCCTCTGAGTCTGGTTACGGCTCATTACCCTAATGGAGAGAATTTCTGGACATTTCCCAAGTTTTTTCTTTTAAAATGTTCCATTAAGTAACTAATCTTAATAGAAAATGACCACTTTGTGGAGAATTCTCCAAAGTACTGGTTCTTGTTGTTCGGTGTTTTTTCTAAACTGATGAAACTCAATCATTCCAAATAAAAACGGAGCCAAAGAGGAGAGTGGACAGACAAGCAAGGCTGGTGGAGGCAGCCTGGGCTCTTCCCATCTTGTACTCAGCTGGTCCCTGGAGGTGCCGGGCCCTTCCTGTCCAGAGAAAAGCTGTGAGTGCAGAGAAGCGTGCACGCCCTGGGAGCCGGCCAGGCTGCCAGCGAGGCAGCTGAAGTCTTGAGAAAACTTCCTGATTGCATTAGCAAGGTCACACCACCAGGACCTAATTAAATCCCCCAGAGAAGGCAGCTTCTGGAAAGGCTGCTGCTCACACATGGCAGAACCAGGGGCCACCAGGGCCAGACAAAACAGGAGGACCTGTCCTGGGACCCGCGGTGGAAAGACCGAAGTCTCACTGTCTTACCCCGGCTGAAGGGGCGCACAAGCCAGGGGGCAGTGTGGGTTTGGTGGCTCAGGGCCTTCCCCTCCCAGAGGGTATGTGGAGACACTTGTTAAGCCAGGTCCCTGGTGGCCATGTCCTAGGCCCTGCTGTACAGCTGGGGGAGAGGATGCCTTGAAAAGCCACGGGACTGCAGAGGGCAGCCATACTCGCCCTGTTTAGGAAAAACACTTTCTAGCACAGCAGTTCTCAATCTGCGGATCGCAGCCCCAACATGGGTTGACTATCAGATATCCTGCATATCAGATATTTACATTATGATTCACAACAGTAGCAAAATTACAGTTACGAAGTAGCAATGAAATAATGTTATGGTTGGGGGTCGCCACAACATGAGGAACTGTATTAGAGGGGTGCAGTGTTAGGCAGGTTGAGAACCATTGGGCTAGGACCCTTGTCCTAGCCTGAGGCCACCTGCACCTCCACCTAACAGAAGGAAGGCTGGGAGAACCCATCAGACATCCACCTTGCTTCCCTTAGGCTCAGTTCCTTTAGCTGTGAAACAAGAGGAAAGTGTTGAGGTTCAAAACAAAGGGTATATAAAGACGAAGGTCAATGCAATAGGATGCAATAGGGAATACAATATATTTATTTACTAGAGTATGAACTTACACACAAAGGATGGGTAGTCAGAAGTGCATCCGTCTTCCAGAGGAAGAAGGAGGAGAAAAAGTCGTTTCTCTTTTACTTCCTTTTATCCTAAATTTCCTTATCCCCGCCCCTAGGGCGGATAGCCTATGGGGCTCATCCCTACAGGTATGTCAATCAAACCTTCACCTAGTTTAAAAAAAAAAACTGCAGGAGATGAAGGGAGGCACCTGAACTCTCTTAGCACAGACGAGAACACCCAATGCAGTCCCAGAACACTTGAGAAACGACTCCTACTAACCCATTCCACAAGACCAAGGGACAAACCCAAGATGTATCCCATATCAATGCCTCTATGCTTCTTCTCTAAGAACTTTTTTTTCCTGAAAAGTTCCCAGGAAACTATGTTTATTCCTAGGCACCCACTGTATAAAGGAAATGTATTAGTGACAGTACAAATACAAGGGCGAATGTGGAGACAGCAGATGGGCTGCCCTTTAATGCTCATGAGGGCAGCTTGTCGTGGGCCGGCAAGACTCCCTCAGCTGGGCCTGAGCTGGAACCCTAGCTTTGTTAGTTCGTGCCATGCTCCACTGGATTTTCCTGCCTCCCGGGACTCCTGGAATCCTTCACGGGCTCCAGCTCCTTGTTGCCTTGAAGGTCTGGGCCTGCTCCCTTCCCCCAACCAGTGTTGGGTGGCCTTTTGTCCAGGACAGGGTTCCAGTTGCTGCTTCCCTTTCCTGGTTCAGAAAATCACCCCAGCCTCCCCAGGACAGAGATTAGGGGGCCTCCCCAAGTTCTGCATGTCCTATTGGGTCCTGAGACCTGAGGCCGGCAGCTGCTCACCCTTGTGTCCACTGTCCTACCCCTGCTTCCTGTGATTGGCTCAAATTAACTGCCTTAAAAATATGCTGAGAATTTAATCCAGGGCCTGACATATGCCAAGCAGCTACACTCTTCATTATTTATTTATGTATTTATTTATCTTGCTTAAAATTTAATCTAAATGGGGTTTAAGACAGCACGGAGGAGTGACTTTGGGACTCTACAGTGGAGCACCGGAGCTAGTCTCAGCACTGGTTGTTGAACACCAGTGGTTCCTGTCTTAAGGATACCTTGGACCAGAACTTAGCCATGTGTTTGACGATGATCCTGCCCACCTCCAGGGCTCAATCCTACAGTGGCCTCTTCCCAAAGGAAGGACCTCTGCCCAGAAGCCCAGCGGCCCTCTCTGAGCCGAAACCTTCTCTGTGCCTCTGGTTCCTGCTTTGTCTGCTCTCTCCAGCTCGGCTATGCTCCCCTCCCCTGCCTTACACCCCCAAATGGGATCCTTCGGCTGCATAGGAGTCTTCTTTCCTTGACAAACGAATGTGTTTTCTACCAACTTCAGTGTATTTCCTCTCAACTCTTCAGCCCTCCCTCCCTCCTTCCCTCCATCCCTTCCCACCCCCAGCATTAACCTACATTGCAAGCACCAGGACCAAAGGCAACTTGGGGAGAAAAGGGTCATTTTATTCACCCTTCCACATCACTGTCCATCACAGAAGCCAGGGCAGGACCCCAAGCAGGGCAGGAGCCTGGAAGCAGGAGCTGAAGCAGAACCATGGAGGAACACAGCTCACTGGCTTGATCCTCATGGCTTTCTCTGCCTGCTTTCTTTTTCTTTCTTTTTGTTTTGGTTTTTCAAGACATGGTTTCTCTGTAGCTTTGGAGACTATCCTGGAACTCACTCTGTAGACCAGGCTGGCCTTGAACTCACAGAGATCTGCCTGTCTCTGCCTCCTGAGTGCTGGGACTAAAAGTGTGTGCCACCACCGCCCTTTGTCAGGCTGCTTTCTTAAACCACAGGGGACGACACTCAGGGGCAACACTGCCCACAGCAGACTGGGCCAATCCACATCAACTGTTCATCAAAATGCACCAGTCTTGTCTACAGGCAGATCTTGTGGGGGCATCTTCTCAACTGAGCATCCCTCTTCCCAAATGATTCTAGCTTGTATCAGATTGACATAAAACTAACCAAGACATTCACACTCAGATATACATGTGTACAGAGAGATACAAACACACACATGCATCCCCACAGGCATAGGTGCACATTATACCCATGCATACTCATGCACATTTATACTAAAATTGATTATATGAAAGATATACACAGCAGACTCAAAGGTGTCCAAAGTCGCATAGCTACTGACTGGCAAAATTAAACACTTTTGTACTTTTAGCTCAATACTGGATGTTTTTCATGATACTTTTTCTTTCTTAAACAGCAACAAACAAGCAAACATGCAAAGTTCCATATAAAAATGAGCAAACTCATGTTATGCCATTAGCCCTGGGACTATAAGCACTAAGTAATTATAAGTGCTCTGACTAGCAATTGTTCTTGTGGTCACTGCTCATTGTATGCATGGGTCAGCCTCCCCTGGGACTGGCTGCAACCATCAGCTTTCAGTCTGAGGGGGCATCTGAGGCTGAAAAGCCCTCCCCCCGCCCTCTTGGTGAGCCTGTCCTTCCTCTTGCAGCACTTACCTATGGCGCCACCTCGTGGCCGCTGCTGTAATTCCCAAAGAAGAGGCTCTGATAGGGGAGGGGGGTTTTCCTTAGACTGAGTTAAAGAGCAGCATGTGGCCTCTTTAGAACCACAGCAGCTGCTGGCAATCTGACATGGAGATGTGGGGAAGGGACTCGAGTGCATCCCTTAATCGTCTAGGATCTAGAGAGAAAGAAAGTCCTCTGAGTGCACTAACCATGTGTCATCACATGTGCTTACAACAGTACACATACAATGCAGCACACTTACAGGTGTTCACACGAAGCTGTACACACACACACACACACACACACACACACACACACACACACACACACACAAACAAACACATTACTCCTTTCCTCCCACTCACCCCCAGAGGAGGTACAGTGACTCACATGGGAAATTGATGTTGCTTCCAGGCACAAAGGCAGATTTCAGGCTACCATGTATCCCTGACTCAAGAGTATCACACAGATAGGAAAACTAAGGCTCTCTGTGTGCATGCCCTGTGTGGCATTCATGGAGGGCCCTGGGTCAGCTCCAGGCCTGGAAAGCCAACCCAAGGGAACAGGCACCATCTCTGCTCTCAGTAGCCTGGTACCGGCAGCAGAGCCTGAGAAGGTACCCTACCACAGCAGGTCAGCTTTCCAGATATAAAGTTATGAGATGGCATGGGCACCCCAGGGAACAAACAGACATACCTATTCAATATAGTACTTGAAGTTCTAGTTATATAAGACAGCTAAAGGAAATTAAGGAGACCCAAATTAGAAAGGAAGAAGTCAGAAGTATCATTATTTGCAGATGATTTGATAGTGTATATAAGTAACCCCCAAAGCTCTACCAGGGAACTCCTACAGCTGATAAACATCTTTAGTCAAGTGGCTGGATACAAAATTAACTAAAAAAATTAATAGCTCTCCTATATACAAACACTAAACAGGCTGAGAAAGAAATCAGAGAATCAAAACCCTTTACAATAGCCTTAAATAATATAAAATATCTTGGTGTAATTCTAACCAAGCAAGCGTCTTTGAAAAAACAAATTGAAGAAGATATCAGAAGATGGAACGCTCTGCCATGCTCATGGATCTATAAGCTTAACATAGTAAAAAAAAATAGCCATCCTACAAAAAGCAATCTACAGATAAAATGCAATCACCATTAAAATTCCAACACAATTCTTTACAAACCTTGAAAGAACAATACTCAACTTCATATGGAAAAACAAAAAATCCAAGATAGCTAAAACAATCCTGTGCAATAGAAAAACTTCCAGAGGTAACACCATCCCTGATTTCAAGCTTTACTATACTACAGAGCTATAGTAATAAAAACTTCATGGCATAAAAACAGATAGGTGGATCAATGGAATCGAATTGTAAATCCATATATGTTTAGACACCTGATTTTCGACAAAGTAGCCAAAATTATACAATGGAAAAAAGAAAGCATCTTCAACAAATGGTGCTGGTCTAACTGGATGTTAGCATGTAGAAGAATGCAAATCGATCCATATCTATCACCCTGAACAAAACTCAAGTCCAAGTGGACCAAAGACCTAAATATAAATACAGATACACTGAACCTGAAAGAAGAGAAAGCAGGAAATAATCTCAAATGCACTGGCACAGGAGACAGCCTCCTGAACAGAACACCAATAGCACAGGCACTAAGATCAACAATAAACCGGACCTCAAGAAATTGAAAAGTTTCTCTAAGGCAAAGGACACTGTCAATAGGACAAAATCGCAGCCTACAAGATGGGAAAAGATCTTCACCAACCTACATCTGACAAGAGAGATGATTTCTAAAATATATAAAGAACTCAAGAAATCAACAAACCAAATAATTCAATTAATAAAGGGGTACAGATCTAAACAGAGAGTTCTCAACAGAAGAATCTTAAATGGCAGAGACCCATAGATGTGACATCCTTAGCCATCAGGGAAATGAAAATCAAAACCACTCTTGAGTTTCCACCATACACCTGTCAAAATGGCTAAGATCAAAAACACAACAACAGCTCATGCTGGAGAGGACATGGAGCAAGGGGAACACTCCTCCATTGATGATGGGAGTGCAAACTTGTACAGCCACTTTGGAAGTCAGTGTAGTGGTTTCTCAGAAACCTGGAAATCAATGGACCACAAGACCCAGCTATACCACTCCTGAGTATATACCCAAAGGCTGCTCACCCATACCACAAGGACACTCGCTCAACAATTGTTCATAGCAGCATTATTTGTAATAGCCAGAACGTGGAAACAACCTCAACTGAGGAACGGATAAAGAAAATGTGGTACCTTTACACAATGGAGTATTACTCAATTGCTAAAATCAAGGACCCCAGGAAATTTGAAGGCAAATAGCTAGAACTAGAAAAAAAAAATCATCCTAAGTGAGGTAACCCAGACCTAAAAAGACAAACAGGGCATGTACTCAGGGCATGTGGATATTAGCTAGTCAAAAGGATAACTATGCTACAATCCACAGCCCCAAAGAGACTAGGTAACAAGGACTGTTCCTGAGGGAACACTCAGCTCTCCCAGGGAAAGGGAAATAGAAAAGCTTTCATGAATGGCAGAGGGCAGGTAGGGATGGGAACATGAGTGATCAGGTTGGGTGGCAGGGACAACTAAGGGGGAAAGACATTACTGGAAGGGGGGTGGCATTTTTGAGTCAGGTAAAAACCTGGCACAAGGGAATCTCCCAGAAGACCCCAGCTAAGACTCCTAGCAACAACGGATATGTAGCCTGAATTGGCCATCTCCTGGGACCAGACTGATGCCTAGCTTAGTCGTCATCAGAGGTGTCATCCAGTAACTGATGGAAACAGATGCAGAGACCCACAGCCAAACATTAGGCGGAATTTGGGGAATCCTGCAGAAGAGGAGAAAAGACAGTAGGAGCCAGAGGAATCAAGGACACCACAAGAAAACTCAGAATCAACTAACCAGGGCTCATAGGGTCTCACAGAGACTGACATGACAACCAGGGAGCCCACATGGGACTGACTTAGACCCTCTGCATATATGTTGTAGTTGTGCAGCTTGGTCTCTTTTGGGATGCTAACGGTGAGAACAGGGGCTTATATCCTATTTTTACGGGCTTTTGGGACTCTACTCCTCATACTGGGCCACCTTGCCCAGCCTCAATACACGGGGAGCTACTTAGACTTACTACAACCTGATAGATCATGTTTTGTTGATACTCATAGGAGATCTGCCCTTTCCTAAACAGAAACAGAGGAGGAGTGGATTGGGGGTGGAAACAGAGAGGGGATGGGGAAGAACTAGAAGAGAGAGGGAGAAGAAACTGCAACAGGGATGTAAAATAAAATTTATTTTTTTTTAAAGAACCAAATATATATAGCCAAGTATAATGCATGAGGATCATCCAAGCCAGGATCACAGTCCCCGGTTTAAAGATTTTTAAAAGCATTTACTTTAGGCCAAGCATGGTGGTGCCTACCTTTAATCCCAGCTCTCAGGATGCAGAGGCAGGTGGTAGATTTCTGTTAGTTCAAGCATGGCCTGGTCTTCACAGTGAGTTCCAGGATAATCAGAGCTACACAGAGACTTTGTCTCAAAAACAAAACAAAAGGTACTAGCTATTGTATTAGTCCCTGAAATATATGAAACACATGAAATTCCCACTAAGAACAGTGATGAAAGAGTTTAAAAGAATCAAGAAAAGACTGTTACAGCAATGTGCTCTTCACATAAAATCCAAAAGCTTGATTTAATATTTTTTTTTCTCCCCGGGAACCTCATGAGACAGTAGAGTGAGTGAGTGAGTGTCTGTCTGTCTGTCTGTCTGTCTGTCTATTACATATACACTGTTCTATATCTATCTATTATATATACACTGTTCTATATCTATCTATCTATCTATCTATCTATCTATCTATCTATCTATCTATCTATCTATCCATTATATATACAGTGTTCTGTCTGCTGGAAAAGGGCACCAGATCTCATTACATGTGTTTGCTGGGAATTGAACTCGGGTCTTCTGGAAGAATCGCCAGTGTTTGTAACTCTGAGCCACCTCTCCAGCCCCATAGGCAGTTATTTACAAGCAAACCATCATGTATTCACTCAAATAAATCACTAAGCCAAAATTAATGGGAAAATAGTTTAATATTTTATAGCACAAAATAAACCACGACAGGAAGAAGCTGTTTCACAAAGCCCGTCTCCTGGATCTGAGAACAAGCACACACTCCACCAGTGGGCTCTACAGTTCCTCCTCAAGGCATAGTCTCCTCAGGCTCTCACCCTGATGTATCACAAGCACGGCAGCCGCCATGGCTGCAGCTCTAGAGGACAGCCCCTGCTCTGGAGACACGTCAGCTCTCCTGAGACCCTCTCAGACTGGACTTCTGACTTCGTTTCTCCTTCTGACCCTGGATCCGGAAGAGCCTCTTCCTCAGGTCCTTCTGCCGCTTCAGCTTCTCCTCTTCCTCCTTCTGCTTCATCTTCACGTGCTCCCTGTTGTGCAAGTGTCTCTGCTCTTTGGCCTTTTTCATTTTCTGACTGTGTATTGTGCTCAGAGCATCTAGCAGAGCCAGGACCTGACAAGACAAAAAGCAGTGAGCACAACAAGCCAGCTGGAGCCTGCCTGTCACCTATGTAATCAGGACCTCAGCACACCGACTGCTGGTATCAAATGAGACTCAGTCCCAAGTAGCAATTAACTGATGAAAATTCACCACAAGTTGCATGGGGACGTAGGAACGTATGCACTCTACCTTCATGTTAAAACCACCCAAACTGACCACTGTATGGAACCATATACATCTAGCCAAGTGGTTCACCAAACAGGTGTCCCTTACTCCCTATTCAGACATAGGTGGAAAATGACTAGTCAAGGATGTCAAACAGCCTCTGGTTTTTCCTCCACCTTTCCAGTTCAAGGGCCCTTATGCTTTCCTGGTGAAGTCTCAGAATAGAGTAGAAATGACAGTGTGCTGCTGAAAGCACTATTTTCACATCTAAATACAATGAAAAATAAGTCACACTCAGATAGTACCTTCCTCTCATGAGGTTCACGTATGACAGCCGGTCTCTGTCTATCCCTTGGCACTTTGCCTGCCTTTGCTTGGATCTTGGGTTTGTTCTTAAATGGCAGAGCCTTCTGCAAGGCCTTTGGAATGTGCAGTGAATTAAAATGCTTCTTTTGTCTCAGGATTGGCTGAAAAGGAAAAAATAAAACACAGATTATACTTAAAGTGTAACTTATATGTACTTAAAACTATTAGCTAAGATCACTGACTTTCCTACAAACTCAGTCACACTAGCATCTGCTAACTATCAGAGATCAGAGTTCAGTGGGTATACACAGCAAGGCAACAAAGAGTGCATGCCCAACGTTCATGGGTACTCTGAAACTCAGCTGGGCCTACTTGAACAGAGTAGAGCTATGGGGTCTTCAACAGAACATAAGAAGAGGTTCTAAGTATCTCAGTAGAGAACTTGGGCTTCTCTCTGGGAATTTGAGAGGTTTTCTTCTAGCATAACAAGGATAGTCTAGCTTCTTGCTGACTTGTCAACTTCTATTCCTCAGCAATCAAAGCTTAACTCTGATTCTGACTAAGATTTAACCAGCACACACGGCACAATCCAGACACTGAATTCTATGTTCAAATTAAATAGTCTGACTTGGATGTTAACCACTCCAGAGATTACTGTAAACAGAGTTCAGCAGGAGCCAAGCCAAAGATGAAAAAAGCAAGTGTGTGGAGAACATCGCCCACAATGTCCCTCAGAATCCTGGTTAAAGAACTCAGATAAAAGTCTCCCAAAAAGGAGGTGGAGCCTCCCTGGAAGTGGGTCACTGGAGACAGGTCTTGAGGGCCTATAGCTTGGCCCCACTTTCTGACCCTCTGCTTCCTGACTGTAGATACAATTTGATGAGCCATCTCTTGATCTTACAACGTCTTCCCCAGCATGACCGACTCCATCCTTTCTTAAAATGTGAACAAGCCCAACCCTTCCTCCCTAAGCTGTTTCTTATCAAGTATGTGGTCAGAGTAATGAGTTAAGTAAATAATGGACCCTGCTAATAACTTCAGGACACACTAGGGATCCTACACTGGAACTGAATACATGTGCAACCTAAAAGCAGTTAAAATAGCAGAAATAAATCTTTCTCTAATGTACATAAAGTAGCTAGGTGAATTTTTAAAAAGACAGATCCTATTACATGCTACCTAGCAGAAATACAATTTGTTGTTAAGAACACCTAAGTTAAAAGTGAAGGGATAGAAAATATTCAATGCCATGAATAACACAAAACTAACAAAACCCATACTCCTTACAGTCTCTGGATCCATTATCCACAGCCTAAACAATAAACAAGGTAATTTAAAGAAGGGACCAATAAAAACTCTCCCATTTACATCATCTCCCCTCATTTCTTACAGGATTCCACTCAAAAGAACTGACTGAAGCCATTAATACATCCAGTGCCATCACCTGTGCCCTTTTAATTACATTAATCATTACATCCCTAACAGCTGTCTACAGTATCTATATTTTCTTTCATCTGCTTACATCAGAGAAAATAGATTAAGTCAAAAACAATTACAAGAGGGGCTGGAGAGATGGCTCAATAAATAAGAGCACTTGCTGCTTTTCCAAAAGACCCAGGTTCAGTTCCCAGCACTACAACCACCCATAACTCCAGCTCCTGGAAGTCCATTGCCTTCTTCTGGCCTCTACAGGCACCAGGCACACACATGCTGCAGAGGCATGCAGAGGCAAGACATCATACACATAAACCAGTAACTGACAAGTGGACCTTATTAAATTCAAAGAAAACTGCTAACCAAATGAAAAGACAGGCTACAGAATGGAAGAAAATCTTTGCCATCTATACACCTGGCAGATGACTAATAGAATAAAGAACCCCAAAAACACTATAAACAAGAAAGCAAACAACTCCACCCAATGAAAATAGATTCCTCAAAGCAAGAAATACAATGGGTATTAAATTACTTTTAAAACTATTCAACATCCTGACTATCAGGGAAATGCAAATTGAAACTGCTCTGAGATTCCACCTACCCCATTCAGAATGCTATTATCAAGATGACAAATGACAACAAATGATGTGTATAGAAAGAGGAAGATTTGTTTACTGATGACAGAGTATAAACTGTTCTGCCATTATAGAAATCAGTGTGAAATTTTTCAAAAAGCTAAAAAACAGGTAATCCATATATATGACCCAACTGTACCACTCATGGACAAATACTCAAAGGATTCTATATCAAACTACAGAGGTACTTATGTTCATGTTTACTGTAGATCTCTTCAGAACAGAAGAAAACTATAGGACAACATCTATGATGAAAACCTAGAACAACTTCTATTATGAAAACCTAGAACAACATCTATATGGTCACTGATGTGAATTCTCCCAAGTATTAGAGGAAATGGGGTCTAAAACTAAAAAGAATTTATCCCTAGGATGCAAGGAAAATCAAACCGATACAAATCAATTAATATGGCTCGCAGACAGCAACGCAATACAGTACAGTGTTCAGCTGGCTTTTCCCATTCTATTCAGGTTTCCCAGTCCGTGGAATGATACCACCCACAGTGGGCAGCTCTTTCAACCAAATCAACATAACAGAGACACATCCCACAGGCCAACCTGACCTAGGCAATTCTTCACTGAGACTCTTCCCAGGCAACTCTGAGATTGTGTCAAGTTGGCAAAACTGACTTACAAAATGTAAGATAAAAACCATATGGCCACCTCAACTAATCAAAACAAACCTGGCCAAGTCTAGCACTCTTTCTTAATAAGAACTTTAAACAATTTAGACACAGAACAAAGTTCTTCGGTATAACAAAGACTATATGAATATATAACACCATGATCAACACGGAGAAATTTGAAGTTTTGCCTCTAATATTTGCTACTGTAGTCAATATAATACTGGAGTACTTGTAAAAGTAACTAGATACAAAAACATCTGAATTAGAAAAATAAAATATTCTCTATTTATGGATAGAATTCACTGTAGAAAACCTCAAAGATTCTCCTCCCTTTAAAACAATAAAATTATGTTGCATAATAAAAAAAACCTAGTATATAAAAATACATAGTATTTGTAAAGGAATTGAAATTAAAACAATATATGATGCCACAAAAAAAAAAAAGCCACATATAGGCACTTAGGAATAAACTTGCCCAAGGATGGGCAAGACTTACTCTGATAGTATAAACAACTGATGGAAGAAACTGAAGACGTGAAAGATAATCTTGTCAATGACTTGGGAGAATACTGTTATATGTGCACCTAAAGCAATTTACAGATTTGATGCAAACCCTATCAAAATTCCATAGGAATACAAAAACAAGCCTAAAATGTGTAAGTAAATATAAAAAACAAAACAATAACAAAAACCAAATGCCCAAGGCAATATTAAGGAAAGTAGAAAAAGGTTAAAGATATCACATTTCCTGATCTAGGGAGGGGCGCTATGAAATGCATCTTCTGGACATGTCAAGGCTATGTACTCATGAGCCTACAGTGGCTGTGGTTATCTGCATGGACCTCCCCAGGAGCAAGCCAGTCAACACTCCAGCATTGGGGGTGGGGCGGTGACAAGAGGCCCCACCTCTAGCTGAGGAGCTACTAGTATTTGATGACTACTGGAGAGAGAAAGTAATTGTTCTGGGGGTACAGCCTATTGCCTAAACCCACATGGATTCAGTAGGTTGTTCTTTAAAAATAAAGAAGAGGACATGAAGGTGTGAGGGGGGGACTTAGAAGAAGTACAGGAGTATCTGGGGATAGATATGATCAAGATACATACATATACATATATACATACTGCTGAGGAATATTTAACTATGCAAAGATATGTTGCATTTCTTTAACTATGTAAAGATGTATTACATTTGTTTAATTATGTAAAGATGTGCTGCTGTTTTATCTTGCCTGCCTAAGGCACCTGATTGGCCTAATAAAAAGCTGAACAACCAATAACAAGTGAGGAGATACAGGTGGGACTTCCAGGCAGGGAAAGTAAGTAAGAGGAGTAATTTAGGCTTGGGGAAGAAAGAAAAAGAGATGACAGGGAGATGCCAGGAACCAGTGAGCCAGACTTGGAGGAAGTAGGAAAGTAGGACATACTGAATGAAAGAAAGGTAAAATGCCCCACAGCAAAAACAGATTAAACTAAGTTAAAAGATCTAATGGAAGAAGCCTAAGCTAAGGTCAAGCATTCATAATTAACAATAAGTCTCTGCATCTTAAGAAAACAAAATGAGTGATGAGAAGAGGGAGACGGAGGTCAAAAGACACAGAATGGCAGAAATGCAGGATGAGTGTGACAATACCCAGAGGGGAAGAAGTCGGATATATACAAGAACCATAATTTATACAAATGTCTTGTATTTGGGATTTTTTAAAAGTAGATTTTTAAGTAAGGGGGTGAAATGGCAGAAATGCTCATCTGCTCCACCCATAGTACATAACCACCTTGCCAAATCCATATCTCACAATGTCATTAGTAATTCTCAAATAAAACATCATGATCTTACAAAATGTTTTAACTTCATTTCCAATTCTGAGAAAACCACTGCCACCATTTTTGTACTCCTTCTCCAAAACAGCAAACAAATACACAACTGTTCAAATCAAATTTAGCACCAGACTTTATACTTGAAAATACAAGTCATCAGTAAGACATTACAGGGTTGGTGGGTTAGCTCATATGCAAAGCACTGGGTTTGAACTCTAGGCCATAAAAACTAAGAATATTATAATAAAACACAGACGTGATGCTGTCTAGAAACAGACACACAAGGCCTTTACCTTATACAAGGAGTCTTTGTTTGGCTTTAGTTTGATACCATGGGCAAGCCTCAGTTGATATGTTGTCCGCATTCCTGACCAGGTATCTTTTTCGCCCACTGGTTTCAACAAAGATGTTACGGGATTATAGAAGGCCGGGATGGAGACAGGATACCAAGTTCTCATGAAAACAATATCTACAAGAGGAGGTTTCAGAAGAAGGTTTGTATCCATCTCAAGCAATACACACATGTGTGCACACCCCAAGTCACCCTAACATCTCTACCTTGTTAAACAGTACTGGGAAAAGAACTTAACCAATTAACTACTGCTAACTATCACCAAGCTCTGGGTGTGAGCCCAGCAGGTACAAACACAGTGTGAATCAGCTAAGTACAGGATACTCCAACTGGACAGAGCTGGAGCTGATTATCCTTCTGAAGATCAAAACTCCTAATTAACTACAACTAGAATCAATAACAAACACAGTGTCCTCAACACACATAAGGATTCTTACCACTCATTAGCAACTTGTCCTCAAAGCTGGCCCGGAATGCTCCTTCTGGAGCCCGGAGTGCTTTCTTGATTTGTCCCCTTATTCCACTGACAGTTCGAATGACAGCACCTTCAAATTTGGCTACTTCCAAGGCAGAATTAAACATTCCCTACAGGCAACAAAATAAAACACTCACATAAACATACCTTACCACTTACAGCATGGGTCAAAAAAACAAAAGCCAATTTCACTAGAAGTGAAATTACTAACATCAAAAGTACACCACTCAACTTTATTTTCACTGAAATAACTCTTTACAATGAAAAAGAGGTATTTATGGGTGTGAACTGGCCTAGACAGTCTTGGCATCTTCATTTTTGCAGTGCTGAGAGCCAAACTGTTGGCTTTACAAGCACTCTATTACTAAGTACCTCCCTCTGTATAGAAGCACTCTATTACTAAGTACCTCCCTCAGTATACAAGCATCCTATCAGGGAGCTCCACCTCCTGTCCTTATGATCTTAGCTCTGTGTCTTTAATAGAGACTCCTTCCCAAATGAAACTTTCAAACTACCCTCTCTAAATAGTGTGAAGCTGAGTGTACAGTCTGCTGAAATGTTGTTTGCTGTAAACTGCTTTGTCTACTTTCTACTCAACAATCACACAAATTTAGTATTTTTTTCCTTACCAACACAGCTTTAAAGTAATAAAACCAGTGGGTAAGCCTGTGTTGGCTCTGGACAGTCTTACAAAGAAGTCACAGCTGTAGATACTAAGAACAGTACAAATCAATATAAATAAAACAAAAATATCAAAGGTCAAGATTTCAAATATTTTTCTAAAAATTCTAAACATATACTTTAGAAGTATAGGAAAATCTGCTCTCTAACCCCATTTGATGATTCCCAGTCAAAACAAAGGCACACTTGGAACACTGTCTAACAAGACTTTCATGTGTAGCAATCTAACAAAGACTGTCTGAAGATCAGGATGAAGAGCTAAGCCACTAGTTAACAACGTACCTAGTTAAGAGCTAAGTCACTAGTTAGCCACACACACCTAAGTCACTAATAAGCCATAGAGGTAAGGCAGTGGTGGTGCATGCCTTTAATCCCAGCCCTGGGGAGGAATATAAAGTGGGTGGAGACAGGTGCAGTGTATTCAGTCTGCAGTGAGTCTGAGGAGCAGTACAGTCAGGAGCAGTTTGAGGTTCGGTGGATCGCCCCTATGGTCTGAGCACTGGTACAGGTAAGAACTCTCTAGTGGCTGGCAGCTTTGCTTCTCTGATCTTCAGCTTTAACACCAATATCTGTCTCTGGGTTTTCATTACTTGTGCTACATTCATGCTTGTGGAAAATGTGTATTATGACATACAGGTGAACTTGTGGTTAGACTTCAGTTTCCTTCCCAAAGATAGCCCTTGCAAGCATAAAAATATTTCAAAACCTGAGATGAAAATTCACATTGGGAATATTGCTAGCTCTAAACATTTCAGATAAATAAAGAGTATTCTAGTCTTTCCTTAACAATATATAATGTATAACATATGAATATATGGATATACAGACCTTAATAAATGAAGTATTCTTGAATATTTTATAAGGAAAACCAGTCAGCTTTAATTTCTTCACAATTTTTATGGATTTATCCAGGTCAAGGACAACTCCAGTGGCAGCAATCCGAAATTCAGGCTAAAAGGAACCACCAAAATTTGAAAATAATAATAGCAGAAAAGAAAAATGATAATTTTCTGTGATGTAATAATGCCAAAATTCCGTTCACTTAGACATCTACAAAAGACAGAATTTCATTTCTTTTCTTACTAAGTGCTTACTTAAGAGTTTTGTTTGCTTGAGAGTGATTTCGTGGCAACAGTTTCACAACAATGATCAGGTCAGAACCAAAGGAAAAGGCAAATTCAATTGCAACATTTAAAATGAGATTTTGGACCTCTAGGTGGACCATCTATTTATTATTATTTTTTCTCATGTATGTAAAGCCAATAAAGGAAGCCTGCTCTGCCCAGTCAAAGACAAACTGTGAGCATACTCTGCCCACATATCACTCCTAAGGAACAGCATCATCTTAAGGGTTATGATGGGTCCACAAAATGTACTATAATAATTAGCATCCAGTGAACACTGTAAATGACTATTTAAATAAGTCCAAACAAGGCACAAAATTATACAACGCCATCAGTGCCATTGTAATTCTCCCTTTCTCATGACTCCCACACTCCACTTATGGAAGCCAGGTAGGAATTCCGACATGCAGATGGCTGATGCAGTAAGACTATGAGTTCTAGGCCAGCCTAGGTTACATCAAGACCTTGTTAGAAAAAGTGTGTGTGGGGCAGGGGATAGGAAGGGAGGGAGGGAGGGACGGAGGGAGGGAGGGAAGGAAGGAAAGGGAGGAAGGGAGGGAGGAAGGAAGGAAGGAAAGAAGGAAGGGAGGGAGGGAGGGAGGGAGGGAGGGAGGGAGGGAGGGAAGGAAGGAGGGAAGGAAGGAAGGAAGGAAGGAAGGAAGGAAGGAAGGAAGGAAGGAAGGAAGGAAGGAAGGAAGGAAGGAAGCATGCAAGGGGGAGGGTGGGCGAAGGCTGCAGGAAGACACAAAGCAAGGAGAAACTAAGTATTACATGTTCAAAGTAGCTGATTTTCAACTTGGCTTCATGAATTCAGTTCACAGTCTCTAGCTCATTTGAATAATCCAGAAAGAATGTATCTCTGATATTTACCATTACACCACTGACAGACTGTATCGCCAAAAATCCAGTTCCTTGTGGGGTGATAGGACCTTAAAGAAAACAGAAAAGAAAAATAGTAAACCACATTATTTTACTCCAACCCTCTTTCTCAAAGAAACAAATATTTAAGTTGGGGTTTCATGGCAGGAAATGAACAAAACTAAAATGACATAAGCCTAAATGGTATAAATTGATCTTATAATTATTATAGTCATAATTTACCCCAAAAAGTTGCTCCACAATGCATGTGCTGTGGGGTGTACTTTAGGAGCCTTTGTCTGCCATTGTGGTCTTCAATATAATACAGTGGAATGGTCTGAAATCTCCTCCATCCTACAGAAAAAATAATTGGGTCTCGAGACTTGAGGATTTTCTTATACCAACGATGTTTCTTGAGGCGCATCTAGAGACATAAACATTCAATAAAACAGAGTGTACAACCAAATGACTTGTCTCCAAGCATGCAGCAAAGGGTACCTACCTGCACATATCCCACAGTGCCCTCACTATTGCCCAAACCACCCAGAATAATTGGGTAGTGTGGGTCAAAGTTCTGCACGAATTCACAGGGGATGTTTTCAATCTCGATTCGGACATACATTCCAGGTCGAAAACCCTCATACTGAACTCTGGCTTCATCTTCTTGATCTTCAAATTCAGCATGGTTAAGCTACAGAAGAGATAAGGAGACAAAAATAGAAGCACAATAAATCCACACCACCAGTATTCTTAATCAACATTAAAGTTAAATTTTAAAGAATACAAAGGATCCATGGACACAACAATTTAGGTTTTAATGCAATGAAGTCATTTCATCTCTACACCTTAAGACACGTACCAACTGTATTTTCTGTTGCTCCAAGTCACAGTCACTGCCTCCAAAGGGTTCTCTGAATGCTGCTCAACAATGGTGCCCTGGCTATACTCTATCTCTCCCAGCTGTCAATCATTTTATGTAACTGCTCATCATCGGCCTTAGGCCAGCCAATCCATCCTCCCTTATCCTCACTCTTGGCTGTTGGCTGTTTCTGCTTCCAGTCAGCTGTGTTCTGGTGTTTGTACCCACACAGTCCTTTATTATAGCTCTGCGCTGTGATTAAGGACAAGTAACTACTTGGTAAAAAGCTTTTTATGGACACAAGATCTATGTAATCCAGGCTTGCCTTGAGCTTTGAATCCTCCCGCCTCAGCCTTATGAGTGCACGAATCACAGTTGCATGGCACCATGCTAGACCATAAATTAAGATTAAACAACATCTACAATACAGTTCTTCAGTTGCACTTGTACGTGGCTGTGATGCTGGGCACCATGGGAGGCAATCTACAGACTACAACCACACCTCTACCCAATTCTAAACTTTTGGCTCCCAAAAAAGTCTCCTTCCATTACTTTTCTCATCTTTTCAAAACCTTTTGAGTCCCCTTTCTTCACAAACTACTGTTCCATTTCTGTTTCACTTTGATCAAAACTCCAGTCTGTAGTCCATTAGCTGTTTTTCTCATAGCTGCTTTCACCTGCTATTGCACAGAAACGCTTGTCAGTCACTGCAGATCTTCACCATGCCTTATCCAGTGGTTGCTACCTCCCCTAGTATAGCTCCTATAGCAAGCAGTAAGGTCTGTATATACTTGCGGGTTTCTGGTGCACCTGCTCTTTGAAATTTCTGTCTCTTGGCCACTCTTAGACCTCATCCCCACCTCTACTCACACACATACTCCTGTTCTCCCTCTCTGATAACTTCTCAAGCTACCTTATGGCTTCAAGGAGCCTGAGCCCTGCGCATCAAGGCCCTTATCAAACTTTAACACTGCTTGTCTGTGCATCATCACTAACCTAAGCAGCACAAACAAAGCTACACTACCCAGAGGTTTCCTACCCTACCGTGAGAACCGACCCTTTCACTGTCTGCCCTTACATACAGTCCACCAGAAAGCCTACAGATTCAGCCTCTGGAAAAATTTACACCTAGACCTCACCTACTGCCACCTCCACCCCAACTGAGATAACCTTAATTCCCACATCCTTTCAAAAAGAAGAGATCATGACTGTCTCTTTCTGCCCAAAGCCTCCCATAGGTCCCACATCACTCACAGAAAAACATTAAATTCTTATAACTTTCCACAAGATTTTAAATTGTAAATAAATGACGATTACAAAGATTATCTCTGTGTTTTTAGTCACTCCTGTCAAAAGTCAGTACAGACTGGAAGCCACTAATTTAGGACTACTCAGGAGACACTTCTTTATACTGGAGCCATGCCAATCTCTATCCTTCCGATCTTAGGATGTGCTGAAGCCAGCAAAGGAGACACTTCTCATTACATGAAGGTCTAGACGAGCAAAGCTTGCCAACCACATTTTCAAGTTCAAAGAAATTCTCAGTGCTTCTACCAACAGAGTGCAACCCAAACACTCCCCATCAACTGAGTATGCAGCTTTGCATCTGCTTCTGGTGAAATCACCACCCCACACGGCCCTAGGCAGGAGCGCCCCATCTCCTTCCCCATCTGCATCTGACTTTACATGTAAGACGTGTCTGCATCTGTCTGAACAAGCAAGACGTGTCAAACTCTCTTGGAAAGAACTTTGTGCACATAAGCACACGAGCCATTCAGCCACTCTACTCGTTCAAAGCAGCAAGTGATCAGAATTTGAACTTCCACTTGTACTGTCTCAAACTAATATGTCAGTGTCAAGAGATGCAGCCCAGCACCGCTGCCAACAGCAGTTCCTTTTAAGGGGCCTCACTTAGGTAAGCCAGACCATTAAGAACTTCAGGGCAATTAGAGAGAGGTTAAGTTGCAGTTTATTAAGAGATAAGTCAGAGTGTAGACCCCTTGAGAGTGAGTCCTATTTAGCTATCCTTATAATGGTGGATAACTTTCTGCAGCTTTGTAAGTTACATTTTTTTTCAAAGTATGTAATTTACAAAGTATCAAGATTAAAAACTAAAGTTTATTTAAGTGAGAATATATACAAGCTGGCTTACTTATCTTAAAGCTCCTTTTTTAGTGGGCTGGGGAAATGGCTCAGTGAGTAACAGTGCTTGCTATGCAGCCATGAAGACCTTAGTTTGGACCCCCAGAACACACAAAGAGTCAGGAATGGCTACGCATGCCTGCAACCTCAACTCTGTGGAGGATGGAGATGGAAGGATTGATGGGGCCCGGGGGCTACCACAGAGCTTCAGCAGGGTTCTGCAAGCGATGGGTCTGGAAGGACCACGGCAGACAGTAATAGAGGATGGCAGATGCTCTCTTTCAGCTGTGCACATACACACAGATGTGATCAATTGCATGCACACACAGAAAACAAGTGCCCTTTGCAAATGAAATTTTAAGGTGGTTTTTATGTGATGCACCATTTAGATATAGAAATGAGCTCAGAGGGGAGTGCTAACACATCTAAACTTAAGGCCAAAACATTCTAGCCTGAAATAAACAGTTTGAGGATTTTTAACATTCTTGAGGCATTATCTACGTAGGCAGTTGTGATTTTTTTCAATTGTGTTGATGTTTCTTGATTCATACAAAATGTAAACTAGGTCCCAGGACAAGGGACTTCTCTTCCCACCTTCCCCTGTCTTTCTATCCTGTCCCGACTGCATGAGTCCTCAGAAGCAGAGGCCATGCCTCAGTCATTACTGCTTCCTAAGCATGTGGGGCTTGCTACAAAAGCGGTGCTGGTGAGAAGGAAAACAGGCAAGGTCTGAAGAATCCCACCACACACTTTCAACCTGGGCACGCAAAGGAAAACGGGAGCACGCCGCAGGTGGTGCTGCCTCGGCAGTAGGTGGTCAAGAACTGCTTTCTTACCTGAGCCTGTCTCTGCATTTCACCCTTAAGATCATCAAAATATGTGCTTTCTCCTTCTCCGCCATCGTACTCTGCGTCAAACAGCTCCTTCAGCTTTCTCTTCTTATTCAGATGTTTTTTCTTGGCACTTTCCTCTTCGGTTGGGTCAGTTTCTTCCTTAACGTCTTCTTCTGTGTCTTCAATCTTAAATTTCCAGAATAAAAAGTATTGAGAAGCTTATGGAGAACTTTCTTTAAACAAACGAAGCAGATTTTTACAGTGTTTGAGTGTAAAGATTCTTTGTTATGATTATCATGAACAAAGAGACTTTGGTACTACACCACATCTTCATTTGGCTGGGTGTGGCAACATGCATGAAGCAAGTGTCTCCTAGCTAGATGTTCCAAGATACTGTTCAAAGTACTATCAGGAAGAATAAGGAATTTTTTATGGTGCTTTTAAATCTCATCATTGAATGTTGGCAAATAAAAAGCATGAACTTGACAAATGACTAAAGGAGGTAAGAGGGAGGGAGGGTAGGTAGGTAACATCCATAAGCTGTACAAATGAACCGTTTGTTCATCTGCTGCCACTCTTAAAGAAATTATCTGTCCGTTTTACTGGGACGTCAAGAGCTCCATCTCCTAAAGCAGATGTCTCTCAGGATCAACCTGGCAAAGCTACATCAAAGCCATACCTGAGTATCCGAGTCTGGTTTTCCCTTGTGCACATCCCCTGTTTCAAGGTCTTCAAAGTCCCCATAGAGTTCCTCTGAAAAAGAGCATTTACATGTCTGATCTGTGACACTAGCACTGCCCAGCCTGGCCGACCCTGTGCTCTGCATTCCAAACTTTATCTCTGTTGTTTCCATCACTATATATGCCAAGAGTTCTAAACTTACATGGCTTTCAAAAAAAAAAAACCAACATTTCACTATTTTCTGAGGAAAAGTAAATGAACCCAAGACTTGAAACCTCACCATCTTTAATGTTTAAGTAATGGACACTGTATAAAAGACACAAGAGCAGCCTTGAGGGTCAACTCCAAAGCAACATTTCAAAGAATAAGTGAAAAGGCACAGCCTGACAGCAGCCACGTAAAGTGTCTGACAGAAGCCAACACAGCACATTGTATACTGTGCCTTGGGGAAAGCTAAGACTATAAGTATAGAACCTGGAACAAAATTAGGGCTCAAAGCAATGCTGAGCTCGTAGGAAGAGTTCATTAACTCATCTACTTGTTCATTGTTAGAGCTCTGGGTTCAGTTACAGGCTGTCTTCTTTAAAACAGACAAGTTAAGAATGGCTTTGGGATGGCAACACTTACTGTAATTAAGATATATTCATAACAGATAGGAAGCTCATATTTATAATAAAAACTATAAAATTAAGTATATAACTAGAACTGTTAGAAATTTACACACTAAAAAAATAAAATATAACAGAGTTAGTGACACAACTCAGTAAGTAGAAGGGCCTGCTGCCAAGCCTGAGGACCTGAGATCAACTCCCAGGACCCAACTCTTGCGGGCTGTCTTCTGTCCTCCACACACATGTCAGCCAAGTAGAATTTTATTATGTCATGAGAGGGAATAAAAAGGTACATCATCAGACACTGCTTTCATAACAGCATTCTGTGACACTAGGTCCAGAGCATCTGAAATACTTTATTGGCCTTCAGGGGAACCCGGCAAACACATGGTACACATGCATACATGCAGGCAAAGTATCTACACAAGGAAAACTAAAAATACATTTACAAAAATTGTTAAAACCTAAACCCTAACCCAAAGCTCTTATACATAATACTCAATGCTGAATGAAAGCAATAGATACTAAGTCACTCTGCTTATGGGCACACACACAAAATGACCTTCAAGAAAAAAAAATTGGTAACTGTGAACTACAAAAGGCAATCCAAGAGTTATCTGAAAATCATGTGTGTGTGTGTCTGTGTGATACCAGGAATGAATTCAAGACCCCTATATATGTTAGATGAGTATTCTATTGCTGAGGTGTAGTCCAGGCCTTCTACATAACAGTGCTCTGTAACATGGACAAAATACAACACTGCTTAAGAGGTATGGTACTCAAATAACAAAAACAAAATCTTTCAAGCAAATTAACGCTACATTTAAGTATGATTCCTGACTAATTTTGTTAACTTGACACAAGCTAGAGTCATTTTAGAAAAGGGAAGGAACCTCAAGTGAGAAACTGTCCCACTAGATTTCCTGTAGGCAAGCATGTTGAGCATTTTCCGGATTGATGATTGTTGTGGAACAGATCCACTAACTGTGGCCCTACCACCTGTAGGCAAGTGGTCCTCAATGCTATAATAAAGAAGGCTGAGCAAGCTAGTAAGCAGCACTCCTCCATGGCCTCTGCATTTCGTCTCTCCAGGTCCCTGACTTCCCTTGATGATGGACTACAAGCTATAAGTTAAAATGAAACCTTTCTTCCCTAAGTTGTTTTTCGGTCATGGTATTTCATCCCAGCATGGGAACCCTAAGACAACAAGACTTCATACACACAGTCTTAAATGAGTAGGAGGAAAGACCTATAAATGTAAAAGGTCTTTTATGTATAGTAGAATTTTAGTATTATATGTACTTTCTAAAATTTCCTGCTATTGATATGTATTAATACTACATGTACTTTCTAAAATTTCCTACTATTGATATGTACCTTTCACTTTAAATTTTCCATGACTATTACTTTTACTAAAACAAACATGTTGAAGACAGCTCCCACCCCCATACATATAATATCTATTTATAACAAAACGTATAGGAGGTTTCTCACTTTCCTTTAAAGTCCCTATATAGCAAATAGGTCAGCCAAGGACAGAAAACAGGATATTATCTGTCAATTCCCCACAGCATTCACAACTGAAAATCTTCAACCTGACTATAAGACAGTAAAGAAAATATGAAGGGTATGAGAATGTCTGTTAGGAAAGTTCTTGTACTTGCAAGCTCAAAGACCTAAATTCTCTCCTTAGAATTCATGTAAACAAGAGCTAAGTGGGTTACAATTTCAATTAGGGAGGTGGATCCCTGGGTCTTGCTGGGCAACCAGCCTACCATACTCAGTTAGATAAGGGAAATAGGAGATCAGGCCAAAAATAAATAAATGGGTAGGCAGTGTCTAAGGAAGGAACAGCACTTGAGAAATGACAGCTAAGGTTGTCTGTCCCTTGCTCCCAGAGGCATGTGCACACTCAAACATATAAAGAAAATGTGCAGTCCTTACTTACCATCTTCTGCTAAGATCTTGGCGGCATCTTTATCATCTTCCCACTTCCCCGTCACAAAGCAATCTCTGATGCTGTTCATAACCTTACACAGAAAAACCAGCACTTAGTTTATTTACACAAAACAACTGTTTTTGAGAAATGATAGTGGACAACAATTTGCCTCTAAAAATTTCTCAGGACACTTCAAACTGGCTCTGCAATCCTAGCACATAACTATCATCCTAGCATTTGTTGAGGCAGGAGAATATTCAAATTCAGTCCGGACCACATAGTGAGCTCTTGGCCACCTTAGAATACACAGAGACTGTCTCAAAAATTTAGTAAGAAAGTAAGCACATACCTTTGTGAATACATTCATTCCACCTAAGTGTGTGAGATAATTCCTACAGAATAGCAGAAAAATATCTGCAAGTCATGTATAGAACGGACATGTACCTAGACTTTATAAACTGGTAAGAGACATGTTCTCAGAAAATATAAACAATTCATATAACTAAATGTCCAAACTTTTAAAATAGGCGAACAGTATGTATAGGTATATAGACAAATAGACAGCAAGCACCTGAAACAAAGCTTGACAACATTAGCTATCTGAGAAATGCAAATCAATATCACAATATAATATATTTCACACCTTCTTATGTAGCTAAAATAAAAATACAGACAAAAATAACTCTTGATGTAAATAAACTAAAACCCACAAATACTGCCTGGGAGTGAAAAATTACACAGCTTTTTTTTTTAAGAATGGAGAATATATGAGGAAAAAACTTGTTTTCTCTAATCTTATGAACAGTAACATACTTTTCTGATACCGTTTTATATATAACACTGAGATAAGTGAGATGAGCAATTACATGATTTTTCTAACTTTATTCCGTCAGATTCAACCATGGGCTAATTCTCTAGGAGAAACGTAGCTAAAGATATAAATAGATAAATGAACATGAAATTGAGGAGAGGCAGTGCAGAGTGGATATGATAAAAATGTGTGTGTGTGTGTGTGTGTGTGTACGCACATACACGAAATTATCAAAGAATAAATATTATATTAGGTCTCCAGCCACCTTTCCTGAGAAAATGACTTTTCCCCTTCCCCGTCCTTCTGCCAACCAGCAGCCATCTGCAAGAGAAGAAGCCTATTTCTGACCTGAGCCCTCTTCACTTGAATTGCCTTGGCCTGGTAAGTCTATTCTGCCCTTTCAGTCTGTGCAGACCAGTTCTATGTAACCTACCACAAGTCATTTGGGAAGAGGGAGCATCAATTAAGAAAATGCCCCTGCTGGATCAATCTATGGGCAAGCCATTTTCTGGACTTGGGAGGGCCAACTCACTGTGGCAGTGCCTCCCCTGGCTGGTGGTCTTGGGCACTATTAGAAAGAACGCTGAGCAAGCCTAGGGTCTCAAGCCACGAGACAGCATCCTCCTCAGCCTCTGCATCGGTTCCTGCTTCCATGTTCCTGCCTTGAGTTCTCGCCCTGACCTCTCTGGATGATGAACTATGAAGTTCGAGGAGAAACAAATCCTTCTTCCCCAAGTAGCTTTTGATCATGTGTTTTACCCCAGCAGTAGAAACCCTGGTTAAGACACCACCACCCTTGCTCTCCTGTCATCTGCAAACGCAAAGGCTAGCTCTAGACCAAAGATCCACAAATCGTCATTGTTACTGAGACACCACTGCTGGGTAAGGCACTTCCTCCCTCTCCTATTCTCAGTATTCCTTCCCAAAATGGTTACCATTTCCACACCCACAAGTCTAGCTCCAGATCCATGGCCTTTGAACCTGCTTTCTTCAAGAACCACCTTTGACTGGTAAAACACTCCTTTCCTCTCCAATCTTGCCATCTCTGCACCCACAAGTCTAGCTCTAGACCATGGGTTGGGAGTCATCTTTCCCTGGTCCAATTACATAGTTCATTTACTAATTTTCTGTGACCGAACTCAGGTCATACACCTGTACTGGCCAGATTTTCACTTTCAGACATACATCCAAAGAAAGAAGTCCACATGCCCAGGTCAAATAATCAAAACAAAAAAATATATCAATGACCATAACATCATGTTTCCCATCAAACTCAAGTCTTAGAGAAGTGTTCTCTATTAAGAACTACCTACGTGAGCCCCAGCACACAATTTAAAAGCATAAACATATACTTTATCAAAGAATTCAAGGAATGTAAAGAAGGCATGAACAATCACTTCATTAAACTCCATGAGGTAACACTAAACACCTGAGTGATGTCCAAGAAAAACAAATACATAGATGAATGAAATGAAGATAATTCACAATTTGAAAGCTGACTTCAATAAAGAGAAACACTGAAGTGAAAACAAGCTGAAATGAAGATGGAATTTAAAAACCTCAATATCCTGATGAGCGAACTGCAGGGAAAGCCTGGCAAGTAGAAGGAATCAGGCAAAATCAGAGTGTCCCGCCTGGAAGGTCAAGCAGAGGGTCTGGATGGAAGAAGCAAAGAAAATGAAATAATACTGAAGCACAGGAAAGGAGCATTCAGGGAATGTGGGGCACGATCAAAAGATCAACTCTTCCAATTATAGGCATAACTGAGGGAAAGAATCCCAGGTCAATGGTATAGACCAGCTCTTCGACAAGATCATAGAAGCAAACCTTCCCCTAAATTAAGGAAAGACACACCCATACAGATACAGGAAGCACCGAACAAGGTCAGAAAAGAAATACCCCACAGCATATTATAGTCAAAACACTAAGGACACAGAAAAAATAAAAAACATTATTAGAAGCTGCAAGAGAAAAAATACAAATCACATATACAGGAAATTTTTTCAGAGCATTACCTTACTTCCCAGGAATGATTTCTTAGAAATGACTTCTCATTTCTTGGGTAAAACACTCTAAGTCCTAAAGCCACAACTACCAACTAAGACTACCACACTCAGCAAACTATCTGCTATAGCTGAGAAAGAAAAAAATTTTTCCATACAACCTAAAAAATTTCATTTCCAACTACAACAAAATGCTCAACAGAATACTGGATGCAATACTCCAAACTGAAGAGAGGAACAAACACAGCCAAGAGACTCAGGAAGAAAACAAAGCTAAAATTTAATGAAATGCAAAGTACAACGAACAATACAAATCAGCAAGGAAAAAAGCAACAAATTGACAGCAAGCTATATACACTTTTTTAATAACTCTATTCAATTTCTCCAACCAAGGCACAGGTTAGCTGAATGCATTAAGAAACCTTCAATCCCAGCACTTGGGAGGCACAGTTAGGCAGATCTCAGTGAGTTCAAGGCCAGCCTGGTCTTTAAAGAGAGTTAAGTTCCAGGACAGCCAGGACTGTTACACAGTAAAACCTGTCTTGAAAAAACGAACCAACCAAACAAACAAACAAAAAAGAAGCAAAATCGAGGGGGCTGGAGAAATGGTTCATCAATTAAGAGGCTACTCCTCTAGAGGACCCGGATTCAATTCTCAGCACCCACATGGCAGCTCACAGCTGTCTCTACCTCTGACACCCTCACTCAGACATGCAGGCAGGCAAAACATTAATGCACATAAAATAAAGTTAAAAAAAAAGAAACAAAATCTATTTATCATCTACAAGAAACTCATCTTAGCTTTAAAGACACCACCTTGAAGTGAAAGGATGGAAAAAAGTTTTTCAAGAAAATGGGATCAAGAAGCAAATAGGCATGGCCATTCTAATACCTGACAAAATACAAGTCAAACTAAAACTATTCGGAATAGACAAAGAATACTTCATTCTAATCAAAGGATCAATTATTCAGGAAAACATCACATGCACAAAACTCTGCTGCACCCAATTTGGCTCAACAGCCAAAGTAACAAGCATTGATTAGTCTTCCACAGAACCTGGGTTCGATTCCCATGGGATCTGATATCTGCTCCACAAGCAAAACACACACACACACACACACACACACACAAACAAAACATCCATTCACATAATTTTTTTAAGTCTTAAAGGAAAAGAGAAAACACAATAATGACACAGATTAACACAAACCTAATTACTGTAGGTGATTTCAACACCCCACTTTCTCTAATAGACAAAATATAAAAGAAACCTCAGAATTAAATGACATCAAACAAATCTAACAGATATCTACAGAATGTTCCACCCACATACCAAACACATTCTACCCAGCATTAAGTCAGTAAATAAAATCAACAGACCACATACTTGGTCACAAAACAAACCTTAACAAATATATAAAAACTGAAGTTAACTCCATGTATCCTCTCCAATATCATACAATAAAAGTTGATAGCAAACAAAACTCCAGTAAATGTATAAATTCTAAATTCATGGAGATTAAACAATTCATCACTGAATGATGGATAGGTTAAAGAAGAAATCAAGAAAGAAACAAAAACATTCATGGAATGAAATGAAAATGCAACAACACAAAACCTCTGGGACACATTAAAAGCAGTTCTAAGAGGAAAGTTTAGAGCCCTGAGGGCCCATTATGTCAGAAAGAGCACAAATAAATGACTTAATGATATAATGATAATGAAAAACAAACCAAACCCAAACCCAGCAGATGGCAGGCAAGAAATAATAAAAATCAAAGTAGTAATTAGTGAAATGGAAACAAACAAACAAAAAAAACACAACACAAAGGATCAATGGCTCTAAGTCTGGCTCTCTGAAAAAAGCAAGGACAACAGATTCTTGGTCCAACTAACCAAAGGAAAGAAAAAGGAGACCCAAACTAACAAAATTAGAGATAAACAGAGAAACATTACAACAGATAACAAACAAATTTAGAATATTCTAAGGGAATATTATAAAAATCTGTACTGTTCAGTTGCAAAACTTGAGAGAAATAGATGACTTTCTTGATCCATCCAAAGGATTAAAGTTAAACCAGAGGAGGAAAACAACTTAAACAAACCCATGACCAACAAGGAGACAGAAGGATAATAAGATTCCTGACTGAAAAAAGTCCCAGCCCAGATGATTCAGGCAAAATTCTACTAGAATTTCAAAGAAAAATTATAACCAGTTCTTACTTAGCAATCTTAAATTCTTCAAAACCAGAAACAGAACAATCACTCCCAGGCTCATTCTAAGATGCCAGCAGTATTACTCTAGTATTAAAACAAGGCAAACGCTAGATGGTGGTGGTGCATGCCTTTAATTCCAGCACTCAAGAGGCCAGCCTGGTTTACAAAGCAAGTTCCAGGATAGATAGCCAGCGATGTTACACAGAGAAACCCTTCTCAAACAAACAAAGCAAAAAAAAAAAAAAAAAAAAAAAAAAAACAGACAAAGACAACAAAACTACAGACCAATATCCCTGATAAACATAGATGCAAAAATCCTCAATAAAATACTAGTAAAACAATTAAAGGCCCGTATGAAGAAGATCATCTACCATGATCCAGTAAGTTGGCTTTATCCCAGAAATGCAGGTATGGTTCAACATGCATTAAGTCAATAAATAAAATCATATAAAGGGACTTAAAGACAAAAATCACATGGTCATTAATAGATGCAGAAAAGGCCTATGGTAAAATCCAGCATGTTTTCATGATAAAAGTCCTAGAGAGTAGGACAGAGGGACACATCTCAACAAAATAAAGGTCATATAAAACAAACCCACAGCCAACACTATCCTAAGGGGAGAAAAATTCGAAGCAATTCTATTAAAATCAGGAATGAGACAGAGCTGCCTGTTCAGTTGGAACCCCTGTTGGCCCCTGCACGGAGCTGGGAAACCCCATCTGCCCTATTTCCCCCAACCCACCTGTACTGAAAAAAACCTCTGAACAAAGGAACATCACCAAACACTCTAATGCAACCTGCCTTTCTGATACAGTCAGCCCAGTCAAGTGGCCGCTTTTGACCATACTTGGGCATAGTCCTAGCTCCTGGTTGGCACCCCTCGCCTAAGGTCTATAAAACCTCCCTGGCCTAGGCTGAGTGCCACTTCTCTGGCCCCATTCTTTGGGACCACCCAATAAAGCTGTATTTATCTGTTCTCAATCTAGCCTGCTCTGGCCTTTTGCTTCTGCAGAAACCTATCACTACCCACTATCCCCACTCCTAGCACTAGCCAGAGCAGTAAAGAGGAGGAAATTAAAGGGTAAATTTGAAAAAGAAGTCAAAAGATCCTTATTTGCAAATGACATGAGATCCCAAATATTCCACCAGAAAACTTCTAGAAACAGTCAGCAATTTCAGCAAAGTGGCAGAGTTAAAAAAAAAAATCAGAAGTCTGTCTATATACCAACAACAAATACACTGACAAAGACATGGTCACACTCCTATTGCCATAGCATCACAGGCAATAAAATATCTTGTAATAAATAAACCTAACCAAGGAGACAAAAGACCTCAACAATGAAAACTTCAAATCTCTGAAGAAAGAGACTAGAAAGTGAAAAGACATCACATGTTCATGAATGGGTTGAATTAATATTGTGAAAATGGACATCCTACCAAAGGCTATTTACAGATTCAATGAAACTTCAAAGAAAATAAATATTCACAGCATTCTTCACAGAACTAGATACAAAGTGTTAAAATTCATATGGAAGCAAAGAGGATCCCAGAGAGACAAAGCAACCCTGAGCTTAAAAAAAAAAGGGGAGGGGGGGGGGCAGCAATGCTTTCACACCAGTAGCTGAAACACATGTAGAGTCCAGTTAAAATCAGCAGCTGTTACTGCTTCTGTGCCAGAAACACTGACATGGTAAAACAAGAAGCCAGTGACATATATGTAATACTGAATCAGAACATGTTCTTTAATTACTTCACAGCACTGACTGTGTGTGAGGGACGTGAGGGGTTGTGGGGACTGGGTGTCCAAAGGCTAGGTGAGCACTCTGCCACTTGAATACTTCCAGCCCCAATTCTTCCGAAAGCAAACAGACACTCAGCATTACCTCCTCTAAATCCCAATCGTGAGGAGCCTCCACAAGAAACCTCGAGCAGTCCAGAGAGTCAGCCTTGTGCTTACACTCTCTATCCGGCTGGCTGACACGGAACAGCCCTCCAAGCTCTTCTACGGTGTCTCCATCTTCATCTTCATTATCCTCTGTCACTAAAGAGACCACCAGAAAAGAAAGGTGAAAATAAGACTTCAATCCTAGAAGACTCCTTGCCCTGAACTAGTTAAACCATGTATCTTAGAATTCAAGGAACTGTGGTTCCTGTTCATTATAGACATGCTGTGTCCCTGGGCCACCCACCCACAAAGAGCCAAAAGGCCAAAAAGCTACCACTTAATGTGTCTGAAGACTTATCCTCTTTCAAAGCAGCAGCAAGAGAACTGAGGAATGAAATATTGGAGGTTGGAGAAGGGAAGGCATTTAAAGGAAAAGATCTTACAGAAGATCTTCTATGCAGAGTTCCCTTAGAACTTCCTGTCACTAAAAATCTGGAGGCAAAATCTAAATGAAAATCAAATTTTTATCATGGGCAACTTATTTCTGCATTCTTCCAAAAAGAACTGATAAATAAGTTTAATAAACTATAAATATTAATGAACAAGAGCAAAGAGAACACAGGGCTCTCTCTCTCACAAGGGGGGAGGCAACTTTCATAGGCAGAAATATGTTCCTAACGTTAAATTTAACAAAACAAATCTCATGAAGAACTTTATAAACTGATATAATGGACAATATTCTCATTAAAACTTTCATGACAACTGAGGAATACGTTATAAGACCAATTTATGGCTGGGTAGTGGCACTTGGGAGGCAGAGGTAGGAGGATCTCAATGAGTTCAAAAAGACAGTTCAAAAACTACATAGCAAGTTCCAGGGCACCCAGGGCTCACAGAGAGACCCTATCTTGAAAAACAACAACAGCAAAAGAACAATTTATGGTCCTTGTGACATTATTATAAACTTCTGCCAAGACCAGCAAGAGGCTCAGCAGGTAAGGATGCTTGACATGCAAGTCTGGTGACTGAGGAAATCCATAAAAGGGTAGAGAGAGAGAACCAACTCCAGACATTTGTCCTCTAACCTCCGTACATATCCTTGGCATCAGTACCCCGCACATAATAAATGTACACACACACGGAATAAGTAAGTTTAAAATCTGTTTGTAAAATGTCTAGGAAATATATAAAAGCTGATAGCCAGAAATAATGGGTGTCAAAAGTATAATCCCAATCTTTTTGTCAATCTCATTTCTTTTTCAGAAAATAATCTAAGAACCTAAAACATGTTGAAACCTGAACAGAGTTCTTTACCTGTCCCATAAATCAGCTTTCGAAGATTTGGAGCTGCTTGCTGCTGCCTCAAAAAGGCCTCTGCTGCCTTCCGGGAAAGGTCTTCCTTCCACTTGAGGGCACCTAAAAGACCAACACCCAGTTACACCTGCCCACTGGCTTCTGCCTCAAACTCCAAAGTTTACTCATCCTCAGCCAAGATCAATGAAGTAGTTAACAAATTCCAAGAGCAGACTCAAAAATGTAAACATCCTATTGATAACAATAGTTTTGAGGATGCCTGGCATTTCTGTGGAGTATTTACCTGACGTTTCCATGGAGCTGCTATTCTCTTCCTTGTGATCTTCTTCCTCTTTGAGTAAGTTTTCAATGTCACTGGTCTCATCAACCACATTCTCTGACTCAAGTTTCTGCCCACTGGCCCCCTGAGGACTTGCGAGCCTTCCCCTGCCAGCCCCTCTGTGTTCTGAGTCTCCCTCCTCTGAACTGAGCTCACAGTCTTCAGACTCATCTTCAGATGGAAACGCCTCTTCGGCGGTACAGTGACCAGAATCAGAGGTGGTAAGGGCTGCTTTTCTCACTAGGGAAAGCTTCTCTGCATCCATACGGTCCTTCCACTGATGAGCTGCTGACAGTCTTGCCCCACTATCTGTCTCTCCTGCAGCAGACTCGCCATCTTCACTGCTTTCGTCTGCCTCCTCTGCCTCCTCCTCTTCCCCAGAGCTCCTCTCAAGATTATCATCGCTATCAGCAAACGCGGGCAAGTCCGCCTCACTGTCTTCTTCCTGCTCCTCAAGCTTGGGTCGTTTGCTTCCCCTAACAGCCATGTATTTACAGCTGGTGTTTTTAGCGCCTTCCCCTTCCTCCTCGGCTTCATCATCACTAGAGTCATTTTCCACTCTGTCATCGTCAGACATGTCTTCCTCGTCATCACTGTCTTCCTCTGCAGACTCCTCCTCTGTGTCTTCAAAGATGGCCTTCCGACGCACTCGACCAGTGTGCACGTCCACTTGCTTCTCCTCTTTTGGCATCAACAGCCTGTATTTCAAATAAATAAAAACTAACTCAAACTGTACAGGGTTAGCTATTCTAGAAACGTCAACCCACTATGCAAAGAAATGGGAGGCTGAGGCAGAAGGGTTCAAGATTCTAGCCTGCCTGAGCTCATAGTAAGGTAAGATTACATGGGCAACACCCTGTGCCCAAATAGAAATTTAAAGAAAAATGGATTGGGGTTAGAGTTTGTTAGTAGAAACCTGGCCCAACCTGGGCAGAGCCTTGTGTTCAGTCCTTGGCATTACTGAAGAAACAGCACCATCATATTCCCAAAATGACAGCACAAAAGGATGAAGTCAAAATATAACTAATAAGCAAACTCATGCAGCTACCTAATGACATGCCTGCAAAGCACTAACAGAACAAGGAGACTCTGCTAGAAACAAGCAAAACAATTTATAGTTTAGGAAAACTATTCAAAAGGGTAGTTAGTATTTAGTACATCTTCAAAACCTGGCTCCAGGTCCAAAGGACAATGTCAGCCTGGGACACCCTGTTGTGTCAGAAAACACTAGGCCTATGCTCACAGATGAATGGAGATGTGGCTAGAAGACACGGACACTCACCACTGAGGGTCACACCATCTGGGGCCACACAGGCATCAGAGAAAAACGACAGTAATGGAATGGCAGCACAGAAAACAAAACCAAGCCCACAATCAGCAGTGACGCAGAGAGCAAAGCGGGAAGGGGAAGCTCTTGGTGGAGGAGTGCCAGGTGGTCAGAGTTCTCAGCAGCGCTCCATGTGTGGACAGACTCATTTTTTAGGGGTTGCTGAGTTTGTAGAGTAGAATGACATGGGCTGAGGAAATGTCTCAGCAATGCAGAGCACTCACTGATCTTACAGAAGACCTGGTTCCATTAATTGGTACAGAATTATTGAGATGGTAAAGCTAAAATTAAAACTAAATAAAGCTATTCATTGTAGTACTACATATAAAACTGTGAAACCATCAATTACAAGAAAAACTATAGTATACCATAAAACAGTTCCTAAGTCAGAAACTCAAATAACAAAACACTGACTATATAAAGAAACTGCTCAGGATATTTAAATTATAAAGTTATTAATTATGTGTATGTATTGTGTGCCTACAGAGTTTATGTGTACCACGTTCATGTAAGTAGCCAAGGCACTCAGAAGGTGTCAGAGTCCCTGGAACTGGAGTTACAGGCATTTGTGAAGCAATAGATGTAGGTGCTGAGCACTGACCCCGAGTCCTCTGTGGAAGTAGGATATGCTCTTAACCACTGAGCAATCTCTCAAGCCCTAGGAATAATACTCTTAAATGAAACTCTCTAATTTTTCAAGTCACCATGCTAAGCAATAATGTACTGGAATGATGATGAGGCAGGAGTAGAACAAAAATCAACGTTTAGCAAGCACCCACTGAGTACAATGGCACGTAAGAGTATACAAGCCCCCAATCCAGGCTGAAAAGCGAGCCATGTTAGTGAACACCTACTGTGGTGACAAACCGCATACGGAAGACTTCCAGAGACAAGGCATGTGCCTTTGGACAAGACCTGAATAGATAGCTACATACTATTCTAGAATTTTGGTCACTAGAAAATATCCAAATGGCCTCCTAAAAGCAGTCAGTAGAAAAGTTTATGTAGTATTTGGGCAATATTCTGAATACTTCTGTTGAAAACAAGATTTATATTTTACTGTGAGAAAAGTAAATGCTATGAAATGTTCATAAGTGGAAAGAACCACATAGACACAATAAACCAAAAAACCTGGAGTTAATTTCCATCAAAATAAAAACTGATGATAGAATGGTAGGTAATATAATTTTTACTTTCACTTTTTAAAATTAAAAATTAAGAAAGGGCCAGTAACATGAGTTACTGGGTAAAAGTATTGCCACCAAGCCTGACTCTCTGAGTTTGATTCCTAGAACCGACACAGTAACCAGAGAACCAATTCTAACAATCTATATGCACACACGCATACACGTGAGCACACACAAGATAAATGTTAAAAAATTACATAAGAACTTAGAAAATGGTAGACTTACCCTTGACTGTCTATATCTTCTGACCCCAGAGGTTTGGAATCAGAAAAAAGTGTCACTCTGCTGGAAGCCATCTTGGCATCGATACTGGCATGGGTGGAGATGAGGCTCTGGACCAGTTCATGTGTGGGGCCTGTTTCCTCCTGTCAAAGCCAGGGAAAATGTGCAAGTCAGGAAAGCACAAGGATTCTAGAGACATGCTGGTTTCATCATTTCTCAAATTACCCTAAATGCCAGAGATGGGCTAGAGACAGCTCAGCCGTTCTGACTGCATACTGCTCACACAGAAGGCCCGTGAGTTTAGTTTCCAGCACAGTGCCCACACCAAGAGGCTCACAGCTGCCTCTAACCCCAACACCATATAGATCTGACATCTCTGTCTCTGTGCCCACCTGGACACACACACACACACACACACACACACACACACACACGCATGTATACAAACGGACAGACACACAAGTAATAAATCTTTTTTAAAATTACCTTATAATTCTAAAAACCTTTCTCACTGTCTCAAGAGAGAAGAAACTTCTTGCAACATAGCTTAGACCTGATCCCCAACAATGTGAACACCTCTCAATTCACACAGCCCATCAGTCTGCTAACCTAAGCCCTTAGCTAGGAAAACCCCAGGTCTCCGCACTACAGTCAAGAATGATCTTAACCCAGTAAGATTACATTTCAAAACAAACCAAAATTCTAAGTCCCCTTCACTGCCAAGGCTCAGGGAACACCCTGGAATTTGGGGGAAAGAACATAAGCAGGAGGACAGGAACAATGCTCTGTAACACTGTCCTCTGTGTGCGGCACGGCCACTGTACTCATGAACTGACAGCAGCTGTCTGAGATCACACGGGAGTCTGTCAACATTTGCACTTGGGTTGAGGAGGGGTCCATCAGGCTCCATCCCTCCCTGAGGAGCAACTGACAGTTAATGTCTGCTGAGGGGGATTTGTTGTTGCTGTGTTTTAACGTGTAGCATGTAAGGATGTTTTGCCTGCATATCCTCATCTGTGCACAGCTTGCATGCCTTTACGCCTGCAGAGGCCAGAAGAGGGCGTCAGTTTCCCTGGAACTGGAGTAAAGGTCAGTTGTGAGCCACAGGTCCTCTGGAAGAGCAGGCAGTGCTCTTAACCTCTGTAGTTCACATCCAGTAAATAACTCCAAACCTACTGTCATGTAAACACCCTAATTAAACTCAGTGGGTCATTATAAAAAAGACATTCAGAGAAGAGCTTCAGCAGGAAGGGACAGGGGAGACAAGGGAAGGAAGCAAGTGTGAAAACTGCTAAAATCCACCATATCCATGCGGGAACTAGTCAGAGAAAGTTTGAAAGGAGGAGGACTTCCTGAGGTGTCCAGTAGAGTGTGAAGAGATGAGAGGGTAACTGGGGGTGACAATGAGCAAAACATAATATACACATTAATAAAACTGCCAAAGAAATTTTTCAAAAGAATAAAAGTACCTTAAATTTCTTACACTTACACAAACAACTGGCTTGAGCCGGGGGGGGAAGAGAAAGTTCAACAGGAAAAGGACGGAGGACAAACAACACAGGATTTTAATAAAACCTCAAGAAATCATTATTTTATATTTACATAAAGTTATAAAATACATACAAGTACATGTGTACATATCTTACACACACACACACACACACACACACACACACACACACACACACACGATGAGAGATCTTAAATGAAATATGCCACTTAGACTGACAATGTTCTTCACTAGAGACACAGACTATCTACAAAAACCCCAGCACCCAGCATGAAAAACTTCCACGTGAGTGGTTCTTCATCAAGGGAGTCCAGGTGACTCCCAAACAGTCCGGGCTATTACTGTTGCCCTTGGCTGCCTCTCAGAAGTTGAAGGTAAGTTCTTATTGCTGAAGACACCACAGACTTAGGACACAGAACCTAGAGGATTCAAGTTGGATCCCACCTGGAAGCTCCTTCCTGAGGTTTAGCCATCACAGTTAGAAAATACCAGCCGGGCGTTGGTGGCACATGCCTTTAATCCCAGCACTCGGGAGGCAGAGGCAGGTAGATCTCTCTGAGTTCGAGGCCAGCCTGGTCTACAAAGCAAGTTCCAGGACAGCCTCCAAAACAATACAGAGAAACCCTGTCTCGAAAAACAAAACAAAACAACAAAAAAAACAGTGTTAGAAAATACTAAGCAAGCCACCAAAGAAAGGAAGCAATGAAGAGTCTGACCCAGCTGTGATGCCTATGAACCACACCAATGACTGACATGGCAAGATGTCCCTAAAGGTATAATATTGGCACTCATATCCATCTGGGTTATAACCAGAGCTGTCTAATTGACTTAAGTCCTGATCAACAGGAAGATAACCATGCTTGGTACTGGAAAGCCAAACAACTAGTGGCTAGTGAAGTCATGGATCTTTAGAGGACTTACTACCCCACTTTACTAGACCAGCATAATTCCCAATTGTATCCTAAAAAGTATCCGTATATCTACACATAAGTGTAGCTGTCACCCCTCATTGAAGGAGCTTCTCTTTATAGCAAATAGAAACCATTATGGAAAACTGCACCTGATCACAATGCAGAGATCAATAGATGGTGGGGAGCCCAATCTTGATGGAGACATCTACAACTCCTGACCTAGTTTTCTAGAAAGAAGATGAGCAGGGCAGTGGTGCTAACAACTGGGGACTTCAAATCTGAAGAGTATGAAGGACAGTATTTTGATTTTCTTCTTGATATAATGAAAAACATCCTTTATGATCAATTCTTTGTATCATAACTTGAATTAAAAAGAAAAAAGCTTTAATAACTAGAAGATGAGCATGATACCTGACAAAGACTTGTAAAGAATAATTCAGAAGAAACCCCTTCTTACCATTGCCTGAAAGCCATGGCTACCCCCGAGGTCGACATAGACAGCATCTTTGTCATACAGCACACCCCCAACTCCAGAGAGAGGAGCATAGACCAGCTTCTCCTTCTCATTCAAACAGCGCTTCTTTTGCTGTTCCGGAAGAGCACAGGGGTCAGGGAGAAAACTGACATCGCTGACAACAAAGTCTCCTACGCCTAGAACACAGAACACAGGAAGTCAAGCATTCACAAAACAAGTGTCAACTGTTAGAACAAACATTCCTGCATCTGAAGGCTTGAGGCATGACATGGAAGGGCACCACAGGTGTCGGCAGTTGACCTTGCTAGCTAGACAGTACCTGTAGCCACTCAACACTTTTGGCAGACGATACATAGCTGGGTTACTTCTAAAACTTCCAGAACATGGCTCTGCCTTGTTTGATAAATTTTCAATGTTGCAGAGGAACAAAAGCATCCCAAGAGGTCAATAAATACAGTTTGCTATATAGTAAGAGAATACCTGGCATGTGAATCTGACTGTTGTTTTTCAGGTAAGCTCCTCGTAAATAACCATAAAGAGACACCTTTCGATCGCACTTGATGTTTGTGCGGATGTCCTCGGGGTTTGTCAGATCTTCCATCCTAGAAAAATAAAATACAATCACATGGCAGGAAGGAATGTAAAACATACTTCTACTGCTTGTCATGTGTTGACCATTCTTGTCCATGGACTGGCAGCACAGCTCAGTGGTTCAATGTTGCCCAGCATATGAGGCTTGGAGCTCAATCTCAGGCACCACAAGAACAAGAGGTGCTCTTTAAGCACAACATTTATAAAACTACAAAAAACAGAAACAAGGAGGCATAGTTCACTGTGTTCCAGAGGACACAGAGCAAAACCATGACTGCCTCCAACTGGCTCCAGAGGATAATGCCCTCCACAAGAAGGGAAATAAGAGCCTTCTTGGGTCAAGGAAGAGCACAGAACATGAGTTAAGATTAACCTCCTAACTGAGGGTCTTTAGTTTAGCCTAGATTCCTCTAAGGAAGGTATTATAGGCTGAGAAAACAAAACACAAGGACAACAAAGGTACTGAGTGACTGGTGCTCTAGGTACAAGGACATCTTCACTGATACCTCAAAATTTTTCCATTTTTCTGTTATCCAGTTAGTTTGGTTTTGTTGCTGTTTGTTGTTTTGGCTTTTCCAGACAGTGTCTCTCTGTGTGTAACTCTGGCTGTCCTGAACTCTGTAGACCAGGCTGGCCTCGAACTCAGAACTCAAGAGATCCACCTACCTCTGCCTCCTGAGTGCTGGGATTAAAGGTGTACACCGCCTGCATGCCTTTAATCCCAGCACTCCAACGAAGATGTAGGTGAATCTCTGAGTTCATGGCCAGCTGGTCTACAGAAAGAGTTCCAGGATAGCCAGAGTTAAACAGAAACCCTGCCTCAAAAAACAAACAAACAAAAATCAAACAAACAAAAAAGAAAAGAAGAAAAAGAAAACAAAATGCTGGGAATCAGCCAGAGGCTTTGTGCAAGCTCTCTATGCCCTGAGCTATACCCTAGCCCTTAGTTTCACTGTAAATTTTATAATTATTCACCCTAGAAAGCAAAGCATCTTCCAGTGACCGCACACAATAGGCACTATCACTGATCTTTCCCAAACCTAAAACAGTTGAAAAGAAATACACAGACCAGGAAGAATCTCACACTTGTATTTTACCTGTCTGCCAGGATATAAGGATGAGAAGTTTGCCATGTGAGAGGCCTAAACTTCATAACTGTAATAAATCGGCCCAAGTTATGAATCTCTTGGTTCTGATACTCTCCATGCACCATTCCAGAAAGATAAAACAGCTTGGCACCCTAAACATCAAAAAGAAGAGAAAAGTGAATGTCCATTAAAGACCTGGCTGCCTTTGTCAGGACTTGTCATATGAGGGTCTCACCAAGGCAAAACCTCTCAGTTAACACTGGCATCTCTGGATCCTGAGCAGAGAAAGGACTTTGTGACCAATGGGCCACAGCAGTATGAGAAGGAGAAACAGCAGGCTCTGGACTAGCAGAAACTTCTGAGGCACTGAATTAAACCATGACCAATAGCAAATGAGATACACCAAGAGACCCGGATGAAGCCCACATGGAGGAAATAGGCCAAGGACTAAAACACATGCACACAGGAAAACCCTAGAGATGTAATGCAGAGCTGCTCCTCGTTCTGGCTACTTTAAGGACTACAAGCAACAGGACTCAATAACAGTTTCCTTCCTACCGGGTAGACTTCAGTCCAGAACCTATGCTTTAGCCGCTTCTTTGTCTTCTTGAGTTGCTTGTTATGCTTGAAGGAGTCTAGATGGGTGAGAACTCCCATAATTTTAGGAAAGCCATGTACTTGACAGATGTTTAGAAACTCAAATGTCTCCATTTCAAACCCAAAGCTGGCATCTATAAGCATTAGCACCTAAAAACAGAACACAATTTCTCACAGAAGGTATGAAAATACCCCACCCAGACCAAGAGTAAGCAAATTATGGCCCATGGGTCAAATCAAGACACACTTGTTTGCTTAAATATTCAAAAGAACACCACACACGGTATCTCCATTAATATTCATGCTCTCAAAACTACAAAATCATTAGTATTTCATTTAAAAAACATAAGGCTTAGCAAGCTTATATTAAGTTATACTGAGAGTAATTAATAATTCATTAATATGCCCCAAATTAAAAAATATGTCTTTAATATCAGTATCAGTAATATCAGTTTGATGGGACTACAGAGATGGCTCAACAGAGTACTTGTCCTTGCAAAGGACCCAGGTTCAATTCCCAGTACCACATGGTAGCTCACAACCATCTATAACTCCAGTTCTGGGGATCAGACACCCTCTTCTGACCTCCGCAGGCACTAAGCATGCACATGTACACATATGTAAGCATATGTAAGCAAACCATTCATATACATACAGTAAAACAGATGAATCTTTTAAAAAATGTAATTAGGACAGACCAATAACTTTTATATCTTTGGAGTCTTTCTAGTCCAAAGGACAAAAATCTGTAGCTCTTTGACATCCCATTAAATTAAATACACACACAGACAGACATACAATCCAGGATATCTGTTATCCAGTCATGATAGGTTAAGAGACAGCTTAAAAAAAAAAATAAGTGTCGGGCGTTGGTGGCGCATGCCTTTAATCCCAGCACTTGGGAGGCAGAGGCAGGCGGATCTCTGTGAGTTCGAGGCCAGCCTGGTCTACAAGAGCTAGTTTCAGGACAGCCTCCAAAGCCACAGAGAAACCCTGTCTCGAAAAACCAAAAAAAAAAAAAACCATAATGACCACCACCAGTTCCCAAACTCAATTCAAGTTCCAAGTTTTTTCTTGTGCTTAGTACTATATGGATTATCCACAGATAAATCCTGACCGCTTCACCCTACCATTATGATGAAGAATGGAATTTTGTGGAATGTACAAAGTGCTTGGGATGGGGCAGCGGGAGAGCCATCAAGTGTTTTACCCAGCTGTGAACCACACAAGCCACAACAATGAAGACCTGCCAGTCAGGTTATGTTCACCACTCAAATGACCATCACGGTAGTAACCAATTGCTTTCTGATTAAATTTGAGGCCTGTTCCACAAAATTCACGCCTAGCATTGTAAACCCGTTCAAGAGTCTGTGGCTGGGGGGGTCATAAGCTCTAAAAGAGTCTACTACTGACGTTTTGTTAGAAGGACAGTGTCAGACTGCCTTCTAAAAGCAGTTTACTCAGGTATGGTAATGTACACCTTCAATCCCAGCACCTGGGAGACAGAGACAGGCAGATTACTGAGTTTGAGGATAGACTGGTTTAAGAAAACAAAAACAAAACAAATTCGCAAGATTCTTTTTGCAATGGGTGGCAGTGAATACAGATTCACTGCTGGTCAAAGTGCTAAAAATAATGACTGTACAGTGTTGGCCCTAAACACTACCACAGTATCACCCTCTCCACGACTCGGCAATACTGCAGAAGACAGGGTGAAATGAATGTTCAAAGCCAGAAGATGGGAAGCGTGCACTCAAGAACTCACTGTATCTGTGATTACCTGGACAAGATTGAATCTATCACCATTCTCTCATGCATGGGGTTCCACCCCACACTGAGGCTCCATGTGGTTAATAGATTCTGGGAGGGGCATCAGTGATAAATTACCAGTGTTCCAGGAAATAACCAAACTCACTTAAGCAGTCATAATTAAACACATTGGATCAAATAAATCACTAACTACATAAATATAAAGACATCAGTCAAGCATGGTGGAGCACACCTTTAATCCCAGCACTCAGGACGCAGAGGCAGGTGGATCTCTGAGTCTAAGGCCATCTTGGAGTACAGAGCAAGTTTCAGGACAGCCAAAACTACACAGAGAAATCTTGTCTCAAAAAAAAAAAAAAAAAAAAAAAAAAAGACAAAGAAATAAGAGAAAGAAAAAGGGCTCATTCCAAGACAAATAACTTAGCTGATGGGAATCTCAAATTTATCATATGTAAAGTATACGTAATACCTGAATGAGCACATTGGTGGTTAAGTGAGCTAAACTTAGAAAAAGCTACTAGTATAGTGCCTAGCGAGAGTTCAAGAAATGGCAGGCATTGTACAATCAAACATGCATATGCATGCATGTATTGATATAATCATGCCCGTATGTATTCATCCATTAATTTTGTCCATTATTTTCTCAGCCCTATGGTTTTATCTAGGTTTTATAATGCATTCATCATGCACATTCATTGTTATGATAATAACAGTATCAGCATTTCAACCACTTCTATTTTATCTTTCCTTAATAATCACAGTGTTTCCCTGCAAATGAGATAAACAACGCATCCCACCGCCACCCTTATTGACTTACCAGATCTGCTACTTTAGCTAGATCAATCATTACATTGATGTCACAACCACATTCAATAATGGTAAGTCTGCGCTTTTTACCTGTAAGTACAAAGATGAAAATTTTACTTTTAAAAATCTTGAAAATGCTCTATCATTAACTCTATAATGATCATGTTTTTAACTGCACTCAGAAAAACATCATACATCTCTATAAGAATGTGATAGCTCATTTTTGTGGTCAAAACTATCAAATTAGAGCCGGGCGGTGGTGGTGCACGCCTTTAATCCCAGCACTCGGGAGGCAGAGGCAGGCGGATCTCTGTGAGTTCGAGGCTGGGCTGGACCAATAGCCTCCAAAACAATACAGAGAAACCCTGTCTCGAAAAAAAAAAAAAACAAAAAAAAATCAAATTAGTATCAATTCCATCTTGGTTTTCCTTGCATTGGTCTCTCCTTAATTTTGAAATATACCAACTGCACCCAGATAAATAATGGTATTTAAAAAAATAAAATCCTAGATGGAGATTAAATGACCAAGATCCTGCTGAGCCATAAGCCACTCTCTTTATCGCCAAATTGTTCTATACTCTCAATATGGCTAAAACATCATCAAACCTAATATAACAGGATGCTCATGGGATAGTCATATGTTTATTACTATAAATAGAAATATCCCCAAACTTAATAAACCAAAATGTTTATGGAACAGTAACTTGCCCAGTTAAAACATAATGATTAAGGATATCCCAAAAATAAAGCAAAGTCCTACTCCATCACTATTGTTAACAGAGCACTTCAGTCTCTACCATGACCATTTGGGGAAATGACTTTATTTTCCCTCACTCAAGCACAGAAATCCTAATCCCAGCACTTGGGAGCCAGAAACAGGTGCATCTCTGTGAGTTCAAGGTTAGACTGGTCTATATAGCAAGTTCCAGGGGAGCCAGAGCTACACAGAGAGACCCTGCTTCAAAAACAGAAATGAGCAAAAAGCACACAAACTCTCTGAAGAACAGCTTTGAGAGGAAAAGCAGATGTGTGTGGTACACGGGAGCTAACTTACTGTGAAATGAATATGCTCACAATGGGACCAGTGCTAAACCATGCCAAGAAACACTCTTGGCAAAGACAACCAGACTAAGATGGTATACACCAACATTCTTATGTCTAAGAAGTTACCTTTGAAGTTACAGACAACTCAGTAAAAGCAAGTGTGTCGTGATACGATGTAACAGTATCGGTATTATATTTTCTGTTTGAGCAAACAAAACTCAGGTATGTTATCCTTTGGGCAACAATACTTGCCAAACGAGCTCCAAGGCAGCACTCCCTACCTGACACAATTGTCACAGGGCCTCTGATCTCAGTCAGTTTCTGTCTGGTAAAATTCCGAATGAGGCACCTTATCAAAGTGCTCTTTCCAACTTTTGGAGGCCCCATCACCACCACCACTATTGGAGGGGGTTCGAGCGGAGTTCGGTCAACCACAGGAATGTGATGCTTTTTTGTCTTTAAATCCTGAGTCCTGTTTGTTTAAAACAAAAAAAGTTTACTTGCAGAACACAAAAGACCTTAACATATTAAATTTTATAGAGAATAGATAATACAAGGATACAATTAACTTTAATTGGTTAACTTCTAACCACCCCCTAGTCCAAAATCTATTCTTCAGAAAAGATAAAACAGATGACTAAAAAAGCTGATACTCAAGCACATCCTAAATCAGACTGATTTGACTTTAAGAGAATAAAAGGCAAAGACACAGACAGTATATAATACAAGTAGAGGTATAGGCAATAAAATAAATGTGCTATTTAATTTGTGCCTTGGACCTGTTTTCTTACCCACAGAATTGGGATAAAAATATCTATTAACCTCTTAATGATGTTGAAACAATTTAATTCAAACTAGGCAGTGGTGGCATACACCTTCATTCCCAGCACTTGGGAAACAGAGGTAGGTGAATCTCTGTGAGTTTGAGGTCAGCCTGGACTACATAGTGGGTTCCAACAAAGTCAAGACTACATAGAAAGACCCTGTCTTGAAAGCAAAACAAACAAACAAAAGAACTTAATTCAATAATGTTTAAAGGAAACTGCTGAATATATAAAATGTCTCCCTAAATACAGTTATTTTAGCAAGTTGCATTAAATGAAGGATATGGTGGGGGGGCGCGACCACACATATTGCCAAGAAGATATTTAAAATTTACAAAATTTTTCTGTGACTAATATAAATTCTTTTCCATTGGGGGGGGACAAAAAAAAACAAACAAAGGGCAGGTTTTGGAGGCAAAACCCTTCTTTGGCCCGAGTTCTAAAATGTTAGGAAAAGCACTCTGGCATGCCTAGGTCCTTCAGATCTGAGTTAGACTCACAAAACCAAATGCCACCTGAGAGAGGCTGGTACCACTTAATGAAATGGAAGAACCACCAACCCCAGCTAACCACACCTGTGAAAAGACCGAGCCATCCGCACAGCCGACTGAACTGCAAAGGCTTTAGGGTTTCTCTTCCGGGCATCCTCTTCATCTCCAAGCTGCAGATCCTGCAGGTATCGTTTCTTTTTCTTCTCCGCTTTAGGCCCACTGTGCTTCTTTCTGTGTTTCTTGTGATCCTTGGCTTCCATGGTGGCTATCTGTCAACTATAAATAAGTCTTAACCTGTACGGAACAGGGTGGATGGGGGTGGGAAAAATTATAATCAGGGCAACATGTGGGGGGCAGTAAATTTCATTTGTTTAGGAAGCAGTGATATCTTTGTTCTCTGTATAGAGGTAGAAGCTGCTTAACCATCTTCTTCAAATTCATTTCCTTCTTATGCCATAAAGTAGAAGAGTTACCGGCACCAACATTATCCTTTTTATTATGTTTTATGTATCTTAAAACCATCGGCAGTGTTCATTTTTGTGATGACTGAAATATACCCCATCTACGGTTCTCAATACAGTAGTCACCAACTACACGTGGTTACAGAGAATTTCAAACGCACCTTGGGAAACTGAAAAAAAAACCAACCCTACATTTTAAATAATTTTAAACTGAAACAGCCATATATGGCAAGTGCCTACTATACCGGACAATTCAAGTCTAGCCATCCACTAAACTAAGTGGCTTTCTAATTTAAACGAAAACGAGCATAAAACATCACAGCAGTGCTGGAGAGACCCGTCTCGCAGCAACCGGAGGAAGCACATTTTTTTCCCTATCTGTGCTCTCCTCTTTTTGCTCGGAAAAGCACACCCAACAGAGCAGGGTAAGAGCTAGGTCGCCTGCTGGAAGGACCCCTCCCGCCACATCTCCTCCGGGTCGGGCACGCCCGCACTCCCGAGCACCGGCGGTCGGGAAACTTGCCTTCCAGCCCAGACGCGCGTCTGGAGAATAGCCTGCCAGAAACTTGAGGACCGACCTCGCCGCGAACCAGACCGACGGCTCGCAGAGTCGCCAAACCTCACAGCCGCAACTGCTCCGGCAGGCAAGCACGACACCGGAAGCGGAAGTTGTCCTTCTCACACACCCACCGGAGGGAAACAAACTGAAGAGAAAGAGAGATCCGCAGACGGGCGACTTTCAGAGGGAAGCCGGAAATGGGCTCTTGGCTGGCTAAGGGTGTGTGTAGGTGTATTTTACAGGTTTCGCGCTGGAGTCGGCGCTCGTGCGAGTTTCTCGGGTAGATCTTCCTCGCTCGTCTAGAACACGGATCCTGAGCCAGAGTGATCCATCCAGCTGCTGGACTCTGGCAGAGGAGCCTGCGCACGCTGACTCACGCCAGGGGTCCGGGCGGCTTGTAGTCTCCGCCCGAGTACCAGAGGAAAGCCAGAGGGGCCCTGACTCACCGCCAGTCCCTACTTAAAAGCTCAACCCCACTGCCCCGGGCCAGTCCAACAGGCTCCGCTCAGTTATAAATGTCAGCACAGAGCGGGCTCCAGCTCTCCAGTGCCCTCTCGTGTCCAGACCGACCTGGAACAAACCGTGCTTCTCCATGCTCCTGGACAGGACTTTTTCTCAAGAAACATAGCCTTTTACCATTTTCTGTGTGCTCAGTCTTGTATTCCCAGGACACCTTCCAGTCCCACCTGAAGAAAAACCCATGACTTCCCCTCCCCCCCCCGTAGCAGGTATTTACTATAACTATGCCGGACCCAAAACGCAGCCCCTATCTCAAGAAGAATAAGAAATATTGTGCCAAATATGAGCAGCTGTGGCCTGGGAATATTGATTTACGTCCCCAACAAATAATATTCCATACAAAACACAGCTCTAAAGGCAGCAAGAGCTTATTGTTCAACTGAAGAGTCGTGTTAATGGGCTAAGAACACGAGTCAGGTAGCCTCAAACTACCATGTACCTTTTCATAGCATATCAACACAAAACACTTAAAGGTTCATATGGAAATCATGAAACAAAGTCAAAGGTTTAGCAATTTCCAGTCCGTAAAATTTGCACTCTCTCTGATTCTTTGACTACTATCACCCAACAATGCCCCGACTTCAGCAGGAAGTAGTTACAGAGCATGTTCAGGACAGCCAGGGCTACATAAAGAAATCCTGTCCCGAAAAATTAAAAAACAACCAAAAAGAGCAAACCAAACAAACAAACAACCATCTGAACACTTTATCTTTGCATTTTGCAAATCCTTGTTTGTTTGTTTGTTTTGTTTTGTTTTTGAGACAGGTTTCTCCGTATTGTTTTGGAGGCTGTCCTAGAACTCGCTCTGCAGACCAGGTTGGCCTCGAACTCACAGAGATCCGCCTGCCTCTGCCTCCCTAGTGCTGGGATTAAAGGCATGCGCCACCAACACCCGGATATTTTTTGCAAATCCTTTTAAAAGTCATTATGTCCTAAAAATTATGACTTATCTATATTCTTTCCAGGACTTTTTTTTTATCATGAATGGACTTTTTTGGTATCAATTGAAACGATCATGTTATTTCTGTCTTTGGGACCATTTATATGAGGTATTCATTGTCAGTTTGTGAATGATGAACCATCTCAACATCTCCCAAATAAAACCAACTTGTTCATAGTGAATGATTTGGTTTTGGGGATGGTTTGTGTCTGTGTAACTTTTGGAGATTTCATATTTGTATCCAGTGTACTCTGATTATGTACACAACCCCATGATCTTCTGTTGTCCCCCACCCCCACTACTGAATCCTTTCTTCTTCACAATGGCTCCTCCCTTTATGCTGTTTTTGTGCAGGACTTACAAAGGTGGTCACAGTTTCCATGCATTTATCCTTCTCTTTGGTCCATTGTAATCCTTCCCATATCTTCTATAGGAATAGCTGCTGATTATGTGATTAAAGCAGTGGAGAGACGTATATTCGAAGCTGGCAGCCAAACTTGGCAGTTCCTCCTTGTGTACTTTGGAGGCATGAAGAGTGCAGCACGAACAGGGTTGTGGATTCTTGCTCTCGAGAGCCACTCAGGTAAGGCAATGCATGGCAGTTAAGACTCCCTGCAAGGGACACTGAGAGACCACTGAATGAAGGAGGTAAAGCTGGATTATGGTGGAGACCCCAAGATGTTGGGCATGTCAAAGCACTGAGACATCTGCCAAGGAGAACTGTACACAGGAAATGCAGCCAGCCCAAGAGAGAGATATAATGTTGAAAGCAACAAAGCAAGAGTGGCAAAGCTATCCAAATCCTTTAAAACTGAAGCCTCGGATACTGGATGCACAGAGCTATAGTATTTGGGGCTTGCCCTACTTGCTTTGGTTTTGCTTTGGTCTAATATTTCCTCACTATGCCCCCACTTCTCACTTCTGAAAGGGAAAGTACATTCTGTGTCATCATGGTTGGAATTATGTGATTTGGCTTATTTTTGTTTTTAATGTATAGGGCAGTCACACATAACAGATTGCCTTAAGTATTAAAAGAAACTTTAGCTATTTGAATAGTGTGGCTGTTAAAGACTATGGGGTCTTTTGAAATTAGGCAGAATGCATTTTGTAACATCATGAGATAGCCAAATGCCTATAGGACCTAGGAACCAAATGTGCTATAACCTAAATGAGAAATTCCCCATAGGTTCATGTATTTGAATAGTTGGTCCACAGTTGGTGGTTCAGTTAGGGTTGTCCAAGCACAGAAAATGAAACACCATGTTCTCTCCTATATGAGTTGTAGCTTCAAATTTTGTTATATGTATTTAATTCGAAGTATATGTTGTGGTGACATATTATTTATGATCTAATAAAGCTACTAAAGATCAGAGAAGCAAACCAGCAGGCCACTAGCTCTTAGGTCTGCCTCAGCCTGAAAAGGCTGTCCTGTCCTTAGCGTGGCTGGAGAATAAATCTCTGAGACTGAACACTTGAATGCTATCTTATATACCTCTCTAGAGTTGGGATTAAAGGAGTGGGATCCCAGTGCTGAGCTCTCCTTTGTGTGAACTGTTTCTCTTTTAGACTGATTCACTCTAATATAAACCTGAGTGGCTCTGAACTCACAGAATCCATCTGCCTTTGTCTCCTGAATCCTGTGATTAAAGCTGTGTGCCACCACTGTCCAGCTTCTATATAGCTAACTAGTGTGGCTGGTGGAATTAAAGGTGTGTATCACCACTGCCTGGCTTTATGGCTGTGGCGAGCTTTGCATTTTGATCTCCAGCGGCTTTACTAAATCATTAACAATATATCACCACAACACATGAAAGCCAGGAATCTACTCATAAGCCATAGTAGGATTAGACTTTTAATGCACAGGGATACATAGATGTATTAGCTAATACATGTATAATAGCTGTACTACTTAATTTTCTATTGTTATGCTGAAATTCCATGACAACTTAAAAAGATTTTACTTTGACTTATAGCTCCAGGGGACTTCCTCCAATAGGCAGATTATCTGGATAAAATATAAACATAGAAATATCAGAACTAAATGACATTATATGTCAAATGAACTTAACAGACATCTACAGAATATTTCACCCAAATACCAAATAATATGTATTCCACTGACCAGCCCATGGAAGCTTCTTTAAAATGGACAACATTATTGAACACAAAACAAAGGTTAACAAATTCATAACATTTGAAATAACTTCATGCATCCTCTATGTTCATAACGCAGTAACACTTAAAATTGACAGTAAACAAATCTCCATAGAGATTAAATAACTCTATTGAATGGTGAATGGAGTGAAAAAGAAATTAAGAAATAAAAGCAATGGAACTAGATGAAAGTAAGAACAAAATGCAACAAAACTTCTGGGGCACATTAAAAACAGTCCTGTAAGGGAAATTTATTGCTCAAAGTGCCTATATTAAGAATTCAGAAAAAGAACAAATTAAACAAGTGAGTTGATGATGCACTCAAAAGATTTGAAAAACAAGAACAACCCCAAACTCAGTAGACAGCAAGACCAATAATAAAAACCAGAGCAGAGTCAGGCATGGTGGTGCACAACTTTATTCCCAGCATTTGGAAGGCAGAGGCAGACAGATCTCTGTAATTTTGAAGAAAACTTGGTCCACGTTGAGGGTTCTAGTCTGATCCATTGAGACCACTCCGAGTCTTCTATGATGAGTTCTAACTGGCTTACTTTGGAATAAATGATAACTTTAATGCTTCCAGTTGGGAGAAAGGCCTACTCTGTGATCACAGGGATAGAATCTGCTAGTGTTCAGGCATCTGTACTGGCCCCTCCTTGGGGTTCTGACAGGATGAGCCCTCAGCTGCAGTCACTAACAACAACACCTGGGCATATTCACTAAGTTCCTTTTAAAGGGGCCCTGGCCACCTCTTATCCTCCTCTCTTTCCTTCTCTGTCTGTCTCTGTCTCTGTCTGTCTCTGTCTCTCTGTCTCTGTCTGTCTCTGTCTCTGTCTCTCTCTCTGCCTCTCTTTCCTCTCTCCCACTGCTCCTGTTCCTGCAGGTCAGTTTTTCCCCTCCCCTATCCCCGTTTTACAATTCTTTTCCCCCAATAAAAACCTCTCCACTTGACCTCTGTTTCATGGCATCTTTCTCTCTTGCTCCACTTTTCTTAAATTACAACAGAATCTATAACTAATATGCTAATTATTTGGGGGTGGGGGGTTGGCCAACTTGATAAAAGCTAGAGTAATCTGGGAAGAGAGAACTTCAACTGAGAAAATGCCTCCATCAAACTGTAGGGGAGTCTGTGGGGGCATTTTCTGGGTTAATGATTGATGTGGGAGTGATGCCAACCCTAGTTATATGGCCCAGGGGTATGTGTATAAGAAAGCATGCTGAGAAAGCCATGGAGAGCAAGCTAGTAATCAGCATTTTTTCCTCTATGGCCTCTGCTTTAATGCCTGCCTCAACTTCCTGATCTGACTTCCCTTGAACTGTAATTGGAATGTGAGCCAAATAAACGCTTTCCTACCCAAAACGCTTCTTGTCTTAGTGTTTTATCACAGCAACAGAAAGCAAACAAGGACAAAGATGTTGAAAAGTTACATTGAACATAGAAAAGCAATAGCAACAACACATTGTATCTGAGAACATGATGATGCCATAGCTAACCAAAAAGAAAAAGGGTGAATTAGTTAAAAAGTGCAGAGATATATCACTGATTTATAGGGGAAATGCAAAGGGGCTTGCTTCACAAAACATGTAATGAGGAGCATTGCAGAGATATTGTAAATAAGGTACTTTAACATAATGTCTGCTTCAAATATGTCAAAAGATAGGCATACCTGCTATAGAACTCATTTTCAAATTTTGAATTTTCCTCATATGAAAGGGCAACACAAGAGAAAATAATTCTTTCAATTAGTACAGTAAGTTTATTTCTAATACTAAGAGTATAGGAATTTTCAGAAATGAAAGTCACTAAGCTGCTTAGTCTACGTTTTTGCTGCCTAGACTCTCCCTCCACCTTCTCTGGACTCACCTGAAGTTGCATTTGTTAGGTTCTTTAAAATATGGAACTAGTAATTTGGTGCTGTAATTTGGTAGTGACAGTTTCTCCCCAATGACATCAGCTTGAACTGGCATATGCTAATCCAATTTACTTTTTTTTTTTTTTTTTGGTTTTACGAGGCAGGGTTTCTCTGTATTGTTTTGGAGGCTGTCGGTCCAGCCCAGCCTTGAACTCACAGAGATCCACCTGCCTCTGCTTCCCGAGTGCTGGGATTAAAGGCGCCACCACCGCCCGGCCCAATTTACATCTTTGTCAGAATGAAAATGGCTACCTGTAGGCACTAGTCTCTGTGTGTTTCAACATCCCTTGTTCATAGACCACATTAGTAGTGTTAGTTTATCATTAAAATATTTTTATTTGAGGCATTCTATTTTCCACCAGAAAGAACTGTGACTCAAAAAGGCATCCATCCCTACATCAAACTATTAAGAGGATTTTTTCCACAAACCACTGCATGGAATGTTAGCACTTGGAAAAGTGACCTGTCATTAGCTGGAATGCCCTAATAATAAGCAAATAATAGGTGTTGGTGAAAATAATAGAAAGTCCTAGAAGAAGGTAGTGTAGAGGGATAAACATCATACCCGAGTCACCCTTTTGCACTGTGTGCACTGTCATCTTCAGGTCATTGCCCTTTCAGCCCACAGACTATATGTCAGCATCATACACAGGTATAAATAATCGCATCTAATGAAGGAAGCCAAATGGGGTCACATTCATTTTATTAACAGACAAATCAGAATCAAGTACCACACGGACAGGGCAGAACGAAGCTGCTGCTGCTACCAGTCCAGCTGATACACTGTCACTGTTTCTGCTGTTGTTCATTCCAAAAGGGAATGAGAACTAAGCTGCCAGCCACACGTGCTCCCATGGCTCGCTGTCAGCTTGCCTACACCCAAGAGAGCATCCTTCACCCCGCCCTTTATTGGGGTATTCGGATCACATACCCTCTACTGAAAACTCTGCCCTTAGGGCCAAGTCGCTCCTTATCATTGGCTAACACACTGATGACAAAATTCCTGCAACATGAATTCCAAAAGTTGTGGTCTCTTATGTTGTCTTCTGTTATGACAACTTCACAACTAAAATCAATTCCAGTATTACATAGCATTCTCTAACTTCAACATAATTGTCAGAATGGAGTTGCCATGATTTGCTTTGACAAATCTGGACTTATTCCCCAAACAATCTAGGGAAGGGAAGAAAAGAGATAAAACTCAATGCAGCAAAGAAGGTGACCAGCATCTCTTAAACTAATGATCAATGTGTTTCCAATAGGTATTGAGAATAAAACAAAGGAGGTAGAGACACTATGCAGGTATATAGTTACAGAAAGACACAGAACTATGGTTACATGCAATCATGCCTAAATAGATACACAATGAAATACCAAGGGTATAAAATGAACATTTTATTATACACTACCATATTTAGTTTTCAGAGTGCAGTGTTACCATTTGCAACACATGCTAAGTCATGTAAATATCATTTTTATTAACAGCATTTATATGATTGACACAGAGGTAGCTAAGAAAAACCCTCAGAAATATAGTTTGGTTTCTTCACCAAATGGGTAGTTTGGTAATAATGGCCATATTATTCATGGTCCAGAATAGTGAAAAGTATGTGATAATGTTTTGTGTGTGAGTGAAATAATATCATGTGAAACAAACACGTACTGGCCAACCTGTCAAGAGAATTACACGTAGTGTTTAGAACTGGATAATTCTGAGGAAATTAAAAGGGTCAAACCATCTTTTGGCTTCTTTACTATAGAGGCAGTTTGGTAATGATAGCTACAGCCATTTATTCCTTTTAGGAACAGAAAGAAAAATGGGTGATTTATACTTTATATCTGCCATACAGTTCATATACACACAGCTTCTCTAAGAAAATCAATACCCTGACACATGGATTGTCAGTTCCACAGTGTAAACACTCTAAGGCCAGGCTACTACCAAGGTGAGAGTTAGGATGGCCTGTGGTGGAGTCTGGAAGAGATATGCAACAGGATCCAACTCTACAGCACTCTCAGAATGTAGATCAATGGTACGCAGCAACGGCTAACAGTGAAAGAGCAAAATAAAAGGAATGATGAGTGCTATTTATTTCCTTTGCTCTCGATATAATTTAATTGTAACTTCATGTAATTTTAAACAATTGATTCACAAAATTCCTGAAATTTTACAATTATCAGCACTTTTAAGTTGGTGTGAGCTGCCTTTATGACATCACCATTTGAGTATAGGTTATGGGAGATGCCCTTCTGCATGCTGTGAATATGTTTCTCTTACTGGTTGATGAATAAAGTTGTTTCGGACAATGGACAGGCAGGATGTAATCAGGCAGGAAGTATAGGCTGGGCTTCCGGACTAGGAGACGGCTGGGAAGAGGAACGCAGGGAGTGAGTTGAGGAACAGACATCATGTAGCTGCTAAGGAAGCAAGAGGCTTGGGCATTCTCCGGCAAACCAAGAACCACATGGAGATACATAGATTAATAGAAATGTGTTAATAATTAAGAGAGAGCTAGCCAGTAAGAAGCCTAAGCCATTTTCCAAAGAGTTTATAATTAATAAAAGCCTTTGTGTGTTTATTTGGGACTAAATGAAAGCAGGACCAGGTGGGACAGAAATTTGGTCCACATGTGGCGCCCAACGCAAGGCAAGAATTTCCACGTGAAATATAGGTACATGCATATAAATATATTTACATATACATACATAAAGGCCCATATTCACACATATGTTCATAAACATACATAATCTTATCAACCTAAAAAGACACTGGTGGTATTTAGCATGGAAAGTATACCATAATGGTATTACATTAGGAGTTCATGTTTTTTTTTTCCTCACATCCTTATTGGGTTCCAATACATAAATCAAGGACTTCCTAAATTACATTAATATTACATTAGCATACTCATACGAGGTCTAAAAACATCAAATGTTCTTTACATATATGTTTAGCGCTATTGTCACTCACTTTTAGGTTCCATGAATACAAGAAAAATTAATATTATCCATTATATTTAAAATACAATTTTGAAACACATTTGGAAGACATTACACAATTTAAACTCTATAGACTTTTTTTTACCATGTTGTTTATATGAATGATTTCCCTTCAATACAATCTTTCTAATTAAAGTTTTTATTTTCTTGAAAGCTCTCATGTATTTCCACAAAATGGCATTTTCTAGTACTCTGTGGCATTCTTTGGCAGTCTCTAAGCTCATTTTTAAAACTGTACAACCAACTTGACAGGCATAAGGTGAACATTCAGGATGCTGCAAGGGCCTTCATCCTTGTGTGAATTCTCTGGTGCTTGGTGAGCACTGACCGCTGACTGAAGGTCTTCCCACACACATTACACTCGTAGGGTTTCTCCCCCGTGTGAGTTCTCTGGTGTTTAGTAAGAGCTGATTTTTCACAGAACGTTTTCCCACATTCATTACATTTGTAGGGTTTCTCTCCGGTGTGAGTTCTTTGATGTACAATCAGGTTTGACTTCACGCAGAATGACTTCCCACATTCACTGCATATAAACGGTTTCTCCCCTGTATGTGTTCTCTGGTGGACAGTGAGGGCTGACCTGTGGCAGAAGGATTTCCTACATGCATTACATTCATAGGGTTTCTCCCCTGTGTGTGTTCTTTGATGTTCAGTAAGGTTTGATTTGACGCAGAATGTTTTCCCACACTGCTTGCATTCATAGGGTTTTTCTCCTGTATGTGTTCGCTGGTGGTTGGTAAGGTGTGGTTTCTGGCAAAAGGCTTTCCCACACTCGGTACATTCATATGGTTTCTCTCCTGTGTGTGTTCTCTGGTGCTGGGTAAGGTTTGATTTCTCCCAAAACAATTTGCCACACTCACCACATTCAAAGGTTTTCTCCCCCAAGTGAGCTCTTCGAGACTGGGTGGGATGTGATTTCTTGCTGAAAAACTTCCCGTTCTCATGATATTCATAGGGTTTCGCCCCCATCTGTACTATCTGGTGTTTAAAGACAGCTGACTTTCCCCAAGGTTTGCTACTCACTTTATACTCTTGGGCAATCTTTCTTGTGTAAGCTTCCTGATGAACAATGAAAGCTGAACCATCACAGAAGATTTTCTCATATTCATTATGCTCATAAGGACTGTTTCCTGAAAGAGCTCTCTGCTGTCCAAACTGCAAATCCACATAAAAAGACTTTCTACAAATACTGCATTCATGTGGCTCCATGTGCAAATGGGTTTTCTGAGACACACTGAGCTTCAAACTGTCAATGAAAGTTCTTCCACATCCAGAGTGTTTATAGAGCATCTCCCCCAGCTGAGAGTGCTGGCTCGCACAAAGGGCCACTTCCTCATGGATGTCTTGTCCGTTTTCATTATACTCCAGAGGCTGATAAGAAACCACCTGAGTGAGGTCCTGGCAAAGGCTGAGGCCATCCCTTTGCTCATTATATTTACATGATTTTGCTCCTAGAGGAATTTTCCCATGTCTACTATTAGGGAGTAGTTTCTCACCTATATTAAACTCATTAAGCTTCTTTCTGGAATAGTTCTTTTTACTAATAATTACACCTGAAATATTCTTTAAGTTCATTTCACACGAGTCACATATTTTGAGAAAACTTGTTGAAGCAGGGTCCATTTCTAGACTGGAAGGTTCTCTTGTGTTACCACCACTCTCTACACGTATGACCTTGTTGGTGAGCACGAACGGCCAAAAGTGTCCATCTTGGTTTTCCTGGCTGCTCTCTAACAGGTCATCTGCTTTCCATTTCCTTTCTGCAAATGAGAAAAACAGATCACCACACCCTATGAATCTTAATACTCGTCTTCCTGCTAAGAAAGGTTTTACTAGGGGTGACGAAACGGAGAAAAAGGCCTCCACAGAAAGAGGAGGGCCTTGGGCAGTGAAAGCCCCTGAACACGTTTCTAACGGTTGTGGGGACTTCTACAGAAATTCTCGGCTCTGTGGTTAATTCCTGTATTTTAGATTCAGTTTCCTGATCCAAACTGAATCCAACATATTTCCTTTAGCATCCTAGTTTGAGGAGAAAAAAAATATGCAGGTGTAAAAGTAGGGATGGGAAACTGGTTATAATATTTAAAACATTATAAATATAGACCTCAAAAGTAGACACAAAATGATGGAGAAAAATAAAATGTATAGGAAATTAGAGCGGCTAATTCAGAAGTCACAATATTCAAAATGGTAAGGTGAGCCCAACAACCAATGAAAACCAGCACATTGGCAGCAAAGATTAGTAGTCAAGGGGTTTTCAGAGGGTGAACTGCACCAGGTGGGAACAAGACACAGCGAGCCTCATGCCTCACACACAGCACTAGAGGAGGTCCCCATCAGACGCCATGCTCTTCTGCAGTATACGTGATACACGCGTTAGAGTTCTGGAAACGCCCGCTTCTTCAGGTGAAAGGACAGTATGCAAGCCCAGGGTCTAGAGGTTCTTTTCTCTACCTTTATTTACAGGAATAGCTTTCTGCAATGCTGTAGGAAAGCATGCTAGAAAAGGTGGAATGAACTCCAAACACGCTGCAGCACTAGCAGGTGGAGGTTATCTGAGTTGTTATCCAAGGAACAGAACACTCACGAAGGAGCAGTTGAATATTTCTAAACACACAGGACACTGAGAAACGCACCAAAGGAAGAAGCAGATCTGGCAGAGCCCAAACACGGCTTATGCCAAGCACATCTTGTATTCTGCCCCAGATGCCATCTTTTCACACCCTGGTTGCTCTGAAACCCTCGTTAGTTTTCTATACTGGGTGTTTAAGCCTCTCTTTACTTCCAGGTTTTCATTTACATATAACATCTAACATCACATGTGTTTTATTTACATGTGGGACCCCTAACCATCATATTTCTGTATCTGTTACTGAAACTTTTAGTACACTTTATCATAAAAATCTTGGCTGTCCTAAACTGTTGGTACTCAATGCAAGAACATTAATCATATGCTCAATATTTAAAAACCTATGGGTCACTCTACTGTCCTAAAGACCAACAACTAAAGTTATAGTCCTAGCAAAAATAATTCAAAACAAAATAAGCAAATAAATCAAACTTCATCAACTGACTCCCATTAAATGTTTAAATCAACATTCAATACACTCATTAAGAATCTGCATGGAGGGATGAAAAACAAACTCTGCACTGCTAGCGCCACAGCAGACATGTAACTGCTCATCACCAGCCATGGTCCTCCCCAGCTAAGCTCATTTCAGTCCTGGTTCTCTTAGAACCTACGCAGCTTTCAATAAAATGCTACTGTAGTTGAAAAGTGATGAAAAATAATAAAGAGCCGGGCGTTGGTGGCGCACACCTTTAATCCCAGCACTCGGGAGGCAGAGGCAGGCGGATCTCTGGGAGTTCGAGGCCAGCCTGGTCTACAAAGCGAGTTCCAGGACAGGCTCCAAACCAATTCAGAGAAACCCTGTCTTGAAAAGGAAAGGGAGAGAGAGAGAGAGAGAGAGAGGGGGGGGGGGACAGGGAGGGAGGGAAGGAGGGAGGGAGGGAGGGAGGGGGAGGGAGAGAGAGAAGGGAAGGGAAAGAAGAGAAAGAAACAAACCACAGCAGGGATTACACCTGGGAAAGAACAAAGACAACACAGACTGCTTTTTCCTGTGCTCAGTGAGAAGTATCGTTATGAACAGGTGCAGGTGCTTTTGAAAGAAAAATAGTAGAGTGAGATGAAGCCAGTAAGAGTTGAACAGATGAAGTACAGGGAACCCATGGCTGCCACTCAGAAGAACCAGCAAGATGGTGAGGTTGGACTGTACTTGATTTCTCAAAAATGGAATCAGATTTTGTATAGCTTAGGTTTTCCTTCTTCATCTTCTCTACTGGATGGATATAATAACTTTATGAAAATGTATCATCCCATGATTGCTCTAGCTGACATAAAACCATGCCCTAGAAAAGGAACTAGAAAACTATGGCATGAGGAGCTTCCTTACAACTGAAACTCTCTTTTATGTTTTTTAAGGGGAAACAGTAGAAAAAGCAATAGGGATGGGGTGGAGGCAAGAGGGGCATGAGGACAGAGAAAGAGAGAAGAGCAGCAGCAGCAGTCAGGACCATACCAAAAGTATTGTCTGGTTTAAAAAAGAGATCTATCTTGACTTTAGATTTCATCTAACCACATACATAATACCATCAAAAACTGACACCTTCAAATAGATACATCTAGGGCTGGAGAGAAGGCTCAGCAGTTAAGAGCACCAGCTACTCTTTCAAAGATCCTGAGTTCAATTCCAGCAACCACATGGGGGCTCACAACTGTCTATAATGAGATTTGGTGCCCTTTTCTGGCAGATAGAGCCTGCACATTAATAAATAAATCTTTTTTTTAAAAGGGGAAAATAGATATATTTAGTTCCAGCCTCAGCTAGACATTCCATTCTTGGATAACTCCAAGATAATTCAAGCCATGTTTGACTCTTCTTGTACTCTTCATTCAACAGCAATCTCCGTGGCTCTATCTTCAAGATATCTGTAGGAACCCAGCACTTCTCAGGGCCTCTGAGATGGTCTTGGAGTACACAGGAGTTTTTTAGCTGGTGCCCCTCCTAGCTCATGTCCACCCACTGAACACACCACCACAACTACTGCACAAACCAGACAAATCCTCTCAAGCTGAAAATAAGTCTGTAGATTCAGTCTGATCTACATGAACTCAAAGCAGGATTTCTTGCATCCCTCAAGATAAAATTACTGCATCTTCCATGAACCATGGGGATACTACTCATATCATTCCACCAGTCTTGCCCATATATCTTACTTCCCAGCCACAATGGTCTCTCCACGATTGTTCAAACAGAACAAAACTGTCCTAGAGACCTGGCACTTCAAGTTCTCTCTGTCTAGAATGCTTTCAGTACACATAGTTTATTCTTACTCCCACAAAGTATTATATATAACACAGGACTCATTTAAAGTTTTCTCTATCCTCTGCCAAATAGCACGCATCGTCATGCTTTAGTTGCCCTTACCCTGTGTGAACTCTCTTTATCATACTTACCACTTACCACCAACTGACACTGTATACAAAGACGTATGTACTCAAGTATATATGAAAAGAAACAATTGTATCTACATTATTTTGCTCTTCACTGTAGTACATATTCTACAACATCTGGTATATTACTCTTTTAATTACCTAGAACATGACTGTAGCACAGCGAATGCTCACCACTGCATCCGTTAAATGGAATATATGGAAGTAAATGGGTATATGCTAGCTAATGAAAAGTGTCCAAAGAAAATAGAGAGAAGGTGCATAATTTGTAAAGACAGAGAAATTAACCAAGAAAAAAATCTAAGATGAAGCCAACTGACTTTGGATATATAGCTAAAAATTAAACACTCCAAAATGTCCAAGCAAAAGAAAAAGTGTTTATGAATAAGAGATGGATGGAGGCATCATTAAGGCAACAGGATGTGGAAAGCTGTTCTTGGTCATTTCTGAAAAAAATGTACTAAAGGTAGTTGTGGTGGTTTGAATAGGAATGGCCCCCAAAGACTCATGGAGTTGAATGCTTGGTTACTAAGGAGTGTCACTATTTGAGAGGGATTAGAAGATATGGCCTTGTTAGAGGAAGTGTGTCTCTAGGGAGTGGGCTTGGAAGTTTCGGAAGCTCAAGCCAGGCCTAATAGTTGTCTCTTCCTGCTGCCTGCGAATCCAGATGTAGGACTCTCAGCTCCCTCTCCAGCACAATGTCTGCTTGCATGCCACCATGCTTCTCACCATGATGATGATGGACTAAATCACTGAACAAAAGCTACCACCAAGTTTTCCTTTATAAGAGTTGCTGTGGTCATAGTGTCTCTTCAAAGCAATAGAAACCCTAAGGCAGTAACCTACCTTACCCAATGACACAAAGTGACTTTCCCTTGCCAGTGAACTCACTACTGTACCTGGGTGGCACTGGAATCCATTTTCTGGTATCCAGGGATCTTCTCCTTGCTCTATCTTGAAAATCACATCTGGCTTAGTAACACAATACCCTGTTAAGACAAAATAACACAGTATGTGTGCTCAACAGCTTAGCTTTATGAATTGAAAAAAAAATGAAGGAAAAGAAAGGTACAGCTTGAGCTATGGTTCAGAAGGTCCTCAGCATTCTACAGAGAGGTGAGAATACACCATTGTCAGAGCAAAAATGGATTAGATATTTCAGACCCTTAAGCTTTAAGACTCTTAAGCCTCAAAGTGGAAATTACAAACATTTCCTCCCAACCTTTGGAAATGTGTGTGACTGGTAGCCACTGGAAAAACCCTTACCTACTGAGACAAAGTTGCTATAGTTCTCCAGGATCACATCTCTGTAAAGCACTTTCTGAGCAGGGTCCAGCAAATACCACTCTTCCTTGGTGAAATCCACACACACATCCTTGAATGACACTTGCTCCTGTAACAAAATATTTTTCTGAATGAAGTCATTAGGACTGGTCAATACAGAGAAGATTTAACAGAATGAGTTTCTTTAGAGTTCGTTGAAAAATAATAAGCAGGATACCAAGCCCCTTTGCTACATTATGTAGCATAAAAGAAAAATATCTTGTACAAATTGAGATTCAGCTAAAGGTCTAGGAGTGTTTTAGTTGCTATGAACACTGCTGAGACAAGCACAAACATAGTTCCTATTTTCAAAATGCCTATGTGATCTGGTAAGGATATATACCTAGGAGTACATTTCACTTTTTATTAGGAAGCAAAATTTGAAATTGTTAAATAAATAATGTCATGGGTAAACAATGGATAGGCTCCCACTAGAAAAAGTCCATGACTGATAAAGTGCTTGCCCTGCAGTCTAACACCCACAGCACAGGATCAAGCCTCTCTGCTTGAGGAGATCATTTTCTAGAGGCTCATGGATTTTTTTTTAAGCACAGCAGTTTTATTAAACACAGAAAATAGTTTCATGGTATGTGAACCAATAGTAAACAAGAAGTAAAATAAGCAACATAAGCAGACCCATGGTGACTCGGTTATTGAAATGATTAAATACAAACTTTAAAATAAAGTGTGGCTAATATGGTCAATAAAACATGAAATGCAGAAAAAATAATGAAAAGGCTGGAGAATTCAGCAGATAAATGAAGAGTATGAAATGTTTGTGTTGCAGGAAAGGGTTATGATAGCAGGCCAAAGAGCATCAACTTCTGAACAGTTTTCTATTCTCTTTCTGGTTTTCTTCCCATTCATTCTCACAAATGAGTACATGTAGGTACACAAAGCACTATTATTACCCCTATATTCTCTAAAGCTGGTACTCAGAGGTGGTGATTGCTCTATTTTCAGGGTATTCACCCCTGAATGGTGACTGAACTGCGAACAATCCCTAAGGCAGGACTAGGGACAGATACTGCAGGCCGCAACATCTCTTGAATGATGAAGTCTTCTGCTGTATAGTTGCATGAGGTCCCATTTATCAGGTTTTGTTTGACTATGCTATCAGGGCACTATTCAGAAAGTCGGCACCTGTGCCTGCTAGCTGAAAAGTGTTTACCTTTTTCCTCTAACAGATTCTGGGCATCAAGTCTTATGTTGAGGTCCTGTATCCGTTTTTTATTTTGGAGTTTTATTAGAAGCAAGAGGGGAGGATGTTGCTTCTCTCTTAGACAAGCAGTTCTTCAGTTAGACCAGTGCTTGTTGAAGATGCTGCCTTCTCCAATGTATATTTTGGGTCTCTTTTTCTTTTTTATATATATATTTTTTATTTTATTTTCCAGTTTAAATTTAGATAAGAAACAAGGTTGCTTCACAAGTCAGTTCCAGGTCCCTCTCCCTTTCCCTCCCCTCCTCCCGTGCCCTCCCCCCACCCCCCCGTTATCCCCTCATTCCCCCAGGGAGGGTGAGGCTCTCCATGGGGGTGTCCATAGTCTGTCATTTCATATAGGGCAGGGCCTAGACCCTTCCCCAAGAGTTCAGGGTGAGAGTGCACCTCACATTGTTCTATGGGAGTCCAAAGTCCGTGTGTATACTTGGGATGGGTACTGATCTGCTGCCCAAGGCTCAATAGATTACCTAGGCCTCCTCACTGACACCCAGATTCAGGGGATCTTGATCAGTCCCATTTTGGGTCTCTTTTTCAAAATTCACATGGCTCCGAGTTTATGGGGTTTTACCTGGGTCCTCAATTCCATTCCATTGATAAATATGTCAATTTTAAAGACACTGTTATGTGACCTTTATTACTACAGCTCTATATTATAACTTTAACCCACAGATGGTGGTTCCTCCAGTGGTGTATTTTATTGTCTGGGGGGGGGCGGTGTGGGCTGTCCTGATCTGTTTTTCCGTATGAATTTTGAAAGTATTTTTTTCAATTTCTGTGAAGAATTGTGTTGACACTTTTAATGGGGACTGCACTGAATCTGTAAATTGCTTTAAGTCAGACGACCAGTTTCACAATATTAACACTATGAGTACATGAAGATGCAAGGTTTTCCCACCTTCCTGCATCTTCACTAATTTCTTTCTTCAGTATCTTAACGTTTTCATTGTACAGATCTTTCAATTCCTTAGTTGGATTTATCCTTTTAAAAAGTTTTTTGATGTTACTGTGAATGGGATCGTTCCTCCATGCGATCATCGTTGTCATATAAGAAGGCTATGACTCTTTGTGTGCTATGTTGTACCCTGCTACTTGGCTGTTAAATTAGCTTGAGGGGACTTCTGATGGAGTTTTAGGGTCTTTTATGTATAGAATTGTATCATCTGCAAATATTGGTACTTTTGAGTTTGTCTTTTCCTACTTGTATTCCTTTTGTCTCCTGTTGTCTTCCTGCTCTAGGCAAGACTTCAAGTACTATGTTAGACAGGAGTGGATAAGTGGACATCTTTGTCTTAAACCTGACATGAGCAGAAATGCTTCAATTTTCTCCCACTTAGCATGGTGATGGCTCTGGTCTTTATGTTAGGGTGTGTCCCTTAGATTCTCCAGGACTTTTCTCATCAAACAATGTTGGATTTTATCAAAGGCTTTTTCTGCACCTAATGAGATGACCATGTGGTTTCTGTCCTTGAAACTATTTATGTAGTAAATTATATTTATTGATTTATATACATTGAGCCATCTCTCTATCACTGAGAAGAAGCCAACTTGATCACGGTAGACAATCTTCTTAAAATGTTCTTGAATTTGGTTTGTAAGTTTGTTATTGAAAACTCTCTTGTGTCTGTGCACACCAGACTGGCCCTATACTTTTCTTTGTTGGGTCTTTGCCTGGTTTTGTTATCACAACAATACTGGCTTCACAAAAAGAATTTGGGCAAAGCATGGTGGTGTACACCTTTAATCCCAGAACTTGGAAGCAGAAGCAGGTGGGTCTCTGTTGAGTTTGAGGTCAGTCTGGTCTACATAGAAAATTTCAGCAAGGCAAGGATGACATAGTGAAAACTTATTTCAAAATAACAATAATTGGAAGTGTTTCGTCCTTTCTTATTATGGAATAATTTGACATTAATTTTCTTCTTTGAAAATCTGTGATAACTCAGCTCTGAACCGATCTGTTTTCAGTGGGAGAGCTTACTTCCACCCCATTGGTTTTTAGGGTCTATTATTATTTACCTCATTTTGATTTAACTTTAGTGGATCATACACATTTAAAAATTCATTCACTTCTTTTAGAATTTCAAGTTTAGTGGAGTATAAGTTTTTAAAGTATATTCTTGATGAATCTCTCAAATTCCTCAGAATGTTTTCATCTCTCCCCTTTCATCTATACTTTACTTTTATATTGAGTCTTTTCTTTTGGAGCGGGAGTTTAATTTGTTTAATTCTTTTTCAAAGAATCAACTCTTTATTTTCTGTTTGTTTGTATTTTTGTTTCTATTTTATTAATTTCAGCCCTGGTTACAATTACCTCTTCCTTTCTAGTGTTTTGGGAAGTTGTTTATTCTTATTTTTTCAAGGTTTGTAGATCCATCATCAAGTTATTTACATCTCTCCAATTTAATGATGACGACACGAAGAGCTATAAACTTTGTTTTTAGGATTACCCCCACTGTGTTCCATAGATTTTAGTGTGTTGTTTTCATTTTCATTGAATTTTCAGATTTTAATTTTTCCATATTTCTTCCTTGACAATATTATCATAAAATAGTATGTTGTTTAATCTCTGTGAGTTTGTATGTTTCCCTTTCTTTCTGTCCTAGTTAATGCTACTATTGTTATGATGAAACAACATGACCAACCAAAACACCATAGTCTACAATGGAATGAAGTCATTAAAGTCAAACAGGGCTGAAACCTGGAGGCAAGAGTTGACATAGAGGCAGTGAAGGGGTGTTGCTTCCCCATGGCTTCCTCAGCCTGTTTTCTTATAGAACCCAGGACCACCAGCTAAGGGATGGGACTACCCACAATGGGCTGGACCCTCCCCCTTTTAATCATTAATTAAGAAAATTGCCTCCAGTCAGATCTTGTGGAAGCATTTTCTCAACTGAGGTTCCTTCCTGACAGATGATGATAGCTTGTGTCAAGTTGACATAAAACTAACTAGTCAGCATTTTCTATCTTTGTTGCTATATAGTCCATTCCATTGTGGTCAGATAGAATTCAGATGCCTTTTTTGATTTTCTTATATCTGCTAATCCTGCTCTGTGTTTTAATGTGTGGTTGACTTTGAAGAGAATTATATGTGCTGTTTTGGTGGAATGTTCTTTAGAACCCTGAGAGATCTATTTGATATGTTATTTAACTCTAATGTTTGTTTAGTTTTTGTCCAGCTCACTCATCCATTGATGAGAGTGGAGTATTAAAGTCACTCATTATTACTGTATTGGGGTAAATCTGTGGTATTAAATCTGATAGTATTCTTTTTATAAATTGGTCCGCTTGTGTTCGGTATATATTTGTTAAGAATTATAAAGTCTTCTTAGTGGGTTGTTCCTCTAATGAGTATGAAGCCTCATTAACTCTTCTAACTAGCTTTGGTTTGAAGTCTATTTTGTTGGGTATTGGAACACTGGTGCTAACTGTTTCTTGGCTCTGTTTACTAGAAACAGCTTTGTCATCCTTTCACTCTAAGGTAGAGTCTATTGTTGATGGTGAGATGTGTTTCTTCAAAGTGTCAAAAAGATGAATACTGTTTTCTAATCCAAACTACAAGCCTGTGTCTCTTTATTGTAGAATTAGGACCATTAAGAGTTATTATTAACCTCTTTGCTCAGATTATCACTACTCCCTCTCTACAACTGGACTCCAGGAGTTTGGCCCAGTGCTTAGGTGTGGATCTTTCTATCTGCTTCAATTAGCTACTGCATGAAGGTTCTATGATGGCATTTAATGTAGTCATCAATCTCATAATGGGGGAAGGACACTTATAGTACCCTTTCCACTTTTGCTTAGATTCTTTGTTGGGAGTCATTTTTATGGATTCCTGGAAATTTCCCTAGTGCTATGTTAAGTGAGTCCATCTGACTGGCTATCATTCATAGAATAAAGAGCGACAAATGGTAGGCAGAGTGCCCTTACACACTGCTGGCAGCAAAGTCACTTAGACCAGCCTTGATGGGCATCAGTAAGGGAGCTCCTCAAGAGGCTAAGTCAAGAGACTGGAGAAGCGGCTCCACGGATAAAATGCTGACAAGCATGAGGACCTGAGTTCAAATCCCATGAAACCATGTAAAGGCCAGGCATGGTAGTATATGTCTGTAACTCCTTCAGTGAGACAGGAGGCAGAGACAGAATTCCTGAAAGCTCAAGGGCCAGCTGGAACAAAAGGGACTCTATTTCAAACAAGGTGGAGGATGAAGGCTGGTACCCAAGGTTGTCCTCTGACCTCCACACTCCCACTGTTAACTCATGAGCACCTGTACACATACATACACATACATCACACACACACACAACACACACACACACACACACACACACACACACACACACGGGAAATATTTGTTTAAAATACAACTAAAAATAGATCTAATACTGACCCAGCTATACTATTTCTGAGTACATACGCAAAGTGCTCTATGTTGGTTAGGATTTTTTTCAACTTGGCACAGCTAGGGTCATCTAGATATAGGAAATCTCAATTGAGAAAATACTCCCATCAGACTGGCCTATAGGCAAGCCTTGGGGGGAAGTCTTCTTGATTAGTGATTGATGAAGGAGGGCACAGTCCACTGTGGTCCATGTCACCCCTTGGCAGGTGGTCTTGGGGTGTATACAAAGGCGGCTGAGTAAGCCATGGAGAATAAGACAGTAACCAGTCTTCCTCCCTAGTCTCTGCTTTGGTTCCTGCTTCCAGGTTACTGTGCTGCTTTGAGTTCCTACTTTGACCAACTTCATTGATCGAATATGATTGGGACAAACAAACAAACAAACAAACAGGCTCCTCCACAAATGGCCTTTTGTCATGGTTTTATCACAAACAGAGAGGAAACTAATACAGGCTTTAAGTCGAGAGACCACAGAAATATTTCCACATTTATATGTACTGTAGTATTATCAAAGGAGCCAAGTTATAGATTACAGTCTAGGTGTCCATCAACAGATGAATACATGAAGAAAATTACATACGCACAGTGAAACTTTATTCAACCTTAAAAGAGGATGAAATTATGTTGTTTGCTGAAAAATGGGTGCAACATCAGATCACTATAATAAACCAGACTCAGAAGAAAAATACCAGTTTTCTCTCACTAATGGATCTTAGATTTTCTTTAGATGATGTCTTTTGTTCATTTGGTAGGAACTTTTATTGGCTGTACTCAGCTTAACATACACAGACTACTGGATAATGCCACACTTATATATGTGACATGATATGACATAAAAGCAGAAGGGAGACTAGGGAATGGAAGGAGATCAGAAGAGGCCAGGAGGATAGAGAGGAAGAAATGGTGAACATACTCAAAGTACACCATCAATGCAAAAGAAATGACCTACATGAAATCCAACATAATATACAATAACGCCACAGCAGCAAGCATGTTAAACAACAAAACAGGACACGTGAAAAGTCTGGCAATGTTGAAATGACACTCTAGAGAATCCTAATATACCACTCTTGGGCATATACCCAAATGATACTTCATCCTACCTCAAGAACACTTGCTCAACCATGTTCACTGCTGCTCTATTCATAATAGCCAGAAACTGGAAACAACCTAAATGTCCCTCAACAGAAGAATGGAAAAAGAAAATGTACAGTTACACAAGAGTATTACTCAGCTGCTAAAAAAACAAACAAACAAAACCATGAAATTTGCAGGAAAATGGATGGAACTAGAAAAAAATCGTCCTGAGAGAGATACTGTGAAGTGAAAATGAATGGTAAACACAGTGTATAGGCTTGCCATGCAAAATGTGGTCCCTGAATGGCAGAACAGGCTTTGCTGTGAGCTCACTAGAAATTCAGAATTCGGAGGGCGCAGCTCAGTGGTGAAGCATCTGACTGTAGAAGTTCACAATCCAGCTGGGTTTGTGGTCTACATCATCCCAGCATTAGGATAACAGAGGCAGGACATGAGTTAATGGCCTATCTGGACTACACAGTAAGACCCTGCCTTAAAAACTCAGGGGGGGCTGCTGAAAAAAGAGCAGGGGGACGGTCAAGGATGAAAGCAATGTCTGGAGCAAAAAGAAAAGATGCCTTCATAAGGGTTGGTGGGAAACCAGTCAGGAATGAGAGCATGGTGTCCCAAACAACAGAGAGCACTTTCAAAATAGTCTCTGTGCATGCATGCATGTGTGTTTTAGCTTGTCTTTTTTGATTTTTGTTTTTCAGCACTTTTCTTAAATCTGGAGGGCAGGAGAGAAAGAACATGAAGTTGGATGGGGAGAATCTAGAAGGAGCTGAGGAAGGGGAAAGAATAGAATAGAAACACATTGTGTGAAAGACATCTTTAAATAAAAAAATTTAAACAGGCCATTGACAAAACTACCAAATGCATCCCAGCACTTGGGAGGCAGAGGCAGGCGGATCTCTGTGAGTTCGAGGCCGGGCTGGACCGACAGCCTCCAAAACAATACAGAGAAACCCTGTCTGTAAAAACCAAAAAAATAAAAATAAATAAAAAACTACCAAATGCTGCTGGCAGCCAAGAAAGTCAAAGACAAGACTCTTCCCTGGCTGGCCTTGCAGATGACTTGGTGGCCCTTTGTAGGATTGACCCAGGTGAGTGGTGGTAAGGGGACAAGGCCTTGTTTTTCAAGTTGAATGTAAACAAGAGATGTATAAACATAAGCTGACTGCATGCACATTTACCTAGAAGCTCAAATGAGCTGGACAGACATCCAGGAGAGCTGCACTGAGCATACACGGGATGGCGATCCTTCGGCCTCCATTAGCATTTGTTCCTGGACAAAACAGGAGTCCCAGAGCAGTCTACTCCAGCCTCAGTTTTGGGACCGAGCCCCGACACACACACTTAACAGGAGATGGCTACAGGAAACGTTACACTGACCTCCATCTAATTCCACCAACTATCCGAATTCAAATTTTTACTGTGGCTGTAAAATTTTGCCTATTTTTACTTTTTCTTTAAAAAAAATAAATTCTCAAAACAAAATGGGAATGAAAAAAAGCAAAAACTCACCTGGGACTTGTTCATTTTCTGCTGAGTGGAGGAGGGAAGAGCTGAGGGAAAAGGAAAAACAGCATCAGGAGAGATCGCAGGCCTGGATTCACCTGCAGGTCCACGCAGGTGTCCACTTCGAGTGTGCCCCTAACATATGTCGAGTTTAGATACTTCTCACTTACATTTGGATACTAGCACTTGTTTCTTAGTATCACCTAACTTACAGAAAAATTAAAAAGATGAGAAGATCTTTTTAATTCACCAAATAAAAATCTAAAGGGAGAAATGGCATGGATTTGTTCAGGCTGATAATCAAAGGAGAAGGGAAGAAATCGGGACGTATTGTTTATCTGACACCATTATTCCCTTGAAGTCAGATAATTCGAGAAAACGGATGCGGGTTTCTGAAGCAAGATAAAATTTTCAAAATGTGTCCCAAGTTGCTTGCTTACACGCTTGACATCTCTTGATAAGAAACTTTAGCCAAAAAGTGACAAATGTACAACCATCTGATGGTTGTGTCTCTAAAAACTTGCAAGATTTCTTAGGTTCTCAAGCTTAATGTAAAAACAAAACAAACAAAAAAGCTGAAACTGATTAACCCAAGGAGCCACCTACACTGACCAGTGGACATTTATGGCCAAAAAAGCAGGGCCCACAGCATCTCCCTTTGTGACTGCCCCCTCATAGACATCAAAGTAGGAGGGGTGCGCGGGATGTTTAGGGAAGAGGGTGACAGCAATTCTGGACCTGTAGCTGGTGAATCTTTCACCCCTAATCAGATCCCAGAGAAGTGGCATTCCCTGTGCAGCTTATGTGCACCCATCTCGCTCAACTCCAGCTCACCTCTCTCTCCTTAAACTTGTCCCAGACTTTCGGCGGGCACACAGTCTTCCATGGTTTCAGGATATTGTGTCATTGCACACACCAAATGAGCGAGTATCAAATTCAGAACGGGGATCCCGAGTGTGTGAGGGGCAGACGGCTTGGTGGCTATCTAGGCCGGCTCTTTCCTCTTCCACTCCAAATACTGCGCCCTAGGAACCAGTCCAAAAGCCCGCAAAAAGGGTGGGCTCTCTGCGACCCTCGTAGGATATTCCCTGTACAAGAAGTAGTAGCAGCTTAAAAAAAAAAAAGGCACCAAGTATTCGTAATAGTCACATTGTGCAGAAAGGAAACCAAGTCTCGAGTGAGTTATTCTGTGCCAGTAATTCATTCACTCAGGACCAGGACTCGCCCCCCGACATTCCAGCATCTGGCCTCAGGAGCCAGAGAACGCACACGTCACAGCGTCACTCTAATGCCACGCATGCGTAACTCCTCAAGGTCCCTCCCTAAAACCCGCACCGTCCCCTCCCAGTGCACAAAAAGGCGCACGCGCAACACGAACTAGCGGCCCTAGGTTTGCTTTGCAGAGGTGCAGGACCATCTGCATCTCGGCAGCAGAGCGCCGGCTTCCGAATGCACCCAGTACTTCCCCAGACGGGCTCCCCGCGGGCCCCTGTTCGCTGCCGACCGCGGTCCGGATAGCCCCGAGCTCCCAGAACCCTCCGCCCTTGCCACCATCTAGGGCTCACCCGCCGCTCCCGCAATGCACGGAGCCGAAGGCCGGGAATTGTTTCCCAGGAGGGACGCCAGGCCAGGGAAGAAGCAGGAATGCAGCAATACAACGTGCGCATGCGCAGGGGAAGGGGCGGTGCGCCCTTCTGTGCTGGGAGTGGGGTCCCTAAGTCCAGTGTTGGAAGGAGTATTGACTGGAGAAGGGTCGGCTCTTGTCTCATCCTCTATTGTAAAATAATGCTATTGACAGTGTCTAGGAACCAGGGTTTCCAGAATTAAAGGCGTTTACAGTGAAAACACAACCTTGCCAGACTCATTTCTCAGGACGGGACTTTCTGGTACACCATGCCAATTTCTGTATCTTTATTATTTCCGTCCAGAGCCAACATTCTGTCAGAGCCCTAGGGGTTGGGATTAAATCAGTATATTCTTTACACTCCAAAAGAAGGAAAGTTGTGCTTAAAGTTATAGCGGGATGTCAACTAGTGTTGGAATTGACTTGTTCATGTAGAGATTTCATGAGTGTATCTTCCCTGTAATAACTAGACGGCACAGTCTCACTTCAGACTTCAGGTCCTCTGGCCCTAAAAATCTCTGCCAGGTCTTCTGCAATGTTGCCTGAACCTTAGGCAAAGGGGTCATGTTGCATCAGTTGGGGCTGGGAACGCCACCTTCTGTTGCTCTCTGTATTTTGATAAGTTGTAGCCTTCGATAATGGACTCCCGCTGCTGTAGAAGGAACCCTTTTGATAAGGGGTGAGATCTACACTTATCTGTTCCTTGTTTTCAAAAAATTACTGGCATGTTTGATACTGTAGAGATTTTGTTTTATATGTGAATATGTGTTGGTATAAGACAACATGTTTTTCCTTTAGCATACCTCCAGCTTGAGCAGTGGTTAGTAAATCTAGGGTTCAATGGTTCTAGACTGTAACCATTGCATGCCAATTTTATGTTCCTATATTATCAAAAGCCTGTGAGTTTGTGTAGCTAGTTATGAGTTCTATGGATAGTTTCTGGGTAATGAAAATAGAATTCATAAGACCCTTCCCTAACTCTTATACCTTTGGTGACAGTAAGGCCTGGAACCTACAGTTTACTTTGGACCACGGAGATATATTAAGGTAGGAGTATGCACTTCTCATTAAGTGTCACTTTTGGAAGAGTATATGCAGGCTATGTAATTCTAATCAGTTGAGTGAGAGGCAAAGCTAAGCTTGCCAAGGTTATCTAAGCAAAGTATGTGTGGTCATTAGGACAGGAGTGGTCAGTAAAGAGTGAACTTTGGAATCGTTCCAATGGTGCACACACAAAATAGAGGCCATGGACACACGAGTTAGTGGGACAAGGCACCCTGTACAAAAGGAAAGTATGGGCAAGGATGTGGGTGAAAGAGGAGGTTCTGGGGAGGACTTTGGGGCTGAGGAAGAGGGACCAGGTAGAGGAGAAGCTGAGGGAGACAAAGAAGGTAGTGGTGGCAAGACTGGATGGTCAGGAGTATGAGGGAGGAAAGTCGGAGTTAAGAGATATGGCTCAGAGGGGTGCTTTGAGACCAAGGATGAGTGATGAGGTGGGCTAAGAGAAGAGGAGGCATGATGCAGAGAGAGAAAGGAAGTCTCAGATGAAGTTTGATAGGGAAGGGGCTCACCTGCCAAATCAGAGTCTGAGACAGTCCTGGAGATTAGGGTTAAGAGTTCAAGCTGGTGGGACCTGGTGTGCAGAAATGGAAGAAAGAGAAGGAACAGGAGTGGAGATAAAATAAGGCTTGGGGTCAGGGAATTTCTAACCACTTTCCTTTTCATTGGAGGACGTTGTTGAGGTCCCACAAGATGGCAGGGTTCAATTGCCACATTCAGGCCAACAGTGTTGATTGTTGAGGGCAAATTGGAGCCAGATCTGAATAGAAAGTCAGATGAGGCAGGGGACTTTAAGATTCCATTGAGACCTAATTGATTGTTTTTGTTGTTTGTTTGCTTTTTAACCCTGTCTCACTGTGTAGATCTGGCTGTCCTGGACTTTGCTATAGAGACACCATACCCGACTTGTTTGAATTTTTTAAATTAGATCTATTTTATGTTTTGCCTGAATGAACGTGCATCATGTGTGTGCCTGGTGCCTGTGGAGGTCACAAGAGGACATCAGTTCTCCTGCAACTGGAGTTACAGATAGCTATGATCCACCGTTTGGGTCCAGGGAACTGGACTTGGGCCATCTGAAAGAGCAGCATGCGCTCTTAAACACTGAGCCATCTTTCCAGCCCCTTGTTTGAAAGTTTTTAGGAGGCAAGCTGTCTTAATTAGTTTTCTATTACTGTGACAAAACACCATGACCAGGGCTTTTTTTATTTCCTTGTAGAAAAATGGGTTTAATTGTGTGTACAGTTTCAGAGTGTTAGAGTCCACAATGGTAGAGCAAAGGCATGGATGGCAGCAGGAACAGCTGACCCACAAGTAGGAGGCAGAGAGACACAATGGGAATGGTGCCAGCCTTCCGAAACCCCAAAGCCCACCCCCAGTGACACATCTCCTCCAGCAAGATCTTGCCAAATGTTGAATCTTGTAGATAAAATCTATCCCCAGGTCTTATTTTTATTAATTGCCTGAAAATTTGATACATATATACAACACACCTTTATTATCCCTCCACTCGCTTCCTCCAACTCTCTCTGCCTCTGTCTAACACATCTCCCTCTCAACGTTTTAATTATTTCAGACAATAATCTGCTGAACCTAGTTAGTGCTGCCCATGTGCAGATGGTGTGGCGACCTACCAGTGGCTGTCCCCCAAAATAAAAGTAACTCCCCCTCCCCAATTTACTTTAAAAATCTGGACATTTGGATGGTTTATTTTTGCTATAAAATTTCAAGATCTAGATATAGGCAGGGGTGATAATCTAACTTGGACAATATTGCTTTTCATTCATGAGGTTAAACTTGGGCAAGCTCTTCTTATAATTCAACAGTTGGCTTAAATGCTAATAAACTCCTGAGTGCCACAGATACCATCCCTGTGAAGCCAGAGACTAGCCATGGCATAAATGGGGACAGATTCCTGAGGGCCACAGATATCCCAGACCATCCCTGTGATGCCAGAGACTAGTCATCCAAAAAAATGTGATCACAACTTACTTCATGGTTCAGTTCCACATATTCAAAACTTAATAGTTTAAATAGCATAAACGAGCTATTTCTTCCATGGGCCCTGGTACTGGACAGACTCTGTCAGTTGGCTGACTTCATCCAGTCAGTAGTTGACCAAGTTGACTGGGCTAAGAAATCTCACATACACGAATACACACACACACACACAAATAATAATAATAATTAATTACAATAAATGATGTAGATGGCATGTTACTATGAGACAGTTAGAAAATTATAAATGATAAAAGAAAAACTAGTCATTGACTTGGAAGAAAATAAATGAACAGCATGGGAAAAGATCAATTGAAAATTCAATTCAATTTAATTGAGGCAAAGTTTATTTCATATATATGTTACATTCCACCAGGAAATTTATCTTAATGCAACAATTCAGTAAGTTAAAAAAAAAACACATTTCTTTGGGAAAAATACTTCTAAGCCTAGGCTTTTTCCACATATAAATACAATGAACAAAATAAATACGCTGCACAGAAATCACTCACCCATATACTTCTGCATTGTGTGTGACAAACGGAACATTTATAGGAGTGGGCTCAGGACCGGCTGCAGTGTGTGCAGCTCTGAGTAACAGAAACTGACGCGGTAAAGTGCTGAGTCGTCCATATCTGAGGCTCTATTAGCCGTGTGGGTTTCCTCTATCAGCTTTGCCAGCCCAGTGTGAGGGCAGCCACAGGCAGAGTGTAAGCAATGGGTTTTTATTAGCGTTCTCAAAGTGCTTCATTTATAAACACTGGAATTTTGTTTCCTACAACCTTTGTGTGTCACAAAATATTTAATTCTTGCAATAACTGAGTAATATAAAACTAATCCCAACTTATAGGCTACAAAAATGGGCTGTAGAGGGAGAGGAGGAGAGAGTAGTTCATGGGGGAACAGGAAGGTTGAGTGGGGGGGTAGACTAGGGTGAGAACAGGATGAGAAATACCATAATAGAGGGAGTTTGAAGAGAGATCTGGCACCAGTGAGACCTCTAGTGATCTAAAAGGATGACACCAACTTGCAAGCTAAGCAATAGTGGAGAGACTACCTTAAATGCTCCTTCCTGATAAGGAACTTGACGTCTACACTATATGCCATCCTAGAACCTTAATCCAGTGACTGATGGAAGCAGAGGCAAACACCCACATTTAAACACTGAACTGAACCCATGGAGCCCAGTGACAGACCGAGAGGAGTGATGAGCAAATGGGCAAAGAATGGGCTGGTGAAACCAGCAGAGACAGCTGATCTGAACAAGGGGGAGCTCTTGGACCCCAGACTGACAGCTGGGAGGCCAGCATGGGACTGATCCAGACCCCCTGAGTGTGAGAGTCAGTGAGGAGGCCTGGGAAACCTATGGGGCCCTGGGCAGTAGATCAGTATTTATCCCTGGCATATAAACCGACTTCGTGCGTCCATAACACAAAGAGGGATGCTCTCTGAGCCTGGATGCTTAGCGGAGTGCATGGACCCTGCCCTGAGCGAAATGACAGACTCTAGATATCCCCTATGTGGAAGGAAGTGGGGATAGGGTGGAAGGCTGGGGGGAGATGGTGGGGAGTGAGGGAGGAGGGGAGGGAGTGGAATGGGGATTGACATGTAAAACAAGCTATTTAAAATTAAAGTAACAAAAAAGGGGGGCTGTAGATCCGGCAGATGGACCGTGGTTCACCAATCCCTGGCCTTGCCTACTTAGGAGCTGCTCCTGAGCCACTGTGGGTAGATACACAACCAAATCAAATCAAGGCACTAACAGCAATAAGGTGGGAGACACGTGGTGGGTCACCAACCTTTTCACTGTATGATTTAGGAAATACAAATCAATGAGAATAATACCTAATGTCAAGTTTTTATGTATTACAGACACTGTTCTAAGTGTTTTAAAATATCAATCTATGGCAACCTCAAGGCAATTTTAGGATGCCCCTATCATTGCTCTCACAGGAAGGGAAACTGAGGCACAGTGAAGTTTCATGACACGCCCATGCTGGGGTCTGGGTCAAGATAGTAAAATAAGAGCCTAGAATCTCACTTTTAGCCACTGGCCATGTTGCCTCCCGCTACCCAGAAAAGGAAGGGAAAATCATGAGGTATTTTTCATACAAAATACAAACAGATACCACTGCTACACAACATCCACAGTAAGATAAGTAAGTACTGCTGCTTTAGAAGGAGTTTAGACTGCTACAAATCCATCTCCAACCCAAAATTCAGCTGATGATGATATTGCTGATAAAATTACAAAAACATTTAGGTTTCTTTTGAAGGGTCCATTTAGTAACAATGTCTGAACCCATTTGTAAGTGCCAGGAAGTAGATGAAAAGATACTCTATGCTTTTAAAGTATACAGCAACATATGTTACAGTAACAACACTATCAGTGGAAATCACTGTTGAAGTGACAGGCGGGCACAAGTGTTCTCACACATTACAGCTATTGAACTCAGACACAATGACAGATGGCTTCCACGTGCAAGTCACACACTTACAAATTTGTTTTGTAGATACCCACAGACACACCTACATCCTACATATCAAAAACACTTCTTTTTTAATGGTGTTTCCTGATTATTTTTGTTCTTTAAATAGTTTGATATGTGTGATATTTGTTGGTTTCTGGTTTTGTTCCTTGCTTCTTTAGGAAGGAAAATCAATCTTGGAACTAGCAACATGACTTACAATGTGACTGCTGCCTTCAAAATAAATTCCTTTAATTTTTTAAAAAAATATTTCAAATATTGAAAATGCCTACATAGGTATGATTAAAGTATTAATATAATTAACATTCAGTGATGGACGTTTTCTTAATAAGGCTTCCATATCCGTTGCAATATGTACACTAATTCCCCTCAATCTTTTTAAGACAAGTGCAAGTGTATGAAGAGGCTTTTGAGTGCTTGGATACCCCTGGGAGGTCCTCACTGTGGACTTTGGATGGTGGTGCTAAATGCTATGACAGAACCTTCTGGACATTCACTTACAGGATTTCTGCCCCATGTTATCTTTCATGTTTTACAGTTTTCACAGTTTATGCCACCTGATATTTACAAAAGCTGACCATATTGTAAAGTTCTTCCTAATAGCATCACAAAATTTCCTTCTGTACATGTGCTGATAATTCTATAAGGGAAAAACATGGCCAACAACGTTTTTCTCGACACTCAGAAGGGTCTCCTTCTGTGTGGATTGCATCAGAAGAATGAACTATGTCAAGGGACCCTGAACTCGTGCTATTTGTTACTTCTCCCCTTCTTGGCGTGTGTCTTCTGATGCGCATTGAGTTGTGACCTCTGAATAAAGTTGTCCCCACACTCCTGGCACTCATAGGGCTTCTCCCCCGTATGCTTTCTCTGATGTATGACAAAATGTGACTTCTGGGAAAAGGATTTCCTACATATGTCACACTCATAGGGCTTTTCTCCCGTGTGAGTCCTTTCATGTAATCTGAGGACCGAGTTCACAGAGAAAGACTTGCCACACTCTGTACATTCATAGGGCTTCTCCCCAGTATGTTTTCTCTCATGTTTGGTGAGGTCTGATTTATAGTAAAAGGTTTTCCCACACTTACTACATTTGAAGGGTTTCTCCCCAGTATGGGTTCTCTGGTGGACAGTGAGGGCTGACTTCTGGTAGAAGCAATTTCCACATTCCTTACATTTGTAGGGTTTCTCTCCCGTGTGGGTTCTCTGGTGGGTTTTAAGGTGCGAATTCCTAGAGAAGAGTTTCCCACATTCCTTACATTTATAGGGTTTCTCCCCTGTGTGTGTTCTCTGGTGGACCGTGAGGTGTGACTTTTGAGAAAAGAATTTCCCACATTCCTTACACTCAAAAGGTTTCTCCCCTGTGTGTGTCTTTTGATGCACCAGGAGGTATGCCTTCACATAGAAGAATTTCCCACACTCTTTACACTCAAAAGGTTTCTCCCCTGTGTGTGTTTTCTGATGTTCCGTGAGGTGTGGCTTCTGATAGAATGATTTATCACACTGGCTACATTCGTAGGGTTTTTCCCCTGCATGGATTCTCAGATGCCTAGTGAGGGATGACAGGTGGTAGAAAATTTTGTTACACTCTTTACATGGGTAGGTTTTTTCTCTGGTGTGAACTTTCTGATGTATTGTAAGCTCTTCGTTTGTATAGAAAGATTGCCCACATTTCTCACACCTGTGGGACTTCTTGGTATGTGTTTCCTGGTGCACGGTGAGGGAAGACTTCTGACAGAAGGATTTTCCACATTCACTACAGTCATAGCTTTCATACTGGGTGGGAGTTTTGCGACGTTTGCCGAGTTCTCCTTTCCTAGAGAGAAAGTTCCCAACTCATTAATAGGACTCTCAGGGGCTTCTCCACTGTGAACATTGATCTACAGGGTGATGTGACACGGTACAGAATGGGACTTCTCCTGACGTCTCAGGGTTTCTTAATGCCCATTCTGTACTTTCTGGAATAAAGTCTTCCTGACTGCATAGTTCAGAAAAAAGGAAATGATAACTACAAAGTTTGACTGCCTTGGTCCTAAATCATGCCCCCCAGGAAGGCATGCCTGTTTGGGTCACATTCTTTGGGATTCATTTCAGTGCCATATTTCATATTAATCAACAATTTATTTCCCACTTCCAGCATTTCAAACAAAACTATTCTTCCTCACAAAGCTTCTATCCTACACATTAATTCTTGAACTTGCCTTGCATTTCCAGCCTGACGTTCCCGGTGTTTGGTCTTGGGGTCGGAAACATTCTGTTGTTTGTCTACAAAGGAATCAAGATTTTAACAGACCATTATAGTCACAGGTTGATTCTTTGTCTTTAGGTAAGTCTGTCAAGATGAAAGCACTGTCAAATGAAATGTTCCTCTATACCATTTGTGACAGTTTTCATTGTTACCCTAGAGAGTGTCAAGGGGAATCATCTAGATCTGTGGCCATGTGTTGATTGTGTTAATTGATGTGGGAAGAAGCAGCCTAAAGGTGGGAGGAATGCTCCCTGGGTCAGGTCTTGAATTGTGTAAGACTAGAGAAATCCAGAAGAGCTACAGGCATGCACGCATTCGCTCTACCCTGACACCAGTAATTCCTAGCCATAGCTGCCCACTGTTATTTCTTATTCAACTTACTGTTCACTGTCCTTAATGATTCCCACATTCCTAATCTGTAACGTAGTTTGTTCTCTGATCCAAGTTCTTTCTTTTTTGTCTCAATTTTCACCTCCAGGATTTTAGAGCTACACTGACAGAGATGTCAGAGGTGTTTGGGTTTATAATCAGGTTCCTTCAGTGCCTGCTAGTGAGTTTCAGACTATTTTTTAGGATTTATGGGATAATGAATGGGCTGGTGAAACCAACAAAAACAGCTGACCTGAACAAGGGGGAGCTCTTGGACCCCAGATGGACAGCTGGTAGACCAGCATGAGACTGATCCAGAACCCCTGAGTGTGCGTGTCAGTGAAGAGGCCTGGACAATCTATGGGGCCCTGGGTAGTAGATCAGTATTTATCCCTGGCATACAAATGGACTTCGTGTGTCCACACCACAGTGAGGGATGCTCTCTCTGCCTGGACTCTTGGGGGAAGGCCTAGGCCCTGCCCTGAGTGAAATGACAGACTCTGGAGATCCCCTATGTGGAAGGGAGTAGGGATGGGGTGAGAGGCTGGGGGAGGCCTGGGGGAGTGCGGGAGGAGGGGAGGGAGAGGGAGTTGGGATTGACATGTGAAGCAAGCTTATTTTTAATTAAAAATGTAATAAATAACAATAAAAATGCAAAATAAAGATTTACTCATTTTGTGTGCATTGGTGTCTCTGTGTGTGTCAGATCCTCTGGAACTGGAGTTACAGACAGCTGTGAGCTGCCGTGTGGGTGCTGGGAGTTGAACTCAGGTTCTCTGGAAGAGCAGCCAGTGCTCTTAACTGATGAGCCATCTCTCCAGCCCCTAGACTTTTGTTTTTGCTATAAGAATGTCCTAATTTCATTTCTGCTTCAGTCATAAAATAACCAGAAGCACTTTAAGGGGGTCAGGGTTTATTCCACTTACAATTCAGGGTTAGAGTCCATCACTGCAGGACAGTCAGGGCAGAACCCTGAAGCAGCTAGTGACATCCACAGTCAAGAGTAAAGAGTAATTGATGAAGGAACCAGTGGATCATATACAAGTCTTTATGCCTACAAACACAGGTCACTGTTTAATAATGTTCCTAGTGGAATCCTAAAACTACAGATACTATACTGTACTACACATCCTATGGCTCCCCCCCCCCCGCCCACCTAATTTCCTATGATATACTTTCTCCCTTATTAGTAAAAAGAAGTACTTAAAGGCTTTAATTTGGCATAGCGAATTTCCAGGATTTCCACTCTTGTGCTTCGCAACTTTTAATAAGAAAATAAGAATCATTTGAGCACAAGCACTATGGCCCTTCCACAACTGATCTGAAAACCGAGATGGCTACCAAGTGACTAATGCAGGCAACACACAATGTGGCTATAGTGGAGAAAAAGACTATTCATGCTAATGACTAACAGCAGGACTACTCAAGAATTCACCATGCTGCTCAGAAGGACATGTGTTTTAAACGTTGTGAATTGTTCATCTCTGGAACTTTCTATTTAATGTCTCTAGACGGCAGTCGACCATGCATAACAGAAACCACAAATGAAACTGCAGGTGGACTAGGATTACTGTAGGTAGTAGACCACACACTTTTACTGTTCTTCTTCAGCTACCCAGGGCAATCTGGACATCAACAATAAAGTGAATTTCTCAGACTATCCATCTCCTCATATATTGAGAAATATCCCTGTTGTTTAGGCATTTATACTTTTCACATAGTTGGCTTAATTTTCACCCGAACAAGAGGACCTAGGAACACATACATTGGAAAGGAAGGAGAAAAGAAAAATCAGGGGACAAACTATCTATATAGGAGGGTAAATTCCTAGTTGTCACATCAAAGATTTCCAGTCCTGATCGTATCCTGACCACCAAATCCTGCGCTTCCAAGGCACTATTACCCATGATTCAGTAAAAGTCATGAGTCATGTTTTAGTATTTTAGCTCCTATAGCTCTCCTTCCAACTTAATACAAGATCCTTAAAAATTATTCCACAGGAAACAAAGGGTCTTTGTGTTTTTTAACTCTAAGAAAAAAGGAGTAAGAAACTATAATATGACACCAAATAGGACAAAAATATCAAAGAGTCAACTCTCAGTGTAAAAGTGCATGCTTGGGTTTTTGAAGGGGGCAACCCTGGGAGGACTTTTATAAAGCAGAGTAGACAGTATCACTTGTTTCTAAACATTTGTTCTTCCAACAAATGTCTAGCAAACAAGGAGTGTGTGTCAATCATTGCCAATCAGCATACACGTCAGAAGGTAGATGGAGATCACTGCTGGAGGGAGTGAGAGTACCTGGGTGTTATACCTCTGCAAATAATGTGCAGAGTTGCATGTTAAGAGCAAACCCAAGCAGAAACACCAGTTCTACTGAAAGAAATATGACGGACACGGAACATCATGATTTAGAATCAGGATTCAGAGCTTAAAGACAGACTAGGAAGTTAAAACTGGTGCTGAGAATAACACATTTTGTTGTTAATAGAGAAAAGGTGAGAGGTAGTCTGTGAAAATATCTTTAAGGTTATGGTTCCATGCTCCAACAGTAGTGGAAAATTGGACATTTGAAAACAAAAGATAAAACTCTGAGCTAAGATGGCATAGGAATTCTATTTTCCACCAAGAAAAGAGATGTAAACCTGTTTTAAGAATGTCTAACAAAAGAGGGATTTCCACTGGGCAGTGGTGGTGCACACCTTTGATCCCAGCACTTGGGAAGCAGAGGTGGGTAGCTCTCTGAGTCTAAGGCTAGCCTGGTCTACAGAATGAGTTCCAGGAGAGCCAGAGATACACAGAGAAACCCTGTCTTGAAAAAAAGAGAGAAAAAAAGTGTAGATTGGGGGGATTTCTATGGAGAGAAGGAAAATTGGTGTGATGTAGGATTCAAACATGTAAACAGTATCTTCAACCACTTCTATAAATCTAGAGGATTTAGGGAAATTCCTGAGAAACTATTTCAAAAGGCATTCTTGACAAGTATTTCGAAGGGTCACATGCAACATGATTTTTTCAAACGCACCATCACGTCTCTGATTTGGAAGTTCTCTTTCTGATACCCATGGCTCTTTTCCTTGCTTCAACTTGGAAATCACACTCCGCTTAACCACACGGTAACCTGTTAAAGACAGAGGGGATGACACAAATTTCTTTGGAAGTGAGGTACTATTTCAGGAAAACAGTGAGGATCCGTACTTCTTTAAATTGAGAGGTAGAAACACACAGTTTTTCAGACATTCCCAAACAGATTGGCTTGGAATCATGAAACAATGTATCACTTGACCTTACAGAGACCTTACATGTTCCAGTGAATGGGAGACGAAATGGAAACAACTGGAGTCATAGATTAAATTATCTCACCCACAGCAAGCAGATGACGGTAGTTCTCCAGCATCACATTCTTGTAAAGAGACTTCTGGGCAGGGGTCAGCAACTCCCATTCTGCCTTGGTGAATTCCACAGTAACATCCCTTAGTGTCACTGGTCCCTGAAACAACAGTTCCAGTCCAGTCTGGTGACTACGGGAAGGCACAAGGGTTGGGAGGCAGAGCGATGACAAAGTACTTGCTTAGCATTTGCAAGGCCCTGAGTTCAACCCCAGGACAAAGGAGAAAAAAAGAGAAGGCTAGTTCATTAAATTAGCTCTGAGTGGCCTCGCTATAGTCATGCTGGCTCCAATAAAGCAACCACACATTGTGTCAAGGACTTTCTCTTTGACAAGAGGCAAAGATTAGATTCTTAATGTCTATATTGCAGCAGATACTAATGGCAGAAGTGTATTCAGGACACAAGGTGTTCAGAGGGTGACAGCTATTTGCATTGTGTAACAGCTGTTAGATTTTATAAGGTGGTCAAGCCATCTAATATAAACTAGAAATGAAGAGTTCAGAGTTGGCAATGATACGGGAGCATGAGGAGCAACAGCTGTAGGAAATGTGAATGACACAGAATGAGAACAGAGTGTAGGGCTGAGTTAACTAACTTAGGAAGTCAGGTAAGAGAACACAAAGAATGTTAGTTGCTTTCCCTTTGTCCCTACAAAACATATTTTGCACATAAATGTAACAGACCGCATGCCATATGTATTTGCATCTGTTGCATGAACTTTTCTGGGGGAGACACTAACAAATGTCTCCTCACTACAGATAGGGCACCAATGACAGACCAAAGTACAATTCTAACGAAGTTCAATGTGAATCAAAGAGTCTACATCATTTTTCAAATTTAAGTTTATTTAAGAGAAAACATGTGAGTAGACATTCCTCAATTTTACACCATGTGGACCGCCTCAGACATGTTGATAATGCTCACCCACTTCGCAGATGCAAATACAGAACATTTGCCACTGATGAGATAGAAGTGTGCAGTGGAGTTATAGGACTGGATTAGCGATCTATAGAGAAAACTAAAACAGACAGGGCACATGACAGAGATATGAGCAATACACACAGTATCACAGACACAGAGAAACCAAGAAGTATAATACAGCTTTTGTGTTCATGTGTTTGTGTGTAGTGGTGCATGTGCACATATGTGTGCAAATGTGGAGGCCAGAGGCTGAAACCGTCTCTTCTTTATTATCCTCCTTGTGGTGGTTTGAAGGAGAATGTCCCCCATAGGCTCTGGCATTCCAATACTTGGTCACCAGTTGGTGGTACTGATTAGGGAGGACTAAGAGGTGTGGCCTTGCTGGAGGAGGTATGTCACTGGGGTTAGGCTTTGCAGGTTCGTGTGCACATGTGTCCATCTTGTTTTTGTTTTACTTTGAGTTTTTGAGACAGGGTTTCTCACTTGGGCCTGGTTTCACTGAATGCGGCTCCCAGTTGGTGGTGCTGTTTGGGGATGTTTAGGTGGTTTAGCTTCCCGGAGGAAGCTCTCCTTCTTGCTTGTGTTTAAGATGGGAACTCTCAGCATCCTGCTTCAACCACCATGCATGCTGCCTGCTTACATGCCTCCCCACCTCTGTAGCCAGAGGCCCAAATAAACCCTTTCTTCCATAGGTTGCTTTTGGTCATGGTGTTATATCACAGCAACAGAAAAGCTACTAATACACCCAGCTTTTTACATGGGTGCTAGAGATCAAATACAAATTCTCGTGCATGCCTGGCAAACCCTTTACCAAGTAAACTATCTTCCTGGCTTTTAGGAATTTATTTTATTCATGATCAAATCACAATAAAAACTGATTTTATTACAATGAGGTATGAGACCATTGCTCAAGTGTTGGTTCAAAAGCCTATTCTTCTGTTAGCAAAGTATGTTATATACTCCTAAACATCTCTGGGGAGGTGGTCCTGGGGTGTATAAGGCGGCAAACTGGGCGAGCAAGGAAGAGCAAGCCAGTAAGCTGTGGTCTCCCTGGCCTCTGCTTCGGTTTTGGCTTCTAGGTTCCTGCTTGAGTTCCTGGGCTAACTTCCCTCAGTGCTGCACTATAGCATGGAAGTGTAAGCCAAACAAACCCTTTCCTCTCCAAGTTTGTTTTGGTAGTGTTTTTATCATAACAGTAGAAAACAAGCTAAGACATTAACTTACAGTGTTTATACATTTGTATGAGAGCAAGGGTGCAGGTATAGACCAGGAAGTTAGGAAAGAGGCTAAGCAAAGGAGAGAACGTGTCTAGAAGAGGGGGGGCTAAGACACACACCTTGAGAGCAGAAGGGAAGCTATGGGGTGTGGTGGAGGGGTGCAAGGTAGGAGGCCATAGGGAACTGGGGAGAACAGGGAGTCATGGGATCAATCTAACAATTATTGCTTGAAAATGACAAGATGAAACCTAATGCTGTATATACTTTTCAAAATTTAAAAACAAGCACACAAGCGTCACTAGAGAAGATCAACATCAGATTTGAGCAGGCTGAATACAGAATCTGTCAGGTTGACAGGGTCCTAGCACAGCCGCACTGGCTCAGCACTCTAGTGCCTGTTACTACAAACTCACAAAGTGACACTATCATCTCAAGAGATCCCAGAACGGGGAGGCAGAGGCAGGCGGATCTCTATGAAGTCCAGGCCAGCCTGGTCTACAGAGTGAGTTCCAGGACAGCAAGGGCTACACAGAGAAACCCTGTCTTGAAAACAAAAACAATGATGAGCAAAGGGGTCAAGACCAGGCTGGAGAAACCCAGAGAAACAGCTGACATGAACAAGAGAGAGCTCATGGACCCCAGACTGACAGCTGGGAAACCAGCATGGGATTGCTACAGACCCTCTGAATGTGGATGTCAGTTTGGAGGTCTGGTTAATCTATGGGGCCTCTGGTGGTGGATCAGTATTTATCCCTAGTACACAAATGGACTTTGGGAGCCCACTCCACATAAAGGGATACTCTCTCAGCCTAGACACATGGGGGAGGGTCTAGGCCCTGCTCTAAATGATATGACAGACTTTGAAGATCGTCTATGGAAGGCCTCACCCTCCCTGGGGAGCAGAAAGGGGATGGGATGTGGTTGGTGGGGGACAGGGGAGGAGGAGAGGGAGAGGGAATGGGATTGACATGTAAAACAAACTTGTTTCTAATTTAAATAAAAATAAGAAAAAAGAAAACAAAAGCAGAACAAACAAGAAAATCTGTTCATAATGGAAAATGTAACCTGTACAAACTAGAAGAAGGTGCCAGGGTTTGGTTTATCAGTGTCCTTCAAAAGTCTGCACATTTAAAGGCTTGTTGTGAAGCTGACAGAATCCTTAGAGGGGCGAGACAGACGTAGTCAGATCACTGGGGTGCCACTGCAGAGCACTGTGGAACCCTGGTCCCTTCGTCATAGTTGTAAGAAGTCCCAGGCCCCCATGACTCCTACCATGCTGTAGTAGTTTGTCACGGGTATTCATGCAAGTGAGCCAACAGTGAAGAAAGAGCTCAAAGGCCTGTGCTCGGAAGACTACTAAGTCAATCTCAGACCAATCAGCATAGTTAATATAATTCCAATCCAATTTTGACAAAGTATTTTATACTTGTCAAAGCTAATTATAAAATGTATGTGGTTTTGTCAGCATGCAGGAAGCAGAGGCAGACCAATACCCATAAGTCTGAGGCAAACCTGGTCTATGTAATGTTGAAAGCCTTTCACAAAAAACATGAACTAATTGGCTAAAAATTGAATTTATATTTCCCTAATGAACAAACATGCTGAACATTTTTCAAGTATTTACTGGCCATTTGTATTTCTCCATTTGCAAGCAAGTTTTGTGTATTTATTGAATTATTCATTCTACTTGGGCTTAAGTTTTTGAGTCTTTATATATTCTGGATATTAATGCCCATTGGATGAATAGTTGAAGAGATTTTCTCCCATTTTGCAGGCTGTCACTTCACTCTGGCAACTTTTTCCTTTGCTGTACAGACATCTTTTAGCTTAGGGAGATGCATGTCTCCATCTTTGCAATTCCTTCCCGAGCTACTGGAGTCCTACCCAGGAAGTCATTATTTGTGACTGTATTTGGAAGTGTTTATTTCTTGTTTTCCTCTAGCCATTTCAAAGTTTCAGTCTTACATTAAGTGGGGGAAAGAAGAAGACATGATAATAGAAGAGAGACTATCACGGGCTAGGGAAGGGGCATATGCGGGAGGCACAGGCAGTTAGTGTGGTAAGAAATAACCTCAACCCATAATGTAAAACTTTATACAAAAATGTTCTCAAGATGGAGCTAAGCAAAAAAAAAAAAAAAAGTAAATCTAGGGACTGAAGAGATGGCTCAGCAGTTAAGGGCACGAGCTGCTCTTCCAGGGGTTCTGGGTTCAATTCCCAGCACCCATACAGCAGCTCACAGCCATCTGTAACTTTAGTCCCATGGGATCTGATGCCCTCTGCTAGTGTACGGACATATGTGTAGATAAAATGCTCATATACAATAAAATAAATAAATCTTTAAAAAATGTGCATCTATACTTGTTTCATTTCTTCAATGGAGTTCCGTGACTTAAACATAAATTTATTTAACTAAACTTGACAGAAATTTGTTCCGGCTAGGTGGGAGACACTTGTTGAGATGATGTGTGCTCCACTGGAGAGGTGGATGCACTTTCGTTTTTTTTTTTTTTTTTTTTTTTTTGGTTTTTCGAGACAGGGTTTCTCTGTGGCTTTGGAGGCTGTCCTGGAACTCGCTTGGTAGTCCAGGCTGGTCTCGAACTCACAGAGATCCGCCTGCCTCTGCCTCCCAAGTGCTGGGATTAAAGGCGTGCGCCACCAATGCCCGGCCCGCACTTTCGTCTTTTTTTTAGCCTAAGTTTTAATTTCTGAAGTTACCTTAATGCCTCCACCCCTAGTACATCAACAAGGAGTGGGATTATGATGGCTAAAACAATTTTGAAAAACAAAAAATTGATGCTATCTAGTTTCAAGTTTTAAGTTTATCACATCTATGACAATCTTTCCTTGATTTTCAGTTGTTTAATTTTTACTTAGTTTTGAAACATTGAAGGGGAACAAGGGACCTTGCATGGCTACATGAGCACTGGGTTACTGCCACAGTCCCTTTCTTGACTTTGTATCACAGTACAAAATTAAGGCATGGAAAATCTTATATACAAATGGCAAGCATACTGGGAAAGCCATCAGGGAATCAATCCCATTCCCAATAGCCTTACAAAAATATCTCAGAATAAATCTAAATAAGGTAGTGAAGACTTGTATAATAAAAACACTAGCACACTGAAGAAAGGACTTGAAGACACCAAGACATGAAAAGACATCCATACTCGGGATTGGCAGGAAACTGGCCACCCTGACAAAAGTAATTGACAGATTCAATGCAAACTCCATCAAAATTCCAACACCATTACTTACAAAAAATTAAAGAATAATCTCAACTTTCATTTGGAAACACAAAAGTCCCAGGATGCCAAAACAACTCTGAGAAATAAAAGAACTTTTTATAGATAACACCATTCCTGATTTTAAATTATACTACAGTGTCACAGTCATTAAAACTACATGCATTGGCATAAAAACAGACATATTGATCAGTGGAATAGAACTGAAGACCCAACTATTAGTCCATACACCAAGCACTACCTAATTTTTGACAAAGAAGCCAAAAATATACACTAGAGAAAAGACAGCATCTTCAACAAGTGTTGCTGGTCTAATGGATAGCTATACAGAGAAGAATAAAACTATATTCTTATTTCTCACTCTACACAAAACTCTACTCCAAATGGATGAACTACCCCGGGGTAAGACCCAAATCTTACTAAAGAGAAAGTATGGAATATGCTTCAACTTAAGGCACAGGAAAGTACTTTCTCCACAGGTCTCTGATAGCACAAGCATTAATACTAACAAATGACAAACAGGGCCATGAGAAACTAAAAAGCATCTTATAAGAAAGGACAGTAGCACCCAAGTAAAGAGGCAGCCTATGGGATGAGAATAAGTCCTTACCAGCTATCCACCTGACAGAGGATTAGTGCACACAATCAACAACAACAAAAACCCTAAATACCAAGAAAACAAACAACCAGATTTTTTTTTTTTTGGTTTTTCGAGACAGGGTTTCTCTGTATTGTTTTGGAGGCTGTCAGTCCAGCCCAGCCTGGAACTCACAGTTATCCGCCTGCCTCTGCCTCCCGAGTGCTGGGATTAAAGGCGTGCGCCACCACCGCCCAGCCAAACAACCAGATTTTAAAAATGGAGCACGGAACTAAGTAGAATTCTCAAAAGACAAAATACAAATGGCTGAGAAATACTTTTTAAAATGTTCATCATCCTTAGCCACCAGGAAAACACAAATTAGAATTACTTTGAGATTCATCTTGTCCCAATCAGAACGGTAAGATCAAAGAAACAAATGACGATGCTGCATGGGTACGTGCAAAGGGGACCACTCACTGACCGCTGGTGGGAGCAAAAAGTGACGCAACCACTTTGGAAACCAGTGTGGAGGTACATCACACAACCAGAAATGTGCCTACCATGTGCTCCAGCTGTGCCATTCTTGGGCATACAACCAAAGGAGTCCAGATCTAACTACAGAGATACTTGCTCACCCGTGCTCACTGCTGTTGTATTCACAACAGCCAGCAAATGAAAACAGCTTCGATGTCCATCATATGATGTGTGGAAAATGAAAATGTAATATATATACACAATAGAATATTATTGAGCTGTAAAAAAATTGAAGATAAATAAGTAGAGCTAGAAATCATTCTGAGTGAGGTAACCTACGCAAAAAAAAATACCACACATTTTCTCATGTGATGTGCAGGTCAGCTCTGACTTTTTAGATATGTGTTCAAATTCCTATAGAAAGCAGGAGCCTAGTAAGAGGGGAATAGAACACAAGTGGTATGAAAGAAGAAAGAGGAATAATGCAATAGGAAGAGTTAAGGTGGTGGGGAATAGGAGGGCAGGGTGGGGGGCATATGGAGAGGGATAACCTGCACTAAATGCCTTTGAATAGAAATTCGTAAAACTACTACAGAAGCTTCCTAGAAATATACATACAAATCATATATGAAAGGAGTTTGAGTACAGTCATTCTATAATAGGTCCAATACCTCTCCCAGATACATTGGGCTATCAAATAAATATCTTAGTGCCAGGCTTTTCGAGCTGTTGGTCAGTGGGGTCTCACAGACAACTCAAATATTACAGGCTATTGCCATGACTCTTAGTTACCCAAAGAACTTGATGGCAAGCCCCTGTTGCTGAAGGTATCGTATACTTGAGTCATAAGACACGGATAAACCAAGGTGGTACCAACCTGGAAGCTGCGTCCCTACTTGCTAGCTTTCATAGCGCTGGCAGGCTCTATGCACAATGAAAACTCACCCCACATTTTATTGAATCCCTGTTACAAATGTCCTAGCAAGATATGCCAACTGGTACAATAGCATCAAAAATGCTATGGGAGTAACCAACTAGCTTTAATGCCTGCTTCACAACATAGAACTCATATCATACCTGGTACCATTAACAGAACCAAAACCCAGTAGCTGGTTAGGTCATGGGCCCTAGGGAAGAACCTATTATCATCTTGCTAAATGGACATAGTAGTAAACGACCCACTAAGTTTTTATCACTATCCCCACAGATTAAGGAGTCTCTCAACCCACATCAAGAAGCTTCTTTTCATAATCGCTGGTGATTAACACAGACCTAAGTGCAATCAAGACTGCAGCGTGCTCAGCCCTAACTCAACAGCCTATCAGGCCCTCTTCTCCCAAATCTCAGGGACCAGTGGAGAGGTTGTAGGCAGTGGATAAAAACTACAGTGGTTATGAAAGCATACACAAAACCTGTGCAAACTCATGTTCAATTATAAAAGATATTTCATGAAAACCTGCCAAGATATTTGCATAAAAATTATACAAGTGCTTGTCTTAAGGCACCAATCGCCACAGTTCAGGATTAGCAGAAGGGTCTTCTGTGAACGTCCCATGCTATCACATAAAATGTTACAAAGATGTGCACTTAACGGTCAAGGGTTAACGAAATCAATACTTTTACTGTAACATTGAAACATTGAAATTTAATGTAAATCCTTCACCTTGTCTTAATTTTTTTATTGTTTAAATTTTTTTTCATTTTACATACCAACCCCAGGTCTCCCTTCCTCTCTTTCTCCCTCCCATCTGCCTTCCCCACTTCCCATCCCCCATCCACTCCTCACAGTGGGTAAGGCCTTCCCTGGAGAGTTCATAAAGTCTGGCATACCAAGATGAGACAGGGCCAACCCCTCACCTCCATCAAGGCTGATCAAGGTATCTCACCATAGGGAATGGGCTCCAAAAGGCCAGTTCATGTGCCTGGGATAGATCCTGGTGTCACTGCCAGGGGCACCCCCAACAGATCAAGTCATGTAACTGTCACCCACATTCAGAGGGTCTAATTCAGTTCCATGCAGGTTGCCCAGCTGTAAGTCCATAGCCTGTGAGCTCCCACTAGCTCAGGTAAGTTGCCTCTGTGGTTTTACCCATTATGGTCTTGACCACCCTTGTTCAGATGATCCCTCCTCCCTCTCTTCAACTGAACTCCAGGAGCTCAACCCAGTGGCTGTGGGTCACTGCATCTGCTTCCATCAGTTACTGGATGTAGGTTCTATGGTGACAATTAGGGTGGTCACCAATCTGATTAGAGGGATGGAAGGGGAGAACAAGGAGGGAGATATCTTGATAGAGGGAGCCATTGGTGTTGGGGAGATTCTCAGGAATTCATAAGGATGACCCCAGCTGAGACTCCTAGCAATAATTGAGAGGGCATCACCTGTCTTTAAAGCAATGGTTCTCAACATGTGGGTCGTGACCATTTTGGGGGACAAACAGTCCTTTCACAGGGGTCGCCTAAGACCATTGGAAAATATAGATGTTTACATTATGATTCTTAATGATAGCAAAATTATGGTTATGAAGTAGCAATAAAATAATTTTATGGTTGGGGGTCACCACAACATGAACTGTATTAAAGGTCTCAACATTAGGAAGGTTGAGAACCTTTAAAGAATTGTTCTTGGCCGGGCGTTGGTGGCGCACACCTTTAATCCCAGCTCTCGGGAGGCAGAGGCAGGCGGATCTCTGTGAGTTTGAGGCCAGGCTGGACCGACAACCTCCAAAACAATACAGAGAAACCCTGTCTCGTAAAACCAAAAAAAAAAGAAAAGAAAAGAAAAGAATTGTTCTTGGTTCAGAGCAGAATGCTGACTTACTGTGACACAAATATTTTATGAACAGTGTATCTGAGATGAAATTTCAGCAAGGAAATAGGAAAGAACTCCCTCCACAATATATTTAATATGTAAACACTGTAAAATAGTATGTGCCAAAATGTACAACAATACATTTCATATGTCAACATAACTCACAACTTCTGCTACTCAACAATACATTTCATATGTCAACATAACTCACAACTTCTGCTACTCAACAATACATTTCATATGTCAACATAACTCACAACTTCTGCTACTCAACAATACATTTCATATGTCAACATAACTCACAACTTCTGCTACTCAACAATACATTTCATGTCAACGTAACTCACAACTTCTACTACTCAACAATACATTTCATATGTCAACGTAACTCACAACTTCTGCTATCAGCTTGTGCAGTCTTTCCTTAGCCATTCCCTGCCATCACCCTCCTTGTTTTCAGTCATGCAGGACAGTCATCCACCTATCATTGCTTTTACACCATTAGGACAAATGCGATTTGCTCATTACCCAAACCCTCGAAAGGGTTCGAGGACACTTGGGGCTCTACAGACCCTACTTTGAGAGCTACTGGTTTATTTAACCCTGAAGGTGATTTTAAGCCAGTCATACTTTCCTAGTTTAATATAGAGATTCTTTTTTTATCTTTTTAGATTTATCTATTTTATGTTTATGAGTTTTTGCCTGCATGTATGTGTGTATGTGCACCACGTAAATGGCTGGTACCTGTGGAAGTCAGAAGAGGGCATCGAATCCTTTGGAACTGGAGTTACAGATGACTTTGAGACACCACGTAGCTGCTGGGAATCAAACATGGGTCCTCTATAAGAGCAACAACTGCTGTTAACCACTGAGTCAATTCTCCAACCCCATAGATTCTCTTTCGAAAACCCTCACTGAACATGTGTGTGCACACACAAAGTTAAACAAATTAAGTTACTCACCTTGAACTTGTTCATTTTCTGTTGTGTTTTTAGAAAGGGCTTCTCCACCCTTTAAAGTTGTGAGAGTAAAGTCATAAGAAACGGTATGCCACAGCTCCGGGTCTCCTGTGAGAAATTTGTATACAACATTTTAGCACTATCTATGGAGAAGCTGTCCTTTTGATACAATCAGAAAGTCTACAGTGAAGTAATACTCACTTACCTATTGATAGTTCTAACATAATGATGATGAGCCTGAAACATTTTTTCTTTAATTAAATTTAAACATTTCAACTGTCTGTTTGAAAGTCCGTATTTGCTTACTGACTAACACAAAAGAACTGAACACTATGACACTGAATAATAGATTAGTTTCAAAGGTGGTATAACATATGCAAACTGAGAACTTGGTGTTTACATTGGTGATAACATTTTTTCTTTAGTACTACAACTCCCCAAAAGTTAGAAAGTCATTTCAAAGCTTTCAAGCATGAGACACATCTTCCTAAATTGCACTGTCTTAATACAAAAAGAAAACAAAACACTTCTTCAAGAACCTTACAAATGATACATTTTCATTTACATGTGATACATTTTGTCTTTGGTTCTGTTGGTGACACTTAGTTTCAATGCTGTTATCTTTAAAAGGAAAGGAATCAGACAATTGTGATTAACCCTCATGCAGCCTTTAGTCAAGTCTTGACACAGGAACACAACAAATCTAGATCCTTAAGACTATCCTCTCAAGACAGGCTAAATCTGGGGTAAATTTTAATTAAGTCTTAATGAACTTTGACATGACACCCAAATCTAGTTTTGAAATAAATCCATCCCAAAATATCAGTTTGAAGCCAGATGTGCTGATGCACACTTTTACTCCCCGCACTGGAAAACCTGGGGCAGGAGGACAGCAAGATCCAGTCAAGCTTATGCTACACAGTGAGAGCTACACCAGCTTGTCATACACAGTGAGACCTTGTTTTTTAAAAAAGTCGTTAATTAGAGAACAGTTTTAGTTCTATATGCCCTAAGCAGGCATATGGTGTATACAGTTAAAAGAACCAAATGCTCAAATCCAGCCTGCAGGGTGCTTTCAACATGCCTAATATATAAGCAACAAGGCCAGGTACAAATGAGCTAATCATCAGCATTAGGAAATCGCCTTCATAATAGAGATCATAAATGAATTATAATTTTCATCTTTTAAAGAAGGAACTCTGTCTCTGCTAGACTGGATGGCAAACACCTGTAAACCCAGCGTTCCCGAGGAAGAGGCACGAGGGTCCACAGTTCCAAACTAGTCTGGAGCTACAAGACCAGATCGCGCACCCCTCCCCCACCCAATCTGTCTCATTTCCATTCCCTCTGAGGCTGAATACGATATTCACCTTCTCAATAAAATTTAATATCGAAAGGTATTTTAAGAAACAATACTGTTACCCAAATAACTGCTCAACAGTCTGACAAAGGATGGTTATAGGGATGTAGGGAGAGCCTTAATTTTTCGTTCACATCAAGGGATCCAGAGAAGGCTCAAGAATTTTTAGAAATAAAAAACTCCAGGTATGATCAAGTGTGCTTCATCGCTGTGTTTTCGGCCGCTGGCCGCTGCGCAGAAACAAACGCAGACAGAACCGCCAGGGACTGGCGGTAACCACAGAGTAAAACAAAAGAGGATTAAGGCCACCCGCAGGTACTGGGTAAATCAAACAGCCTCCAGTGAAGGCGCCTGGAGCGCGGAGATGAAAGGACCCAACACCGGTAAACGGGAAGCTTTCCGCCCTGCAGGTTCCTCGGCACCCTGCACGACCGCCCAGCTCCGTGCGCTCAGGGCGAGTCTCACCTCGGTGACATCGGTGTCAGAGATTCCACGGCCTCCGCTGCAGACGCGCGGGGGGTGGCTGAGCAGCGGGCGGACGCCAACGTGGCGGGCGGACGAGGAAGCGGTGAATGGGCGCCACGTCACCCGGGCGGAGGCTCAGACCGACCTTCCCGCCACTGCCCTCCCCTGACCAGCTCGCCCCGCGCCCCTCCCGCCGCCGCCCCCCCCCCCCCCCGAGGGGTGTCCTCAGCTCGCCCGCTCGCCCCCTGCGCCTGTCGCACTCCGAGGACCCCAGGCTCCGAGGATGCCGCGGTGCTTAGCCACCCCCAAGCCCCCCAGTTCTCCACCCCTCTAGTCCCCCATTCCCCCCAGTCTACCCTAAGCAAAGGATAAAACTTCCGCGGGTGACAGAAGAGGGCTCCGCCCATGCGCCGAACGACCCTCTGTGGGGAACTACGCTTTCCAGAAGCCTCCGCGACGACTCCATTTTGGGTCACGTTATGAAGTTTGGCGCTGAGTGCATCACTGCTGTGTGCTGTGCCACACCCCCGCAGGCCTGGTCTTTATGCGGATGATTGAGCGAGCAGTGGGCACCCTGGGCGGGAAGCCAGAGGCTGGCTGAGGTCGTGCAGTGTGTATTGGGAGTACTCGGAATCAAGTGCGATCTTACACCCAAAGATTTCAGTTTTGTCCTAGGATTACTAGCTTTCGAAGCTATGTAAATGGTAACACGAAACGAGAGAAACTAAAAACAAAACAAACAAACAAAAAGTAGTATATATAAACCAAAGGAGCAGACAGCAAATAAAGGGTCATACATGTTTTAAGGCTTTAGCCAACCAATACAGATGCTATTAGTGCTGTCTTCTAAGAATGATATACTGAATATGTAAAACAACTTGTGTATGTCCCTGTCGACAACTTCAGTTTGCAATGTACTAACTTTAAAAAATTAAATGTTTCATCAGAAAATTACAATTAATACACATGGAATACATGCATGATATGTAGTATGGTGCCAGAGCTTTTAGGATCAAAGGCTGAGCCCTGGCAACCAAAAGAAGCCAGGCTCTCCCATTAGAGACAGTGCTATCGCCAGGTCGCAGTGGGCCTTTAATTCTAGCACAGAAAGGCAGATCTCTGAGTTTGAAGCCAGCTCTTGTTCTTGCTAAGGACCCAAGTTCAATTCCAAGCATCCACATGGCAGTTAACAAGTAAGTCCAACTCCAGGGAATCTGCTGCCCTTTTCTGGCCCCTGAGAGCACTTCATGCACTCATATACATAAAATAAAAATAAATATTATTTTTTAAAAAACTAATCCATAATGGCTGTGGTACCTTGATGGCTAATCTAACCTTAAGTAGTTAGTTTTAGGAAAGACAACTTGTGGAGTAAAACTCACTGCTTAAGGGAGTATTAATTAGCCTGGTGGTGGTGGTGGCAGACCAGCACTTTAATCCCAGCACTTGGGAGGCAGAGGCAGGCAGATCTCTGTGAGTTCAAAGCCAGCATGGTCTACAGAGTGACTTCTAGGATGGCAAGGGCTATACAAAGAAACCCTGTCTTGAAAAACAGAGAGGGGGAAGAGAGGGAGCACACACACACACACACACACACACACACACACACACACACACACACAGAGAGAGAGAGGGAGGGAGGGAGGGAGAGAGAGGTGTTTGTCCTCTCAGATACAGACCCAGCACAAACAGCCCATGAGATAAGACTAAATAATCCCCCAGCAGCTGTGATAAACTTCCCCCCCGCCTCAGCCATTCAAGACGATGCATCCCCAGAGAGCTTTCTTGATGTGGCTGTACATACTGAACTTAATAAATGCTTTACTTCTGCCTTTCTTTTTGCTTCTGTAAATCCACGACAGCATCTCCATCCCTGACCTGATCAATGCATGGCACACCCATTTGTACTCTAGTTACACATATACACATGTACTCTAGTTACACATATACACCTTATAGGTACACGGTACCTTTCCGGATGTCAGGTGTTGGGAAAATAACTAAAAATAAAGCTCCCTGCCTGCCAACCACAGATGGCCAAAGGAATAACAGCTTTATTTCTGGAAAAAGAAAAAGTGTCATCCAGATGAGTTACAGGTCACCCACTGATGAGTTTGCAAAGGCACAGCTTCACATCGACATGCACCACCCATCCATCACATGTTCTCAAGACGAAAGAGAGAAAGTACAGAAGGGTAGCTGAACCTATTTGCTATACCTAGTTTGTCTTAAATCTTCCTCAGGGATCTCTGTTAATTTACAGCCTTGCCCAACCAAAAAGCGATGCTTCTTACATTTCATGTGACTGGTGCCAACAGCAACGGGGCAGGCTCCTCAGACACAGCTTTCTCTGATTTGTTGGTGTCAGCTTTGGATTCAGATTGGACTTATTTCAAATGCAGATTCTTAGGCACTACCCCAACTGGAAGAGAGAAGGTAGGAGACTCACCAGTCTGTTTTACAAAGAGTCTGTGTAATGCTGGTAGCCGCTAAGTTTAAGAATTGCTTACTTTTTTTCCCCCTCTCAATCTTCTTAAAGCTTCTGGTTTACACTTGATGAATCATCTCTACCAAGTTACATCTCAAACCTTTTATCTTTATCCCTTCATTTCTAGTTCAGAGTATTATGACGTTTTCCTAAAATGCCATGCCGCTGTTCTAGCATCCGCGGCTAGCCTGGAGAAGCAGGACCTTTCTGCCCAGTGAGTTGGTGTCCACTGCTCATTGATCTCTCCCATCATCAGTACTGTTAGTGTAACAGGTTCCTACACCAGTATTTTCTGCAAGTGGTGGCAGTTTTTATTTAAGTAGTTCACTGCCTTTCTCGAGAGAATTAGTTCTATAAATAGAAACTTGATCACATAGCATACACTCATATCTTTGTCTCTCTTTCTATATATATATATACATATGCATATGCATATGTATATATGTATATATATATATAAACAAACCTAAATTAAGGCATGCACCATAGAAGATTTCCAAAACCTAATTAATTAGTTATCTTTTCCTATATCTTATATAGGTGTTACAATCAGGGCAGTTAAAAAAATCTTTCCATTTTATTCATGTCCCAATGTCTCCAAATGGAAAAACTAGGTCCTACTTACAGTAAATAAAAGTGTAAGCTGCATTTCTTCTCCCCTTATTGGCATCTCCGAAAGATCTGTGCTTCTGCTCTGCCAAACCAGAAAAGCCTGTGCTGCTCCAAATCCCCCCCCCACTACTTCCCATGTCTCTCTACCTCTCTAGGGTGCCCTCTGATGCTCTAGGTTTACTTTCTATCACCTAGTTGCTCACTCAGTCTCCTCACCCAATGTTACTTTCATTTAATCAACACAAATGCAAACTCAGGGTTCATGGTGTGATCGAATATTCCCCAACAGAATGCATTGGGAGACTTGCTCATTTTTCCATGCATTTTTAACTTAGCACAATGGGAACATGCTTCATTATTATTGTCCTTTCCCTACAAAGTACAAACTGATGCAAATATTCTAAAACCATCTTGATGAGATGTAAGCAATAATCACAGTAAAGACTCATATCTTTTTTTTATAACACCTAATTGTAACTATTTCAGATGGAAGTGAAATTCCAGGGACTGGTATCATTTAAAGATGTTAACTGTGGGCTTCAGTCAGGAGGAGTGGCGGTCCCTGAACAGGGATGTAACCACTGTAGCTACATTGTCACTGTAGCTATTTCCTGTGTAATGCACAACATTTGTGTATTCCTTCAATTGTGAAGCATCTGGGCACTTTGTGAAGTTTAATGATATTGATATTTCAATTAAGACAATCTTGACCAATGTTGAGTATCAGAAGATTGTGGAGTATGTGAGTGTGTGTGCATTTGCGTGTGAGAATCACATGACATGTGTGTGTGGAAGTCAGAGGACAAGCTTGTGTGTCAGCCCTGGCCTTGCACCTTATTTGAGATGCACCAGGCTAGCTGGCCTGCAATTGTCCAAGGACTCTCCGTCTCTGTTTCTCATTTCTCCATAGTAGTTCTGGTCTGGGATTACAGTTGCTCACACCACACACCTGAGGGTTGTGAGGATTCACACGTGGGCTCTAAGGCTTGTGCAGCGAATGTTTTTCCCACTGATTCATTTCCCCAGCCCGGTTGATATTTCTGTTCATTTCTCTATTGAGATATTTTAGGGGCCTCATGTTTCTACCTGAAGATATTTCTTTTCATTTCTCTATTGAAATGTTCCAAGGGTCTCATGTTTTTACCTGTATTAGAAGACATGATGTCTGGCCTTTTTTTTTTTTTTAATCTTCTAGCATTTTCTTCAGTTTCTTTCCTCAGTACCTTAAAGTCTTTATTAGTGGTTAGGTTTTTTTGTTTGTTTGTTTTGTTTTTGTTTTTCCAGACAGGGTTTCTCTGTGGCTTTGGAGGCTGTCCTGGAACTAGCTCTTTAGACCAGGTTGGTCTCGAACTCACAGAGATCCGCCTGCCTCTGCCTCCTGAGTACTGGGCTAGTGGCTAGGTTTAATTCAAGTTTTTTTGTTTGTTTTTTAAGGCAGTTATGAATTTTTCCTGATTTCCTTTCCAGCATGTTTTTATGTTCAGGAAGGTGTGGTGGTTTGATTATGAATGGCCCCCATAGATTCATGTGTTTGAATGCTTGGCTTACAGGAAGTGGCACTATTAGGAGATGTAGCTTGTTGGAGAAAGTGTGTTATTCTGGGGTGGGTTTTGAGGTTTCATATGCTCAAGCTATGCCCCGTGTGGTACACAGTCTCCTTTTGCTGCCTGCAGGTCAAGATGTAGAATTCTCAGCTCCTTCTCCAGCACCAAGTCTGCCTGCATGCTGCCATGCTTCTCACCATGATGATAATGGAATAAACTTCTACAACTGCAAGCCAGCCCCAATTAAATGTTTTCCTTTATAAGAGTTCCCATGGGCCGGGCGTTGGTGGCACACGCCTTTAATCCCAGCACTCGGGAGGCAGAGGCAGGTGATCTCTGCGTTCGAGGCCAGCCTGGTCTACAGAGCGAGTGCCAGGACAGCCTCCAAAACAATACAGAGAAACCCTGTCTCGAAAAATCAAAAAAAAAAAAAAAAAAAAAAAAAGAGTTCCCATGGTCATGGTGTCTCTTCACAGCACAGAAACACTAAGACAGAGGGTTATTTGAGTTCAGTGTTAGTTTTGTGTCCTGCCACTTTCTGAAAGTACTTATCAGATGTAATGAGGTTTCTTGTGGAGTCCTTGGGTCTGCATTATAACACCCGCTGATAAAAGCATTTTAACTTTTTCTATCCTCAATGTGACTGGAGAATGAATCCCTCCTATCCTCAATGTGGCAGGTGAATGAATGTCTGATACTGAGACCTTGCTCCCTCCCTGATGCTGGGATTAAAGGTGTGTGGTCCCAGGTACTGAGATCATCTTTGTGAGAACTGTTTCTCTTTAGGACTGGATCCATCTCGCGTAGATCTAGGTGGCCTTGGACTCACAGAGATCTGTCTACCTCTTAAATCCTGAGTCCTAAGATTAAAGGTGTGTACCACCACCTCCTCCTAGCTTCTGGCTGCTGGGATTAAAGGTGTGTATCAGCACTACCTGATCTCTATGGCTTGAGACTGACTTTGCTTTTCTGAATCCTCAGGCAAGCTTTAATAAATCACAAATAAAACATCACCACACAAATGCCCTTCTTTCGATGGAGAAGATGGAAGTGGAAAATGAAGATCGAACAACTGGGAGCTCAGCAAAGAACGTGGTGCCTCTGGACCAAGACAGCACATAGCATTTTCCAACTTGGAGAGAAACCTTTGTGGGGAGGGTAATAATTCCCAGAAAGAATTCATCATGCTGGGGGGTTGGTGGCGCATGCCTTTGATCCCAGCACTCGGGAGGCAGAGGCAGGCAGATCTCTGTGAGTTTGAGGCCCGCCTGGTTTACAGATCGAGTTCCAGGACAGCCTCCAAAACAACACGGAGAAACCCTGTCTCAAAACAAAACAAAACAACAAACAAACAACAAAAGAATTCATCACTTGTAGACTCTATTATCTCTTTGTTATGAGCAGTCTCCAGCAAACTTCACAGATGTGGGTTGACAGTTTCTTCTATGTTTAAACTTTTATTCTTTTAGTAGCAATTATGATACTGTAGTATTCTGTCTCCCAGTTATGCTAAAATCATCAGTTACTAAAGGTAATGTCATTTGCTCTTCCTTCTCATGTTTATCTTTATAAATTTTGAAGGGCACAGAGAGAGATTTAGATTTCTTCTACATTGGAAATCAAAGTATATCTTTTATTGTTTCATTTGTTTTTCCTAAACAGGGTTTCTCTGTATAGCCCTGGCTGTCCTAGAGCTCACTCTGTAGACCAGGCTGGCCTCGAGCTCACAGAAATCTGCCTGCCTCTGGCTCCCTAGTGCTGGGATTAAAGGAGTGCACCACCACCACTGGGCCTTGAAAGTGTATCTTACCATAATCATACTCTTCTTCCCTTCCTCTACACCACACATTCTCTGTAATTTTTATTTTTCATCACAAACCCACAAAATAGAAAAATTATGTACATGCAATCAATCATTCTTTTTTTTTTTTTTTTGGTTTTTCGAGACAGGGTTTCTCTGTATTGTTTTGGAGGCTGTCCTGGAACTCACTCGGTAGACCAGGCTGGCCTCGAACTCACAGAGATCCGCCTGCCTCTGCCTCCCGAGTGCTGGGATTAAAGGCGTACGCCACCAACGCCCGGCGCAATCAATCATTCTTATTCATGAAAGTTGGACAGAAGAAAACCACAGTGAACTATGCCAAGATTTTTGTAGTGTGATATTAATTCATAAGAGATGTGCTAGTGCTTACATGGGAAAATTAATTTGTTTTATTTCTAGAGCTTTGGAAAGCTGATCACTTGAATGACAAGAGCCAAGAAAACCAACTTAAGTATCCTTGGGATACTTGGGATACAATAACAAAATGGTAATTGAAGAACAAGGTAATGTTAATAGGAAAACCACTTAACTTGGACACTATTTTTCTTCCACAAAAACACTCTGTAAATGTGACTCAGATGGAATTAATTCTAACAGCATTTCAGAATTTGTTATTAGAAAAAATTTCTCAAGAAAAAAATCCTAATGAACCTGGCAGTGGTGGTGCATGCCTTTAATCCCACCACTCAAGAGGCAGAGGTAAGTGGATCTCTGAGTTCAAGGTTAACTGGTCTATAGAGTGAGTTTCAGGACAGCCAGAGCTACATAGAGACACCCTCTGTCAGATAAAAAGAACAGCAAAACAAAAAAAATCCTAATGAATTTAATGCCTGTGGAAAATTATTACTCAACATTAAATGTGAGAAAATTCTTACTAGAGAGAATAGTTTTAAAAAATAAGGCTACAACCAATGGTCATGAAACTCCTATGTAACATGGAAAGGTCCAAGCTACAGATCATATTTTTAATATAATGTATATCTGGATGCCATCCTGGAAAAAAAAAGATGAGTAATCCACAAAGCAGTGAGAGCACAGGGCATACCGGCTGTGAACGTAATAAATATGGGAGACTTCTCTCTGAGAACCCGCCTGTGAACGCAATAAATATGGGAGGCTGCTCTCTGAGAACCCGCCACTTTTGTTCCCTCAGACATCTTTCTCTGAAGACAGTCATTGTGAATTTGATAATCTGATCGTGATAGCGATTGTGTCCACTGCTCCCAACATGATGATATTCATATGAAACACTGTGACCATAATGAAATTGAAAAAAAACTTAGGAGCAAATCATGTCTCTCCCAATGAATGTGGCAAAGCTTCGTGGCAGAAACCATATCTCACACGACATCAGAGAGTACATACAGGAAAGAAAAGTTTCTGGGAGAAGTCAAACCTCATGAAACATCAGATTGCATACAGGAGAAAACCCTGTGAATGCAGCCAATGTGGGAAAGCCTTCAGCTGAAAGTCAGCCTTCATACAACACCAGAGAACACATACAAGATAGAAACCTTACCAGTGTGCTACATGTGAGAAAAACTTTTACCAGAGTCAGATACCACAAACATCAGGGAACACATGGAGGACTGAACCCCAATGAATGTTATGAATGTGGAAAATTGTTTTGTATGAATTTACACCTTAGAGCACATCAAAGGACACACATAGGGGTGGGAGATGCTTTGTATGTCTAGACTGTGGGAAATCCTTTTGTCAAAATTCACATCTTACACAGCACCAAAGAATTTATATAGGAAACAAACTCTCTGTTTGTAACGTACGTGGGAAAAGTTTCTACCATGAATCAGTACTCACAAGGTATCAGGTAATTCACACAGGATTGAAACCTTACAAATGTTATGACTGGGAAGACATTCTGCTAAAGTCAGACCCCACAGTACATGGGAGAACTCACATGGGTTGAGACGCTTTGTGTGTCCAGAATGTGGGAAATTCTTCAGCCGTAAGTCAATCCTCTCTCAACATTTAAGAACACACACAGGGGAGAAGCCATATGAGTCTCGTGAATGTGGAAAACTATTTTACAATAAACCATACCCGGCTAAACACAATAAAACACACACAGGGGAGAAGCCACATGGAGGCAGTGACTTTGGGACAACCTTCTGCCAGAAGTCACAGCTCACACACCTTCAGAGAATTCACACAGGGGAGAAGCCCTATGAATGTTTTCAATGCAGAAGAACAGTTTGCCTTAGTCGGCTCTAACTGTACAATGGAGAATCTACCCAGAAGAAAAGATATAACGAATGTGGAAAATACTTCTATGTGAAGTCAGGACCTAGTTTACAGCAGAGAATGTATAAAAACTGTAGTCACAAATCATCTCTCACAATACATCACAGGACTCACACAGGGAGGGGAGAAATCTTGTCAGTGTAATGTTTGTGGAAAAATCTTTTACTGTAAACCAGACCTTGTTAAACATCAGCAATCACACAAGGAGAAAAGCCATATGAATATAAAATATGCGGGAAAAATTTCTCTCCCAAACCAACCTCATGCCAGGAGGTGGTGGTGCACAGCTTTAATCCCAGCACTCAGAAGCAGGCAGGTGGATATCTGTGAGTTTGAGGTCAGCCTGATCTACAAAGTGAGTTCCAGGACAGTCAGGGCTGTTACACAGAGAAACCCATCTCAAAATAAAAAAAAAAATCAAACCTCACTGCACACCATAAGTCATATGTAAGAAGAAAGTCATATGAATAAAATAATATGAATGTTTATGACATGTCAGTCTTAACTACACTTCAGAGTTCACACACTGGAAAAAAATGCCACATTTCTACATCCTTAACCCTGGAAATAATCTGAGTTTTAGAAACATAGATGACTGAATAATGTAATAGCCTTAAGCATCTATGGTAGTCAGGTATGGTGGTGCACACCTTTAATCTCAGTATCCAGGAGGCAGAGGCAGGTGGATCTCTGTGAGTTCAAGTCCAGCCGAATGAGTTACAGGACAGCCTCCAAAACAATACAGAGAAACCCTGTCTAAAAAAACAAAAAACAAAAAAAAAAACCCCAAAACAAAGAACATCTAGGGGAATAATGGAATAGGAAGTGTTAAATTAGGGTGGGGCTAGGAGAATGGGTAGAGGATGGAATATGGGGAGGGATAACTAACACTAAGGTCTTTTGAAAAAGCCACATGGAAGCCCACTACTGTTGGAGCTACCTAAACTCATGCTAGCAAATACAATCTCCAGCACCAGCAAGGGTTGCCTCTTTTTGAGCTGCTGGCCAATGGGCCATATAGAGCCACTAGGCACACATCACAGGCCTCTGCCGATATTCTTGGCTGTCCTCCAGAACGTGACAGTAAGACCCTGCTGCTGAAGACAGCACATATTTGAAGCACTGGACGTGAGGAGATCAAGTTGGTGCTCATCTGCAAGGCTCATCCTTGATGACTAGAAGCTGCTACACACTCTACTGAAGGAGAAAAGTACCTACAATGACTGGGCTGGCAAGACAAGCTCACTGGTGCAATGCCGGCACACACGTTATGTGAGTAACCAACCACTTCCTGATCGGATCCTTCATGGGAGAGAACCCATACCTGGCACTGTTGGAGGGGCCCAAAACCTGCAACGAGGTAGGTCATAGGGCCTAGGGGTGAACCCAATCTCTCAGCCCTCACCAGAGAAGCTTCTCTTTGCAATAGATAGCCATTACCACAGAAATCCTCAGCTGGTCAATGTGTTAATAATATTGGATGTGGTGTGCTAAGTCCTAAGTATGGCTGTGATCTTCGTGGAAGAGGGGGCAGAAAGACCGACTTTAAGAGCTAGAGCTGGTGGACAACACCAAAAAAGTGTTTCCCCAACACAATAGGGCAGTTGAACAGGTGAATTCACAGCAATCATGCTAGCATGTTACAAGACCTTTGCAAGCTCAAGCCAGACAATAATCACAGCATAGAGAGAAGTTGGGCACAAAATCCCATTCTAAATTTTCTGGCTATAAAAAAGACATATTGAGATAACTGTTAAAATTGAAATAAAGCTTGCAGACTAAATACTGAACTTCCTGACTCTGATTATTCCACTGTAGGTATGTATGATTGACTCACTCCTGTTTTTAAAAGACATGTATTTGGGAATAAATGTGTCACGTCTGCAACTCACAAGAAAAAAAAATGCTCTTTTCTGTCCCCTTATTTGCATCTATTTTGAAAGAGGAAGAGAAAAGGAAGGATAAAAACAAGTGTTTACATTTGGGAAACAAATGGTAATAACCAAGGTTTCTTGGTACTATTCTTAAAACAATTTTTGATAGTGCATCAATTACTGAAATAGGACATTTATGAGCTCCAGAACACATGTACAATGGAATAATACTAAATGGACTCGATAGGGTATGCGTGGTGCATTTATACATGTGTATATGTATATAAAAATAACAAAGGGGCCATGAATTTGAGAGGGAGTTGGGAGGGACATAGGAGGAGTTGGAGGGAGAAAGGGAAGGGTGGAAATGATGTAAATATAGCACTCAAGTATGGAATTCTCAAAAATTTAATTTATTAAAATATAAAAATAATTTAAAATGTTATCAACATGTTGTAACTCATTAAGTAAAATGAAGAACCATTAATTCACATGAATACTAGTAAATGAATACATTGTAAGTTTGATGAGAAACAATTATTTACAGTCACAAATTACCTCCCCACAAAATAATTGTTACAAAACCAAAAGTAAATATATAGAGGAAAAACACATCACATAATTGTTCTTGCGATCAATATCAACATTATAATAGGGGAAATCTAAATTAGAGATAATAATAGGATCAAATGAAAAATATTACATCTGTAATACTCTTGCCAAAAAAAAAAACATGATTTACTCATAATGAAACAGAAAAGTCAATTCAAGAACACTACATGAATTGTACCCTGGAGATTTAAGGTCATGAAAATCAAGGCAAGTGTGGGCAACGCTCCAGACTGAAGCAGTCTAAGAAATGTAAGTAACTGGAATCCATGAGTCTGAATGGGCTCAGTCTTCGTTAAAGGACACTGTAGGCAAGAAGTCAAACTGGAAAGAATCTAGGATTAAATGCCAGGGTGTATTAGTGTTAGCCTTCTCATTATAAGGTGGCACCACAGTTACTCAGGATGTTGTCAACTGTAAAAAATACTATAATAGTCAAGAATGGTGGCAAGACTGTTTAAAAAAAAATCAAAGATGAACAAGCAAATGAATAAACAGAACAGGTAAAAAGCCTTAGGTAAATGTGCTTTTCTGTAGGATCAAGAACTATAAATCAGTGCTTAAAATTAAGACTAGGGTTGATGGTGACACTGTGGCTGCAATATATTAAAATGTTACCAATGGCTAAAGCAGTTGCATCCTGAAGTGATGCCTGGCTAAATCTTTTGGCTCATATGTAGTGACAAAAACAGAAGTATAGATGGGCGGTGGTGGCGCACGCCTTTAATCCCAGCACTCGGGAGGCAGAGGCAGGCGGATCTCTGTGAGTTCGAGGCTGGGCTGGACCAACAGCCTCCAAAACAATACAGAGAAACACTGTCTCGTATAAAAAAACAAACAAACAGAAGTATAAATACAAATATGCTATTTTATCCCACCAAAGTACTTATGAGAAACAGGCTTAGGTATTTTCATATGTAAAACTTGGTAATACTGGTTTAATAATACTTGTAAAATCTGCTTAAAGTCACCAAAAACACCAGGTAAACATATTAATTTTTTAATATATACGACAAACAAGTTTTCTTCACTTCTGTTTTCAAGTCATATATTTAATAGTAGACAAAATATATAAAGTCTAACAAATACAATATATTTTAGGCCATATATATTAATATATATTTGTACAAAAGAGCAGGTTTCATTATGACTTTCTTTTTCTGTGTGAGACATGTGGTCCTGGCTGACCTTGAACTTGGGAGATCTACCTGCCTGTTTCTCAAGTGCTGCGGTTGGAGCTGTGAGGCTGCCACCACATCCAGTGCTCTGAGACACACAGTGCCTGCACCCTTATCTTCTCTGGTCCTCTCTTCCTTTGGTCCTTCTCCCAAACAGTCCTACTCCTACTGACATGCCTTTTCTTCCTTCCTTTCACTTTTTAAATTCAGCAGATTGTGTATTTTCTCTTTAAAATGTCTATATAGTCTTGCGATGCTTCTGATAGTAGATCTTGACCGGGTTTAGTAGCAGATCCAAGGGGAGAAACTCTGCAGAACTCAGATTCCAATTCAGCGGTAGCTGGAAAGAAACGGTGATATATATATATGCACGTAGATATATTTATGTATATATGCATATATGTATGTGGGTGTGTGTATGAGACATATTTGCATGTATCTCAAAGATGTCACAGTTAACTAAGCACATGTCAGCAGAAGAGCTGAAACTGAACTGGTAATGTATGTGTAACTACAGTGCACAATCAACTAAATTTAACTTGCTCACAGGTGCATACTTAATTATCACAGTGAATATCCAAGTGTCTGGGTTGATTCACTTACTCAGCAATCATGTGCTAAGCTACTGTAACAAGCACAGGAATGCCAAGATGAGACGATATGGTCCACTCCCAACAATCATGTACAGTTATATCACAGAGCCATCGGACTGAAAACAGCACGGCCCAGCACACAAACAGGCATGTAGACCAGGGCAGTAGAAGGCCACTGGAACCAAGTCATAAGACCACATATTTACAGCTGCCTGATACTTGGCAAGATTCCCAAACCATACACTGGAGGAAAGAAAACATCTTTAACAAACGATGCTGGGAAACTGGATGTCCACATGTATTAGATGAAACTGGACCATTCTCTATCTCTGCACAACAGCAACTCCAAATGGGTTAAAGACTTCCATGTAAACCTGAAACTGCTGGAAGAAAAAATAGGCAGTACCCTACAAGATACACACATGCGGGAAAGGGCTTTCTGAATAGGATTCAATTTGCTCAGGAACAACTGACAAACTGGGCCTCTTCCATAGAGCATCAGAAAGAATCAAGAGGAAACCCACATAACAGGAGAGGATCTTAGTATACAGCTGATGGAGAATTAACATTTAGAATACACCCGGGAAATGCAAATCAAAACAACTCTCAGATACCATCTCACCCCTGTCAGAATGGCTAAAATCAAAAACACCAATGACAATTTATGCTGGAGAGGATGCGGTGAAAGGGGGACACTCCTCCATTGCTGGTGGGAGTGCCAACTGGTCCAGCCACTTTGGAAATCAGTGTGGAGATTCCTCAGAAAAATGGGAATAAACCTACCACAAGACCCAGCAACTCCACTCTTAGGCATATATCCAAAAGATGCCCATTCATACAACAAAGATGTCTGTTCCACTATGTTCATAGCAGCTTTATTTGTAATTGCCAGAACGTGGAAGCAACCTAGATGTCCCTCACCTGAAGAGTGGATAGAGAAAATGTGGTACATCTACACAATGGAGTACTATTCAGCAGAAAAAATAATGGAATCATGAGATTCGCAGGCAAATGGATGACACTAGAAGAAACCATCCTGAGTGAGGTAACCCAGTCACAAAAAGAGAAACATGGCATGTACTCTCTCATATATGGATTTTAGACATAGATCTGGGGAGTGCCAGCCTACAATCCTATGGCCAGAGAGTCTGGGAAACAGAAACTTTATTTAGTGGCTGATCGAAGAAGAAGCAGACTCCCTAGGTTAAGTACTGAGCTGAACTCAAGAAAGCCAGTATCAGAGAGGGAGGACTGATGATCAAAGGGATTAAGACTGGGCTGGTTTAACCCCCAGAAACAGCTGACCAGACAAAGGTTAACTCTTGAATCCCAGGCATCAGCCTGGGAAGCCAGCATGGGACTGATCAAGACCCCCTGAATCTGGGTGTCAGTGAGGAGGCCTAGGGAATCTATTGAGCCTTGGGCAGCAGATCAGTACCCATCCCAAGTATACACACGGACTTTGGACTCCAATAGAACAATGTGAGGTGCACTCTCACCCTGAACTCTTGGGAAAGGGTCTAGGCCCTGCCCTATATGAAATGACACACTATGGACACCCCCATGAAGGGCCTCACCCTCCCTGGAGAAATGAGGGGATAACGGGGGGGGGGGGGGAAGAGGGCACGGGAGGAAGGGAGGGAATGGGAGAGGGACCTGGAACTGACTTGTGAAGCAACCTTGATTCTTATCTAAATTTAAACTGGAAAATAAAATAAAAAAACAAAAACAAAAACAAAAAAACAAAAAAACAAAACAAACAAAAAAAAAGAATACACAAATACTGAAGAGTCAAGAGTCATAACCCATTTTTAATGGGTTATGGATCTGGGCAGAGTTCTCAGAAAAGGAACTAAAATCCAGGAAAGTATAAGGGGACCACATGTTGGTGTGCGGAAAGTTGAAAGGAGAATAGCAGGATACAGGTAATTGGAAGTGGAAAATGGAATATTGGGGAGGAGGATGATGGTCAATACAGAAGGAGAGGGACAAACACCAAGGTTGTTGGATAAACAACCAAATTGTGTGTGTGTGTGTGTGTAAAAATCTTTTTTTTTTTTTTTTTTTTTTGGCTTTGGAGGCTGTCCTGGAACTAGCTCTTGTAGACCAGGCTGGTCTTAAACTCACAGAGATCCGCCTGCCTCTGCCTCCCGAGTGCTGAGATTAAAGACATGCACTACCACCGCCCGGCTGTGTGTGTGTGCAAAATCTTAAAGGAAGTTATACCACTTAGGCTGACAGTGCTTACCACAAGAACTACAGATTAACAAGAACTCTAGTAATAGTCGTGAGAAACCCCTTTTTGAATGGTTGGTCAGTCCAGGTAACTCCCAAAGCAATATAGACCAATAGTCCTTGGTTACCTCTTGGAGGTTGAGGTAAGCCCATATTGCCAAAGACACTGAAATCTTAGGGCAACGGACTAGACAAATTGAACTGGATCTGACTGGAAAGCTTCCTACCTGAAGGCCAGTTCTTAGTATCAGAAGGTACTATATCAGCTACCAAGGAAGAAAAGTTGTCAACATCGTTACTTGGCTGTAAAACCCGAGAACAACAACTCAATTGCACAGGCATGGCACCCTACCACAACTGCACAGGTGGAAAAGATACCAATACAGTGTACTTATAAACTTCTCAAAAATATAAGAGATAAACATTTGCTACATTAAACCATGAAAGAAATAGCTTCACATCTTTAATTCTGTGTAAGACAATGATTAACTAAAAATCTATTCAACAAATAAGAAAGATGATGTCATTTAATATTTATAATTTATTCCGTAAATTAGTGAACCTAAACTTAATTCATAAATTTTGGTACATACCTTCTTTAAGTTCTCTATTTATACTTTTTTCCAACTCCTGATGCAGCTGAAATGAATTAAATATTTATAATGTTTAAGAAGGCAGAACTTTTTAATTTAGAAATTAATCTTATGTAATATAATACATTTATTTAATATGCAGTATCTGCACCAGATTCCTCTAAATCATAAATATCCACATGTAGGTATTTGGATGCCACCCGTTCTCTTGTCGTTTAAATAGAAAACTTAGGATGCTGCAGGAAAATTGTCATTAGAAGATGTGTGGTAACATTTCAAGCTACACTTGTAGTCACAACTATATTTAATTTCCAAAACCTAACATAAGCATAAATTTTAAAGAAATGTAGTGGCTTAGCTACATTCACTGAATCAAGTAGCAGTGAGCACCTGTTGAAATGAGAACTCTAGGAACTTTAATAATTTTTCTTCTTTAGAATAAATTACTATGACACTAGTATGCACAGGTCAACCAAACAACTCAGTATCATGTATGTATTAAATTAAAAGTGAGAATTTTGTCAGAAACTTGAAACCAAAAGGAAAAAAGAAATATACTAACTTTGGTCAGGTATATTTCCATTCTTTTATTTGATGGCTGTAGGCTTGAGGTAGGAGTCACTATGTTTTCTCTTGGAATAAGAGCTCTGTTGAATACCAAACTATTATGAAGACTTCCAACACAAGGACACTCTGCAACAGGCCTTGTACTAAGAGAGCTTAGTAAGGACCTATTCTGCTGCTCCTCCCAAAGCAGTTTAGTGCTGGCCTCCTCCAGCCTCTCGTTAGTCCTGTGAAGACAAAAGGCAGATACTTAGTGTCTCAAGGCCCCTAATGGGTCCTGAGAAAGGACTGTTTAAAAAGCTGCCATGTGAATACATAGAATATACAACTCAACAGTGACTTAGCATGGAAAACCTGTCAGAACGTAATTACTGAGTATTACAGCTTTATAATTATTCTAAAAAGTGCACGTATTTTTAGAGGAACTCCAAAGTAACTAATAAGTAATTCCAACAAATAGGAGGGAGCGTCATGGCTGTTGAGATGTACGGCTTAACCAGTAACAGTATTGGCTTCCTGAGGGTGACATCAGAAGCACTGTGCTAAGCACTACCTGGGACGGGCGGACTGATTTGTTTCACTACAACAGATACGGCGCTGTGTATAATTAAAACATGTTTCAACCCCTTAGGAGATGAAGTGAAAACTTTCCTCAAGAAAAGTTCAAGTATTTGCTCCCATTACTCAGGATAAACCAATCACCTGACACCAAGGACTAACTCTGAGCAACACCAGGAATGAGGTGCTAGGCTGATGCTTCTGTCCTACATTAACACTTCCCTGCTTCACATGTAAACTTTACACAGACTAGAAAATCTCGTCCATTGTAGTTCATTTATAGGAACCTCTAAGAGAAGTACTAAAGATGACAATCAAAGAAAGTTAAAATACCAAATGCTCATAGTGCCCAGGGGAAGATCAGCAGAACCTGATCCTTGGGTCTAAGTTTTCTTCCCAACAGAAACTCAGTCAAGCTGCTAACACTCCTGTCTGAGGGAATGTGGATAAGCAACTACAACAATATAACTGTCTTCACTATAAAGCTTCTAAAGTAGCTATCTGAAAGCCTCCCAGATCACATTAACTAAGACAAAACAACAAAAAGAATATAAACGGCCCCAAAGTAACGTTCTGAGGGTCACTTACAACATTATTTCCAGTCTTACATTGTCTAGCTAGCCTCCTGGTCCCACGGAAAATGATGCTGACAATAAAGCAGTGAGCTCATTTTCTGAGATTCAAAGTCGTGACTTACTTGTTTAGTTTACTCGACAATGACTTTCTAACTCGGAATTCTTCTTGGTAGAGTTGCTTATATTTTTCTAGTTCTATTTTACCAAAGTCTTCCTGAATTTTCATCATGGAGAGCTGGGATTCCAGGTCTTTGATCCGGAGCTCCATCTGACTCCTCACTGAAGCGTTGCTGTTCTCTCTCAACTGCTCCAGGTTTTCCTGAGATGCTGCCTGTGCCTACAGCAAATAGGAAGAATATACTTTAGGAGTAATCACAATCCAGTCATTACTCATGTGAAAGATGCTTATGCTGGGATTTTAAACACTTAACAACTGTATCAGATGTGAATTAAAAAAACTCAATCTTTTTCATCTTCTGTTGTTTATTTTAGTCCTGGGAACCAAATCCAAGGCCTGGTGCATGCTAGCTGAACACGTCACCACTGCGGAGTATCCCCAGTTTTGAATGACTTCTATGTTAAAAAATCCAATACTTCAAAGAACAAAAGAGTCCCCTTAAAAGTTTAAAGTTTGAACCAGACGACTTAAGAAAAACTCAATTTCTTTATACATCAATTTGTATTCCTTCTAGCAACCATACTTTAAGCAAACGAGCTTTAAAAGTCAAAGATCCTAAGGGAAGATCAAGAGTTATAACAATGGAGAACACGAACACAGGAAGAAGCACATGTCCTCCCTCTAAACCCTAGGAAAAACCAGAGCAAACACTGATGTGTGCAGGCAGGGCACATCTGCAGCGAGACCAACTGCGCGCCCCAGAAACAGAGCGCACCTGCAGGAAGAGGTTGACCTGCTTCAGCTTTTCCACCAGGTCCTGCCTGGCCCGCTCCTCCACCTCCTGCTGGTACTGCTGCACCTGACTGCGCTCCAGCATATTCTCTTCCATGTGACTTCTGAGCCTCCCCACTTCCTCTTCCAGTTTCCTTTTACTCTTCTCTAGTTTCACACACTTCTTCTGTACAGTTTTCATCAACAGCAACTCCTGCTGAAGAACCTGATTTTTTTTACCCAGGTGTAGACATTTTGAAGATGCGGTTTCCAGTTTTGATGTAAGGTCATCAATCTGCAGGAATAAAATGCTACAGTTTGATATGAAGAAGGCAGTATAAAACCAACCACAAACCTAAGTTCAGCTGTAATTAAATATAAATATAAGAAATGATTCTTATAACAAGATTTCTGTTTTCTTTTTGGTCTTTCGAGACAGGATTTCTCTGTGTAGCCCTGGTTCTCCTGGAAATTCCTCTGTAGACCAGGCTGGCCTTGAACTCAGGGATCTGCCTGCCTCTGTCTCCCAAGTACTGGGATTAAAGGTATGTGCTGTCACCACCTGGCCTCTATTTTTACTTTTTAGAGACAATGTTTTGTAAGGCAGTTCAGGCTGTCTTTGAACTGTAATTCTCCTGCCTCAGCTTCCTTGAGTGCTGGGACCAAAGGTATATCACAGTGCCAGCCTCCTGCATTCTACTGAACTAGGAAGCTTTAGTTTGTTTTCTGTGCCAAGAAAATGATGAGCTCTAGTGCTTTTCCTAAGAATCACACACCAGGGTGAGAGAGGATTAGCTGGGACTGGTGGTACACACATGTAGTTTTAGGGCTCAGGAGACCGAGAAAGGAGGACCTTGAGTTCAAGGCTAGCTTGGGCTCCATGGCTAGCTCCTAAGAGGAAACATGAAAGGAGGAAGGAAAGAAACAGAAAGAATTCAAATCTGAACTCTAAAATCAGCTTAATTTCCAATGAAAAAAACCAGAAGCTCAGACTTAATCTTCTTTAGAGTAGGCAGAGATCCTCAGATGATCTTATAAACTGTTATGCATTAATGAAATACAGTGCAGTAAATACAAATGTGCTGAGTTAGTAGGTCATGTGCCCTAGATTGGAGACAAATATAAGTGAAAAGAGGAACACTGGAAAGAAATCAAAAGTTTAAATTAAGAAAGAGCTAATGAGCCAGGTAGTGGTGGCTCATGCCTTTAATCCCAGCACTCGGAAGGCAGAGGCAGGTGGATCTCTGTGAGTTCGAGGCCAGGCTGGACCGACAGCCTCCAAAACAATACAGAGAAACCCTGTCTCGTAAAACCAAAAAAAAAAAAAAAAAAAAAAAAAAAAAAAAGAAAGAAAAGAGCTAATGAATGGGGAATGGGCCCTGTCTCTACAGGTCTACCTTCACATGTGTCGGGAATCAGCAAGGCCAGAAATGGCCACAGGCTTCTTCTAGTTGCAAAACAATGTTTTCACAGGCATGAAATTAAAGGGCTTCTACGATGTTGCGCTTTCTTATTACCTAAGGCATGTAGCAATATGCAACATAACCGGAAAGTTCTCCCTTGAGAACCCAGCTTGATTTGGTACTGGCCTGGGGAGAGACATGCGAAACAATGGGAAAGAAGTGTTACCAAGGCCCCGAAGAAACTGTCAACCCCAACAGTGTGGGGACACAGTGCAGCCACTCTGGAAGTGCACTGGCAGTGGCAGCTGCTCACTTGTCTAGCAGTTTCCAAATGACTCTGCAGTTCCTGAGTACTCAAGGAACAATGAAAATAGATGCAAGCTATACTTGTCCATAGCAATGTTACTAATACCTGACTAAAGGGGAAGAAGTAAGTGACAAAGAGCTAATGTGTGTTCTGTCAAAGGACAGGGCATTACTCAGCAACAAGAAGACATCTTGCTACAGCACAGACGGACCCTGAATAGTGTTAAGTGAAAGGAGCCAGCACACACACTGTGATTCCACTGACATGTAGCAAGAAATATTCTGAAGTGGTAGCGATTATACTATTCTATGATTATGATATGGGATATGCTAACTATATCCCAATAAAGCTGCTACCGATAAATAAATAAAAAGACTTGGGACTCATGATTTAGTATCATATAATGATGAACTGCAGCCTGGGTTCAAGATGTAAGATCAACAGCATGACTTTCTAGTAGAAAATAATACAATTTTCATTGACATCAAGTCTATAAAATAAAACAATATAAAAACTTCAATGAATCCAGAGATTTAGATTATTTAAAAGTAAGTTATTTTGGGGCCCCAAAACTGATTAAAAATTACCTTGTTTATTAGCATATTAACTGAGATATCCATTTCAAATTGACTGTTTTTTCTATCTTGATTGAGATTAAGTTCTCTGTTTTCATGTTCATTTAATTCCTTTTTGGTCATTTTTAAGAGTTCCTTAAATCTGCAAAAGTGCATAGAATAAGTCAAGTCTTTAAAGAGTACATTCAATAGTTTTTTAAACATACTATATTCTATCATATAAAAGAGATACATTTGTAAATTGTGACCCTATCTTATTTGTATACCTAAAATCTGAAAGCATTCTAATGAAATTAAAATCTTATGTAAACAATGTGAAGAAAAATTCATGCTATGTATGGAAGATAGAGCTAATATTGTAACTATGTATAGAATACCTACATTTATATCCATTTTAGTATGTTAATATAAAACACTTACATATTAACTGTAACCCAGGTATCAGTAAGCAGGGAGAAGGCATATGAATCCTCTTTATTGCCTGTTGGCACTCTTCTCCAAGACAAAGCACAAACAAACCAGCACTGAGGACATAGCAGGGGGAAGTGAGGAGGAACTGGGAGGAGAGGGAGGGGAAACTGCAATCAGACATAGGATATGAGTAAAGAATCTTAGTATGTGTATGTGTGTACCGTGTGTATATCATGCATGCACCTGTATACATATATGTGTATATATATGTGTGTGTATCTATGATTGTATATCATATATGTATAAAAAACAAAACAAAAAAAAAGAATCTATATTCCCCTCCACCACCAAACAAGGTTTCTCTATATAACACTCCTGGCTGTCCTAGAACTCACTCTGTAGAGCAGACTGGCCTCAAACTCACAGAGACCCACCTGCCTCTGCCTCCAAGTGCTGGGATTAAAGATGTGTGCCAATACTGCTTGACAAGAATCTATTTTCAATAACGGGAGAGCTGATGGCAGAAACACAAATGCTCATTTCACTGTACTTAAGTTGTTTGTATATTTTTGTAAGCATGAGACATGCAATCAGCTCTCTGTACTTGTGGGTTCCACATTTAAATAACTTTGCATTAAAAACACTGAAAAAGGAAAAACTGCACTTACACTAAACACATATAAATCCTTTTCCTTGCCATTATTCCCTAAACAACACAGTATAACAATTGCTTAATCAACATTTATACTTTATTTGGAATTTTGAGTAACTAGAGAGGAGAGACAGTATATTGGAGGTTGAGAATAGGATAAATGCAAATAGAACACCATTTTATTTCAGGGGCCCAAGAATCCATGGATTTTGCTATCTGCAGGGAGTCCTAGACCTAATCTCCTGCACATGCCATAGCAGAGGCTTATTGGTTTTACTGAAAGCCCCACCTCATTTAGGCCAGTGGATGTCCAGTGGGAAACTCAAAGCACATAAAAGTTTGTCCTTCATTCTTAATCCTTTTTTTGACCCTGAAATGTGGGTTATTTTCTTGTCCAAATCCACAGATATATTAGTCATTTTATTTATTTATTTATTTTATTTTTTTACGAGACAGGGTTTCTCTGTATTGTTTTGGAGGCTGTCGGTCCAGCCCGGCCTTGAACTCACAGAGATCTACCTGCCTCTGCCTCCCGAGTGCTGGGATTAAAGGCTTGCGCCACCAACACCCGGCTATATTAGTCATTTAAGGAGAGTTTATCTACAGCTAGCTGGCAATCCTCCTTATAAAGACACATAAGTAATAAGATATTTTTAAGATGTTTGGGGACAAGATATATTGACAGACTGTCAAATACCAACTTTTATAGTTCCAGGCCCCTGGTGCGACACCTGGAAATCTCCAGTCATTACTCTAAACCCAAGGGAACTGATTCTGTCTTCCCTTTCAGGGATGACCTTTTCTCTGGTTCACCTTGTGACTTTTGACTCACTGTAGTGACCCTGGATTATAGGAATAGTAGACATTATCTATAAACATGTTGAGGCAACAGTCAAAGCTACTTCTAGACAGCATCCACCTTACAGATAAGGTTACCCAAGGGCATCCTCAGAAAATGATCGACTGGATACCATTCTGACACAAGCATACTTCTCGCTCATCCCCAATCTTTCTCTAAAATAATCCTGACTCTCTTCACAGAGCCCTGATGGCAGGGGACCCCAATTTCTTTCCAGTATGAGTATTCCAAACAAATTCCTGCATTTGGTCAACTGGAAAGAGGAGCTAAACTGGCCTCTTGGAGACCCTCAGAGTCAGGCCTCTGTCAAGAGTCTGGTAACAGTACTAAGGGATGAGTATATAGTATATATGAATGTGTATTTAAATTTTTTCAAATATAGGTTCAATATCGTGTAAACCTCATGTACACATTGGAGATGCCAATGGAACAATAGTTTGTCTCCATGATAAACTTTTGTAACTAAAAAGAGAAAGAAAATATGTTATATAATTTCTGATATAATTAAAGAAAAATACAAAAAGGTTTTTAAGATATCAAAATGCCTAAATGGTGACAGAAAGGATACTATAAAAGAAGGAAAAAGATTAAAATTATGCTCAAAAATGAAACTTCAGTTGGGCAGTGGTGGCGCATGCCTTGAATCCTAGGGCTGGGAAGGCAGATGCAGGCAGATCTCTGTGAGTTCAAGGCCAGCCTGGTTGGCAGAGGGAGTTCCAGGACAACCAGAGCTACACAGGGAAACCCTGTCTCAGAATACCAAAAAAAAAAAAAAAAAAAGAAAGAAAGAAACTTCAAACTTGATGAACAGTTCAGTTGACATCATATGCCAAAGGCATTACCATTATCGTAAGGAACTTTAAAGAGTAAAAGTAATGTTTTAGCAATCAAAAAACTTTAGTCTTTACTGCAAGTTTTTGAAGTAAATTTTAAAATAATCATGAAAATGCAGACAGGAAATGAATTTGTTATTTAGAAATTTGTTAAGTCAATTAAGAATGGCTGAGAAGCAGATGGGGGAGGGGGAAGAGTCGGGGAACGGGAGGAGAGGAGAGAGGGGGACCTGGGATTGAAATGTAAAAAGTAAATTAATAAAAGAATGGAGGAAGAGACTGAAATAAAAACCTTACTCTGTCAGTTCTTTTTCTAATGAATCATTTTTCTTCTGTTCTTGGTCCAAAGTATATTCCAGAGATTCTTTCAACTCAGCAAGTTTCTTCAGTTTTTCTTTGTCCTCTTCAGACTTTAAAATAATTTTTAAAGAAAAAATATTATTTTGCAGGAGTTCGTGTATGTTGCTGTTTATATAGATCTATAAACCCGATGCCAATGTGGTTAATTTTGACTGTCAACTTGATTGGATAAAGAGCCAACTAGGGTGAATCTGGGTATATCTGTGATGCTCTGCCAGAGACAAATAGACTATCAGGGTTCTGACTTAAGCATTTAAAATATGATGGTAATATCAGGTGGTGACAAAAAGGGTGGAGCCTAGGTGGAAGAAGTGAGTAGAGGTTTGTCTCTGGAGGCTGCATCCTGCCATGACCTCTTCCTGTCTGCCCTGTTCCCTGCGTTCACCTGCTCCTACTGCCAGACACTCTGCTTACAACTAGCCCAGAAACACAGCCGAGTGACCACAGACTGAGCTTTCTGAAAGAGTCAAAAGAGTAATTTCACTCTTTCAAATTGTTTGTGTACGCCAGGCATCTGGTCACAGAAGTCATAAAAGGAATACAGAGACAGATGTTTGAAACAGCTCAAACCAAGTTATATTTTCATCATTATCCTCCCTGGAATTTAAACTGCCAATTATTTTAAAGTTTTTACACATAAATATACCATGAATATCTAGAGAAGTTAGAGGCTACTAATTGAATTGGGTAAAAGCTATCTTTCAGCAATTTTTGTTCACAATTATTTATTTGGTATGAGTGTAAGTGTGTGTGTGTGAGAGAGAGAGAGAGAGAGAGAGAGAGAGAGAGAGAGAGAGAGAGAGAGAGAGAGAAAGAGGAAGAGAAAGAGAGAGGGAGGGAGGGAGGGTGAAGAAAAACCCACAAAATGCAAATTTAAATTTAAATCTTAATGCATTTCTTTAAGACACCTATATAGCAGGACATCTTTTAACAGTCTCATTTACAGAAGACTTCTCACATGTTATCATGTTAGGAAATATCAAATCAAACAGAAACTATTCTTCAGTGTTTCTTTTCCAGAAGACTCCTCACATCTTATCATGTTAGGAAACATCAATTGAAACAGAAACTATTCTTCAGTGTTTCTTTTCCAGAAGACTCCTCACATCTTATCATGTTAGGAAACATCAATTGAAACAGAAACTATTCTTCAGTGTTTCTTTGGCCACAGGAAAGAAAAATCAACATAAATATTCTAGACTACCTGGTAGATGTGCCTTTGGGATGAATCACACAGTGTGGCTTTGATGGCTGAAGTCGGCAGTGAGAACAACTCTGATTGGTGTCCAATGCATCTATCTTGTGATCGTTTCTAGCATTAACTATGCTTTTGTTTTTGTTTTGTTTTCTTTTACTTCAAAGTGGAAAACAGCTCAGGGGGGGATGGCACTAGTATCATGATTTGGTATCCATTTTTGATGAATACAAATTATAAGCAATTAACTCTCAAATATCTCAGTGAAAGTCTTTGATTACTAAAAAATTCAGAGAGAAACCAGAAATTCAGAAGTCTAGATCAAATAACTTAAATTTCTTAGAATTCAAAAATTACTGTAAAGTACTAGTGGGGCAATATTGTCCAATGTCCATAGTAACATTACATCTATTAACCAAAAGGCAAAGGTAACTCACAAGTTCACCAATGGAGAGAAGTGTAAATAAGATGTGGTATTACAAATCACTAGGCTATCACAGTCCTTTTATTAAAATGTTAGTACTGAAATCATTAATTTACAAACTCAGTCAAGTTCTCTAGTTCTCTATAGAGAGAAGGACTTGTACTGTGAGGACAAACAGTGTGAACAGAACACAACACTGACACTTGGCACACCCATGTTCAGCAGTACTGCAGGACTGCCCATTGTAGCCCCACAGTACAACTCTAGGCAGACCCTCCCTCTTAGCATCAAAGGATCCAGGAAGAGGATCACTTACCAAATTCACACTTGATAGGTTTTCCTGAAGTTGCTCAATTTTCTCTGATTGCTTTTGTATTGTAATTTTAAACTTGGAGTTTTCAAGTTCAAGCCTAAAATTACATTTTAAAATAATTATATTTACAAAGCAATTTAAAAATTCTCACAGTTTCTGAAAAATCAATTGAGTCACTACATACATTCCTTTTTTTTTTTGTTTTTGTTTTTGTTTTTTTCGAGACAGGGTTTCTCTGTATTGTTTTGGAGGCTGTCCTGGAACTCACTCTGTAGACCAGGCTGGCCTCGAACTCACAGAGATCTGCCTGCCTCTGCCTCCCGAGTGCTGGGATTAAAGACATGCACCACCAACGCCTGGCCTACATACATTCTTAAGGTTCTGAAATACAGATGATTGGATAACTATAATTTTTTCAATATGTTTTGTGGAACAGGCACAGGCTACATTCCTAATTGCATATCCCTATTCAAAGGTATGCATTTGAAGAAACTCAGAGATGAGACTCTACTTCAGAGAGACTACTATTAGAACTGCCACACTGTACTGCTCATTTGCTTTATAAACACTGGAGTCACACAGCTGCCACACTGCATTGCTTATTTGCTTTATAAACACTGGAGTTACGAAGTTTAAATGGTACTTTTGTAGGTGGTCTTGCATCTTCTCAGCACGATGTAAAGCCTCTCTGTGTTGATCCTGTGCTTCTTGCAACTGGAATAAAGAATAAAACAAACCTTTACAAATCATCTATTCTAAAACTGCACACCTCATTCCCTGACCTGCAGTGTTCTCTGCAGCAAAAGCAAATTAAACTGAGTTGCTGTCAACAGGGATCTTACACCCTCAACAACTAAAATATTACCTCGCCCTCTTACAGAAAAGTTTGCCAATGTCTGCTCTATGACTAACAGTCCATTTATAAACCATAATCTACTATTGCCTGGCTAGCTCTGCCAGAAAAGTCTTTAATTGTACCCTACCAGATATGCAAACTGATAACACTGGTGAAACCTAGAAAAAAGGGAATTTCTGATAGCAAGCATTTGTATTTCTGTATTTCAACCACCATCTTGTCAACTGCCATTTTAAGAGTTCTTACACATATGTGCTAAGTATCTACATATTTACAAATTGCCACCGCTCTGTCAGTTATGATGAGCATGGCGTTTTAATGATAGCTGGTTGTCTTATGAAGTAGTTTCAGTGGAGGTATATCCACGCAGAAGCCGGAACACTGTTGCAGGATATCTGATCACACTGTGAACGCCCAGATTGTGCTGTTTACTAGAAAACCCTTTTTCCAGTTGTGGTGTGGCTCAATCCTAGCACACCTTTAATCCAGGAGTTTTCTGCTTGAATACTTTAAACAGGATTAAATACAGTCAACCATAGGTCAAGAGGAGAGCAAGCAACAGGAAGTGAAGATAGGATAATTAAGAAAAGACACTAGCGAGTAAGAGGGACTCAGGAAGACAGGGAGAGAGAGACTTGCAGGAAGGACACTTGAGTTTCAGAGTTTGTTGTTGTTGTTGTTGAGACATCAGAAGAGAAACAGTCTTTTCCAGGGAGGTCAGCTGAGGAGGAAGGTCAGCTGGATGCCTTTGCTGCCTTTCTGAGCTAGCAGGCTTTCACCCCAGCATCTGGCTTCTGAGTCTTTATTGGTAAAATCAACTATTAAGATTTTGATAAAAACAACAGAATGCTTGGGTCCAAAGACCCCTCCCCCACCAGCTGCTAGATATACAGATTCTGAGCAAATGAACTTTCTAAATGGAAATAATCCTATCCATATCAATGAACTACTAAAAGATTAGAGAATATAAGTAAAGTACTTGAACTGTACATGGCAGTGAGTGAGATTTTAGGTGGGTGCTATGGCAACCGTAGAAGTCCTTTATTCAATCTGTATTGGCTTATCCTCATGTAACTAAATGTGGCAGGAAAAGGGGAGAATGAGGCCCATACTATATCTCTAGTACTTCGTGCAACTTCCAGAAATTTCACTGGCCTCCAGTAACTTTGTCCATGTAGAATACTTTTTAGCTTCTTTTTATTTTATACTACTCAGCCAGTGAGGATCATACAGTGCAATGAAAACAGTGTTTCCTGGTGTAAGTAGTAAATGGAGTGACAATCAGAGGCTGAAAATATGGGGCTCTGTTGACAAACTGAGGTTCCTAAATTAACTCACTCCCCCAAAGTATGTTGGGTTGCTTTATCCAGGCTCTAATGGTACATGAAGGTTTTGTTTTTGTTTTGTTTTGTTCTGGTTTGGTTTTACGAGACAGGGTTTCTCTGTATTGTTTTGGAGGCTGTCAGACCAGCCAGGCCTTGAACTCACAGAGATCCATCTGCGTCTGCCTCCCGAGTGCTGGGATTAAAGGTGTGCGCCACCACCGCCCGGCACATGAAGGTTTTGAAGTATGGAATACCAGAAAAGATGTAGACAGAGCTTTGCAGTTGGCCAACTTCTATAGACTTATAAATCTCAACTCTGGCTATACAATGAAAGAAGACAAATGCAGTTATTTTTTTCTCACAGTGAAGAAAAAAATGTTCGATAGAACATTTTCCCGCTATTAGATTGTGTACTTTCCATTTCATATGCAATTCCTTAAAATATATTAAGAATAAGAGCCTTACTATAGGGACTAGGTATATAAGTCAGCTGGTAAAGTGCTTGCCTGGCATGCATGAAGCCCTGGGTTAGAGCCTCAGCAATACATAAACCAAGCATGGTGGCATTTGTCTATAACTGCAGCATTTGGGAGATGCAGACAGGAGGATCAGAAGTTCAAAGCCACCTTCAGCTATATAACAGTTTGAAGTCATCCACATGAGACCATGTCTCAAAAAAAAAGGTCTTATCACCTTAATGCCTCAAAAGAAGTAATTACTGGAATGGTATGAAATACTTAATTTTATTCTAATGATTACTAAGCAAAAACATTTTCAATTTATTCAAGAATATATACATACCAGACATCAACCCTTTAGGTAAATTTATATCCCAGTAAGATGTTCTCTCATACAAATAACATGAAAGAAACCAACCAAAGAATCAAAACACAGTTAAGAGTAATGGAAACCAGGATGTTCAAGTGAGGTAAACTGAGTCAGGAGTCAGGGAAGGTTTCATGAAAATGTTAACTGTGAGTCAGTTCCAAATTAAAGGAGGCAAAAAGAAAAAGATCTGAGAAGATAAAAAAGGCAGGATGAGTAAAGACATATAGGTGGTGGAGTCAGCCTAGTTAACTAAGATGATAAAACCCCACAGCAGGGAAACAGCAACATAATAAATGGGAAAGTACCCTGTAAACAACAGTTCACTAGCACATAGTATAGCGACAGCATATGACTTGACAACAGAAAGATAGGAAGGGCTGACAACATCATGCTGAGAGCCATTCAAAAGGACTAAACACTGCATGATATAAATGCTCAAAAAAAAGAAATTATATACAGAGATAGATTGATGTGTCTCGGGAAGATGGAAGGACTAGGGGACAAGAGACTCATGGTTTATTCAAGATCATGAAAACATTCTAATTAACTGTGATGACTATGCAACTCCGTGAATACCCTAGAGATGCTGATTTTTACTTAAGTAGTACGCTATGCATTTCATTATAGCTCAATAGCGTTCCTCTGTTAAAAAAATTCAGTGTCAAGCCAGGTGTACTGGGGCCTGCTTATAACCTCAGCACTTGAGAGGAGGAGGCAGGGGGATGGCTGCAAACTAGAGGAGAGCCTGCTACTCATCTACTTCTAGACCACCTGGAGCTACAGAGAGTCTAAAACAAACCACGCAGAAAACACGCAGGACCTAGATACTGTTTTTCATTCTGTTTTTGGATATGAGCCCTATATATGATCTGAATATTTCCATGTGGTTATATTTCTAAATGAAAGAAATGCCTAGCTTTGGAGGCAGGTTTCAAATACCCTAAAACCTGTCTCTGGCACAAGGGATCGAGCAAACATTCTGTCGCCTGAGCATACTCCTCAGTCCTTTTACAAGTTTTTCAGGTTGGCCACAAATTCTTGCCTGGGTCTCCCAAGTAGCTTAGATTACAGGTAGCACACATATGGCCTTTCTGTACAAGTTACCTTGAAATCCATTAAATACATATCAAAGATACTGTTTCTATTCACAAAAGCGAGGATAAGAAGGAAGCCGATTTTCTGCACTTTCCATAGACACCATCTCTGGTTTAACCTACTGTGCCTCAACTGCAACAGAAATATCTCTGAGGAAAGATATATAGTTCTCAATTTTCCTGGGATGAATTTTTTAAAAAGGCTTACAAAAATATAAGAAAAAAAATGGGGCCAATGAGATGGCTTTGGGGGTCTGAAGGCACTGGGGGCTGTGTGGTAGAAGAGGGGCAGATACCGCCCCTGACACACACACACACACACACACACACACAGACACACACATACACACACAGACAGACATACACACACACACACACACACAGACAGACAGACACACACACACAGACACACACACACAGACATACACAGACACACACACACACAGACACACACACACAGACACACAGACATAACACACACACAGACACACACACAGACACACACACAGACACACACAGACATACACACACACAGACACACAGACAGACACACACAGACATAACACACACACACAGACACACACACAGACAGACACACAGAGACATACACACACAGACAGACACACACATACACACACAGACAGACACACACAGACATACACACACACAGACACACAGACACACACACACATACACAGACAGACACACACATACACACACAGACAGACACACAGACACAGACACACACACACACACAGACAGACAGACAGACAGACACACACACACACACACACACACACACGTTAGTCTCTGACCTCCACTGGAATGACGCAGCATGCTTGGCCTGTTCCCCCACAAAAAAATAAAGGCATTTTTTTAAAGTCAAATTAAAAATAAATAACAGAATAAAACTGGAATTTAAAAAATTAGTTCATTATAAAGATAATGGCAAGTTACAATGAAAATATAAAAGAAAGCTGTGTACTGAAATTATCCTAAAGCTATATTATTTAATAAGCTGTACATGAGCAGTTGACATATTGTATTTCATACATACTTGATTTCTGATTTGACTTAATTTCTTCTTTAAATCTCGTGCCTCGTCTTCTAAATTACTACGGTAACGTGAGGAAACTTCTAGCGAAGCCTCCGACATTGACTGCTTTTTCAGAGTGTCAGCCAGTTCCTGTTGAAGTTGCCTCACAACTACCTGGGAAGATACCAATTTCATACATTATATCACAACATATATTCTACCAGTTAGCGCTTCCAAATACTCTGAAGAACATCACTGCATATAGTAGTATATGTATCAATTTGGTGGGAGCAAATTCTACATTGTAGAACCATATTTTATATCTTCATTCTTAACTGACATGTAAAGACATAACACTGCACATATTAGCAAGGTACCACATATTTTGATACATGTACACATTAATGCTTAAATCAAGTTAGACACAATTATGATTCCTAACACTGATCATTTCTTCATGGCGAAACATACAGTATATTACTGTTTGGTAGCTCCACGTTTCCTGCTTTTAACTGTAATTGAGCACCAACTGACAGACTGCCTCCCATCCCTCTTCTTCTCACCCCAATCTCTGGGAACCACTACTGTACACCGGAGTGTAGGGGTGTCTCTGTGTCTCTCTCTGTGTCTCTCTCTGTGTCTCTCTCTGTGTCTCTCTCTGTCTCTCTCTCTCTCTCTCTTGTGTGTAAGTGCTTTCTCCTGTTAATAAAAATATTTGTTTTCACATTACATTGGTTCACATACAGCTGGTGTCAGAACCAAAAGCCTACACCTTCAATGGAATGTTTAAGAAACCAGCTTTCTTTGGCCGGGTGTGGGTGGCACATGGCTTTAATCCCAGCACTAGGGAGGCAGAGGCAGGCGGATCTCTGTGAGTTCTAGGCCAACCTGGTCTACAGAGCGAGTTCCAGGACAGCCTCCAAAACTATACAGAGAAACCCTGTCTCGAAAGGAAAAAAAAAATAAATAAGTTTAAAATCTACTTGTCTTTTTGGATACTCACTTCTCTTTCTGCTTTCTCGTTTTCATACTGACACACTCTCTCTTTTAAGTGACTGCACTCACTGACTAATTCCTTATTTCTGTCTTCCAGCAGCAGTCTGTGCTTCTGGCCCTCAGCTTGGAGTCTGCTTATCACGTCATGGAACTGGTCTTGGATATCAACTATTGTCTTGTCTTTGCTGTCAGCTTTGTTGGAAGCATCATCTAACTGCTGTCGCAGTAACATGTTTTCACTCTGCAGCTGAGACAGCCTCTCCTCGATGGATTCCTGCTTCCCCATGTACTTGGTCACCTTCCCTTGCTCATCCTGATACATATGCTCAACTTCCTTCATTTGGCACTGTGTCTGGTTGAGGTCTCTTTGTACATGTTTCAAAGCCAAAGTCTTTTCTCTAAGCGCATCTTTAGTATGATGAAACTCATTTTCCAGGCTATTCAATTTTCTTTCAGTTTTAGAAAGTTGTTGGGAGAGAATCTCATTGTTATCTCTGAGGTTAGACATATCAAAATTCATCTTGTCTTGCAAACGAACCCACTCATCTCTTGCCCTCTGGAAAGCAATTTCTAGGTCTCTTTTTGATGTCTGAATCTCAGCATGGTCATGCATAGCAGAAGCCAGTCTAGATCGGAATGATTCGACATCTGTTTCCAGTCTTTCTTTATTTTGTTTTTCATTCTCCAGCTTAGAACTCAGCATTGTGTTTTCAGTTGTAAGATTATTAATCTGTCCATTGTATTGGAATATTGTTTTTGTAAATGTTTCTTCATTCAGCTTTATCATTCTTTGAAGTTTATCGCTCTTTTCATTTGCAGTCTTAATATCCTCCAGGTACTTCTTCTCCTTTTCCTGGCTGTGGGTCTTTACTGTGTTCATCTCCAGTCTTAACATGGCAATTTCATCCTGTAACCGCTGGTTTTTATGCAATAGATCTTTTTCTTTTTCATGACTAACAGACACCTAAGTAAGGAAATAAACATTTAGCCAGCACAATTTCTTACAGAATTCAAGAACAACAAGTGAAGTCCTACAATCTAAGAATTGAAATATATAGATGCAACTAAAAAAAATCTAATTTCAGAGCTTACAGGAGTATAAATTCCCAAAAGTTCATAAGCATAATTGAAGACAATGACTTTATGAAAAAGTAATGCTACTTTTTAAGAAACTCAGCACTGGAAAAGCCTTTCTCTGGATTACAACAGGCTTAAGGCACAAAGTAAAGATTCCTAAATTGGTTCACATTTCACATCAGGAGACAGCTTAGTGCAAGTGAGGGGACCAGAATATGGCTCCCCCGCACCCATGCAGCCCACCTGCAGTCCCAGCACATGGGAAGCAGAGATGGGAGACTCCACAAGCTGACTAGCTGGACCAGCCAAGTTGGTTCTGTGAGAGTCCCTGCATCAATACCTGAAGTGCAGAGTGATCAAAAAGACACCTCACATCAAAGTCTGACTTCTACATGCATGCACATGCATGTGCTCCAAACAGATATGAACATGCACGCACGCACGAATAAGAAAGAGCCTTAGTTTTTTCATTTGGACAGAAGAAATTTACCAAAGTTTTTTAATCCCTATTTTTCAGCACATCTCTCTAACACTTTGTCATAGGAACTACATTTATTGATAAATGCTCAAAATAAACACTACACAAACAAGTACGCTTGCACACATGAGTGGCCTCGTCACCACCATTCTGAAAAGCAGAGATTAAAAATGTAACAAGCTGCAGAATTCCCAGGGCCCCTGACCCTGCTGCAAGTGCTCCTTCACCAAAGCACTTACTCCAACGTTAGACAGTGGAGGGATACTTCTGCCATCTACTCCTGAAACACGTGTACTATGTATACATACATATGGCTCAAAATCCTCTATATTTTCCATGGAGCATAAGGTTGGTTCTGAAAATATGTAAATATGTAAATATACACATATTTAGAAAACTAAAGAAAATACCTCAGAAGTCATTTTCTTCTGTGCCATTTCTATCTCCTTCTGTTTGGAAAGATGATTTGCAAGAATTCCATCTTGTAACATTCTGGCATTTTGCTCTTGGGAAAGCTGCCTCTGAATCTCATTTCGTTCCTCTAAAATCTAGAGATACATTTCATAAAGTTTTCAGTCTCATACTATTGTGCCACTGTGGACAGGGCATCTAAAAGCTTATTAAAGAATAGAACATTAGAAACAATCTAGAAGCAGCTCATGAAAATATGTGTACTCTACCCCATAGGAAATACTTAAATTTGTATTGCATATAATAGTTACATTGCTTAAAAAGGAAAAACAGTTCTTATAGACACAAAGAGCATTGTAAACTAGTTGGTTACAAACATTTAACTAGTTTTAACAGAGTTTCAAAGTCTGTTAGCCTTTATCTTAAAAGAGTCAGACCAACACTTATCTTCCAGAGTAAACTTAAATTACATTCCATTACCTCACTCAGAAAAGATGTCTTTAGTACCTATTAGTTTCCAAGAGTCATAATAAATAATTTCAGCTATCTATGTTTAAATTTATTCTTAGTATGAGGTACCACCCATCAACAATCTGTATATATCCTGGTGGCCGCCCATAAGTACATCAACTTGTGATGAGGCTGATGTCTGACATGCTCATGATATTTGCATAACAATGAAACCAACAGATAGTTTCATTAAGTGGGACACAGAGATATATATGTGACGTGTGTATAAATATAATATGTAATTAAAGTGACATTAAAGGTATAACAAATAGAGCCGGGCGGTGGTGGCGCACGCCTTTAATCCCAGCACTCGGGAGGCAGACGCAGATGGATCTCTGTTAGTTTGAGGCCGGGCTGGACCGACAGCCTCCAAAACAATACAGCAAAACCCTGTCTCGTAAAAACCAAAAAAAAAAAAAAAAAAAGTATAACAAATAAAGGTAGGAGTAAGAAATTTTTATCATCCAAGAACACCTTTAGTTCCAGCACTTGGGAGGCAGAGGCAGGCAGATTTGAGTTCAAGGTCAGCCTGCTCTTCATAGTGAATTCCAGGACATCCAAGGTTATGTAGAGAAATCCTGTTTCGAGAAAAACCACCCCCGACAAAACCTCAACCAACCCCCCCCCCAAAAAAAACAAAAGAAATTTTTATAAAGATTAACTTACCTGGTTCAAATGATTTCTTACTGTCTTCAACTCCATATCCAGTGTTCTGAGAGAGACTTCAAGCTGTTGCTTCTCGTCAACCTCATTCTGATATTGCTCATCTTTCCTCCTAAGCTGCTCCATAGTTTTCTCAGAAAGCTGATCTGCACTTCTCCGCTTCTCTTCCTCTTGTTTTAGTGCAAATCTGAAATTATATGTGTCCTATCATAAAATTAACCAGTTTATACAAAATGAAGTTCAAGATGGTGACGTGCTGTCCTAGTAAGATCTCTGTTGTTAAATAATTGTTCCCCAGCCAGGTGGTGGTGGTTCACACCTTTAATCTCAGGACTCAGGAGGCAGAGGCAGGCAGATCTCAGTGAGTTCCAGGACAGCCTGGTCTACAGAGTGAGTTCCAGGACAGCCTGGTCTACAGAGTGAGTTCCAGGACAGCCAGCGCTACACAGAGAAACCCTGTCTTGAAAAAACAAACTAACAGACACTGATAATGGAGAAGAAATGAGGACCAGATACAAGTCCACACTCCTATGCTACCTGACTTTCTACAAAGATTCAGAGACACACAATGGAAAACTAACAGCATCAACAAATGCTGCTGGTCAAACTGGATACCGACACACAGAAAACCTAGATCCTTCTCTCTCACCCTACACAAAACTCAATTCCCAACTGGTCAGGAACCTCAACCTGAATCAGGACCTGAACTGGACAGGGCAGAAAATCAGGAGCACTGATCTGGGGAGCAAGTGGGCATTCTGTAGTGGACTGAGACTTTGGGAAACATGGTTGTGGGCTCTTGTCCAGCAGGAGGGAGTTTGAAAAGGTGGTGAGTGAGACAGCAGAGCTATGATGGCTGGGGTAACAGAGATGTGGCCTTGCATTGGGGGAGCTAGGATGGTCCTAATGTGTAGTGGTTTGATTCCAGTGGGCAGGGATGTGCCCTCTCATCCAGGGGGTGATTAGCACATGTCATGATATGACAGGCTTAAGTAAGGTATGAGGGACCTTAAGCAAGACACTGGGGGAAACCATCTCCTGTGTGGTAAATCGATGCTCCTTGATATTCAGGTGGTAAGATTAGAACACCAGACAAAGGAGGAGTGAGGTTTTACATCTGGAGAAAGCAGGTACTCAGCCAAAGAAGGCAGAGATGGGGTGCTGAAGAGCAGGGTAAGTGGAGACTCATGTGCAAGCAAGAGCTGCAAAGGTGTCCTGGGACGGCAAGCTTTGAGTGCCAGAGGGCACAGTGGGCGATCTTCCTGCAGATCTTCAGATGCCGGAAGGCTATGGATCAACCTACCAAGCAAGAGGTGAGGTCCTGCAAAGCAAGAGGCAGGAGCCCAAGAATGGTGGGTTTACAGTGCAGAAGTTACAGAGAGGGTGAAAACTGCAGAGCAGATTAGGACTGTCTGCAGGGTGGGTGACTGGAGTGCTGCGAGGTAGGGCTGTGATGTCCCAGAGAGGAGAGCAGGCCTTACAGGTAGTGAGTCAGGCGCAGGTCCAGACTGGGGGGCCTAGGGAAGGGAGCAAAGTGGCCCTTACTGCCAGCATGTATGGAGGGAGTCCTGGAAGGGGGTGGGAATTTGAAGTGGCCAAGGGATGATAAAAGGAATACCATTAGTGGTAATGTATGGGGCATGGGGCATGGGGCATGGGGAGGCAGTGGAGTTGGGGTACCCGGAAGAGGAAGGAAGGCCCTTTCTGGAAACATGTGGAGGGGTTCTGGGAAGGCTGAATGTTTGGGATGGCTGAGGGAAATGGATAATAAGCCGATGCTGGCACCTTGTGTGGCAGTGGGGAGACCTTGGAAGGTGGGGGCTTAGGGCAGCCATGAGAGGAGGAAAGGTCCTTAGGACCAATATGTGTAGCAGGACCCTGGGGAGATTACAGAGATCTGCGGTAGTTATGGGAGGAGAGCAGTCTCTGAAAGGCAATGCGTGTGGTGTTGGTCCTGGGAAGGCTGCAGGGTTTGGGGTACCTGAGGGAGAAACTCAACCAGACAACCCTTATCCCTGATGTACTCTATATACAATCAACATCTAAACATCAGCAGTCTACCAGTAATGGACTTCCTGAGAAAGAAATTGGGGAAATCTCATTCATAATAGATTAAAAGAAAATAAAACAGCATGATACAACTTGGGAATAAAAGTCACAAGGTAAAAGACATCTACAATGAAAACTTTACGACACTGAAGAAGATGCTAGGAAGTAAAGACCCCCCATGCTCATGAACTGACAGAATTAATTTAGCAGAAACTACCAAAAGCTAACTACAGATTAAACATACACTTCATGACATCAAACATACATTCATCCTCCCTCCCTCCCTAATTTCCGTGTATATATTACATAGAAATCACAAGGCTGTGTGATGAGCTCAAGTATTCATATTATATACTGGACACTTTTTAAAAAGTAAATAATTATATAGAAAGCAACTTATATCAGTATTCTAATATAAAACAAAATTTAAAAGTTATTTGTTCTGCTGGTCAGTGGTAGAGCACACCTTTAATTCCAGCACTTGGAAGGCAGAGGCAGGCGAATCTCTGTGAGAGTTCTAGACCAGCCTGGTCTACAGAGCACATTCTAGGACAGACAGGGCTATACAGAGAAACCCTGTCTTGAAAAACAAACAAACAAAAACACCAACCTCCCCCAAAAAGGTTATTTAATGAATAAATAAGAGGGTTGGTTTTTTTGTTTTTTTTGGGGGGGGGCTGCTTTTATATAGCCACTAAAACTATGATTTTAGTGGACTCTATGGACGAATATCTGTTTAATTTTTAGAATAATTCATAGTTAAGTTTGCCATATTATTTACAAGAATTTCACATTTCAGAAGACCAACAAATTTTCTCTCTTGAAAACTCCAGGGCATGTCAACAAAGGCCAAAATTCAAGTACATCTCTGTATCATAAACAGTGGAAACATTCCGCTAAAGCTAGGCTAACACGGCTGCTCTAAGATCCACTACTTGAGCTGTATCTTGGGGACCCACACGGTGGAAGGAGACTGACTCTCCCAAGTCAGCCCCCGGCTTCCACACGTGTGCCAAGGCATATGCTCAGTATAAGCACACTTACATGTAAGCAAGTGAATGTAGTAGGACATTAAAAATTGATGAAATAAAACCAAGACAGCATACCTCAGATTGGAGAGTTCTTGTTCCCATTCTACCTTTTCATGCTCTAACTGTGATTTTACTTCTTTTGTTTCTGATACTTCCTTCTGTAATTCCTTAAATTTATTTTCCATTCTTTTAAGTTTTCCTGTAAGTAGTTCACAGTGGCTTTTTTTAAATTCTATTAATCTTTTATATGAATAAACTGCATCCCGGATTTTCAGTAGACTAACAATATCTGAATCAGAGGGAAAAATAAGAGAAAATAAAATGAGTGAGCACATTAAAAGACTGAATTTTTATATTTATTCACTTTATACACTGAAGAAATGTACAGTAAGTGCTTACAATGTGGAACACGGTACACTAAGCTCTGCAAATAACATAGGCAAGACCCTTGCTCTTTTTCAGCTTGAAAAGAAAATATAAAATTATACACCTGGGTTTTTTCATATGAAACTGGATAGAACTGGAGATCTTCATGTTAAGCAAATTAAGCTAAACTCAGCCAAATACTCCACGTTTGATTTAAAGCAGAAAACACAAAGCATTCAGTGAACCTCTCTTTCAGTCTGACTTTAGCCAATTTGAGGTGACAGCTATGCAGTCATGCTCCCACTCAAAACAACCCAGCTGAGCGCAGTTAAAATGTCTCACTAATTCTCAAGACAAGGGTCCTTAACGGACAGGGAATAATGAACTCTACGAATCCCCCAGGTCTCTGACTCTTCTCCAAAGAAGTGAAGTAGAGCTCCCTAGACTGCGTGAGGTCACAGGTAGAGCAGAGAGAGCAATGCAGAGACAGACCCTGCAGGGCTGTAGAGGCCCCTAGAACACTTAGCCAAGTACTGAACAATGGACATATAGGAAGAAACTACATGAACCAAGGATAAAACATTTGAAAAGTTTAGATGAAATCTCACCCATTGCACCCACAGGACCAAGAGTATCTATTCTGCTTAGGCTGGACAAGCACAATTTCCAAGATGATGGATACAGATCATCAGAAAGGAGTGCATCAGAGCAAAGAAATAGAAATCCATAGGAAATGCTGAACATTTATAGGCAGTGTGAGGCACATTAAGACCATATAACAATATGCATACCACACCCCATAAGAAAGCTAAGATTTCAAATACTGGCAAGCAGTGTGTGTGAAAACAGAGCCACTGGATCTCTCCTGTCCTGTGGACTGGAAAAATGAACAGGGACATGCTGGAGGACAACCTGTCAGCTTTTTTTTTTTCTTGCATTGCTGATCTTATTTTTTTTTTAAATTTAAATTTAAATTAGAAACAAGGTTGCTTCACACGTCAATTCCAGGTCCCTCTCCTTTTCCCTCCCTTCCTCCCACGCCCTCCCACCAGCCCTTCCAATATCCCCTCATTTCCCCAGGGAGGGTGAGACTGTTAAAAGGAGCATGGGAGAACTGGGAGGTTTTTTGATGGATTTGTTTACTATTCTGATTACAATGATTAAATATGTGTTTAATATGTATGTTGAAACTAACCAAATAACCCTTTAATATAGCAATTGCCTTGCTGAAGCTGTGCGAAACAAAATACTCTAGTGCAAGAGCAAACTTCTAGGACAACAACTGGGAAACAGAAAAGGCAGGAGAAAACTAAAGGATTGAGAAATTTACCCTCGTCCAAAGGGTTAATATGATCAGATCTGAATCTTTGCAACTTCGTAATTACAGTTAAGAAAAAAAAAAAGAGACCATGTTTGCTGGAAGTGGGCTAGCAGGGGAAAGCGTTCTCTAGTTTTACAGCGTTCTACACAGAGACCAAGGGGTCTTTGGGTTACTACTGTTAGGATGGAACATTAGACCAAAGCAACTTGGGGAGAAAAGGGTTTATTTGGTTCACGCTTGCACATCCCTGCTCATTATCAAAGGAGTCAGGACAGGAGCACAAACAGGGCAAGAACCTGGAGAAAGGAACTGATGCAGAGCCCACGGAGGATGCTACCTACCTACTGGTTTGCTCCTCATGAGTGGCTCAGCATGGAACACCAGCCCAGGGTGGACCACCCACAGTAGTTTGGACCCTCCCCCATCAATCACCAGTTAAGAAAATGTCCTATAGGCTTGCCTACAGCTGGATCTTATGGAGGCATTGTCTCAGTTGAGGCTCCCTCCTCTCTGATGACTCTAGCTTATGTTAAGTTGACATGTAAGGAGCCAGCACACTAGGTAACCTCATCTGCTGGCAGTAAGGCACAGAAGAAAAGCAAGATCAACAAAAAGGCTGGATGTGTCAGTCCCACGAAGAAAAGTCCAATGAGAATAACTACAGTACTTTGGCTGATGGTATAATTAACAGCTCACATAGTATTATAATATAAATTACATTTCTACATGGACAGCGCTGCCACACATCAGTGTTCTAGGGTCAATGCTAAGCAAAATGTGCATATATTACCGTATGTGGGAAGGCTATCTGTTTATACAATGATCATACCTCTACATTCCATTCTGAGATGTTCAATTTCACACAAAACGCTCTCATAATCGGGACACTGTAGCTCACAGTCCTCAGAGGCTGTTTCAGATGACTCATTCAAGTCATCCAGGTCATTCACAGTAGCTACCTGTTTTCTGGCCTATAAAATAAAAACTGTTTAAAATGTTTCCCTAAAGTTTACATTATACGTGAAATAATGTGCTATACACACAGAAACAGACACTTCTTAAAGGCGCTGACAGCTGGCAGGAGGATGCCTTTGTCATCAGCTACTATTGTTTCCTTTTGTCTTTCCATAACAAGGTTCTCTACTTTTTCACTTATCTTTCTTGCCTTTTAACTTACATATCACTACCTTTATAATATATTTTAAAACAAATTACCAGCGTTTATTATTTTTACATTACCTTGTTATTTTTTTTAGATGTTTTCTTTGTGGACCTAAAATAAAAAACAAACCCATAATAATCCTTTAAGACTAATATTATATGAAATGCAAAGAATATCCAAGATTATTGACTTTTATACAAAACCTCTATATTTGAAATTTATTTCTCTTACTAATACAGTTTACAGGCTATTTAAAATATAATATTTTTATAAGGGGATTTGGTTATAAACAGAATAAAAAATAAAACAGTCATTAATATAAGAAGGAGGTAGAAGACATAGAGATATTTTTTATTTAGCTGAGGGTGACCTTGAGCCTCCTCCCTTGACCACCAGGGCAGAGGATTTAAGCATGTGTCACCAATGCCCACAGTGGGCTGCTGGCAATCAAACATAGGGTTGTGTATTCTAGGCAAGCACTTCACCAACTGAGCCAAATCCTCAGGACAGAAAGAATAAACATAGATCAAAGTTCGATGCTAAAAAGGGAAAACATGCTACTTTCTTTATTTGATAGAAACAAATACATCATTAAGAAAAGTTTTACGTTTCTGTTTAGTGTGTATATCTGCGTGTGCATACACATGTGTTATAGTGCAAGTGAAGAGGCTAGAGAACACGTATGAGCTGGTCCTCTCCTTTGCTTGTATGTGTTATACACATGTGTTATAGTGCAAGTGAAGAGGCTAGAGACACGCATGAGCTGGTCCTCTCCTTTGCTTGTATGTGTTATACACATGTGTTATAGTGCAAGTGAAGAGGCTAGAGAACACGTATGAGCTGGTCCTCTCCTTTGCTGGTATGTGTTATACACATGTGTTATAGTGCAAGTGAAGAGGCTAGAGACACGCATGAGCTGGTTCTCTCCTTTGCTTGTATGTGTTATACACATGTGTTATAGTGCAAGTGAAGAGGCTAGAGAACACGTATGAGCTGGTCCTCTCCTTTGCTTGTATGTGTTATACACATGTGTTATAGTGCAAGTGAAGAGGCTAGAGACACGTATGAGCTGGTCCTCTCCTTTGCTGGTATGTGTTATACACATGTGTTATAGTGCAAGTGAAGAGGCTAGAGAACACGCATGAGCTGGTCCTCTCCTTTGCTGGTATGTGTTCTGGGATGTCCAGTTCAGGCCCTCAGGCTTGGTGGCAAATGCTCTCATCTCCTAAGCTATACTGTTGGCTCCTATTTGTTGTTTCTGTCATTTGCAATAAAAACAATGTTTTGTGAACACTATAACCTGTCTGGTAAGTACTTTTGAAGTCCTTACACAAGGAAACTTTTTTTGCTTTGTTTTTAAGTTAAGGTCTAACTCTGTAGGCTAGGTAAGCCTGGAATTCAGTATGTGGTCCAGGCTGGCCTTGAACTCATCTTTTGCCTCAGTCTTCCAAGTTTTGACTTACAGGTATAAACTACCAGGCCTGGACTGGAAGCACTCTTTTTTTTTTTTTAATAATGATAGGACTCTGCTTTTTCTGGACCTACAATAACGATGTATTACGATGAGCGCTATGCACTCCTCATTGTAGCCCACAATTCTGCCGGGCAGGTTAGGACATAGTAGGTATTTTACAAAGTGAGTGAGGCAAAGAAAAGATAGTTATTTTGCCCTAGAACACACAGATGATCAGTGGCAGACCCAGCATAACTCAGGAGCATGCTATACAGTGTGAAAAAAAGTCCTACCTATCTTCAATTGTTTTTCAGTGAGACAGTAGTAAATGACTCCACATTATTATTCTACTTTGAGTTGTAATTATTAATAATTTCTGAATCATATTTCAGAATCAAATATTTTCTAAATAAAAAACCTATACCTCAATAATTCTGGAAAATTGCTTTGTATGAACTAATTTTTTTCTAAAGAATCAGGCATCATTAATCTATTCAGTTGTTCAGCATTACATCCAGGAAATAATGAGCACGTTACATATAATAACGTTTGCTACAAGGAATTGTTTTTATACTTTTTTATTTTACTGAATTTAAAATGCCTATGATAGTCTAACTTTTAGGACATCATTTTCATGTTTAATTTGTATTAGTATATTCCATTTCTCTACCAATTTCGAATGCAGAGTGAGAGATTATAACACCAGAAAGATTTGAGAGCTGAGAGATGGCTCAGTGGCTAAGAGCACTTGTTGCTCTTGCAGAGGACTAAGGCTCGGCTCCCAGCATCAACACGGCTGCTCACAAGCATCTATAACTCCAGTTCCAGGGGACCCAATACCTTCTTCTGGTCTCTGTGCACTGCTTGCCCATGGTACACAGATATACATTCAAGAAAACATCTATACATATAAATTTTTTAAATGAATTTTTTTTTTGGAGACAGGGCTTCCCCGAGTAGCCCTGGCTGTCCTGGAATAACCTCTGTAGACCAGGTGGCCTCACAGAGACCCGCCTGCCTCTGCCTCCTGAGTCCAGAGATTAAAGGGAAAAATCTTAAAAATTTTTTGAGTAGAAATTCTGGGAACAATTAATAATAAATCTTCAGAGAAAATATTAAGTTTAATACCTTATACATATACACCAAAACACCGAGTAAACATACACATCTCTGCTGGATCCTGATATCATGCAAATGTATTCTAAACACCTCTTTTAAAGAAGATTCTTAAATGACACATTTTTCTTCAGTTATTGCCACTTTTCAATTGTCATTCCTAGCATAAAACTCTGAGGAGTTGTCTACACTTCTGTATTGCAGTCAGACTTTTATTGACATGGTACTTGTTGAAGTCACTCGCCCTGTCTTCCCTTTCAGTGACACTGGTACAGGTTAGTTCTTTGCCTGGAGACTTCAACATTCTGTTTTATTTCCACAACTAAGTATTCACAGCTAGTATTCCTACATAGGGAATAAAGAACTCCTATTTTACCTCATGTCACTCTGGTCTGTGTCACTTAGACTGGAACCGTCCTGCATTTGTAATGAACCACCAGGTGGTGAGTCAGCTTCCTCAGTCATTGGCATCATAACAGATTCTCTGGATACCCATTCTTCATTTTCCTTTTTCTTCACTTCCTTCATAAGCAAGGCAGGACCACTACTTAGAAACAATCCATTAAAAAAGCCAGTGTTTTAAAAACAATTCTACTGACAAAGATGAAAGAAAAGTATTTTTGGTGAAATTCTGACTTTTCCACCTTAATTTACTAAAAACAAAAAGGCTAACTAAACACTAGGTAAATATATGCTCAGCAAATGCATGAATATGCACCATGGCACATGTGATTTATCAGAGCTGCTGCATGAGAAGTTTTATTTGAGTATAAGGAAAGCTTTTCTGAAGAGGTCAAACTAAGGCTGTTCCCACCCTGTAAGTGTTCCCAGATAGGCCCTGCCTCTCCCAACTCCACAGGCCACCTGACTACACATCCATTATTAGTATGCATGAGAATGCCTTTTATGTTTTCCTGACAATTAAATCTGAATGTCTAATATCTGCATAACATTTATTGATAATGAAAAATAGCCCAAATGAGAACTGGCTTTATGGGACAATAACAACCACACATGCACTGCTAGGTAGTGCCACAATCTTACCTAGCGTGTTCTTCATTCCTCTTCACAGGAAACTGCTGGCAGTCAGTTTTTCCACTCTGCTGATTTACTCCATTACCAACACTGTCAACGGCACCATCGTACAGACTTCCTGATACTTTTGCTCCGCTATTTTTGTACTTTCTTTTTTCTTCAGCCTTTAATGAAAAGTTGGCACTATGGATAACTTATTTTTTGTGGGGGCACTGAAGAAATGGATCCATGGTTAAGAGTACTGATTTGCTTCCCAGCACTCACATGGCAGCTCACAGCCATCTGTTAACTCATGTTCCAAGAGATCCAATGTACTCTTCTGAACTCTCCATGCATGTAAACATATGCACACACACATACCCACACATAAAATAAAAATAAACCTTAAGAAAATAAAAGCCATTATTCCATGGGAAAAGAAGCTTCTTTTTAAAAGTCCTTAGTTTTCATTGATTTTTACCACTTGGCAGTTTAATCATGACTCAGATTTGACATCCAAGATCTTTGTTTTGTATGCTGAGAAAAAGGAATGATATGCAGATTTTTATTTTCAAGGTTCTTCCTTAAAAAATAAAAACAAAACAAAACAAAACTTCATTTTGGAGGCAGGCATTGGTGGTGCACGCCTTTAATCCCAGTACTCGGGAAGCAGAGGAAGGTAGATCTCTGTGAGTTCAAGGCCAGCTTGGTCTACAGAGCAAGTTCCAGGACAGCCCCCAAAACAATACAGAGAAACCCCGTCTCGAGAAACCAAAAAAAAACAAAAAACAAAAAACAAAAAAAAACCAAAAACCACTTTATTTTTAAATACTAAGAGTCTTTATTTTTAAATATTAAGAGTATACACAAAGAACATGTTTTAGATATTTCTAAATCACTAGACTGTAACTAAAGTAAAAACTAACTTAGCTCACTTTAAGACTGGATATTATGGACCAGTAGACTGAGTATGTCTACTGTGTCTGCATCATCCTTATGTGCTACTCTCACTAAAAACAAGCTAGAGGGCTGCTTGGTTTTATTTTAGTATTACAAAGCTTATCATACATTAAAGAGAACATGAGTCCTTTTCCTAAAGATCACTAAGTGGGGAGGAGGCACACTATTGAGTGACAAAGTCATTAAATACCAGTTAGAAAGAAGAGCAGCATCAACTCCAAATATAAACTATGACGGTGTATTCATTTCTATTAAGTCCAGTTCTAATACAGTCTCTACAGTTGAAGAAACCATTTAGAGTACCTACCAGTTTCTGACAATTAAATACAGTTAGAAAGTTAATGCATTTGCTCCAGTACCACAGCCTCACTCCAGAGGTATGCTTCTCTTTACAGGCAATCAAGGTTATTTTATGTGCTGGCTCAGAAAGTTGTTTTGAGGAGACTAAGGGCAGAGTGAATGATGCATGTATGTGAATTCACCTGTGTATGCATGAGTGTGTACATGTGTGTGGGTCCTGAGGCCAGAGGAAAATACTGGTATCAGTGCTAATACTCTGCCTTATTCCACCAACACAGGCCTTTCCCTGAAGCTAAAGCTTATTATTTTGGTGAAGCTATGGAGCTCACAAAATCAGCTATCGCTGTCCCCAGTGCTGGGGTTACCAACACACATGTCCACATTAGGCCTTTTTTTACATGAGTGTTGGGAATTTGAACTCAGGACTATAGATTTTTATGCAGTGGGCACTCTTACCCAAGGAGGACTCCCCCAGCCTTATTTTAAATAACATAACTAGCTAAAATGATTTTAAAATGAAGGATTAGGGGCTGGAGAGATGGTTCAGTGGTTAAGAGCACATACTCTTGCCAGACCTGAATTGGGTCACAGAACACTGTTGAACTGGTATCTGTGGGTAACTCCAGCTGCAAGGGTTCCTATACCCTTGTCTGCCCTCTGCAGGCACCTGCACACACATGCATTTGCCCCCACACATACATGTAATAAACACAACCCTTTTAAAATGAAATAGTAAATTATACTATACTGATCCTAAAAAGCTATCTGAATGAACTCATCCAACATGCTGTATCGCTAGAGTCACGAGCACACTGAACCAGGGTTAGGCTGTCACACACCTGTCGCTGGCTGTCTTCACTGCTACTGAGTCTTTTCTCCTCTTCTCTTGGTACTATTTCTATGTCTGGTTCTACAGACAAAAACACATATCCAGTTAAAATAAATTTAGCTAGATAAAATCTTTATAAACACAGAAAAAATAAGTAATAATTTGTTTTTTTTACCTAAGAGTTTAAAAGTTAAGTTTAATCATTAACTACAAAATTACATATTTACCACCTTAGGAAATACTTTCAATTATTCCAAACAAATCATTCAGAGACACCACATGGCTAATGATGAAACAGTGGGGTCCCCCTGAGAAGCCCACACCCACACTTGTGCATGTCGTCGACTTTCCTGAGTGACTCTCTTTGAACTCCTCTGCTTAGGGACTATGCTAAAAAGCTGTTAAAATAAATTACGGCTTAATGAGAGGTGCACGTCCATGATCAGGTATGCTTTTATTAATGAATGTCTCTCTACTTTTAATAAAAACCCCTGGCTACTCCTAAAATGCTTTTCTGTGTCAAAGCCACTAACTCAAAAGATTTGACTCCGCTGAAGCCCCTAAGTGATTATGGAGCCTCCTCCGGCCTCCGAGGGTGACTGCAGACCTGCATTCCTGTTTTTACACCACCGATGGACACCAATAACAATGGCCCATTATTTATTTCAAATCTTTCTGGGAGTAAAAAAATGCTTAGGAAACAGAAGAATAAGTATTTACAATAATGGATGTACCTTCCCCTAGAATATTATGTAATTTACCTGACTTGAACACTGTTATACCCTTCATTCCTACTGTTTTGTTCAGAACAGCATCCGTCCTTTTGCTGGTAGGCTGGATGGGTTTGGAAACAAAATTGTTGAATATACATTTAACAAATGTAGATTTTATAACATGTAGTTAAAATTCATGATGAAAATATTACTATACCTCTATGACTGGATATTTCCTGAGGGCCTCTAAAATGCAAAGGGAAATTATATATAATTAGTTATATATAAATATGGTAAACCAACAATATTTACTATGGAGCCAAACCCTCATGCTACATTTGAAAATCATCAGTTTTGCCACTCTCCTCTGCTTAGGCAAGCAACATATCAGAAATATATTCAATAAAGAACAAGAGGGTAAGTTTGACAAAACATGCAGTTAGGACTCAAAGTGAGGTAATGACTGTAACTAAAACAGAACTGTGATGTGCATTTGCCAATGTAAACACGCTGATGAACATACAGAAACGTGACTGTTAGTTAAAGGAACAAGTTAGGGCTGTGAAGATGAATTTCAGAGACGATGGTAAAGTGTGTCTTTAATGCAGCACACCAGAATGGTTTATTACATTATACTACAAGCATTTATCACCTCCTTCAAGTCACCCTGTAATTTAGAAAAAAACAAAGGTGGAATAATAGTTCAGTTGAATGTACAATTCATTCTCACCAGAGAAGATTTTCTAAACTGAGTAGGTGGATATACACTTGTAGAATAATAGTTCATAAAAATACCAGTTTTTTTTTTTCCATACCCTTGTGGGCTACTGGAATGCCTACATTTCTTGACTCCTCTAGGTTAGCCATCTTAAAGTTTCTCGGTCCACTCATGCAAGAAGGTATGTAAGTCACATCTAAGAAATAATATTCACATTTTTAATATTCAATGATTATAAAAAGAAAAGGTAAACTTAGTTGTCAGATATTAGAATAGACATTAATAAACTTTTATTTAAAAATTGGTTTTCAGTCTTATTTAAAATAACAACTAAGAAATGAACCATATAGCCAGGCAGTGGTGGCACACACTTAATCCCAGCAATCAGGAGGCAGAAGCAAACAGACCTCTGTGAGTTCGATGCCAGCCTGGTTTACAAAGTGAGTTCCAGGACAGCCAGGGCTACACAGAAAAACCCTGTCTCGAAAAAAATCAAAAAAAGAAATAAAATATAACACTGTGCTTTAAAATCAGTTTGGTTTAGCTGTTCATCATGTTAGTCTTTAATAAATTTCCACGAAACAACTACTTTATCAGAAAATTAGCTATCTCCAATGACAGCAAAGGTTTGAATATGTAATTAATCTAATCTAAGTAATACGTTAATGAGACCTGATGACTGCCAGTTATTCAGAGGACAGCTGTGTGACTGTGGTAAATCAAATTCTAACAGCACTTCCTAATCCCGGTAACATCTGAAGCAGCAATAACCCAATACGACTGCAGATGTACTGAGGCAACAAGAGTTCCCTAGCATCAGCTCCAACAGAACCTAGATTCTGCTCCTTCCTCCAGTTCCAGGGGATCCGACACCCTCACACAGACAAAACACCAACACACATAAAAAAATTCCCAAGGTCAAAATTCACTATGTTGATACAACATGGAACCTGATTCTCTGGTATTAACAATATGACTTATAGTAACATTTATAGAAAACTGGATACATTTACTGACTGAGTCATTTAGGACTCAGTGATTCAATTTAATCCAAATACTAAATCTGGGTGTTTTCTCACTAGATAAAGCTTTTAGATGCTGGACAGTGACCAACATAACAGTAGGAAACATTCTATTGAGAATCATCCCTCCATTCTATGGGTTATCTGCTTGCTCTGTTAACAGACTCTCCTGCTGTGCAGAAATTTGACTTCACACAGCCCCTCTGTTGGATCTGGGGCTTCCTGTGCTATTGAAGTCCTATTTAGGAATTTCTTATTCAGTGTCTTGAAAAGTATTCCTTGTGTTTTGTTTCTTTGCTTGGATGTTTTTCTTTTTCAAAACAGGGTCTCCCTGTTCTGGAACTCACCATGTAGACCAGGCTGGCCTCAAACTCTTAGAATCTGCCTGCCTCTGCCTCTGAGACCTGGGACTAAAGGCATCAGTCACCATGCCTGGCTTCCCTTGTGTTTCCTTCTAGAAATTTTAGCATTTTATGGCTTATTTTAAGGTCTTTGATACTCATTTCAAATTGAATTTTATACAAGGAGAGACATGAGTCTAATTTTATTCTTCTACAGGTTTTATCAATACCATTTGTTAAAGTCTTTTTTTTTTCCATTGCATGACTTAGCCTTTGTCAAAGATTAGGTGACCATAGTCTTCCTGGTCTATTCAGGGTCTTCTATTTGGCTTCAGTGGTCGCATGTCTGTTTTCATGTCAGAAGGTCTGCCTTGAGCACTCTAGCTCTATCGGTAAGTTATTGTGATACCTCTAGCTGCCTCTAATACCTCAGGGCTGTTTCGGCTATTGGTAGTCTTTTATAATTCCTTATGAGTTCTTAAGGTTTTTTTCTCTTAGTGAAATATCATGGGGCTTTTGATGGAGGTTGCCATTAATGTGTAGGTTAATTTTGGTTATGTTGCCATTTTCATAGTATTGATACTGTCACTTCAGGAGCATGGAAGCTCTTTCCATCATCTAGCATCTTCTAGGATTTCCTTTTTCATAGTCTTGACATTCTCATTGGAAAGGTCTTTCACACCTTCAGTTAGGTATATTCTAACCTAATATAAATGGAATATTTTTCTTATTTTCTTTTTCTGAGAGTATACTGCTGGTATATATGAAGGTTACTTTACCAATATACTTCAAATAGGGGGCTAATGTTGAGAATTCGCAAAGAACTGTGGAAGTTAAATACCAAAGAAACAAAAATACTAACCAACAAATAGGCTAATGAATTGGACAACTTTCAGAAGAAACACAAATGGCCAATAACTATTTTTAACAGTCTTGAATATCTCTAGTCATCATGGAAATGCAAATTAAAACTACTCTGGGATACTACTTCACCCCAGTCTGCATGGCTGCCAACAAGAAATCCCAAAGAGGATGGGTGCATTGCCAAACCTTCATCAGAGAGGCGTCTTCATGCAAAGATGGGAATTAGCACAGAGACCTAAGACTGGAGGATGCAGGAGCGAGACTTCAGAGCACTCAGCCGTAAATGGGATGTCCTTATCAAGTCCTTACTCTCAAGGCTCAGAGATCTACATAGAGGAGGAAGTGGACTGATTCTAAGAGCCAGAGGTGGTAGATGACTTCAAGGAAATAATGTCTTCCAGACACAATAGGGCTGACTGACATGAACTCACAGAAATCTTGAAAACATGCACAAGACATGCACATGTTCAAGAAAGAGAATGGGCAGTGAACACAAAGTTCTACCTCTAAACAAGAAGCTGTTTGCAATAGATGCCTGCTGGAAAAGGGAAAGTCAATTTTCTCCAATAGAATGACACTGGGGAAATCAACCACACTCCAAGCAGGTCCCCTGCTCAGGAATAGTTGACCAACACAAAACAGACTCCATGTTTTGTACTTTTGTTTTGCTTTTGCTATTTTTTTGTCTTTCTGTTTATTATTTTTTTTGAAGAACAGGAAGTTGAGTGGGCAGAAAGAGGGGGATATGACCAAAAAATATAGTATATGAAAAAGAAAAATTTAAGCCAATAAATAAGATAAACATTCATAAATTACACTAGGAGATACCATATACATAAAAAAGAAATTCTCAAAGATTAAAAAGTATTTAAAAATAAAAATGAAAGAGATAGACACAATTATAAGAAACTTTTAAACACAATAATTAAAAACCCAGAATTGATTACCATCTTTCAAACGTGAGCTCCCAGGGAAGAAAATATTGGTAGAATAAGCGCTAAGACAAGGTAGCTCCATCAACTGGGAAAGATGTCATATCAAAGACTTCATCAGCCTAGAAAGGAAGGTACCCACTTCCTGCACACAAACCCTCATAACTGATAATTTACCTTTCTCACCTCCAGAAAGGAAGGTACTCGCTTCCTGCACACAAACCCTCATAACTGATAATTTACCTTTCTCACCTCCAGAAAGGAAGGTACCCGCTTCCTGCACACAAACCCTCATAACTGATAAACTCTTAAATTTACCTTTCTCACCTCCAGAAAGGAAGGTACCCACTTCCTGCACACAAACGCTCATAATTGATAAACTCTTAAATTTACCTTTCTCACCTCCAGAAAGGAAGGTACCCGCTTCCTGCACACAAACCCTCATAACTGATAAACTCTTAAATTTACCTTTCTCACCTCCAGAAAGGAAGGTACCCGCTTCCTGCACACAAACCCTCATAACTGATAAACTCTTAAATTTACCTTTCTCACCTCCAGAAAGGAAGGTACCCACTTCCTGCACACAAACCCTCATAACTGATAAACTCTTAAATTTACCTTTCTCACCTCCAGAAAGGAAGGTACCCGCTTCCTGCACACAAACCCTCATAACTGATAAACTCTTAAATTTACCTTTCTCACCTCCAGAAAGGAAGGTACCCACTTCCTGCACACAAACCCTCATAATTGATAAACTCTTAAATTTACCTTTCTCACCTCCAGAAAGGAAGGTACCCACTTCCTGCACACAAACCCTCATAACTGATAAACTCTTAAATTTACCTTTCTCACCTCCAGAAAGGAAGGTACCCGCTTCCTGCACACAAACCCTCATAACTGATAAACTCTTAAATTTACCTTTCTCACCTCCAGAAAGGAAGGTACCCACTTCCTGCACACAAACCCTCATAACTGATAAACTCTTAAATTTACCTTTCTCACCTCCAGAAAGGAAGGTACCTGCTTCCTGCACACAAACCCTCATAACTGATAAACTCTTAAATTTACCTTTCTCACCTCCAGAAAGGAAGGTACCCACTTCCTGCACACAAACCCTCATAATTGATAAACTCTTAAATTTACCTTTCTCACCTCCAGAAAGGAAGGTACCCACTTCCTGCACACAAACCCTCATAATTGATAAACTCTTAAATTTACCTTTCTCACCTCCAACTTGTGCCAGCCTTTAAGAAAACTTCTACAAGGACTTCATAAAAGCTGGGTTACAATCATCTTCCGATACATTAGCAACTGTCTATATCAAGTAACTGAACTCAAAATCCTTGTAACAAAAATTCTCTCACTTTCTATGTTTCTTAAATAATTTAATATTTAGGTATTAATTTTTCATTGATATATTCCTAAATGACAAAAATGCTAATTTTGGTTTAGTAAAGCCACACTGAAGACATTATGTCCTTCCATTAATCATGATTTTGTTATGACTGTCTACTTACTCAGACATCTTAAATTACTTGAACAAAGTCTTACATGTTTAAAGATTCCACTTTTATCACTATCTTCTAATAAGAACTCTTGTATTATTTACTATAATTTGTATTTTTTAAATTAAATAATATTTCCTGCTACTCATCCTGTCTTAATCAGATTCTAGAAGTGAGTCTTCCCAGGACCACAGGATATCAAAGCATTGTTGGCTTTACATGCAGAAAATGAACTGTCCACTAAGTTCTCAGGGGGAGGAGCCGCATGTGTGCTAAAGGCTCCAGTGGCTGAAGACCACAACTCCTGTGATTGCAGAGTACCAGAACATTGCAGGTCCGTTCAGAACCAGATTCCCTTGGCTTATCTTTGGCACACTCAGTAGTCATTCAAATCTCACCTTGGGATTTTACCTGAGTCTTTGGTCAACATGGGAAAGTACGAATTAAAATTTACAATTTACAGAAAAAAAAAGCCACACCTATGTTAAATATTTCACAAGGCTGACTAATATGTCAATAATTACAGAGAATTGGAACGATGCAGGTCCAGAGCCAAATCACTTTGAGACCACAGTCAGCTGACTATTTTCCATTTCAGTATTTGGCCCACCATCCTTGTGACTGCCAAGCATACTCCTTTTTGGAATGTACAGACCCCATAGATTCCACCAACTCAAAGGTCGAGAGCATTATTAAATATAATCTGATGCCTGGAGCAGAGACTTTCTGTAAACCATTCTCCTAATGTCTTTACCCATTTATTATGGTGGGTGGATCTGTGTGTGTGGTGTGCATTGTATGTGTGTGGCATGTAAGTGTGATATGTGTGATATATGTGTATGATGTGTGTGTCTTGTGTGTGTGTGTGTTGCATGTGTGTTGTGTGCGTGTTGTATATGTGTTGTGTGTGTGTGTGTGTGTGTGTGTGTTGTAGAGGGAGGGAAGAGAAGACTGTGTTCATGTGCCTGCAGGTACACAGAACCCATGGTACCCAGACACTGTCCACTGTCCATAAGCTTTTTGTTTTTTGGTGGTTGTTCTTGATGTTTTTGAGACAGAATCTCTCATTGGCCTAGTACTTGCTGAGCAGGCTAGGCTGGCTGGTCAGCAAACTCTGGTGACCTGTCTGTCTTTGCCTTCCCAGTCCTGAATCACAAGTAAATGACACCTGTTTTGTTTGTTGTAAGGGAGTTAAATGCAGATCCTCAAGCTTGCATAGCAAAAACAGAAACAGAGAGGTAGCTTCCATCATGTATTTTTAAGACATATTGATTTATGGCTGATTTTTGTTGTTTTGATATAAAAACTCCAAGAACATGAATAGGTTATGAACAGTCCTATTTAACTCCAGAACAATCTTCTATTTCTTTGGAAGTGAGTGCTATATTTTTTGTCAACACCAGAAATTGATTCATTAAAGTCAGAGAAACTGCTCTGTGATGAGTCCAATTCCAAATTCCCATCACACTATATACTTCTGGAAATGAACCTCAAGTTCCTATCATTCCCCAGAGACGGCAGAGTTCACCCTTCTCATGGACTTTTGCAGGACATGGCTTTCCTGAGCTCTATTTTCTTCTTTCTATTGTTTTGGCCTATAGAAAATTTTTCTGTAAAGTAGCAACATTTTAGAGGACAACATACGCATACACATGTACATATGGCTAGAGTCTGAGAAGGTCCACAGAAGCTCGTGTGTTGCACTTGGTCCCCAGTTGGTAGCGCTATTCCTAATGGTTGTAAAATCTTTAGCAGGTGGAGCTTTGCTAGAGGGAGCAGGTCATGAGAGGGTCTTGGGGTTTTAACCACAGAATCACCACCACCACCCCGCATCCCTGGCCCCCTGCCCAGTCTCTACTTCCCACCTAAGACACTAAATGACCAGCTATCTGAACTGTCTCAAAATGCCACCCTGATAAAGACAGTACTCTCTGGTAAGCTGTAAACCCAAATACACCCTAAGCTGTTTCATGTCATTTGGTCAGGAGACAAGAGAGTAAGTGACACACAGGTGCATGTTTGTCTAAAGGAAATGGCAATGGCTCTGCATGATCAGGCACTTTGACCCTGGTCTTCTCGGCATCCAGAAAACAGGAGTGGAACTCACTCTGCTCCTCCCACACTAGGTAATGATTCGTATCTCCCGTGTCTCTGATGCTGTGCTCGCATCTACATACAGCCTTACAGCACTTTCCCACCCATCACGACACGCCTCCCTTTCTTGCCCATCGTCTGTCCTCTGCACTCTCTGTCATTCTTATCTTTAGTGCTCTTTCCCTCAAGCTTCAGAACAGCTTCCAGCGGACAGGCAGTGCAGTGCAGCTCTTAGCAACACTCCCAGTTTATTCTGCTGAACCCTGGGAATTCATACACAACTGCTTACTTCTAAAAATATATTATATTCTATAGACATCTGTCAAACGACTTTTTAAAAATAAGACAGTTCTTACCTTCTACTTGTCCACGTTTTCTAGTCTCTCCTGTTTGATCTGCAGTTCCAGATAAATGACCTACACCTTTCAGTGAAACACTGTCAGAGATACTCTGTTGAAGCAGACATCAAAATGCGTTACATAAGGATTCCTTATTGTTTTCTAAAATATTTCAATTTCTTGCTTTAAACACTGTTAGGAAACCAGACAAGCATGCTCTGAGAAGAGACATGTCAATAAAGAAACTTGTATGTGCTGTCTACATCATATCTATCTTTGCTCTGCATCTGGTTACCAAGTATGAAGATGAGCATGGAAGATCAGAAGAACATAGTCATTAAAAAATTAATTTATTTTCATGTTTCAGCAAGCAACTAAGCTCAGAACACTTAACATTACTTCCTTATTCTCCATGCAATGTAAGAAAATTGAAAGGAAATGGACAATTTTCTGGATAGATATCACTTACCAAAACTAAATCAAGAACAGATAAGCAATTTAAACAGACCAATAACCCCTAATGAAATAGAAGCAGTCGTCAAAAGTCTCCCAACCATAAAAAGCTCAGGACCAGATGATTTCAGTGCAGAATTCTACCAGAACTTCAAAGAGCTAATACCAATACTCCTCAAAGTGTTCTACACAATAGAAGCAGAAGTTTCATTACTAAGCTCTTTTTTATGAGACTACAATTACCTTGGTACCCAAACCACACAAAGATACAACTAACAAAGAGATCTACAGACTAATACCCATCATGAACATTGATGCAAAAACACTCAGTAAAATACTGGCAAATTGAATCCAAGAACACATCAGAAAAATCATTCACCATGATGATTCATCCCAGGGATGCAGAGATGGTTCAACATACGAAAATGTATCAATGTAATCCACTATATAAACAAACTGAAAAAGAAAAACCACATGATCATCTCACTTGAGGCTGAAAAAGCCGTTGACAAAATCCAACATCCCTTCATGATAAAGGTCTTGGAGAGATCAGGGATAACAGGAACATACCTAAACATAATAAAAACCATGCCGGGCGGTGGTGGCGCACGCCTTTAATCCCAGCACTCGGGAGGCAGAGGCAGGCGGATCTCTGTGAGTTCGAGGCTGGGCTGGACCGATAGCCCCCGAAACAATACAGAGAAACCCTGTCTCGAAAAACCAAAAAAAAAAAAAAAAAAAAAAAAAACATATATAGTGAGCCAACAGCCAACATCAAATTAAATGGATAGAAACTCAACATGATTCTCCTAAAATCAGGAACAAGACAAGGCTGTCCCCTCTCCCCATACCTCTTCAACATTGTACTTGAAGTTCTAGCTAGAACAATAAGACAACAAAAGGAGATCAAGGGATATAAACTGGAAAGGAAGCTTTCACTATTTGCAGATGATATGATAGCTTACATAAATGACCCAAAAAACTCTATCAGGGAACTCTTACAGCTGATAAACATCGTCAGCAAAGTGGCAGGATGCAAGATTAACTCAAAAGAAATTAGTAGCCCTACTATATACAGATGATAAATGGGCTGAGAAAGAAATCAGAGAAACATCACCCTTTACAATAGCCACAAATAACATAAAATATCTTGGGGTAACACTTACAAACAAGTGAAAGACCTGTATAGCAAGAACTTTCAGTCTTTAAACAAAGAAATTAAACATACCAGAAAATGGAAAGATCTTCCATGCTCTTGGATAGGTAGGCTCAACATAGTAAAAACGGAATCTTGCCAAAAGCAATCTACAGATTCAATGTAATCCCCATCAAAATACCAGCACAATTCTTCACAGACCTTGAAAGAATAATACTCGGGGGCCAGGGTAGGAGGGGAGGGAAAGGAAACTGAGAATAACACATGTAAAAAGTTAAATAAAAATAAATAAATAAATATAAAAAAAAGAAAGAAAGAATAATACTCAACTTAAATGGAAAAACAAAAGACCCAGGATAGCCAAAACAACCCTGTACAATAAAGGAACTTCTCGAGGCATCACCATCCCTGACTTCAAACTCTATTATAAAGCTATAGTCCTGAAAACAGCTTGGTACAGGCATAAAAACAGACAGGTAGACCAAAGGAATTGAATTGAAAACCCTGATATCAACCCACACATCTATGAACACCTGATTTTTGACAAAGAAGCTAAAATTATACAATGGAAAAAGAAAGCATCTTCAACAAATGGTGCTGGCATAACTGGTTGCTGGCATGTAGAAAACTGTAGATAGATCATGTCTATCACCATGCACAAAACTTAAGTCCAAATGGATCAAAGACCTCAGCATAAATCCAGCCATACTGAACCTTTTAGAATAGAAAGTGGGAGGTACCCTTGAACGAACTGGTACAGGAGACCATTTCCTGAACACAACGCCAGTGGCACAGACACTGAGATCAACAATTAATAAATGGGACCTCCTGAAACTGAGAAGCTTCTGTAAGGCAAAGGACACAGGCAACAAGACAAAACGGCAGTCCACAGAATGGGAAAAGATATTCACCAACCCTACATCTGACAGAGGGCTGATTTCCAAAATATACAAAGAAGTCAAGAAGCTAGTCAAAAAAACACCAAATAATTGAATTAAAAAGTGGGGTATAGAACTAAATAGATAATTCTCAATAGCAGAATCTAAAATAGTTGAAAGAGACTTAAGAAAGTGCTTAACATCCTTAGCCATCAGGGAAATGCAAATCAAAACAACTCTGAGATACCATCTTGCTCCTGTCAGAATAGCTAAAATCAAAAACACCAAGAACAGTTTATATTGGAGAGTATGTGGAGAAAGGGGAACACTCCTCCACTGCTGGTGGGAGTGCAAACTTGTACAGCCATTTTGGAAATCAGTATGGCAGTTCCTCAGGAAAATGGGAATCAGTCTACCTCAAGACTCAGCAATTCCACTCTTAGGCATATACCCAAAGGAGTCATGCTCATACAACAAGGACATCTGTTCAACTATGTTCATAACACCATTATTTGTAATAGCCAGAACCTGGGAGCAACCTAGATGCCCCTCAACTGAAGAATGGATAAAGAAAATGTGGTACATTTACACAATGGAGTAATACTCAGTGGAAAAAAAACAATGGAATCTTGAAATTTGCAGGCAAACGAATGGAACTAAAAGAAACCATCCTGCGTGAAGCAACCCAGTCACAAAAGGACAAGCATGGTATTTTAGACAGAGCAAAGGATTACCAGTCTACAATCCATACCACCAGAGAAGCTAGGAAGCAAGGAGGACCCTAAAAGAGACATACATGGTCCCCCAGAGAAGGGGAAAGAGACAAGATCTCCTGAACTAATTCGGGGATATCGGGGGAGGGGAGAGGGAGTTAGAAGAAAGAGAAGGGGAGGAGGGGAGAGGAGAGGAGGACATGAGGGAGCAGGAAGATTGGGGCGGGGAGGTGATACAGGAAAGCAAGAAAAGAGATACCATAATAGGGGAAGCCATAATAGTTCTAAAGAGAAACCTGGGACTAGGGAAATGTCCAGAGATCTACAAAGATGACCCCCAACTAACAATCTAAGCAATAGTGGAGAGGCTATCTTAAATGCCCTTTCCTATAGTGAGATTGATAACTACCTTATATGCCAACCTAGAGCCTTCATCCAGTAGCTGATGGAAGCAGAAGCAGAGATCCACAGCTAAACACTGAGCCAAACTACTGGAATCCAGTTACAGAGAGGGAGGAGTGATGAGCAAAGGGGTCAAGACCAGGCTGGAGAAACCCACAGACACAGCTGACCTGAACAAGGGAGGAGCTCATGAACCCCAGACTGATAGCTGGGAAACCAACATAGGACCGACCCAGACTCCCTGAACATGGGTATCAGTTAGGAGAACTGGGCAGTCTATAGGGCCTCTGGTAGTGGATCGGTATTTATCCCTAGTGTACAAATGGACTTTGGGAGCCCATTCCACAAAGAGGGATACTCTCTCGGCCTAGACATATGGGGGAGGGCTTAGGCCCTGCTGCAAATGATGTGACAGACTTTGAAGATCCCCCATGGAAGACCCCACCCTCCCTGAGGAGCATAAAGGGGATGAGATAGGGGGTTGGAGGTGGGCAGAGAAGGAGGGGAGTGAGAGGGAACTGGAATTGACATGTAAGACAAGATTGTTTCTAATTTGAATTTAAAAATTGAAAAAAGAAACAGATATCTTAAGAAATCTGTTAAGTTCACTTTGACACAGCATGAAATATTTAAAATATGACGAATGATAGAAATTTAAAGTCAAAATAAGAAACCTAGCATGTATGGTAAGAAACTCTAGAATGTGTCACACGTCACATTGGTTACACATAGAAAGAACATTGTAGAAGTTCCTATATTTAGGTAAACTAAGGCTTAGAAAGATCTAAGTATTTTTTTTGTAAAAATTTTTACTGCCAGCCAGGCGGTGGTGGCGCACGCCTTTAATCCCAGCACTTGGGAGGCAGAGGCAGGCGGATCTCTGTGAGTTCGAGGCCAGGCTGGACCGACAGCCTCCAAAACAATACAGAGAAACCCTGTCTCATAAAACCAAAAAAAAAAAAAAAAAGTACTGCCAGCAAAAATGGCTGAGTAAAAATGATAAAACCTTTTCTGATTGTACAAATAAAACCCACAAAAAATAAAATGTAGAACATGACCCTTTCCCAATCAAAAAGAACTTCTAAAATATGCAGTAAGCTTTGATAAGGATGCAAAAATACTTAATATGTTTAAAATGTGCTAGGGAATTATTTTGTATATCATACATATATAAATTAATATTCAACTTCATACTTCTGAATCATCTCAGAACATTTAGATCAAAACAGTGAACAAATGTGATTCACTGTTCTTTGGAATGTTCTTGACTCTCAGGTCATCCTTAGCTGGCAGTTTGAATGTCATTCTCAGAAAGCACCCTAGTAATGCCACCTCCACTCCATCTGAAATCCAATCCCCCTCCTGTTTTCTTTACATGAAGCAGTTAAATTGGCTTACAATACATTGTTTGGTCTTCTGTTCATTATTACTCTAACACTGAGCCCTCATTTGTACTATTCAGCATCTAACTGCCTGGTAACTCAGTCACAGAAATTTACTCCGGGGCAAAGCATTTAGGCTCTCATTAGGAAGAACTTATGCACCAAACCACTGTATTCCTCTAGGTTATCTCAATCAATGGTTTATTGAGACTTACCATTTCCAAACTGGAAATCTGTATGCCCCTTCCACCTTCCCATTCTTTTCTTGACACTACTTCTCTACTGCCCTCAAGTATGAAGCCGGTCTTCAACGTTCATTTTGTTTTGAAGAGCACTAGGATCTGGCTGCCACATATTTGCAGACACACATTATACCTCACAAAATGTTTTTATCCCCTGTCACCCCTGTGCATCACATATCTTTATGGTACGACAAAGTCACTGATGCTCAGATGTATTAATTTCTCACCAAATTCTATAAATATTCAATGCCAGAACTAAGTATGAACATGTCCTTTGGCTATAGTGGTTCCAGCATGTACAGTTGCTACACTTCCAAGCCATCCCCAACTCTTTCTACAGTGGTATCATTAAAACTGATCATCATTATTGGTATTCAAGTTACTTCAAGCATGGATCTTACACAGGTACTAAATGTATTTCACTTCTGAAAATAATTTAAATCTATTAAAGAAGAAATTAAGACAAATATAAACAAAACTGACAAATATAAACAAAACTGCTGTAACCCCAGAAAGTTACATTCATTCTTTTCTTTCTCCTGACATTTCCTTCAAAGGTTTATACTTTACAATCCAGATAGAATAACACTTTCAAGTCTCATTTGTTCCTTATCAGGTTTCAGATATAAAAATTATAGTTCACATTTTCCCTCTGAATCCCATAGGACTTGCACACACCCATATCTGTCACACAACCTTTCAGGTTCAGGTCACAGGTTGAAATGATGGTTTAATTTACTTAAATTTAATCCAAAGTTATTCCTTCTGACTTCTACATTATTATATAAATCACACAAATTAGCAGAACTGTCCTATGAGCAGCACTTGGTATGTAACTAGGTTGAAAATGTGAGGCAGGAGTCCCTCAAAGGCATTACATAGGTGAGAAAGTAAGCACCTTCATTTATGGTCTTAGCCAGTACCTCAGAATCCCAAGGTGATTCTTCTTCTTCCTCTTCTCCTAATCCTAATGCAGACATCATTTCTGTAAAATGCAGTCACACACACATTAATAAGAAAGTCTATCACTGAATTTTAAACACATGCATGTCTATCTACATTCACAACATTACAGGAAAGATAATAGCAAAAAGGAATTTCACTGGGTTGAAGCAGTTTCAAAAAGAACTGAAAGCAACAAAAAAGAGCAAGAGAAAAACATTTAAGAGAAGCAGACACTATATCTGATCAAGAACTTCAGCTTCTTATAACAGTATAAAGCATGGAAAGTGTTTAAGTGTTCGCTAACTCACCACTTTTATTACTTCTGTGCCAACCACCAGCACAGGTTAAATTGTCACGATTTGGTTGCTCTTGTGAAGCCCTTTCCACAGTATCAGCACCGTTTTCTTGTGAAGCCCTTTCCACAGTATCAGCACCGTTTTCTTCTCTTCCAGGTGCGGGTTCAGTTGCTCCTTCCTATGGGAAAACACTGACTTAAGTATTTCAGTGCAGTTTACAGGGGGCTATTTACTGTTTAGTGAAAATGGCTAACAGTAGATCACAGAAAGATAAAGATCTGTGCCTGCAGTCTGAGAAGTACCACACGGAGTATAGAGGACCCAGAAGGCAGACCTGAAGAATGCTTTTAGAGTAGTCTATGGGGCTAGAAAGATGGCTCAGCAGCTATAAGCACTTGCTGTGTTTCAGAGGACACAACTGGAACTCTCAGCACCCACATGGTAGCTCAGAGTCATATGCAAGCCCAGTTCCAGTGCACCTGGTGCTTCTGGCCTACATGCATACACACATGCAGCAAAATACTCATATAAATGAATCCTAAAGGATAAAAAGAATATGATCCAATATGTATATGAAAAGAGAAAAGAAACCCATTTAATTCTAAAGGGATTCCTGAGCTTTAAAGATCAAAGAATTTACATACCATTGGGACAGGTGACGGACAGGATGGAGAAGAGGTCTGGACTCTGGCTGATGTTCCAGGACCAATTTCAACTTCATCTTCAATGTCACTATTGGAATTACTATTGTCAAACAGGATTCTATTTCCTAGGTTCTCAAAGCCACATTTTGTTTCTGTCACAAAATAAATGAATAAATAAATTAATAAGAAAGGAAAGAAAAAAAAGAATATGTGAAAATATTTACTTTTGAATCAATGAATAGCACAAGAATAGACCATCTTCAAATGACTTACGGTTTTTCTTGGACTGCTGAGCAGCTGCCCACAGCTCTGTTAAGTTAATTTTGGGGACATTCTAAAAAAACAAAAATAATTTATAAAATATCATATAATAATACATAATAAAAATAAAATAATTATAATATTCACTCTTACTATCTGATCTAATACAAAGTTGTGGAGGAGAGGGTGTATTCAGCTCAGACTTGCATATTGCTGCTCATCATCAAAGGAAGTCAGGACAGGAACTCAAACAGACCAGGAGCCTAGAGGCAGGAACTGATGCAGAGGCCATGGAGGGGTACTGCTTACTGGCTTCTCAGCCTGTATTCTTATAGAACCTAGGACCAGGAGTCCAGGGATAGCACCACCCACAATGGGCTGAGTCCTCTCCCATCAATCACTGATTAAGAAAATGATCTTATGGAGACATTTTCTCAATTGAGGTTTTCTCCTTTCAGATAACTCTGGCTTGTATCAAGCTGACATAAACTATCCAGCCCAGCACTGAAGCCTAAGATTTGTAAAGAAGTGTGAGAGCCTTGAGTCACAGTACATCCCTCATAATGACTTGTAGTTACATTTTGTAGACATTACTATAATGAAAAGTTTAATTATATGCTATAAAATAGTGCTTTATTAGTTAATCATGGCTATCTACTATCACCTGAGAGATGTAGCATCATTACCAGATAAAGAAAACATTGCAAAGAACAATGTTCCATTAATGTCCTACTTGGACAAAGATTTGCTAATCAAAATTCTATGGGTAATATACAGCTTCAAATATATATATTATTTAATCCAATATGGGGTGGCTCTCAAATAAGCTTAAGATATTTTAATAATCTCATTCATAATCAAAATCCAGTTTCAGGGCAGCAAACATATACTGGTGTCTTCTTCTTTTTCATGGTACTTCTCTAACCTGTTCTTGGTTTTTTTGTTTATTTACATAACATTTCCTCAGTGTAGCTCACATGAGTTTACATCTAAACACCAAAAGGGAATATAAAGGTAAGCATGTTTTAAGAATTTCAATAGACTTTATGTTTTTATATATGACATTTCTTCAACACAATGAACCTGAGTTTATATTAAAGGGAATATAAAGGTAAGCCATATTTCTAGAAATTCAATAGACACTATTTGTGGCAGAACATCTACCAGAGTAATGAAGTAGGAAAATCTTTCTACATAAACTGCAACAAACAGACTTAAATTAGTATATTTTTATAATTTCTGCTATTGTGGTAATTTATATGCACAGTAAAGATAGAAATAGAGGAAAAGCTTACTTAAAAACTATAACAAATAATAGGGCAATGGTGGCTCATGCCTTTAATTCCAGCCCTCAGGAAGCAGAGGCAGGCAGATCTGTGAGTTTGAGGCCAACCTGGTCTACAGAGTGAGTTCCAGGATAGCCAAGGCTACACAGAGGAACCCTGTCTCGAAAAACAAAAACTGTGTCACACGAAGAGGTGTTCAAGAAAAAAGCGAACAGAAACTGCATGCTGTATGTTTACAGCTTTGAAAGTAAAGGCAGGGGAGGGAATGGGAGAGGGACCTAGAACTGACTTGTGAAGCAACCTCACTTCTTATCTAAATTTAAACTGGAAAATAAAATATATATAAAAAAAAAGAAAGTAAAGGCACCATGAAGAGTTCATGATTTACTATACTAACTGGGCCCATCAGAGATTAATTTGGGTATACAATAAAAGTCATATTCACATAATTTACAAGTGCTAATAAGGTACATTTATTGAAGTAATTTTTGATCCAGCCTCATTTTTCTGCAATGTAGGAAGTTTTCCTTGATGAAATTTTCCTGTCACTGTGTATTTTCCAGCCTCTACCTCCCCAAGGAACAATCAGTCTTTGATATTCATTGAAATAAAAAAATAGTAGTTATTGTTCTGTGAAATGGTTTCTCTGGTCAATACTCCACATAGAACAGTGACAGACCACCATTAAATTCAAGAGCATACACGCAACACAACAAAACCATTGTTTTCACAAAACTGCATTTTACCTTGCTATCAAAATTGTATTCATCCTCATCCGACGTTGGCCAGGAGTCAGCAGGATCGGGTGTGTTAGAAGACCTTAGGAAAATACCCAACAAAAACTCTAAGCCTAGTTCTTAAAAGAAATCTAGGAAGAAATTAGTGACCTCATCAATGTGTGATGTCACTTCTGTCTCAGAACTGAAGAGAATCTGATGGGACCTATAGCATGGGACAAACCCTGTCTATCCTGCTCGAACACTCAGCAGCAGACTAAGGAATGGCAGCCTTGTACTCAACCTGGAAACGACCTAATTAGGATCCCTCAAGCCAGGTCTGATGGCACATGCGTATAATCACAAAGTGGGTCAGACAGCCATAAGATGAAGGCCAGTCAGGTTTACATGGAGTGTTGCAGGCTAGGGAGGGTATGTAGTCAAACCTAGGACCCTATAGCTTCCAGGTACCATAAAACAGTATAGGGAATCCCATGAAATATTTAGTAACCGAAACTGTGTGGTGATATTTTGTTTATGATCTAACAAATAAAGCTTGCCTGAAGATCAGAGTACAAAGCTAGCCACATTAGTTAGCCATAGAGGCCAGGCAGTGGTGGTACACACCTTTAATCCCAGCACCTGGGAGACAGAGGCAGACAGATCTCTGTTACTTCAAGGCCAGCCTGGGCCACACAAAATTGATCCAATCTAAAAGAGAAACAAAGCTCACACAAAGGTGATCCCAGCATTTGGAGTGACATGCCTTTAATCCCAGCACTAAGAAGGTGGAGATAAGAATGATACGGTAGGAGATAGGAGAGAGATGCAGTCTAGCAGTCTGAGGAGCAGTGCACTCTAAGCAGTCTGAGGCCAGGATTGTCCCTTTGGTCTGAGCATTGGTAGAGGTAAGAACTCCAGTGGCTGGCCACTTTGCTTCTCTGATCTTCAGCATTAACCCCAATATCTGACTCAGAGTTTTTATTACTAAGAACAATTAGAAATTGTACTTCTAGCATGCGCAGAGCCCTGGATTCAGTCTCCAGTATGGCATAAAACTGGACATTGTGGTTCATGCCTATAATCCCAGTACTCGGGAGACGGAGGTAAGAAGATCAGAGGTTGAAAGACATCTTTGACTACATAAAAAGTTTGAGGCCAACATGGACTATATGAGAATCATTTCAAATAAGTAAAATATTTTTAAAGTCCTATAAATAGATCCAAATATAATTAATACAAATTAGTCTGCATACTATTCTCTCTTCCAGTCTAACAGTTCCTCTCCAGGGCTTACCCAATTTGGAATGTCTGTGATCCTACAGCCATAGCTGGGTAACATCTTTGATGACTGAAAACAAAGCACAGCTTGCCACTGCAACTGTCAACTCTTGGAATATAACTACTTCCAAGGAAGACTTTAGATCAAAGTTAACATAACTGAATTTGACTTTCTAAACTGTCCTGTCCCAAATCTTATCCCAGTGCTGCCACAGGCCCCTATGAATCTACACAGAGGGGCAGCAGACTGCATTTGGGGGCTAAAGAGATTGCTCAGCAGTTAAGAGCACCGTATGCTCCTCCAAGGAACCCAAGTTTGGTTTCCAGCACCCAAACCAGTAGCTCACAACCACCTGTAACTCCAGTTCCAGGGAATCTGATACCCTCTTCTGGTCTCCATGGGCACCAGGCACACACATGGCACGCAGGCAAAACACTCCAACATAAAATAATAATTTTTAAAAACCTAGCATAAACAAAAGACTTTCTTTAAAAAAGATAATCAAATCATAGATAAGACACCAATTAACCATGGAATCATATGCTAATTAACCTTTCTGAGTGACTGCTGCCTAATGAGTCGGAAGGAAAGCAGAAGGTGGGTAGGTGGGTTAACAGCAGATACTTTGCAAAGCTCTTGTGACCCCTGCAAGGAATAAATGTGAATCATACTATACAATATAATTATCTAGCTCACAGAAGAACACTTATTAAATGTTAGTCTCTATCCACTCCATTCTCTAAGCAGCTAACATTTACTTTAACAATGTTATATATTCCTACCTACCTGGTTAAAGATTCATCTTCAGAACCATTATCCACTGCTAAAGAAAAACATAAAGTACATTTAAAATTAACAACAGAACAATGTAAAAATAATATGTTGTTATTATTATTAATGCTTTCTCTTTGGTACCACACCTAGAGGCTATCCTAGAATGAATACTAACAATACTACTGATTAGGTAATTAATCCATTAAGGATGTTTGTCCTTCCTTCTTTGTATTTATCAAACCCAAGAAAGGATAATGTATAAAAATCTGACACCTAAAGGCAAACTGCCAGTGCTATGACCATAGTCCTACCTGGACATTATTAGAGCAACAGTAGATGGCATAATTAGCAGAATCCATATCACAGCAGGATTATTCTGCACTAACAGCACTGGGAACAATTACAAGAGTACAATCATTTTGTTATGATACAATATGGCTTTCCCAGGTTTTCAATCAATACTGCATTTGGGGATTTAAAAAAAAAAACCCTGCTACAAATAGGCACTATCTAGGAATACTGTGTAATTTCCAGTAAGTATCTGATCCTTTTTTTTTTCCTTAATTTAAATTAAAAACAATCTTATTTTACATACCAATCCCAGTTCCCTCTCCCTCCTTCCCTCCCACTCCCCACACCATGTCCCATGGGGAATTATCAAAGTCTGTCACATCATTTGAGGCAGGAGCAAGGCCCTATCCCCTATATCTAGGCTGAGCAAAGAATCCCTCAATTGGGAATGGGCTCCAAAAAGCCAGTTCACACACTAGGGATAAATACTGGTTACACTGACAGCAGCCCCATAGACTGCCCAAGCCCTGCAACTGACACCCACATTCAGATAGCCTAGTTCAGTTTTATGCTAGTTCCCCAGCTGTCAATCTGGGATCCGAGAGCTCTCCCTTGTTCAGGTCAGCTGTTTCTGTGGGTTTCCCCAGCATGGTCTTGATCCCTTTGCTCATCACTCCTCCCTCTCTACAACTAATCTTTTTTTAATGCATAAAAATAAGACTATTAACGCAAGCTTTCAGAATGAGACAACAGTTGGCTTTCCCTGGGAAAAGAAAAAGCTTTCTCATTCTATGAAAGTATGAATTAAACAAACTGATCAGTGTCTTAGCATTTCCCAGGATGCTACTCATGTGAAGTCTGAGGCTTTGTTGAGTGGTTGAGCACCTGCGCTACAAACAGAAGAGAACAAAGTGGGCTTGGCGGTGTGGTGGAAGTAACAACACCTTAAATGACTATATTCAATTACCTTGGCACTGAATTTAATGTTTCAAACAACTGGGAAACACACTCACTGTACTGTATTATTCCAACTACATGACTATGCAGGAAAAAGCAAAATTCTGAAGACAGTAAAAGAGCACTGGCTGCCAGGGGGTGGGGGTCTAGGAGACAGAAATAGGTGGAGTCCAGGAAATATTTAGGACAATGGAATTATTCTGATTATTATACCCCAGTGGTAGCTACGAGTCATACACTGGCCTAAAGTCATAGATTGTACCTAGGGAAGAAACTGATAAAAATTAGTGAAAAAATGCTGTACCTACTTTTAGTTGCAATATTTTATTAGCAACTTCAACAACTATAATAGTATTCTCTTATTAAGTGTAGCCTATTTGCTGTACAATCCATTATTATGCTAAGTGCATCTTGCTGTAATACGGATAAAGGAAACAGAAAGCATAATAACTGAAAATCATTTTCCTAATGGATTTTAAGGGTCAAAATTAAACGATTTTTTTTAGGAATACTGTTTTAGTTTATAAATTTCTTTTAACTAATTTCTTAAATAATCCTCAATTCCAGACTGAAAATAAAGAAAAAAAGTATGAATATCACTTACATAATGAGTTTTATATTGTGCTTCTATGACCAAAATTTTCCTAACTTTACATGTTTACCCACAAAGAGTGATTCTTCATGAGGAATCTTACCTGGATTGCTATTTTCAGAACTTTTTAGTCTCTTCCCATCATATTCAAATATTTGTCTGTTGCTAAGTTAAAAAAAAAAGACAAACATTACTATTTTAATCCTGATAAGCAAAATGATTACTATCTATATTAATTAAATTCATAACAGTATTACAAACAAAATCAGAGACAATATCAGAATCATATCCCATGTGAGTCAAATGTACAAGCTCTCCAAGCTTTTGAGTGTCCTTCCAATGAAAGAAAAACACAAGTGAAATGGTGAAGAATTGAAGACAGCTGATTAAATCAGCATGGCTGGGCAGGATGGAAGAGCCCTCAGCAGAACCCCAGTCCTGCAGGCGAGGGTAGGCAATGCACTTCTCGTAGGCTGAGTATGTCCTTTAAAAAACCATGGATTTTAGTGCTTTCGGTTACTTAACTTCCTCTGAAGACCCATAGAGAAAATATAAATACATGCTAAGCTATTTTGGGGTTCCAAGCAGAATCCAAATGAGTGTGTATTTGTTTACAGGTTCTAACACTGCTGCAGTTAGTTACAAAATATTGAGGTTTACCTTGATTATTGGCACTTCAATTCTTTGTGGCTATTTGACCCTAACCAGCTACAGTAATTTGAACTAAATGTATCAGCAAACATCTCATTAAATTAGGTACTGCCTCCTATGACTGAACTAATCAATGACACCAAGGGCAGAAAACATAAAGACTAAGACTTGGATTAGGCACTATTCCTTGTTTATCTCCTCCAGCTCTGAAACCAGTAATTCTCTCTTTAAACAATGCTTAATTTCTACATTTACCTCTAATTGGCATGGAAGACAAATTGCTCTGTTATATGTAGTTGGTCATGATGAGGTCCTACATCTTGCAGGAATGTAATCTTCCTGACTTAGAGATGTCTGCTGAAAAGCTTCCTTGTTAATCCAAGTTTTAAACACTCTGAAAAGCTAAGGCAGATCCTGGGAGCTTACTGGCCAGCCTGCCTAGCTCAAAAAATAAGTTTCTGGTTTACCACTCTCTACCCTACTCCTTTAAAACAGGCTCTTTCACCAAACCAGAAGTGCTTTTGGCTGACTAGTCAAAACCCTTTAGGCTAAGCAGGGCGGCCAAGATGCCCCAGGATCTGCCTGTCTCTGCCCCCTCAATGCTAGGGTTACAGACACACAGTCTCACCTGGCTATTTACACAGAAGCTGGGGATTCTAACTAAGATGCTTCTGCTTGCTGTGCACAGCAAGCACCCTCACCCACTGAGCCATCTCCTCAAGCCTTGTATAATCCAAAGGATACACTATCTTCCCTTTCATATGAGGAAGCCAGGAGTTAAGCTTAGCAATGTGTGACTCTAAAACTATCTCTTTTCCCATTATTATCCACCAATCACTTATTTTCACTAAAGAAAGATATTAGCCATTTCAGGTTACTCCTTTTCCTTTGCCCAAGCTAATTAAAAAATGTTAGACTATTAGAAGTAAAACAGGAAAAAATGAACAGCATGTAATGACGATTACACATGTGACAACCTAACATCAACACTCTTCACAAAAGTAATTTAAGAAAAAAAATGAAAGAAAGAATAATTTGGAATTTCTACTTAGGCCCAGGTTCTACTTAAAAAGAATATATAAGTGGAGGTTTAAAATGTTACAAAATAATTAATAATTCAATGTTGAGTCAAAAAGCAAACTAAAGGTTTATAGAACAACTATAAAATTGGTATAGCTAATATTTGATCATAGATCAGGCTACAAACATTTCTCATTAAAAGGGAATATGAATCCAACTATATGTTGTGTTGTCTAGTCTGAATAACTGCTTGTCTTTCTAACTAACGTAGATATTGATGTTTTTAACATCTTAGTAATTAAGTTAATCTTCTTAATTTGTATTTCTGAGTGGCTGTTAACACATTACAACATCAGTTTTTGCTTGTTTAGTGTGTGTGTGTGATGTGTGGTGTATGTATACATGTATATGGTGTATGGTATATGCATGTATATGGTGTATGGTGTATATGTGTGTTGTGTATAGTATATGCATATATGAGTGTGGTGTATTCGTGTATGTGTATGGTGTATGGTACAGGAGTATGTGTATGTGGTGTATTTGTATGTGTGTGCTGTATGCGTATGCGTGTGTGGTGTATACATAGGTGTGTGTGTGTGTGTGTGTGTGTGTGATATGTGGTGCATACATACATGTGCAGGTGTGCACACATGCAAAGACCAGAGGAGGACATTAGGTGTATTCCTTTATCATGCTCCACACGTATTGAGATGAGGCTTCTCACAAAATCTGAAATTCCCCAATCCACCCTGGTTAGCAAGCTTCTCTCCACAATCCAACATGTGGATTATAAGCATGCACAGCCATCACTGGCTTTACATGAGTGTTAGAGATTTAAACACACAATAAGCACTCTTGCCCACAGTCATTCCCCAGCCCCAACTGTTTCCTGAAAGAACAAACTACTATACCTTCCAAGCTGATCAACTGCATGAATACTTGCTTTTTTCTTTACTAAAAATTCCACAATATGCTGCTTATTTTCCTTTACAGCAAGTAACAGAGGTGTGAGGTCATCCTGTTAAGACATTAAAAGCAATTTATAATTCACAAATTGCTAACTTTTCAACTGAACTGTACTTAGGAATTACATGAGTGCAATCCAGCCAATCCAGCATCGCTTGAAGGCAAGTGATGCTATCTTTTGTTTCAGTAGATTTACAAGAACTACAAATTTTAAATGTCTTATTGAATTAGCATTTAATAATTACCATTTAATAAATCACACAATGGTGTGTGAAATCTCCAACTTTAAGTGTGGAAGTTCTTGCTAAGCCAGTGGTTCTCATGTGGGGTCATGACCCCCTTTGGGGTTGCATATCAGATATTTACATGATGATTCATAACAGTAGCAAAAATATAATTATGAAGTAGCAATGAAATAATCTTATGGTTGGGGGATCACCACAACATGTGGAACTGAATTATGGGGTCACAGCATTAGGAGGGTTGAGAACCACTGCTCTGGATTATGCAAACATGCTGCTTCTCATCTATTTATTATGCCAGGATCCCAGAATCCAATGTCAGGCACTCCTGCTCCAGGTGAGTCACTAAGGAAATGGCACTGAATGAAAAGACATGGACACAGATGGATACTCACTGCTTATTAAGACATGGTCTGTGGGTTTTCTCTTATAATATGAAGCAATGCTACTTTTGTTGAAAAGCTAAGAAGGAAGGGCTCTTGCTTTTAAAAATCCTGGATACCTGTTCACTACTATTTTCACTCTGGAATTATTTTAATTGAGACTCAGGGTTTTTTGTTTTTGTTTTTGTTTATCTTAGGCAAAATATAAGTCACCAATTCAAATGTAATGCTTATGAATCAGTGGGGTAGACAAAGGTGCTGAGATGAACACTAATGGCCAGGGGACCTCTTCAGTGAAATTATAATAGCAACAAAAACGTAAGTCTAAAAAAACAAGAAGCATCAATGACCTGACAAGAGAAGACCTGCCCCATTACATATAACAGTCAAGATGTCAAAACACAAAGAAAACAATATAAAAAGTACAAGAAAAACACCAACCAACTTCAAAAGGGAAACACATCAGATCTCTCATCAGTAATCTTAAAGCACATATAGGGAACAATTATTTCAAGTCCTGAAGGTAAGGAACTTCTAACCGGACTGCTATATCCAGCAAGGCTATCATTTATAACTGACTGAGAAATAAGAACACTTCACAACAAGCACACACTAAGGCAATTCACAACAAGCAAGCAACCACTCTAAAAAACTCCTTGCAGGAAGCCGGCAAGATGGTTCAGTGGGCAAAAGTACTTGCCATGCACGCCTGATGACCTGATCCCATGGCGGAAAGAGAAAAGGGACTCCCAAATTCCATGAGAGGAACAGCTAAACAGGAGAGCTCTCATGTCCAAAACAGCAGCAGAAGAAGAACACACCATAAGATTAAGAGGTGACAGATAAAAGGACAGTAATCTGACCACAGAAAAACTAACAAATTACAACAGACGTAAAAGGTCAGGTTTTGATACAATAGTAGTGGTTGACTTCAGCACCCTGCTCTAATCTTTATATAGTTCACTAGAACTAAAAATTAAGACACTTCCAAGTTAAAGTACACCACAGCTCAAATGCACTAACCCATCTGCATAGAGTCTTTCTCTCAATAGACATGGAGTACACATTCTTCATAGTAGCCTATGCAAGCTTCTCATGCAAACACATTCCAGACCACAAATCAAGTCTAACAATAAAAAAGAACCAAAATAACTTCTTGTATTAGCATTATCATAGTGAAATAAAACTAGAGATCAAAAGCAAAGACGCTACACAAATATCTGGTGACTGGAGAAAATCAGGGAGGAAGTTTTTAAGTTCCTGGAATCAAATACAAAAGGAAGGGCAACTCACCAGAACCTTGGGGACAACACTGAAGGAGGCTCCCTGTATAGCTTTGAGTGCTTACATTAAAACAATCAGAGCGCTCTCAGACAAATGACCTACTGATGCACTTCTCAGTCTTAGAAAGACCAGGACGATGTAAATGCAAAAGAAATAAGGGGCTGGGTCCCTGGAATAGGAGTTCTGGATGACTGTGAGCCACTGCGTGGTGCTGGCAACAGAACTCGGGTCCTTTGTCAGGTAATGAGTACCCTTAACCACTGCACCATCTCTCCAGTCCCTAAAAAAAATCTAATTTTTCTAAAAGGGTAAAAAGGAAATCTCTTAAAAATGTTGTGTGAGTGGGTGGGGGCAGATGGGTGGGTGGAGATGTGTCAGCAGGTAAAAGTTTACTGCCAAGTCTGTCAGCCCAAGTTCAACCCTGAGACCCATTCGGTAGAAGGAGAGAAACAACTCCCTAAAGATGTCCTCTGATCTCCACATGCCCTCTGTGGCATACTCACCTCCTATGGCCATAGATAGATAGACAGATATGCAAATAAATAGATAGATCTATAAATAAATAAGCAAATGAGCAAGCAAAAGTAACAAAAAGCAATTTTAAAGGGCAATTATATTCAAACTTAGACTCCACCAATGGGTAAAACTTTGATTAGATGGAGTCCTCATGATCTAACCATTTCTGAAAATATCCTCACAAAAATACACAGAAGTGTTTTTTCTCAATCTGATCATAGTGACAAGAACCATCACATTATGTCACTGATAAATGTACTTTGGTCATTAGGAAATAAAGTCATTATTATACCTTGTTCTTGGCTTCCATATCTGCGTTGTGTGCAAGCAGTTTGGCTGCTATGGATGTGTTTTCACTGCAGACAGCATAGTGGAGGGCAGTGTTGCCACTGTTGTCCGTTACATTCGGATCAGCACCATGCTCCAGCAAAATAGTTGCACATTCTTCCTCCTGGCATTGGACGGCCTGTTGTTATTGCATCAAGGAATAGATAATTAGTTTAGGAGTTCAAAATAAGCACATCCTAGGTTTTACTTATTACTATATTTAAACGAAATTGATTTCTTTTTTCCCTAAGTATTTAAATCAAATCCATCTCAGTTTTAACTGCTGGTCGGTATGTACCTTAATGAGAGCTGTGCTGTTCTCACCGTCACAGGCATCAATGTCACATTTTCTCTCCACTAAGAGAGTCACCACTTCTGGATGGCCATAAGCACAGGCAAGATGTAGCGCAGTTCTGTGAAAATGAGAGCGCTTTTTTAGTAAATTACAGAGCATCATCTAAAAACATATTTCCTGTAATGTAAACACTGAACAGTATGCAATGTCTCTTCTTTCCCAACAATTATTTTTCTTCTGGCAGCAGAACATTCATGGACAACTTACTGGATTTGTGTGTGTGATACTGCAGTGAAGCCCTGAGACTTGTGTTAAGTAAACAATTACTGAGCTAGATTCCTAGCCCAGAGCAGACAATGTGCAAAGTAGCCTTTGGATTTAGCTTGACTTGGGTACCAACACTCTTTAAGGTCTACTAGTTATTAGCCTCACTTAGCCTTTCTCTGCCTCAATTTTCTCACCCATGAAATGGACAAAGGCATTTGCCACAAAAGCTTCATGACCTGAATACACTCCATAAATCCCATGTAGACCAGGTTGGCCTCGAATTCACAGAGATCCATCTGCCTCTGCCTCCCGAGGGCTGGGCTTTTTTAAAGGTGAGTGCCACCACCACCCAGAGACACAGTGGTTTTATAGTCATCCTTAGTCTTATTTGTCTTGGTACTTTTCTCATTATGGCTTTTTTAAAGGTTTAAATTATAATCTATCATGAATTTATTTTTGTGACATAAAACTGTGGCTAGTTTCCTCCAAACAAGTTAACAAGCATTTCATTCATGAATGTCATATTTCCTACTAATAGGGGTGTCTCAGGGATCAATTTCTAAATTCTTACATATATTTGATGCGTCTCTTGGCTGCTACTAAATGACAGATGTGTGAAAACTAATATCATGATACTTTAGAAAGGCTTTTTTCCTAGTGTCATCACAAAATCAAAAGCAGCATGAGAAACTCAAAATTGTTAAAACGATGATATTCTTATTTGGTTTATGTAAAATAGATAAGAATACAGAGTTCACATTCTGGGAATTATCAATCTTCTATTCGAGAACATGGAACTATTTTCCCACTTCAAAATGTAGCAAAAACAAAAAAACCATATTCACACAGGTGTATACTGATATATTATTGGATATCACTGGAAGAATTTTTAACCTTGAACAGAAATATTTCTCCCATTATATATTCTACAATACAAAACATTTTTAAATGTGTGCAAAAATGTAAATTGTTTAGTTAACACACTTTACACAGCCAATAAAGGGAACTGTTAGTGGACCAGAAGCCAGCTAGGGTGTTTTCTGTTGCTGCTCCTACGGGGCGGGTTCTAGACCCCACCACGGTTTAGGCTTGCAAGTGCAAGGTGGAAGGAGTCAAGCTTCCTCAGTGAGAGCCAGCCTCTGGCCCTGCCTTCCAACCCCGAAGCCAGACAAGGTGCGTGCTGCCCCACCAGCCACGTCCCGCCCTGCTAGCTCGCGGGCCCTAACAATTACCTGTCCTTCTTGTCTCTATCGTTCACGCCACTTTTCCCAAGGATAAGGATGTGCTGTACTTTGGCTACATCACCCACGCTTGCAGCCTTGTGGATCTTGCCCATATCCTTGTCGTGAATGTGGTACCTGGGCATGAGGGAGCCACTAGCATTCTCACGCCCGAAGCCCACGCAGTTGTTCCGCGGGCGGGCGGAGGGGCCTAACGGCATCGGGCCCTTACTCCTGAAGCCAAAAATCTTCTTCATGGCCAGAGGGTACGCCCCTCACAGGCACCTTGACCCTGGCGTGGCGTCAGCCGTCTTCACAACGCAGCCCTAGCGCCTCCTGAAAAGCCAGCCTAGTTCCACAGAGTCCCAACGTGAAAGTCGCTGCATGGCTCCGCAGGGTTTTAAAGCACGATAATCGCCCAGCAAAGCTGCAAACTAGCGACCCGAGCCGTCTAGTCCCCGCGCATGCGCGCAAAGGCCCAGGAGCAAGCGGGGCCCAGCACGCACGCGCAGGGCCAGGCTCCGCCCTCTATGTTGTTCGCAGATGTTAAGTAGTTGCCTCGCCGTTCTTTAGCCTAGGGCTTTGGCCCGGGGTGGGCCGGTGTCTTTCCTGAGGCCCAGGTCCACCCTCAGCTAGTGTGGGGCGCGGGCTAGCCTCGGCTTCCGGCTGCAGGACTCCAACAGGGACTGAGCGCTCGCCGCCATGGAGGGAAGATACAGTGTGCCAGGATTGCGGGCTTCTCCGCTCCTGCAGACGATCCCAGAACCTTCTAGAGCAGCTGGGCCTGCTTCCCTTTGGCTTGTATTTCGGAGGCAGTTATAAGGTCCTAGGGGAGCCTCTGGGCAGGTGACTCCTTTAACTCAACCTGGGTGGTAATCCAAAAGTGGACCAAACTATAGACAGCATGGATGGGATTGTGGCATGGGAGACGAAGGGAAGAGATTTTTGTCAAGCTAATCCGTGAAGCAGTTTGGGAATTAGTGAAATAAATGGTTGTGTTTCATAGCCTAAAGAGTCAGTGTCAGAATTAATTATACAAAGTTGATGGAAGGTAAAGATGTCTGCATTTGGGATCTGAATGAAACAATGTGACCTAAAAGTTTTGGGTTTGGATGTGGAAAAGTAATTTGTAGTAAATAGTTTTTCCAGTGAAAGTATCTGATGTTTTAAATTCTTAATTTAAAGTCTAGAAACACAACTTGTCTCAAAAGGTGTGCTGGCTAGTCTGACACATAAACCAGAGTTATGGAAAAGAAGAGAACCCCAAGTGAGAAAATGCTTCCATAAGATCTGATGGTAAAAGACACTTTAAAAAGTGCTCACCATCCTTAGGCATCAGGAAAATTCGAATCAAAACAACTCTGAGATACCATCTTGCTCCTGTCAGAATGCCTAAAATCAAAACACCAAGGACAGTTTATGCTGGAGAGGATGTGGAAAAAGGGGAACATTCCTCCACTGCTGATGGGAATGCAAACTTGCACAACCACTTTGGAAATCAGTATGGAGATTCCTCAGGAAAATGGGAATCAGTCTATCACAAGACCCAGCAATTCCACTCTTAGACATATACCCAACCGATGCACATTCATACAACAAGGACATTTGTTCAACTATGTTCATAGCAGCATTATTTGTAATAGCCAGAACCTGGAAGCAACCTAGATGCCCCTCAACTGAAGAGTAGATAGAGAAAATGTGGTACTATTCAGCAGAAAAAAAAAAAAAACAAACAATGGAATCTTGAAATTCACAAGTAAATGAACGGAACTAGAAGAAACCATCTTGAGTGAGGTAACTCGGTCACAAAAGGACAAACATGGTATGTACTCACTCATATATGGATTTTAGACATAGAGCAAAGGATTACCAGCCTACAATCCACACCGTCAAGAGAAGCTAGGAAGCAAGGGGACTCTAAGAGAGACATACATGGTCCCCAGTGAAGGGGAAAGGGACAAGATCTGAGCAAATTGGGAGCATGGGGGGAGGGGAGAGGGAATTAAAAGAAAAAGAAGGGGAGGAGAGGAGGACTGGAGGGAGCAGGAAGATTGAGTGGGGAGGGGGGGAATACAGGAGAGACCCAGCTATACCACTTCTTGGCATATACCCAAAGGATGACATCCTGCTGCAGAGACACTTGCACATCCATGTTTAGTGATGCACTACTCCCCATAGCCAGGAAATGGAGCCAGCCTAGATGCCCATCAACTGATGAATGGATAATGGAAATGTGGTATGTATACACAATGGACTTTTGCTCAACTGCAAAGAGCAATAAAATTCACAGGAAAATGGATGGCCTAACAATAAATATATTGAGTGAAGAAATTCAGGCTAAGAAAGATAAACTCCATATGGTCTCTCTCATATAAAGATGCTAGCCTCTGACTATTACATTTGTGCATTGTTCATATGTGTATATTATATATGGGAGTAAGTTTGTATAGAACATAGGAAACTATCCAGGTATTGGTGGCACACGCCTTTAATCCCAGCACTCGGGAAGCAGAGGCAGGTGGATCTATGAGTTTGAAGCCGGCCTGGTCTACAGAGTAAGTTCCAGGACAGGCTCCAAAAGCTGCGCAGAGAAACCCTGTCCCGAAACCCCCCCCAAAAAAAAGAACCTAGGAAACTAAAAAGAAACCCATTAAGGTTTGGAGGAAGACAGTGAATCACTTCTAATGTGTACATAGGTGAATGTTAGAGACGAAAGAGGACAGTGAGTTAGGGGAGGTAAGGATTATCTAAAATGAACAAAAATGAAAAAGCCATGTGTAAATCTGATACTTTGTAAGATAACCAAAAATAAAATAACATTAAAGGCAAAAAAGTACAGGAGAGCAAGAAAAGAGATACCATAATAGAGGGAGCCACTTGTAGTTCTAAAGAGAAATCTGGCTCTAGGGAAATGTCCAGAGATGTCCAAGGATGACCCCAACTAACAATCTAAGCAATAGTGGAAAGGCTACCTTAAATGCCCTTTCCCAATAATGAAATTGATGACTACCTTATATTCCAACCTAGAGCCTTCATCCAGTAACTGATGAAGCAGAAGCAGACACCCACAGCTAAACACTGAGCCGAACTCCTGGAATCCAGTTGCAGAGAGGGAGGAATGATGAGCAAAGGAGTCAAGACCGGGCTGGCGTAACCCACAGAAATGGCTGACCTGAACAAGGGAGTTTGAACCCCAGACTGATAGCTAGGAAACCAGCATAGGACTGACCCAGACCCCCTGAACGTGCATGTCAGTTAGGAGACCTGGGCAGTCTATGGGGCCTCTGATAGTGGATCGGTATTTATCCCTAGTGTACAAATGGACTTTGGGAGCCAATTTCACAAAGAGGGTTACTCTCTCAGCCTAGACATACGGGGGAGGGCTTAGGCCCTGCTGCAAATGATGTGACACACTTTGAAGATTCCCCCATGGAAGACCCCACTCTCCCTGGGGAGCAGAAAATGGTGGGGTACAGGGGAGGAGGGGAGGGAGAAGGAAGTGGGAATGACATGTAAAACAAGATTGTTTCTAATTTAAATTTTAAAAAAGGAAAAAAAAGATCTGACTATAAGGCATTTTCTTAATTAGTGATTGATGGAGGAGGGACTGAGACCTGAGCCGAGGTTCCCAACACCTTGGTTTGAGAGAGCCTGCTAGGCCTTCCCAGGAATGTAGCCTGGACGCCATGTTCCTCTCTTTCTAAATATCCAGTGTCCTTCCTCCACATGGCTTGCAGTCTGTGGCATCTTATCCCCACTGAATAAAAGGCTATTGCATCTGAGTGTCAGGTAGACACACCCAGCAGCATATTCTCTGACCTGGAATCTCTGGTTTGCACTACATTTAAACCTTCCAGTGATATAGTGCTGTCTCCTACTCTCCTTGGACTCACTCCTCAAGAATCATACACACATCCTTATGTTTCTGCCAATATGTATTTTTAAAAAGTCTAAAGTCTTGCAGTAATTGTACTGGTTAAAATGTACCCTCCTGGGCCACACTGTGCACCTGAGGTTTTAAAGTACACTGAGGTTTGATTCAAGCTGCAGGTTAGGGCAAAAGAAACTAATTATGGGGGTCTCTTTTCCTAGGCTTCTGACCCACATTATCAAGCCTTTCCAGGAAAGGAAGCCCAGGTTTCCCAATCCCAAGTATCAAGGTCTCATTGTTTCCCAATCAAGATCCTGTCTTGCATCTGTATGAGAAATTTGCAAAGGTCATGAATTAAACTGCTACCTAATTCAGCCAATTGTCCAGTTGATTTTGTGTTTGATTTTCAACAACAGTGGCCTTCTGGTTACCAGAAATGACATTATATTAGGGCTGCCATGGAACCCTCTGACTCGTGTATTGTAAACTGAGTGTTTCTTTTTATTTCTTCAAGTTCTACATTGCATTCAGCAATTCAGTTTCATGCTGCAGGCTCGTTGCAGCAGGATTACCATAGCAACCAAGCAGCCCTTGGGCTCCCCCGGGATTCGCTTCAGTTAGCACTTTATCAAAACCAGGTACAGATGGTGATTTAATCACTTAGAGTGGAATGTGTGTCATGCCAACATATAGTTCCACTGGCAACAATATTAGCAGTGCCCTCAAACCTGAACACACGGCCGAGCACTCCTAAACCCCATTGCTGAGAGATTGTCTCCATAGACCACTCCTATGGCCAATTCTGTATTAGGGCCAATCTGAAAACAAAACAAAACATGTTATAAATTTGAACAGGAAGCCTTTTGTTTTTTATGTAAAGAACTGTAACATGAAAATGTCTTAACTATCAAATCAGCAGTAGTGAATGCAAAATTCAGTTCTTGTCCCTGGAGCAGAATGATTTCAGATGGAAACTGGAGTTGTGAAGGGCCCTTCAGACAGACTTCCAGGGAGAAAGAATCCTGCCTGGGAGCATGGCCCAACATTAGGTGGGAGAGTGATGCTAAAAACACTACAGGATGGAGCTGAGGATGACTGGGACCCTGACACTGTGGAGAACCAGACCAACCCAAGGCTTCCATAGAGGCCCTGATCAAAGGACAAAGGGAACTTCAGTTCTGTGGCCTTGTCCAGGAGTGGACTTGGAAAGGATTGGAGCCAGTGCTTTCTCATAGAAGTCAAGGTTGAGCTTTTAGGGACCCCACTCTTCTCTCTGGGCTGTGGTTATCAGTTCTTAAGCAGTTGTGGCTGAGGTATCCTGTGTTCTCTTTGCCAGTGATTTAGCTCTTTGCTGACCTTGGCCATTTTCCTCCTGAATGTCCTATATATGATGCTGTACTTCTTACTACACTTGCTTGGCATAAGTTATCAGTTTATGCAAAACCTCCTGGTCTTAGCTATTGATTTTGTCCTTTTTCATCTCTTGTCCTCTCTGAAACCTCACCATTCCAGACTCTTATTCCTACTGGTTCAGATCATGACACCAAGGTCCTCCCAAGTTAGAAGGGAAGTCACAGTATTCTGAAACAGCCCTAGAGTGTCCTTTTATTGACTTCCATGGATAAGACAGCAGCCACATGCAGAAGGTCATACAATCCATCTTTAATTTTTCTTAGAACGGAGGCCAGATCACCTGTGTTTGATGACTTCCTTAACTGATTCCATAGCCAAATGACAACTTCTAGGTAGGTGAAACACAAGCTTGTCTCATGATGTTGTGGCCTTCTTCCCCAGCCACCACCCAATCCCCTGTACCATTTGTCACACTTTTCTTCCTTTTTCAATCTCTCTCCAAGATGTTGACAACTTTTGTCCCATTGTCCACTGAGTTTTTGTTTTTATTATACTCTCAGACCCTGTACATTTACTCTATGGAGTGACAGAAACATTAAGTTTTCTGTCCTATTGACCTTTGCATTTTATCAGGAATCAAAGTCCAATGCTAGTGTTTCCCAACATTTTCTATAGAAGAACTTCCCTAGAAACTTGTCTAAAAAGTAGATTCAGTAGACCTGGGTATCCAGGTATGGAGGAACCAGGAGTAGTATGGGGTAATTTTGTTTTGTTTTTTAATTGGGTCTCCCTCTGTAACCCAGGCTGCCATTAAACTTTTGGGACACTTGTCCTGTCTCAGTTTCGGGAGTGCTAGAACTTCAGACAGCCACCACCATACTTGGTCCCTCTGCTGTATAATCATTTACTACGAGATTGGTACATTCCATTTTGCAGGAAAGCTCAATAAAACAGGAAGCAGCCAACTCAAAATAGCTTTAGGAAGTTCCTGAAACTGGCAAGATTCACTAGTCTCTTCTCTCCTCAAGTGTGTGCAAACAGAAGACTGCTCAGAGTCACTCTCATACAAGCCAAGCCGCAAAGGTAGACTCATCTAAGCCCAGCTGCAAAGGTTCTCGGACAACCTCAGCCACTTGGAAGAAGCGGAGGTCGGCTGAACCACCTAGAACAAAGACCACCCTGCGGCCTGGAAGACCGCAGACCTGCTGAAGCTTCCAGAACTTTCTAACCCCTTTGAGTAACCTGCAGGCTGTGCAGTGTGATCAGGGTTCCCAGCTTTTGTGAGCTGTCACCCATGCTGGAATGGGCTGTGGTAGCATACTCTTCTGTTCCTGTAAAGTAGCCCTTGACCCATATTCCTATAAGGAACTCCAATAAACCCATTGGTTCACCAAGGCAGACTTGGATGGTATTCATGGGCACCCCATCTAGAATGAGATGTGTGTATTGTGTCTCCTTAGGAAAAGTCTGTTACACAACAGTTTGGAATTAGTGTTGTAATCAAGAACTACTACAGATTGTTTTGCCAGGTTTTGAGAATAAGACCTTATGTTAAATGAAGGAGACACAGCGGCTGCAATTGTATGTGTCAACTGTAAAAGATGTTTTACTGGGTGTTCAGAACCATGGCACACAGATAATCCCACATAACTATGTTAACAATGTCTCTGACTTCAGCTTCACATTATATAGTATGTTGCTGAGTATTATTGAAGCAGTCTATATAGCTGACAGGATTATATAGATATTGATATATTGAAGCTTCTCAAAAGAGTTGAGTCTTAGCTGGGGAACCTGCATGGGACTGAACTGGGCCCTCTGAGTGTGGCTGACAGTTGTGTGGCTTGGGCAGTCTATGAGGTCACTGGCAGTGGGACCAGGATTTATCCTTAGTGCTTGAACTGGCTTTTTGGAGCCCATTCCCTACGGAGGGATACCTAGTTCAGCCTAGATATGGGGGGAAGGGGCACTTGGTTCTTCTTCAAAGTGATGTGCCGGACTTTATTGACTCCCCATAGGAAGACTTACCCTCTCTGAGGAGTGGACAGATTGGGGTGGGGGAAAGGTGGGGAGAGTGGGAGGGGAGGGAGTGGTAACTGGGATTGGTGTGTAAAATGAGAAAAGGTTGTTTTAAAATTAAAAAATCATGTCAAAAAAGAAGAGTCACCTTTCTTCTGGTGGGATTCCATGGGAAATTATATATTTGCAATTATGGCCAATTATAAATATAAGTATTGTTTTATTATGAGACATTGTCCAATAATATACAACAAAGAGTTTTGTAAAAAGCCACATGGTTTATGGTCTTCTACTTGCCCTTTGTTTGTTTATTTGTTTGTTTCTTCAAGACAGGGTTTCTATGTGTAACAGCCCTGGCTGTCCCAGAATTCACTCTGTAAACCAGGCTGGCCTTGAACTCACAGAGATCCGCCTGCCTCTGCCTCCAGAGTGCTGGGATTAAAGGTGTGCGCCACCACCACCCAGCTTACTTTGACACTCTTCACAGCTCTTGAGCACATGTGCCTGTGAAGAAGGAGGCATGGAGACACTGCTGAGCTCATTCACCATAGGACAATAATATGGAATCCATATGATAAGAGTAGGAGCGAAGAATTGCAGGATAGGAATACATATATAGGGAGAATGCTTGTTTCAGCTTACTATATGGAGGAGAGAAACAGTATGAAAGAATTTCACATGTCATATACATACAACGTGTTCTACACAGCAATTCAGCCCATTAGTAAATGTGGCCTGACTAGTAATGAACGCTCTGGTCATTCAGATCAGTAACTATTGGGGGATATGGGGAGAACTGGGCAGAAGTAGAGGTCATAGAGGAACAGGGGCGGTTGCCTATACATGTCTAACACCCATTATACAGAAGAGTGGTCCTACATGCAAGGTGGGTGGCCTTCATTTTGATGACACACTTCCACAGTTACACTGAATTTCTGACTAGAGTTTTACTTATTTCCTTTCTCCCACTCAAAAGAGTAAGTTCATCTATTCTAGTTGATTAAAAATACAATTTTAGTTTTATTGGTGTGTTTTTTCTTTTTCTTTTTCTTTTGTTTTTGAGACAGGGTTTCTCATGTAACAGTCCTAGCTGTACTGGAACTAACTCTGTAGACCAGGCTGGCCTCAAACTCACAGAGATCCACCTGCTTCTACCACCTGAGTGCTGAGATTAGAGGCGTGTGCCACCACCACCCACAGTGTTAGTATTTGAATGCTTATTGGCAACTTGCAACTACTTACAACTGATGGTTCTCCACCAGTGTGTGGTGATCCTATAGGCTGGGGTTTGGCGAGCTTACCTCTACTGTACCTGTTGCAGAGGTAAGCCTCAAATTTAGTCAATTCCATGCTCCTTTGTTCAGCCCCAGAACTGTTTATTTCTGAGATCAGGCCTGAGCAGTGGAGAAGGTTGAGAAGGTTTTGGAGGATAGAGGACAGTTGACTGATAACCTGCAATTCTCCAAATAGTCTTCATTGTCAATGGGGAGAAGGGATAATTTCTCCCATGCTTGTAATTATATTCAAATTATTTCACATGTATTTCTTGGACTGTGATAAAATAGTCACAGCATCAAATTGACAACTTTAACAAGTTTTAGTCAGATAGTTCAATAATATTAATACACTCATAGTCTTTACAACCATCACCATAGTCTTGACCAGAAATCCACAGCTCACAAAACAGAACCTTCATACCTTCATACCCTGCTTGCCTTCTCTTCAGCTCCTGGCAACCACCACTGCCTGCCTCTGACTTCTAGTCATGCAGCGTAGAGTGGAACCATAGCGTGTGTCTAATGAAGGCTGATTTCTCTTAGCCTTGTGTCTTCGAGGCTCTTCTGTTCTGCAGCGTGTGTCAGAATGTCCTGTCTTTCTAAGGCCAAATGATGTGAGGCTTCCTGCAGGCACTGGATTTTATGCTTCCATTCCTCAGTTGTCAGGCAGGTGGGCCTCTTCCTTGCTTTAGCTATTATGAACAACTGAGATTCTGCTTTCAATTATTTGGATGTATCTAGAAATAGAATCAGTTGGTCACACGGCAGCTTTGTGCTTGACTGCTTGAGAAGCTGTCATTTTCCACTGCGTTGCACATTTGTCACAGTTTCTCTACACCCCAGACAACTCTCCTCCTGCTCCTTCTACTCTGCCTTCCAGACATCCTAATGGGTGGCTTTAGGTTGTCTTTGCAAAACTGATTAGTAATTTGGGTTATTTTCTTTTGTGCTTATTGGAAACACACACACAAATTTGGAAAAACTTTCCGAGTTCTTTGCCAACTTATATAATTTTTATCAGTTATTTGTTTTTTGTTATTGATTATTAGCTCCCTCCATGTTCTGAATATTAATAACTTATCATTTATTTATTTATTTGGAGACAGGATGTTTCTCTGTAGCCTTGGCTGTCCTGGAACTCTCTCTGTAGAACATGCTGGCCTCAAACTCAGAAATCTACCTGCCTCTGCCTCCTGAGTGCTGGGATAACAGGTGTACCCACTGCCCAGCTTATTAATTACTGATTTACAAATATTTTTCCACTCTCTAGATTTCCTTTTACATTTTTTCTAGGTAAGACCTCACATGTATCCTTCGGACTTTAGGCTTGGAATTCTGCTACCCCAGCCTTCTGAATGCTGGACTCACAGACAGGAACCCACACACATGGCAAGGCACCTTTGTTCTAAGGTTTCTTGAAGTCCAATTAGTAGGAAACTTTTTTATTTTTTATCAATTCCTTTGGTGTCACATCAAAAAGGATCATTGCCTAATCCACTGTCAAAACTATGTTTCTTTATATTTGATTCTAAAATATTTTATATTTTTAGCGCTTATGTTTATGCTCTTGATTCAGTTTTTGTATGTTGTATTAACTAAGGATATAACTTCATTCTTTTCCACGTGGACATCTGATTTTCTAAGATCTATCAGTTGAAAATACGACATTTCCTCCAAAGAATGGTCTTCAGTGCTGCTCAAAACTGACTTGCCATGTGTATGAGGGATTATTTCTGCAATCTGTATACCACCCCATTGGTACAGGTCTTAGTTAGGGTTTCTGCTGCTGGGACAAAACACAATGACCAAAAAAGAAAGTTGGGGAGGAAAGGGTTTATCAGGCTTACACATCAGCATTGCTGTTCATCACCAAAGGAAGTCAGGACAGAACTCAAGGAGGGCAGGATCCTGGAGGCAGAAGCTGATGCAGAGGTCATGGAGGGGTGCTGCTTACTGGCTTGCTCAGCCTGCTTTCTTATAGAACCCAGGACCACTAGCCCAGGGGTGGCACCAATAACCATGGGCTGGGCCCTCCTCCACTGATCACTAATTAAGAAAATGCCTTATAGCATGGATCTCAAGGAGGCATTTCCTCAGCTGAGGCTCCTTTCTCTGATGACTCTCGATTGTGTCAAATTGACACAGAAAACCAGCCAGTACAGTTTTTACATTTGTGTTTAACCTAGTGTTCTACAACCTTACTGTTTTCTAGGTTTTGAAGTGAAGAACCATGAAGCTGCAGCGGTGCTCCTGTTTTTCAGGATTGTTTTGAATATTTGGATTTCTTTATAGTTTCCTATAAATTTTAGAGTGGATTTTCTATTTTGGCAGGAAGCGTGATTGAGAGTTTGATAGGAACTGTATGGAGTTTTGTGACTGCTTTGAGTAGTTTTGACATCTTATCTATGAATGTGAAATGTGTTTCTTTTTATGCTTTTTCATTTGGAAATACTTTGTAGTTTCTCTTGTATAAATTTATTTTTTAACCTCCTTGGTTAAATTAATTCCTAAGTATTTCATTCTTTTTGATGCCATGGTTTAGTAAAGGTTGCCTGAGGATTCAGAAAGCAAAGTCAGCCACAAGTCACAGAAGGCATGCACATACCTTTAGTCCCAGCAGCCAGATTCTAGGAGGTGGCGGTACACATCTTTAATCCTAGGACTAAGGATTAAGAGGTAGATGAATCTCTGTGAGTCCAAGGTCGCAGATCTACAAAAGATTGATCCAGTCCCAAAGAAAAACAGCTCACACAAAGATGATCTCAGTACCTGGGATCACATGCCTTTAATCCCAGCATTGGGGAGGTATATAAGACAGGAGCAAGGTTGAGAATAGGGCCGGGTAACACAAATAAATAAATGAATGATCCAGAGACTGATATTGAGGCTCAATCTTCAAACTGAGTATCAGAAAAGCAAAGCAGCTGGCCACTAGCTTCTTACTCTACCTCAGGCTGAATGTGCTGATCCTGTCTCCACGAGCTCTCCTCACTGTGGCTGGAGAACGAATGCCTCTCTGAGACCTTGTTTCTGTCCTATATACTTTCCTAATGTTGGAATTAAAGGTGTGAGCTATCATTCTCTTTTAGATGGATTCACTCTTGTGTAGATCTGGGTGACCTTGGACCCACAGAGATAGATCCATCTACCTCTTAATCCCGAGTCCTAGGATTAAAGGTGTGTACTACCACCTCCTAGCTTCTGGCTGCTGGGATTAAAGGTGTGTTCCTGGCTTCTATGACTTGCGAATGATTTTGCTTTCTGAATCCTCGGGCAAGCTTTAATAAATCATAAATAATGTATCACCACAGGTACGCCCAACCTCTGTTAGAGGTAAGAGCTCTCTGGTAGCTTGGCTGCTTTGCTTCTCTGACCTTCAGCTTGAACCCCAATATCTGTCTCTGGATCTTTTGTTTTATCATGCAACAGTTTTCATAATTTTGTTTCCATATTGCTCATTGTTAGTTTATATAAATGTAACTAATGTGGTGGTGTAGTTCAGTCATCCAGCACTTGCCTAGTATGTATAAAGCTGTGGATTTTCTACTCCCAACACCAAGGAAACAAAGAAATGCAACTGAGTTTTGTGTGTTTTGTTTTCTGCTATTTTTCTAAACTCACGTATTAGTCTAGCTTTCTTTAGGTGTGGAATCTTTAAGGGTTCCTACATATCCCATGAAAAGAGATGATTTTTATGTCATACTCTGTTACTTGATGCTCTTACTCTGGCTGGAACTTACAGTACTGTTTTGAGTAGATGTGGCAGAGGTGGGCATCCTTGCCTTGCTCCTGATCTTAGAGGAAAGAATTCACCTTTGCCATTGAGTGTGCATGTATACTGTGGGCTTTTTTTGCAAGGCTTTTTATTATATCAAGTTAGTCTGTTTTAATAATGCAGTATTTTTAATAGTTCTTTGAGAATTTCATACACTCATATGATGCATTTTGGTCAGATTCACCCTCATTCCTCCCCATAACTCTTTCCAGTTTATGTAGTTAAAAGTTTTTACATGTCACTGATGTCCTCAGAGACACATGGCTCAGTTTCATTTATCATCTTTTCTTTCTTTCCTTTTTTTTTTTTTTGAGAGGATTTCACTTTGTAGTTCTGATTGTCCTGGAACTCTAAGGAATATGTATGCCTTTGCCTCCTGAGTGCTGGAATTAAAGGTGTGCAGCACCATGCCCAGCTTAAATTTTTAAATTTAGTATACACAATTGTGGGCTTCATTTGTTTCTGTTGTTTCTTCCATCCCATAATTTTTCCTATTCCTTCACTCTCCCTTGATCACACATCCTCAGTAGCCTCCATTCTGCTTTTGGGACACATATTTCTGGTTGCACACTCTTTCCAAGACCTCTTTTTACTCTTACTAGTTTCATAGCCTATACCTGTAATCACCCCTGCCTGCCATACAAGTATAATAGACATTACAGGCTAGGACAGTTGTCTCAACCTGGGGTTGAATGACCTTTTCCCAGGGATCCCCTATGACCATCAGAAAACACAGATATTTACATTACAATTCACAAAAGTAGAAAATTATAGTTATGAAGTAGCAGTGAAAGTAATTTTATGATTGGGGTTGCTATAACTGAGGAACTGTACTAAAGAGTCACAGTACTAGGAAGGTTAAGAACCACCGGGCTAGGACCTGTACAGATAGACATGTGGTTTTTGTTGTTATTATTGTTGTTTTGTCTTTTTGAGTAATTAATATAAGACTTTCCAGATCCATCCATTTCATTGAAATTTTCATATTTTTATTTTTAATTACAGCTGAATACAATTACATTATGTGTATATGTATCACATTTTCCTTATCTACTCATGGGCATTTAGGCTGATTTCATTTCCTCTTCTATTGTGAATAGTGTAACAATAAACACGGATATGCAAGTATCTGTATAGTCGGAGAGACTCATTTTGATATATGTCCAGGAGTGGTATAGCTGGATCATATGGAAGTCTGTTTTTTGTTTTGTTTTGTTTTGTTGGTTTTTATGAGACAGGGTTTCTCTGTATTGTTTTGGAGGCTGTCGGTCCAGCCTAGCCTCGAACTCACAGAGATCCGCCTGCCTCTGCCTCCCGAGTGCTGGGATTAAAGGCGTGCGCCACCACCGCCCGGCTTATTCAGAGATGGTATGTTGAATTTTTTTCTTTTGAATGAGTCATAATTGCCTATTTCTTTGTATGTTTTGTGACTTCTTGTTGCACAATAGACAGTTGAATCTAAAAATGTGGTGATTCTGGAAATCAGGTGTCCCCTTCCCCACATTTCTTTCCTAGTGGGGTGTGGTTGGCAAGGTCTCTCTGTAGTTTAGGCTGGCCTGGAACTAATGATGTAGGCCAGACTAACCTCAAACTCATTGACACCCTCCTGCCTCAGCTTCCCTCAGTGTTGGGATTATAAACCTATAAGGAAGAAGGGTAAGTCCCCCACCCAGAAATGAGTCTGATGAGCACAATGTATGAACTTAGGCTTTCTTGCATCTTTTCTGAGGTCAACCTTTCCCAGGATATGGGCAATCACTTTTCAACATTCCTAACCTAAATAGTTGCTTTTGAGTCTAGTTTCCAAAAGGAGAAAAAAGGGAAAGAGGGATGGAAGAGGGTGCTGGCCCTTTAAATCTAAGAAGTCACTTCAGTTGGATGGGGTAGTAGCTTTCAGTGATAGGGGTACAAGGATGATTTCCCGCTTCTGTATTTGCACTTCTGTGGTTAGAAGCAGCAATCTCTGCTGAGTACAGACAGACCTTTGATGTTCAGGATGATTTGCTTTTCCATCTGCTGTGGCTCCACAGGCTCCATCCATGCCAGCTGCTCTGGATGAAGGTTCAGTTGCTGCACCAGGCTGAGTGGGCTGCTGGCATGAAAGCTGAACTTGTCAAAGTTAAGATAAATTGACTGTACAGGCATTCCTCTTTGGGGATTCCCGAGGAGTTATAAGAAGCCAGAGTCCAGCAGAGCAGTCCTTCTCTAGGCAGGAGGCAGGTTCCTGAGCCGCTTCCCCTGACTCCTGGAATCCCTGCAACAATCTGTTTTTCATGGAGGCTATTCTGTAAGCGTTGTGTAAGCCAGTTTACATTGTCATGGTAACCACAGAACCTTGCATTTGATAGCTGCAAAGCCTTGCAATCCTTCCCTAGTATATACCCCTACCCCACTTTATCCAAAATTAATTATTTAGGGGACAGTACTTCTATTTTCTGAGCTAACCATTTCATTTCTCTTATTCTGCTTCCTAATTTGCCTGTGGTCATTTTTGTTGACTCTTTCATAAATGGAAGGACATCTATGTGAGGTCCACTGTGGTCATGAAGTTAGGGATTATGCTGGAGTCACAGTCCCCCATCTTCCCCCGCTTTGAAGGATCCATTGCAAGTAAAATATTGAGGGTTAAATCTCTTTCTGTGGCCTGGAGAAACAGGAGAAAAGGTCAGGTGTGGAGAGGGGAGATACTGATTAAACCAAGATTGACATTGTTAAGAAATTTATTTGCAATTCTTTTTTGCGTTTTTGTTTGTTTTTTAAATAACATCATTCCTTAGATAAAAATGCAATCTTACAGGAATATACAGTAGCGTCTCACACAGAGATGGACCCTGAAGCTCTCCTTGAAGGGTTTCCCTCCTAAATTCCCTGGCCTTGCTCGAGGGGGAGAAGGCGCAGCAGGCAGGGCCTTTGACAACGAGATTATTTGATGATTACAAACTGTACAACAATATTTACAACAGTCAGACTGTGGTGTCGTAGAGCCTGGAGGGGCAGGTGTGGGATGTGCAGGTGTATATGAGTGACACAGAAGCCTGTTCATCTCTCCATGCCTCTCTGGGAACAGCATGGCACATGACACAGGTTTTCTCGGGGACATAAAAGTGGACTGAGTAGACACATGGAGAGGTGGGGGTGACATCAGCTTTATGTGGACCCTTTACATGGAGGGAAGTTTTCCTTAGCAACACTGGCAGATTAAAGTAGAACGGTAGTGTTATGAGAGAGGCCGACATTGCAGCGTTGACTCCTGGGGATCTACCACCCCATTTCTCAACGACTTCTTTCCCCCACAGGCTGTTCTTAACCGCTGTCATCACAGATGTGTGCAACCCAGCTGTTCCCCTGCCATTCAGGCTTTGTTCAGGGCAGTGAGTGAGAAACACGTGTCCAAGCAGGGCAGGGCAGATGGGTGCATGGTCTGGCAGAGAGGTGGATTTCAAGTCTAGGGGATGGGACGCAGATGTGGAAATGTGCTGTGCGGAGAACAGAAAGGTGCCCATAGCTCGTGGGTCGCTGTGACGCCTTCTAAAGCCCTCTGCAGGGACTGCTTGCTTACAAATCACCTGTCCTCAATTCCAGAGAGTTCTCTCCCGCTTTTACCTTTGGTGTAGTTCTCCGTGCTGGGCAGTCTTAGGAGGCAGAGGCTGTTTCAAAATAAAAGCTAACGTGCTTGTCCAGCATGCACAAGGAAGGCCCTTGGTTCAACCCCCAGTACCGTCACACTGCTCCCCAAAAATGGAAAATGGAATCCCCCTCTGATTCCCTATAGTCTCTGTCTCCCCAAACTGTCTGTGAAGTGACCCTGCTGAGTGGTGCACGAGGGAAATTTTAGGTGGCAAATTTGCAATAATTGAGTCATTTATGCTGGAGTGAGTGGCATGTCATCTGTTCTGTAATCTTTATACAACAAATCACTTAGATTCTGGGAAACTGGGGTGAATAGGATTTCCCATGGGGATGAGTGGTTATATCTCCAAAGCAGTGAGCTTCTGAGACAGTTTGGCTCTGGTGATACGACATTTCACATTTTCATTGTATTTTTCCTGGCCTGTCTTCCTTAAAGCTAGTAGAGACCTAAGAGAAACGCAACAGGAAAATCTCAGTGCAGACTTTACTCTCAGATTTGAATGATTTGCAATGCTTGATGTATCCAGCTGCGTTCTGCAACTCCCTTCCAGAGATATGTTAGCAGGTCTTCCTCACATAACCAGGAAGATCAGGTTTTTATCGTATATTATATGGAACCAAACCTCTTAAGATGGTTGGGGGAAAAGGGCGGGTTTAAGAGTGGTAGTAACATTCACTGTAGATAAATAAAATTGTCACCATTTTCACCCATGGAAATTGTTCTAGCTTCTTCCATATGTTCCTCTTCAAAGGTGTTCAGTGTTTTTTCATTATAATAAGACATCATCTACAAATGTGCTGGGTCACAGCCATAGCTGTTCTGGGACACAGAGTCACAAACTGAACAGGCTGAACATACCTACTACGGTCCTCCTTTTATGTGGGAAAAAAAATCACAATGTGGCCATCACCTCAGCACTTGTGCCTTAGGTGTGTGTGTGTGTGTGTGTGTGTGTGTGTGTGTGTGTGTGTGTGTACTGCCTCCCTAAGGATGTGAAGATATGGCATAAAAAAACACTGTTAAGAATCTGCAAATGGTTTCTTTCACCTTTGTGTTCCATTCACTGGGTTTGCAGAGGAGGGAAAGGGGAAGAGGAAGAAAAGAAGGAGGAGGAGCAGGAGGAGGAGGAGGAAGAGAAAGAGTGAAATGCTAAAGGCAGGAAGGTACCTGTCACTGACATCATAGGAAGGGTGCTTTTCCCCTCATAGCCTTCCAGAACGCCTCTCCCCACGTCAGCTGCTGTAGAACATGGACTTTGGTGAGGGAACCCAAGTTCCCCCAATGACTTTCCCATCAGCAAATTCTTTGGCCAGATGCGGTGGAGGGGCCTCACTTGTCCAGGTAAGGACCAGCCACATTTCTCTAGCTAGGTTGATTTAGCTGGAAAAACACCTAGGATAGGAATTTATTTTTCACAAAGCAGATTATGGCGCCATCAGCCTTTGCTAAGGGTGGACCACACAGAAGCTGCTTTCCATACGATGACACAGATAGGGTCAGGACATGCCCTTTCCTCATCCTACACCCTCTAGTTCTCTCTGTGCTGACACCTGCTTCAGAGGCACGGCTTTGCTGAAGAACAGAGTCAATCAGGGCACTTACAGCAAGTTTTGGCTTCCCTGAGCTCTGAGTAGCTCTTCTGAAAGCCAGACAATCCTTCCTCAGGTCCTAGCTAAATTGTTTCTAGCTACCGAGTGAGGGCATTTCTGTCACTCAAGGTCTCAGGGTTGAGGGGCCATCCTTCCCTGCTTGACAACATTTGAAATGTGGTATGAGAAGACTAAAAGCCCTGATGACCAGATGTGACTCCATGCTTGACCTCGATTCTTGCTCTCTTGGTCTGCTCTCGTGAGCAATGGAGTGTGTCTCCTGGCCTCTGTACAACAGACACTTTCCTTCTACTGACTTCAAGGGTTCTCAGAAATGTGTTGATTTGGGCAAAGGAAGGACTGCCTGTTGTTAGGGTCTCTGGAGCTCTGGATGGCTGAGAACTGTGAGAAAGAAACAGACCTTCTCTTCATAGTACCCAAAATTTTAACCAGAGTACCAGAGGGAGGTAAAAGGCAGACTCTCAGATTCCTAGACAGGCTAAGAAAGATGGGAACCATGATTAGCAGGGAAGAGATTTACAAATCAAACAAGGACTAGGAAAGTATCTCTCTTTTAACTTGAAGATATGAAGAACCTGAAGATATGAAGAACCTTCTAGGACCAGGCAGAAAGGAACCAATTGGACTTTGTATAATATGGCCTCACACATGAAAAGATTGGAAATAAAAGAGAAAGTTAGTCATAGGACAGATGTTAAGTACATGGCCTATGCTCCTTCATGTCTCTTTGGTCCCCAGCTGCAGCCTAATTTCCCTGCTATGCAGGGACTCTCAGGCTTACAGAAGGTCTGATAATCGTTCAAAACAGTCACTGGGAAAATTCCATGTTGGCTGGAGAGCAGATAGTCTGGTGTGGATGTTCACTGGTTTTCCTACACACTGTTCCCCTCTGTCCTGGTGACAGGCAGCATATGCCAAATCAGGTGGCCATGAAGCCAAGTGTGAAAGACCCACTGACCACTGAACCTCCCTCCCTTCCTTCTGGCAACAAAGGGCAAGGGGCCCATCATCCCTGATGATGCCATTCTTGTAGGGTGCAGTGTATGAGTGAACGGCTACTCTGGCTTTCTTGGCCATCAAGGAGAAGGCTGCCTGGGGGTATGACTGGTATAGGGGGGTTCGGGGAACTACACTGGACAGAGTCCTGGCAGGAGCTTGGCCTGTAGCTTATGTCATTGTTCAGTAGAATCTGACAGTGCAGATTTCCAAAGGAAATGCAAGGCAGCACGAGGAGACTGAGCATGCAGAGTATGCATGTTTGTGTGTAGTAGCACGCTTCCCTAGGGTCAGATGCGTGAAGGAACCACACAGCCAATCGGAGGGCTCCCCTCTCCATCGTCACTACAGTCATATCAACACAGTCGTAGAACTTTGTGGAAACAAGTCAAAGGTTGCCATCTACTCTACATATCTAGAAGCTGTCACTGGTACTGCAAAGGGTGCATAAACACCAGGTCAATGGCACAGGGAAATCCAAAGGGAAAGCTGTTTCTAGACTCTGGTTAACCTGTGCACACTGGGCACCAATCTCTGCATTTTCATGAAACAGACCATGAGAGCAGATTCATCTTCGCTGAAGAACACCCTTGCTGGAATTTCTAGCAGATTCTCACATAATCTCCCCAAAAGACTGTTAGGACAGTGGGATGGGAAGATATTCCGTACCTACGTAAAATCTGGGTGAATGGTTGAGTCTCATTTTCCTTAGCCCTTCCTTTTCAACCATTCCTGTTAAGACGCAACTGAAGGACCTGGTGCTGATTGTAAGGGTTGCTGAAGGCAGACACAGAGGAGCCTGAGTAAAAGCCTCACACAGCCTGTTCCTTTCATCCCTATGAGATCCTGATGCCCCTGCCTCTTCTCCCCTTCCTGCTGTGGAAGCAGAGGATGAGTAGCTTCTAGAGGGACCGCACTTCCATCCTGTCCCCTTTCTGCAGGCATGGCTACGGCTGTCTGCGTTTGGGTAGACCATGTGTCAAAGCTGAATCTGTCCTACCACTGGCCCAGTCTGGAAGTCACCTCATCCTCTCAGTTGGGACACGTGCTGTGGGAGTGCTTCAGAAAGCCAGTCACCTCAACAGGAGCATCCCGGACAAGTATTCACAGAGAGGGCGGAAGGCAGCAAGTGAGGATCTGGGTGAAACATGCCCTGATCTTGCAAAGCAAGATGTAGCATGGACTGTCTTACCACCTGGTTTTGGAAAGATATTGAGGGAAATGGAAACAAAACACAGGACATGCAAAATGGTAACCCCAGACCTGCCAGTGGAGAGCAGAGTGAGGAGTGACATCAGGGATACCTTTGTTAACTTTGCAAACGAAAGAAAACCATCTCCTCCCCAACCACATGTAGAAACAGCACTTACGAGTTCAAAGGTAAAGCTTGTCACACTCCAAATACAAAATGATTTACTTTACATGCAGCAAAATATACAAGAAGTGAATTTTAAAACAAACTTAAGTCATTATATTTGCTTGGCACAATTGCAATTCAGTTTTTAAAAAAATATTTGAAAAATACTGAAACTGACCTGAATTCAAGTATAACAGTTTCTTCAACAGAAACATTATCAATGCAATAAAACATTACACAGAATATATCGAAGCAAAATGTCTTCTTGAGTTTTTCCCTTAAATTTTGTGTTTTTTTAAAATAGAATTTTAATGCTGACACAACTCACAATCGTATTTTAAAATGGATATTATTGCATTGCTTTTGCATATCTCGTGGGACAGGAAATGCAGTTACCGAGTCTCGTTTCAGAAGCAGAAGCAGAGACAGTGATTTGTTTTTGCTTTCGAACAGCCCCAGATTCAGAGCTCCCTGCAGTCAAACCGGAATGGGGATCTACGGACTTTTGTGCAGGGGTGGAGGTGTGGGGGGTTAATGGGGTGCTCACGCACCATGTGGGTGCACACACGCACAGACAACCCACTATGGACACTCGTGTGACACACAGATGATCATACATCCTCTCTCTTGAAACCTATCCATACGCCCAGCTTAGAACGGAGCCCAGCTCAACGACCCAGGCGTGCAATAGCTTATCTAACTGCCTGTTACCTGCAGATTGTGACGCTCAACCCAACCAGAAAGAAAGGCGGAAAAAGGTGCTGTTACTTAAGGAAATTTCGACAAGTTACTGGGCATACGCAGAGCAGGTAAACCTGCCTGTGGTGATATTGAGCCCTCGCTCCATGGGTGGAAAAGGAGGGGTGGGGGAGAAAACCGCACCATTTAAAGAATATAATAAAAACCAAATCCGACTTAAATAACGCAAATGTGGAAACAGTGAGGCTGCACAACTGTAAACGCTCTTCTTCCTCCCTTCCACGTGGGAAAGCACAGCAAATAAAAAAAATAAAGAAACCAAACCCCAGAAAACCGCAACATGCTAACAAGGACCATCAAACCATGAAACCAAGATTACTAGGCAGCAGCCTGCGCCCCCTGGCCTGGCTGGCTGAGGGCGGGTGGCGTGGTCTGCACTGGCTCTAGCCACCTGCACCTCAGCTCCTGCAGGGGAGGGGTCCCTGAAGGGACCAGGCCTGCACTGCTGGGAACCTTGCAGCCACCTCCCCAGCCCCTGCACGGGGCGCTGGCCCACTCCTGCCACAGATCCCTGGGTCCCTGCTCCATTGAGACGGCCAGGCTCAGACAGAACATGTGCAAATGACTGTTTATACAAGCAAGGGGAAAACACCCTTTTGCTTAGGGGGGTGGGGTCCTTTGGGCGGTGCTGCCGCGGGAAGGTGCTGGAGTCCTGCACCATGGCCTTGGCCTTCTCCCCTGAAAAGCCGACTCCGCACACCGCCCAGCTCTGAGGCTTGTCCTGACAGCAGTGAATGAAGACGCTGTTCCGGTTACCTCCAGGTCACGAGAACAGTGAGGCACTTCTGAAACGAACCCATTAGGAACATTGAAACGAATAAAAAACACCCGCGTCTCGCCAGCCCTGTGGACTACAGGTTGCTGACGTAGGCCCTGCTGTCCGGGAGCGCCTCCTCGCTCCGGCCTCGCCCCAGGTCATATGCGCAGCTCTCGTCCTCTGGGACCACAGCCCTGTCCTGCCCCGGGTCCCTGCAGTTCACAAAAGGTAAGAGGGTGCCGTTGGGGCTCTGCTGGGCGCCCCCACTGAGGATGTTGTCTGCCGCATTCTCCATCTCCTCTATTGTCATGTCACAGGCGTCAGCCAGCTCCTGGGTGGTGACCTCGATGAATTTGGGATCTTGAGCAAACTGTCCCAGTCCTTCTGAAATCAAGACCTGGAAAGGCGGGGCAAGAAGACAGAAGAGGGGCGTGGTCACTGGAGTTCAAAGTTCCCTAAGGATGAAGTCGCAGGCTGCTGCAAAGTAGAGCGTCTGTGTGTACATAACATGTGCTTGTGGGTATGTGTGTATGGATGCATGCATGTGTGAATGTGTATAAAAGTGTGTATGTGTGTGGGGTGTGTCTGCATGTTTGTGTGTCTGTATTTGTGTGCTAAGAGGGTCACTCACAGGAGAGTAGAGATGGGGTGTGGACCAAATGAAGTGGGCATAAACAGATCAGAGGACGGTTCAAACAATATCCTATCACCAAATGAGGAGGAACTTGCAGAGGGGCTGTGGAACCTGCTCTGCTTCTCCGCGGGTAGGTCTTAGCCTGCCTCCTTTCCTTTTCTCCCCTGTGGCCCCCAAGCCATCTTTCATATTGTCCTTTCCAAGAAGCCTTCGCTTTCATATGGTGTTAACCACCGCCCCCACCCCTGGTCAGCTGCCTGTAGCTCCAGGGTTCCTTGTGTAGCATGCATGCCCTGCTTTTGTTTGGGAGGGCTGCAGGTGACCATCTTGTGTCCGCCCTCCTGCTGGCTGCTTTAGTGACTAGCTGAAGGACAATTACTAAGTCTCTGAGGGAAGGGGTAGAATCCGGCAGTCAGGGTGGTCTCTTTTTCTCCCATGCCCGTTCCTCCCGCTCTGCCCGAGTCACTCTCTCCTCACCTGGCCTGACTTTTTCTACTGCTCCCCTGCCTGTTCCAGCCACAGCATGCTTACTCTTTGACCTGTTTGCCCTCACTGCTCAGTGGGAGCTCTTGAGAGCTGAAACCCATTTTCCCAAGGTCTCACTACACCTAGAGTCTCGGGACTTTTGAGATGAGCAAGCTCAAGGAAGCTTACATGGAGACTTAGTGTCTCGAGTTGGGAGGACCATGGTTATTGACTGAACTCCACTCCCAGGTCCATCTGAGCACACGACAGATGCAGCCAGATGTGTCCAGAGATGGGAACTGACCCCCTTCCAGTCCTCTCAGTGAGGAGAGCTGTGCTGGCCTCCCCTCCACCACTTCTCTTAGATGGTTTCTAAGGACCCTGCCACACTGGTTGGGGTTTGTTTCAGTTTGTCAAAGGCCCCTAAAATGTGGTGCTAGGGTTGGAATCGACGCTCCTCAGGGGCAGAGGACTTGTGACACCGAACTCTCTAAAGGAGGAACAGAAGCCAAGGAGAAAAAAACCTGCCATCTTATAGTTGGTCATTCATGCGTTGGAATCACTGGGAGCCCTGAGAACGCCAGTTTCCTCTGGAAAGCTTCCAAAGCTCCGAGGAGCTGTTCTCCTGAGCAGTGAGAGTTGAGCACACTGACCCCTGGCCCTCTGTTTGGGACGAGCCCCAGCACGTGTGAACACTGGGAGGCAGCAGGCCTTTCTTAGGGTTCCCTGGCCCACGCCTTACTAAGGGCTTTCTCCCTGTTCCTCACACCCAGCGGCTTGTAGAGTCGTGGTTGCGATTCACTGCAGGCCAGGCCTTCCTTCTGCAGTTCCCTAGTTCACACTCTTGACACCCAGTTTACGTGGGAAGGACCCAGGCTCCTCCTCTGCACCAAAGTCTCTTGTTTCCCGAGGTCTCTCCCTCCCCAGGAGCTCACATTCACATACCGCTTCCACCAGGCTGCTGGCGCTGCCATGGAACTGTCTCCCTGGAGCTCCAGCCTGGCTGGGCACGGTGAGGGAGACGGGCCGGGCTCTCCGGGCCATGCTGCCGCCCCCACTACAGGCGGTGGTCTCGTCAGCCCAGGAGCTGCAGTGGACGGATGGAAAGCTGCTGTTGAGCTTCTCGCTGGACTCGGCCCCCTCCAGCCGTAGGGTGGGGATGGGCTGTAGGGGCCTGCCCCGGCTGCCTGGAGTGACAGGGGGTGTGGGGCATGGCCTGGGGAACTTGGAAGGAGAATGGCTTCTCTGCAGGAGAGGGCTCAAACCTGCCACTGCCAATGCCTGTGGACATAAGAAAAGGAGTTACCAGGAGACTAACTTTGAAGCTAATATTTCCCAGTGAGATTTGCCTAGAGTTCTCAAAGCCCAAATCCTGTCTACCTCACTGAGACTTGGTGTAGGATTCAATAATATCCAGAAATATTTTGGTGAGCGTCTCCTTATGACGCGATGGCATTTCCCTCTGGCTTCAGGACTTTACAACTGAGTGCAGTCCTGACCATCCACTGTGAAGACTGGCTCTGCCATTCATAGTCTCTGGATTCAGTCCCTCTGGCTTTCCCATTAGAGAAGAGAGGACAAGGATGATGTGTTCCCCACAGAGCCAGGATTCGCCAGTGCCCTCTCAATGCACTGACCTATAGGGCAGGGTGAAGTCAAGTGAAATAAGGCTTTTGAGGTATAGTGTCTATTATAAAGACCGAGACAAAACCAGTATTCAGTAAGTCACCATTCAAAATTTTACAATGAAATAGGCCCTCGGATAACGCCCTGTCAGTCTCAAGCAGGGTGTTCTGACTCCTGTCTAACATTGACTGAGGAGCGATTTCCATGTCTGCCTTCTCTATCCCCAAATGCTCCAGAGAATCCTGAGGGCAATCCTGCGTTCCCACTGTCCCTGTGACTCTCGCACTGTCCACTGTCAGATGTGATGTGTTTGTTGAAAAGAATGACACTGTGTGGTGGGAACGTTCATCTCTGGGGGACAAGGAGGACAGGTGGGAGGGGGCAGAGGACACCAAGAGAAACCTCACTTTCCACCGATGGGCACAAGGGCAGATGGACAAAACCAACTTGGAGAAAGCTTTCAAAATAGAACATACAGTGTCCCTACATCCTGCTTTCCTTCCTTCTCTCCAGCTCATGGAGTACCCAGCTTCTGAGGGAAGCACAAAGCTGTGTTCATTATGTTGGAAAGTTTGTGACAATAATCCCTGTTTAGACAGTGCTTTGGCCTTTGAGTTGAAGTTGTATCAGTTTATAAAACACATTTGACATTTGTGTGCTTGTGCCCACACACATAAACACGTGGACACATGTATTAACACACAGACACACATGTACACACACACACAAACACACACACACTGAAACCACAGGTCCAAAGGAAGTGTGTAATTACACAGGTAAACTGGGGAGCTGAGGTTTAGATCCCCATTTGCTGCAGGTAAAGTATTGGCTGTAGCCTGAAGTTTCTACTTGTTCTACATTACCAAGAGTGAGTGTGACACTGGTGTTTTCACTTTCTCAGCTGTGCCATTCTAGGATAGATTTTTACCTAACTAGTCTCCCAGGTCTTGTCTCCTTGGAGACCATTCCCCTTTTTTTTTTGGACTGTTCAGCCTAGTCTTAAACTTTCCACCCTCTTGCCTTAGCCTCTTGAATGCTGTGATTGGAAGCATGGCCACCATGCCCAGCATTCCCTACTCTTAACCATGCTGCCATCATTTCTCACTGCAGTGGACAGACAGACGGCTGTGAAGTTCAGCTCCCGGGTCCCATAAACCCCAGGTCTGACTGTATCTGCTTCAGAGAGTGCAGTTTAAGGCAGTGTGGGGGAGGGATGTCTGCTGTAAGGAGCCAGCTCCGGATACCTGAAGCTTCCGGTTAGAATCACAAAAGGAACCCTCACCAGGATGTCTAGGGGACCTGCCTTCCAGTGTCACTGTGGTATCTGCAGAGCAGTGGATGGCCCTAGGCAGGGGGGCTGATTCACAGCCCTGGGAGAAGGGCAGACAGAAGGGTTTCTGGGATCTGCTGTCACCCTAGAGAGGTGTGGCCTGTGCACAGGTGTGAGTACCTGGTGATGAACCAGATGCAAGGGCAAGGCTGTCTTCTGAGAGATGTCTCCCCCTTGGTCCTTTTGTCTCTTCAGACACTCCAGGTGGAAGGAGGCCCTTCGACCTGCAAAAGCAGCCCAAGAACTCGAATCGGGACACAGGTGATGGCACCGGCCTATGACAGCTCTGCTACAGCTTAGATCCCCGTCTACCTCGGGCCATGCATTAGGTCTTAGTCCCCAGTTTGGTACAGCTGAGGGGTTGGTTTAATTATTTAAAAGGTGGAGCCTCATGGGAGCTTTCTGCCTTTGGTCATGTGTCTTGAAGGAGATCATGGGACACTGGTCTCTTTCCCTCAAAGGGCACATTTCCCATCATGATGCACTACCGTGCCACAGACCCTAGAGCTTCCAAAACTGAGCCCAAATTCATCTTTCTTGTTTTTAAGCTGATCACCTTGGGTTGTTTTATTACGGTGACAGAGCTGACTAAAAGAGGCTCGTTCTTGGGTGAGGTAGGGTTAGTGTTATTGGTCCCAAGCACATTGTATGCCTCAGCTTCTCTCCTAGGCGTCTGAGTAGCCAATGTCTAAGTTCCATTCTAACAAACTCAGTCCTTGGAGAGCTATCTTGTGGAATAACTTTTTGTATACTCTGCAGATGGGTCTTTGCCAAGGTGCCTTCTGATTGGTTTAATAAAGAGCTGAATGGCCAATAGCTAGGCAGGAAGAGCTTAGAAGGGACGTCCGGGCAGAGAGAAGAGGAGATGAATCTAGATGTTAGGGAGACTCCAAAGGAGATGGAGAAGGAGCAGGACATTCAGGAGGAGAGGCAAAAGCCACGAGCCACATGGCAGCATGTAGATGAAGAGAAATGGGTTGATTTAAGTTAAAAGAGCTAGTTAGAAACAAGCTTAAGCTAAGGCCAAGCTTTCATAATTAATAAGAAGTCTGTGTCATGATCTGGGGACTAATGGTCCAAGAAAGCTGCTACATTATCTTGTCACTCTGCATGCCTCCCAGCCCATCTCTAGGGCCTGCTTACTGAGGCTCAAACAGTTTCTCAGTTGCCCCTTGGTGTCTGACCACTGCCATCTTGGAGGTGACTACTATCTCCATCTCCAGAGCAACACGTGAGTTTACCTAGAGAGGCAGAGCGAAGGAAACTCCTCTTCGGAGACTGCTGGATCTCCCTCCTCGCCTCCTCTGGAGATGTCAGTTGTCGGTTTTCATCATCCTGGTAGGAGAGTCTGGAACAGAGAATGCTTGGCGCTTGTTCCTGAAGGCTGAGAGGCACCACCCACCAGGACAGCTGCTATTCCCAGAAAGCAGTTTCCGTTTTCCTTAGTGAAGGCAATGCCTGTCTAGGCACCTACACTATAGGTATGGGGAACAGGTATCAGGGTGTGCTAAGAAACCTGCGTCTGCTCGCAGGCATCGTAGCTGTTTCATAGGACTGCTTGTTAGGGGTCCCGGCTCTTGATACATATCCTGTACAGGAACCTTGTAGTTGATTTTTGTGTTTATTATTTTTTTTCCAGTGGGCTGAGGATTGGAATTCAAGGCCTCATGCATGCTAGGTAAGTACTATAACACTGAACTCCTATCTTACCCCTGAGCCTTACATTTCTGATTTCAGCCAGTGGAGGCACTCTTGGGTATAGAGGAAGTTGGAAGAAGAAGTCTAACTAAGAAGTACCTTAGATGCCTGCCAGTCTTTACATAGTAGGTCTATGCTGTTCACTATGGTCATTCTCAATGCTACCACAATATCCTTTACCTCTCCAATTCTTCCCTGCCTGACTATCCCTTCACTATCAAAAGCACATAAGCCACATCTGTAGCAATCCTACAATCAAACAGTCAGCAGATAGCAGGACAGCAGCAACAATTAATGCAGTGGTTCTCAAGTGTCCTAACGCTGAGACCCTTTAATACAGTTCCTCGTGTTGTGGTGGCCTCCAACCATAAAATTATTTTCATTGCCACTTCAAAACTGTAATTTTACTACTGTTATGAATCATCTATGTTTTCAAATGGTCTTAGGTGAATCCCAAAGGGACCATGACCCATGGGTTGAAAACAACTCTGTTAGGGCATCTAGTTGATGGTGCCTCACAATGAAAAATACATTGTACATATCTCCAGTATCATAGACATACCTATCCATATGAGACTTTCCACTTTTTGCATGTACTACTCTCTGATTATCTCTATACTACTTTAGCTGGTATTAGTTTTTGCAATGACTGTTGGCTATTATCCACTGAAGTAACTTTGTGACCCTCCACTGATCAGTCTTCAGTTTGAGGAGCACAGTTGTAACCCGGCCCTCAGTCATGTAGATTAGATTTCAGACTGCTACTACTAAAACTCCTTTGTTAAGTTTGCCTTTTCATTTTCTTGCGGCACTGAGGATAGAACACAGAACCATGGGCATGCCATGAAAACACCCTACCACTGAGCTATGCTTGAAGCCTGTTTCCTCTGAGTCCACCCTGGCAACCAAGCACGCGATTCTGAGAATGTATCTATGTGCAGGAGAGCTTGGGACTTAAGAATCTCATATTTTTACTCTGCCAAGCTTTGCTTCCATCCCCAACTAGACAAGCCCCACCCCCAGTACATCTTCTTGCTCCATTGCCCCTACTCTTGCAGACCTGACTTCTGCTTGGCCTGGTACACAGCTCCAGCTATGCTGCTGCTGGGTTGTTCTGCATGTCTGTGCCCCCCGGGCACTGGTACCGCTCCATGGGAGGTTGCTTAGAAAGGTTCACATTTTCTCCCTCGTCTCTGATCTCTTCCTAAATACTTAGCAAAATCTCCTGGATTCAAAGCTGACTTTTTTGGAGTTAGGCAAGTATTCAATAAGAACAATTCAATAAGGCTCCATCTGGGCCTTAACTTTAAGGGCCCAAGAAGCTGGTGCGCAGCAAAGCATTTTGTGGAACGTGAACGGTGTCTTCAGCAGTCACAAACATCTTACAAGGAGCCAGGGAGCCACACACTTAAGCACACACTTCATAAACAATATTTGCTTTTGCAGCAACTTTCTGTTGCTTTTTGCTTATTTTTTATATCAATTATTATTAACTGAACTGCATATTTATGAGACATTGTGTGATCATTTGGCATATGTAGATAATGTATAATGACTAAGTCTGGGCAGTTAATGTCCATTTCCTTAGACAGTAAAGTTTGTTGACTGATACATAATAGCACAGTATTATCAGGTGCACTGTGATAATTCAACGGGTATGGACAATATGTAACGAACACCTCCATCTTTTTATATTACTTTGAGTTCGGCACTTTTGAGGTCCTTATTTTCTCGTTATTCATAAAATATATGCTGGTCTTATTCTTAAGAGCACTGGTCCTAGCCGGGTGGTGGCGGCGCATACCTTTAATCCCAACATTTGGGAGGCAGAGGCAGGGGGATATTTCTGAGTTTGAGGCCAGTCTGGTCTACAAAGCAAGTTCCAGGACAGCCAGGGCTACAGAGAAACCCTGTCTTGAAAGAACCAAAAATAAAATAAAATAAAATCAAACCAAATCAAACCAAACCAAACCAACCCAACCCAAACCAACCCAAAAAGCATTAGTCCTTCTCCCCAGATGAACATTATAGCCACCCAGTAGATCTAGATGAAAGCTAAATGTTCCTAAGAGGACTGAACTAGCATCCCTAGGCATGCTAACTGTTCATCTTCAGGCCAGACTTAAAAGAAGCTGTCCCATACATGTTTATTTAAGCATCATATATGTATACTGACTCATACTGAGAAATCCACCCATGACTTGGTCACAGCCTCACAGTGTAAAAGCTTTCCCGGAAGTGTCTGCAGGGAGGCAACCCAATCTGCAGAGGGAATCCTGCGCAGGCACTGCTGATATGTCCTTGTCTGGTCCGGAGGACGGGTTCCCTCTCTTTCCTACACTTAGGGTCACCTGGACAGGAGGCTTACATGTCTGTGGAGAGCAGGCTGGGCTCACTGCAGTACTCAGCGTCCTCACTCATCCTCACACTGCAGGTCTCTTCTGGAAACATCTCTTGACTCACCGAGGCCCCCTGGCTCTCTCGGGAGTGGCACCTGTAGCATTCAGAGTGGAGAAAGGTATCAGCATCTTCCAGCCTCCTGCCTCTTCCTCAGCAAGGAAGTGGCACTGGGCATATGTAGAGACACAATCCCACAGCTTCTGATGAAGCTGCAGAGCACAGACGCCACAAGCTGAGTCAGGGCTCTGTGTGGGAGACTCAAAGAGGTCTCAATTCTGTCCCCAGATCACTTACTCCTTGGCCCAAGACCTTTAGCTAACCCTACGCCTCAGTTTTCTCCTCTCTAACACTAGAGTAACACATTCCCTGCCAGATATAGAGGCAATCCCTAGTACCCACATAGAGAAGCTGGCACAACTAGCTGAACTGGTGAGCTCCAAGTTCAGTGAGAGATCCTGCCTCAGTGGAGAGGCATTGAGGAAGCCATCTGACGTCACTCTCTGGCCTCTAAACACAGGCACACATGAGCGCATGCACACTCCACAATCATGAACATGCATGAAGACAAAAGTGGGGAAGATGTAGTTTTGAGGCAGAGTCCTGGACTGTGCAATCAATACGGGGTACCACGGGCCAGCTGTGGACGGCCGAGCCTTTAGGTGGCTGTTTGAAACATCTGACAAGTTTCTGGAATCATGCTCAATTTGTTCTGACCCCGGAGTGAAGGCACAGGGAAGAAACTTCACAAAGAGGGCTTGTTCGAAGCAGGCAGGATAAGCTAAAGTCTGTGCTGCGCCTGGGTACTTCCTGAGCTAAAGAACCGCCACACCTGGATGTGCCTCAGAGTAGAATCCTGTCCCTCCTGGGACAGGGCCTCCTGCCCATTCGGTCATTTCTTCTCTCCCTCTTCCTTGTGTGGCTCAGTACATCTCTGCAGCACAGCTCTTATGGGCCCCCATGTCAGTTCCCTAAGCCTACAGGAACCCACTACTGTTGTTTAATACACAGATATGCAGTCATCATGCCTTCTAAGTATTTATATTTGTACCCATAGGTTAGTGCTACGATCAGCCTTGGTCAGAGATGTTTCTTTTAGCTGTGAGCAGCAGAGACTCACATGTAGTCCAAGTGCTGACAATAATTTATTGTATCTAAATAAGACTTCTGCATCACTCCTTCCAAGGCTCAAGGACCATTTGGGAAGAGGGAGCAGGAAGCTGGATGATTCCACTGTTTGCTTCCTTCTCACAAGACTGGGCCTGTCAACATGGCATCACAGAGTGGGCGGGGCTCAGGAGGCTCCACCCCTCCGTGAGGCGCCATTGGCTGGGGAGGAGAATGGGGGCTCATCTTCAGTGTGTAACCTTCTACCCATTCTTACCAAAGCAACCCTAGCTAAACTCAGTGGACCACATAAAAAAGAAAGGCATGATAGTAGGGAGGAGACTGACAGGAGCAGAAGGAGATAAGAGAGGGTGATGGTGTGTGAATATGATGAAAATACATTATATATGTGTGTGTGTGTATGAAACTGTCAAGAAAAAACTAAATAAAATCAAAGTTTGAAAAAAAGTGAGAGGTTTTCACAAGGCATAGAAGGGAAGAGCTAGAACTAGGTCTGAATCCTCAAAGTGTTGCAAAAAAGAGTGGGGCCACTGGACAGGCATGGGACAACTGTCTCATCTTAATACTCTCCTAGGCAGAACCAGTGTCAGAGCAGCACGCACGCTCTGTGTAGAGATCTCCTGGGTCCAAGGGCTCAGCCAGCACTGCTATTGGGTGGTTAAAGCAGTTAGTGTCCCAGAGCATTCAGTAGGGAGGATGGATGCCATGGTAACAGTCAGTCAAATGCATGGGCTATGCAGACTTTCATGTAGCCACCTGGAAACAGGATTTCGTGAAAACCAGTGAGCAGGAATGCTGCTCTGTGGATAGCAGATCAGGACTCTTGGGATTCAGAAGAGATGCCTGAAATACTTGATTATATTCTAGGCCACAGGGCAAGAAAATGGGCAGTTGCACTGAGAACCAGTGAACTGGAAGGGCAGCTAGTTGAGGGTGATGGACAAGGTGCAGAGGGTATCCTCTCCCATCCTGGCTCAGTAGCCTATGGCTGATGAAGCAGGCAAAGAGGTACCTGCTGCAGCCCAGGGCGTGCGTCCTTAAGGCCTAGAGCAGTTATAGCATCCACCACACCTGCACTTCATAGTGGTGTGTCCTACAGCACAGGCAGTGGGGAGAAGGGTGAGCCAGGCATGGGGGACATGGTCAAGGCCCTAGGACCATTCTACACTACTGCTAAGGAGGTGGATACACTGCCCAGTCTCAACTGGATGAAAAGCCGGGCTTAGGGACTTGGGAAAGGCAAGGGCTGGTTTTGTCGTATTGGCCCAAGTCACACATCTTGGAGGGTCACAGGTTAACATGGGATGAGAGGGGACAGGACTGTCAGAGGTATGGCATCTCAGCAGACACCTGGGAAGCAGAGTAATGTCTTCACTGACATTGGCATGTGTGAACAGGAGATGTGTGTGGTAAGCTGACTCCAGTAGCCTCCACAGAAGGCTGAGGAGTCTAAGTCCGTCTTTCCTGGTGTTATCTGGCTAGGGTGTGTGAGCCTCATGCTCAGGCTTACCCTCCCACTTACCTCTTGGAGCTGAGCTTCCATGCTGCCTCCTGTACCCGGATAGCAGGGGACAAGGGAGGCCCATGGCCCTCCACAGTGCTGACTGTGCTGGAGTAGCCAGAGGGATGGGGGAAGCGGCCCAGGGCAGTGTTGTTGGCATTGTTGATGTTGGCATTGGAGCCCGTGGATGAGTAGCTGCTGGGGGTGAAAGTGGAGTCCACTAGCTTCTCATGGGATGGTGACTCGGTGTCACCTTGGTTGTTTGTCGTCTTGTTGATATGCAGTGGGCGCTGGGTAGTGAAGGTCTGAGGAAAGTTGCTCCTGCTGTCACTTTGATAGTAGCTGACATGGTTGCCAAACAGGCCTCCAGCTCTCTGTAGACAAGACAGAGTAGGTAGAGAAGAGTTTTCTGCATTCTCTCTCCTCCCTCCTGCATCCAACTCTCTTGTCTTGTATAGCAGTGGTCAAGGAGCAGAGGCCACAGGAAGCCATCTTGCCCTTCAGAGAGGCACACACTCTAGGCACATGGTAGAGAGAGGGACTTAGATGCTCAAGGCTCTACAATTCCCCTACATGTAGCACCGGGACAGGAATTCCCTCTTGGGCTGGGCAGGCAGGAGGTTGCTGGTCTAGAAGCCTCCCTGGAAGTTTGTTCCTGAAGCAGCACCATAGACTGAGGTTGGGTTTCAAGGACAAGTCCAAGATGGCCGCCCTTCACAGAAGCCAGCCGTTTAGCTTGGTGGAGCTTGCTGTGAGTATTGAGGGGTGAGAAGAAGGAATGCAAGATGCGGACCAGATTGTTTTAGTGGAAATACAACTGGCTCATGGAGCTACAAACTGTACTAAGAGTAAAGACTCTACTATATTGATTATATCGCAGCTTCCTTTCCTGTAGGGGTTCTTTGAGGTCTGAAGTCAGGAACAAGTATTTTTCTCCAATATTCTTTCTTTGTCCCAGAGTGAGGAGTGGGAGGAGTAGTGGTTAGGGGCTGGGGAAGCAGTGGTTTACAATGTTTGTCTAATTTGATATCTGAAGGTCCTTAGGAGCCAGACCTGGGACCTGGGAGTGACAGGAAGTAGAAGGGAGGGAGCCAGATTGGAGACTGCTGGCTTATGGCACAGCAGGGTGTGATTTTTCTGACCGCCTTAATATTACTCCAGGAAAGGAGGAGGAGGCCTAGAGGGTACCACTGTGACTTGGATATCATGTGTTCTATCTTAAAAAGGCAACCCATGCTTGTCTAGCTGTCACATAAGAACCCACACCTAATGTGGCCACTTAACCTGATTTTCTTCTCCAAGAAAAGCCAGAAGTTTGTGTTTTTAATTAGATATGCCAGGTATTAAAATAGTGGTGACTAAAACAGGTTTTCATATTAGATGAAGGCCAGGAGTCCCTACTCCACACCTTCTGATGAGCAACTTCTCTAAGAAACAGGCTCCCGTGTTCTCTGAGAGCTGGGCATATTTTGTTTTGAGCTGCCGTGTCCTAGGAGGATGGCACGGCACAGAGTTGGTTGGAAAGGAGACAGGAATGAGGAGACAGCTGACTAGGAAGAATGTGCCACCCCTCAGAGAGATCAGGCAAACACCAATTTAGTGCAATATTGCTCCAAACTGAACTTCGTTAAGACACTAGTCATGGCACTTACCCTGAAGATGTCATCTTCAGAGGCAGCAGACACAGCCTCCTTCATAGCCTTGTCCAACTCCTCCTCAGCGGTAAGATCCCCAGAGATGGCCCGTCGGATCTCAGGCCCAATATCATGCAAAGTTCGTAAGCCAGCCTGGAACCCAGAGGGACTCGTGAAGACCCAGATCCTTTCTACTGATCTTTAGTCAGCCAGGACCCTGTTGCTCCTTCCCAAGCCCCTGCCTCTCAGCTTCTCTGCCAGGCAGCTGGGCATCCACATCAAGAGATGGGCTTCCCTGGAAACTCTCCTACCCCAACAACCCTAGAGTAGAAGAACCTACTCATTTATCTAGGAGGAATGAAGGCATATTACAGGACCACGAAAATCTGCTGTTTCAGGAGCAATAGGTAGGACTGGAGGCTGGGAAAGCTGGCAGGATGGTTGATGGAGGTATGTGGGCAAGAATGGAAGAGAGGAAGAGCACCTTGCCTTCTCCATAGCCATCTTCAGGAAGGTTTAAAGTGCTCACAAGTTTTCTTGGGATGTGAGTTGGCCTCTAAGTAGCTAGCAAGACTTGGACCCTGGCTAGGGTCAGAGGGAAGTGACCAGGACCTGAGTATGGGCACCTCCCTCCAGCCCCTCACCTGCAGGGACAGTGCATTCCTCTGTGAAGGCTTTCCCACCAACCCCTGCTCTTTTCGCTTCTTGAATTTTCGGAAGTACTCTTGGATCAGGAACGTGGCATAGAACTTGCCTACTGTGACCTCATCATCTAAGACACACAGAGAGGAGAAAAGGTTGAGTGATTCCATCAGAAATCCTGAAATTTCTTCAACATATTAGCTTTAATTGTTTAATACAAAAGAAAACATGTAAAAAGGCATATGCTTTAAAAGTCACCATATCCCTGTCTGTTTACTTTCTTGAGTTCTTGCCCAGAAATGAGCAAGCACGTTCTTGTTCTCTTGTTTCCAAATTTATCCTTCTCTCTTATATTATATCATGGCCTCAGTTTCCCTCCCTCTTTTTCTCTCAGTGCCCATCCTTCACTTCCTCTGTCTCCTAGATTCACTCCTTCTCCAGTTCCCTTCAGAAAAGGGCAGGGCTCCCAGGGATATCAACTGAATAGAGAATAAGTTACAATAAGACTAGGTACATCCTCTCATATTAAGGCTGGATGAGGCAACCCAGTCGGAGGAAAAGTGTCCCAAAAACACATCAAAGAATCAGAGACATCCCTGTTCCAGCTGTTAGGAGTCCAACGAGAAAACTGAGCCACATAATCGTAACATATATGTAGAGGACCTAACTCAGACCCATACAGGCTCCCTGATTGTGGCTTCAGTCTCTGAGCCCCTATGAGCCCTGCTTAGATGATTCTGTAGGCAGTGTTCTTGTGGCGTCCTTGACCCCTTTGGCTCCTATAATCCTTCCTTGCCACTTCCTTTTTAATTGAAGCAAGATCTCCCTATCTTATCCAGTAGTGATATATCATTTATGATTTGTTAAAGTTTGGCTGAGGATTGAGAAAAGCAAAGTCAGCCTCAAGCTACAGAGACCAGGCAGTGGTGATACACAACTTTAATCCCAGCAGCCAGAAGCTAGGAGGTGGTGGTACACGCCTTTAAATTTAGGACTCGGATTAAGAGGTAGATGAATTTCTGCGAATCCAAGGCCACCCAGATCAGTCTAAAAGATCATCATAGTTCACATCTTTAATCTCAGCACAAGAGGGGTATAAAAGATAGAAGTAGGGGCTTTAGTGGTCAGTATGAGGCATTCATTCTCCAGCCATGCTGAGGAGAGGTTACAGTCTGAGGCTTTGTGAGAGTTCATGGAGACAGGATCAGCACATTCAGCCTGAGGCAGAGGTAAGAAGCTAGTGGCCAGCTGCTTTGCTTTTCTGACATTCACTTTGAAGTTTGAACCCAATATTAGTCTTGGGGTCATTTATTTATTTGTGTTACAGCCTCCAATTTCTGGGGTCAAGTGACAATTCCCTCCCGAATAGCTGGGACCAGAAGCATAAGCTGATGTGTATTCCTAGATGTTTTTGTTTTTTTTCTCATTTTTTTTTCCCTCACAGAAAAGGAAGGATTATCAAGGTTACTTTCCACCTTGTTTTTTTTCCCACCCTCCTGAATGGACATTACTAAGTCTTGTTTGATTCCACTTGCCATCAAATGATCAGTCTCTTAACTATCAACACAATTCTAGTGGGGTGACAGGGGCTAGTGGCAGGGGCCCCTCTTTATTTAAGGTTGGTGATTTCCCTTCCTGTCAGTTAGACTGGATTAGACCACGTATCCTTGATGGGCTGGGCATACAAGACCACGCCTGACATAGTCTTGATCTTAGGAGTGAACCAAATGGTAGGAAAGCTCTAAGTTCCCAGGGGGAGTGTTTCATGCCAAGCAAGTGGTCCCTCTGTCTTGTCCCCTTTTTGGTATGAGAAGGACAGATGGTTAGGCTGGGCCTCAGGACCTGCAATGGCTTTCCCAGTCCTCATTGTTCCTTCAGAGTAGCTAACTCTACAGAAGTTTCGGGCTTACCATAGGGCAGGGGCTCATTTTCACATGAAGGGAAAACCCTGGAGATCCCTGATAAGGGAAGCTGGGAATGAACTTGGAGTCCTAGGTTCGCTCAGGTCTGAGTTGGATGCCTGGGTCTACACTGTACTCACTGGGAAATCTACATAGTTGGGAACATCACTGCCTGGAGTGAACTTCATAGAGATGCCATGGGCACTAGATAAAATGAAGAAGCAAAGCGTCAGGTGGCACATGGTGGCTCCCAGCACGACTCGTTTTACCCACTGGAAGTGGGTCTCAAACAGGGAGTCTCACCTCTTAAGGATGTTTCTGGAATGTGTGGGCTCAACTAGCATGTTAATATAATATACTTGACAAATGAGAAGTGTTGATAGTATACTGAGAATTTTATATTGAATGCATTTGCTTTTAACATACCTCATTTTAAAACATTCTATTAGTGCTGTGGAAATTACAAGTGTAGCAGGTTATCTATGATTCTGACTTGGGATTATCGAAGGGGTGGTATGAAGGAAGTACTTGCTATGAAAAGGGGCTTGCGGTTTGGAAGGCATGACAAATGCTTCTCTAGAAAAAAAAAGAGCTTTAAAAAGATGTGTTGAATCTCAGGCAACTTTCCTTCCAGAGCTGTAGAGCAATTCTAGAGCAGTCAGCCCAGTGGCTTATGGGTAAATCTATACCCATATATTGTAGAGCTCCCACAAAAGTTCTGCCAAACCCCTAAGCATAGAAGGGCTTGCTTGTCCCCATGTGTGAATGTAGGGTTACAGCAGGTTTCTTTCTTTCTTTTTCTTTTGTTTTTGTCTGCCTTTTTTTTTTCCAGACAGGGTTTCTCTGTATTGTTTTGGAAGCTGTCCTGGAATTCACTTTGTAGACCAGGCTGGCCCTGAACTCAAAGAGATCTGCCTGCCTCTGCCTCCTGAGTGCTGGGCTTAAAGGTGTGCACCACCAATGCTGGGCAACAGCAGGTTTCTAATAGGATAGGTTGTATCTAAGTTTGTGCAGGACATTACAAGTGGAACCTCTGATCCCACAGAAGGGGCCAGAGAAAGAAGGATCGGACACAGTGCACTCAAGCATTGAAGCCTCAAGGAGAAGGATCCAACGTGGTGGGCTCAAGCATGGGCATCTCAAGGGCTGTGTCTGCGGTGCTAATGATGGCACAGCTGGAAGACAGGAAGGTGGAGAAATCCTACTGGCTGGGCCAGTAACCCTGGTCTGGGAATGCAGGGAACACTCACCACCTGCAGGGGGCACCACTTGGTCCAACAGCTTCATGCTGGTCCTCTTCCAGATTTTCTTGATGATGGCCCGCAGCTCCTCATTGGCTTGTTCTAAGTTCCCTGATAGAAGGAGGTGTAGACTGAAAACATCCCCCACATGCTGGGAAGCCCCACAAGCCACCCTGAGCTATCACATTCTGCTTCCCCTTTGTTCTGCTCTCCCATCTTCCTATTTGCTAGTTCCTTTCACTTCCCCTTTTCCTCTCTCTCTTTACTTCCTGTCCTCGTGACTGTCCTCTCTTGCCCTGTCCAATGCCATTTTCCTTCCTTTCCTATTCCATTGTAAGCCAGCCCAAAGCCCTCCCTTAACCCCATGCCATGTTCCCTTCTGGTTATAGCTGAAGAGCATGATGGTGCCTGCAGACATTGATGTCTCAGCTCTGATACTGTTTGCCATGTAGGGCAGCATCCAGGCTGATCCTTATCGTGACATTTTACAATGACCTCTATGGTGGCTTGAAAGAAAATGGCCCTCAAAGGGAGTGGCCTTGTTGGAGGAAGTGTGTCACTGAGGGGGCGGGCTCTGAGGTCTTTTTCTCATGCTTCACTCAATGTGACCATCAGCTGACTTCCTGTTGCTTGCAAGATGTAGCACTCTCAGCTTCCGTACCACATCGGCCTGCATACCACCAAGCCCCCCACCGTGATCATAATAGACTGAACCCCTGAAACTGTAAGTGAGCCATCCTCAATTAATGTTTTCCTTTATAAGAGTTGCTGTGGTCATGGTGTCTCTTCACAGCAATAGTAACCCTAACTAACACAACCTCCTTGTACAGCTGCAGGAAATGGAGATGCTTTGAGGGGAGAACAATCCACTCCTCCCACACATATACACAGCATAGGGGGCACACATGTGTCCAAAGGGTCTCTGTTGAGTACCCCAGGGAGGGAAGTGGAGGACTCTAACAGTGGAGGCAGAAACCTGAAGGCCTATGCTGTGGTAGTTTGGACTTCATTAGACGCATGCTGTCTGAGACACAAGTCTCATGCTGCTGGAGAAGCAAAGCATAAAAGCAATTGTAAGAGGGGATGTGTTGGGCAGGATTCGAGGATCCTCCCAAGGATGCCTGCCCCTAGTGTACTGATTTTTGTCTTAAGAGTCCTGAGCAGAGCGCCCCACTTTTCAAGTCTGATAAACAGTGAGCTAGTCACTGAGTATTCTTGGAAGCTGTGAAGTTTATGGGGTTTGCTGCATAGCACTGGGAAGAGGTTATGGCTGGTAGTAACATTCATCATATGGGAGGTGATGGGGAATCATGTGAGCTATGGGGTCAGACTGCCTGAGTTCAAACCCAGCTCTGGATTGGTATGTGGGAGCAAGCATAGATGCTCATGAGGAGTGAGTGATGGTTCCTGAAAATGTTGAACATTAAATTCAACATGCAGCTAAAGACAGAACACCTCCTGGGCAGTCCAACATGCCTTCAGTTCCCTTCACTGAAGGTGGTTCATTGCATTTTTTGTTTGTTTTCTGAAACAAGAGCTTGTTATGTATCCCTGATTTACCTCAAATTCATAATCCTCCTGCCTTGGGCATTCAAATGCTGGAATTACAGGTATGTGCCACCATTCTGGACTTAGTGGTTTCTGACACATGCTGTGAAAGAATCCTGATATAACAATGTGCAAATGAATTCATCTTTTATTGGGCTGAAAGGAGTACTCCAAAACTTATGTGACGGGAGATATCATTCTGTAAATATATCTCTCTTCTTGGTTGATGAATAAAGCACTGTTGTCCAATAGGGATGCAAGATAGGTGGGACTAGGAATCAAGGAGGATTCTGGGAAATGTAGTCAAGAAGAGAGAGTCTCCATGTGATCTCAGGAAGAGGGGACGCATCAGGATGGCGTCCTTGGAAAGATAAGTCCTTATAGAAATAAATATTAGTAGTCATGGGTTAATACTTAAAACAGAACTAGCCAATGAGAAGCCCTGGACATTGGCAGACAGCATTGTAACTAGTAGAGTCTCTGTGTGTTATTTGGGGTTGACGAGGCTCAGGGACCAGGCTGGCGGGAAGAACACACGTTACACTTACATCTACATGAAAAATCAGAATGTGAATTTGTCTAGTGTAGTCATTTGAATGTAATTGGCCCCCATAAGCTCATAAGGAGTGACACTATTAGTATGTGTAACCTTGTTGGAATAAGTGTGCCACTGTGGGGGTGGGCTTTGAGGTCTCCTTTGCTCAAGTTTCACTCAGTGTAACATTCAGTTCACTTCCTGTTGCCTTCAGATCAAGATGATGAATTCTCAGTTCCTTCTCCAGCACCATGTCTACCTGTATGCCACCATGTTGCACCATGATGATAGTAAACTAAACCTCTGAAACTGGAAGCCATAACCTCAATTATATGTTTTCTTTGTAAGCATTGCTTTGGTTATGGTGTCTCTTAATAGCAATAGAAACCATAACTAAGACAGAAGTTGGTACTAGGAGTGGAGTATTGTTGCGATAGGCCTGCCATGATCTTGTTTGAAGGAATATGGACCTTGGGACTGTAGAGTAGAAAAGCAGTTGAATGTTTAAGTGCTACTAAATTTGCCATACTAGTAGGAGCATAGAAGACAATGGTGATGAATAAGATTTGATGAACTGTGGTAGCCTGGTTTGAGAGGTTTCAGAGGAGAAGAATTTAGTATGTTGGCTAGAGATTGTTCTCATGATATTTTGGTGAAGAATGTGGCTGCTTTTTGCCATTGTCCAAAAAGTCTTCCTACAGATAAATTGAAGAGTTTTTTATTAATTCCCTTGGCAGAGGAAATCTCAAAACAGCCTAATGTAGACTCTGTCATGTGGTTATTAGTGTTAACTATAGTGAAGATTTATAATGAAAAGGAGCAAGGTAAGAAAGTAAAAATGCAAAATGTACAATTTGAGGAGAAAAAGAGCACCAAGAAATGGAATGGCACTAAGTCTTATGTTTAAGAAGACAAACAGATTAACAAATGGAATAAAGAGAGTGGTGACCTCAGGGTAAGATCCCACCTAGCTAAGTTTACTTGTGAAAAGAAATTAAAGAAAGTTTAGAGCCAGGTATGGTGGTGTATGCCTTTAATGCCAGTACTCAGAAGGTAGAGGATGACAAATCTCTGAGTTTGAGGCCAGCTTGGTTTACAGAGCAAGTTACAGAACATATAAGCTTGGGCAGTGAAGGAAACCATAAAAAATGGAAATCTGGTGCATATGTAAGTGAACAAGGGAGCCAGCCACGTTCCAGTCCAAGAAAGTAGCAGAACTTGGCAGCTTCAGTCACGTGGTTTATATTTAGAGTCAAGGAACAGGTAAGGAAAGCCTCAGAGGTCAGGCATGTGTCAGGAGTATGTGTCCCTGAATGGAGGCCAAGACAGACCATATTGTGAAGCTATAAAGTTGAAGTCTGGATTGCCTTGGAGACCCCAAGATGTTAGAGATGCCATGGACATGGGATACCTGTGGAGGAAAGCTGCTAATAGGGAGTGGAACCAGCCAAAGAGAAGAAGTGTGTTGCAGACAACAAAGCTGAAAGGAGTTGGAGATCTGAAGAGTGCTTTGACATCAGACATGGAGGTGCAGAGTTTGCAGTCTGACTGGCTGGTTTTTGGTCTTGCTTTGGTTCAGTATTTCCTAACTATGCTCCCTTCCATGTTTTGGAATGGTAATTCATATCCTGTACCATTATGGTGGAAGTTATGTGATCTTTTTTATCTTGATTTTTATTACAGTTAAGAGAATGCATGAATCTCAGAAGAGACTTTGAACTTTAAAACATTTTTGAGACTGTGATTATACTGTGGGGACGTTTGAAGTTCGATTAAATGCATTTTGCATTATGATATTGTTACAAGTTTATGGGAGCCAGGGAGTGGAATGTGGTAGTTTGAATATAATTGTCCCCATAAACTCACAGAGAGTGGGGAGTGGGACTATTAGAAGGTGTGGTCTTGTTGGAGGAAGTGTGTCACTGTGGGGGTGGGCTTTGAGGTCTTCTCCTTTGCTCAAGCTTTGCTCAGTGTGACACTCAGTCTACTTCTTGTTACCTTTGGACGAAGATGTAGTATTCTCAGCTCCTTCTCCAACCCCATATCTCCCTGCCATGTCCACCATGGTTATAATGGACTGAACCTCTGAACTGTAAGTTACTCCAGTTAAATGTCTATAAGAGTTGATATGGTCATGATGTCTCTTCACAGCAATAGAAACCCTAATTAAGACATTTAGAAGCAGGGTCTTCACAGACGTAACTAGTGAAGTCATGATATGTTAGGGTAGACCACCCATCCAATGTGATTGGTGCCACTGGAGAAGAAGAAAAGACCAGTGGCACACAGAGTAGGCCATACATGAAGAGGGTGGTAGAGACTGAGGGGTGGAGCCACTTACTTGAGACCACTGGAAGCCAGAGAGAGACGTGGATCCCATTCTCACCTGAAGCCAGAGAGAGACGTGGATCCCATTCTCTCCCAAGGCCTCTGGAGAGAACCAGTCTGCCAACACCTTACTTTGGATGGTTACTCTCTTAAATTGTGAGGGGAACCAAATTTGTGATCCTTTAGTCAGACTTGAGGAACAAATGTATCTTCCAAAAGATACATTTTTTAGGCTTTCATTTACTTTTCTAACAACCCAATGTAACTGTGGAATTTCATCAATAATTGTTTCATAATGTATATGTTTTATTTTTATTGTTCTGTTTTCAGTGCTGGGGTCTGAATCTTGGGCCCTGTGCATGTTAGGTACCTGCAGTAGGGTTGAGATACACTCGAAGCCCAATTTAAATACCTTTAAACACCTTTTTCCTTTAGTGTTCTGATAGAAATCTTACTAAGCTTGATACTTGGCTTGGGGCAAGTTTCTGTTTCTTAAGGTACATATTAATTTTTTCTAGTTTCTTCCATTTCTTATTAATGTCTGAAGGGTGAGTGAAGACTGATTAGTCTTATCCCTATAAATGTTGGTGTTTTCTCCCATTTCTTGTCTGAATGGGGTGTTGACTCACAGTCTTAATAAGTTCATAGAAGGCCTGTTTTGTATGAAGGTTCAGCCTCGAATACTGAAGTATTACATGCCCTTGATGGCTATCCCCAGGAGCCTTTATGTTTAAATGCTTATCTTTAATTCTTAATTAACTGTATGTCCCACTGGCTGGTTTCTCTCCTCAGGAATTCCCATTTCTTAACAATGGTTATCTGTGATTGAGTCTTTGGCAGTCCCTCAGGTATTGGCATTATTTCATGGAGATCTGGTTGGCTTGTGTGCACAAATGCTTTTTATTCCTTCCTGGAGCCAAAACCTGCATTATTAATTTATAGCAAGCTTTAAGTATCACAACACATTCTTTCTAGTAGTCATTCTGTCTTTTCTCCTTGGAGAAGAAAGCCCTTCTCTTGGAACGGGAAGGAAATGATATTCACTGTAGAAAATTTGGAAAGACTGGAGCTGAAATAAGGTTCCACTACACAGTGATATTCAATATTAATATAACAGCAGACATTCTTCCAGTTTTGTCTGTTATACACATGTGTGCATTAAGTATGTATCGAATTTTCTCATCAGGCCTATTTATACCTACCCCAGATTGAAGTTTTGTATTACTAATGGCATTTTTTTTGCCCTTTGCTTTCTTTTTAGTTTACCAGGAGAATTTGATACATTTTTATTTTTTAAAGGTTGGCTCATTATCCTGATCTGTATCTTGCAGGATTGGTTCTTGGCTCCCTCGTGCCTGTTATTTGCTGGAAGAGTAAAACTAAAGAAGGCACCTCTCTGGGTGACACTGTGAAGTAAATGCCAGATGCCACCACCTTCCATTATTTCACAATATGGAAAACAAAGCAAGACAGTAAATAGTTATACACATGCTGTGCCCTGTTGTGTGTGATGCCCAGTGCCCTTCCCCTGCAACATGGACACTGGCTGGAAGCCTGTTTGGTTTGTACAGGAGAAATGTATGCACTCTCTCTAAATGCAGGTTCTCAAGCTTCTGTAGGCAATGACCTCTATTTACCATAGTCACTGCTTGTCAATGCTACCTTTCCAACATAGGTCCTTTAAATTTCAAAAGAGAATTGAATGTTTGGGAGATATGCCTGTCTCTAATAAAAGTTCATCAGTATGGGGCTTGGTCCTGCTCTGCAAAACAACCACCTCTTCCGTGTTTTCCACTAAACCTTCAAGTCCTCAGGAGGTTACCAGGGCAATTTCTAGGGTTTGACAGAAAAGAAAAGTTAAAAATAAATAAGTTATGGCAAGGGGGCCATTTAGTAACCAGAGAAAATGTAAGTGGATGCACCTCTTGGAGAGTTAGAGTGCAGGCTGTTGGTGTTATTCTGCACTGGTGCTATGTAGGCAGGAGCATCTTTCTGATGGGGATGCTAGACTTTCCTAAGCACCCTCCTGCCAGTGGTACCAGTGGTCCATGAGAGCCATTACCTTCTGTTTTGATCCTCAGGGCTGTCCTGACTAGGGCAAACAGGGTAGCATTGAACATGACTGTCCCATCGCTGTTCAGAGGCATGTTCATGGACACCAGGCGCTGGAGGGAAAAGGAGGCTGAATCAGTGACAAGGATGGGCAGTTCTTAAAGGCTCTGTGCAATCATTGTGGCAGGGAGGTTGGGAGGCCTCTGGAAACTTGGATGGGTGCTGTTGGGAGTGGGAGGGGTATGCATGTGGTCACCACAGTGTTTGCAAGCTTTTCCAGAGAGAAACTAAGCTTTGTGGTTAGTACTCCTGTGCCTCCACTTCCCTTAGCCCTTGCTTCCACAAAGCACCCTCTCCTACTCTGTGCTCAGGCCTACAGACAGCTATGCTATCTACTAGCAGCAAGAACAGCCACTGCCTGCCAGACAGAATTGTCCAACTCCAAAGAAAAGGAACACGCGATGGCTCTGGGGGGACAGAGTACCCTTTTTCTGCATATAGACATATTTATTTCTACTTCAGTCCCGGTACCAAAATCACCCAAACAGGGTTTTGTTGCTCTCCACCCCCAAAACATGCTCCCCTGACCTCCTCCTCCCTTGGGGGAGCCATCAGCACACAGGGGTCATCGGGAGAAAGAGCAATATGATATCCATCATGGATAACACTGATGTCATCCCTCAGACCACATGGGGTCTGCCTGTGATATTTTGCCAAGGGTTGCATTTTTCCCGGGTGAATGCATCATTTTGAATCTTTTAGACACTAACTTAGACCTGTATACCCCAGCTCCCTCTGGGCTGTTTGACCTTACATTTGATTGGTACTTCTTACAGCTTGAATCCTGAATGTCACCCAAAGACCATGCCATAAAGGCTCAGTACTCTTGGGAAGTGGTGGACCCTTCAGGAGGTACAGCCTAGTGGGAAGAAATGACAGGAAACCACACCCTTGAGGATGATATTAGCATCTTGGTCTCTCTTTTTCCCTCTCTGCTTCTGAGGTGAAGAGGCCCTGTGGTGAGTGGGCCTTTTCCTCAACTGTAATGTCCCAAAGTTGCCACTGACCCAAAGCACAGGCCTGGTGATCACAGACCGAAACCTCCAAAACTGTGAACCAAAAGGAACCTTTTTACAGGTTAAGCAACTCAGGTACTTGTCACAGCCGCAGAAAGAAGAATGACAGAAGGCTCCTGTTTCTCATATTTTTAGTACACTTGGAAATCTCCTGAAGTTCTTTTTGGAATAAAGCAGGGGTACTGATCAGGGAAATCAGACTACCACAGAGCATAAGTGAAAGTTCCATGCTTCCTAAACTCTGTTTTCCACGAATGGGTTATCCAAGGAGCTCAATTATTGGCCGTTTGCATTTCTTCCTCTATATGGCTGGGCTCTCTGCTACTGCTTTCCCAGCTCTTTATAAGCTCACCAGGGTTCTCACCAGAAACACAGAGTGGGGAGAATGGAGGTAGATGGTGACCGGATGCAGGGATGCTCCTCATCAGTCACTGGGCCATGTGGCAGGGTCTACAGTAGGCTTAAGGATCCCTATCCTCAAGGTCAGTGAGTGGCTGTGCTATCAGAGCCTGATGTTTGTTCCAGCAGTTTTGAATCATAGATTCACTTAGGAATTTGATAAAAATGGCAGGTTCCTGTCTGGGTAAAGTTTGTATTTTGTGATGAGACATTACTTGTGGCCTCTCTAATGGTTTTCTGACTTCAGGACAAAGTTCTTAACCCATTACCCTAGGTGAGGAGAATCACCTGATGCCCAGGCTGTGCAGTCTAATGAGGATGTATAAACCCTTTATTCAGGTAGGATATCTGCTTCCCTCACTGGGAAACAAGGCATTCGTTGTGATGGTTGTTCTTTTATAGTCTTAGGACTTTAGATCTAGAAGGTCCTTAAAATAGAATTCAGCTCACATTTGTTTCTCTAAATACCTAAAATATTTTTATTCCCTTAATAATCACAAAGGCATCAAGGTATCTAGCCTCCTGTATTTGTTCTTTCCCCTCAGGAACCCAGGTCATTCCTTACTTTGCAGGCCACACGGTGAGGACACAACTTCCCAAAACCCAAGGGGGGCTGAATTCGACGGAGGAGGGTCACCACATCCAAGTGTTTTATCCGACCCCTAGAGAATGAAGGAGAGAAGGAAAGGCGGTCAGATGGTCAGGACTCACCTACTGGGGTGGGGCCAGATGCAGGGGCATTCCCTGCAGGGCTACCTGAAGGCCTGAGCAGTGCAGAGATACATGACAGAACTGTAAACTCAGGGCACATGTTACAGCTTTCATCACAGAAGAAGTTTGTTAGGGCTGTGCTCCAGGGAGAAGGGATTCTAGTAGTGCAATTAAATCCCAGTGTGTATGTGTTGCTCAGTCAATGAACCATTTGGCCAGAAGGCATTTAGGGATGGTCATTTAACTGTTATGGGTAAATGAGTTTCCATAAACCTGAGGTCAAGATGGAGCTGAAGTCTACCTAATCCTAAATGATCCAATGTAAGTGTTGCTAGTTTCATCTGACACTAGTCTTTTATTTTTTCATTCAACTGATATGTTCCCCAGCTGTGTGGCCTCCTCTTGCTGGCCCTTAACCCTTCAGTCTGATACATTTCAGGGTTTTCAGTTAGTACACCCAATGTTGACCTCTCTTGGATCTCTTCTACAGGTCACTCAACCCCCTCTCAGTTTGGTGGGTCGGAGTTTCCCTCTAGGAACTTACTTGGCTTCAGGGTCATACTCGGCCCAGATCCTTTTGAATTCATCCAGATGATGGGGACCAAGGATAGACCAATCCCTTGTCAGGTAGTCAAAGTTGTCCATGATAACGGCTACGAAGAGGTTGATGATCTGCAGGGAACAGTTGGTACACTAAGGGGTTTGTCAAGACTTACACATTTGCTGCCTAAGCCCACTTCAGCAGTCAGTGCCTGGGCAAGCCAGAGACCAAGGTTTCTAACTATCAGAAATATGCTAGCCCTTAGGATGCCAACTGCTAGAATTTAGGTCTCTTGGACATGAGTTCAACACTATTCCCCTGAGCATCTTGAGTAATGAATCATATACGTAGACAGACCAGCTTCCTTTGTACCAAGTTACCAGGAACAGAGAGGGGCTTTGTCTGGTCACCTTTCCCTAACTCCTGAACAAGATATTAGAGACATACAAGTTCATGCAGAACTTCCACACGTCTTTGTCTTTTAGAATAATGCAACCACGAGAGCTGCGAATGCACAAGATGGAGTCTGGTTGAGTCGCTCTGGGTCAAGGCTTCTGGCCCTTCTCAGGGGTGAGATATCTCCACTAATACAGTTTTCCCAAGACGGCTCGTATGCTGGGATTGCCCTGACCCCATACTGCACCGAAACTGCCAGCATCTCTGTGCTGTTGAATCCCACCTCAGCTTACCAGGAAGGCACAGAGCATATAGAAGCTGATGAAGTAGAAGACAGCAAAGCTGCTGCCACAGGGGGTCTCCCCTTCTGTGCTGTTGCTGGGCTCGGACTCTGGGGCACACTTCTTGCCCGGCATACAGGCCAGCATGATGTCCTGCCAGGCTTCCCCGGTGGCACACCTAGACAAGAGAGGCCAGAGTCCAACCTCAGCTGGCCACTCACTCACTCACTCACTCACTCACTCATTCACTCACTCATTCACTCACTCTCACTCATTCACTCACTCACTCTCACTCATTCACTCACTCACTCACTCACACTCACTCACTCACTCATTCACTCACTCACTTATTCACTCACTCACTTATTCACTTACTCACTCACTCACTCACACTCACTCTCTCACTCACTCACACTCACTCACTCTCACTCACACTCACAATCACTCATTCACAATCACTCACACTCACTCATACACTCACTCACTCTCACTCACACTCACTCACTCACACTTACAATCACTCATTCACAATCACTCACACTCACTCACACACTCACTCACTCTCACACTCACTCACTCACACTCACAATCACTCATTCACAATCACACTCACTCACTCACACTCACACTTACAATCACTCATTCACAATCACTCACACTCACTCATTCACAATCACTCACACTCACTCACACACTCACACTCACACTTACAATCACTCATTCACAATCACTCACACTCACTCACTCACACTCACAATCACTCATTCACAATCACTCACACTCACTCACACACTCACTCTCACTCACACTCACTCACTCACACTCACTCACACTCACAATCACTCATTCACAATCACTCACACTCACTCACTCTCACTCACACTCACTCACACTCATTCACACTCACTCACACTCACTCACACACTCACTCTCACTCACTCACTCACACTCATTCACACTTACAATCACTCATTCACTCACTCACACTCACTCACTCATTCATACTCACACACTCACTCACTCACCCTCTCACTCAGGCAAGGCTCCCCGAGCCTCACCTTCCAGAAGGAGTTGCTAAAAGGAATTGGAATTCAATGTTGACTGGATGTTGAGTGTGTCCATTAAATATGGAAATATAAAGCATTGTTTTGAATGTTTTAAAACTTAAGCCACACAGGAAGTTTCTGAAAACATAAGCTTTTATCTATGTGAAGATTTTAGATGCAGCCATGTAGACATTACAGCTGTAGTTTGCTTTCAGTGCTACACAGAAGCACCCTCTATGAGTACATTAAAAAACCCACACTTGCTATGGGAGTGGGTTTTCAGAAAGGTTCTTTTTGTTGTCACAGCTAACACTGTAGTAAGTATGCCGGTCCATGTCTTGGGTGTCTGCTTAGGAATGGAACTCCCAAGTCTTCATTTTTACCAGGTAGCACTTGTCTGGTTTAGACTAGGGTCATCAGTGTCATTGCAGACACATCAGCTCTTGGTATTAGTTAATTTTAATCCTCATATGATGGTGTGGAGTGATATTTCACTGCTATTTGGCTTTTCACGGCCAGCCTGGGCTACATGAGGTCTTATCTTGAAAAGAAATAAAATAAGTATCTTTTTTTAAAAATGGCTTTGCAATGATTAGTACGTTGTCAGTTTTGATTGTGTCTCCTCTTGACTGCATGTTCATGGCATTACTCCTTTGACTCATGGGCTAGGTATCTTTTTGTTTAGTCAAACAGTCCTAGTCCTTAGTTACATTCACTACAAATGTCTCATTCCAAATATGGCTTGTCTCTAGCTTAACAGCACACTTCCCAAGGCTCTAAACTCAGGATTCCCATATTCTCAAGGCAGGGACCTTACCCACTGAGCCATCACCCCAGTCTATCCTTCTCATATTATTGCCCTGAATAGAACTTTCAACATAATATTGACTAGAAAAAGTGATAACATAATGTCTATTGTACTTACTAATTGGTTGTCACAAACTGGTGATTTTCTTGGTGGCTCTCCCACCTCACTGATCCTACCCACTGTTATAAAATGGATTTGCTTGCATTTTCTACCTGAATTAGCCTTTGCCTTCAGATGGCAGTTCCCCACGTTGTAGTGTTTGTGACTTCTTGCTTCTTTTTTTTTTTTTTAAAGGTACTAGTTCATCTTCTCTGCTGAGTGGGGGAGGCTCCTGCCTCTTTCTATTTCTGAGGGCTTGGGTGACTGGGAATTATTTAGTCCTCGACCACAGATGAAAACACATCAGCATGTCCTGTAAAGGTTGTGATTTTGACAACCTTTTCAATATCTATTGTAGTTAATGCTACTCATTTATTGAGAGCATCTCACTGTTTAAATTAGCACTAATCTGCACCTGGCAGGGAGAGCTGCTCCCTCTGATAAGCTGGGACTAAATGGCTGTGCTCACTTTGATTTATATAAGTGGCAGTCTAGAAAACTATACACGGGGAAATTTTTTCAAAGAATAATTCGTTCTTTAAATTTGTAGTTTCTTATTTAGTGATTTTCCAGCTAATACTTTATTTTTTTCTTAAAAAATACTATCAAGATCGATTTAATGCTGTCCAAATATTCTTGGATGTGTGGTCTTCCACTGGAGTGACGTTTTTCTCCTTACCAAATCTTTGTTTGTGGGTCTCTTCACATAATATTGGTAAAGATAATCTTTAAGAGATTGAATGAAAAGTTAGTGTATCTTGTAACCTTGGGGGGGGTGTCCAAGTAATCAGACAGTCAGGAATACCCTTTTACCTTTCCCCCAAAGTATCCAAATGCTAAGTTATAAGCAACCTGGGGAAGGATTTGCATGTTCTTTTCTGCAATGCACATTGGTCCACAATAATAGGAAGGTCCAGTCTTCAGCGGAGGAAACAGGCCTGCTTCACTGTGCCATTCTTGCATTTATTCCGTGCACATAGCCCTTCCAGCTTTCCCGAGTGCCAGAGGCCACTTGTGTGGCCACAGGCTTCTCATAGGAGTTACAAGTTTGTGTCCACTACCCACTTTAAAGACCTTTTGTCAGCCAGTGGCAAGAAAGAAGCGTAGCTTCATTATAAAGCCGCCAATCACCTCAGAGATGAGGCAAAAGTGAGGCATGAAATTTACTCGCTGTTCTAAAAATCATTTCCATATCCATATATATTTTTTAAGTTTTTTGAGACATGGTTTCTCTGTGTAACTTTGTAGACCAGGCTGGCCTTGAACTCACAAAAGATCTGCCTGACTCTGAGTACTAGGATGTGCCACCACCGCCTAGGTTCCATATCCATAATTATGCAACGTTCCCATGCTTGGTGTTGTGTTTTTGTTTTATTAGTGTTTATATTTAATAAATAAATATTTAGTTATTGGTATTTAAGGAATCACCTTCTAAGGACTAAAAATAAGTTTTGTTTATTTTGGCAACTTACACTTTTATTTTCACAAGTGAACTCCTTCATAATTTGGGATTACTTTGATGCTCATTTGCCCATCTGTTTATTTCATATAATCTCCTAAAGAAGGATGCTTGAGTTCTTATTTTCTCTGGCATTGACCCGTCATCTCACCTTGGTTCTCATTGCTGTACTTTCAACTCAGGTGAATAGTGGAGAGTCTTAACATTTTATGTGGGTAGATTTTAAAGGGGCTATCTCTACGCACAATTCCTAGCTTACTATATTGATGTTGGAGAAGCTTTAGAACTTGTTAAATTTGTTATGACTTAAGTTGTGGCTACTCTGTGGATGTTTCTGCACGCTCAAAGAGAATGTGTCTTTTTGCCATTTATTGAGGACAGCTCTATAAGTGACACTTCTTAATTGTGTAAGTTAGATGGTCTTTCACCTGTGTCAAACTATAATTATTTTATGAACTATACATTTAGCCATTCACTGTTATGTGTTTGTTTTCTCCTTGAGTTCTATTACTATATATATATTTCCAAACAATATTGTTAAGCTTCTGTTGTTTGTAACTATTATATATTATTGCTCAATTAAACCTTTTATCAGCATCAAATCCTCCTCTTAGTTTTGTCTACTGCTTCTTACCTGGAATTTTACTTCTATGGACGCTGTGACTGTTGCATGTACATGGCAAGCATTGCTGGTATCTCCGTTTCCCATCTCTTTATCCTCACTGTCTTTGGGTCACTTTGTTTTACTGTATCTATTACACATATTCTTGAGCCAGAATTATTTTTATTTATTTATTTATTTGCTTTTGTCTTTTGACACAGGGTTCCTCTGTGTAGTCCTACCTGTCCAACTCACTATGTAGATCAGGCTGGCCTCAAACTCACAGAGATCCAACTGTCTCTGCTTCCCAAGTGCTGGGATTAAAGGTGTGTGCCACCATGCCTGGCTAGCATTTTTTTTTTTTTTGCGCCAGCAGTAGACTATCAATCATTAAAAATTGTGATTATTTAGCCTGGCGGTGGTGGCACATGCCTTTAATCTCAGCACTGGGGGGGGGCAGAGGCAGGAAAATCTCTGAGTTTGAGACCAGCCTGGTCTACAAAGCTACACAGATTAAACCCAGTCTCGGGGAAAAAAAAACAAAAAGAAAAAATTGTATTAATTGTATGAATTAATAAGTTTCACTGTGAAATTTCTATATATGCATGTATCATGCCTAATCTTTATTTTTAAAGAATTTAAAATTATTTTTGAGTGTGTGTGTGTGTGTATGTGTACATGTGTGGTGGTCAAAGAACAACTTGCAGGAGTCAATCTTTCCCTTCTCCTACGTGGGTCTTGGGGAAATGAACTCAGGTTGTCCCTCTTGCCAGAAAGCACCTTTACCCATTGAGCTATATGGCTGGTCTAATGCTTGAATTTTTAATGGAAATTTTAAACAAGCTCAATTTTTAATATTTTGTATTATCTTTTTTCTTCCTTTTAACTTTATTTTTCTAATTTTTTTATTTATTTAGGTGTCACTTTTGCCCTTCTTTTTTGATAAACCATTGATGTTCTCCTTGTCCAGTGTGCTGACCTAGTGGTTTACTTTCAGGCACCACTGAGCTACATATACACTCTCCTTCCTCTGCTTTGGAATGTATGCATGCAACCTCTATGTATCTAGTTGTTGACTTTTAATATTTAACATACACGTTTACAAGCCCTTTATTCCTGTCACACAGATGAGTCACACTGTGAGTCTCATCTACTGAGATGGCCACATGGCTTTTGCCCTTCATTCTGTCATTGTGCTGTGTCACTTCTTGATTTGCATATGGAGGACCACACTGACATCCCAGGTTTGAATTCCACCTGTACACAATGATTGATGCTTGCATTGTACTGTTCAATGAAGTCTGCTGGTATTCTGTTGAGGATTCTTTTGTATTTACATTAATTAAAGATATTGGTCTATGACGGTGGTTCTCAATCTGTGGGTCGCAATCCCCTTGGGGGTTTTAAGACCGTCAGAAAACATAGATATCTACATTATAATTCCTAACAGTAGCAAAATTACAGTTTTGAAGTAGCAATGAAAGTAATCTTATGGTTGGGGGTCACTACAACATGAGGAATTGAATCAAAGGGTCACAGCATTAGGAAAGTAGTAATCACTGGCCTCGTTTCCTTTTCTTGTAGTGTCTTTGTACAGTTGGTCTAAACAAACAAACAAACAAACAAAAACAGCTTGAAGGAATTTCCCTTTCTTCAACATTTTGGAGTTTTTATACTTTGCAAACCTTTAAGATCTTTTTTTCTTATTGTTGGCATTCTAGCATTCTAAAAAGTCAGTATAAACAAACAGTTAAGGCTATTTGGAGATAAGATTGACAGAGGGAACTGCCATGGAATTCAAACTAGCTTTACTCATGATCCCGCTGCCCCAGACTTCTGAGTTCTGAGTGTATACGCATGAGCCACCACCTCCGGTAGGTCAAAGATTTTTCTGTTAGCCTATTCTTCACTTAGCAAGTTATTTCAATCTGAAGGCTTACTTCTGTTTTGAAATTTTATTGGATCAGCCTGGTGTTTTACTCTCCTCATTTCCTCTGTTCTTGTCTGGAGTTTCTATTCCATGGTAGGCTTCTATCTCTACTCTCTTTGTCTTAAGTTTTACTTCATACTTCATTTTTCTTTGTACTTTGGTTATATAGTAAGGGAACTTCAGTTGATATTTCAGCTCATCAATACATTTTTATTTTTTTTATTTTTTTATTTTTTTTGGTTTTTCGAGACAGGGTTTCTCTGTATTGTTTTGGAGGCTATCGGTCTAGCCCAGCCTCGAACTCACAGAGATCCGCCTGGCTCTGCCTCCCGAGTGCTGGGATTAAAGGCGTGCGCCACCACCGCCCGGCCATCAAATACATTTTTAGATGTATCCTTTCTGCTATACAGATATTTAAAAATATTTTAGAAAGGAAAATAAAAATATTTAATCTTTGTATTTTCTCTTCATCTTTGACTTGTTTAATGATGGTTGCTGTCATCATTTCTTCTAATTTAGCAGAAGTGGTAGTCTTTAGTCACCCTAACAATGTGAACTGCATTTAATTTAAAATATTTCGGACCTGTTCCCTCCTTTTTCTTCCCTGTGTGCTCATTTATTTGTGACTTGAGCATGACACAGACACCTCTCCTTCCCCATGTCAGCTTCCTCAAATATTTTAGGATTATTCTCAGTTGCTCTTTGTGACCCAGAACCCAGCTCTCTGAATAAAGTCTTTATCAGTGAGCCCCCTGGGGGTCAAGGACTAAAGGCAAGATATGCGGAGAGGCCCGGTGGGCAGTTTCTCTCTTGAGGGCAGGGTCCCTGACAGGGAACACCCTGCTGGGTCTTTCAGACTCCAGAGCCCTGGGGTGAGATGTCAAATCTGCTGTCACAGTTTAAGAGCACAGCAGGGCTTCCCCTGAATCAAGTCCCAGAGGGACCTATGGGTTCAAGTAGTGGCCCAGGAGCAGTGACCCAGCTCTCTCCTGTCCCTTGTATCTGTTGACACTGGGATTGGAGAAGCTCCAGGCTGCTCTCACAGCCTCCCTTTTCTCAAACTGTCTGGAAATGTGCTACTCTCGTCTCATTCTTTTGAGAACTGAACCTCAACCTCATCTCCTTTCTTCCATTTAGAAGTTCCTCAACACTTCTAGTCCACTCGGAGCACTCTCTCATCTTTTTCTTTTCCATCTCCAGCAGCTATGGGTTTGTTCTTTGAAAAGGTATTTTCTGCCACTAAGAACTTTAGGAGAGAGAGAAGAGAGAGAGAGGAGAGGAGAGAGACAGAGACAGACAGAGACGGACAGAGAGGGACAGAGACAGAAATCAGTGGACAGTTTGAGGTCTGTGACCATCTCCTGCATTTGAGTGTGGCACAGGCTTACGCTGTGAAATGGCAGATTTACAATAAATAGCCTTGCATTCTGGTGGTGTGTGATTGGGAGGCAGTGATGCCAGGCTGATGTTAAGGAGACCCATCATTTTGATAAATGCATTTTGAGCAGTAATAAACATGGGTGTGGGATTAGGTTCTGTAGAGGTGGTGGTGGTAGCATCAGCTGACAGCTTTTCTCCCCATATGCCTGGAAAAGGGCCTTAAGGACCTTGGAGACAAGAGAAATAGCCTATCCACCAGCCGGGGACTAGATGGAGTCTCAGAGTGTGACATCATGCAAAATGAAGTTGAGAAGATGAAGCAGATAAGGGGATCATGGTGATCCAAGAGAACAAGAAGATGGTGGTGTAAGAGATGAACTCTGGGTAGTGTGAGAAAACCCCCTCCCAGCCACACCCATGGAGGCAGATTTCCAAGAAGTACGGAGTCTAAAGGATGACTTGCTAAGCATATTGTCAGAGAAGGTAGACACGTTGCTCATGGTCAGTGTGCCGAGGCTTGCCTATGCCCCAGTTCAGATGCCAAGCCACCATGCTTTTGGTGTTTAACTCTGACCCGACAATGGCTGGGGTCAGGGGACTCCCAGATGACATGTGTGGTGCCTTGTGACTGTGCATGGGTAAATGACAATGTGACTTCCTGGCCAAGAGGGGAGAAGATGCCATTCTTTTCCTGTTCCCTCGTTCTCCAAGGGAAGGGCTATCATCCTGTAAGTGTGCATGTGTACACCTACATCATTAGAGACCCACCTGAAGGGCAGTGATCCTGCAAGTGTGTGTGTGTGTGTGTGTGTGTGTGTGTGTGTGTGTGTGTGTATACCAGCGTCATCAGAGACCCACCGGAAGAGCAGTGACCCTGCAAGTGTGTGTGAGTTTGTATGTGTGTACCTGCGTCATCAGAGACCCACCTGAAGAGCAGTAGCACAGCCTGTGGGAACGTCTGGAAGTTGTTGTTCCGATTGATCTCTGTGGTGTCATTCAGGGCGATCTTACCAAATACCTGAAGAAAGAGGAATTCAGGGACCAGAGAAGGACAGCATGTTCATCTCCTGTCACTGTCTAACAGCCTCTCTGGGACTATCAGGCCAAGCAGTTTCTGATGTGACTCAGCAGACATTTGCTGTCCCATGATCCCGGACCCCTGCACACAGGAAAGGTCTCCCACCCAGGGAAGCTGGGGCAGAGGTCAGGGCGCTCCATGTAGGAACCAGGGCTCACTGTCTTCTCGACTTTGTATCTTCAGGCACCAAGTACACAGTTGATGCTTGGATTTTGCAGTGATAGTGAATGGTGGTCCAGAGCCTGGACAAGCTTCATTCATTCCTGACGTCACCCCAAACTGGGCACATCGAAAGTGCACAAAGCAGAGGATGCTGGTGGGGCACACCCGCTCTCTGCTGTCTCTCAATGAGGCTGTCCTCTCCTGAGGCCCACTGCTTAATTTATGAGTGAGTTCCCACTGCAGAACCCAAGCAAGCAGGGATCCCTGTGCTGTCTCTTGCCCATAGTCTATGGCATGTCCTCTTAGGGAAGTTCCAGCTCTTTGAAGGTTGAGTGACAGGCAGGAACACAAGTCAGAAGAGAGGGTACAGCGCTGGGGGCTGGGAAGAGATCAAGGAGGCAGAGTTTCTCATACCTGCATCCCAATCACTGCATAGATGAAGAACAGCATCACGATCAGAAGGGCCACATAGGGCAGGGCCTAGAAGGAAGCACAGAGGGACCATGAGACCCTGGGCGACAGGCCAGTAGGGTCCTTTCCCAGAAAGCATTGCAGTCCCAGCCACAGCATTCACTGCTATTTAGCTTAGGAGGACTGAGCTCTAGGGGGAGAATCTGAGAGGTGAGATCTGGCTTCCCATATCAGCTATCTGTCTGCCTGTCTGTCTGCCTGTCTGTCTGTCTGTCTGTCTATCTATCTATCTTCATCTGTCATTATCTATCTTCATCTATTTTTCATTATCTGTCTATATCTATCAATCTCTCTCATATATCTATCTGTTTGTCATCTGTCATCTATCTACCATTTGTCATTATCTATCTATCTGCAACTATCTATCTATCTTCATCTGTCATTATCTATTTTCATCTATTTTTCATTATCTGTCTATTATCTATCAATCTCTCTCATATATCTATCTTTCTGTCATCTATTTTTTATCTGACTATATTCATCTATCTATCTATCTATTATCTATCTGTCTGTCTATCTATCTATCTATCTATCTATTATCTATCTGTCTGTCTATCTATCAATCATTTGTCATCATGTATGTATGTATCTATCATCTGTTATTACCTATCTATCATTTATCTATCTCTCTATCAATAATTATCTGTATCTATCTATCTATCTATCTATCTATCTATCTATCTATCTATCCATCCATCTCCTAGGAATGGAGCTGATGCTGAGGGTCTCTACCACTGAGTCCTGGTCATGCTTCAGAGTGATGGAGGAGGCATATTGTTTACTGAAAACAATCAAGGAGCATCCCTCCTCGGACTACAGTTACATATTTGCACAAAGAAAGAAGGGGTGATGGAAATTACCCAACAAGACCACCGTAGTCACCAGGGAAAAGTGGGAAGGAGGCAGCTTATACCCTGCCTTTATGCAGTTACTTTCATATAAATGAGCAGTCAGCACTATTGCTATGATAAGCAGTTAATAAGGAGAAATGTAAAAAACAGTCATGGGTTCTCACGTTGCTGCCCTCACTTTCCAGCTCTGGAGCCTGGACATGTTACTTAACTTCTCTGGATCTGTTTCCTGATCTGAATGCATCACACTTATACCTGGCAGGGACTGTGGCATTTAAAGGATCTAAGGCTTGCGAAATACATGACACATTAGCATAAGCATATACATAATTAGGTTCCACAAAGTTTGCTCATTCAGTATACTCCCTAAACAGAGCCATGGCCAATTTGGAGGAGGCACTGATGATATCACCACCTTTTGTGAGATCATGGAAACGTAGCTTTGTGGCTTAGGAAAGATGCTGCCCGTTTACCACTAGATGGCACCGAGAGATCACACAATTTTTAAAGGCTGGTGGGCTCTCTTGCTCCCTGATCAAGTCCCATTCTTCAAGGTCACCCTAGCCACTTCCCATTACAAGGAAATGTTGGGGTGTCTCAGGGGCCAAGGCAGGACCAGCCTAGAAACCTGCCTTCATCGTGACCGGAGAAGGGTCCAGGAGTGGGGGTGGGGGAGCTGCAGCTTCTCCTTAGAGGTCGAGAGGCCAGCAGGGTGGGACACGATTGGAAGAACACTGGACCTGTGTGCAGCTGGGCTGGACCTTGAGGCCATCAGAGAGCTTTGGGTGGCAGTGTCCACAGAGCTGTGAGTTTGGAAGGGGTCTCCAAACAGGGCAGGCAAGTCACCACTACAAGATAACTGTCCTCTGGGTACAATCCCCACTCTGAGCACATCTGGATGGAGACAGACCCCACACCCTATTTGAACTTGCTAGCCTAGATGCAGGGTCTAGGGAAGTCTGAGAGTGGACTTGTGGGAAGAGGCTGGCTTTTTTGTGTGGTGTCTGGGAAGCACAGTTAGGAATTTCTACAGACCTTTCCCAGGAGTCCAAGCGCCTCAATGGCTTCGCTTCTCGTGACCTTCACACTTACACCGCACTCCTCAGGACTGGTCTTACACCCCCTTTTTCTAGTAAATTCTCTGGAAAGTGTTGAACCCTGGATTTTGTAATCACAGGTCTACTCCCTTCAGAATCACATTGCCACCACACACTCACACAGTCACTTAGGACAGCATGAGGGCCAGCTCCGGCCAGACCGGGGCCCTGAATGCTGTGCTGGAGCTGTTTCTTTCCCGGTCTGCCCTTTGTGGGGGGGGGGGTCCTAGAGAAAGTGACAGTGGGACACTAGGTCATTCCACTTCCTGGGGCAGTGGAGGCTGTCTCTCTACCAGCTGTACAAGGGGGAGGTGGCATGGCTACCTGGAAGGACTTGATGAAGGTCCACAGCAGGGTCCGGATGCCTTCCCCACGGCTCAGCAGCTTCACCAGGCGCATGACCCGGAAGAGACGGAAGAAGGTGATGGAGATGCGGGAGTTCTCCTCTGCGCTCTAGAACCCGTTGGCAATAGGGGGTGCAGTTAACACAGCAAGAAGGCGGGGCAGGAAGGGATCCTCTGAGAAACAGCCATTGGTTGAGAGGAGGCAGGCCAGGGTGGGGTCAGCTGCACTAGACTCTTTCCTTAGGCTCCAACTCCCTGTTTCCGAGGTGCGAGGCCAGCGCATTTCTTTCCAGGTCGGCAACCTATCCCAGGGTGTCTGCTAGACACAGCTCTGGGCCCATGCCTTGTTTTCCTGTCCTCCCCTTTCCCATAATTCCTAGCTCTTCAACTTTTACATGCTGTGGAATCTGGGCTGAGAGCACTGCCCTAGAGGCTCCTGCCCTCCTGTGGTGGGAGAAAGCAGCCCTGCAGCCCCTATCTTGCCAGCTGGGAGTACTGCCTCGTGAGTGGAACTCTGCTCTACCAGGCTGTCTGAAATAGCCTCTGAGCATGCCTTGGATGCTCAAGTCTCACTTCTCCCTGTCGCCACTTTCTTCTTCCCATGGTCCTGCCCTAAATGGCTGCCGGAACGGTGGTAGTGGCTTGCTGTGTTATAACGGGGGAGCCACAGTCCCATGCCTCACTGCAGCCTCTGGAGTTGCTGTCCATCCAGGGTCCTCAAGGCATGGCCTCGGAGGTTGTAACCTTTCCTAGAGGTCCGTGGTCTGGAGGGACTGGCGACACCAGCAGGACAAGGCAGGAGAGGCATCCTGTGCACTGAGTCCTAGACAAGGCTAAGCCTGGTACACGACCACTATGGGTGCCACTCAGGGTATCTTTGGGATGCCCTTGGGCAGAGAAAGAGACAGAGGCAGCATTGAGGTAGGGAGGCTGAAGTGGGGTTAGAATTCTTGGGCTGCTGGGAATCTGTGGCCAAAGGTTCACCACTGGCTACTTGGTTGGGAGGAGCCTAAGAGTGTGAACACACACCTAGCCAGGTCTCTGGGGCAGGAATGTCTCTTTTTGTCCCCATACCTGAGCACAAAAAAAAACCAAACCAAAACCAAAAAACAACAAGACCAAAAACCAAAAAGCCCAACTATACCCTTGGCCCTCCTGCTCATGTGAGCAACTGGCTGTGTTCCAAAGTTCCAAGAGCTGCTGGGAGCTCTTCCACCTTCCCCAAAGCTAGTGCAGCCTACCCAGCCCTGCTGGCAGCAGCACCAGGAGAGAAAGGACCCTAGAACTTCCTGTTATGGCTCCCATCCCAGGACCCCTTGAAGGAGGGGTCTTCTGTTGCTTGATCTCCTGTTCCTGCCCTTCAACTTGTCCTCTTGCTATGCTTGGCAGTGTTTCTAGCTCAGGCCCTCTCTGACAGCACCATGCCAGTCTGTACCCTGGAATATTCCTTAGAGCTAAAGTTCTGGGGCTCCATTCAGTTCTTTCTCTATGGCCTCTGTACCATTCCTGAAGGTGGGATGGCTTTATCTCAGTTCTATCAGGAAGGGTGCTTGTAATGAACTTTATGAATATGCAAGGGGCAACAGGCTGGGGCGATGAGACATTCAATCACCATGCCAACGACCACCTCCCAATCGAGGCAGGATAGTTTGGGGCAGATTTTCTAGATCAGCCCCACCCTCCATACTGGGAGGGCTCTGAAGAAAGCAAGCCAAGAGAGTTTTGGTTTTCAGACCCTCCAGATTGGACAAGAGTCAAAACATTTCTTATATTTTAAAATTGGAGCTACTCCAATTGCTTTAAGGTTCTTAGCCTTGCCAGGCAATGGACAGATTCATAGGTACCAGGACCTCCTAAGGCCTGCAATGCTGGCTGCTGGTCCTACCCAGGAAGACTTTGGCTCCCTTAGTGTCAGCTTCTGTTTGCCTCCTCTAAGTTCTATTTTCTGTCCTTAGAGGAAGGTTTGCTCCCCAGAGGATCGTACAGGGAGCTCAGAGCTTCTTACTACCTGCCAGGCCTACCATGTTTAAGCAAGGAGAAAAATACCCACAACAAAACAAAACAAACACAACAGAACAAGCTTAAGTGGGGGACTTCCACTGTGGGTGTCAAGCATTTGTGAAGCTGGGACATCTAGGTTTGATGAATTAAAAAAAATAAAACAAAAATTTCCTAGGCAGCCTTTTGGCCAGCATGGGCCGCTATGGGGATCACAACTACATCTCTATCTTTCAGGGCCTTGGGGGAATCATTAGCCTGGTTTGAAAGGGGGAAGCCATTGCAAGGAGCTTAGAGGTCATACGGGAAGGCACGTCTACCACTCAAACAAAAGAAACATACACTCTTCCATCAGGAGTGGTCCAGTTGGTTTGCTTTTCTGCTTCCCACATATTACAGAAAAGTGGTTCTAGTGCAAATATAATGGACTTGAGGAACCAGGAAAGATGTGGTTACAGGCTTAGGGCTACAGTAGAGAGACTATCGGGCTACCCCTGTGCCACAGAAAACGCCAGCTTGTGCCTCTCATACAGCCTTCCACACTTAGCCAGGAGAAGCTGGTAGTTACAGAGCTGATTAGAACTGCCTTCCCTTCTAGCTGGACCTCACCTCCACTTTTGTCTTTCCCCTGGCGCCCTAATCACAGTTCTCAAAAGTATCCTTCACAAATTCCTACATTAGATGAAACACAAAGTCCTTGGGACGTTTAACAGGAAGTAGCATGGGTCCAGTTCTCTCCCAGTACATCACGGTGACTCACCACCCAAAGGAAGCTCGGGGAAGTAGAGGAACACCACTGTACACACACCCTTGCACAGCTCGCGTGAGCACAGGCAGGTAAGGCACACAATGGACATGGTGGCCACATGCAATGGGAGCTGGGCTGGGCTCCCAGGGCTCTGGAAGTTGGGGTGAATAAGAAGTGGTGGCTAGAGGGGGCCACGGAAGCTGGGAATGTGGTCTGGAGGGTTGTTCTTACCATAGAGGGAGAGCATTGAGTATGTTCAGCTGGCTTTAAAGAAAGGCAGACAGAGATAAGCTGTAATGAGTCTCCAACGAAGAGCCTGGTATTCTAGGTCTTGGCTAACAGAGGAACAACACAGTGGTAGGAGAGGGCATAAGGAAACAAGTGAAAGAAATACACAAGTGTGGGCCTGGCAGGGTGAGGGACACCAGTGAGAACATGGGCTCTGTGTCGGTAGGCCACATGGCCAACAAGGACCCACAAAATTCTCCTGTCCTATTCAGTGACCGCCTCTGGCTATGAGTGAAATAACTCAGCCCTGACACAGAGGAGGAAATGAGCTCAGTTTCTGTTTATTTTGTGTTTTCAGTTAGTCTGTTTCAAGCTAACCTTCTAGGACTTCCACTTTCTACACTCTAGCCTTCTTTATGAAGTGCTGGGCCAAGGGACAAACCCTGGTTTGAGAGTGTGCCAATCATTGTCCACTCATACACAGTTTTTTTTTTTTTACGAGACAGGGTTTCTCTGTATTGTTTTAGAGGCTGTCGGTCCAGCCTGGCCTCGAACTCACAGAGATCCGCCTGCCTCTGCCTCCCGAGTGCTGGGATTAAAGGCGTGCGCCGCCACCGTCCGGCCACTCATACACAGTTAAACAAAACATCTCCAGGCTGACAGCCCCTCAGCTTAGAGAAAGCTGAATTCTGGTTATGACTAAAGAAGATGCAAGGAGGTAGCCCGCGACCTCTCCAGAAGGAGCTTTCTCTAAAAGACCAAGCTCAGGATGGACATGGGCTTGCTTAGAGCTCAGATTAGCGAAGCGGGGCCCCTTGGCCATTGATGTGGGAGTAGGTTGAACTGCTTTTTAATCCTGAAGGCCTTGTACACAATTTCGGATGTAATCATAGTGTCCCAAGAAGTTGTTTTCCAGGGTTAGACTGCTGAACTTGTTTGGGGACAAGAGCTCACAGGAACACCTCAGACCTCTCATCTCCCAGTTTCCCTAGTAATTTTCCCAGCACTGGCTCTGGCATACAGCAGTCACATCTGACTGATCTCACCCATTGGTGTTGTAGCCTGGCCTACACCATCTACTTTCAGATGTTGCCCCTGTGTTTGTTTTTAAGGTGCAAACAAGGAAACATGTAATGGGACTTTTGAAGGAAAGAACTGTTCATAATTAGATATTTTCTTGAAGTCTGAAAATAACTTCTTGGTAACATAGTTCTAAACAATTAATTTTAAAAAATTTCCCACAGAGAGTTGGTTTTGATGGTTTTGGGGGATGGTAGAGAGAGTGAGTCAGGGAGGGGGATGGAAGGGTGTTCTCCAGTCATTTATAGAACTCATTCTATGTTTGTGAAAATTGCCAGCTGCCCAGACAGTCTACATGGCTAGAGGGGATGGGTCAGTAGGATTGGCTACTGGGTTGATAGGAAACACATAAACAGATAGACGGACGGACGGGGACACACACACACACACACACTCTCTCTCTCTCTCTCTCTCTCTCTCTCTCTCTCTCACACACACACACACACAGAGGATTTTAAAGATTCACTGGCCATGGTCATCTTCCCCCCTGATGCTATTTTACTTGGCCTTTTGTTGGTTGGATTAAGATATCATCTACTTAAGTTATATTTTACTTCAAAATTTAGGCCTAGGTCTGATTTCTTCTCTGGTATTTTATTGTTTTAGTACCATTCTCTAGCTTGACATGCCTTAGGTGGTGTTTTCACAGCAGAAGACAAAATTTCAGGGCAGCTTGGGGATGAGGGCTCTCTGAGATCTTGTGTCCTAGGCTCCCCAGCCCAGGTGATGACAACTTTGCAAAAAAGGCTGAGAAACTCTGGGGTAACTTTTTCTTGAGTCTTAAAGCCCTACTACCCAGAAGGCTGCTGTTTGGCTGCAGTTTTGTCTTCTTAGCATCTCCCACACACCGTGCTTACATGGTCTCAGAAATAATCATTCACAACAGAGTCAGGCCGCAATCATGGAGTAGGTTCTGTGTGGGAGGAAGCCTAGGCAGGCCAGATGCTGATCCCTAGACAACCTCATGGGATCATCTGGGTCTTCAGTATCTTTCTAGCTGCAAGGTGTGCTACATAGCAGGCCTGGAACCACTGACACTGGATGCCCATGATGCCCCAAGCTAAGCAGTTTAAGCCTATGGTCATGTCTGTCTTGTTTGCTACTTTGTGAATTTCTCCTATTTGTAGGGGTGGACACATAGTAGGCAGCAGTTTCCATGGCCAGACTTTTCTCCATTGTAGGAAGGAACTGGAGGCAGTGAGGGAGCTGACAGGCTTCATCAGGGAACCAGTGAGTTGTGTCTGTGGGTCTGTGCTTGCAAGGAGTCGAGGGGGAAAGACAGAACCAAGGATGGCAGTGAGGGAGACCTGGAGCGAGTACCACGGCCCATCCTTTCCTGAAACTAACCCCAGCCTCTGTGTCCTCCTCCTGTTTTCTCTCTTTGTCTCTTGTCCCTGTTGATCTCCCACGCAATGCTCTGTGTGAGCTTTTCAGTAGTATCCAGCATCCCTTGGCTAAGCATCAACACAGGGAAGCTGGTAAGCAGGTCTGTATAGGTCAGTTGCAGAAAGTACCAGATGAGGGAGGGTCCTTGAGCAGCAGAAGCCACAACCCCCTACTTTCAGTGATGCTGTGCTGACTGATGACATCTCAATATGTGGCTGTAGCTCTGTGGGAGTGTAAACGTTGATTGATAGGGATGGCTTGAATCACAAATTTGTCACCAGTTATCTGTAAGACTTTGGAAGACTGCTTGCCTTGCCTAGATTTCATGTGTGCAAGGGTGCAAGGCGGGGGGGGGGGGTTTCCTGAGGTCTTCATTAAATCATGAGTCATGTAGTTGTCCTGATGACTGACATGGTCAAGGATTAGATCTTATGTTACCCCTTTTTCCTTTTCCTCCTAATCAGTCAATGTCACAGAAAATGACATCAATCCTTAGTTTATTTTCCTGTTCTGGCCATTTCTGTGGTCCAACATATCAGCCTAGTAACTCCTCCATATTTCTTCCCCTTAACTTCCCTAGGATCCCCCAAGGGTTGGAGTTCTTTCCCCAATACTATCCCAGTGGCTGCAGCTCTCTCTGGTGTAGTCTTTCTTGCCCCTGCCTCTGTATAGTCCCCACACAAGCCACACCGGAGTCCAGTAGGGCTGAGGACCCTGAGGACCTGGAAGCCCTTGGAAAGAAACAACCTCACCAGACTGTAATTACAGAGGCCAGGAATTACAAGAGACTCTCTGCCTTCCCCATCCAACTCCCACCACATTCAAATAAATTGAGGCCTAGGGACCTGGGCTAATTGCCCTAAGGCACCTGGTTCCTGGTGCCAAGGCTGGAAACATAATCATGGCTTCCTACTATACAATTTGAAAATAGCTCTTCACATCCATAATGAGAGAAATGAGGTCTTCTGGCACTTTTTGTTGTTCAAAATCCTTTCATAGGCATCATGAAAAAGTGCTTGGGAAGGCTGTTGGTCACACCCCCAAACTGATTCCCATTTGGGAGATCAGGGAGCACTCTGGGAGGGGGGTGCTATCAGAACTTCCATGGACAACCATGGAACAGTTCTAGAAAGTATGATTTCATACCCCAGGACTGGAGAAAATACAAGGCTCCACCAGAGTGGAGTAACACCACAGGTCTCACAAAGGAAGAACAGCGCAGATTTAGGCAAGGTGATGAGCTAGGGAGAAGGGCAGAAGCCTGGGTCGGAGACAGTGTTACAAGACAGAGTGGGGACTCAGAGTGCTACTTGTGCATAGACTATGCCACTGTTGGGGGGGTGCCATTCCGAATCTCCAGAGTTCAAAGCTGAGGAGAAAAAGGAATATAAATACAAAGTGGCTCTGAACATAAATGTCCCCACCTGTTCATGCCTGGAGCCCCTGACCAGCCCTCTTTGAACCTCCTTTCTAGAATGCAAACCCATGAATGTAGAGCCTTTTTGGACACAGATATATCCCAGGTGGCCAAAGAAGTGCCTAGCCATAGAAAGAGACTATGAGCATACAGAGTTGAGTGGATACTGACCCTTAGAATTGATGAAAAGTACATTTCCTGGGAGGGAAGGGCATTCAGCTGGGGAAATCAAGAAGGAAAGGTAGATGGATTTAAATATGTAAAATACTTGTAAGGACTTTAGTCTGTGAGAGGACAATAGCCAGCCATGTCCCAGAGGAGCCTGAGGTGATGGATTGATGGGGAAGTCCTGTGTATATGTCAATAAAGCACTGTTGGCCAACAGGGAAGCAAGATAGGTGGGACTAGCCGCTGACAAGAAAAAGACTTCTCTCTCTACAACTCTACAATGGGTTACAGGTGAAAAGTCATCTTGGACAGCTTCTGGATATGCTTGTGATGCTCCTGTGTCCCTAGAGAAATATGGGAAGGACTGGGGTGTAGCGGCATCTTGCTTTGCCAGTGCACTTGCGGTGGTGGACATATCCTAGAGGTATGGCTTCAAATGTGCAGACATGACTCCTTATAAGAAGAAGGAGGGGCTGGCTCACCCTCTTGGGTTGTTATCAGAGCATCAGAAGGGCAGACACTGAATCTTCATGGGATATTTCAGTCAGTAAGCAATGTATGTTTTTGAGAATTACAGATTATAGTTACCCATGCTTCTTATACCTAATGATGTTAGTCAGTTTCTCTGTGTACTCAGAGATGTAGCCAACATAGATATTTGATCTTCAAACACTTCAAAGACCTACAGAATATGACATTCAAATGTTTTAATAATTTAGGACTCGGTTAACAGACACAATTGCTCCTAACAGCACTGAGATAGTCCCTAGAGTATGATGGGCACTGATGGCACTCCATTCAGAGTTAATTTTCTTCTTGGCAATACTGACCTTTTGGACAAAGGACTGCCCCTGCTTCAACCACTGACATTGGACATGCTGTCCTAACTGAGCAAGCAGGAGATAATCATAGAGACTGCTGAACCTTGCCAAGTCAGGATAGGACAGTCTCTCAAATTTTTCTGCTTCTGAGATGGTCTGTCAGATACTCTAGCCCTCAGTCAAAGTTGGTTGCCCCGACATTACTGTGAGAACTTGGGTGACCGTCCAGGCAGCCAGCTGTTTCTGTCATTTCTTGCACCTTTAGGAAGTCGCACGCTTGTACTTCCTGCTCACCCTAGTAATGTTATTTTCCTTCTCAGGTCTTTGATGAGGTTGAAGACTAGATATTCACAGATAATATCTTCTCATCTTAGCTAGATCAAATTAGACACAAGACTTAAACTTTCTAGAATAGGACAGCTATCAGAGTAATCTCTTATATGCCATTACCCTGGGACTGGACATCTAGTATGTGTTTGTTGCTTAATGCTGCTCTTGCTGGTTGTAGTCTAAATTTGTGTATGTTTATACCTGTCTTTCCCCTTGACTATACTTGATATTTGTTATCATTGCATATAATTTTTATATCAGGCTTTAAAGTCTCTTACTTAGACAAAAGGGGAAATGTAGTGGCATCTTGCTTTGCCAGTCAACTTGTGGTGGCCACATCCTAGAGGCATGGCTCAGGTGTGCAGACATGGCCCCTTATAAGGAAGAGGAGAGGCTGGATCACTCTCTTGGGTTGTGGTCAGAGCATTGGAAGTGCAGAGACTGCATCTTCAGGAACAGGAAGATTGTGGTGGTTATTTACTAATATTTGTGTAAATGCTTCCCTTATAAATAACTGTTTATCATTTATCTTGGGTCTTGTGGACTCATTTAAACCCCACCTTCACTGGAGAAGGTGTTAGGGAAGCAGGATTTCCTGAATTTTCTCATGGGATTCTAAGAAAATCCTAACACTGGCCTTGCAGCTGCTCATTACCTAAAGGCAGAGGAACACAAGCATGGTATTCTTATCATGCAGTTATCCTACTGGCTGCTGTCGGATACATGGCTATCTGGCAATACATGTGCCACAGGCCTGCCAAGTCTCTGGTTGTGTGACTGTTAATGTCTTGCACTTTCTATGATGGATGTACCTGCTGGCCACCTCCAGGAATCTCATTAATAGATCTGGAAAAGGGGGCACTCTTGGTGTGTGTGGGCTTGGTATGGGCATACCAAGAAGATGGTCTAGTTAGAGGCAGGTGTTTTGATGGGATTTGCTTGGATGCTTTCAGTTTTACTTCATAGACCTTTACAGTTGACAAAGGGCTTTTAAATCGGTGCTTTTATGTGAGCAAACATCTATACACACATATATTTTATATAGGGAACTGTATATTTGCTTTGTCTTTATTTTCACTGAAAACAGAAATAGAGATGTTATAGCAGGATGAGAGCTGGCTTTTGCTAGTAGTACAAGAACCCCAGAGGAACTTCTGGGGCTACAATGGGTCTTCTACCATCATGGGAAGCAGGCAGCCATCCTTCCCTGTGTTTTCCTACTGCAGATATCTGCATTGTTTTCTGTACCAGTCTTAACTACTGTCTAAGTACAGATGGCAAAGTCCATGCCTCAGTCTTTCTTTTAACTGCTCTCCCTGCAGGACCCTCAAACCAGCAGAGTACATGATATATGTGCTAAATGTAGAGTGTGGCCTTTAAGTTCTGAGACTTAAATAACAACAGGAATATAACTTAGGGTTCACACAGACTGCATGTTGGGAGTCTACTCAGAAAGGAAGCTAGCAGCAGTTGTGGAAGACTGATTTTGTTTGTAATTATCTAAGGGTTTACTGGAAGGAGTCAAGCCTGTACATGCATGTACACACACACACACACACACACACACACACACAGACACACACACATACACTGAGACAAAGACAAACTCTTAGAGACAGAGGGGCAATTGAGGCTGGAGCTATAGGATAAGCAAGGGGGACAAAGGAAGGGACATATGTAGAATGTAAGCTCCTCCTTCTTAAGCACAGTGGCTACACAGAGGAGAATCAAACTGGTGAATGAACATGTCAGTTCAACGTCTTGGGGATGGGCCAGGCTGCATGGAGGTAGTGGGATGTGTGGAGGACAGCAAGAGAATTCCAAACATCTAAGATCATGTCCCAGAATCAGGTGCTCTGTGCTGTTATTCAATGGTTCTATCCGTCAAAGGTTTATGCAAACATTATCAAGTCTCTTATTTATGGAAAAATAATGACAGAAACTAAACAATACATGTTAAGGACTAACAGCAAGAAGACTTGCTTATAGATAAAGAGAGGATACTCAAACATGCCAGGTAACAAGAAGACATGTGTGAGAACTGTATAGAAGGAGGCAGCTCTGGGAAGGAGAGGGCAAAGGGCTGTGGCTATGGGGCCTGCCTGAGGCCAGTGAGCCAGGGGCAGGTTATGAAAGGTGAGGGGAGGGAGAGCAGGCAGGTGCACAGTTCACTCTCTATGATGAGTTTATATGGATATGAGGCTCTTACATGGATCCTGTTTCCATGGCAATGGAAAGACAAAACCCACCCAGAAAGCTCTTAGTAAATCACCCAGCCACCAGGCTCTTTACTGTTCCCAGAGATGGAGAACAAGTAAATCCCAAACACCATCAGTATTTCTCTCCCTCAAAGTGTCTGGCATGGGATACTTATGTTTAGTCAAAGTAGATAGAGTTTGTTCAATGTGAAGGCAATCAAGTAGTTCCTGGGACAGGATAAGCCATGGCTGACAATGAAGGCAAATTCTTAGCCTCAACTCTGGGTGTTTTGCTTTGAGGGCTTGCCTTTTTAGGATGTTATGGGGATGGAAAACCAACAGGAGGAGAGGCAGTATTTGGAGGTGAAGTTTTGGGCTAGGGAAGGTTTGAGTCCCAGCTCCAGCAGTTGTCCAGAACTTGTGAAGAACCCTTCATTTTCTCACTCCATAATTCACACAGCTGCACCCTCCTATACAGTGTGAGTCATGCCAGGCTGATTATAAAGGGAGAGAGAAAAAGATGCAGCAACCAACCAACACTTAAAAGGAAGTCTTAGTGCGTTCCAAAGATTAAAAAAAATTAAAAAGAAATCTCCAAACAAAGCAATAGGAAAAAATAATTTGGACCAATTTAAATAAATTTTAAAAAATGAAATAAAAGTAAGGAGGTGGGACAGCACAGAAAATAAAAATGAAAGACAAAAATAAAGCCACAGAAAATAAAAATGAAAGACAAAAATAAAGCCACAGAAAATAAAAATGAAAGACAAAAATAAAGCAGGGAGAAACAAATGGATGTTAGAGCAGGCAGGGTCAGCTGGGTCACAGACACCATGTACTTACGTGTACCTCGGTGATTGCTATATCAACAATGCTACCCACAACAATCAAGGCATCAAATGTATTCCATGCATCACAGAAATAGTGCTGCATGGGGCAGAAAAGCCAGGAAAGAGAGAAGGGGACAAACCAACAAAAGAGGAGAAAACAAAACAAAGGGAGGGAAATGAAAAAAAAAAACGAGGCATGAAAGAAAGGAGAGAAGAGAAAAAAATGAGAAAAGAAAGAGGTTACGTGGGTATATTAGATACTCTTACCACTCTATAGTTCTGGCAGCTCAAACCTGGGCAACCTGGTTTTCGCAGGATCGAGAGGCCTGACAAAAGCTAGGTTAGTTCCGAGGTGGGTGGGCGACAGCCACCCGGAAGGCAGCCAGTGTTGGCCCAACCAATGTGCAGCCTGTCCCCTCTGCTCAGCTCTGCGCCCTTGGGCCCAGCGTAGCCAGGACAAGTGGGAAAAAAAGGAGAACAGATTTCTGCTTTTTTTCCCCTACATGACGACGGCAGGTTCAATAAAAAGCATGACTGGAGGTGGGTAAAACCAGAAATTAAAAAAAAAACATAAAAAGAGGTAAACAAAGAGTGAGAGAGAGAGAGGAGTAGAGGAGGCAGAAGAGGTGGAAGGACTAGGGTTCCTGGGGAGGGCAGAGCGATACTCACATTAGTCTCACTGAGAATGACATCAATTATGCTCCCAATCACGATGAGGAAGTCAAAAACATTCCAGGGATCACTAAAGTAACCCTACATGAGGGAGGGGCAGGCAGGATGGGGATTAAAAAGGAATATTAGACAGACAAGAACAGAGCAACATCACCATTAGAATCACTGTCCAGGCACCTGAGTGTTGCTGTTGGGAGTTCCAAATGTCAGTGTCTGCCAGGAGCCTGATTGGGTATGAGCAGCAGAGAGACATTCAGTTCAGCCCTCCTGTCCTGCCTTTCATGGGACACATGGTCTGCATTCTCTCTACCTCCTCCACAGGGGACCCTTCCCCTTCCTCAGGGCAGAAGTGGCCATGGGCATAGGGACAAGTGGTGTAGGGTGTGGCTGGATCTACTGTCTATGTGTCATCTCCTCTAGTATACAGCAAATAGGGTATAGTAAACGACCTGTACCCTTAGCCCCCTCTCTAGAAGGACCTATCAGGAGGGATGGAAGTCAGTGGCTGATGTCTTTTGGTTGACAGGGCTGTAATGCAAGCTCAGAGACAACCAAAGGACCAAATCACTCTAACAGTGTCCAGAGTGAGCTGGACCCTGTATAGATGGAATGGGGTTTAGCCTCTTTTCTGCACTGGACATGCCCATCTGTCTCAGGGCAAGTTTGCCTTGTAAAAACTTTCCTAATGGAATTGAAGTGTCTCCTGGTCTAGGAGGGCTCTTTAGAGAGTACCCTCGGGGTGTCTCTTAAGTACCATCCCAGGCTCCTTGACATAAAGTCTCAGTAAAATGAAAATGCTTCCAAAAGTGATGGACATTATCAAGGACTTAAGGACTTCCCTGGGCTGGTGGAGGTGGGATTGGCTGGTGGGTGGGGCTACTGCCTTTTTTAAAAGAGAATAAAGGTAGGAGAGCCTTGTGGATGAAAGTTAGGCTCAGAAGGGAAAGACCAGGTTCCCAACTTTACTACTGTAACCTGTATATGGTTTCATTGTCTTTCTACTTACAAAATGGAAGAAATGAGCCACCATTGAAGGCTTTTTGAAGGATATGGACAACTGTGTGGCCAGGTATCCAGAATGCCCAGAGGGCTGGAGAGACTCCTGGGTGGGCAGCCGCCTTACAAACAGCAAGTGGCATTCTCAGGTCTTGATTATTGTCTCTGTAGGAGTGTGACAGCTTAAAGGACCATGTCCCCAAGACCATACAGAGCATAGAGCCACAGCCTAGGAAACCCCAATAACAGGACAGCTGTGTGCCCCTTAGTGGAATGTAGAGGACGTAGGACCAAGGAGACCTGTTTTCTTAAAAAAATGACATTTGCTCCATTTTTTCCAGGGAATACTCTCCAAAGGAGACAGATTAACATTGCCCATGTTTGCTGGGCAAAGCCACTGCTCCCATGCCCGGGGCTCTCTGGAGACGAATGTCTGAGGTTGGCAAGAGGCTTTGGAAGCAGGAAGAGTATGCAGGGAGCTTCCCAGCTCTCTTCTCGCAAAGGCTGCCACTCTCTTTTGCATTTTTTTTTACTCACAAGAGCTGAGCCTCTGTTCTTCCATCCTCCCTGCTCTACCCAGTTCCCTATATTGCCTGGCTTCCCAGATGTCTCCTTCCACAGTAAACTACAAGACGGGCTGGCCTAAGGCTATTATTCTTAGAAGAGGTCAGGCTCCAAGGAAAAGGGACTCTATGTTCCCAGGCATTTCTGCCCAAAGAAAACCTCTGCTGCCCCAGGAGGCTTTGGGCAGCCAGACTGGGGCGGAGGCTGTCCAGGTCACAGGTCAGATGAGGGTCAGCCTGTGCCAGGGCTCTCTTGCTGGCTTCCTGGAGCAACGCCCTGACTATCTCAGTCGGGGACTTCTCTCTACCAGTTAAGTCACACACTCTAAGCAGGAAATAACCAGTGCACTCCTAGGTTCTTATACACCACTCAGGGTTGGAAGGGGACAGTGGTTTCGGGGAAGGGAGGGTAGGAGTGAATCTCTCAAATGAATCCTAAATATGTGTATGCTTAAAAACTAGATCTTGAAAAATGCTGGAGGCCGTCTCTAAATGTGAGTTGTTTGTCTGGGAACAGAGCTATTTCAGAAGAAATATTGAAGAGAAGTCAAAGAAGAGAAGGGAGAGAAACCGGGCCCAAAGGGACACTGTGGGATGCTCAGCACCAACCTAGAAAACGTGTCAAGCAAGCGTTATTGGGGCATAGAACAGGAGGAGAGAGGAGGGCAGGAGTTGCAGTTTTCACACAAGGCAGTAGAGCTGGAGTCTCCCCGTCCACCAAAGACCTGAAACAAATGGGTGAGTCGGCCATGTCTGCAATACCTCTGAGTGGGGAGAGAGGAGAGGTTAGAAAGCGAAGAGTGGGCTACATGGTGAAGAGCAGATACACAGTTAACCTGCAAGAGCAGATATACACACAGTTAACCTGCTGGTAGGCACCAGGGGAAAGGGCTGAGACTCAAAGGGACTCTGTCAGCCTCCAGCTGTACATCTCTGCTTGCCCCTTCTCTTCGATGTATTTTTTTGTACAGAAAGAAAGAAATGTCTGTCAGTTGTCACCCTCTCCCAGCCATAGCTGCTTATCAGTGGACTGGCTAGGCCTGTGGGGATTAATCACATCTAGTTGCCTGTTCCAGGCTGTGTTGCTGGGGCTTTTGCTTAGTTTCTATGTCCTCTAGGAAATTACCTTGTGGAAACCATTGGGTGCAGAAACCAATTAGTTCCCTTGTTGCCAAAGGCTCTGGTGGAATGCAGAGGTGTCAGCAGGAGGGTGGAGAGTCCCTAGCAGAGGCAGCTTTTCACCATGACCTATAGACCCACATTCCCACCCCTCTGTCCTTTGGCCCATTAGTCCCCTCACTGGACCCCAAGGATGGCTTCAGAGCCAGCTCCCAGGTCTCCACCCCCTTGGTTGGTTTCTTCTTCCCACTATTTCGAGAACCATGGCCTCCCACTTGCCCCACACCGATCCAGAAACAATGCCCATACTCAGTTTGGTAGTAAATAGGTTGTCAAAGGAAACACCTGGCCAAGTCCTTCTATGAGGGGCCTGGAAGAACATTTCATCTATATGCTCTGGTGTGTACGAGTCAAGTGTTTTCTTTCATATTCACACACATATGCACATGTTTACTTCTCCCACTGTTCATTTTTCCATGTGTAATTGAGGCTTGGGGATGTAACAGAGAGGAAGACGGGGACTGTTACAAACATTTTCTTTTATAAAATCCATTTGACCAGGACCAGCTGTCACTTGCCACCATTTTTTTTTCTGGTTAGTGGGTTCCCTATAGTTAGAACATCAGGGCCAGAGAGCACTGTGTTGGCTCTCTTAGAAGTGGCAAACCAAACCTCTGAGTGCCCAACTCCTCAGAGCCAGGGAAGGTGGTGGATACAGAAAATATGGTGCTTATACAACTAGAAGACTTCTCTTGCTACCTACAACATCCTACATACTGAGTGGTTTCACCTTTCAAATTACCTGCATCTTGGAAGGAAGTCAGAATAGGGGCCTCCCCTCTGGCCTAGCTGGGGAAGGTCGGTATGGCCCCTGGGGCCAGAGTCTGATTATCATCACTACTTAACCTCCTTCCTCTGGGAGAAGTTGCTGAGTAATGGACAGCTAATTGGCATTTGCTTCACCAAATCATTTTCAGGAAGGAAAAATGACTATAAAAGCTTCATGCTATACATTTCACATGCACAAAGATTTTGGATTTTCTTCTCTTTTGGATTAGCTGTATCTCTATTTATCAATGCCAGGGGAGACCTAACATTTTGACAGAGGCAGTAGTAGTAACATTATGATCTCTGGAGATAGTTGGTTTAAATTCTGTTCTGCCACTTTCTAACTAGGTAACTGTGTATGTCAGTTTCCTCTTATCATGATAAAATGTATGTGGGAATCAGTAAGAGAGAAAGTTGATTTTGGCTTATGGTTTTAGTTAACAAGGTATTGTTTCTGCTGCTTTGGGTCTCTAGTGTGGTAGCTCATGGTGGTATAATAGATCTGTTCATTCCATGGCAGTTGTGGAGGTTTGAAAGAAAAGGATCCCCAGAGGGAATGGCGCTATTTGGAGGCGTGTCTTTGTTGGTGTAGGAGTGTGTCACTGTGAAGCTGGGCTTTGAAGTCTCACATATGCTCAAGCTTCACTCAGTGTGATACCAGACTACTTCCTGTTGCCTGCAAGATGGAGGACTTTTAGCTACTTCTTCAGCACCATGTCTGCCTGCACACAACCATGTCCCACCATGATGATAATGGACAAACCTCTGAACTATAAGTGAGCCACCCCAATGGAATGTTATCCTTTAAGAGTTGTCACAGTCATGGTGTTTCTTCACAGCAATAGAAACCCTAAGACATTGGTCAAGCAAAGGAAAACAGAAAGTGTTTCTATACTTCAAAGACACTCCTTCAAGGACCTACCTTCCACCAAGTACCTACTTCTAAATGTCCAACTGTATCTCAATAGAGTCAAGATACAAACTATAGCATTAAGAGTGAGCAAATAGCTTAAACTTTCTGTGCCTGTTTTCCTGTGTAAAAAATGGGACTGACCATAGTGTTAAGGTGAGGTTTAAAGATACCACATATACACAATACTTAGACTTGTGCCTAAACTGGAGGGAGATCTAAATTCGTATTAGTGATGGTCATCATAAGCTAGAGTCAATCTGCCCACCTCATTGTTAAGCAGCATCTACAAGCTCAGGTTTCTTGTGGGACTGAGAAAAGGGAAAATCAAAACCAGGCACTGAGAAGCAAAGCATGTAGAAGAGGAGGAAAGAAGCTGAAGGTTCTTGGACTTGCCAAGGCCCTTTCTGCTAGTCTTGAGATGCTCTTGAGTGCAAGCAGGCTGGCACTGTTGGCACTGTGACAGTGTGCAACTTGTCATGGCTTAATTTTTATTAGACTCGAGTTCACTGTTAAGTTCTTAAAAAGCAACTATTCAAACCAGTGGAGACATGGCCTTCCTTGGGCTAGAAGGTTGGGGGAGAAGAGTGCTGTGCTGGGTAGGGGTGGGCTTCCATCTCTGACCTAGAGAGTAAGATCATTGCAGAAGAAGTTGTCGTACACACCTTTGCAGAATTCTGGATTCTGTTTCTCTTCTAGCCAGACCAGAAGCTTCCTCTGTCAGGAGCACAAATCTCACACCAGGTGATGTTATGTAGGAAGCCACAAAAGCTCTGTACATACTTCATTGGTATGCCAGGGTTATGTTACTCATTCTTAGGAATTTTAAGGTAAAAACTATGTCCTTGCTATTCTTTGTTATTTTAGTCTTTTATGTTCCTTCCTGCCCACCCTCATCATTTATCTTATATGGGTCTGGCAAAGCCAAGGCAGGAAGCAAAGAGGAAGCCACACCTTCCTGGTACCTGCCATGGAAGGTGATTTGGGGGCACTGACCCAGGACTGCTCTCTTCCAGGCCACTAAAGCCCAGGGGAGCTTTGGGAGACCTGAGCTGAGACTAGAAGTGAGACTGTTGACACAGAGAGGTGAAAAGTTAAAAAAAGAAACTACAAAATAATCCTCAAACAAAAACAGAGAGGGGACGACTCAATGCCATGAAATGGAAATGGCAAACACTCTCAGGAATTACAGAAATAATGTGAAAAGCAAGAGACTGGCTTTTGTGAGTGCAAAAGGTCACTCAGGGTGGGAAAAGGGAGACTGTGCAGGATGGGGAGATATAGAACACAGATGGTAGGAAACGGGGATACTGAGAACAGGGAAAGGGAAAAAAGAAAGGAGGAAAAAGGAAGAGGAAGGGGAGGGAGAGGCTGGGAGTAGGCCTGGGTGTGAAGTACCCAAAGTACAGAACTCCGGATTGACCACACAATTCTGACAGGGGAAAGACACATTAGTCAACATGAAACCAGTGGGAGTGGCCAAACCCTCTGTGCAGAGCAGGGGCTAAAGTGAGAGGGACCAAAGGTGGCCTATACCCAGTCTAGGGCATGGGGTCCCACATGAGTGCAGACTCCTGGTTTGGGGGAGCAAATGTCTGAAGAAAGATGTCAGGCATGAGGTTGAGGGGTGCAGGCTGAGTTGGTGTGGAGGGGACAGGCATGATGGAAGGCTGAACCTAGTTCCTGGAAGGAATGATTTTTCTGGGTCCTGGGCTGTGGAGCTGAGAGGTAGCAAACTAGATGAACTGAGGGGAGGTGCTGAACCCAGCCAGAAATGGCAGTGACTGTGGCAAAGCCTCATTGTGTCTGTGAAGAGATGATATTATGGAATATCATGGAATCAATGGTTAACTGACACCAAGCAGAGATAATACAAATCGTATTACATTAGGGTGCCACTTAGATATAACTAATCATGGAGATTAGTGGCGTCTAGTGGCAAAGGCATAACAGAGCACACAGCTGCTCATGGCCTTCAGCCTGAGAGGCCGTGAGGATTTCAGCTTTCCTGTCAGGCTTATTCTGCGGCCTGCTAATTCAGAAGCTCTGGACAGCTTCCCACAGAAAGCTGGTTACTGGAGGCCAATGGGCAAGAGCAGGCCAGGGTTGGGACCTTGTCCTGAAGCTGTCCTCCCTGGGATGGTGATGTGCTATTCCCAGGATGGCTGGAGGAATACAGACCTGGGAATGTGTGCTTTATACAGACACCTTCTGCTCTGGAGTTCCACTGGAACAAATTGAAGGCATTTACTCATTTATCTCATCAACATGCAATGAGGGCTACCAGGAGCATGGAAGTGTGCAAGGCTGGATCTAGTCATGGTCCTAAATTCAACTTCCAAAGCTAGTGACCTGCTCCCTGAAGCAGATAGAATTGGGACTATGAACTAAGTTCCTTTTGGGGTCTCAGGAGCTTTTTCTGCCTTAGTTGAGCCTAGGTATACTGGATGATGCCATAGTTGCTTCTCCCTGGACATACCACGATAAATGAACAGATTTATGCAAAAGACTCCTCTCTTAGGGTGCTGGGGGCTGTATCCCTGGAACCAGCCATGGCAAACAGCTTCAGGCTTGAGACCACACAGCCCCACAGTCCACAGATAAGACGACCCGGCAGCAATGGGAGTGATGTAACGAACAAGAGTAGGCTGCCTATTCCGAGAGGGAGGGGAGGAGCGTGGTCCTGCTGCAGTCTAAACAGTGTGATGGCACAGGCTCTGGGGTAGCTTTCAAAACCTGGCCAAGACACGCTCCTTCCTGCTTAACACCCTTCCCCACTCCCCAGCCCCACCTACCATCCACTGGCCCCAGACCCTGTGTCTGCCTGATTTCGCAGGTATGATTCAACAGAGGTCATTTGACTTAGCCACCTGTATCACCTGTGTAATAAGACACAAATGAAATGGTGGGCCGCTTTCACTCTCACTCTGGACAGCTGTGAGCAAGCTGTCCAGCCTCTGTGGCTCAGCTTGTAATTACAAGTGCACATGACTCTGTGGGGTGCGTGAAGCTTGTGCGATGCTATGCTCGGGAAGTACCTGCAAGGTCTGGTTCTGAGGAAGTGCTCAGTGCCCACTTTGCTGCCATTATCACCTCACTTCCTGGTGGCTCCAGCTTCAGAGAGCGCCCTTCCTGCCCAGGAGAATATGGTAGTCTGTGGCCACCCAGTTAGGTTTTGTGTGGGCTGACTTCATGCCTCAGCACCTCCCAGGCTTGGGAATCCCTCTATTCCTGCCTTCAGTTTCTTTTCCAGTGGCAGGATCGGAGACAGGGAACCACAGTGTACTTTCCCACTGGGCTTTTACGCACTGTGAATACTTTTCTACATTAAATAATTAAATGTAATAGCTAATACTTCCCTTCCCACACTAAGGCTTTATGTAAGTCATATAATTACTTTTTATCATTCATGGTAAAAGCACCATGCAGGAAAGAAACCTGTCACAATGTTGCAACAATATGCAAATCTCTGGGTACAAGAGCTGTGGCGAGGAGGTTCCTCCAGAGGAGGCCATTTGTGCCTGTCTGCTGGGCACTGTGCACATCAGGTGTCCGTGGGCACACCATAAATAAACAATAATCAGGGGAATGCCTTCTTACCAATCAGCTGCTAAAAAGCAGGCAGGGCTGGCTGTGCACCCACAGGTCCCTGGGCTCGCCTAATGAGGCCAGGAGGAGTGGAAGGGGTGGTGGTATGTCATACCCAGTGCCCCCTCCTCCACTTTTATATTTCTATTCCTTCAAGTGACATGTGTGGCGAGTCTGTAGGCCCATTGGCTCCACTGACAGTGAAAAACACTGTGATTTTTAGTAACTGGGTGAACAGATTTCAGCTAAATTCAGTTAAGAGGCTGAATGAAATCCTATCTTGCTCTTTGTCCCACTCATTGGCCTCCAGGGGGCACTGTGGAACTGGGTAGAGTTACCGAGTGGGTCCTGGAAGCCAAGCCAGCTTTTTGGATTTAGTGGGTGGGAACAGGGACACCAAATATCCTGCTGTTACTAGTGATGTAGCCACAGGACTTCTGAGAGGCAAGTGTGTAGGAATTCTGCACAAATAAAAGTGGCATGTTGTAACTTCAGTTTTTACTCCAGTGTCCCAAACCTTTGCTCTTCTGTTGTCTTTAACTTTTGAGGAGAATGAATCTTTTACCATACACAACCTTTTCACTTACATGACGGCTAAGAGATTGCGCCTTTTCGACATTTTTATGTATAGGTGTGAATGTTTGTCAATTAAAAAGACATTACAGAATATTTATCATGAAATGGGGCTTGTAGGTCTAGAAAGGTTCCAAGACCTAACTTTCCATACAAGTTTCCTTCTTTCTTTCCTTCCTTCCTTCCTTCCTTCCTTCCTTCCTTCCTTCCTTCCTTCCTTCCTTCCTTCTTTCTTTCTTTCTTTCTTTCTTTCTTTCTTTCTTTCTTTCTTTCTTTCTTTCTTTTTGATGTTTCAAGACAGGGTTTCTCCGTGTAGCTTTGTAGACCAGGCTGGCCACGAACTCACAGAGATCCGCCTCTGCCTCCCAAGTGCTGGGATCAAAGGCGTGAGCCACCATTGCCAAGCTTCCATACAAGTTTTAAGGGGAAATATTTTTACTTACTCCTGAAGTTATTTAAATTGTATTTTCTAGATCAATGTGACTTTGAAGGAATACAGCCCTCTGCACCACTCACAGAGGGGGACTAGTACATCTAGGGTCCCACCCTGCTCCCCTGGATAAGCAGGGCAGCCGCAGGCTCTCCATTCATCCTCCCTGTCTTCTCTGCAGCTGGCTTCACTTACACAGCCTGTTAGCCTGAGAGACAGTGGTTCATCCTGATCCCTTGTTTTGGCCATCCCAGCTCTTAGCCTCTAGACCCCTTCCTTCTCCCCAGTGCCTCACCTGTTTGTGAGCTCAGCATCCCCATTCTGGGATGAGGAGGCCTCAGGACAGCTCTCTTGGAACTTCTACTTAGGCAGGCCATATGTAGTACTGACTCCTAAAATAGATCTCTTGCCCAGACTGCCTGTTCCAGATTTTAACAGCTTTTGAAACCCAATACATCTCCAGATCCCCTTCAGGCTGGCTTCTCTCTACTCTCCTAAATTTCAGTGAACTGTATCACCAGTCCATTCCCTGAGGGACAGGCTAGGGCACTCTGAGCCATCTTTCATTCTTTGACTTCATTCTCACAGATGATTCACCATCAGATGACATCAGCACAGTGTTGACACCACTCTGTACTGCTGAGCTTCCAGCGGGCTCTGGCAGACAACTCATGCTCCAAGCTCTCACCAGGCTATTCCTCACTAAGCAACCAACACACCAGTCCCAGAGCCCCCTACTCAGTGCCTTGGGGCTTCCCAGAAGAAAACAGCCCCTACAGGGATGCCTAAGTCATGGAGAGTAAAACGAGTTTCAGTCTTACTGGGAACTCTATGAAGCAGAGAGGTTAAATACTCCCGTTAGGGACACACTTTACCCCTGATGCTCTAAACCTATTGTTCTGGGAGGAGTGTGCAGCCCCAGACTCATCAACTCTCCATTTTGTTGTTCTTGCCAAACCTTTGTCAAGAGCAAAGCCCAGGCATTTAAGTGGGTTCTCAGTCCCCTTGCTAGGAGTGGGATGTCTGTGGCTACACCGCCCTTCAGCAGGCCCTGTGCTGCCCTCCACTGCCAGATCAGAGCTGTCAACATGAGCTCCGAGGCTCATCCCAACAACTCCCTGGAGTCTGCTGTGCAGGTCCCTCACTTCTGCCTCTCTTGCTGGTGTAGGGCTCAGTAGGAATTTTAATTGGGCTTGTGCTTAGTCTATGGATCAAGTTGAGAAGAAATAATGTTTTAGCAGTGAGTCTTTTCCAGTCTGAGAGTTTATCTCTTCAGTTATCAGCTTCTCTTTAATCCTTGCTATAAAATCTTAGTTTTCTTTTTGGTATATGTATTTTTAGATACTGGACATTTTTCAGCACCTATTATAAAAGTTTTCTTAATTTTTCTTTAACTATTGACATATTTCAGGTCATGATAGAAACACAATCTATCATATAATTAAACAGCTATTTAGTTACCCTTTGAACATTCCAACCAAACCTTTCCCCCAACTTGCATCTGCATATTCATGCAGAACTAAGGGTCATCCAAGTTTCTTTAGCCTGTTTTCCCTATATCTAAGGACAGAATTCCTTTGGCATTCACCTATCCTTTTCTGTAGATCACCTCTGCTTTCTCCAGGTTGCTTAAGAAACAGAAGGTCTTTAAACATTTTTATATTAATATATCATATTTCTATGAATTTTTGTATGAACAAAGTACGGATTTAGGGAGTTGAGCAGTTGGATTCAGGCAGAGATTTTCTTGAGTAAACTTATTCTACATTGAGTAGTGAAGAAAACAGGCATGAATGAAAAGCTCACAAGCATCAATCACTGTAGAGACAATGGAGGAAAGAAACAGTGCCAAACTGATAGATCAGCCCATCAATCAATCAGATATGGCAAGGAAAACTAAATCAGGGATACCTCCAGATGATGTAGCCCTGACTATGGTTATGCCAATGCTGTGGTTTGGATGTTAAGTATCCAAAGGACCATATGTTAAAAGCTTGGTCCTCAGAGTGGTGCTATTGGGGGAAGGAGGAACTTTCAGAAAATGGAGTCTAGTGGAAGGAAGGAAGGAGAAAAGGAAGGGAGGGGAAGGGAAAGGAAGGGAAGGGAAGTCAATGAGTGTCTGCTTTTTGAGGATTGTAGGATTCTAGCTTGCACATTTGCTCTGATTCCTGATTACAATGTGACTGAACTGCTCCCATACACAACCCTGTTGCGATGTGCCACTACCTACTATCCTCTCTGGAATGTGTTGATGGAAGCATCTTGCACTCAAATCTTCAAAACTACGTTAGTTGCTGCAGGCATTTTATAATTATAATGCCAGAATGGCTAACACATCCACCCTTTACATTCTTGCTAACTGTTCTTTCACAGGGAACTCAGACCACACATGAGGAACTGGTGAAAATGAAAGTCCAGAGTTATTGGTATTGTAGGACTGTTAGAAGCTACTCCACTGTTCTTGAGCAAATGCTAGGTAGATATTTCTACCAGAATTATGAGGGTTTTTTCCTGTTATTCTGCCTGAAAAATTCAAGGGCACATTTTCTAGTCTGTTTATCAGTGAAGAATACAGTTAATGAGGATGTAGAAGGGCCAGTCTCCCCTTCGTCTTCTTCTCAATTTAACTAGTCAACTGCCTTTGGCCACCCACATTAATAGTCTTCATTCTTCTATTGTCAGGTGTCCCTTTTGAGAAATTAATAGAAGAGATCCCCTTGCCATCCTCTGAAGCCAAAGACTGACTCTTACTATGTGAGATGATCCTCTTCTATACCTAGGAAAACTTTCTCATATTTTACCCTGTCTTCTCATTACAGAAAACCAGGCATTGAAGAAAATAGGAAACCCTTTATGGTTTAGGTCATCCCAGTTGGTTATGACTTATGAATAAGTTTGTTTTTCATCTGTAGGATATACCAAAAAGGTGTTTCAGTTAAAGGTTCCAGAAGACCTTGGGCTTCATAGGGCACATGGCTTAATGCTAAAGATACAGGGGTCAGAAAGTTCATGGCAGGCTCTTGGATGGCCTCAGACACCAGGAACCTGGCTAAGTCCACTGTAGGGTGATTGAAGACTAAACATTTAAGCCATATGTTTCAAGAGCTGAGGTGAAAGTGATGACAGCTTCATGAGAAGTTGAAAACTGAGGGTGAAGCCCAGCAATCCTGCTCTCCTGGCTGGGCTCAGGATGCTGTGAGTGATGCTTTTGTATTCTAAGGCACCGGGAATAGGGCAACATGTGGGTGGCAATGTTTGTGGGCCCCAGAGAAGGTGGCCACAATAACTTGGTAGTCTTTTTTAGGCCAAGACACCAATTATCCCTTAATGGGTCTGAACTTGGAAAGAAATATGACAAAGTACATACTTCCTTCTTGGAGGTAGGGAAACACCAATATTATGGTTGCATCAAATGAGGCTCATTAGGAGTCTTAGTAGTCAAGATCCCTAGGTGTCCTGTGGTTGAAAAGAAGAAGCAGTATTTGTGAATACCATATGTATTTTCTTTAAGTGACTCAAAGGTTGTCTCTGCTCTTTCTGAAAAGTATCCAGCAGAGCTCTTGTCAAAGACCCACCCTTGTGAACAGCTCCATGTGACAGAACACACCAGCTCCTTCTCTTAATAATTGTGTAGTTGGTTCTGGGTATGTTGTCAAAATTTAAACATGATATAGTTGGAGACTTGTCTTTCTGTCCTGATTTTTTTCTTGACTCCTGCTGTTCTGTGTTATACCTGTTAAAACTGGTGGGGTAGGGAGCTTGGAAAATTGGTTAATGTTTCAAATCTCTAGACGTGATTCTCCAGATATGTCCTTTTTCCCTCTATCCAAGGCATGTTAGGGCAGACACAGTAGTTACTGAGCTGTTGTTACAGCTGCCCTCTAAAGTAGCTGCCAGTCATGGGCCAGTGAATATCAGATATTCTGGCTTTCGGTGAAGGTCAAGGACTACAGGCACTACTTCTACTAGCCTGCTCTGGTGTCACCGGGGACAATGGGCAGGGCTGGTAGGAAGAATGACAAGCAGTCAGCTTTTCCAGCCCCACCTCATTCAGACAGTGCTAGCCACTTCTATTTTGTGATGAGGTGCTGTTTGCAAGAAGTGACAAGAAAATCCACAGGCAGCTGATCTTCCTGTGCTGGAAGACAAAGGGAGCAATGGCAATGTCTCTGAGCATGCGTCCATGGCATGGACTGCTGGGCCCTGAGCGAACGTAGCCCAGCCTGAACTTCTCACAATCACTTGAAATGGGAGAGGGGCATTATCAGGGACCTTCCTAGATCTGGGGGGCTGGGCCAGGAGAAGTTTGGCTTGCCAGGTTTAAGGAATGGGAGGGGAAGGGTTGTGGCTTAGCTCATGGAAAGACCACAGCTCAGCTCATGGAGAAATCTACTTTCTGTTCATCCCAGTCATGGACAAGACTACAAGGTAAGGTTATGTTTCAAGGAGTTGGCCTGGTTCACATATTGGCCAGTGTAGCTTTTAGAGAACTCTTCAGAGAAGGGATGACCCGTGACTGGTAAGTTCTCCCTTCACGTCCCTCGTCCCACAGACACACCCACTCCCATCCCATCGGACAGCTTGTTCTCAGAGACCTACCTTGGGTTTGAAGGCAATGAGTTTCAGGATCATCTCCACCGTGAAGAGGCCAGTGAAAAGCATGTTAAGTATATTCATGGCAATTTTGAAGAGGCAGCTCTGGCCATAATGCTAAGTGGAGGAAGGAGAAGACCACGAACATGAGACTGAAGTCCTGGCTCTCTGTCACCTCTGTCCAACTCTCTCAGATGCCCCCATGTCTAGAGAGCTCTCCCTTGAGCCATCCTCAGAAGGCTGCCCACTATGCCTTGGGCAGGCAGGTGGACTCTGGAGATCCTGCAAGCTCTTAACTTTCTTACCATCTCTGATAACTGGGGTGGCAGAGATCTGAGTTTGGGATGATTGGGCGTGATAAATTCTGGATGTTTCTGGTACTTGAGAGCCCTGGCACAAACTGACTGCCTTGTAGGTAAGGGTGTTGAATCCACCTCCACACCCCATGCCTTATAGTGATGACTTCAGGCTTATTCTATCCATTCTCTACATCCTCTATTCTGTTATAAATCCAGGGCCCCAGGGATTCTTCCATAAGGTTTCAGAGGAACCCCATTCCTGAGAAGGGATACTTGTCTTTCTCTCACTCTCTGTCTCTCTGACTTTCCAAGCTGCAGGCAGGTGACCACTTGACCTGGCCTTGCGGCTCCTTCTACTACATCCTTCCCCAGCATTTCCCCTAGAGTAGCACCCAGCCATAGACTGACCTGCATGGCCAGGCAGATGGTGTTGAGCAGGATAAGGACGAACATCAGATACTCGAAGTAGGTAGAGTTGACCACGTACCACACTTTATACTGGTGCTGGTTCTTGGGGATGTACCTTCGTAAGGGTCGGGCCTTGAGGGCATATTCCACACATTGTCTCTGGAAGGAAAGAAGGAGCAGTGAAGGCTCATGGAGGAAGAGTGGGGATGACGAAATGTGCATGAGACAATAAAAGGTAGGATGCATGTGAAACGACAAGCTGTGTTCTCTGGCTCTACTCACAGATGTGCATTTAATGTTGCATGCTTTTGATTTTTCTGGCATCCCTATCAAGGACAGAGGCTCAAGGACAGAGGCCCCTTCCATCAAATCTCATTCAGATTGCAAGCAATGAGCTCAGCTCCTTTTCTCCAACTGGTAATGAGTGGTGCATTGCTCAGCAAGTGCTTGGCACCTGATAAATACTGATTGGCTCATAGCTCTCATTAGTTATACCCTACACCAGATTCTTTATGAGACATCTCTTGCCTAATTTGTTTTTTTCTATCCTAAATCCTTCTTCCTTATTGTCGAGTATCTACAAGATCAGATGACAAAGAACTATCAAGAAAGGAACTCTTGTTCTAACTAGAGTCTTGGGAATACAGAAATGTCAGACAGTCTCTACGCACAGCACCCAAATCTCTAAATCAGGAAGCAGAAAGCCAGTCCAGCCTGCTTGACCCTTGGCTTAGTCCCCAAGCCTTGCCGACCTGACCTCCTGCTTTTACATCATTACTACAATTACTGCTGTTAGGTCAGGTTCTCCACATGCCTCATCTGCATCTCCCAGTTGGCTTCCCTCCTTGTCTTTCTTTCAACACGAAGTCTACACAGTAGCCCGAATGTTGAATGTAAATGCTGATGTTTGCCCAGGGTCCAGCTTTCCTGCCATACATATAGCTGGGCATACTGGGCTGTGTCCTTGTGAGGTGGCTTCATTTAGAGCATGTTTCCACCGGGAGTGCAAAGGGAGCTGAGTTTCTACACCTATGTCCATCACTAACAGTGCATTACTCACCACGGGAGTGGCTACCAGAACATACTGTAGACCTTGGTGTCACCATGTCACTCCCCATTAAGACTCTCTTCTCTCAATACCTACTCAGACCTCTGTTTCATCTACGAGTTTTCCTGTTCTCTTGGCCATCCCAAGCTCTCTCTTTTCTACATTGTTCTAGTTTCTCTCTCCTTTGTCAATGGTCCCAACACACCTGGACATAGAATAACTTCCCGATTTTTGGATATGACATAAATTTCTTTTTTCCACGTTGCCTGACACAAAGTACGGTTAAGCAGAAGCTTAACAATGCTGATTAAGAACATTTTCCATATCTGGGATTCATGAGGATTTAATATCTGTCATGTCTGAGGAATGTTGGTTCTACATTTCTGCCCCAGAAATCTGTAACAAAAACCCTGTTCTGTTGGATGACAGGACAGAGGACCTTGGTATCCACATGTATCTCTCCAAATATCCTAGCTTTCTTCTGAGTGGGTCTTGGACAGCCACTTTTGCCCTTTGTTATGTGGGCCCTTTCCCTCCTCTCCCTCCCGAAAGCTACCTGGTTCTTGTCCAGCTCACAATTCTTGTACTCTTGCTCCCCCTGCTCCTGGAAGGTGACAATGACGAAACCCACGAAGATGTTCATCATGAAGAAGGCAATGATGATGATGTAGATGATGAAGAAGATGGAGATCTCCACACGGTAGTTGTAGATGGGGCCCTTGTCTTCTGTGTGGGAGTCGATGGAGCGGTACAGCAGCCTACAGGAGGAGATAGGCTCACAGAGTGAACTGGAGAAGCAGTGTCACCTCCATGAGATGATGGCACCACTGCTCCCAGGGATCCCTGCAATCAAAGGAAACAGCTCCAGGCTGGGGCCAGAGGGACTGGGCTCAAGTCCCATCCAGGCAAACACCAATGAATCTCTTTGGCACTGAGTCCACAACTGTCAAGTGGAAATGGTAATTCCCTACTCTCCTATCTTACACAGCAGCTGATATAATATACACACAGTGTTTTGAAACTGTCAAGAGCCGTTGATCTGCAACATTCACCACTGACATCAATTTCAAACACAGAAATATTGGTAAATATTGAAACAGCTTTGTGAACTGGCATGGACCAAAGGAGGTGAGGCCAAACAAAAAGTAAATCTGAGAGAAAAAACATTCATTTAGATAAAGTAATTCTAGATTCTAGATTATTCACATCACCTACAGTGGTTTATATTACACTCATGCATATACATAAGTGTGCCATTCATTCCAGTCTGGACTATGGTACCAACTGAGTTTGTTCTTCATGGACCAGGATGATTTTTTCCTCTTCTCTTATAATTTCCCCAGCATATGGCTATTCTCTTATATATATTCTCTTCTTTATATCACTTATAGATTGCCATATAATAATGGCAAATCCTATCTATGCACCATTGGATGCAGAAATAGATGTTTAAACCAAGACACAAAGAACACTAGATGGACCAGCCTGCTACCAGCAACACTGTGTAAAGGCCAATGTGCTGGTCTAGCAGGGAAAATATCACATCAGCAGAGGGACTGGGCCTCTGGCTTTTGTCTCTATTACTCGACAGTGCCAATTTAGACAAGGCTTTCTCCAAGGAGACTGGCACAGGGTCTAACCAGACAGACCTCTTGGCTACCTTCACCCATGGCAGCTGCATGTGGGGATGGTACACTGGAACTCCATGGTGATCAAAGGTTTACATTGAAGAAATTTTCTCTGTATTTGACTCTGAAATGCCATAAAGAAAAATCCAGGGATTTCCAATTTTGTGACTCACACTGAGCTTGGGAAAAGGGGTTAAAAAGTATCTGTTTTTGGTTGGGGTTTCTAAAATGCTGCAGGTGTACTGAGTGGAACAGTACTTATATGGCATGCACAAGGCCCTCAGTGAAATCCTCAGCATCTTCCATCCCCAATAATAACTCTTATAAGAGTTTGTTTTTGTTTTTGAAACAGGGTCTCGCTATGTAGTTTTGGCTGGTCTAGAACTCACTACATAGACTTAGGCTAGCCTCAAACTCACAAGATATGCCCTTCTCTGGCTCCCCATTTCTGGGATTGAAGGTGTCCAGCTAAAAGTCTGTGTTCCTGTAGTGATCAAGTTCTACAGAAGTTCTAGAAACAATTGCACTGCTCGGGGACAACACAAGTCTGACTTCTGGGGAGAATTCAGAGAATGTATAAGACCTTAGATAATAATTGGACAGCCAGTATCTCAACTCTGTTTGTCAGGGTTGTGAGCCTTGATATTCATACTCACTCTGGCCACCCCTCAAAGGTGGAGACGGTGAAGAGGGCCATCATGGCTGCCAGAACATTATCAAAGTCAAACTTGCTGTTCTCCCAGCTTCGAGGTTGGATTATGGGGTGGTCAACCTCTCCATCTTTGTATGTGATATAGTTACCCCTGAGAAAGGAAGAGAAAGGTAATCACAGGATGTCCCTTATCTCTACCATCAATGACTCCTGGCATGCTGGGTAGGATACAACCACAGTATCCCAGCCATCAGAGGAATCAGTGGTTTGAACTCTGAGGGATAAAACCCATGTTACAAAAATGAGGCCAGGTACAGAGATGGGTGAGAGGACACACTTCACTTCTTTCTAACCAAGCCACCAACCTCCCCTGAGTTAACCAGCCCTGGCCCTGGGAGCCTGCGAGCTTAAACTCACTTGCATTCTGCCTCCGTCTGTTTGGAACTATCCGAGCAGGTGTATAGCTTTCCCTAGAAGAGAAGAAGGAAGTGATTAGAGATGTCCCTCAAGGGATGGATCTGTCGGAAGAGGATTAATGATTATGTCTGGAGCATAGTCCTGAGTTTGAGCCTGGATATAACAGGTGAAAGATGAACAGAGTCCAGACGCAGAGGGCATGACTCACATTCCGAGCTGAGAGTGCACTCACGTTTAAAAGCAGCTAGTGCATACCAGTTGCAGATGACAATGTTTATTTTTGACTTCTTATAGTTTGCAATTCTTTTTTTTTTTTTTTTTTTTTTTTTTGGTTTTTCGAGACAGGGTTTCTCTGTATTGTTTTGGAGGCTGTCCTAGAACTAGCTCTTGTAGACCAGGCTGGCCTCGAACTCACCCTGAACTCTTGGGGAAGGGTCTAGGCCCTGCCCTATATGAAATGACAGACTATGGACACCCCCATGGAGGGCCTCACCCTCCCTGGGGGAATGAGGGGATAATGGGGGGGGGATGGGAGGAGGGCACGGGAGGAGGGGAGGGAAAAGGAGAGGGACCTGGAACTGACTTGTGAAGCAACCTTGTTTCTTATCTAAATTTTAAAAAAAGAATAAAAAAATCATAAAAAAATAAAAGCAGCTAGTGTCAGTCTTTGAAGGCTCTGCTCTCTAGAAAGAAGGGCATCTGGGCATGGCGGGAGTTTATGGGCAGAAGCCAGTGGAAGTTTATACAGCAGGGGGTGGGAGGGTGAGGGACAGAGAAAGAGTGCTTCCTGTGAGAGATGAACAGAACTAAAGAGATGGAAACAGAAAAGAAGAAACCAGCTAGGCTTCTGGCCTCAGGCTGGGTGGTGTAGCGTGGGCATGGTGCTGTTACTAGTAAGTAACTGCTGTGAGCCTTAAGCCAAGGACTTACAGATAGGTACCAGAGGGTAAGAGTCGTCTGGGAAGAAGGGCAACTAATTGAAAGGTGACACAGAGGCCTTTAGCTGGGAGAGGCAGAGTCAGCTTTCCTCTACTCTTTAGCTCAGGAAAGCTCAAGTCAGTTGTGGTCTGAGGTCACACTGCCTCAGGTCTGATAGGCTGTGGTCAGATGTCACACTGCCTCAGGTCTGATAGGCTGTGGTCTGAGGTCACACTGCCTCAGGTCTGATAGGCTGTGGTCAGAGGTCACACTGCCTCAGGTCTGATAGGCTGTGGTCTGAGGTCACACTGCCTCAGGTCTGATAGGCTGTGGTCAGAGGTCACACTGCCTCAGGTCTGATAGGCTGTGATCTGAGGTCACACTGCCTCAGGTCTGATAGGCTATGGTCTGAGGTCACACTGCCTCAGGTCTGATAGGCTGTGGTCTGAGGTCATACTGCCTCAGGTCTGATAGGCTGTGGTCAGAGGTCACACTGTTCTGTACACCTGACCTAGACTGCTGTCCCCCCTTGGATCGGTTGGCTTCCTTCCCTGGGAATGCTGATAAGAGGGGAAGGAGGCAGGACTTTACCTTGAAGAGCTGGACCCCAATGCAGGCGAACATGAACTGCAGCAGGGTGGTGACAATTACAATGTTCCCTATGGTCCGGATGGCCACAAACACACACTGAACCACGTGCTGCAATGGGAAGAAGGCATGGGAAGGGGATAGAGTTTCAGTCTAAGCAGCCTTGAGCCGGTCCCTGGATCCCTGCACACAAGCAGGGCGGCCAGATCCTGTGCAGGCTCCCAGCGGCCAGCTGACTTTACAGAGTCGTGTTGCTGGAACTCAGAATACAAAGGGCTCCTTGGACTCTGTGATGACAGAGATACAAGCCCTTTCAAACTCCTGTCTGAGTGGTGGAAAGACCAAGCAATGCTACCTCAAAAAATGGCTTCTCCCTTGCCTTAACCCCACCTTTGAATCAATTCGATTGCCCTGAAGACTACTCCTTAGAGCTAGCCCTAAAACTGCCCTGCAGATGCCTTTTTTGTTTGTTTGTTTTTTGTTTTTATGAGACAGGGTTTCTCTGTATTGTTTTGGAGGCTGTTGGTCCAGCCCAGCATCGAACTCACAGAGATCCTGCAGATGCCTTTTAGGAACCAGTTACTAACTACCTACACAAATCCTAGTCCTGGACCAGGGGGGCCAACACCTTCGTTAGTGTTTTGGCCTTTCTCTGTCTACAGAGAATGAATACAATTCTTTGCTTATTCTGTCTTGGTGGAAATCTTGGCACTGTGATCTCGGCTGTGATTTCCACCTAACACTGCAGTGGCCTACACAGGAGACCCCTTTTTGCTTTCCTGGTTCCCTTTTCACTCTGGAGTCTATAGTAATTAACTGATTCCATGGACAACTGAAGATCTCTGGCTGGGCCTAATCTTCAGTGATATCCAAAGGCCTCCTGGGTGGGTGACACTGGATGGCCAGCGTCAGGCCTTTTGGCTCCTTGTGGAAGGCCTTATTTCACATTTGCAGCTGACGGATCCTAACCAATGCTATTCTTCAGTGGATCACTAAGGCAGTAAGGAAAAGGACAGTCTACTATAGCCTATACGGGTGAGGAGCTGCTTCTTCCTTCTAGGAATCTCCTGGGACTCCCCTTTTCTTATCCGCCCCACTGCTCTTTCTCTATACTTTGAATGCTACCAGACCTCAACTGACCTCCCAGCTGCTGCTGGTCATCCTTCAGAAATGCTGTAAGTTAAAAAGGGGACTATTAGGAGAAGACTCTGTCTCTGTTGGTGGGAGAGAAAAGGCTTCACTGCTTCAAATGGGAAGCTCCATTTCATCTCTCACTGGTGTGCCCTAGTACAAGGTCTACTCATTTCTTCAGCTTGCCAGAGACAGCTCTGAGAGTCTCTTCAGGAAAGACTCTGATGGAGTAGGGATACCTCTCCTTTTACCAGCCAGGGTTTACTCCTTGTGGTATTGGGGAAAGTGTCCCCTTCATGTGCCTTATCCTGCCCCTTTCATTCCTCACAACCATTTTTCTCTTTCCTTTATGTGATGGTTAATGTTAATTATCACTTCACAGGATCTGGAATCACCTAGGAGACATCTTCCGGGCACACTTATGAGGGATTATTTAGCTTCTGGTCATGCCTGTGAGAGGTTATGCTGATTAGGTTAATTGAGGTGGGACACCCTACCCTAAAATTTGGGCAGCAACATTCCCCGGGCTTGCATAGAAAGGGGAAAGCTAGCTGAGCACAAGCATTCTTCACTCTGATTTCTAATGTCATGTGACCAGCAGCTTCAAGCTCTTGCTGTCAGTAGAGAACCTGTTCACAGTTCAATACTGTACCCTTGAACTGTAAACTGAGGTAAGTCATTTATCCCTTGATCTACTTTAGCCAGAGGACTTATTTTATCACAGTAATAGGAAAAGAAGCTAAGGCAACATAGGTGTTACCATGGGAAATGCTCAACTGATCCCCTTAAATACTCCCCTTTGTCTTGTCTACTCTTCTTCATAGTACAAGGACACGGAACATGTGGCTAAAATGTTGGTATTTGTGCCTGTGGTTTTCCTTCCTGGCCTGATCTGAGAGACGTACAGGATGACAGACTTTAAAGTTTCCCCAGGATGAAGAATTTTCCTCCTCCTAATAGCTGGTAAATCCTGATTTTCTGACCACTCCTGGGACCGTTACATCCACTCTAGGATCAAAATTTCTGTCCACTTAATGGCACATTATGGCTTCTCTATACTTGCAACCACTGGTCATGCCTGCAGCCTCACCTCCTGCTCTGGTTTCCTCCTGTGAACTTTCATTCTCCCATCCATCTTCCTTTCCCCCTGATCTGAAGCAGAATTCTTTCTCAATGCTCAGACTCACTGCCCAGATGAATCCTCTTACATATTGCTTGGGAACTTCATATAGAAAAATTCAATAAACAACATTATCCCCTTTCATCTGAACATCTCCTATGAGCACGAACTGGCTTATCACATTTACCTAAGTAATACAGACCTTACTGTCTTTTACCATCACTGGGCCCTTCTCAATATTTAAGTGAAGTTCTATATCTTTGAGATATAAATTTCTTATCTGGTTTCTACTAAAAAGCACACCTGACTGTGTTGTATTTGTTTATGGTAATTATTTTCGTGCAATTGCCTTTATATGTCACTTTGTGTCTCAAGAAAATGAAACAACAACAAAATCTGTGGCTACTTCATTTATATAGCTCTCAAGAAGTTAGAAAGTGCTATTCTTGGTATATGCTTAGTTTTAAGTCATATATATGTATATAAATGTAAATAGTTAAAAATTATTTTTAACTGCTGCTGACACTTGAAAAAATATTTCAAGGCCCTTATCCAGCCAAGCCCAGGTATGAGACAACACTAAAACTATGAAGACCAAAGTAAAGCAAAACAAAACTGTCATTTAAAAAACTGATTAACCTACTTAAAGGTAGACAATGGCATCTTAAGATTTACAGATGATCCTAATATGTTCCATTACAACACAAATATATTTTTTCTTTTGCAGTAAATTTAGAGCAATAACTTACTGTGCCTTCTGGTTTAAAGAAGGAGAAAATACAAAAAAGGAGAAAATGCTTTAAATAAAATACTTGTTAAATGATTAAAACTTTACTATAAAGGTAAACAAATGTTCCAAAAGTAAAAGTGAGAAAAAGGATGGAGACACAATGCCTCTCTGTGATGCTGCCTTCCAGTTGCCATGCAGACCTAAATGACAAGCCAATGGTTTTTAGACAGACAACAAATTCTAAATGCTTATTATAAGAGGGCTTAAATCTTTAACAAATAATTTAAGTTTGTTGAGGAAAATATTTCCAGAACTGTTCACATGTTATGTTTCAACTTCCTGTGTTTTCCTTTAAATTTTATATGAATTGAGGCATATTCAAGTACATTGGCAGAAACACCAAGTAGGTGGGTTATAGCAAAGTGGGAAAATCTCTGTCATAGGCCTTTAATGTCACCTGATAGCATTCTTAGCCATGGGTTGGCGAAAGTTTGGGATCTGTTGTTGTTTGCCAAAGGGATTTACCTAATAATCAGGGGATGTTAGATTACACACACTGACATGAAGAGACTAGCAGTGTTCCTGTCTCTGTAGAGGACAAAGGTGAAGGATTGTTTTGTTTTTGGCTGGCTGATTCCAGTGACATTTATATCATTATTTGCACCAGTGAGCTAATCCTGACAAGACAGTAGTTATTTTATCTCATAGGGGTCACCTCTTGGAAAGATCAGTGATGTCTTCTCTCCTTTGGTAGCATGTATGGAACTTTCCAGAACCATGAAAGCTAGCCAGTAGGGACAAAGCTTCCAGGTCAGTTTGATTTCTCCATGTCCTATGACTCAAGTATGTGGTACCTTCAATAGCAGGGTCTGACCATCGGGTTCTGGAGGGTAACTAAGAATAATGGCAATAGCTTATACTGTTTGGGGGTTTATGGGACCCCACTGGCCAACAAGTCCAAAAGAAGTAACCTATTCATGATACTAGATTCTTTATTTGCTGTCTTGCGGTGTCTAGTAGGAGCATTGTTCTTGCCCCTGTTATAGGGAAACTCCATTTAAACTGTTCCCGCACATGTATATTATGTATTTAAGAATCTTCTACAGCAATGAGCTTCCACGTGACTTTTTCAAAAGTCCTTTAGTGTTAATTCTCCCTTCCCCATAATCCCCCCTCAGCTCTACAAATGCCCCTACACCATTTAATTACTCCTGTTCCCATAACACATACTTTCCAAAGCTCAGGAATGAACCTAGAAGAGGGGCAGAAAAATTCAAGAGTGAGAGGTAGTGGAAGACTGCAATGAAACTGTTTTATGGACACAACAGGACAGTTGCACACAATAACTTACAGCAGTTGTGACAACATGCCCAAGACCTGCAAAAGTTCAAGCCAGAGAAACTCCAGCATGGAGAAAAGAGCATGGCACAAGCTCCTACCTCTAGCTGAGGAACTATTGGCAATTGGTAGCTGATTGCCAAAGGAGAGTCCATTTTCTTTAAGGGTATGATTCCTCTAAATCAACCATGATCCAGGGGAAGGCCTCACACCCAATAATATTTGGGCAGCACAAATTAGACTCAATGGGTTCAAAAAGAGGACATGGAGTTGGTTGGGCAGGGAGTTTGGGGTGGATCTAGGAGAAATAAGGGGAGTAAGGATGACTAGGATCAAAATATATTGCATAAGATTCTCAAAGATTTAATAAAAATATTATTAAAATATTTTCAAAAAAAGTGGTAAAGCTTAAAACTTAAAAAAAGAGATGACACTGGTATGACTAAATAGGCCATAATGAAAGGTTATTAAAAATTCTTAAGGTCAAAATTCAATACCCTGAGATAAAATTGATGGCTGAGTAGAATTAAAGAAAAGGCCCAGAGAACAAAGCTATTCTATTTTATCATTTTACAAAGTAAACTTTAAACTTAGTGATTAAAACTTAGTAATTATATTTCATACCAATGTTAAAATACTAGGACTGTGTGTTTAGCAATGGGATAAAGCCTTATTTAGTGGGATGGTCACTACCTCCATAGTAGGAGAAATTCTATTAAAAAGAATTACTTGCAAAATTACTGGGGGACATGCCTGTTAAATCACGTAATAATTACAAAACTTATTTTAGTAGATAATATTGAAATCTATTTTAAAAGTTTGATCTATTGTACAAAATTCCATCCCCCTGCCTGTGATCTTCAGTTTTCTAGCTTGGTAGGTAAGTAAGTTTTTAAGCTGTTAAAAACTAAAGCTTTTGCTTCTTTAGCCTATGGCATTCTTGTTGGCTCTTTGAAATCTAAGATACACTTACCTTCTTGGAAACTTTTATTATCTCTTTATAAAATAATTATTGGGTTCCCATTAAGATTAAGTTAATCAATGTACTATTTTGTACTGTTTTTTTTTCTTTCAAGTTTGACCCAAGCGAGACTTACCTGGAAAGGGAACCCTCAACTGAGACTGTTTATGTGGGATTAATGATTAATGTGGGAAGGCCCAGCCCACTGGGGGCAGTGATACCTGCAGACAGCCCTGAGTTGTATAAGAAAGCAGGCTGAGCAAGTCATGGAGAGCAAGCCAGTAAGCAGCACTCCTCCATGGCCTCTGCTTCAGTTCCTGCTTTCTGGTTCCTGCCCTGACTTCCCTTTATTAATGCACCATAAATATAAGTTGAAATAAACCCAAATTGGTTATAGAGATTTTGACAGTTAATCTTGGTTGTCAACTTGACTATATCTGGAATCAATTGGGACCCAAGTAAACCTGAGTATGCCTATGAAGGATTTGCTACATTGGATCACTTGAGGTGGGAAGGTCTCCCTAAATCTGGGCCACACCTTCTGGTGGCAGTCTATATAAAGGACAAAGAAAGGAAGTTTTTGCTCTTTGCCTGCTTGCACTCTCTTTCACTGGCAAGTGCATCTATCCTGTTGCTGAGGCATTCCTTGGCTCATGACAGAACCTACTTCTTTGGGATTCCAATGTAAAATGAAGAGCAGAAGCTCTCTAGAACTTCCTTGGGACTCCATCATGAGACTGGGACTGCTGAGACATTTAGTCTCCTGGACTGAACAACTACAGAATCCTTGGCCTTTACATTGTAAGACAGCTATTGTTGAACTGCTTGGACGGCAGCCCCTAAGCCACTCTAGTAAATTCCATGTATATAATTCTACCATTCCTGTTCCTTTAGAGAACCTTGGCTAACACAGTCATAGTGTTTATCACAGCAATAGAAATCTATGTAGGACAAAATTTTTTTTATCAGGTTCACGGGCTATTGTTGTGACAACCTGACCATGTTGTTTTTGTGAGTATTGTAGAAGGACTTTGAAACTTTGGACTGGAAAAACCAGTTAGTGCTTATAGTTTTACTGGGATGTTATAGGAGCATGGGTGGCAGCAATGCTGAAAAGGAAGTAGATGATGGAAAGGCCTGGCTTATGATGTTTCAAAGAGAAGCAAAGACTATCATGGATGTTTGAGTGACACTTTGAATCAAGAATCTGTGGTTCTGGTCAACTGGAATAATCATCTGTGAATAACAAAAGACCAGCACCATTAAAGTGAAACCTTTGTTTTGATGGGACAATTGATGCTGGTTATCTGGAGCTGAGAAACTGGGATGATTAAGAAGAGACTGGCATCATGGAGGTGAATCTTCTGGGAGTATTTTCTCAGGGTCAGCAGTTAGAAGCTATGGTCCAGAGAGGGCCAAGGCTGCATCTCAGGTTGGCAGCTGAAGGTAGTACTGGTTTTGAAGGCATAAAGGGGTCATGGAAAGTAGCAGAGGCTTGGCACTGGGTAGAAGGGCTGGAGTTCCTGAAGATAGGTCTGGGGAGCCATTGGTGAAGGTGTAGCTTTAGTTGCAGTGGAAACCCCAGAATACTGGAAATAGCAATACCATGGGGTGACTGCCGAGGACCAGTCTAAACCTATGAGGAGAGCTGGAGAAGGGAAGCTGTCTAGGCTCTCTGGAGCTCAGAAGATCATGAGTGAGGCCCACATTCAAACAATGAACTCTTAAACTGCTTACTTTTGGTTTTGCTTTTATTTGATTGTGGCTATGCCCAGGTTCTTCCCTCTTGGAATATGAAAGTATTTATCTTAGTTTGAATTTTATGGGAGTGCATAGTTAAAAGATGGAACTTTTAAAGAAACACAGGATTTTAAGAAAGACTTTGGATTTTAAATATTATGGGACAGCTAAAGTTATACTAAGTTTTACAGTATGATATTAATATTAACACGACATCTTGGAGATGAACGAGAAAGGAAACTTCATGGTTTAATAGCATTATGCTTGTGTTTCAAATAGCAAGGGGCCAGGTGTCCTGGGGGTAGGGACTTGTCAACTTGACACAAGCTAGAGTTATCTGGGAAGATGAAGTTCAATTGAGACAATGCTTCCATCTTATTTCTGTATGCAAGTCTATGGGACATTTTCTTGATTAATGACTGATGTAGGATGGCCCAGCCCACTGGGAGTGGTGCCACCTATGACAGGCATCTCAGCTGCATAAGAAAGCAGCTTGGGCAAACCACGGAGAGCAAGCCAGTAGGCAGCACTCCTCCATGGTTTCTGCTTCAGTTCCTGCCCTGAGTTCCTGCTCTGACTTCTCTTCATGATGGGCAACAACTGGAGGCTGAAATAAACTCTTTCTTCCTCAGGTTGCCTTTGGTCATGGTGTTCATCACAGCAAAGGAAACCCAAGTAAGATTCATCTTTGTTAAAGAGAGACATACTGCAAAGAAAAAGAAATTATAAAGTTCATAGACAAACAGATGGATCTGGAAAGCAATATATTAAATGAGGTAACACCAACTCAGAAAGACAAAAATTGTATGTTTTCTCTCATATGTTGGTTGTTAGCTTCAAATATTGTGTTTTGTGTATTTATCCTGGAGTACATATGGAAGTCTGGGAACTAGCAACGGGCTAGTGAATGGGGAATACACTTATAAAGAGGGGATAGCCTATAGAATTAAAGTAGAGAAGGGAAATACTGGGCACAGAAGAGTTTAAGCAGGTATTGCAGCAACAGGGCTGAAGAAACAAGGCCTGGGAGACAGGGTTAAGCAAAATGAAGTGTGCATGAAGAAGCTACATGGGAACTATGACCTTGAAACCAAAGCATACATTCTAATAAAATGGGAAAGTAGCACACATGTGAAAGAATGGGGCCATGGATCCTGAGAGCTAAAGGTTTACATGGGGATGGGAGCAAGGAGGTTGGGAAAATAAGAGGTAGTGTGTGGGTTAACCAAAATTAAGGATACATGAAGAAGTCTTATGAAATTCCACCAGTTTTATCAAAAGAGTTAAGAATTTCAGCACGGAGGGGGAGGGGCTCCTAATACATGACCCTAGCTGAGGAGCTAAGGGCACTTGGTGATTGCTGAGGGATGGGATGGAGAGTCATTTTTCTTTGAAGGGTGGAGAGTGGCTATTGGTTGATTGCCAATGCCCTAGCAGATGCCCCTCCCCCACATGCACACATGAGGAGCACTAATTGGACTTGATTTGTTATTTAAGAAGACAAGAAGTTGGAAGGGACATGAGAGATGTTGGTAGGGAGTAGTGGGTGGGGAGAGGCAATGTAATTTTCAAAAGAGAACAACTGGTACCACATGAAAACACAGTCTTTGGTCTTTGTAGATGAGTGGATAATGAAATGTGTTATATATATACACTGGAATTTTTTTCTTCATAAAGAAAAGTTAATGAAATTTGTAAGAAAATGAATGGAACTGGAGAACACTGTATTATGTAAGGTAAAACAGGCACAGAAAGACAATAACTGCAAGTTCTTTCATTCGGGCCCTGGCTTCTAGTTAAGTGTGTGTATTTGGGTGGAAGCAAATGTGGGTAATCTCCGGGAAATAAGAAAGGGGACAATGAGATGGGACAAAAGAGCTTCAAGGAAAGGGGATAGTAGAACATGTGAGGTACGAAGGGTGTGATGGGGAGAAGTGAGGAGCAGGGAGATAACCAATTAGAGTGAAGTATGAAAATTCCATAAGGAGAAAACCTGTTATGCTGTGAGCCAATCAGAATAATAAATGAATAAGTAATTAAACAACAACAAAAACACAGTATTTGGAGCAGCGGGTTATGATTACTCATAGTTGGCTCTAAAATAAACAAATTTTCATTCTCTTTAAGGGAAAATCTGTGGTTTTGTTTATTTGTTGCCTTGACAGGGGTTTGGAAGACCAATTGGTATGACAGTTAACTCAAAACGGCTTCTCCCTTGTCTTAGTCCTACCTACCTGAATGTTATCTAAGCGGAAGAGTACTGTGTGTGCTTTGTGAGTTGAGCCAGGTAAGGAACAAATGAGGGAATTTCAGTGGCTGTGGAGGCCACTTCCTGGAGCCAGTTCTGTAACTGCCCTGTAGATTCCTTCTAGGAAGCATCTAGGAAGAACTATTCAATACTACATGAATGCTAGATCCTGACAAGGGAGGGCCACCAACTTCCTAGGGTCTTGGCCACTCTCTGTACCAAGTCAGTAAACTTCTTTGCCTATGCTATTTTGTTGCAAATCAGGACCCCAGCCTCAGTGTCTGCCTTGCCAAGAATCAGGTACACAGAGACTGACACATCACCTGAGGAATCTGTGGGGGAGGGTGACCCTTTGAAACATTTTGCTTACGAGAGACTCTACCACGGTTGACACTTATCTACCCATCCTGTAGCCTGTCTGTCATCCCAGCTTCCTCCTGCCAGAGGGATAGCTAATGCTTACTGCTTTGATGGCTGCCCTCCCAGACCCTCTTACTTTACCTTTAGCCCCTTGGCCCTGTTGATGGCCCTCAGGGGCCTGAGGACCCGCAGCACCCGTAAAATCTTCACAACATTGATTGCGCTGGACCTGGGAGAGAAGCAGTGCGGGTGGTCAGTTCCAATGCAGCAGAGAATGGCATGTGCAGACGCTGTTCTGACTGACAGGTCTTGGATGATGGATGGATGGACTGATAGGTAGATGATGTAGACTCTGTTTTGGGGACTGAGAACTTGTATCACTCACTGCTAAGAACCTGGGACTTCCTGATAGTAAAGAGCAGTGGGGAACACAGCTCAGGGTGAAGGCTTGCATGGCATGCTTGGGGCCTTCTTTCAATCTCCAGCCTTGGTGTAGGGAGGGTTGGGGCACAAACCCCAAGTCATTAGCAATATAATATGCGACTTAAGCGGTATCTACAGTGTCAAAAAATGGCAGTGAAAGCAAGCCAGATCTGCATTAGTCCCCATTGCTGTGACCTGCCAGTTGAATCTCTCTGAACACATTTCTTAATTTTTGGTGCCTTGTTTTTTCATCTGGAAAATGGGGTAGTTATTAGCTCCAAGGATTGTTTCAGAGATTGAAGGAGAATTTGTGGACATTAGGTAGTAGGGACTTAGTACATATTACAAATCTAGCAAGCAAATGGCAGTTTTTATTCTCTTGCCTGCTGAACGCATCACTACACTACATACCAAATGTATGGTGAAACTTCAGGCCTTGTGGTTGGAGGTGGTAGGCATGGGGAAGAAATTCTGGAACATTTCCAAACACAATGCCTGGGTCACTGCCCACTACAGTATACAAATTCCACCATGGTTCATGACATGCTCAGACTTCCATGAGGTAACGGTGTGCCAGTAAAAATGTTCAAAGAAAAAGCGATGTCCCAAGAAACATGGAATGTCAAGGTCATGCCAGCATATCTTGGTGCCTTGGGCTATGGGTACTTCCTGGTGGAGAGTGGTGACAGGTACCCCCATAAGCCCTTCATCGAGATAGCTAGATGGTTTCCATTTGTCATTAATGACACTCAATGGTTTAGCAGCCTCTGAAGTGACCTCTGACCCGAGGCACTGTCTAATTAAGGCATATGCTTCAGCATGTGACAAGAGGACTCAAACTTAGGAGAAACAAAAAGAAGGGGTTTGATGTGTCAGCAAGTGCTAACTTTATTCTTCCCATGCCAAGAGGGAACTAATACAAAAATCCAATTTCTCTGCTTCACAGATCTTTATTTCAAAAGACGAAGGACATTCCTCTCCGTCACTGTTCCCATAGCATCTCTGGGAGGCAGGCAGTTTGCACTGCATCACAATGGAAAGAATTTAAAGGACAGATTAAAAAACAAAACAAAAATGAAAACAACCAACAGGAATTGTTGGTTCAAAGTGAACCAGTGACTGTAGTAGTGCTGAGGTGGGAATCTAGATATCTAGGCTCTCAAAGAGAAATTTTAGGTAACATATTTGATGACCAAAGAAAAGGTCTCACTTCCATGATCACCATTCACCATAGAGGCTAACCATGAGCCAACTTTGGGAAGGGAGACCCAAAAGATGCCTGAGATACAAGTCTTGGTCACTGGTATAAACTTGGCTAAGTTTCATAATGTACTGAACACCAAATTTTACAGTAGCGTTTCCTTGCCTACCTTATAGGTGTGTGTGTGTGTGTGTGTGTGTGTGTGTGTGTGTGATGGAAGGACAGATATGTGAAAATGTTTTAAAATTCAAAGTGTAGGATTAATAAGCACAGCTGTTAAAATAGGTAGAAACTCAGAATCAAGTTTCTTTCAATCCTGAGCAAGGTTTAAACTTGACCTTAGAGGGAACCAGGCTACAGAGTTTTATAACTCATACATGGTCCCGTGTATCTGAACCTTCAGGAGTGGGACCCAGGAAAAAGGCATTTTTTAAAAACTTAACCCAGAAGGCTTCGTCTGTGGAGCTAAGATTAAGAAGGATCAGTGCTCCCCACCCTCCTCCTTCCCAATCTCTCTCTTCCCCCTTCTTTTTCTGTAGAAGAAGTGCATAATACTCCCCTCTGTGTGTATATGTGCACGCATACACACACACACACACACACACACACTCAGAACTTTGATTGAGGATAGAAGTGGGGATCAGGGAAAGAGTGTGAGCTGGGTCAGCGTAGGTCACAGCAATGGTAGGTTTGGGCAGCTCTAGGACAGCCCCAGGCCTTAAGCACAGAGAAAGAGACTCAGGCAGAAAAAGGTACCGCAGATGTCTGTTTGCTTATCATGGGGCCTGAGCCTGCCATGACAAAAGTCTAGACATTTAAACAAATTCTTGTGGATAAATATACCCCAAGTATCAGACCATGGAAGACAAAGATATATGAAATTAAGTAGGACTTGGTGGTGTAGGCCTATAATCTTCACTACTCAGGGGGCTAGAGCAAGCCTGGGGAACAAATAAAAAGTAAAAAGAGTGGTGGCTGTTGCTTAGTGGTAGAGTACTTGTCTACAAGTTAGGCCCTGTGTTCAATCCCAAGTACCATGAAGAAGGGAGGTGGAAGATGAGGAAGAGGAGGAGGAGGGGGAGGAGGAAGAGGAAGAATCAAGGCAAACATTGTGTGCTACTTTTGGTCCCATCCACTCCAATCATAGTCACGCTGTGTGAGTCCAGTCAGAAGGCTCCCCAGGGCTTGGCTGACTTCTTTGACACCCACTCCTAGCTGCCTGTCCCCATCTTGGGTTGAGAGACTCACTGGATGCCAAAGGAGATGAGGGACACGCTAACCACCAGCAGGTCCAAGATATTGAAGTAGCTTCTGCAGAAAGAGCCCTTGTGCAGGAAAGCCCCGTAAGCCGTCATCTGCAGGGAGGGAGAGAAGGCGAGTGAGTGACCTGCCCAGGCTTCAGAGGCAGCATTTAGACTCCAGGCTTCCTGTCTATGCCATCAGCATCCCTGGGGAAGAGCCCAAGTACTGCACAGGGACAGCAGGAAGAATCAAAGGTGACACAGTGCCAAGAAACTCCTCTGCCCTTCATTCCACCACTAAAGAACTTCCCCAGCTTCGGACATGAAGTAGTTACAAGTGTCCGGTTTTTCAGCCCAAGGCCCTTTCAGATCGGCACCACAACACTTCTCTAACATTCCACTGTCCTTCATCCCCAGGCCAACATGGCTGCACCCTGCAGGGCCCTTTGCTGCTTCTGCATAGGTCATGTTACCACTGTGTGCACGTCTCCTAACTTCCTTTCCATACCTCACTCTCAGGGCCAGCTGAGACACTAGGCATCAATGGAAGAATGAGACACACCCAGATAGGTGTCCGGCCATCCTGATTTGTTCAGGACTTAATTGGCTTCACCATTAAAAAATAATCCATGCCGTAGAAAATCTCTGTTGTACTAACAACTGTAGTTAGTTTCTCCCTACCTGTTGGTCTTAGTAGTGCTTAGGAGCTCCATCAAATGCATAAGCTGGATGCTACTATCTGCCTTCTAGCCTATATCTGGGGCCTTTTTAAAAGTAGGAACTATGTTTAGAAGGGCAAAGTGGTACAGTGGTATAAAATTCAGGCTCTGAAGCCAGATGACCTGGATTCAAAGCCCAACTCTGCTGTATTTCATGTGTCTCATGTGAAAAATGAACTGTTCTGTGATCTTCACATTAGGACAATGGCAACACTTGGTCCATGGGTTGTGAGAATCAGTGGAGAAATTATACATAAAGCACTTAGGACATGTTTCTGCATGACAAGCTCCACATATGTGTTCTCTTTCACTGTAACTTGGGTTTGAGATCTATATTCTTTCTGTACAATGGAAGTAGTGTCCATATCTATAAAGTGTGAGTGATAGATATTTCGTGTTTTTGTGCGGGTCAGACAGCAAATCAAAGGGAACGCTCTCTGAAAATGTTCCAAACAAGACCATGTAAGGTGATGATTGCTGTTCTGGGTTCTGACTAACACTGCCTCCTGTGATAGCATTGCTTGTGGGAAAGTGTGCCCTCTATACTCACACTTTGCTGCCTGCAGTAAAGGCTCACGGATACTCAGGAGGAGTCAATACAAAGCTGTGTGTCATGAAGCATCTGCCCAAGAAAAAATCTGGAACTGACGGCTGAGAGACCGAGAGCAGTTTCCTGGGTCATCTGGAGCCCAGTTTTTTTCTTTGGAATCAGAGCATGTGCAGGGTGGTACACCCAAAGACCAATACAAAAGCCAACATGGGGAAATTGGCAAAAATAGCTCTTGCGACCTAATTCTTTCCATTCATCTCCTGCAGCAGGAGATCACAGGGGAGTGGGGAATCTGTGCTCTGCAGCAGTTTTTAGAAGTGGGGAGATTACATAAAAGGTGATGGGCTAATATGGACAGATCCCTTTCAAAGTCTACAATCTGAAGGGCTCACTGTCCGATGACTCTGTGAAGAACTGGACCTCAGACAGTAGAGTTAAGTGTCTGCCACGGTTCATATTCATCAGAAAGTTTTGGATAGGGGGACAACGTGGCTCATAGCACAACTTCTGTCTCTTGACTTTGGGCTTCTTTTGTCTGGGACACTAGAAGTAGAGCAGCCCTTTAGAATGCATGAAAATGTTGGGTGGGAGCAATGGACATGTGCCCAGGCAAGTTCAGAGTAAGGGTGGGGTGAGAAAGGTCAGGTGGGTACGTGGAAGAGAGAACATTTATTGGAAGTCTATGTGCATTCTTGGCACCAGAATAAGCTAGGTTCAGATACCTGTGTACAAGTGACCTTCTACCCTGCACTACTGATTGTCACCTACCTGGTCTCTGCTTCCTGAAAACTTTAAGCCATTTCCCAGGAAAGGCCTGGGACTAAGCATGTGTATCTTGAGAAAGGAATGGAATGAGATAGAAGCTTCTGAGTTCTTTTGAGCTGAAGGTGAAGTTGTCTCCTACCACCTAACCCAGACAAATACTTTTCTCCAGGTCTACCTCTAGGGACAAACCACCCCGTCACTTGTGTCACTTCCTTGGCTGGTTCTGATTCTACGTTCACTTTCTTCTACAGAACAGTCCTTTCCATTATTTGGACTGAATAGTATGCTCCTACCTTCCCTGTCCTTTTAAAGACAAATGGCCCCAGACCCTTCAACAGTCCCTTGGAGCAAATGAGGCTCTAGGCACCATCACAATCAGAGCCTTGGCATGATACAGGATCTCCCAGCTGGGCAGACAAACCCAGGTGTGGGCAGTGTGGTAAGTGGACTGGGAATGCAGGGAGGAGTATTCAGAAACACAGTGAGCGAAGAGACTGGAAGCCAAAGGAAGAAGTGGGGGAAGGGCTTGCCATGGCAATGCTTGCAGAGACTTTCATTTCCGCTTGCATGGCAATCTTAAGGAGAAAGCACCATTGAAATCCTCAACTGAAGCTTGGCACGGGGTCCTGAGAACTGGGTCTCAGAGATTTTTCTTGTCCTGGGAAAGATCTTCCAGGACTGCATTCGACCTTGAGTCTAGGGTACAGCAGCAAAGCGGCTCACCATGGAAAGGGAGTCCTTTCTAGAAGGAATTTGAATATGGGCTGTGGGTACCCATTTCCAGGAATCTATTCCCCGTCTACTCTGAGCAGGCAAGAAAAATCTGAGCCACACAGCTGGTGAGCAAGGAAAGCTAAGGGTTGGTAACACTGAGCCTCCGAGGCACAAGGACATCCTGGGAGGCACACAGAGACTGCCCACCTCAAGTCGCATCTGGATGACCCAGAAATGTCAAGCCCACTAAAAGGCTGGGCAGGATCTGAGGTTTTGTCAGGAAAAGAAGGGTCTGTAGCTGGCACTGGTGCACACTGAGAGTGGACAGCAGCTTGTATCTACTCCAAGGATGGGCTGAAGAGAGGCCTGAGCTTTTTGGGAGAGAGCGTCCCAGGCAAGTGTCCCAGGAAGATGCTTAAGCTGAGGTCTGTGCTCAGAGACTGTAACTCTTCTGTTCTGCTCAAGGTTAAAATTTCCCCTTTGCTCAGAGAGAAGCCAATAATACCCAAGGTCCTACAGCCCAGGTAGACCACCAAGGCCATGCATTGATTTACAGGTTCAGACATGCAACCTGTAAAAAGACCTCTGTCATAGAGCAGCAGGTCACCAAGGGGTTAGAAACAACCTCCAGTTGTCTGCTATACGATCCATTTGTGATGCTGGCTCCCAATCATGCTTCAGACCCACCATGACTATTACACAGGCCCAACCTGTGCTTAGTTATTATGTTAGCTTTGGTACTGAGGAAGGTGTTGATGACAAGCCTCCAAAGAGAGGGGCCAAAGTGACTCCTTCATGCTCCAGAGGTTTTGCTTTTCTAGAGCCTGTGTGGCATTTCCTCTATGCAGGAGGGAGAGAGAATTTCAAGTAGGGCTCAGACATAGACTGATTGGAGAAGGTACATGCAAACATGTATACTAAGCACAGCTGACAGCCACCATGCTCAGCCAGTGATGGGACAGCGCCCATGGTGACACAGCCAGTGCGTGACTTTTCTAGGCCTAGAACTGCTGCTGAGTGAGCAGAAGGGAGAGGTGTGGTAGGGTAGGGTTCTCCTGGCGTCTGAGCTGGGGCGAAGTGATAGCATGAAGTGAGAACACAAGAGTCAGAGAGTGAAGGAAACAGAAGAGTCACCAGACAGAGCAGAGACACAGAGAGACAGAGACACATGGCTCGGGGGGCATTACCTTAAGGATAATTTCTAATGTAAAGATACTAGTGAAGACATAGTCTGCATTGCCTAGGATCTGAAAAATAAGCAGAATTGGATTAGTGGCTCTGAGAGTGCACCCAACACCAACAGGAGCATGTGTTAGCAACAAGACAGACAGCAGCAGAGAGCTGGGGCTGGCAGAGAGAGGAAGGAAGATAGAGGGAGATGGGGCTTTACCTTCAGAGCAATTTCAATGGTGAAAATGGTAGTGAAAACAATGTCAAAATAAAACAGAATCTGCAAAACAAAAACAAATAGGATGGGGAGGGGGCGGGGCAGGACACAAGCAGGAAAGGGGAGAGGTCAGTGGATGTTCACCAGAAAAGGAAAAGCACTTCAAAACAAGGTGCAACCCCGTACGCCGCCAGAGCCTTTCCACATGGAGAGAGGCCAGGAGACAGGCACGAAGGACTTCCCAACATCAGCTCCCACTCAGGGCTAGCACAGGTGGCCCTGGCTCGGCATGGCATCTGCAGGCAGGTGGGGAAGCCTCCAGGGTAGGCCTCCATGGGAACCAGGTCTAAAAAGCATTCGTCTGGATGCTTCTGTCATCCATCCAACTTACTTACAAACCCACAATAGACCATGGGATGTTGGTCAAGAGAGCAGAATGGGTTTGTGTTTGCAGGGCCACTCAAATGTTCCGATCTTACACGGGTGTGGCATCCGTGTCAGAGGAGGACATTTGCTCTGCTGTCATGGCCTTGGGCCCCGTGAAGGAAGTCCTCTAGGTCAGCCCAGGCTGAGGACAAGCCATAGCATTGATATTTGATTTCATCTTGGGAGATGGATCAGGTCTGAGGCTACTTCTGGTGACCTCAGCAAACAGCTTGGAGCAGGCAGAACCCCAAGCTGAGAACTTTGTTTATAGACATGACTTTGGAGAGTGGCTCTTTTCTTCATGCCTGTGTGGCTGAGATTTAATAAAGCTTTGGGGTTTTGAATATAGCAATACTTATTTTAGTATTTAATGTTGATCACTAGAGCCTTGGGTAGATCCAAACAGATTAACTCTTGAAGATTATCAGTTTTTTTTTTCCTTACAAGGTCAGCCTTACCATTGGCACCCAATTGCCAATGTCCCTTCTTAGTCAGAGGGAATGGGAGCAGGGCATGAAACCAGTGGCCATGTTGCCGACTTACAGGCAACTTGAGCTTCCTGGGAAACATCCACAGACAACAGGATGCCTGACCACTGTCCATTATCAACTAGCCAGATGCATCTGAGTACATGCTCACTTGCTCAGTGAAAACTCCCAGTCTGGGTTTTCTATCAAAGTCCTAATCTCTTAGAGGACTCTTCACTGGGTACAGATTATGAGGTCCAGAACAGGCCTCCTAACTGAGCGTGACGTCAGCAGCAGAAGCTGTGGGCCTGCCCCATTCTCAGAAGGACAGGGTGCGGAAACAACATGGAGTGCATACATGGTTCCTGAAGGAGGTGTGCTGGACCGGGTCCTCAGCAGCCAGAGAGATGCTGCTGAGCAGGATGAAGAAGAGGATCAGGTTGGTGAAGATGGTGTCGTTGACGATGCGGTGGCACTGGAGGCGGAACCTGTGTGGCAAGGAGGGAAAGAGATGACAGGAATGGTGAGGCATGGCCTGAGCCTCAGGAGCCCGTCCTCTGGGTCCTTTAAATATTCCTCAGGAGCCCGTCTTCTCAGTCCTTCTAATTATATACCTCAGGAGCCTGTCCCCTGGGGCCTTGTAATATACCTCAGGAGCCAGTCCCCTCGGTCCTTGTAATAATATACCTCAGGAGTCTGTCCCCATTCAGTCCTTGTAATAATATACCTTAGAAGTCCTTCCCTCGTCCTTCTAATATACCTCAGGAGTCTGTCCCTTTAGTCCTTGTAGTATACCTCAGAAGTCTGTTTCCTCGGTCCTTGTAATATATACCTCAGGAGCCTGTCCCCTTGGTCCTAATACACAGGCAGGACAATTTCAGTACTGCTGCACCTCTGTGTCTTAAGGTAAAGGGACTTAGTGAAGTAGCAGAGGTAACCACTGGTCGACTAGGAATGCTTCCCACATGAGAATCCTGGGGAGGGAAGTAACTGCAGACAAACTTATCAACACTCCAGGGCTCTCCTAATTTCGTGTCTCCACAGACGTTGCAGGGAGCCTGGAACACCCAGGCTTCTCCTGTAGGTTGGATACAATCATGTGCTAGGTTTGGTTCCAGGAGGAAGCAGTTTTCTTTCCTCCCTATTCTTACACACCTGTTGTTAGGGCTGAAGATGAAAAACGCACTGGCTTCTGGCATGGGCACTGCCTTTTCCTTAAGGTGTAGCTCAGACAGGGGCCTAGGGCGTGGCCCCACAGGCATCTCAGGCTCCTCCTCGTCCTCTTCCCCTGTAAGAAACAGCAAAAGCCCCATTCTCAACTCCACCACTCATTCTCACCTCTGTGCCTCCCTCCCAGACACATCCTACTACAGGACCAAGACATCACCAGTGCCTCTGAGCTGTGGAATGTTAATCTAGGCAATGTTCTGCTCCGCCCATGGGACAGTCAGAGGCTTTGCTAGGAGTATATAATATTAGGGGCTGTAAATAGGATGAACAATATGTTTGTTCAAACTGCTCCAGTTTTAAAACTGAAAATCCCTTATGCTGGAAAACCCAGTAATACTGAGAAAAAGAGACGATTGGTTACTCTGGTTGAAAGGTACTTGCTAGAGACCAGGCTGGGGTACTGCCAGGTGTCACCCATTCATCTTAGCTGCTGGTGAGAAAAGGGGATGGCAAAGCTGACTTGTGCAACCCCTTCTGGTCAAGTCTGTTCTTGAAACTCCCCTTGATCAAATGAAGAGACTTACTATTGCTTTGTATCTGAATTGACATGGCCACAAATTGCTGTCTGAATATTTATCTTTATGGCCACAGACAAATGCTACTTTCAGCTGTAATTGGAGAATCTTCTGGTCACAATGGATGGTAGGAAACACAGAGACTCATGGTTGCTGTCGGTGCCAAGAATAAGTGACAGTTGTATGCTCAGTCCTAAAGAGGACACTTATACCTAAGACTCAGGGCACATGACAAAAGATGGGATGAAAGGACCACGTGAGCCCGAAGGTAGCAATAAGGGCTGCAGAATGCTGTCTTCTGGGTATGACGGCCATTGCAGGCATGATCCCACAGCAGCTGAGGTGGCCTCTGCTGGGCCTGCACAAGTCAGTAGTCAATCATGGGTGGGAAGAAGAGGTTCATGGGGCCCTACCTCTCCATGCTGAACTACTGACTTCATTGGATTCTGGGAGGGGCAGTCATTGTCATCAGCTAAATACCCATGGAAGAGCCTACCAGGCTGCAATGGACAGTTCCAATACCACAGCCATGCAGACAGTTCTGATTAGCCTCAGTGAGTCACAGAACCATACAAAAAGACACGAATGTTGGGAAGGGGGTGTGTATGACTGGGGTGGAAGGGAGATGGGAGATGTAGGGGGTGGCCATAAGAGTAACGAGAATGTACTACATGTTGTAAATATATAAAATTGTCAAAGAACTAATTTAATTAAAATTCATTTTTAAAAACTGAACAAATTAACTTCAAAACCCTTGTATTTTCCTATGATTTCCCAGAAAATGAGACAGGGATAGTAGAGCTCAAGCAATGACTAGAGGCCTTTGATCCTGATGTTGGTCAATGACATCAAGTGGAGGGTTTCTTTGCTCTTCTGGCCAATGGCCAGAGCTTAGGGAAATTAAAGTCAAATAGCTCCTACTTAGCTTGTCTCATGGCATCAATGGGGGAAGGCACTAGTTATGCTTCTGGTCAAATATTCTTAGAAATGCATAGCCTGGGAAAGGTAGTTTGCAATGGCTGTCATACCCAGAAATGGTCCAGAAAATGTCTTCATCTAAATCACGCCTCTGGTGCTTTCTGAATATGGCTTTTACACTTAGTCTCCCCATGCTCAGCTCCTACGATGGCACATTAGTGAGAGCACAGACATTTCAGAACACTGTCTGGCATGGAGCTGAAGCTGTGGGAGTGGCAGCTCTCACACTACCACCTCTACCCAGAGGACAGATGCAGAGCATATGAATTAGTGTTAAACATCTCTCTCAGTCTCATCCTTGCCTGCTCTGAGTTCCTAACAAACTATCTACTCAAATCCAATCATTTTCTGCCTAGTAACTTCAGTGAGTTGATCACATATCATGCTCACCCAGAATTTTATAGTATGGCCTTAGAAACAGGGTCTTTGCAGATGTAATTAGTTATGATGGACCATGTTGGCACATACATGTAATGATTGTTGCTCATACAAGGTCTAAAGGCACACTTGGGTTAGAAGGCCATATGAATGAAGATAGAGCTAGAGATTAGCATGGTAGGTCTACAAGTTGAGTATTTCTGGCTACCAAAAGGAATTAGGCAAGCAAGGACTCTTCCTTGCAGAAGGAGAATGGTTCTGCTAACACTTTGATGTCGGACATATGTAAAAGTGTGATAGCGTCAACTTTTATTTTAAGGCATGCGGTGGGTGGTTATTTCTTAGGTCCCAGGAAGCTGTAATACTGTGTGCTTTGGTCTAGGCTAATGCCCTCTCTCTTTGTGCTTCCCTTCATTGCCTTCTCTGCAGAGCTGACAAGAATGTCAGTACAGAGGACATGCATATGAGAAAGGGACGCATAGGGGAAAGAGGGAGGAGACCCACAGGGGTAGGAGAGGGTAGGGAAGTGAGAGTAACCAGAATGCATTATATATCTATGAAACTATCAAGGAATAAATTTAATAAGAATATTCCTTTAAAATTAACAAATTATACTTAAAACTAAAACCAAAGCCAAAAACCAAACACATCCCAGCACTCAGGAGGCAGAGGCAGGTAGATCTCTGTTTGAGGCCAGTCTGGTTTATACTCTGTTTCAGGTAAGCCAGAATAATTCAGTTAAATACTGTCTCCAAACAAAAGCAGAAAACAAACAAGCAAACAAAAAACTCACCAAAACTCTAACCAATTAAACAAACAAACAAAAACCCCAAAACCAATCAACCAACTAACCAAACAAACAAACAAATAAAACCCCACCTGTATTTTCCCATCTGATTCCCAGAAAACATATGCTGTGGAGAGTAGCCTTCCCCCAGTGTCCTGAGTACCTGGGCTTCAAGGAGTGACTTCCCCATCTACCACTCTGTTATATCTCCCAAGTTACATGTGTGTGCGTGTTACCACATTTGTTTTATGTGGTGCCCGTGTTGTCTGTGGATAGAAACCAGGGCTTATAGACAAGCACTCTACCAGCTGATCTACACCCCCAGCCCAGGAGTCCTTATTTTCGATGATGATTAAACTTCCATACTTTCTTAAGAAACAGAACTCCACACACCCACCCCTGACCTATGGAGCCTTGCCAAAGGCCCATGTGACTTTGTCAAATGACCTAGACTTTGACCTCTGAAACTGAGTGAGTCAGAGTCCTTCATCCTTACAGAGTCACTATTTCTGGTACTTCATCACTGACAGGAAGCTGACCAACATAAGAATTAAGGGGGTGAAAGGACCAAGAAAAATGAAGGCAAGTGTCTACAAAAAGCCAACACTCTATATTATACTTAGAACAATACATCTCAAGATCATTGCCACAGACATAGGAGGTCTGGTGGGGTGTTCAAGCTTGGCTCAGCTGAGTATGTATGTGAAAGGACGCAGATGCAGTCCACAGTGTACGTGGGGCTGCCCCCTACAGGCCACAGTGTACGTGGGGCTGCCCCCTGCAGGCCACAGTGTACATGGGGCTGCCCCCTACAGGCCACAGTGTACGTGGGGCTGCCCCCTGCAGGCCACAGTGTACGTGGGGCTGCCCCCTGCAGGACACACTAGCTTGGGATGGCTCTTCTTGGGGCCCAGAGTGGTGTGTTCTTTTTTACTGTAATTTTACTTAAATGTTTACAAACATACACAGGAGTAGAGAAACTTGTAGAGTGGCTTTCTGTATCTGCTTTCGACATCTACTGACATTTGCAGATGTAGTTTTACTTATCTTTTCTACTCTCACATTAGGAGATTGTTGAAATGTTTTTACAGCAGCTTCTAAACACTCCAGACTCTAGATATAAACACTGTAGCATTTTAGAAACAGAATTACCACATTATTATACTAACATGATTAACAAAAATCTACTTAAAATAATTTGGTCCCTAGTCCATATTCAATTTTCTCCCAATTATCTCAAAAACATCATTTTAAAATAGAACTTATTTATTGGGGACATAGACAAAATCTTTCTACTGTATTGAGTCATTGCTCCTAGCAAGTCTTTAATATTCTGTGAAGACTTCCCCATAAACCCTGAGGGTTTTGAGACATCAAAACCTGGACACACTCTGCTCTTCTTTGTGTGAGCCACAGACACTACACCCTACTTCCCTTTTAGGGAGAATGGAGTGAGGGTGGAGAGAAAGTGAGCTGCTTCCAGGGAGGAGGCCTATAGCGCCTTTGTGGACCCAGTAGAGAACCGGTGGAGAGAAAGCAACATGGAGACATATAGCTTTGCTTAAAAACATGGCTTCCTGCCACCTCCCTGGTTACCATCCCAATGTTGTCTAACCTGGTCAGAGAAGAAAGGTCACTGCAATCCAGTCATTTGCTGTGTGTTGGCTTCAAGCTTAGAGTTTGTGACAAACTAGCAGCTTAAGGAAGCAAACCTAAAGCTCATGCTGTGATTGGGCTTCCAGAAGCTGGGGTGTATATTGCAGAGAGGCACCCAGGGCCTCTGACCTTAAAATCCTCTGAAAGGAGACTGTCAAGTCATGCATCAGACAGACGCACAGAAACTTGTCACAAGAGTTCCCTTTGCAACGATAGACCTGAATCATTTCATGGAGCCACAAATGGGACATCTGTGATGGCAGCTGTCCTCATAGTGAGCAATGCCTCCTGAGTAATGACAAGATGGATTTTGGATTGACTATTATTAGGTGAGCATAACGCAGCAACATATGCTATACTAATAAAATATGTAAGTTGACAGTGACAGCAACACACGTGCTGTAATGAAACCTTAAACACAACAGCGACATGGGAACACATAAGGGGTCTTGTAACCAAATATGGAGGATATAAAAACTTTGCCCATAGTGAAAGGTTTATGAGTGCGCAACCACCAAATTTAATTCAAAAGCATAGGTGAGATGAATCAACGGTGCTTCCACCAGCACCTGCTCATGTTTCATGCAGCGTTAGTGCAGCCTAGGTTCTGAACAACCAGCAGGAACTTCCACTGTGCGTGCTACCTCTCCATGCTATGCCAGCAGACACAGGCCCAGACATCGCAATTCAGGTTTAAAACTATTGCATATCAGAAAGCACATACAGAATCTTCTGCTATTGTAGACACATAATGGTTTAATTGTGGGAAGCAGGCAACATTTTACTATCATTCCTCTAATATAAGAATCAAATTATAAATATTAAAAAATGCTATTTGAACTGCTGACTGTCATTAAGAAAAATCATTAAATGAATGTTGGCTTGGAATTAGGATGGCATTTCTAACAATTTCTGGCCCTAACCATAGGTCTATTATTCAATAGTTTATGTGAGATAGTATCCTTAGCACTGACAATTATAAAATAAAAATATTGATCAAATATCTAACATGTTAAGATGTTCTGTGTCCTACAACATCAAATATCCAGCCAAGATTTGTTTCTTTATATAAAGACAAGCCTATCTGTCTAATTAGTATGAAAATTTGCATTAGTCTTTAATAGATGATAAAAGGATATGTATATGGAAGAATTATTTTAGGATAAATTTCTTTGTGAAATTTACTACTATTAGAAAATATTTAACTTGTATCCTGCATATGTTGTCCCCCCTTAAACAATAAAACAGTAATTTAAAAAAGTAATAATAATTCAAAGTCTTCCTCAACTATGCTATTATCTCAATCTTATTATGAGGATGCCAGGAAGAGCATCTCTCCCAGATGACAACTGGAAACACTTAAATCCAGACATAAGATGCTTAGTGGTGAAGGTGCTCATAGTGGAAACTAGTCCCATGGTCCTCAGTGCTGGGCCACTCCCACACAGCTGAGTCTACCCACAGTCTTTCAGTCTCAGGGTCAGGTAGTGCAATGGTACCTGCGGTGTCGGGGTTGGAGTGGGGACTCTTATCTTCATTTTCACTAGGCTGGAGGTCATCCATGTTAATCTAGGCAGCCAAGGGAAGGAAGAAGAATTCAGTTAGATGAGTGCTGGAGTTTGGGGGCGGAGAGGAGCCTTGGAATTATACCATAGTCAGGTTCTGAGCTTTAAAAAATGCATCCTTGTCCCTGTGGCTTTCAGCTCCCCTGGAAACATCAGAAAGACCGAGGTCCACCAGTGTGTCTTTTCTTCCCTCTGAGTTCCATCTGTCACTCTCTTCTCCCCTCACCCTTCCCTTCTTTCTCTTTCCTTTAGGTAAAGAACAGGAAGAGCCCCTACCCCTCAACACACATGCACACACGCACGCACACTTAGTGGCAGTCCCTGAGCTCCTAAAGAAGCCCCTCACCTTGGTAGTGGGTGGGGACTCTCCATCTGCAGTGATGGACTTCAGCTCAATTTTTTCCTCTTTGGTCTCCTCCACTGCTGGTTTCTCCATCACCTCCTGTTTCTTTTCTGGGCTGGCAGTCCTGGCCGGTCAGCAGGAAAAAAACCCAGAAATGGATGTTTACTGGAATGATAGTGGACAGTGTAGACAGGAACAGCTTTGTGGTCTTCTGGGGGTCATCAAGATCAGTTCTGGGTCTATGTACATTGTCTTTGCAGTAGGGAGCATCACACTTGCAGCTCCATTGTGAGCACCACAGGGCTAGGGCATCTCTGGTTCTGTCTGGTACACATTTGACCTCTTCCAGATCCTTAGTGGCTCCCCCTTTTAAATCAGAGGATTCTGGGTCTCACTTAGAATTACTAGAGGATCCCTGCATGGTGTCCAGTAGAGGCATGACATATGACAGTCCTAACTAGATAATTATGGGATGGAATGTAGAACCTTATGTTCTCTTCCTAACATCCCAATGGCACAAAAATAGTGAGAAAACATAATTTTCTGAGCTGAGTTGTGTTTTCTTCTGAAAGCAGCTTTCCCCATCTCCTCCTTGTGTTTCCATGGCTCCTTTTCCCAAGGGATGGCTTCTCACTTTCTGGACTGGTGGGGGAAATGCAACACCTTTGCAGAGACTATATAGCAATGATTAGGAGCTTCGGGGGGAAGCCACATTATTACAGAAGCTTCACTCCAGTCCATTTCAACCAAGATGATCACTGGATGAGCACCAGCCCTTTCTCCCACCAGTGGGGATGACATTCTAAGCTTAGAGGGTTACCTGGCCAGCTTCTTTCTCTCCTTCTCTTCTTCTTCTTCCTTTTGGGCAGAGGTGAGGCTCTCAGCATCAGCCAGGTTGTCCACCGCAATGGCCAAGAACACATTCAGTAGGATATCTGTTTGTGTCCATTCTTAAAGAAAACGACCCTTGGTTTTCGGAAACATGACAGCCACAGGGGGCAGGGAGATATGAAGCATGCAGAAGTAAGAGTTCTCCAGGAGAAGCCCACACTGGGGGGGGGGTGGAGACAGTCATGTACCTTCTCCTTTTTTCCCCATCAGTCTGCTTAGTGTTTGGAGCTTTCTAAGTGGTTGAGATCAGATGGGCTTTGCAGATATGAGCAGGGCAGGTCTGAAGCAGCAGGCCCTGCCTTGCTCTTCAGTTGCTAGGTTTCATTGTTCATTTTACCACTGAAATGTCTGGCTTTGATAGTCAGCACCATCTCTAGCAGATTGCTCTTAAGACCCATTCACATAACAGGGAACTGAAGAGGTGGCTTGGAACCCCTGTTGGTCTGTATATGTAAACACTCTTAGTGGGTTTGACTAGAGCTGGATAGACTTGAGAATTCTTACTAAAGCAGTCATCTGTCTGTGTCCCTCACCCTGCCAAGCCCAGCTTTTCCACCAACAGAAACACTATGGACCAGAGAACCAGAGAACCAAGAAAGTATAGTTGGAAGGGTCTTAAGTTTGTTAAACCCAATGCCCTGTCCGGGGCACCTTATATTCACACCACTTCCCACACAGTGCTAACACCCCACAAAGAGGGGAGCATTGTGCCGTTGTGTGCATCTTTCCAGCCAGTTCACGGAGACCCTTCAAGCAGTAATCCCTGCTATTTCACTGCAAGCTCGGAAGCTCTTATCAGACCACTTGCAGCAAGATCTGCATTTCAATTTATTTTTCAAATTTTGAAATACACATGAGGGAATTTATCTTGGGGATAGGGCCCCAAAGACATTTATTTTACATATATATCTCTTACACATACTTTGACATCAACTTTATACAAACCTTTAATAATTTTGTATATGAGATGCTCATGTGGTTTTCTACCTAATGCAACCTGTAGGGACTGGAAAGGTTCCAGATACTAGGTTACTGATCAGGGATTCTCAGCCTGTAGATACACTGATGAAGAAGGCTGTTGATGTGCCAGAGGCCATTCAGCTGATGGAATGCCAGCTTTGTCTGCAAGCAGCACAGTGTTCTTGATTTCTGAACTACTCAAGCCAAGGATTTTACTCAAGTTTTGGGCTAGAGGTATTTCTATCTTATCACCCAGCTCTAGATTCCATTCTCACAGGCTCAACCAGTGTGAGAGAAGAAAAGCCTAAGGCTTGAGGCCCTGGGGTCCTGTCCCTGTCTCTGACTGGCTATCAGGAAGGACTTGTAATTTGTTCAGTTCTGCCTGTGACTTTAGCCCCAAGAACAGCTTCAAAAGGAGGAAACTAATCAACACACAGGGTGGAGATTTAAGTAGGTACACTGGCTTCAGAGTGGCCAGGACACACTTCTCCGGGCATATTGCATCCTCGTCTGTGTGAGCTTGGCTGCACAGGCCACATTGCTTGGGGGCCTCATCCACCTAGTCTGTGACCAGACCACACCTCCTAGAGAGGGCACCTTAAAGTGTAAGTGAGTTCAGGAGTGTGGGGTGCACTGTCTCCTGAGTCCCAGCTGCAGCATGCACCCAGACTGGTACCACGCATGAAGTGGTTCTAGGCCAGGACACATTTCTTTACAAGAGTGGTCTTGCCCAGATAGCCTATGGATGGGCAGCCACAACACAGAGCCCAGCCAGGGCCTTGGAGCACACACATGGTACTGTGCAAAAGGCCGAGAGGGATAGCAGGGTTGGGGCAGCATCAGCATCAAAGGATACAATTTCCACAGATGAAGAGGATGATGAAGTAAATACAGACTAACATCCCTGGAAAAGAGGGGCCGCCATAAGCCATGATCCCATCATACATCACCGAATTCCAGTCCTCCCCGGTCAGGATCTGAATGACACATTCCCACCAATAAGGGACACAGCGTTAGACCAACAGCAAACCCCCAAACTCCCCTGCCCTGCCCTACCTGCCCTGCCCTGTCCCACTCTGTTAATAGAAACGTCCCAAATCTCATTTCAACTTTCCTTCCTTGCTCTGGCTCCCAATTATTCTTGGGGATTACAGGCCTGGGTAAGTTAACCCCTATACACAGACAAAGTGCATGGTCCCTAGCATATAAAAAAGCTCTGTGATCAGCACATTATGTTGCTCTTAACATATAGTATAAGAGATGGCCGCCACTAGTTCCCTTGGCAAATGTGATCATGAGGACAGTGACTGGCTATATCACATCTATTAAACATAATAATTTGGTACCATCATTATGATTTTAGCAATATAAAATATACACAGATTGTTCCTCTTTATCTATAAATAAGCCTATTTTGAAACTCAAATATATGTTATTCAGGCTGTCATATACCTAAGCATACATGAAAGCACAACTCTGGACCATCTGTAATTCTTCCAGCGGCAAGGATGCTGGAAAGTAAAGACAGGTCCTCTACTTCCCAACAAGATCAGTCTACTTTTCTTTCCGTATTGTGTGCTCAGACAGGTTTTGTTTGTTTGTTTTGGCTAATGGGTGCCAAGGCCACACAAACACTTTTAAACTGATCAATTAGATTGCTGCATCATTGGTCTACCAACCTATGCAGCTCCGTGGAAGGTTGAGAGATAAGAAGCAGTAGAAAGACCTTCCATGGATGATCCAGGCTGGCATTATGCCCAGTGAATGGGTACTGCTTTCACCACCCACCTTTCCAAGGCTTCTCCTTGCCCATCTGCCACTTCACTACTGAACTACCCTCCCAGTGAGCATGGCAGCATCGAGTCCATACCTGAAACACAGTGAGGAGTGACTGTGGGAAGTTATCAAACGTGCTCCTACGGGTCTGCATCTCATCAAAGTTGAACTTCCCTCCAAACAGCTGCATCCCCAGGAGGGAGAAGATGATGATGAAGAGGAAGAGGAGCAGCAGCAGGGAGGCAATGGAGCGCACTGAGTTCAGCAAGGACGCCACAAGGTTGCTCAAGGAGTTCCAGTACCTGGGGACAGACAGGGAGTTCAGCTGCCTGTCCTCTGCTGCCCTGCATCAGCCCTCACCGGTGTGCCCCTGCTGGCTCTAACACAAAGCTCCATTCTCTGCTATTCCCTCCATTCCCTTTTCTGGGTTGGGTAATGGTGTGAGTGGACTCATGATTAAGACGTGGAGCTATAAATTCAGCATCAGCAAGGAGAGAAAGTTCAGGGGCCAGGCATTCCCACCCGCTCTACCAGCTGCTGGTGTCCTGGCACACGCCATTTCCCCCTCAGCCCTTTCCTGCCTTCCCGGTCTGGAAAGAAATGAAGATAACAGGAGTGTGTACCTCATTAGGTAACCTGGAAGATAATTCCCTCCCTCTCCTCAAGACAGTGCCCAGTATCCTGTTTGTCACACAGTTATTTTAAGTTTATAATTATCACAGACACTTCTAGTTTTTAGCAGAGAAAACACACTCCCTTCTCCAAGAATGCCAGTCTGAGAGGACTGCATCAGTAGCTACCTGGGGAGATAGGAAAGAGCGGGCAGAGCTTAGCGAGGTCCTCAACTTCCCTGTCACGATGGTCAGTTTTTCAAAGCCATTCCTTTGGAAATTCTGGCCCTGTATCGGAGCCCAGATATCTGCAGTTTCAGTAAGAACCCAAAGGATTCTGATACTTTTAGATTACAACTAACCCATCACACTACTGGGGGCATTTCAGGCAAGAATCCTTCAGGGAGTCCTATGGGTCTCTGTTTACAGTTTATTAGTTCAGTGAGCACAAGAAGAAAGCATTTCTTCAAGAGCCCACCAGAGTGACACTTTTTGGAGCAGAGATCCTCACCTACAACCCAAATTATTGATTCAACTTCACATGACCATGGCCATCTTGAGTCTTACCCATAATAATTCCCCCAGAGTAACCCCTGTCATTTCTTTTTCTCTTGCATAAGTTGGTGGTAAACTACAGATAAAACCACTATAATGGCATGTAGGGCTTTACAATCTGACTCTGGCTCTGGAGATGCCCCCAACTCTTTGACACTGTCTTAAGATAACAGGTCTGTTGTGGTGAGGATGTAGTAACTTTTGTCCTAATCTATAAACTCATCCTTTTTCTGAATCAAATTATAGGATTCAGCTGGCCTGGCTGCCCCTCCAGACCACCCTTCCATTAGCAAGTCACCCCCCAAATTGAACTGTATGTAACCGCATTTTCCTCAGTCTCACAGTACCTTGTGGTCAGTTCTCACATGCTAGGATTGGTTGCTCTGAAAAGCCCTGATGTGTGCTAGGTTCCCTGGAGTCCCTATAGGGCAGAGTTGGGAATGATCTGCTTAATGCAAGAAGTTAGAGAGAGATTTGGGCTTAGAACACCTTTTCCTATTATACTGCTGGAGAGCAGAAGCTTCTCAGAAGTTAACCATGTCCTAAATGCTTCTTCTCAGGTCCCACAGGCGCCATGAAGTCACACTCTCTGATGCTGGAGCTTGAGGGACTCACAAGCAGTCAAATGCAGTGCTCATCAACAAACTGGTGTTCAGAAACCAGAGCATATTAAATGTCCAGTTACACGAAGTGGGGAGCGTCTGCATGTAAACTGAGTTCAACTGTCATAGAAGGTCATAACAGTCAAGGGAAGTCGTGAAGTACACGGAGTGAGAGAAAATAGCTAGCTGGGCTTGAACCGAGGTTCAGCTCTATCTGGGAGCCATGGGGTCACTCAGGGGAGTAGCCAAAGAGGCTCTGGACTCCAGAGGGTAAGTCACTCCAGAGACCAGGTGAGGGGGCAGAAGAAACAAGGCAGGACAGAGATCATGTCTTGACCCAGGGTCTCCTGAGGCCTGAAGCCCTAGGGAAGTGGAGTCTAAGGCAAAGGACTGAAGCATGGGGCAAGCAGAGCTCACCCGAGAGCTGGGTGTGGAGCAAGGAGTTGGCCAAGGGGAAGCGCCAGTTAAAGTATAACCCTTTTCTCCACTCCCCAACCACAAATGCTATCCTGGTTAGTTAGTCTAGGCTTCAGGTAGCAAAGAAGGTGTACCACACAAAGAGCTGTGAGGTTTCCTGACCACTTTCTTCCTCATGTCAGGAAATAAGAACAGCAAGGGACGACCTGCACACTCCTTACCTCACAGCAGTAAATCCCAAGATTCCATCTTCAACACAAATCCTGACTTTGGCCACCACTGTATCTGTCACTTTGGCCTAGCCACCAGCCTCTCTCCCTGGGATTTCTGGAACAGCCTCCTACCTAGTTTTCCTGTCATGACCTGGGATCCTCATAGCAATTTTCCACACCAGAGAAGTAAGTCCTTTATAATGGGGGCCACATCCAGCCCTTGCTGTCCCTGATACCTGGTAGAAATCCCTGAACCCTCATGACCTCTGGCCTGGCTCCATGCTCTCCCTCCCTCTCTCATTCCAGCCACATGAGTCTTGCTTCTCTTCCCATTTCAAGATGCTCTGCCAAATAGGTCCCTGTTCCACGGCCTACCCAGTTCTCTCAGAAGTTAGTAGAGGGTACCTCCTTTAGGTCCTTGGCCTCTGACTTCAGAGAAAGCTCCTCTGACTTGTAATTTATCCACTTATTCTATATTATCCCTTAAGATTTAAAGTATTGCCTGGTGTGATGTGTGTGTGTGTGTGTGTGTGTGTGTGTGTGTGTGGTGTGTGTAGGTGTACGACAGCACACATGTGGAGGTCACAGGATAAATTTTTGTAGTCATCCTGTCTAGCCTCTACATATGTTCTTGGATTGAAATCAGGTTGTCAGACTTGCACAGCAAGAACTTTATTCAATGAGCCATTTGAACATCAGCTCGTTCTATTTTTAAAGGAGATATCAGCACCAGACTATTTCTTTAATCAGTGTTTCTTTTCCCCTACCAGAATTGAGGTCCGTAGAGGAGGGGAGTCACATGTGCTGTTTGGTTTCCTCATTCTCTCTCTTTATTGAGTCTTTGGGAATTTCACATTTATACCCCAATCCCACTCACCTCCCAGTCCTTCAATATCTGTCCCTCACCCCTGCAGCACAGCTCCTCCAAAATATTAGAAACAAAAACAAGTAAACAACAACAAAAACTCAAACCATCTTTCCAACACCTCTTTGTTTGTCCTAATGGCACCAGGAGCTGCTGTCTGTCATGTAGTATGCCCTTTTGTTTAATCAGCCCCACCCGTAAAAACGTTCATTGCAATGAGTCATTGGTCTGGTTCAGGGTCTCTGGCACACCATCATCACTGGACCCTCACCAAAAGTCCTCTTGGGTATCCTGCTGTCCTTATTCTCTTAACTGTGCTTGGTCCTCATAAGGTGACCAATGAGTATTTTATTGAATGGATGGATGGATGGATGGATGGATGCATGGATGGATGCATGGATGGGTTGGTGGGTGGGTGGGTGGATGAATGAGTGAATGGATTTAGCTATAAATGTAACACACTTGTACATACCTGAGGGACAGGCAGTGTTTGCTTTGTGTACACGCTGTGAGGTGAGAGCAGAGGTGAGGGTAGAAGAATATGAAGTTGGAAGCAGGGAGGGCTGGGAAGTGGATCTGAGCGGTGTTAGGGGAGGAGAAGGATTATGAACCAAATACATTCAATATATGTATGAAATTCTCAAAGAATCATTAAAACATTATATTAAAATAAAATTAAAATGTGATTTAAAAAAATAGAACACTAGTGTGGTTCTGAGGTGAGGGAGCTGGATGTTTGGGCCCAGCATGCCACCTATCCTGACAGTGATAGGTGCCTTCCACCATGGGTAATATGGTGACATCTGGAAGTACTTAGCCAGTAGCATTGGCAGCACAGGTGACACCCTCAGGCCTGCAAACCCTCTCCATCTAAGGCTATTACTGCTAAACAAAGGACTACAGCCCCCTCCACAGAACTACTGTTCTTTTCAGGAAGCTAGCTGGTGCTAAGCCTGAAGGTTTAATGACATCAGTCTTTATCCTAACTGATCAAAACCATGAACTACACAGCCTCACACACCAACAAAGAGAGCTTTGGAGAACAAATACTCAGGTCTCCATCTGCAGACCGCATAGAAAACCTGGGACACCTAAACATCCGTGGTCAGAACAGGAGTCCACACAGCACAGCTGGGACCTCCACGCCCTCTGCCCCACCAATGGATATCTGTGCTCCTCCTACTGCACCACCTCCCCGATGTGTGCTTCTGCCTGCCTGTACCTGTACCTATCCACCGCCTGTACCTGTACCTATCCACCACCTGTGCCTGTACCTATCCACCGCCTGTACCTATCCCTATCCACCGCCTGTACCTGTACCTATCCACCGCCTGTACCTATCCCTATCCACCACCTGTACCTGTACCTATCCACCACCTGTACCTGTACCTATCCACCGCCTGTACCTGTACCTATCCACCGCCTGTACCTGTACCTATCCACCACCTGTACCTGTACCTATCCACCACCTGTACCTATCCCTATCCACCACCTGTACCTATCCCTATCCACCGCCTGTACCTGTACCTATCCACCACCTGTACCTGTACCTATCCACCGCCTGTACCTGTACCTATCCACTGCTTCACTGTTTTTCCTGAACTGTGGTACACTGGAGGGGGTCTGACCCAGCTCAGTTTTTACACTCACTGACCATCCATTCTTTTTCCCCCAGTTTCCTGGGTCGACTCAACACTCTCTGTTCAGGGACACTTTGCCACCATCTCTTTTCCCTCTGTACATGTTTTGGGATCAGGGCCTCTGTAGAATTCTCCTCTCTCTCTCTCTCTCTCTCTCTCTCTCTCTCCCTCCCTCCCTCCCTCTCTCCTTCCCTCTCTCTCTCTCCCTCTCCCCCCCCCCTCTCTCTGTCTCTGATCTGAGACTTTGCAGAACCTTTCAGTACAGAAATCTTTTGCTTCCAAGAGTCTGGGGCCAGCCCTTTACCTTCATGCTGGTGTGCTATAAATAAAAGATGGCAGAAACAACAGGACTAACTACTGAGGATGCCTCACAGTGCTCAGCCCTGTTCCTGTGTTCCAGAGAGGGCCATCTCTGCAGGTGCCCCTGCCAACCATTCTTATGCTGGGCGGTGAAATGCTCTCTCTTGGTTTTGGTGGAAAGTTATCTGTTGTTGGAAGAGTGTTTATAAACAGATTTTCAACCAGTAAGTTGGTGTACTATGGCACTTTGTGACAGAAGAACAGAAAAAGAAGGGATGAGAACCAAGTAGGGCAATGTGGGGATCAGAATATATTCAGTGAGCAAGCACAGCCCTTATTTTTTTCTCTCCTTGGACTTGCCACAGGGACCCCAGCAGTAGGCATTCTTGAACCAAAATGGCAGTGAACTTGAGCTTGGTCCTGGAGGATGCAGCTGACTCTGGGGGTATTTGCACGGTAGGAGTATAAAGTGCTATGTCGTTGATCAGAAGGAGCCAGAAGGAATTCTAGACTGTCTTGGTTATGGAGCTAGGATAGTTTGGGCCCACAGCACAGTTCCCACTAATACCCACCTGACCTCTCCATCCTGTATGGAGAATAAGACTTGGTCAAGATACCAAGACTGCCTGATCTTGACCTTGGGAAGGCTTTGAGGTTTCTAGACTAGAGGTACTCAGCATTACATAATTGGCCCTCAAAATCATAAATGTGATGGGGTTTGAGAGGAGGCACATTCACATAATCTTTAGAGCATCTTCTTAAGCTCCTATAGGTGACAGTTACCACCCACATGGAGTAACTTCCCTTCCCGCCCAAAAGACAGCAAGTGGCTCTTGGGTCTGAGCATCTTCTCTATAGACTCTTGCCTGGGAACATCACAAATACCAGACTCCTGTTTATTGGTGGCTTTAAAGGAGGTGAGAGGCTCCATGGGCTCCTGAGCAGAGGGCTTTAGAAGGTAGTAAAGAACGTTGGGAGGGTTGGGGTGGGGGTTGGGCAGGACTGTGGACAAGGATTTGGAGATCTTTGCAGCCTGGGAGATTTGCAAGGGGCACTCACATAGGTCTTTGGGCATCCCACTTGTGGCTGTGATTTAGGGTGAATGTGTCTTCCTAAGTCAGCCTAATGGCACATTTGAGAGCATGGGGTGCAGCTGTCGGGGAGGAACAGGGGACTACAAGGGTATTTTGGTTTGTAACAAATGCAGTAGAAACACTAGCAATAACAGATGCTAACATGGACTAAGGCACACTGTGTGTTGTATAGGGAGTCCCAATGCTGACATATCTTAGGGCAACTCAGCCTCAATGATCTTAAAGGATGAGAAGAGGAATGATTACAGAAGAGATGACTGGGTATGGAGAGTTAGGTCATTTGCCCAAGGCCACCCTGCTTAGGTATCACACTGGTGACAGCAAACAGCAGGTCTGTCTCTCAGACCATCCTCTGGACCACAGTGAGCTACAGAGCTGATGGGCCAGGCTATCTTGTTGTCCAAGTCCCATCACGTTCATACTGCCTCTCAGTAGACAACTGCTGACTGTATTTCCTTTTCCTGGGGCCACATAAACACTACTTCTAACTTTCCAATTTTCACTGCCTCTTAAGTAATTCTCACATGGCCCATGTTTGAGGTCTGGATTTTGTTTTTTTCAGCCTCATTTAGAAAAGGGACTTCACTATTAGATATTGTTATAACATCTTGGAGCAACTGCCCATTGATTCCCTTTTAACTATTTTGTGTATTCTCGTGAAAATATTGACAAGAAACAACTTTTTAAAATTTGGCTTGACCAGAGGGCATCCCATAGCCCCCATGCAAGAACTAACAGTATTTTCAGGCCTCAAAAAGCCCAGAAGTAGAGTAATTCCACTGTCTAAGTTAAGGCTACTTCTTCAGGTCTCCAATCATCTGGAAATGCATACATTCAGATGTGCGCATGTGAATAGTCATAGGGTAACGGAAGGCAGCTATTTGTGTTGAGTGCAGGGGAGTCACCTGCTTCCTGTGAACCTCTCTCCAATCTTAGACTTGAAATGCTTAGAACATGGGCTGGGTGTGGGCACTGTGATCCTGCCAGCTGAACTTGGAGATGGGGTACCTGTGTGCGGTCCTTTTGTTAAGCAAGTATATTTCTCCTCAAATCTGTTGGAGGCTACTTCACAAAGTCTTGCTACTAATCACACACTTTTGTTTTAACAGTGCAGTATGAGCAGTGTCTGTGTTTTTTGAGATGCTGAAATCCTTAGGGAACTAATAGCTTCCCCTATCAAAATGGCCAGAGTTCCTGGTTCACGTTTGAGATCTCATGACTTCACTGTCCTCCCATAATAGCAGTAAGAGCACTGACTGGACTGAACACGAAAAAGCCTCTGGTTGCCATCAATAAACTTAAAATCAAGTGCCTCTCCCTGGATTCTCAACAATACTGTGCCTTCAGATGGCTGCCCAGAGAATTGCTACAAGAATAGTGACAGTTAGGATGCCTCATAAGGCCTGGTGACTCACACAGAGGAACACCCTGTGAGTTGTGACACAGTTGTCCTTGACCTGGAGGCATAAGTCTCTATTCTTGTTTCTTAACACAACCCAAGTTAGGGGTTTAATGCTTCTATTTCCAAAGATTGTCCAGAAATCATATTCCTAAGGGAATCTCAACAAAATGGTTTAAAATGATGAGGTGAGACTGTACATTGATTTCAGTAGCTCAGGGTGAGCACTGACCTGAAGCAGGCTACCCACTCCCTGTAGTGAGGATGAACGGTCTGTGGATGGGCTGATGGACAGTGAGATGGACAAATGTATGTGTGTAAGACCAGATCAAAGTCCCCCGAAGTATAATTCCTACCATCTTGACTCAGAGTTGGCCATCTCTGCTGCATTTTAGTGACCCATACCTGTCAGAGAGACCCATTTCTCAGCTCTTCCTAATAGCAAGAACAACTAATGAGACCAGAGAATCCCTTGATGAGATTTCTGGAAGATTTGTCTGCATTTATTTACTTTGTAGTGGCGGAGGTGAACATGTGGCAGTTGGAGGACAGCCCGCCAAGGTGGGCTCTTTTCCTCCACCACGTGGTCTATAGGGTCATACTCCAGCTTCAGGCTTGGTGGCAGGCCTTTGCCTTCTGGATGATTTGTGGCCCCTAAGTCTTAACTAATAACTGAATTGCTTATTTAGAGAGAGCAAGTATACCTGCATGGAAGCTACTCTGCCATGTGGGTCTCAGGGATCGAACTCAGGCTGTCAGAGCAAGCACCTTTGTCCACTAAGACATCCCAGCAGCCTATTTTTCCCCTATTTTTTATGGTGTTAAAACACATATAACATAAAATTACCACCTCACCCACTTTAAAGCTTACAGTTTAAGGATATTAAATATATTAATAGTGTGAACATCCATTTCTATGATTCTTTACATCTTATTAAACTGAAACTCTGGTCTTTAAATAGTAACTTCCTCTCTCCCTACCATCAGCCCTTAAGCCACTGTCCTGTTTTTTGCCTATGTGATTCTGACGCTATGACTAAGAACTTCAAATAAGTACAACCAAAGAATGCTTGTCTTTTGTCACTGGCTTATTTAACTCAGCATGAAGTCCCCAAAGTTCATTCATGTGCTACCATGCATACAAACTTTTTTAAAAAAGCTTAGTGATACCCTGTTGGATGTAAATACTACCTTTACTTCATCCATACCCATGATGCTTGGGGCGCTTGTGCCTTCTGGCTCTTGTAAATAATGTCACTCTGAACGTGAATGTACAAACATCACTTCAAGACCTGGCTTTTAGTGCTGTGTGTAAATACCCAGAAGTAAAGTTTTGGGACACTCGGTAATTTTGTTCTTAATTAACCGAGAAAGGGCAGCTCCGTTTTTCACAGCAGCCTATCATTCACCTCCCGTTTCTACCATAAGTTGGTTAATCTTGACTGTCAACTTAGGGGAAATTTAGAACTACTTAGGATACACAAACCTCTGGCATATCTATGAGGGGGAGGAGCCACTTTGAATGTGGGCATCACTTTGCACACTGGAGTTACACAGAGAAGATTAAGGAGAAAAGGAGCTGAGCACAGCCTTGTGCTGTCCCTCCGTGCTTCCTGATTGCAGACGCATTGTGCCCGGCCACCTCACACTTGGGTACCACACCTTCCCACCTGATGGACTCTGAGCCAAAATGAAACCTGCCTTCCTTGTGCTGCTCTTGTCAGGTATCTGGTCACAGGTTTGGCAGAAGTCACAAATACACATGAGAGTGTTAGAGTCCCCAGCTTTCCATGCCCCCCTCACACTTGCTGCTTTGTCACCCTGTTTGGTTCTGATTAGCTTCTCTGGGTCTGCCTGGGATTTGGGGAGCAAAGAAGCAGACTACGCCCTTTACTGCTTTTCTAGAATTGATAATACCTCAATGTCCAGAAGCCATCTTGCACCCTACTGTTCAATCAACACCAATGCTGGTCAAGCCAAGGATGGGAAGTAGCCGAGTCCCTGATGGTGGCTACCCACCTCTGCACTCCTAGTCATATAGGAGAATAAATGCAGCCAAGTCAAATGACAGCAGTGAGCAGCTAAGGGCATTTCCGAGTGGCACAGCACCGGGATGAACCACAGTGCCCCTGCAGCGTATGGTCGGAGGCTGGATCTCTCCAGAAACTGCAGCTCTTCCCTCTCCCGGATCACCCCTCTGGCCATGAGTGCCCAAAGGGAAAAGAGGAGGCACATGCGTACCTGGTGATCTTAAAGATTCTGAGCAGCCGCACACATCTCAGCACAGAGATGCCCAGGGGGGACATGATCTTGGTCTCCACCAGGATGGTCTCCAGGATGCCCCCACACACGATGAAGCAGTCAAATCGGTTGAAGAGGGATACAAAATAGGCCTGCAGGCCGAGGCTGTACATCTTCAGGAGCATTTCTGCAGTGAAAAGCGCCAGCAGTGCCTTGTTGGCTGTGTCTGGTGGGGTGTAGGACCGGGTGGGATTCAGGCAAGGAACCGAGAAGAGCAAAGAGAAAGGGGAGGAAAAAATAAAACAGTCACTGTCATAGCTGGAGAAAAAGACACATCTTTCTCCCTCTCTCTTTCCCTCCCCCTCCTTCCCATGAGACCTCCCCAGCTACTTCTGGAAGAACTATTAGGCCCAGTTTCCATTATTAGAACCATGTGCTGAGCAAACACCATGCATTAGAGGCTTAGCATATGTTCTCCTCCTTAATCCCCACAGCAACTCAGAGAGGCTTGGTGATGTTCTCATTAGACCCAGTCTTTAGAGATGAGACAGGAGGTGCAGAAGGGTCAGTGACCCATCCAAGCCAGCAGCTAAAGTTGAGAGCAGACTATCTACCCCGTGCTTTGCTACCACTAGACACCCTGGGCCCTATCTGCCTCATTCCCCAGAGATGCTTAGGCATGGGTTGAGGAAATCTCCATAGGGGTCCAGGCACAACAAGGGGAGTCTTAGCCTCTGGGGATACTGTCCCTTGCTCAGGCTCTGCTTGCTTCTTGCCTATCTGGGGAATGCTACCTGGAGCTAGAGTAAGGCCAGAGGAACTGAAATTTGCTTCTGGGAAGTTGACAGCCCAGGTTCTGAAATAGCCAGAGAAGCTCCAGCTCCTGTCCTGCTACTTAGACTCGAAGATGACTATGGCTGTAGAGGAACAGTGAGAGGGACATCAGTGTTTGAAGGGCCGCATCTGTTTATAATTATATATCTTAATATGGGGCTCACGAGCTTCCAGGGCTGGACTTTCCAGCATGGCACTAGCCAAGCAGTAGTCACTGGCTGCTTTCCTGCCAATCTCCCAGCAATAACTCATCCCTCCCCAGGAACAGGGCTGAGTTAGCAAGAGGGAATAGTCCAAAGCCAGCGGCTGCTCACCTTGGACTTCTGTGAGCCAGTGGGGCTGGTTGTAATGCTCGGAGGCAATGGTGAGTGTGTTGAGGAACACCAGGAAGATCACGAGCCAGTAGAAGATGTTGGACTTAACTGCTGCACGACACTTCCTTCTGCAGAATCTATTCCACCTGCGCCAGTAGCGGCTGGAAAGAGGTAAGGAGGGAAAAAACTGGGTTGGCTGGGAGATCTAACTTCTGCCAACCCAAAGCACATGAGGTGACATCGCACCTGTCACCAGCTTGGCCTTATTATACAACCTGGTGATGGAGTAGTCAGACTTCTCCCAAGCTAACTAGGCTCCACTGTTTAGTTATCCATGTGGCCTTGGGTCTATCTATCCTCCATTGCTAAGCTCCAGTTAGAAATGAGAACGGGATAATTTCACAGGATTCTTGCAGACATGCATAAAATGCCATGTAAGCCAGCTGGCAGGAAGCTGAAGTTGCCCAACAAGTGGGGCTGTTTTTATTTTCTCAGCTGGGGATATACCTATACCTCAGTGGTAAAGCCAAGCATGAATACGCCCTGGTTTCAATCTCCGGCGCTGAAAGATAAAGGAGTTTCCAACTGTTTTAAATTTATTTTAATGGGGTTATCAGAAGTAGTGTGGCAAGTATAGGGGGAAATTAGTCATTATGCTGGTGGCAGTGACAGGACTAGTAAATGGTTACTATGAATAAAGCCTTCTGTAGGCTTGGTATTTTAGGAATGCCTTAGGGCTTCTCTAAGTCTTTAAGTCAAGTGTGTGTTAACCTAATATCGAGGAGGAAACTAAGGACCATTGCAGTTCAGCAAGCTGTCCAATATACTAGGGTGGGAGAGGCAGGGTGATGTCTCCCCAGCCCCGCCCCTTCCACTGGACCCGTATCACCTTGCCATGCAGAGGAAGAGGCTGCTTTACAGCAGAGGTTCTTTACACTCATGGGGTCCGATGATCTCTTGAGAACCCAATGAACATTTAGATTTTGTTTAGAAAAGTGGGTACACCCCTATAGGTACACAGAGAACTACTAAAGCTCAGCTACAGACACCTAGCATTCCCCAGCGCTCTTGGTCAAGGGCTCTGCTGGTGCCTTTTTTCCCTTTTCTTATTTAAATTAGAAACAAGCTTGCTTTACATGTCAATCCCAGCTCCCTCTCCCTCCCTTCCTCCCCCACCAAGTCCCCACCCCCATCCCCCCACCCAGTCCCCATTCCGATCCCCAGGGAGGGTGAGGTCCTCCACGGAGGTTCTCCAGAGTCTGTCATTTCATTCAGGGCGGGCTGAGAGAGCATCCCTCATTGTGGGATGGGCGGCCAAAGCCCATTTGTATTCCTCAAGTGTGGCTATGTGAAGAATGACTTGGAAAAGCTTTCATAACCACCCAGCCACCCCTCCCCTGGTACCTCACCTCAGCATCAAATCAATCTGATTGGAAACTGATTAACTGGTTGCTGGGTACATTCAATACCCAAAAGATAGCACTGGCACTTTTGAACTTCCTCCAGCTGGCTTTAATGTTAATTACAGATGAGAATCATCAAACTGGATGACCCCAAAGAAACATTCCCATTTTATGACTCTGTGACAGAGGGTTTCACTGCCCACCCCACACAACTAGGCACAACACACACAACACACAGCTCTGTTGGGGATACAGAAGAGGAAGTATTTAATAGCTGCCTGGAATGCAATGGAGAAGTGTGGAGAATCAGACAATAGACGGCCAGGCCGAAACCCACCATAGGAAGACCCACACAATCAGATTTTATTTCAGAAAAGCAGACAACAACAGACACAGACATGTGGTGAGCTTCTAGATCTAGGTAGAACCAGGAAGACAGCCCAATTGTCTGGATTAGTGATGACATAAGAAAAACTTTATTAATGGCACAAAGGACACTGAGGACACAGAAGATTGGATGCAAAGTCAATGGGAGACGGAATTCAAGAGGAGAAAAAGGAACCAAATGCCTGCCTGGTGGTCTGGGAGTGTGGCACCCACTACCAAGCAAAAGCCAGAGAGGGGTGTTCTGGGAAGGGAGAGTGGTTGGGAGAAGGGCATTGCATTTAGCTTAGAATGTAGTTCAGGGTGGTGGCTGGGCATGCATACAGAAAGATCATTAGGCATGCGAAGTCCCTGCTGGGGTGGTGAAGAAGGCAGGAGGAAGCCAGACAATACCCTGGTGCAACAATCACAGGTATCTGCACTTTACATGCCATAGTTTCTGTTTGTCCCTTTCTGGTCTAGGCTTCTAAAGCAAGTATGTAAAACCTGCTTGCAACAGAGACTTGCAAACCTCATTCTGCAGCCCATAAGTGGATGGAACAGCTATTTGACAGGCCATGATTGGCACTGAGAAAAGAACAGCATGAAAGATATCATAGCATGACTCAAAATAGTAGTAAGAGATATTGAATAAAGTCTTTAGTGTGTGTGTGTGTGTGTGTGTGTGTGTGTGTGTGGTGTCCTGGACCAGGATGCAAAAAACCTTCTATTTTAGGGCAATGAAATTGACCTGTAGTGCAACATTCTGAATAAGTCTATGTCATTAGTCCATTTCTGCAGTCTTCTGGTCATAGAAAAATGTAGTTGTTTCTCTGTAGAGATGTACTGGTGGTGCATAAGTTGAAGAATCATGAATGGCCGTCAGTGTCACACATATGCAAGCATGCCAGAAATAGAGCACTGAAATGGCTGTATATATTACACACTCTGTCCCCAAACTCAGCTCTCTAGTCCTTAAGGGAGACCTTTTCAACATCACATGCTCCATGCCAAGGATAGATTGTATTCTGTGACCCCAGGGAGACAGACCTCTATACGAATAGTTCCTCCCACTTGCTCATATTTCCTTTTTGGATATTGAATGGTTCCCTCCACTTACTCATATTGCCTTTTGGGATAGCTTGGCTTCATCTGTGTCTCTAACACTATCATTTTTCTCCTTATTGTTCCCATTACCAAGGTTTAACTGAATTCTATGACGAGAATGGAAGAGCCAGGGGCAATCTAAGAATTTGAACTCTTCCCTTAAAACTACCAAGGGGAACTTGGGTTTGGCCTGCAAGCTGAAGGACAGATAGATTAATCTCAGTGTTATGACCTGATCCATCCTTCACTGGATGCCCCAGCTTTGCAGGGACACTCAGCTTAGCTGGTGCTTTGGGACATTTGCTATGCACAGAGAAGACACCATGCAGTTCAAACATTAGTCTGCAAGTGCCCTTCAGGGTGTTTCAAACATCTAGCTATGCCACATGCAAGTGTGAGGATAGGGGACTATGTGGAGAGGGACCAGTGGTTGGGACAATGAGTCACAGGTAGTTATAATGACAGATGGCCTTTTGTATTTGCAGAACTTGATATTGCATAGTTCCATGTTATCAGAACACATCTCTACTTCTTCCTATGATTATAAATATTATAGGATAATTTTAAAAACATATTAATTGCTAAGATAATGATTTAAAATAGACACAATCCCATACTACAGAAATCATTGATAATTGTCATGCAGATTATAAAGCAATGATGATTGCTTTTACCTACTGTACATAGATACTGACTTGGAGTCAGTTTAGTATTGAGAATTTGATCGTGGCCATTTCTGTCATGTTTACAAGTGGTGAACATGGGTTGCTGTAAAGTCAGGCCCATCACATGGGTCTACAATAGCTCTCTGCCAGCTCCGTTAAATGTGGCTGCTACTGCACAGAGGCACTCTGGAGAGTCACATGGATTTTGGGTTGTGGTGGGGATGGGAGTAATTACTATCCAGGGAAAGTATTTAAAGATAATTGTACATCTCCTACTTTTCAAACATAGTTTTGCTTGACAGCTGGTTTCCTGGCAACACTTCCTACTATATAATAAATGTAATAGTTTATTAGAATGTGTAAATTTATTTGTGTGTTTACATATGCACAGAGGATATGGAAATTAAATGATAAAACAGGGAGGAGCAATTTGCCTGATATTCATGTTCTCTTTGCATTAGCTGAAAGTTATTTATGAGAAATACAGAAGCAGGAGAGAAGCATGGAAGTGAATGTGTCTACTGTACTAATTGTCTACAGCATTGTGCTCTGCTCCCTCTGTCTTGGCTCATCTTATCTTCATCCCCACCACCAGCACAGAGCTTTGCACCTTTTTTAGCAACACAGAGGCCAACTATGAAGGCTTCTATCTTCTAGTCCCATCTTCTAGGTTCTGCTCATCTCTAGGGCCCAACTCGCTTCTCTGCAGTGGACTTTCTGTTTTTCTAGCCCTGGCATCCCTGCAGAGCCTGCCTATATTACTATACATTTTGTTTGTGTAGTCAAGAAACACTTATTTAATGCCTGCTATGGACAAGGTAAGATATCAGCAGTTAACAGACACGGTGCTTTTCAACATAAAGCCCAGCTAAGGCACAGCAGTAGGTGAACATGTTATATGCTGGGGGACTCTGTAATAGTGTGCCTAGATTCCATCTTAGGCAGTCATGGAGGCCTCCAGAGAGCTTTTCCCCAACAGAGGACTTCCATGGCCTGGTATTAGCAGTTAACTTTTAACGTATGGCTCCTGACTCTTTACTGGAATAATCAGATCCACAAGAGGCAGCAGCCATGTCTTTTATTTTGTTGCAGATCTGTAGTATTAAGCAAAGTCCATCTCACACAATAAGATACTGGCTTGTGTGAAACATGATAAAGACATGCTCCGGGTCTAACTCCCTGAAAAAGGCAAGGCTTAAAAACCTCTGGCCTTGAGAAGGGGAAAGGGCGATACTCCTAAACTGTTTTTCTTGGCATGCAAATGCTGACAAGTCTGAGACATGGAGACGTTGGATACGGTAGGCTGTCTAGGAGCTGGAGTAAGTTCCCATCTTCAACAGAACCCAGAACAAGCAGCAGGGAAAAACTGCTAAATATAACTCTTTTATGAAGAAGTAGTCTAAAAATGGGCTATAGCGACTGGGGCAGACTTGTGTTTATGACTAGTTGCTTATGGCATAGCAGAAATGTAATGATGTGCCAGGCAGCTCTTGCTGAGGACTAGGCCTGACAGGCAGCTCTTGCTGATGACTAGGCCTGACAGTCCTCCCATTTTGGAACCCCATGAGATTAGCTCTGAATTCTGCATAGTTGTGCTAGGAAAAACTCCAACAAGTCCCTGGACCAATGATGCTTAGTGGCTCTCAAATGTAGCCAATTCTATATTTTCCTTTACATGAAAATGTGAATTATCAAAGTACCCAAGTATCATCTAATTTGTCTCATTTTTTTCCTGCAAGCTCTATTCAACTATTCTTTCAAAATTAACTATGACTTTGTATCATCCAGTCCTGCACCTAAAATAGGCCAATTTGAAGCTGAAATTCTATTGCTGTCATTATTAAATTGTTTCCCCAACTGAGAGAACTATTTGGAAAATGTTGATAATTCTGTGAGCATTTTCAATCCATTACCAGCCTTAGCTATTCCCCAACCAGACACCATCAGTGGGCTGAAGGATTTAGGTGAGTCAATTGCATGTAATATTGCTCAGAACCAGGGTCCCCTTGTCTGGGTGGGGGCCACTAGCAACATGTAGACAATCCAAACTAAGATGCATAGTAAATGAAAGGGACATGCTAAATTGCAAAAAGTATTGGTGCAACAAAGAACACAAGCTATTTTATTAAAATGTGTTACATTAATTCCTGTTGAAATGACAAGGTTTTCATTACCCTGCTTTAAAGAAAAAGGTTTCATTTCCTGCTGCTCCTCTGCACTTCCTTGACATGGCCACTAGAATAATCTCCAAAGCATGCAGAGAAACAGGTTCAGTGTACCAGCCAGGACTTGACCAGTAGGATGGCTGAGGCTAGTCCCCTGCTGTGACTCTGGGCTTCCTTAAGCCTCAGATCATCTACAGGTGTTTTAATAACTGTGACAACCCACTGGCAAGAAGTCATTTATGAATACAAAGTTTTTTCTGTGCTTCCCTTAAAGTGAAAGTGCAGAGAGAGAAGCATCCCTTCCCCAAAGTAAGCAATTAGAGCTCTGTGGCTGGGAGATGCTGAGTGAACAAAGTCCCAAGGATAAAAAGATTGTAATTCTTAAGGACATACCTGACACGATAGATTACCCAATTCAAAAGGAAGGTTTCCTGATAACTCACTAGTGTCCACCAAGTATGGGATCGTCTCCACAAGTCTCCAGATTGTGTTTATCCATTCATTCATCTATGGTTTCCTCATTTGCATGTAGTGAGAATAGAATTTGGGAAATATTTTCACTGTAAAATTAAATCTCTTTAATGTTACTGTGTGGGGCTGTGAAACTGTTCAGAGTAACATGTACCTGTCAAATACGACATTTGTTTGATTGTCAAGACTACTGTCTTATCAAGACCAGGTGATACATCTATCCATCTATCCATCCATCCATCCATCCATCCATCTATACATATATACATACATATTACTAAATTCTTATTACACACCAGCTACTTCTCCACATGCAGGAGCTGAAGAAGGAATATCTGCAGGGCATTCTTTCGTTTTTTAGAGCCCTCTTTCATGTAATAAAAAAGCCAGTACAGGTAGGTCTAATCCTCTATTTTTTATACTAAGGAGGCCTTGGTTTGGAAGAACAACAAGGAGGAAGGAAGTCTGCATTTTCCAGTCCCAGTAGAACTTTGGAGAAAGGGGGCATCAGAATTGGAGCAGTGTCAAATACCAGATTCTTGCTTGGGTGTTGAATGCCATGAGGTTAGAGAGATTTGCTTAGAAACACTTGGATGTCACAGAGAGGGGCTCAGGGAGTTGGGGCTTGTAGATAGGCTCATGCAGTTCCTTCCAGGAATATCAATAATTAGCCTGTCACTCTATGTGGCTGGTTCTCAACAGAGCTGGATGAGGTATGTAGAGGATGTGTGTTGGGGGTCCTGGCTCCAGAGCTCAGTGATGGATGATGAGACACATGAAAGTATGAAGTGAGGGAGGGCTGGATCACAGAGCCTGGGAGTTAGAGAACAGATTTCAAGGCTGGAGGAGTGCAGATCAGGGTATATGACATGGCCTGTAGTGGTGGATGTTCAAATCACACAGATCTGTGTGTTAGAGCTAGCAGGAGTCAAGAGAATCTGGAGAACTTCAGTACCTCATTCTTTAAGCTGGTTCTGGGATTGTGAGATTCCTCCCTGAAGTACCCAAATCCACCTTAAACAGTAACTGGGGAATGGGGTATCCAAATCTACCTTAGACAGGAGTGGGGAAGAGGAGCTCAAGAGATTGCACTTGTGACCTCCAAGAACTGCTTAAAACATCCTGTTGGTAAACACCTAGTTTAGTATGACTTATACTCCTGCTATATATATGATGAGGTTTGGAAGGCAAGACTATGCTATGAAAAATAAATGGCCAATAGTTTTTGATGTCTAAATATTTTGGAATTAAATTTACATTCCTGTCTTCCATATATAACCAGTCAAGCACTCACAGAGCTTGAAGAGTCAACCCGTGGGGTAGCTAGTTAGGCACTGAGCAGACTCCAGTGTCCAAACAAAATTAAGTGAAGGCAATAGGACTTTGAGCATTGCAATAGGTAGAATATTATACGGAAAGTACTAGGACAAGCGTGTGACAAAGCATGTAGAATGGAGGATGAAGGGAAGACTTTTTAAATCTCGTTGGGAGTGTGTCGTGCCAAGGGTGCCACAGGTGCTGTAACCTTTGAGTTGATTGCCAAGTCTGACATTTCCAGATAGAGACACAGATGCGAATTTTGGTGGCGCAAAAGCTCCACAAAAAGTCTTAGTGTGCAAGAGAATAGAGAACATTTGGGAATCTTCAAGGAGTTGCATGTAGTGGAAAGAAAGTATTTGTGCAGACATGCAGAAAGTAAAGCCAGTGGCAAGCCACAGGGTGGATATTCTGGAAACTTCTGACACCGTCTCAAAGCAGTGGCAGAATTGACATTCTGTCTATAATCCTCAAAGTTGTGAAGCATGCCAAATAGTAACAAGTGTTTACACATTTATTTTAACTGACTCTCTTATACAGGAATTAGACATGTTTGTTCTAACCACTCAGAAACTACCTAAGAGTACCCAAGTCTAACCCTTGAACTAGTTTCCTTGACAAAACTGTGAACCCCCATACAAAAGGAAGCAGTTAAAGCCCCAGAAGGACCCTAGCTGATAGGAATTACCTTGGTCATCTGACACAGTAGCTGGGGACCAAGCTAGAGAGGGAGAAGGGAAGGGGAGCAGTTTGCATCTCACTCACCTGAACTTGGATTTGGAGATCCGGTGGCTGAAAGAGTAAAGGGAAACATTAGCAATGGCAGTGCACTCACTTTCTTTCATATAGGGAGTATTTAACCATCCCTGGGGAATTTGGTGTTCCTCAGGACTATATGTGGACATTGGAAGGATTTGTGGGGTAAGTTATAATGCTACAGAGAATAACACTTTGTGTATTTGAATGTGGCTTGCCCAGCTGACATCTACAAGTCTAGTATCTTCTATGTGTGGGTGATCCTTCCAGGAGAGGGGAGCACACAGTCCTGAGAGGATAAGTATCTGCCCATGAACTCAGTGAAGGGCTAAGCACAGCACTCCTTGAGGAACGTCATGTCAAATAGAAAGCTTCTCCTGCAACAGAAGGACCAGAGCAACAGGGAACTGTGGTCTGCCACGATCTCTACCAGAGCTGGGTTAGGAAGCACATGAAGACTCTTGAGTCAGCTGGAAATGGGAAGGGCCATCACCTCCCTAGCTCAGGGCTGCTCACTAGATATGAATGAGCACATGACCTCAGGCTCTAAAGGGACATGTGTTGAAGTTAGGTGTGGCCCTGGAGATCTACCACAACAGGTAGGGTGTCCCGACGACAGCTGCCTGCAGGAGCGTTGCATGGGGAGGGTCCTGAAGGGCAGCACCTCCAGGGAGGCCTTGAGACTCAAGTTCATCCAGGACAGAGTCCAGGAAAGCTACATGGAGTTAGGAGGTGGAGAGAGGTCAAGAGAGAGTCTTGTTAATGAGAAGTAGAGGAAAGGGAGGGAGGAAAGGGGAAGGAGGGAAGGAAAGAGAAGGGGGGAGAAGGATGCAAGCAATTGAGACAAAACACTTTGGGAAAAAAACCCAAACATTTGAAGGTACAGGTCAGCTTAGCTTTGATGCTAAGAGAGAGGTAAATACAGGCAAAATAGCAGGTTGAGTGAGACTGCTCCAACGGCCACAAGCAAGACCTGTAAAACGACAGCACCAGGGCCCCACCCTTAGATGAAGAACTACAGGCAATCAATACTGCCAAGAGAGGGTGAATCCGTCTTCTCCAGGGATGAGGTCCCTGACTGGTTATCCAATTCCCAATGGTCAGCTCTAAACACATTATATATGAGCAATGCTAAACAGACTCAGTGGGTTGTATATTTACAAATATACACCAGGGATAATTAAAGAGAAAGAGGTCATGAAATTGAGAGGAGTAGGGGGTATATTGAAGGTGTTGAAAGGGGAGGAGTGGGAATGATGTAAATCCACTACTCATTTATGAAATTCTCAGATAAAATAGTTTATATTTAAAAATGGTCACAAACATTAGAATCCAAATGAGAAATGATAATTATCAGAGACCCTTGTAGAAATGTTGGAAGGTGACTGTTTAAAGCCATGTTGTCCCAGTCAGGCAAAAAGCAAGCTATGTCATGTAACAAGAAAACGCCAACACTTCTCGCTAATTTTTTATTTAAAAAAAAAAAGCAGAAGATGTGACAGGTGGCAAAGCCATCGTACATGAGATAATTATATCTCCAGGGCACTGAGAAGCTGAGCCAAGTGCCTTTATTGCTCTGAACTGTTAGCTAACAACCCTTTTCCACCCCCAAGGCTGCTTGCTAGGCTGCAGGGTTTAATCACATGTTAACTAAGCATGTGGGAGGGGGACCTAGAGCCCAGGGCAACATCTTTTATCTAGAGCCACCATTTGATGGGGGATGAAATGTTTGCTAGCTGCTAAATGGAGACAGGGAGGTAGGCTACTCTGCAGGGAGGACATGCTGATCTCAGGGATCTTGAAGCACGCCGAGTTGGTCCCTTGCTTTCTTGCAGAGGGTCTCAGTGGTTTCTGGCTTATCTCAGACCCTTTGCCTCCTGCAAGTCTCACTTCCAGTCCAATTAAGTCACAAGCAAAAGTGAGACCATAGAAATTCCCCAACGAGGAACTAGGGAGACCAATGCTGAGTGAATATTTGTCCTTGTTCCCATATGGCCGCTGTTTGGTGTCCTTGTACTCTTCTGTGCCAAAGGAAATGGCTCCGAGTCCTGATGTCTAAGCCTGAACACCTCACATGGTACTTGCTTATTGGAAAAGAGTGTGTCACTCAAGTGGGTCCTAGAAGAGCTGGACTTAGAACTTTTTATAAGACGAAAGGCTTTGGTTCCTTGGCACTCCCTGTATGCAGGAGCAGTTAGATACAGGACTTCACAAAATAGAAGGACACTACTGCTCACAGTCCACTGTCTCCTGGCAGTAATGACAGACTCCATGTTTGGATAGCTGTTTTCATTGTGGAGAAAGGAGAGAGCACTGAACACCTTAGCACGCCTGCCTCGTACTGATGTTTCAATTCTGTGCAGACCGTAAAGTTCTGGAAATAGCAGAAGCCTCCAGTATACCCAAACCCCAATGGGCATGAGTAGCTTGCTCCCAAGTTTCTGGACTTTTCCATAATTCACAGTGAATGCAACACCATCCTTACTTCATGTCTCAGGTGGATTTAGAGCAAGGACACAAGGAGGTTAATGACTAGTCAGCACATAAGACTCCCAGAATACACCACTGGGTGGGGACTGAAGTCTGTTTATCCTCAGGAACTCACCTGGACCTCTAGAATCAACCTGGAAGACCAAGATTTTCCTCCCTGATTTTGACATTCAAAATTAGACACAGCCCCCAACCATTTTCCCTCTTAGCTACCCGCTTATATTTATCATTATCTGACAAATATTTGAACACCTTGGGAGTTGTTTATACTTTCAGCTTCTCCTTCCTTCTTTGAATGATAAGTAATGTACACTTACTACCTGCTGTGGAAGAGGTTCCCTGAATTGTTCTCATTTTGCCTTCAGAACATTCAGAAAGATTGCTGACTCAGCTTCTCTGACTCCATGGAGCTTCATCACGACGCCCGTTGTTATGATGAGAATGACAGATCCTGAAGTCTGCCCAAGCTGAACATGGCTCCAGATACTGGATGCTAAACCCAGCTGCTCCCTGTCTCTAGCCTGAGCCTCCTTCTTGGAACTCAGGCTTTACCTGCAGTCTTCTCAATAACTCTGCCTCTTCCAAGGTCCCCAGGCAAACAATAGACTTGGCTTCCAGTGTTCAGCTTGACCTTCAGTGATGTCAATGTGACCCTTGACATAAGGCAGATGACCCACTTGGCCTTTAGCTGGGTCACTGTGGCTAATCACCACCCAGATTCAGATAATTGTTATTTTTCAGTCTTTTAGGCTATAAAAAGTACTAAAAATACATTTAAAGATGCCAAGTCTACATCAACAGTGTTAGTCTCCAGAATGTCCAGAGATGCACATCTAGGGGTTCCTTGGTGGTCATCTCACTTGTATCTTCCAGGTGATTCTTCAAGTCTTTACAGCCCTCACCCTGAGAAAGATGATGGGTCTTAGAATGATTTCCATCCCTGCCCAGTGAGCTCCTGACTCCACTCCACAGTCTCTACAGCACTAAAGGCCCTTGGAGCTGGAAGGAATCCTTCACATCACACGTCTCTGCTTTGTGATTCCTCAAGCTGTAGAATGCCTTATTCATTCGTGATCTCACATGGAGTCTAGTATGCCAATGAGATGGGAGTGGCGCCCTTTAAGTAGCTCTGGAAGGCAGTGTTCAGCCTGGTTTCTGCTGGAACCAATGGTCCAATCTGTCCCTTTCTTGGGAGAAAGGAGCTGTACCGTAGAGAGGGTGCTTGCTTGAGGAATCATGTCAGCTCCCTATCATTTTCTAAGGCAGTGGAAATGTACTTCCTGTACTCAACTCTTCGCAGTTTCTTTTATTTTTCTTTTTCAATTTTCATTTTAGAAGCAATCTTATTTTACATATCAATGATTCTATTCCCTCACCTTCCCATCCTCCCATGTTCCCCTCCGGTCCCCCCAACCCACCCCCCTACCCACTCCCCAAGGATAGTGAGGCCTTCCAACGGGGATCATCAAAGTCTGTCACATCATTTGGGGGGAGGACCTAGGCCCTCGATTTGGGTTGCAATAGTATCCCTCTATAGGGAATGGTCTCCCAAAGTCCATTTGTGCACTAGGGATAACACTGGCTCCATTGTCAGAGGACCCATAGACTGACCAGGCCTCCTAGCTGGCACCCACATTCAGGGGGCTTGTTTCGATCCAATGCTGGTTCCCCAGCCTTACAACTGGGGTCCTTGTGCTCTCACTATGTCATGTCAACTGTTTCTGTGTTTTTTTCCAGCACGATCTTGGTTCCTTTGCTCATCCCTCCTCCCTACTACAACTGGATTCTGGGAGTATGGCTCAGTGCTTAGCTGTGGGTGTCTGCTTCTGCTTCAATTAGATACTGGATGAAAGCTCTAGGATAACAATTAAGGTAGTCATCAATCTCATTATAGGGGAAGGGTATAAACTACTGTCTAGATTCTTAGTTGGGGTCATCTTTGTGGATCTCTGAACATTTCCCTGGTGCCAGATTTCTCTTTAAACCTGTAATGGCTCCCTCTATTAAGGTATCTCTTTTCTTGCTTTCTTGCTCTCCTCTATTCCTCCCCTGTCTCAGTCTTCCTGATCCCTCTTGTTCTCCCCCTCCTCTTCTCCCATTCTCTTTTTCCTCCCTCCCTCCCTTCCCCCCTGCTCCCAGTTTGCTCAGAGGTTCTTGTTCCTTTCCCTTTCTTCAGGGGACCATGTGTTTCTCTCTTAGGGTCCTCCTTGTTTCCTAGTTTCTCTGGTGGTGTGGATTGTAGGCTAGTAGCTCTTTATTATCTATATATGAGTGAGTATATACCATGCTTGTCTTTCTGTGACTGGGCTACCTCACTCAGGATGGTTTCTTCAAGTTACATCCATTTGCCTTTGAATTTCAAGATTTCTTTGTTTTTTCCCCCCACTGAGTGAAAATTTTCCATTGTGAAAATATACCACATTTTCTCTATCCATTCTTGGGTCGAGGGGCATCTAGGTTGCTTCCAGGTTCTGACTATTACAAACAATGCTGCTATGAATGTAGTTGAACATATGCCCTTGTTGTATGAATGTGCATTCTTTGGGTATATACCCAAGAGTGGAATTGCTGGATCTTGAGGTAGACTGATTCCCATTTTCCTGAGAAACCACCATACTGATTTCCAAAGTGGCCACACAAGTTTGCACTCCCATCAGCAATGGAGGAGTATTCCTTTTTCCACATCCTCTCCAGCGTACACTGTTATTGGTGTTTTTGATTTTAGCCATTCTGTCTGGCATAAGATAGTATCTCAGAGATGTTTTGAGTTGCATTTCCCTGATGGCTAAGGATGTTGAGATTTTCTTAAGTCTCTTTCAGCCATTTGAGCCATTCTTCTATTGAGAATTCTCTATTTAGTTCTGTACCCCACTTTTTAATTGGATTGTTTGGTGTTTTGATGGCTAGCTTCTTGAGTTCTTTGTACATTTTAGAAATCAGCCCCCTGTCAGATGTGGGGTTGGTGAAGATCTTTTCCCATTCTGTGGGCTGCCGTTTTGTCTTGTTGACTGTGTCCTTTGCCTGACAGAAGCTTCTCAGTTTCAGGAGGTCCCGTTTATTAATTGTAGATCTCAGTGCCTGTGCTCCTAGTGTTATGTTCAGGAAGTGGTCTCCTATACGAATTCATTCAAGGGTACCTCCCACTTTCTCTTATAAGAGGTTCAGTGGGCTGGATTTATGTTGAGGTCTTTGATCTATTTGAACTTAAGTTTTGTGCATGACAATAGATATAGATCTATCTGCAATCTTCTACACATCAGCATCTAGTTATGCCAGCACCATTTGTTGAAGATGCTTTCTTTTTTCCATTGTATAATTTTAGCTTCTTTGTCAAAAATCAGGTGTTCGTAGGTGTGTGGGTTAATATCAGGGTTTTCAATTTGATTCCGTTGGTATACCTGTCTATTTTTGTGCCTGTACTAAGCTGTTTTCAGGACTATAGTTCTATAATAGAGCTTGAAGTCAGGGATGGTGATGCCTCCAGAAGTTCCTTTATAGTACAAGGTTGTTTTGGCTATCCTGAGTCTTTTGTTTTTTCATATGAAGTTGAGTATTGTTCTTTCAAGGTCTGTGAAGAATTGTGTTGGGATTTTGATGGGGATTGTGTTGAATCTGTAGATTGCTTTTAGCAAGATTGCCATTTTTACTATGTTGATCCTACCTATCCAAAAGCATGGGAGATATTTCCATTTTCTGGTATCTTCTTTAATTTTTTTCTTTAAAGACTCAAAGTCTCGTTATAAAGGTCTTTCCCTTGTTTGGTTAGCTTTACCACAAGATATTTTATGTTGTTTGTGGCTATTGTAAAGAAAGGGTGATGTTTCTCTGATTTCTTTCTCAGCCCATTTATCGTCTATATATAGTAGGGCTACTGACATGAGTTAATCTTGTATTCTGCCACTTTACTGAAGGTGTTTATCAGCTGTGGGAGTTCGCTAGTAGGTTTTTTTTTTTTTGGTCACTTATGTAAACTATTATATCATCTGCAAATAGTGAAAGTTTGACTTCTTCTTTTCCAATATGTATCACCTTGATATCCTTTTGCTGTCTTATTGCTGTAGCTAGAACTTCAAGTACAATATTGAAGACATATGGAGAGAGTGGACAGCCTTGTCTTTAAAGGAATCCCATTGAGTTTCTCTCCATTTAGTTTGGTGTTGGCTATTGTTTTACTGTATATTGCTTTTATTATGTTTAGGTATGCTCCTGTTATCTTTGATCTCTCCAAGACCTTTATCATGAAGGGGTACTGGATTTTGTCAAAGGCTTTTTTCAGCATCTAGTGAGATGATCATGTGGTTTTTCTTTTTCAGTTTGTTTATATGGTGGATTACTTGATCATGATGGATGATTTTCCTGATGTGTTCTTGGATTTGATTTGCCAATATATTTTTTTAATATTTTATTTTCCAGTTTAAATTTAGATAAGAAATGAGGTTGCTTCGCAAGTCAGTTCCAGGTCCCTCTCCCATTCCCTCCCCTCCTCCCGTGCCCTCCCCCCAACCCCCCCCCCCCGTTATCCCCTCATTCCCCCAGGGAGGGTGAGGCCCTCCATGGGGGTGTCCATAGTCTGTCATTTCATATAGGGCAGGGCCTAGACCCTTCCCCAAGAGTTCAGGGTGAGAGTGCACCTCACATTGTTCTATGGGAGTCCAAAGTCCGTGTGTATACTTGGGATGGGTACTGATCTGCTGCCCAAGGCTCAATAGATTCCCTAGGCCTCCTCACTGACACCCAGATTCAGGGGGTCTTGATCAGTCCCATGCTGGATTCCCAGGCTGATGCCTGGGATTCAAGAGTTAACCTTTGTCTGGTCAGCTGTTTCTGGGGGTTAAACCAGCCCAGTCTTAATCCCTTTGATCATCAGTCCTCCCTCTTTGTTACTGATTTGCCAATATTTTATTGAGTATTTTTGCATCAATGTTCATGAGGGATATTGGTCGGTAGTTCTCTTTCTTAGTTGTGTGGCTTGGGTACCAAGGTAATTGTAGCCTAGTAAAAAGAGTTTGGCAATGCCCCTTCTGCTTCTATTGTGTGGAACAGTTTGAGGAGTACTGGCATTAGCTCTTCATTGAATTTCTGGTAGAATTTTGCACTGTAACCATCTGGGCCTGGGCTTTTTATGGTCGGGAGACTTTTGATGAATGCTTCTTTTCATTAGGGGTTATAGGTCTATTTAAACTGCTTACCTGTTCTTAATTTAATTTTGGTGATACCAATCCAGAAAATTGTCCATTTCCTTTAAATTTTCAAATTTTGTGGACTATGGGTTTTCAAAGTATGACCTGATGATTCTCTGGATTTCCTCAGGTCTGTTGTTATGCCCTCCTTTTCATTTCTCATTTTGTTAATACCATGCTCTCTCTCTGCCTTTTGGTTAGCTTGGATAAAGGTTTGTCTATCTTGTCGATTTTCTTTGTTTCATTGATTCTTTGTATTGTTTTCTTTACTGATTTCAGCCCTCAATTTGATTATTTCCAGGCATCTATTCTTGTGGGGGTGAGTTTGCTTCTTTTTTTCTAGAGCTTTCAGTTTTGCTGTTAATTCTCTAGTGGGACTATTCTCCAGTTTTTTTCATGTGGGTACTTAGTACTATATACCTTCCTTTAGTTCTATTTTCAAATTGTCCCGTAAGTTTGGGTATGTCGTGTCTTCATTCTCATTGTATTCTAGGAAGTCTTTAATTTATTTTTTTATGTCTTCCTTGACCCAGGAATGGTGCATTGTGCATCGTTTGGTTTCCATGAGTTTGTAGGGTTTCTGCAATTTGTGGTGTTGTTGAATTCTAACTTTAAACCATGGTGATCTGATAGGATACAGGGGCTTATTAATTTTTTTGTATCTGTTGGGGTTTGCTATGCTGCTGAGTATGTGATCAATTTTAGAGAAGGTTCCATGTAGCATTGAGAAGAAGGTATATTCATTTGTGTTTGGATGGGATGTTCAATAGATGTCTGTTAATCCCAATTGGGTTGTAATTTCTGTTAGTTCTTTTGTTTCTTTGTTAAGTTTCTGTCTGGTCGTCCTGGTAAGAGTGGGGTGTTAAAGTCTCCCACTACAAGTGTGTGAGATTTTATGTGTGATTTGAGATTTAGTAATGTTTCTTTACGAATGTGGGTGCCTTCATATTTGGGGCATAGATGTTCAGAATTGAGACTTCATCTTGATGGACTTTTCCTTTGATGAGTATGAAATGACAGTCTTCATCTCTTTTGACTGGTTTTAGTTTGAAGTCTAATTTGTTAGCTATTAGGATAGCCACACTAGCTTGTTTCTTGGGTCCATTTGATTGTAAAATCTTTTCCCAAGCCTTTACTCCGAGGTAATGTCTGCCTTTGACGTTGAGGTGTGTTTCTTGTATGCATCAGACAGATGGATTCTGTCTTTGTATCCATTCTGTTAGCCTGTGCCTTTTTATAGGTAAGTTAAGACCATTGACACTGAAGGATATTAGTGACCATTGATTGTTAAATCTTGCTAGTTTTGAATTTGTTGTTTGTGGTGGTATTGTGTATGGGTTCCCCTTTTCTTTTTGTGTTTGGTAAAGTGGGATTATCTATTGCCTATGTTTTTGTGAGTGTAGCTATCTTCCTTGGGATGGAGCTTTCTTTCCAGTACTTTCTGTAGGGGTGGATTTGTGGTATGTACTGTTCAATCTGGTTTTGTCATGGAATATGCTGTTTTCTCCATCTATAGTGATTGAAAGCTTTGCTGGATATAGTAGTCAGGGCTGGCATCCATGTTCCCTTAATGTTTGTAGAACATCTATCCAGGACATTCTGGCTTTCAGAGTTTCTATTGAGAAGTCAGGTGTAATTCTGATAGGTCTGTCTTTATATGTTACTTGGCCTTTTTCCTTTGCTGCTCTTAATATCTTTCTTTATCCTGTAATTTTGGTGTTTTGATTATTGTGTGGCAAGGGAATTTCTTTTGTGGTCCAGTCTATTTGGTATTCTGTAAGCTTCTTGTACTTTCATAGGCATATCCTTCTTTAGGTTGGGGAAGTTTTCTTCTATGATTTTGTTGAATATGTTCTCTGTACCCTTGAGCTATATTTCTCCACCTTCTTCTATATCTATTATTCTTAGGTTTGGCCTTTTCATGGTGTCCCATATTTCCTGGATATTTTATGTTAGGGATTTGTTGGACTTGAGATTTTCTTTGGTTGATGACTATATTTCCTCTGGCGAGTCTTCAACACCTAAGATTCTCTCTTACATCGCTTGTATTCTATTGGTTATACTTACATCTGTAGTTACTGATCTTTACCTAGCTTTTCTATTTCCAGCATTTCCTCATTCTGTGTTTTCTTTCTCTCTCTCTCTTTTTTAAAAATATTTATTTATTTATTATGTATACAGTGTTCTGTCTGCATATATGCCTGCAGGCCAGACGAGGGTACCAGATCTCACTATAGACGTTGCAGTTAAGAGCACTGACTGCTCTTCCAGAGGACCTGGGTTCAAATCCCAGCACCCACATGGGGGCTCATTCTGTGTTTTCTTTATTGTTTCTATTTCAGCTCTCAAGCCTTGAACTGTTTGAATTGCTTCCTTCACTTGTTTGACTGTTTTTTTTCTTGGCTTTCTTTGCATTCTTTAAGAGATTTGTTTATTGCTTGAATTTTTTTTATTTGTCTTTTTCTTCATTTATTTAAGGATTTTTTTCCCTCTTTGAGGATTTCTATCATCTTCATAAAGTTGTTTTTGAGGTCTTTCTCTTCTGTTTCATTTGTGTTGGGATGTTCAGGTCTTGCTGGTGTCATATTGGTCTTTCTGTTGTTGAGTGTGTTCTTATACTGTCATCTTCCCATCTCTTCTTCAAGTGGGTACATGCGGGGTCTCTCCTCCTGTAGTCTCCTGGTGGGAATAGGCGGGCCAAGACTTCAATGTCAGCAACTCTGGATGGTCTGGCCTCTCCTGGTGTTTTCTTCACTCAAGAGGAGGGTGTAGGGGGTCCAAGACTCAAGTGGAGGATGGACGGCAGAGAGCGTAGGGGGGACCAAGACTGAGATGTGACCAGACTCAGGGTCATCTCTTCTGCCAAGGTGGATGGAGCAGACCCAGGATCCAGGACCCAGGAAGTTCCAACGAGGTGATGGGGGGGGGTTGGGCCTGAGTGGAACCTACACTCAACTCAAGCAGAGGGTGGGGAGAGTCCCTTTGCAGTTTCTTTAGTCTCTTGATTTTTGCTGGCTTCTCAATGCCTCGAATACCACCTGGATGGCAGTGAAAGCCATCCCTTCATTCCTGTGGCACCTCCTCTTCTCCCGATTCCATTTCTCTCACCCTTTGCATGGCCTAAATGTTTTAGTGGGTGCCCTGCACTGGTACATTTCCACCCTCCCCTTGCTGAGACTGGTTCCCAGGGTGGTTATACCCCTAAAACTCCTTCAAGTAGAGAGCTCCAGGACACACTGACAATTGGCCCATTCTTTCCCCACATTACAACTCTACCTGAGGCTGTCATTATCCCATACATGAGCAGCCACAGAGGCTGCTTTAAGAATATGTCACCCTCTTTCTTAATTGTTCCTAATGTCAAAATGATCCTCCAAGAGTACAGATTGATAAAAACTGACCCCCTCACAGCACTGTCTTCTTAAAACCCTTAAGCAACTTCACACACTCTTATAACAAAGACCAAGTTCATCATGGGGCCTACTTGCACCTGAACCACTGTCCCTCACACACATGCTGGCCCTTGGCACTCAATATTTATATTCATTCTTAATTTTCAGCTTCAATTTTAATTCCTCAGTAAAATTTCCTAACCTGCCACTCCAAACCAGGATTCTCCACTATTGAGGGCACATTATACTTACTTACGCATCCTTAAACCCCAATTTCTAGTCTTCCACACTAGACTGTTAGCTCCGTAGGGTCAGTGACATTTTTTTTCTGGATGACTACTAGATCTACTACCCAGCACACGTTGTGACCACCATGAAGGTTGCCACAGAGAGGGGGCTTTCCTAACATCTTCCTCCCACATCTCCCAGTGTAACTAACTATCTGTTTGCTTGTGTCTTTCTGTTCTGTGCGACTGTTTCCCCAAAGTTTGGTCCAGGTGTTCTGCTTTCTAAACCTCTCTTAACAAACTCCATCCTATGACCTTATCAATGCCTCAGATGCCAGCCTCCATCCCTACTCAGAACTGAACCTCTGAGCTCGTCACCCTGCTGTTCACACAGTACCTGCATATCCTTTAGACTGACCTCCTCGTCCAGTTCTGCTTCAGCCTTGTTATCAATTTCTCTTATCAAACTTTGGTGAGTCCTTCCTTTATATCTCTTTGTCACCAAACTGTGTCACATTGCAGTTCTTTTGTCTATGCCCCTCTGCCACCCCAGCCTTCTTCTTACATTCAAGTCCTTACCCTGACCTCAAGACTTTTAACTCAAAGCTTATAAAATGACAGTCTCTCACTCTGCCCTCAGCCTGCTTTTCTTCTCAAGTTGATTCGTTATAGGAACAGTGGCAATCTTAGCCCATCACTGTCTTGCTGGGAGATGGGGGAAAGAAAGCAGTTGGTGGAGTGTATATTATAACTCTGGTACCACAATTTTATATTTTGTATGCAGCGTAGATATGTATCAACCTGGGCATGGGTAGGAATAAGAGTAACCATTTCTCTATAACTCTTGAAGCAGAGCACATCCTCCTAGGAGGTGAAAGATAGACCAGCGATGCCAGTTTCCCTCCGCAGGAGATAATAATGTTTGCTTTCCAACCCAGCATCATGTACTCCGAAAATGTACTGTCAAGTGAGTTCCCAGTGCCAGCTCCCTGGCCCCTTCTGGTTTATACCTTGGGCCATGCCCCAAAGCCAGCATTGTAATAACCTTGATGATCTTTTCTCCAAACTTTCCATCCTTGATGTCAAGCAAGCAGAAATGCCTAGAACTTATGGGCAAGAAAGGTCCCATACGCCTGGCCCTATCATTGCTATTTGGGGCCACCTCTAGAAACTCAAGTGCTTATTTTGTAAAATTCCAAAAGAGAAAAGAAGAAAAAAGGCTGGGAGTACTGCTAACAGATGTAATTAGCACCATATTTTAACAACATTTTGACAATAATTGCTTCTCCACAATGCTGAGAAATCTGCAGGGCAGACTCCCTGGTGCCACTGTCAGAGTGAGTGATGCCACAGCCCTGTGTGCCCTGGAACCTGGCTGCACTGCTCCTCAGCCTTGCTCACCCCCTCTTCTGGCTCACTCACAGGCACACTCAGACGTGCCTGCAGCTACCGTTGTGAGAAGGCTGGCAGTGAGTCACGCGACAGGGGAAGGTGCTGTTCTACCCATGGAGCATTTGGAGACACATTTTGTTTGGGCTAATCCTACTCAGAGCTTTCTGTTTGCAGTTCCTTCCAGTGGTCAAGACAAGGTCACAGATGTCATGCTCATGGCCATAGGAAACGCAGTCATTGCCTCCCAAAGTGAAGCCTGGATGTGGCTACCAAGTGGCATAGCCCTTGTTCCCCCACGGCTCTGCTTTCTGTGACACTAGCCATCAAATTGGTTTTGCCAATTTTAGTAATGAAACCATTTCCCCCTTCATCCAGGGAGCAAGGGTCATTGACATGGATGACTCAATTAACATGGGTGACTTCATTCTGTGTTCAAGACTGTGACAATTCATGAGTGCACTGCTGTCACAGACAACAGCTCCCGCTCTCTCATCTGGCTAAGTACCAGGTCAGAACCCCTGGGAACCAGAGACTGGGAGGAAGGCTTAGTTGCTAAGGACTGCAGCCTCCTAGGCTACAGACATCTAGGCAGTACCCCAGGCAATGGCTCTCTCCATTCCAAGGGCTGCTGAGAGCTGCGCAGGACTAGAGGGTCATCCCTTGGTAGTGGAGTTTCTCAGCTGGTGATTTTCTTTGAGGCCATGTTTGTCAGAATGGAAAAGGTGACCATGTAGCTGCAGGAACCTTGGCCTACTAGTTCTTATGGAAAAAATACACGAAAGGGAATAAGAAAAAAACCAGACATCAGAGCACCCCTACTTCTGTATATCTCCAGTAGGGTCCAGCATCCAAGTTAGTGACCCTAACAGAAGTGCTGAAGATGGACTTAAGTTGAAGAGCCCACTGCCACATACAAGGCCATACTTCACCCCAGGCCTCTTTTCACTCCACACACTCAGGGCACAGGTTGTCACCCAAAATTCTGATTCTGCCCCTCCAGTGAGGATGCATCCCACCTGCCACCATGAGCTAGTTCCCCAGGCCAAGGCCCCAGAAGAACTCAGTGCTAAGTTTGCCATGGGTACTCACGCAAGCCTGGCTCCACAGTTTTCGCCCTCGATGTCACCTCCAGCCACATTTTCAGTGTTGACAGACTCAGTCTCACTTGTGGGCATGCTCACTGTGAGTGAAAGGGAGGCACGAAAGGCATTGAGGGCAGGAGAGAAAGGAAGGAGAGGAACATTAGTGTACAATATACCATCCTAGCCCCAAGCTGGCTGAGCACCACCTGCTGGCCTGTCTGTGGGGCCCTGGCACTGATCTCATCAGGCTGGGCAAGTCAGCTGCCAGGACATTGCAGTTGAGTGGGAATGTAGGAGGGGCTCTGGTGATGAGACCATTTACCTTACAGGACACAGCTGGGCAAGGATGATGGTCGCATCTTTCCTCTGCCCTCAACTTTGTAACCTCAGAAAGGCGGCAAAGCTTTCCATTTGCATTGCCAACTTACCATGGAGAGAGACACTCTTAAGACAAGACTCCACTGCCTTCTTTCTTTCCCCTACCAGCTCTAACCCAAGACGGGAGTCTGGCTTGTTTTCAGGAAGGGCACCTTTGCTACTCAAATTTGTTGGTGGATTTGAGGACACTATCTCCTGTAGTGCACTGTGTTATGAAACAATGGCACTTAGGACTATACCTGAGGTGGTGATCTTGAGGTAACTGTCAACTGTCAAACTCACCTGTTTGGCCTCACGAAACATGGCAGAGAAAAAGATTGGAGGTGTCTAGTTGCAGGATCCACAAAATTAGGCTTAAATGTGGGTCAAAGAGAGCCTGCAGGGATACCACAAGTCCTGGCACTCCCGTCTAAAGAGAGATACTAGCTACCTGATTCTCCTGGGGCCAGTATGCCCAAGCAACACTCAACATCTTACACTATGGCAGCAGCAGGCTAGATTTCTAGGAGTTTTCTAGCTTAGGCTAAGCATGGTGGCTTAGAAGATACCATTTCTTTTAGCATTATTTATCCTATGAAATTAAAGTTTAGGTCAAAGAGTTCTTCAGAACTGCCATCATCCTTTCTAATGTAATATGAATCTCTCTCTTTCTCCCCCCTCTCTCTATATACATATATATATATATATATCTTTACTTTAAATAATATATGGTCTTGATATATTCCAAGCTACCCTCACACTTGCATTCCTCACTGCCTCAGCTGCTGGAGTGCTGGCATTAGTGATGTGTACTACAGTTCCCAGGGAGTTCCTTGGTTTTACTAATACTTCTTTAGAGCAACGCGGACCAGCACTCCTTCCAGAATAAACCTCATTTGGTGAGAAATCACTAGCCTTAGGCTGCCACAGTGTCTAAAACTAGTGACAAGTCTCTATGGACTACCACAGCCCAGGGGAGGACTTTCACTGGTTACATGGTAATATTGATGGAGGTGGACTTCCCCAGTTTCTTTTCTTCTGATTTAAGACATACCAGGTGGATGCAAAGAGACTCATTTCCAAAATGGAAGACACAAACAGGAAAGCCATGATTTACTATGTTTTGACTGTCACATGGAGTAGTTCTCTTTGACTTAGGATTCTGCCTCAAAAATGTTGAGGAAAGATAATCTAGACATCATCTCATAGATATTAAGGGATGGAGGAAACTATAGAAGTTACCCAGCTCTAACATGTTCCCCTTATGTCACAGGAAAGGAAGGTAAGACTTAGAGAATGGGTATGATGGTCTAGGTCACATGGTACACCTAGAAAGGACTAGTAACTGGGCACCGTCCCTGTCCCATGCTCACCTCGACCACTCCAGTGTAGACCAAGTCTCTTCTCTACATCTAGGGTAAGTCAATGACTGGGGAAGAGGAGTCAGACCCTGGGCACACCACTGGATGGCAAAGAATAGCCCAGCAATGTTGTTCAGTTTTGTGGCATTGAGATTCACTTCCCAGTCTGGGTCTTTGGGTGGGACTAGTCTGCTGAGGTTTAGCACTGGGGACTAGGAATAGAGGCCTTGGGTGGTTTCTATGGGCTGTGGACGATTCAGATTAAATAAGGAGCTGTAAAGGTGACGGGCATTTTGCCTTGCAGTTCGTTTTTCTTTAGCCACCCTGGACTCAGGCCCCTTTAACTCTCCAGGTGTCATGCTTGGGAGGTGTGAGCCACAAATACAAAGCCACCTGACTTTGTGATACTTGGCTCTCAGAGAACCTCTCATATGTGAGTAGAGTGGTGTGAAAATAGTAGTGGTAGGCTTGGTAAGACACCAAAATTCAGAAGTGACCTGTGCCTTAGGAGTAAGCCTATCCTCTAAAGTCAAGACACTTCCAGCCCCGGGGCTCATTCTGCATTTACAGTGACTGGTTCTAGCTGTCACTATCCAAAGGAAGGACCCCATCTTCTATCATGGACCAGGTGGTGCTGGTTGTCAAGCTCGTTGACTCTATCCAGTGGAGGAGATAAGGGTCAGCCATCTCACACACACACACACACACACACACACACACACACACACACACACACACACAGACACAGACATCAAAAGCAACATTCTCCCATGCAATCTGTATGGACCAACATACATTTACACACAGAGAGCATAGGAGACATTACCATGGGTTTCTGTAGAGTGACTAAACCAAGCAAACTTCCCTTTCTTCTGATCAAGCAAGCCCGCCGCAGCACCTCCTTTCACAGACAGGATGGCCAGTGTCAACATCAGGGACAAGACATCAACAGAGAACATGCAATCAGCACAGGCAAAAGAAACAACCCAGTTCTTACACAGAACACTTTTATCTCCCAAAATTAATGAAAACAGTGTAAAGCATAAACCAAGACATGTAAGAAAACATAACGAAATCTGGTCAAACTCCTTAAGTCACATGAATTAACAACATACAACAAATGATGGGCCCTTAGTAAAGCAAATAGCAGACTCTAGAAGAGGCTCCCAATCACACTGACGTGTAACTGGAAACTGCCTAGTATCTGTGTCCCCACTCGGGGGGTGTCCCTTTTACAGATTTACAGTTACAGTAGGTAACTGCTAAGATCATGCATGCCTGAATTTTCCCCATCCCACTGGCCAGGCAGCTCAGGCTTCTTCCTCACAGGGACCATGAATGCCAGCTTCAGTGGCCTCCAACACTTCCTTCCCACTTGTCCTGGAGTGGAGAAATTTGTCACTTGTCTTTTGATCTACTTTCCCCTTGTCTAGCTCAGTCATTGTTTCATTTAATAAGATGCTGTCCGATGCCCCAGGCTTAGTTTCATCCAAAGTGTCCATGCATCTGCTTTACTTTGGATTTCAAATGCTTAATTTGTTTAATTCTGCATACACTATGCATGGAACTCACATATAGTACATTTCACACTCTGTTTTCTTTTGAAGAATAACCTGAGAGTCTGGGTGGAGTACAGAATAACTAAGCTGTCTTGGGAACTGACTTTTCATCAGAGTTAAGTTTCCTGTGCACAGAAAGCCTTGGGCTCTGCTCGTGTCTGGGCTTAACCGAAGAGGAAGGAGCTGAAGGACAGGGCAGTCTGTGCTACGTGACTGCCTCAAGTCCTGAGAACCAATGCTTTAGCTACCTCCCCAGAAAGGGTATTTCTCTTGATGACACTCACACTGTGGGCTTCTGAGACGCCCTGGAGCAGCCGCTGGAAATCAGTAATGGACATGTACTGACTGCAGCTTGTTACTGAGGAGCAGCAGGGGATGGAGGCGGAGGTTACCAGACAGTCCTGCAAGAATCTATGTGCTCTGATGAGGACAGGCAAGTGGCTCGTGTGCTCAAGGGAAGGCTGTGCAGGGAACTCATCCTAGTCTCCTGCAACTCAGATTACAGCCAATGAGCTTTCTTGTTAGTGGGCATTCAGAAGTCTGGCTCCTCTTAGAAAGGTGTCAAGCCTATTGCCAACCTACAGGAAGGTTCGTGTCTCCAGTGGACAAAACATGGGGTAGAATTAACAGCAACTCTCAAATAAGCTCTGGGGCTTCTCTTTCTTCTCAAAAGTCCTACCTGAATCAAACATTAGAAGTGGTTTCCCTTCTAGAGAGGTGTGTTTTAGAACAAGAACAGGAACTAAAGCAAGAATGAGTGAGAGCCCACGAGGACCATGCTTTCCGTGGAGGCGAGAAATGGAAAAAGAAGGCTGTCTATCGCCAAGCTCCTGTAGCTGGTGTGAGAGTACACGGATTCCAGTCAGTGTCCCAAAGCTCAGAGACCTGTCAACCAGCAGCATTATCCAGCATTATGCTTGACAAACTGTACCCTATCTTGTCCGATTCTGGAAACAACTGTAGGGTAACTTTAAAAGCCATAAGAAGAACCTGACAAATATACGGTGTTCAGCTGTAACCACATGTGGTCAGGATACCCATGGTGGGGTTTGGCAGAACTTCTGGCTCAGTTCCATATGTGGCCTGCATGGTCTCCATTCAATCTGCTCTGTGGGTCAAGTCACAGCTCTAAAGGTTCCTAGCTGAAATGAGCACCTCTCACTAGAAAGGCACATTGTGATTGTTTATCCCATAAGCATCTGGGAGATAAAACAGCTGGAAATGAAGTTTGTGCTCCTGTCAGTAAAGGATCACACAGCAGTATGGCAGCTGCTGTTTTAAGGGAGTCTATTGGGGAACTATGTGCTTGGATTGTTTAGGTCTATAATCACAAATGTGAGACACTTATCCCATAGGTGAGCCAGAAAGCTTGACCACCTGTGGTTGCTTAGTAGTGGCTGAAAGATGGGGAACGTCTCAGGGATCAGAGAACACCCCATTCCAATGTGATTATGTGATTACGTGATTATGTGATTGCCTGTATCTCTCCAGACAGGTGATGATACATCCTTTGTAAAACACAGCCTGTGTGTGTGCATGTGTGTGTGCGTGCGTGCGTGCATGTGTGTGTGTGTGTGTGCGCGCGCACGTGCACGCTTTTGTGCATAAATGCTCAAGGTAAACACCTTACTGACTGAGTCATCTCCCCAGCCCAACCTGACACAGTTTCAAGGGAAGATACTGAGGAAGCAGCCTAGAGATGGAGCTCATTTTCTGACTTTACTGCTAACAGGTACTATCACCAAACACAGATTTCTGGGATCTGGGGAGGAAGATTCTAAAACAAAACAAGAAACAAAGATTTCTTGAGAAAGCAATCAACAGTTGTTGCAAATGACAGTTGGCATCACTATTTTCTTAGTTTTTGCAGCAATGGTGTTGTATAGACTTCACTCTTTCTGTTTTATTTAACACATGGGGTCCTGTGATGATGCCAGGATGCCTGAACTCCTTAACTTAAAGAGTCCTTCTTCTGCCTCCCAGCTAGCTAGGAGCCACCACACCCACTTAGGCAATAGCTCATTTCATCCCTGAGTTAGTATGTTCTACCCCTCCATCCCTTTAAACACCTACTCTCAGGAGTCACTGTTGCTTGAGTGGCACTTGGTAGTCTGTCTCTGTGTCTCAGGAGAGGTATGGTTAGTGTCTCTCCTCAGCTTGCTTGGAAAATGACTAGGTAGATGCCATGGAAATTGTAATGAATTATAATGATCTCTACATATAATTTCTCCATGATACAATGTGTAGACCACATGATAATATACCTCAGGGGAGGTATGTTAGATGTAAGCTGTTGTTCAGATGGGGGTTTTCTGGCATGTGTGGGTCTATAAACCCTCTGAAATCTTAGCTACTGAGCTCTGGGACTCCACCATGAGACACCACATGGTGTCTTTGAATTATGGTGGTACAACTCTTCTGGCATTCTTTCTGCAGCTGTGGTTTATAGTTCATGGCCCTTATGATCCCCTCTAGGAAGCCAGATCCCCATAAAACTACAGCTCCCCTTGGACGGACCCTCATGAAACAGGTTCCCAAGTGGCAGGGCTGATCTGGACTGGGTCAGTGAATCAAAACTCAAGCTTCCCTTAAAAAGAAATTAGATATTGTTTGGCCACCACGACATCAACATAGTATGTGCATCAAAAGATGGACAGATGCATCCGAAAGAGAAAAAAATATATTAACCAGAAGGGGTTTGACAAAAGCTTGAGAGTCAAAGAAATTTGTGTTTTGGTAAAGGAAAATATTAGCATGGTCACTTAGTAAAGGAAATGGAAAGATTGTTGGGGGTCCCTTCCCTTTTTTTTAACCTTTTTTCCCAACCTCAAGGCTTGGAAGAAACAACCACATATAAGACACCTAAGCTGACCCACTCTCAGATTTTCCTATGTGTTCTTACCACCTAAGAGGCACCACAGAATGTGAATGAACTTGGGAAGAAAGATGAAATATACCGATTTTTGAAACTTTTGGGTTCTCAAACAGCCCTGACTTTGTCCCAGGTGTGGGGTTCTCTAAGGTCTTCATTTGACATCAGTGGGGATACCAGTTTCTCCTGAGACTTGCAAAAAAAAATAATGTCTTCATTTTGCAATATAGCTGTTAAGCCACCATACAAACTCAGAGAACTTACCTGCTACTTTCAACCCTTTGCCTTCCCCTTTGAGAAAGAGTTACCACACCAGCATTACTGGCAGTGGCTGAAGGTGTTTCCCCATGAGGCAGAACGCTGGCAGGAGTCCGAGGATGACTCTTGGCATCCAGCCTCTTGGGATGCAATGGCCAGGACCATTCACTCCTATATGGAGCCTTGCCATTTCCTTGGCCAGATGTCCATTTTATTACATTTTTATATTAAAAATGGGATATTTAGCATTTATTTCCTCAAAGTTTAATGACAGTATGGCTAGCAAACAAGAGTTCCTAGTTCCTTGCCTTGTAGGTTATACTCCCTTTAACTTGGGCATCTCATCTGCTGTGGGTTGAATTATGCCCCCTAGAAACCCACATGCTGATGTCTTAAACCCTCTTAACTAGAATGGGCTGTCTTAGGAGCCAGTGCCTTTAAATATGTTATATAATTAAATGAGGCCACAACATAACATGACTTGTACCTCAGTGAAAAGATATTTGGACAGAGACAGAGGAGAGATCACAGAAAGATACAGGGTGAAGACAGTGCTTCTAAGCCAAAGAGAGGGGGCTTACACAGACTCCTCCCTCACAATCTCCATGGAGCCAGTCTGGTCTATACCTTGATCTCAGATTCCAGCCTCCAGAATCAGGAAGACAATTCATTTCTGTCACTTAAGTCTGTAGTACTTTATTAGACAGCCTAAGCTACGATGGTACCTGTTTCCATCCTTCCTGGAGAATTCTCCACACAAGTTGAAATGCCTCACCACTGTCCCTTGATGCACTGTCTCTCAGCTGCTGTCTACACGGCATCACAGCATGCAGCCCTCCTCTGGGGATGATCGGGTCCCTCTATCTCACATCCTGTAGGCCTGCAAACTGCTGCTTTAAAGCCAAGGCTAGACGGCCACTTATTCCTGTGAATAAAGTTTTGCAGTGACCTTCTCCTGATGCAGTGGATTAACCATTTCACTTTAGAGAGTGGAGCTGAACACCTGTACGGGACACCGCAGGGTCTCCAAAGCCAGCGACACATACTGGTTAGGTCATCCCAGGCAGTGCCAACCCCCATCCACTCATTCATTCTTGGGGATCAAGTTCCAGCCTCTGCTGGCTTCTAGATTCATTCGCTGCTCAGTCTTTCCTCCTCATCTCCTAGAGTTCTTGTGTCACTTACAATATTTAGTAAAAATCTAAATGCCAGTTTCCGTCCCACCCTCTACCAACCACACGACTTCAGGTAAGCCACTCAACTTTTCTGGACTTACATTTCCTCCTCTACAGAAAGATCATGGTATTATTTACACAAAGACCTTCTGGTGTGGGTTAAGTGAAATAATATTTGTAAAAAGAATTTTGTAAAATGGTAACTGACATAAACACTTGCTAGTATTATCAACTAATGTTAAACTGTTTTTCTTAAAGTTTGTTGTTTCTGAAGTAAATCCAAACTTTCTCTAGGCCAGGAACTTCATCTTAGAGTTCTCTGAACCCATAGTCTGTGCAGCAGCAGCAGCAATGTTTTGTATTACCATAGATGTCAGGACACTTCTATGTGCTGCCTGAATGCCCGCCATGCTGCGGACCCCAGGAGGCTAACTTTTGTAAACCATATCAAAGATTCCCTTTCTGAGGCTGGCCAGTGAGGAGCACTAGCCAGTGGGTAGGTCAGAGGAGAAGGGGCTCAGGTCCTTACTCTACCACTTCTGGGCATAAGACATACTAGCTGCATCTTGATGCCAACGGCCATGGGTCTGGGCATGTGGCCCTCTCCATACAGCTGCTCTGTCTTTTGTACCTGCTGGCAGACCCATAGATAAAGCTCCCCTACTGCTAGTTTAGGGTTCTGTTCTTACTTCCTGAATCCCCTGCCCAACTTTCTTGAACCCTGACTCCATCTTCATCAAAATCTCCTTAAACCACCTGTCTAAAAGCATTCTGTGTGAGGACCTGACAGATGTGCTCCTAGGGTGCCATGCAAGGACATGAATCCCCAGTGACAATACAAAGGAAGGTAGGTACTCGAGGGAAAAGCTGGTACATGGCAGAGAATGGATGGCCATGAGTTTAGGGCTTACCACCACCTCAGGTAATGCCGGAACAGCTTCCTCAAGTCCACACCATGAAGGGTGAAAGATAACTGGTGTGTCACTAAGGTGCCGGGGGACACAGCCCAGCCAGGAAGGAGGTGGATGTCCTAGCTATAGATGCTACTCTAGCGACTCCTGGGAGAGGAATGGCATATCCCCACGTGATGGTCTTTTCTCCTGCAGAATAGATACTCGAGCTCATCATTTCTCTGCGATTGACAAATCAAGCATACAGCCACAGATCTCTCACTGTGCAGGCTTGTGTCCGACTTGAAATGCAGGATCTGTCACCCCCCAGTGCCATTAGTCTAGGACACATCAAGGTACTCCTGGCCTTGGATACTAAATAGCTCCAGAGCACTGATGCATTTCATGACAAGCTGAAGTCCTGTGCACTTCATCTCTAATGTGGGTGAGTTCATCTACATGATTGGTTTTCTTAGGAAAGTATGGATAGGAGGAACCCAAGGCTAAGGAGAAAGAGGGCAGAGGCAGTGAGAGAGAAGAAACAGGGGTACCAGGTGACAGCAGCCTGCCCAAGTAGGAAGGTCACAGCAAAAGGTGCCACCACTTGCAGAACCTTCTTAATCACTTCCTGTCAGCCCAGCCCAGCTTAGCTTCCTCCACATAAGCAATTAAGCCCAGGCTAATTCTAAGTCAACAAGGTAAATATAAAACAAGATCAAACATTAAGAATCCAAGGAGATTACACCAAGTAATACAGGTGTGGTGTGCCATCACCATAATTATTATTGCTGAGGCTAACTGGGAGGAGGTGTAAACGGCTGCTCTGGGTCTGCTATAACCCTTAAAAGAAAACCAAGGTCGCTGTAACCCAGCAGGCTATAAGCATCCAGCACTCCAAGCAGAAAATCCCTTTCCAGCAGGACGGCACTGGGTCTGCGGGAGGGCGGGAGGGCGGGAGGGCGGGAGGGCGGGGGAGTGGGGAGGCAGTTCAGCTGCACCAGACAAGCTGCTCAATGTGGGTGCACATCTCTCCTTTCCTTTCCCACAATGCCTGCCTTCACGAGGAGTGACAGGGCCAGGTATAGCTCTGCTGAAGCCCAAAGGGATGCGGCGCAGACCCCCTGCACCAGAGGAGTGGCTCTTTTGTAGGGCTGCTTTGTGAATCTGGTATTTTAAGCATAAAGCTCTTCCTAGGTTACAGGGGCATTTTTCTAGTTACCCAGGGTAAGAAGAATGTGTCGCGTATCTGGCATGGTATGAAAGAAAAGAAAAAAAGACGTGTGTCCCTGATCCCTCTCTAACTTGGTCCAGGATATTTCATGTCATGTCACATGTCTGTTTTAGGTTTTGTCCCCCAGCAGTATACACAATGTTATCTTCTGTCCTCATCCTAACAGTCTGGGTTTTAAGCATTTGCTATATGTTAGCCTTTTTTTTCACGTTTCACAAGTATGAACTGAGAGCAACATGAATGAGGTATTATAGGAGCCCATTTTATAGATGAAGAAACTGAGGCTTGGAATTTAATCATTTGTTCAAAGCAAGCAGCTAGCTAATTAGGACCCAGGAATTTGAAGCCAGGTAGATCTGGGGCCAAGCCTCCTCTTAGCCACTGTGTATACTAGATGGATTGTTTTTTCCAATCATGAAGGTACTGTAGGTACCCAGGTCACTGAAGGAGATGCCTCTTAATTTATGATCCTGTCACAGCCTCCATGTTAGCAGCTCTGAGCCAAGAGTTAAGAAGGGAATCAGAGCGCCGTGAACTCTGGCGCTAAATGTCTATTTCTGAGACTAAAATTGTTCAGGCAAAGTCACCCACCCCAGGGTAGAGTGCTGGTCATGATGGGTGGGGCTCTTTGAGGGAGGGAGAGGATGGTCAGTTTTGTGGACTGTGGAGCATGTGGATGTTTACGAACTGGGTAAGAGCACCAGGACCCCTTGGGCAAATTCAATCAGCTCTGTTGCGGTTGCCTCTTGCATTGTGGGGTGGTAATTCTAAGGATAACTGGGTGACAGAGAGCGGAGATGGGAGCTTCAGGCATAGAGAGACTGGTCGGACAACAGTGGGTGGGGAGGAGGAAAGGCTGGCCCAGCACTCTGTAGCCACAGCGGAACCTGAAGCTGCAGTGGCAACCGCAGGAGCTTCACTGAGGTGTGGTATTGCGACAGCCTAGTGCTTCCAGGGGCCACTGGGGGAAGCCACCAACTGGGGGCAGCAGGAGAGACTTTCAAAATATAACCACTAGTGGAAATGTGAGGTGGATGAGAAGGCAGGGAGAAAGCAAAGCAATTAGAGCAATTAACCACTCAAAGATAATTAACAGTGCCATCAACAGTGTCACACCCATAGCACCTCAGACCAGTATAGGAAAGCTTCATAGCTGCAGGAGTCAGCTGAGGGTGAGGAGACATGCCCCAGGTTCTTTGCTGAGGGTGAGGAGACGTGCCCCAGGTTCTTCAGTAGCAGGCACTTTCCTCTTTGCAGCCCCCTGGCACCCAGTCAGAATGGAGACAGTGATCCTCTACAAAGCAGCACTGTCTCCTCGCTGGGCCAGGCACACATCCATTCAAAGACACCGCCAGAGTGGTGACCACGAGGGTTTGAAAGCCCAAGGGTGTACAGGTTTGAGCTAATCTGTGTATTATTCTACAGAGCAGGACACTGAGGCTCAGGGAGGGGTGGAAAGGGTTGTCTGACACTCAGCTAATTCACACTGAAGCTGAGACCAGGAATCAGGGCTCCTGATTCGCTCTCTAGGGCTTCTCTCTGACCATCTTTCCCTCTGTGCTCTCCTGGATGAGATGCAGAGAATCGATTTCAGGGTCTAAGGATATATACACCTTGGGGAGAGCCAGTATGTGTCCTGCTATGTAGTCACCCATTCTCAAGCAAATGATCTTAATCTGATCTTTTCCTTCTGAAAATGGAGGCATAATCCCACCACTCTGGGAGGATTTGGTGAGGATTAAAGACAGCACAACTAAGATGAGGAGTTAATTGAGTGTGGCTGTCAGTCATAATACTAAATACAATATAGTAAGTGTATGGAGAACACTGGACGCTACGTCTACTGGGCAATGCAAAAACGAAGTGTAGGCCGACACAAGGAACCTCAGGGTCACATACCTTGTGTCTCAGAAGGCAGCAGGAATCTGAGCACTTAGTGGCAATGGCTGTCGCAGGGTCAGTCCCTAAGAATGACATCAGCTGCCTGGTCCCTTGGGCCTGGCTGCTTCTCAGAGACATCCATCCCTGCTGTATTCTTAGCATGAAATATTTAAGAAGCCCCTCTTGCCTGCTAGCAGAAACTTACCCATCGAATGGCCTCATCCGGGGAATGCTTAAGGCCTTGTGAAAAGATTGAAAAGGCTCAAACTTCAGCTAACACGAAGATTTAGCCCACCAGGAAAAAGAGAGATTCTTTAACTCCCCATTGTGCCTCCTGAATTTGTTTCTTTAGAGACAAGGTCTGTCTACAGCTTCACACTCTCAATCCCCCTGTCTCAGCCTCCCAAGTGAGCCACCACACTGGGCTTGGATTATTATTAGTTTTTTAACCTTACGCTGAACCAAGGCTGTACCAGAGACAGTGTTCTGCTCTTTTAGCCTGATCTCCAACATGTCAGAGAAGTTATTTGTGACCACCATCTGGGCTCTGCGGTGGGCCATCTGGCTTTGTCAGCTAATCAGTGAGGTCAAGCTGACATCTTGGAAGACTACTACCATGGATTTCTGTGTTTTAACTAGAAAGAGATTTAGATTCTATGAACCAACGAGACCAGGAACAGGGCAATGCTCAGCTTTGACTCAGTTTGATTTTAAGTAGATTATAGTCTAAGCGTATTTTTCAGTATGCAACAATTGGGTTAGTCTAATGACAAATGTCATTCCCAACTATTGCCAGAGCAATATGCCATTTCCATTAGGAGTGAAGTTTCCTGGCCAGATTAAGACATGGAAAATAATTTTTGAAGATCAACAATTCCCTTCAGTCTCACTGATCAGATTAGGCCTAGCTACGGAAAGAGGACTTTACAAATTAGATGCTATTCTCTATTTATTACCAAAATGGTCCCTTTCCACTCCATCCAGGAGGTATAGCAGAGATCTCATTAGGTCTCAGCTGGTGCTAACACTCATTCCATAAATCAATCTCCTTTGCAAGCCAGTGGATGGAATGAGCATTATGCTGAAGACCACACAGTGATAAAATCAAACCTCCTCACCCCTTGAAGGAAGCAAGATCAGCCTTTCTAGCCTTAAAAGTCTTAAGTATTGTGGACTCAAAAAAGCCAGGGGGTGTCTAGCCTTACTTGCCCCTTAACCATTTGCTGACTGCTATTCTTGGCTGGCTAGCTGGCAGTCCTGAGAGAGTGAAAATCAAGAGATATGCAGAGTTCAACCTTCACATATTTGAAGAAGAAAGGGAGAAAAGAGTAACACATGAAGAGAAGCATTATGGAATAGCCTTGCCCTCCCCAAGAAATGAAGAAGAAAGACTGCCAGATTAAAACAACAACAACAAAAAAAACAAACCAGAGATGGAAAGTTGTTTTACATATCTCATTCATTACATATTCTTAGCTGGACCAAATCTGACCCACTCTGGTTTCAGATGTGACAGTGACAATATGGGCCCAAGTCCCTATTCTTCCTTTTCCCCCTCCCCTGCGTTTCTCCCAGGCTCTGCTAGTGCTGGGCAGATAGAGGTGCTGATTCTAAGAATGGACAGCCCAGCACAGAATCAGATAAACCAGCAAAAAGACACAAGTCACATTTAGGAAGTGCTGTGCAGCAGGCTGGTAAGCATGGTGTCTCAGTAAGGGGAACAGAAGTCCTGTAGGGGATGGGCAGTGAACAGAGATGCTAAGAATAGCAGGAGAGGAGAGGAAGGTTTAAAGTTAAATGGTGGGTCAGGCTTTCCATGCAGAGAAGGTAGGGTGCATGTGGGGTCTTTAGAAGAAAAGCCAAGGTGGTTTTGGAGGTACAGACTGTTGTTCAGGGATCCCATGTCATCCTAGAAGTCTAGGGATGGCAAGATTCAGCAATCTGGTAGACTAGACTCCAGCTCTGACCAAGACACCTAGGGCTAAAGCTAATACATATAATCCAACCCCATGGGAACAGCTCGCCATAGCTACAAGGTTTGTTTGCTTTTAATAGCCAGTCTTCCCCTTCATTGTACCACCAAGGAGGTGTGGAGAGACAAGTTCAGATTAATCATTGAGTGGGGCCTGAAGCTTCCAGTTTTCTCAGCCACCACCTATGAGTTTTATTCTAAAACAGTGTTTGGACCCCAAACTCTAATAATCCTGTTAGAAAATATAATTATGTATATATATCATTTTATTATTCTTGAAATTTTCATACTTGCATACAATAATACATGACCATATCTATCCCACCATTTTCCTCCCTCTAAACCCCATCAACATGTCCCCCTTCCAATTTAATGTCTTATTTTTGGGTAACCCTTTAAGTCCAATTAGTGTTGCCCATATGTGTAGGGACATCCGCTGGAACATGGGGAATCTAGCAAGATGCTTTGCACCCAGCAACACTCAACTGTAAATCGCTCTTTAATGAGGGGTGGGCCCTGGAGAGCACCTTCCTGGGATGGGGGTTATTCTTGCATTGATAAATGTTTAACTTCTCTAGTCAGTGGGAAAGGACTTGAATTCACAGAGCAAATGAAGAGATTATGGGAATCATAGGTAGATACAAATGATTTTACACCCTCTATATAGGTTCCACAGAGAGTGCTACAGTTTTCACGAACGCTTGGGATCTTCCTGGGGAAACAGTCACTCTGCCTCATCACTAGCAGTCCATCTTTAACTTCCTTACATGCAGAAGGGCAGAGTAAGTTGGGCACTTGGCTGCAGGGACCTCTGCCACCAACTGCCTTTCATGCCTACCACCTGTCCAGCCTCTGCCTCTGCTGGGCACCGAAGACACCACAAGCTTCTGCTCTAGCAGGATCCAGCTGACCTCAGTGAAAACTAGTTAGAGGGATAAGATAACGAAGACTCCAACAAGAAACGGACCCTCGATTTCTCTCCCTCCTGTGCCTGGTGTGTGTGTGTGTGTGTGTGTGTGTGTGTGTGTGTGTGTGTGTGTGTGAGTGTGTGTGAATACATACATGTATGTGAGTTTTAGAGAGCTTTGTTAACATGATAGTTGGACACCACAGTCAAATCTCATGAATCATGTGACTTGTTTATTGGATGAATGGACCTGCTGATGTGCACCTTGGGATGGAGGAGGGAAACAAAAGCTTTTCCCTTAGTGCCAGCATGACAAGTATGGAAGCATGTCTCTTCACTTCAAGAATAAGCAATGAGGACAGCTCTAGTCTATCACTTCTAAGCAAAGGTCAGCAGCAAATCTAGGTGGTTGAAGTAAGTTCCTGGCCTCCCACATGGGCTGCCTATATTTCTGAACATGGGATTCCCCAGAGTGAGGCCTGAGGCATATTAGTTAAACTCAGTCTCGATGACTACTTTTCTTCTATTATCATTAATTAAATTTGCTATGTGACAATTGTATGTGATACATTCTGAATACTCTCACTCCCCAACTTCTCTTTCCCCTCATGATCCTACCGACCTTCATTCCCCACAGTTCCTTTCCTGTGTCCATGTGGTTTTTGTTTTGTTTTGTGATTTACTGAATTCAACTAGGGCATTCCTCTGAGTGGCCACGGGCATGGCACAATCCAATGGACCCTGGAGGGCTCACCGGTGGGTACACATCTGAATATAATACCACCCTCCAGAATCTACCAGCAGCTAATCATTCATTAGGGAAGGGACAGAGCCCCAAGAGCCCCACTCAATTCCGGACTGGCTATAGACAGACCCAAAGCAAGAGAAGCACATCACTGAGTTCATGATTACAAAGGCCATGCCATACCCTTGATGACTTATATTTAGTGAATGATTTAAGGGCTAGCCAGAAATCCTATGTCCAGAAACTTTAAGAAGTCTTAACATTCTGTCTCTGTCTCTGTCTCTGTCTCTCTCTGTCTCTCCTTCTCTCTCTCCCTCTCTCCCTCCCCCCTCTTGTGTGTACGTAATAATCAAAACCAAAGAAACTTATCAGAATTCAAATATATGTTTTTGGAAATGATAGACTGTAGGAGGAAGTCTGATGCCGCCATTAAACATGTGACTTACTAGAGGCGCATACAGATGAGGTAATAAAAGGGCGGTTTACCACACCGCTAACCACACCCACTTTAGGCAGGACTAAAGACGTATACGGCTGGACGTAAAGACGTATACGTACGTAGGCGGAACTACGTCACTAGCCAAGCCCACTTTTGGGCATGGCTAGGGGCGTTACGGGGGAAGGCATAAAAGACAGCGCACAGGAAGTCTCGCTCTCTTTTCCTGGAGTTCGGCTTCCGGTCCAGTCGCTAGCTGAGATCTGCTGGGCTTCTCGGGGTTTGGTATCTTGTGAGTAATTTTCTATATAAAATACTTAGCCTTATTTTCAGTAATTGTGTGTCGTGTATCGTTACAGCGCCCGTAAAGCCAACAGTTTGGTGTCGGAGCGGGATTGGAATCGGGACCCAGGGCTTCTCTCGGCCCGACCAGGCACACGTGGACTCTCCTTTCGCTAAGTTCCTCACTACTTCGCTCGGCAAGGCACGATTCCTGCCGCCAGGAACCAGCACCTTCTACCTGCCGGTAAGGTTAGGTATTCCAAGGTTTCTCAAGCGGCCACGTGCTGTTTTACTGGCGGCCAGCTGACTCCGGCCACGTGCTCTTTCGCTGGCAGCCTGTTGATTTCGGCCTGAGTTACTCCATTGGTAACAAACTTAACTGCTTTATACAATGTCAACAGCTAACACTATGATGCAGGATGTTAAGAATTTTCTTGGTTTTTGTATGGATGGGATTTTAGAAAGGGTTGAGGACCTACCTGAAAGGTGCTTCCTACCCATGATGGTGATTATTAGCTTCATAATCAATATAATTTTGTTAATGAAATGGCTCAAAAATAGGAATAAACTTATACAGGTCATGCAGTCATCGCAGGATAGTTTTGAAATCTTAATACAAAGGATTCAGGAAATGCAAAATTCATTGCAGGAGAGTAAGAAAGGGTTGGTAGAAAATATTCAGGATATTAAAAATGATAATGTAGGTCTGACGAACAGGTTTAAAGAGACGGAACACAAAATTGAATTATTTTCAGGAAAAATGTGTTCCATAGATAGAATTGAAAAATTGGAACATAATGTGGAAACATTTAACGACAAACACGGTTCCATGTTTGATGATTTCACTAGCAAATTACAAAGACTGGAACATAAAATTGAAATGCTAGCAGAAAAGAATTGTTCCATGTCTGAGAGCAATGGTAAACTAACTGATAGAATATCATTTGTAGAAGGCAGTTTACATGCTATTGAGGTACTTGCTAAGGATGAGAATATTAGAAATTTGGAATCACATGTAAATGATGAATGTAAAAAAATGAAAGATTCCATGACATCCTTAGAAAATCATTTGTCCCAAGAACTTCAAGAGCTCAGAGAAACAATGATGAATAGACTGCAGGACTTAGAAGACGCTCAATCTGATACTTCAGAATCAGAAATACAGGCAACAGGTCAGGACAGGAGTTTCCCAAAGCTTCTCAAATGCTGGAATGATTTCCCTAAGGTTGCTATGCGTTCCCCTATGGTTTTTCCAGTATCTGTATCAGAAAAACCAGCAACGAAAAACAATCAAATGGTCCCATTGCTTATCACTGGGAGCCTATACAGATGAAGGATCTAAAAAATATTAAGGAAGCCACTGTCATGTATGGTCTTCATTCTCCCTTTGTCAGAGAGCTCCTAACCTCATGGGCTACTGTAAATAAAGTAACCCCAAAAGACTGGGCCCAATTAGCCTCTGCAGTGCTCGAAAATTCTTGCCAAATTCAATGGAGAGCTTTGTGGAGGCAAGAAGCAAAAGCAATTGAGATTCAGGAATTGCAGAACGGTCATGAAGTACCCCAAGACAAGATTCTTGGGGAGGGTCCTTACGCTGACACGCAGGTTCAATCTGCATATGACGAGCACATGTTGTCTTTGTGCCGTACAGCTGCTTTAAATGCCTTGGATAAGGTTTGTGAAACAGGAGAGATAATGCAACCCTACACCAAGGTATTACAGGGCCCAAGGGAAAGGTTCACTGAATTTTTAGAGAGATTATCCAGAGCAGTAGAGGTACAGGTAGCGAACCCAGAATCCAGGCGTCTCCTTATAGAATCTTTGGCGTATGAGAACGCGAATCCTCAATGCAGGCAGGTAATTTGGCCATTAAAAATAAGATCAGCGCCATTGGAGGAATGGGTTCTGCATACAGCGAACCTGGAATGTAAAAGTCAGGATACAGGAGCTTGGGTAGGTGAAGCTATTTCTACAGGCTTGAGGAGGCACCAGGATGCCAAATACCCTACCTGTGATGATATAGAGGCATGGGTAGGGAAGGCAATCTCAAAGAATTTAAATAGGCGTAAAGATCCAACATGCTTTAACTGTGGTAGAATAGGACATCTTAGTAGGAACTGTAGACAACGCATTCCTAGAAATAATGCTTTTACCAGGAATGTATCAAACAGAAGGCCTAAGCCTCCTGGTCTATGCAGGAGGTGTGGGAAGGGGCGCCATTGGACTGATGAATGCTTTTCCACAATAGACAGACAAGGTAGATCTTTACAGCAGGGAAACGGGCTTCCGGGCTCCATGGAGCCCCGAAGAGGAAGATTATCCGGTCATTCCCAGTGACAGTGGAGGACAGCCTCTCCCAGGACAATTAGAAGATCCACTGCCCATTGTAAATAATACGGCACTGGATAATACATTAGCTCCAGAGGATGAATCAATTACATCAGGAGGAGATACAAAACATATATTTTGGCAAACTTCTATACAATATCATAGACCCAAACTTCCGGTTAAGGTAAATAATAGGGTGATTTACGGATTACTGGACACCGGAAGTGACGTCACTATCCTTAATCAGCAGTCCTGGCCACAAAACTGGGCTTTAAAAGAGGTTAATGTTCAATTCTTAGGGATCGGAACCCTATCTGAAGTTAAACAGAGCGTTAGATGGATTGACTTTATTGGGCCAGAAGGACAGAGAGGAAGGTTAAAGCCATATGTTGCAGATATTGCTATCAACCTCTGGGGTCGTGATCTACTCCAGCAATGGAATACGCAGATTAAAATTCCTCCTGTATCAGCTAGGAATTATAGACAAGCTCTTAGTGGTAGTAAGAATATAGTAAGACAGTACAGAAAACAGATGCCAAATGTACAGGCTGTGCAGAAGCAAGATGCTAGTGCCAAACCTACAGAGCAACCAAAAGCTCTACCATTAAAATGGCTGACAGAGGAACCCGTCTGGGTGGGTCAATGGCCTATGACATCTGAGAAGTTAGAGGCTTTGGAGAAGTTAGTTCAGGAACAGCTAGATGCTGGACATATTGAGGAATCAACTAGTGCATGGAATTCACCTGTTTTTGTTGTCAAGAAGAAGTCTGGTAAGTGGAGAATGGTTACTGATCTTAGAGCCATCAACAAGGTAATTCGGCCTATGGGGTCTCTACAACCTGGGATGCCGTTACCTTCTCTAATTCCTAAGGATTGGCCAATTATAGTTATAGACTTAAAAGATTGTTTCTTCACCATACCGTTACAAGAAAACGACAGAGAAAAGTTTGCCTTCACAGTACCTACCTATAATAATTCCCGTCCGGTACAGAGATTCCAGTGGAAGGTACTACCTCAAGGTATGTTAAACAGTCCAACTTTGTGTCAATATTTTGTGAATAAACCTCTAGAAATAATTCGTAAAAAATTTCCACATTCGTTAATATATCATTATATGGATGACATATTATTGTCTGATTCAAATAAGGATACTTTGGAAAAGATGTTTGAGGCAGTAAAGGAAATTTTGCCTCGCTGGGGATTACAAATTGCCCCAGAAAAAATACAAAGAGGAGATTCTATTAACTATTTAGGTTATAAAATAGATGCTCAGAAAATTAGACCACAGAAAGTACAGATCAGAAGAGATCGTTACCGGACTCTTAATGATCTTCAAAAACTATTAGGAGAAATCTCTCAATTACAGACGATTATTGGTGTAGAAGGGCATGATTTAAAACACCTGAAAATGGCTTTAAAAGGAGATAAAGACCTAAACAGCCCACGAGTACTATCAGCTGAGGCTGAAAAAGAATTAGAATGGGTAGAAAAGAGAATATTAGAAGCACATGTGGACCGTGTGGATCCAAATCTGGACTGTATTCTCGTTATTTTACCATCTAGAGAATACCCCTCAGGAATATTAATGCAGAGGGATGACATCATTCTAGAATGGGTATTTCTGCCACATAAACAAAATAAAAAATTGAAAACATATATAGAAAAGATATCTGATTTGATATTAAAAGGTAAATTAAGGCTTCAGTCAACTGACTGGGAAAGACCCAGCTGAAATTATTGTACCGTTAACGAATGAGGAAATTTCCTCCTTATGGAAGGATAATGAGTATTGGCAAATAGCTTGCAGTGACTTTTTGGGAAGTATTAGTAATAACTATCCCAAAACAGAGAGAATCAAATTCATAAAGAAAACAATTTGGATTCTTCCACGTATCGTGAGGCAAACACCTATTTCTGGAGTTCTTACCTTCTACACGGATGCAAACAAGTCAGGTAAAGCAGGGTATAAATCAGGAAATATAAGTAAAGTAGTTCAAAGCCCTTACAACTCTGTACAAAAGGCAGAGTTATATGCCATTCTCATGGTACTTAAAGACTTTACAGAGCCTCTCAATATAGTCACGGATTCTCAGTATGCAGAAAGAGTTGTCCTGCACATTGAGACTGCAGAATTTGTTCCTGATAATACAGAATTAACCTCATTGTTTTTACAATTGCAGGAAATCATCAGAAACAGGACTCATCCTATATATATAACACACATCAGATCCCATACAGGTCTGCCAGGTCCTCTGGCACAAGGCAATGATGAAATTGATCGTTTATTAGTAGGTAATGTGTTGGAAGCTTCAGAATTTCATAAGAAACACCATGTTAACAGCAAAGGTTTAAAGAAGGATTTTTCTATCACCTGGCAACAAGCCAAAGAAATAGTAAGAAATTGTCCCAGTTGCTCATTGTACAATCAAACTCCATTACCAGCAGGTTGTAATCCTAAAGGTATTCACAGAAATGAACTCTTGCAAATGGATGTATTTCACTTCCCAGAATTTGGCAGTTTGAAATATGTACACCATACTATAGACACGTTCTCAGGCTTCCAATGGGCTACTGCCCTCAGCTCTGAAAAAGCTGACTCTGTTATTACACACCTCTTAGAGGTGATGGCTGTTATGGGTATACCTAAAACAATAAAAACTGACAATGGTCCAGCATATGTCTCCAGTAAATTGGAACAATTCTTCAAATATTATAATATAAAACATGTAACTGGTATACCTTACAATCCCACAGGACAAGCAATAATTGAAAGGTCTAACCGAACCTTAAAAGAGATGCTTCATAAACAGCCAGCGAAAACAAAGACACCTAGACACAGGTTACACAATGCTTTACTAACGTTGAATTTTCTTAATGCTGATGAAAAAGGACAAACTGCAGCAGAAAGACACTGGACTACAGAGAAGACTTCTGAACTGAACCAACCGGTGTATTTTAAGGATGTTATGACCTCAGTCTGGAAACCAGGATATGTGTTACGTTGGGGAAGGGGTTATGCTTTTGTTTCCACAGGAGAAGAAAAGGTTTGGGTTCCATCAAAATTAATTAAAATTCGATCAGAACAGAAAACATCTCAGGAGGAGGAAGATAACAGCCCATCTACAAATTCATAGTCCACAATGGGTACAGTGACCTCCTAAAAGGAAAGAGAAGTGCTTTGTTTTTGTCCTCACAGGTAAACTCAGCAAAGAATACTGGACACATGGATTCCTGTAGAAGAATGAATAGCTACCCTGAGGACCATCAAACACACACTGTGTGGTAGTAAAGTCTAAATCTCTCTATATTGCTTTTTCATAGTACACCTTTATCTTTATTTCTTCACATACCTCAGTTCCCATTCATTTAACTGAAACTGGCTTTGGAGTTGGATTGGCTCTCCTACTCTAAACCCAAGCATGTTATTTAAATACAATTCAGAATTTCTGTATTATATCAAAGAGCCATTGATATAAGACAGAAGAAATAAAATGAGGGACTGTTATCTATGGATTTCTTTTTCTGAACAGTCTAATTTCCTCCAGGTTTTCCATCTTCCCTATTGTCACCTCTTCTGTATGCTTACATATGAAAGTTAAAATATTTCTTTGTTAACAGTAATGTTCGAGTTTTCCAGAGAACAAGGGATTTCCTGACAGCAATCTTCAACTGCTTCCGAAAGAGAATGAGGATCCACTTCCTTGACTTCACCTGATTCGACTGGAGGCATCTGAATTGCCCCACATCATTGACTCCACCTGACAAGCACTATCCTGAAACTGGCTTGAAACTACATCACTCGACACAACTCCAGACCAAGGAACAGAAATAGCACATCTTCTACAATCTGACCAGAGCTTCAAGATAAGAGCTTCAATCAACACTAGAACCTCAGTCAGGAACTTCAATCAAGCAGCTCCTGCCATACTGAGACTGTCTGATCTACTCAGATTTTGTTATACTAACATTTTCTTTTCACAGGTCCCCATGAGATTATCATCGTCCCATCTCAGCAGGAAGTAGTTTTGAGAATTCCATGCCCCCTCTCCCTACTATTGATATTATAAGTTTACACCTGTTAGTGTTAGTTTTCCATTATTTTAGAGTTGGGATTGGAAGGAGGTGTTCATATTTGGGTGTTTCTTTAAGATAAGTTTAGGTTTAGATAGAATAGATGTTTGATACATTTTGTTCATGGACACAAGTTAGTTGTCCTTTTTTAGACTAAAAGGGGAATTGTAGGAGGAAGTCTGATGCCGCCATTAAACATGTGACTTACTAGAGGCGCATACAGATGAGGTAATAAAAGGGCGGTTTACCACACCGCTAACCACACCCACTTTAGGCAGGACTAAAGACGTATACGGCTGGACGTAAAGACGTATACGTACGTAGGCGGAACTACGTCACTAGCCAAGCCCACTTTTGGGCATGGCTAGGGCGTTACGGGGAAGGCATAAAAGACAGCGCACAGGAAGTCTCGCTCTCTTTTCCTGGAGTTCGGCTTCCGGTCCAGTCGCTAGCTGAGATCTGCTGGGCTTCTCGGGGTTTGGTATCTTGTGAGTAATTTTCTATATAAAATACTTAGCCTTATTTTCAGTAATTGTGTGTCGTGTATCGTTACAGCGCCCGTAAAGCCAACAATAGACATTTAACCTAATCAAAGTTTATCTAAGCTGGGCACAGTGGCACATACCTGTAACCTCAGTACTTGGGAGGTAGAGGCAGAAGGATCAGGAGTTCAAAGTCAGCCTGGACTAAATGAGTTACCATTTCAACTCAAACCCTACCCCTCAAAGAAAGCCCACCTATTCATTATCCACCTGGTGAGTCCTGAAGCTCTTTGGTGAGAGTAGTTTCTGTCAGTCTGAGGAATGCCTGTGAATGAGTCTAAATTAAAGCAAATGCTTGTTTATTTGTAATGGAGCAGAAGGCTAACACGTTGACATTATCTCCCATAGGGTGTCTGGACAAATTCTTTGGTTTTGGTCTACCCCGATGATCTCACCATAGTCCATCTATGCACTTGGGTTTTGGGGACTCAGTTAGAAGGCTGACTTCTCTAATAATTAGTCCAGGAAGTGGTTTCCCATCTGCAGCTGCCTCTTCATTACCCAATTCTGAAAGCAACTTTTCAGGGCTTAAGGGTTTCATTAGAATTGCTGGGACCAGAGGACCCGCATCTAGCTCCATGACCTCTGTCTCCTGGGAACAGTGTGAGGTCAGGGTGGCCTCTGGGGCATGCTGACTTCAGAGTGCTCACTCAAGAGAACCAAGGAAAACAGTAGCTGTTGAATGTCTCCTGAAATATGAGCAGATCCTTCACGGGCCTCTGTCACTGGTAAAGACACATGACTGTCCCTGGCCATAAGTAGATCCAGGGAAATGCTGATTATACCTTTTAAAAAATGTTTTAAGATCAAAGAACTATGTTCATGTCCTTGACCCATATCTAATGTAAATCAATGATGCTTACAAACCACACGGGGCTCTTTGTGGGCAGGCAACCTGCAGTTCTCCTAGGCCCTCACATTTCTGTATTTCAATAATGCATTATCCTGAGTCCTGCAGGGTACACAGCAGGCATATGCTTCTGTTGGTTAATGATGATTGCAAAAGTGACTCTACAGACTCATGTTACCAACCAGCATTTGTGCAAATATTTAATCTTCCTTATCTGTGTAGAACCTCCACTTTCGGTTCTACTGCATGTCCATCTTTATCTGCTCATCCAAATAATTACGCATCTTATGGTAAGTTTCAGAAGGCTGTGTCTGTACTTCAGTTGTCTTACTAATATCAGAGAGAATTCCAATATGAGTAAACATTTAATAGGTGCATTTACTCTTTACTTTGAGAGGAAATTTCCATCTCTCTCTCTTTTTAAAAGTTGCATTTATTAGTCTGTATGGGGGGTGCATGTGTGTGGATATCAGAGGACAACTTTTGGGTTTGGTTTTTCTCCTTCCAAACTATTATGTGGGTTTCAGAGATAGACACAGGTTACGAGGCGTGCACAGCAAGCACTTTCACCTGCTGAGCTATGTAGCTGACTCCCTATCTCTTTATACCCAGCTTCTCCTTCTAATGTCTTCTATCAAAATAGATAGTGGACCTGGAAAGTGGACTATGTCTTTGGGGCATCTCCACCAATGACAATGAGTTGTATGCATTGGCAATAGTCTTCAATGGATACCTCAGAAAGGGGTGCTTACTGGAGCCTAGAGGAAGGCTAGAAGCAGCCAATGGAGTGGTGAGGTCTCATTGTTGTCTTAGTCTTTACCAGGACCACTCTCTCACATGGAAGCTACACATGCCCATTTCTTGTGTCTTGGGATGCATGGTGTTGGGATGGCTTGTGAGCATCTACCATGTCCTTCTTTGTCAAGGCTATCTTATGAGCAGTTGCTGTGGCAGGGTCTGGTGCTGACATAGCTATGGATGGGGACACAATTAAAGACTGGGATCCAGCTATGGTCTTGTTTGGGTCACAGATACATTGGACTGATTGAGTGAGTCTCTTCCTCCCTCCTTTATGGAATCATGAAAGACCGAGTCCGTAGATCTCTGGCAGCTGAACCATTCCAGCTGAAAAGAAGGACTGCAGTTACGCATGGGGCCATCCTAAGAAGACCAAGGGCCCGAGAGACTGAAGAATGAGAATGGGTAGCCCCAGACTTCAGTCAGTGTTCCCTCCAGTGTCTCCTCACCCCACTGGCCTTCAGCGGGCCTGCCACTCTTCCTCTGGTTTCCTGCTAGTTCTCTGGTCTCATTTTGCAAATTTTTCTGGCAGGTTCTTTTTTATTAACCAGTTTCCAAACCTTGGTCTCAGTTCTTGGCTTTACTTCATTTCTAGTCACTCTTTCCCTAGTGATTTCACTCAGACAGTGGGTTTCAGTGTCTTCCCTATATTGCTGACCTCCCAAATTATAGCTCAGTGTCAAAGCTTTCTCTTGAACTCAGTCATTACCAGTCACCTACTTGACATTTCCTTTTGCACATTTTGTAGGCATTTAATCCGACAGGTCTGAGTTGCCTTTCTTCATATTCTTGTCTGATTTGGCTCTATTTTCCTTATGTCAGTAAAATGGCAGTCCTGTTCTTACACTGATTTAGAATATCGTCGACTTTTCTCTCTCATGTCCCATATTTTATCTGCCAGCAAAAGATGTCATCTTGAATTCTGACTTAATGCCTCCATTTTTGCCAAGATAAGATAGGTCTCCTAGGGAGTCTCCTCTCAGCTAGCCCCAGCCCTGGCGGCCTCCAATTTACTCTACACGTAGTGGCCACAGGGACCCTGATAAATGCATGTCAGAGTGCACCACTTCTCTTCTCGAAACCTCCAGTGACTTCCTGGCTTATTTCCAACTAAAATCCAGGTCTTCATGTCAACAAATCACACAATCTCCTCCCACTTCCCCTTATCTTCTTCACCACTTCCTGCCTCAATTCTGCCCAAGACTCAACTACAGGAGCCTCTTCTGCTCTCATGCGCACTAGCCTTGCTGCTTCCCTTCACACCACCCTTCCCTTTCCCAGGAGCGGTCTCTTCCTAAATTCCTGTGCCCTTCCTCTTTGTCTTCAAATCTTTATTTAGATACTGCCATTCTCAGTAGTGTACCATGACCACCTCACCTAACACAGCAAATTCTCCATACTTATCTCTCTGACACAAGATCTAATCTGTTCCCCACCCATTAGAATAGAACCTTCCCAAGGCAGGGGGTGTTAACTGCTTTGTTCACTGTTACAATCACCAGTGCTAACAACAGTTGCTGCAAGAATAGACCTTTACTTTACAGCTGGATGGATGGCAAGAGCAACTGGAGCCTGTGTTTATACACAGTTAGCTGTTCATATATAGTTTACATAGTTTTCTAGAATCTTTTAATGGAAAATCTCCAGACTAAATGCCTTTTCTTCCTATCTTCCAACCTCTAATTCTGTCTCTCAGTGGCTTTGCATCTTAGGGAAGTTGACCGACAGGTTCACTTGTGTTTGTTCAGCTACTGCACATTGATATGTCACTGAGTTGTCCCCACGATGCAGTTAGCATTGCCTCCAAGTGACTGGCACTAGTAGCTCCTGGTCTGTGCTGAAAGGGATGCCGGCTGGGCAGAAGCAGAGTCACCAGAACTGTGATGAAGTAGCCACACCTCTTCTCTCTACTTTGTGAGCTGGGGTGACCACGGCTCAGTTGCTAAAATTCTTGCTGCACAAGCATAAGGATCTGAGTTCCATTCCCAGAATCCATGCAAACACCAGGCAGAGCAGCAAACACAATGCTGGAAGTGGAGAGAGGCAGATCCCTACAGTTTTCTGGCTGACCAACCTTACCAACCAGCCCCAGGTCCCAGTGAAAGAACCTGTCTAAGAAAACAAGGTGGATTGGTCCTTAGGAACGACACCTGAGATTGATCCCTGACTTCCTGTCCTTCACATGTATGTGAAGGTGTGTGTATGCATCCACACATAGGAATACACACACTTTACACACATGTGCATGCATAGACATATACACAGTATTCTCTCTCTCTCTCTGTCTGTCTGTCTGTCTGTCTGTCTCTCTCTCTCACACACACACACACACACACAATTTTATTTCTGAGCTGAAAAGAATTGGAAAAAATCCCATAGTGTAATCTTTTAGACATTTCAAAAACCAGAGCTACACTAATTAAAATACAAGCATTTCTCCACTTGTATTTATTTCAAAGAACAAATCATGAAGCCCTAAATAGAAGAATACAGTTTCCAAGCCACAGAATTGCCCTTTCTGCAAGTAAACTATCCCTAAACAATAAGCTGTCTATAAATATAGAATCTAGCTCATCTCTTCATCCATCCACGAATGAACTAATGGTCTAATCTTTGCCAGGTCTTTCTTGAATCCAATTACTAAATAATATCCATTCCACATTTAATGGGAATCCTATGAACTCACTCCAGCTTTGTTCTGGAGGCTCACATTCCCTTTTTATCATGTATAACTACTGTACTTTCCATTTCTTGCTCCCTTGGATCTTTGTTCCCCTGATCCTGGCCCCCGAGGAACAGTACCTCTATCTTTCCATTTATGTATGATCTAGAATCCCACTCCAGTTTTCCTAGGACAAGGCTGACCAAGGACAAGAACCATACTCCAAATGTTCCTCCAGCCATAAGGAAGCAGTGTGAGGGAGAAGTCTAACCCTATAAATGTCTGGGTTTCAGGAAACCTTAGCAGTGACCAGCTACTCAACAAGCTTGTTAGTGCAATCTGCTTCAACAGCAAGGTATGCTCCATGCCGGGAACTCTCCTTGGAACACATCCCTATAAAGAGCAAGATGGAGAAGCAGCGTGTGTCTTTTGGAAGCTCTTAACAGGAGACAACATAACCACGTGTCTCTGTGAATGGCAACTGGCTGTGAAGCAAGTTGTGAGTATTGCCAATTTCTACATGAAACATCCTAACAAAATATTTATCCTGATTAATCCTGAGCAAGGGCAGAAAGAGAGCCAAGACATCGACCCTCTGTAAGCTCCTTTGTGACTCACAGACCAACTTTGTACTAGTTCACTCAATGCCACAAACTAATCAACTGCCCTGTGGTTCCATCACCAATGTAACAGAGGCTGACATGAATTTTTCCAGAAAAACCCTCAGTGGCATCATTGCTCATTGTAATAATCTATCAAAGGCCCCATCTTCCAGCTTGCAAAACTACTTAGCGGAGCATGACGGCTTCCTTGGGTTATTAAGTTACGTCGTTACCAGTCCCTTGCTGTCTCTGTGTTTTAATTTTGTCTTTGTACCTTGAGCAGGGTTATTGGGAAGGGAGTAGTTGATAGGTTTATTACAGCAGTCTTTGGAGCAAGAGAGCTTTCTTCTTCCTCCACCCATTCTCATGTAGAGTCTCTTCCTGGGGCCCTCTCTGCTTAGAGGCGGATTCTGTCTTGTTACCCTTACCTGCATGGCTCTGTGCTCCAGATGCCCGATGCTTAAGAAAATTTGTCCTTAAATCATGTTGCTTGAAAGGACAGAAATGTGACTATTCAAACATATAAAATGCAAGAGAAATGCTGAGCACAGAAGAAGATGCTGAGTATTAGCTCCACAAAGGTCAGGGTCACAGGAGACATGCACTGTTGGAATAATCTTTTTGTACCCTGTGTAAAGGTGTGTCTCTGTTTTACCTCACCTGCCTAAGGCACCTTATGACTGGTTTAATAGAGAGTTGAATGGCCAATAGCTAGGCAGGAAGAGGATAGGCGGGACTTCCAGGCAAGATAGGAATTCTGGGAAAGAATATGAGGCAGGAGATTCACCAGCCAGAAGCCAAGGAAGTCAGACATATGGTACTGAGGAGAGGTAATGAGCCACATGGCAGAATGTAGATTAATATAAAGTTTTATAATATATTAAATATTTTATAATTAATACATTAATATAAAAGTAGGTTAAATTAAGTTTTAAGAGCTAGTTGGGAACAAGCCTAAGCTAAGGCCAAGCTTAATTAATAAAATGTCTCCATGTCATTATTTGGGAGCTGGTGATCTAAAGAAAGATCCATTATAATATACAGTAGTTAGAGGTAACCTAAAATGTTCTAAGACTTACCGTGCATCACAATCTTTGGTTAACTAGCCTTAGGGTTCCTTAGTGGGTTTGGGCAGGAGCCCAAGGGTTTGCATTTCTACTAAGTTCCAGATGCCCCACTTTGAAAACTACTAGGCTAATCAGATTTAAGTTTGAATTTTCATGATTTGTTATCTTAAACATTTACAGTCACCTGCTGTTCCCATTTTTATCCCTCTATAGGTTTTCCAGCAATCTGCCACTAGAAGACTCAGTGAAAGAGATTTGGCTTTGTATCTATAATCTAAAGGGCTTCTGTGGAATTCCTCTGTGTTTCCTCCAACCTTCCCAGAAGCATTTCCTTGGATCTTTGACTATAACTTACCCATTCAAAGAGAGTATCCACTCTGTTACTCAAGAGAAATCTGAGGGAAACCCAGAAGGCCTCTGCCAGTGCAGAGAGAATTCTTACCAGATACACCTTTCCAAGCAGCTGCCTAGTAGAAACTGTTCCTGAGGAACAGGAACAGGATGCCTGCCCCCCACCCTAAGGGACAGAGCCCACAGGACAGGCATGTTTCACTCACCTTAGCAAAACTCAACTTTTTTTTTCAGATCAAAGCTTCTAAATGGAATATGAGGTTTTCTACATTAATGGCAGTGATTTCCCTTCTGACTAATTCCTGTGAGTAGCAAAAGACTATGGGCTAGAAAGAAAAGTTGGTGTGAAATACCATCTACTGCCTGACTGCTCTTCCAATCTCCCAGACCCCAGTCAAAGGAAAGATCGCTGCTCACTGTTTCGGGGTTTGTCTTCGTCCATGCCCTCATCTTCATTCTCAGGGTCAATGTCTTCTGCTTGGGTGATCCAATCCAGGTAGCCTTTGAGATCTTCTTCTAGCTGCTGCTTCTCTCGAAGCTTCTGGAAATCCCCCCGAGCTTTGGCTTTCTCCCTCTCTTTGGAAAACTCTCTGGTATGAGAGGGAGGGGAGCGGGTGGGTAGGGCAGCATAGAACGGCCATCCGGGAAGAGAGACAGAGAGAAGGGGAGACAAGGCAGGTATTAATTGCTTTGTGGGGAGAACCCATCCAAATCACCCCCTTTCTACAGACAGCTATCTCCACTACCCAGTTCTGTCTTCACTCCCAAAAGAGGTGGGGGGGCACTGAGAGTGTGCTCTTGACACAAACCAGGAAAATCTAAGGGGATGAGGGCTGTCCATTCACTTTCTAGATCACAATAGACTTTGTCTGCAGATAACAGCTGTTCTCCAAAGATCGGGAGATCCCTGCCAAACAATCACTGTAATGCCCCTCTACAACAAGGAGACATATTACCCACTATTAGGTCACACCTATTTTTTTAAATGACAAAGCATCTTCAAATGACACAGATTATTAGGACCCAGTGATGAAGAACCCACTTACTTGTTGTACTGGGTCTCAGAGTCAATAATGCCTTCTTTTCCCAACTCTGGTTTCAGTGATGTCTCCTTGATAGTATGATGACAGCTAAGTTTGGAATATTTACACCATGAAAACTAACTAATGCAATTGACTGCTCAGGGCATTTCCTCACAGAAGGTAGTACCCCATTGTCTAGGGGCCCAGGAGGTTTGATTTTTTTCAATCTCTGTTCTCATGACTACAGTCCACTCTACTGTTCTTAGCAAGCCTGGAGGGAGTTCAACATACATGGATACCCAAAGGATTCCAAACACAAGAAAATGCCCTAGGGCCTGCCATTTGGGTTAAAGCAATGTACCCAGGATAGAAAAAATACATAAAATGAAGATGGTATCAAAGTTAATGCTTCAGTTTAAAGCAATGATCAGCAGATATTGTAGTTTGCCTGGGACTTGCTGGGAGAAGGAACCATAGAGAACATTCTCTTTTTAGTTGTCTCGGATGAAGTCCTTTTCTCTAACTCTGAATTGACTTTAAGCATGGGTAAGGCTTGGAGCAGAGGGAAGGACAGACAAGCTAGTTCCTAAGTGCCACCGCAGGTGCGAACCCTTTCTTTGGGTAGCAGGAGAATTTGCTTCGTTTGGGTTTTTGATCTGTTGAAAATGGGGTCTTTGGTGCTAGAATGGGATAGTGGTGCGCATGTGAATTCTCTGGTGTCTTGACTAATCCCTGGGCCATTGTTCCTGCCTCTCTTCTCAGTAAGTTCCCGATTCAGGACAACCAGTTATGGAACCATCAACAGAGCTTCGTGCAAAGCTCGGGGCTGCAGGGGAAAGGCACTGTGGAGATAATCACATCACCAACAAACCTTGGGGGACAAAAGGCTCAGTGTAGCCTGGTGTCATATACTGGAGGCTCTATCACCACAAACCGCCCACCTAGTGTTTGCCTTTTGTCTGTGGCATTCGGCAGAGCTCAGGCTTTAGCCCTCTAACCACTGTGGTGAAATGGGGTTGAGGCCCGGGAGGAGCCTAGGGAATGCTTTGATTGGGAGAATGGGGGCTCTCAAGCTAACGAGTCTTCTTCAGCTGTCTCCTTCACAAGGCTCTGGTTTTGACTAAATTTTCTTTTAAAATCTGATTGAATCTAATTATAATTGGATTGAACTTGCTATTTCTTGGGCTTCTTGCCAACCAGTGGGTACTTTTATTTCCTTTCCAGAAAATTGTATTCCAGGGAAGAGGCGCTGGATTGACAGATTACAGCAAAGGTAGGATCTGGCTTGGCTTTGCTCATCCTGCTTCTGTTGTTGGGGTGGCCATGGGAAGAGGCCAACTCCTCCTTGGCTTTTCCCTCTTACATGTGGTGAAGCTTCCCCTCCTTAATCTCATACTCTACAGACAATAGATTCAGGGTACATACCCTCCCTATGTAAATAAACTAAAAAAACCTGGCACCTTGAGGATCTTCCCCTGCAATCTTCTTGCTACACCCAAGTGCTCTTTTTTCTTTTTGCCTCTTTGCCCTGGAATGGGTGAGTTTCAAGGGGATAAAGTTGCTAAGAGAATGCTCTAGTTCTGGATGATTTCAGAGAGTTCAAGCTCTGGTTATAAGATGTCCACCATCCCTCTCAGTGTTGGAAGAACAGGCCAGGATTCAGCTGGAGTTAGGAAGTGGTCCCAGTCCTGTTTTACAGCATCTGCCCTTGGAGTGGAAGCTCACTAGCCACACCTCCAGATCCATGGGAAGCCTAAATAAACAGCCACAGGGAGCAAAGGGGAACAGGGTGACTGCGTGTTTCTCTGAGACTTGCCCGGTTCTGCTCCTGTAGAGGAGGTAAGGGCATACTGTGCTAGAAGGAGTGAAGATGTGGCCTGATCAGCAAGGCAGCATGGGACTCTGATAGTACCATGGGCAGAGATGCAACCAGGGCGTGGCTACACGGAACTCCAGGCTGCATGTGGTAGTGATGCACTGAGTGACAGTCCCTGGTCTTCTTTTCTCCCCTGCTGGCCATGTGACAGTGATGCACTGGGTGGCAGCCTCTGGGTCTCTTTCCTCTCCTGGATGCCAGCCATGTGCCTGTTCTGGAGTCTGAGCTGATAAAGACATGAAAACCCAGCCTGACAGGCTGTGTCCAGCCTAGGGGCCAGAGCCAGCAAGACTATCAGTTACTACTGTGGGATTTGTCGAAAGGCAGGAGTGCATATGTCACAAGCAATGGCCAAGATAAAACATGGGAAGGGGGGTGGTCAGTTCTCAGGTAAAGCATGCAGCAGGGGGGTGCGGTTGGGACTAATCACATGGGACACTAGGCCCTTTCAGAATCAATACTGAGTAGATAAACAGTGACTCTGCTATTTCTGGGTTTTCTAAACTTTGTTTGCAACATGCATGCAATGACAAAAAAGTCACATGCTCCCTGCCAAGGTCAGACAAGGTAAGATGCTTTAAGGTACTCTCCCTAATTCAGTTGTCATAATGTAACCAAATACCTTTCTTTAGGGTCAGTGTATTTAGTGCTGTATCTTTTCTGTTGTCGTGTTTTTGTCCTATTTATTAGAGATTTTGCTGTTTAAAAGGCACACTTCTAATGAGAGAAGGCTGCGATGTGTCTTACAGAGAAAATGTGTGTTAGATAAGTTCATTCAGGCACGAGTTCCAGTGCTGATGGCTGTGAGTCTAGTGTTAACAAATGGGTGACAGTTACTAAGTTGTGGTTAGAAACTCACATAGGGTTATATTTTACTGGGTTGCCAACTGTGACCAGATACTCAGTAGCAGGAACCTAACTCTGTACTTTGCATCGGCGGTCCAGTATTCACCGGTACATTGTCCAATGTGAGCTGGCAGAGCATAACCACTGAACAATGGGAATCCATGCTGTGTGGCCACCTCTCGTGCTCCCGCCACAGTGTGTGCTGGCCTCCTTCTCACTCTTGATGTCCTGACTTAGCAGAGGCATCATAGTCCAGGTATTCTCTCAGGCTGTAACTCTCCCACCCAGCGGGGACTCTGCTTTTTCAGGCAACAGACAGGCCTGCCTCCTGATGTGGAAAAGGATGGGGCAGTTACCCAGGTGAGAGATCCTAGGTACAGACTCATCCAAAGGACCGGATTTCAGAGTGCAGGCTTCTACTCCCTTACCCACAGCTTCAATGCAATTTCAAAAGTCTCACTGTCACTGTTGTTTTGATTCTTGTATGTTGGAGACTGGGATTTTGGGAGGAGAAAGCCTTGCATAGGGTAGATATGAGGATCACTACATAACACAGATTTCTGAAAAGAGTCCAGGAGCTAGCTATATGTTCTTCACTCTATGTGGCCTCATCAGAAAGAAGGCTTTCTGGATATGTGAGGATTGCACATAAAGGACACAAAGTCCTCAGGTAACCAAAATCTTGGAATTTCTACCTTTGCCATAGAAACCGTATGGGATGCCATCCAACTCTGAGCAGAACACATAAGACATACCTTAGCTTTCCTTGCTGGCTAAAGGACACAGTTTATGAGGGTGAGTTACTTCATTGGGCTGTAAAAGGGTATTATTAATATAGGGTTCACACCCCAACCCTTTAGTCAAAGTTACCTCTGCTCTCACATCAAGCTCTTCAGAGTTTCCAGTCTGAACATCTGGTCCCACTGGGCCAGCCAGGTAGCTTGGACTTTTGTGTCCTCTGGCTGTGTCCAGAAGCTTGCTTCTGGCACGTCTCTCCTTCACCCTTCCACCTTTAGAGAGTCTGGTCTTTCCACCCCACTTCCTCTGCAACGGGTTAGTGCAGGAGCAGCATGAAAGTTACAGGAAGGAGTTGTGGACTGACAATGTTCCGGACCAGTCCTCCACCCTCTAGTTTTCCCATTAGAATGAATGTAGCTTCCTCATCTAAACCTGTGCCTTTTCTTCTGTGAAATAAAAAAATACAGGTAGCATCCAGTTCATGGAACTGTCCCGAATACTAAATAAACTAATATATGAGACATGCAGAGAACAGGCCTTGGCACAGTATGCGGAGACTGTTCATGCTGTCCTTGGGATAGTGCATTTCATGGGCTCTAAGACTTTCTGAATATTCTGGAAGGTTGGTTTAATTAAAGTCTAACTGATGAACGAGTGGGTGTTTTTCCCCATACTTGTGGTTAACTATTACACTGTTGTCCGGATTAATCAAGATGCCAACTCCAAACCATCACAAGTGTGGTCAACCAGCAGGAACCTGTTTCCAGGTTTGTCACTGCACAGGTTAGAGAAACTGGCCCTTGACAAGAAGCCAGAAGGGCTAGACAACTGCTTACAGACACCTGGCTGGCTGGGCAAAGGTCCATTAATCTTCCTGGAGCTGCCAGAAGCAGGCTGCAACTTTGAAAATGGTCAGGTACTAGAAAGCTCCAGAACAGACAAGTTGAACTCTGGAGTATAGATGCAAGGGTTAAAGAGCCTCTATATCCCTGTCCAGTGTCAACTGAATGCCCTGAAAACCACTAAGCATCAGAATTGTGGATTCTGCATATCCATCCTCAAGGGGTGATTTCAAAATGACCTTCCCTTCAGCATCAGCTCCTTTAAACTCTCTGATCGGACACCAGCAGGTGGGTCATTCCTCTGGGGGATAAGGATGACAATGGCTGTGAGCTTAAGAAGGGGCCTTTGGAGTCCAGTCCTCATTCTCCATATTGGATTCCTAGAGGGACTTACATGCTAAGATTTGGTTCCTAACATCTGAGGTAAGAAAACGGAATTTAGGTTGTTTTTATTAGTTTGTTTTGGCTTAGAGCTCTGTCTGGACTATGCTAGAATTAAGCTTATTCAATGCAGATCTAGCAGGCAGTCACAAGAAAACAGGAGCAAAACTAAGACTCCAGGCCCAGATCTGCTGATTGCCAGAAAAGTGGCATCTCTTGGCTCACGTACTCATCTCAAAAGAGAAGTCAAAGCAATCACTGCCATTTCAGCACTGCCACTGACCACACACTAGTCCTTGTTCATTCTACAATGACAACCACCTATGAGTTGATGTGATCTTCATTTTTTGACATGGAAAACGAAGGCTTAAAAGGATTAAGTTGTCAGATATTATGCAGCCAGTAAATACAGGGTTATGGTAGCCAAATTTCTGTCTTCAAAGGGGATAATGTGTTTGATTTTTTTTCCAATGATGTCTGTGAGATTCATGTATAAACAACGGGCCATTTTCTTGTGTTGGATAAAAATGAACCCCCTGCTCCCTCCAGGCAGCTAGCTAAGAGCTTATATATTGCTCCATCTCCCTTTCATTTCGCTCTGCTATGGGTCTCACCTTGGCAAAAGGAGAGATGCCATCCAGGGCCATGGGAGGGGTAAGGAAGGAGTAGGTTATTTCTTCACTCCATTCTGAACCCTGTGCCCTAGGCATGGTGGGAGGCAGACCTGGTCTGCGATGACAGGAAGTCCCTAGGTGCCTGAGGAGACTATGAAAGCAGCTGGCCTATCAAAGCAGAGCAGAAACAGATCCCCCGCCTGCCTCCCGCTGTAACAAAGTCAGTAGGTAGGTCCCCTTTTGGAGGGCCAGAGGGTCACCAGGAGCATTTAGGTGTCAGGTCTTGGCATGGCTGGCATCAGCTGGTAAAAAAATAGATGATCGAGGAAATACCCCAGGTCTCCATGATAAGAAGGTGGCCATCCTTGGGGTCACTTGGTGCCCTAGCCATGAGCCATTCTTCCACTTCTAATTGCATTTGAGCAAGGACTGAAAACAGGTAGGTTTATGTCTGTGGTCATCTAGCTAGATTTAAAGGAAAATAAATTATGCCTCATCCATAACCCCATAATAACTTGTGGCTTTAAACAGTTATGTGTCCTCTGCATTCAGGAAAGTAAACATCAGCGATGGGCTATGTGGTCTTGAAATGAGAAGTAGTATTTGTTTGCACACACACACACACACACACACACACACACACACACACACACACAGAGTCACAGAGTTTTGACTTTTTTTGCTTTTGACAATGCTAGGTCAAAATCCAAACTTCCTTCTCTGGCTTGTTCACTCAATAAAAGAAGATGAAAACTGGCTCATGAGATCAGGCCAGTATTTAGTTTCAAGGGCACTGTGAGTGTGGGTTGTGTGTGTGTGTATGTGTGTGTGTGTGTTTGTGTGTGAGCCTTATTAAAGATTTCTGCTGTGAGTTCTTCCCACTCAAAGGTCTTACTGTGCTGCTCTTCAGGTTGAGTGAGTAGGCCACAAAGGGAAGCAGCCTGACTACCTGAGCAGTTCCTGGTGCTGGGAAGGCTTGGTGTGTGTGTGTGTGTGTGTGTGTGTGTGTGTGTTGGGATAGGGGTAGGACTGGGTGTCTCTTCTCTAGGGTCCACCACCTGTACCAATGAGTTAACTCCTATGCATCTGACCCTCTTCACAGTCAGGCCAAAGACCTTCACTTCAAGGCTCCTGAGTGACCCTTTATCCCAGGTTCATCAGAGCCAGAAACAGAATAGTGCCAGGGATAGCAGAAAGAATAAATAAAAATGAATGGAAAAATCAAGACCATTTCCTTGGTCCTGCTTACCCGCTAAGAACACCGAGAACCAAGTTAAGTACAAAAAATGACCCTATGATGATTAGTGTAACAAAATAGATCCAGGGCCAGTCCCTTCCTACGGCATCATTGACCTGGAAGAATGGAATGATAGTTAGTCAGGCACACACAGCAACCGAGCACGGCCAAGCGCCAGCCACCGGCTCCCCAGCGCTGATCTGAGCAGCGTGGGACCCAGGATCCTCAATGTGCAACTCAGAGGCCAAACCGCCTGTGCAGCCAATGGTCAGAATCTGTGCTTGCATGGAGAATTGTTTTGTCCCGTTTTCCTGGGCCTGTTAGGGTCCTGTCTCTGAGGATTCTGCATTGAACGCAGTGGAACCTGGGACCTTGCTCGGCTGCATTGTTAAAGAGGACACAGAAATGGTCAGCTTACCCGCTCAAAACACCGAGAACCAGATTTAGAACGAAAAAGGATCCAAAGATGACCAGACTGACAAAATACACCCAGGGCAACTCATAGCCCATAGCGTCTTGCATCTGGAAAGACGAAGGAGAGTTAGGACAGAGCCAGCAAAGTAGAGGACAAGACAGCCAGGCAGGGAGTGAGGACAGATCCACAGGAATAAAGGGGCTGATCTTGGGTTTTGGTAAGTGGGTCAGAATCTGCCAGTATATGTGGCTCCGTCCCTATTCAAAGTCTTTCCTTACAACCTTGGCCTGAACTTTAAGGGCCTATGCAGGGTGGGGGAAATCTTGTCTGACTTCCTGCTGTTTTATTTTTTGGAAAAGAAATGGTTCCCCAGTGCTTTTTCTATTTGGTTGTCTAGGAAGGTGGGTCACCTCACAAAACATTTTTTTCCATCCTAGAATGGGCTTAGCTCATTTGGGTTTCTGTGGCCATTAAATCTTCCTTTAGCTGTACTCTGAGGAGGGCCAGCTTTACTGACAGGGTTGGAGACTGAAGCTTCCATGACATGAAACAGTGATCATACCTCCTGGACTCAGGTAATAGAGGGCTCAGCCTCAGTTCTTCACCAGCAAATGGGCCAGGAAAGACAGTGCTCTCCCTGGCTCATGTGTCAGAGAAGGGGCTTTGTCCCTGACCCTACAGCCTAGATGTAACTGATGGACTAATGGAGACAATCTTTGGCAAGTCACCAATGCCTGCAGGAGTTGGAGGCAATGGGAGCCAGAATCGGCTCCTTTGGGGAGTTTGCTGTGAGAATCTCCTCAGAACTCCCTGTCCACTGACTTGCACCTTTTCCCTACAGCTCCTAGACATGGTTGTCAGGTATCCCCTACGTCCGGTGGAGGGGTGTGTGTCAAAACATTCATACGACAGTGTTTCTATCAAAGAGGAAATATGTTCTGATTAGGCTTCTCAAATCCATTTCTTCTGATGTTCTCTAAGCATTAAACACTTTATTTCTGGTTTACTAAAAATGAACCCCAAGGTTTTCCTTTGTGAACCTGGCTTATAAAACTCTAGGTTCTAAGGCACCAATTTCCTGAGCGACTTCCGTGTGCAGTTCAAAGTGTGGCCTTGAGTACCAGAACTATTAGGGACTCATTTAGAAATGCTCACACTCCATCTCATCCTGGAGTTCTGGGGTAGTAATCCACTCTTACAAGCACGACAGGTTAACTGGATGTGGGATACACGACAGAGCTTGTGGACCCCTGACCGACAGCACTGTCTTCATGCTACCAATTACATATGGAAGGACATAATTGTGCATCTCCACTACGTTGGGCCCTGAGATGGGACAGTTTTGGACAATTAACAAAAGTAGATTCTTGGGTCTTGCCTCATAGCCTAAGAGTTCAGTATAGTTAGCACATCTGCATTATGATTGCATCCCAAGTGATCTTCCTGAGGAATATGAAAATTTGATAACTGCTGTCTCAATTTGATTTCTACCTTTGTGCCCCAATTGAGTTATAGGTGTGTTGTTCTCTGTGTGATAGGACCAAAGATGGAGAGGCACCCAGAGACCTGCCTGCTCAGAATGGCTTGCTGTTCTGCAGTTAGAGATACTGTGTAAAAAATCTGTCTGTGACTCAGCTGAGTCAGTGAAGAGTTCCCCATACATGTTCACATCACAGTGAAATTCAATTTAACAATTTATTGAGCATCTCCATTCCCACCTGCAATGCTCTATTTTTCCATAGCATTTATCACTTTGTGACTGTGTGGGCTCCTTATGAGTCACACTGGGCATGCATCGTCTTATAAGCTATAGTGTAGGTTTCATGAGAACAGGTGGTTTTGGCTTCTTTAGGTCACTGGTGAATGCCAAGAGCCAGGAGTAGTGCTTTGCTTTTGATGGGTACTCAGGGAATGTCTGAGTGGCATTCATGAACATAAGACCTGCTAGGCTTTGGACCATAAATAAGAAGTCCTCGATAGCCGGGGACATAAACATAAAAAGCAACGATAAAGACAGGAAGGAGACGCAACTGTAGGAGGAAGTAAGAAGCTGAGAGTAGGAAGCAGAGAAGACTGCTGGATGAGGCTGCAGAGACAAGGGTCAGATGAGACAGGACTGTGTGCACTTTACATAGCGGCACCACTGACAGCAGGGCTGGGGGCTGTGGTGCAGGAAGGAAGTGGGGGGGTCAAATGACCCTGTGGTACCAGCACATAATGCCACCCCACCTGGGGCCTTGACTACTGTTAGAACCATGTATACAGACAGCTCTAAAGCCTTCCTGGCCATGGAATAGTGGTGAGGGAAAGAGTGAAATATCCACTGGGTCTTTATATGGATGCTGTTCCCTGGTCCCTTCCTTGACCAGTAGGAATCTGCTGGGCTAAGAGTGAAAAGGACCCCCACTCCCTCTCTTCAGCTGAACTCCAGGAGCTCAACCCAGTGCTTGGCTGTGGGCCACCGCATCTGCTTCCATCAGTTACTGGATGTAGGTTCTATGATGACAGCTAGGGTAGTCACTATTCATGTGGATAAGACAGGTCAAGAGCATGATGGGGAAAACCACAGGGACCCAAGCTGGCCAGAGCTCATGGTATGGACTGACAGCTGGGGAACTTGCATGGGACCAAACTAGAGCCTCTGAATGCGGGTGACCGTTATGTGGCTTGATCTACTGGGGGGGTCTTGGCAGTGGCACCAGGACCTATCCCAGATACATGAACTGGTTTTTTGGAGCCCATTCCCTACAGTGGGATACCTTGCTCAGCTTTGATATAGAGGGGAAGGGCTTGGTCCTGCCACAACTTGGTATGCCAGACTTTATTGACTCACCAAGGAAGGCCTTATCCCCTCTGAGGAGTGGATGGGGGGAGCGCAGGGGGGTGGTGGGAGGCAGAAGATGGGGAGGGAAGGAGAACCCGGGTTGGTATGTAAAATGAAAAATAAAATTTAAATTAAAAAAAGGAGTGCAAAGGAAACCAGACTAGAGGAACTAGAAGTTCAGTATGCCTTTATGCTAAGAAGAGGAGAGCAAAAGCAGTCAACACAAGCAGGGAAGATGAAATAGTACTAGGGAGAGAAAGGCAAGGGAGCCATGTTCCCAGCCACGAGGCTTTGCCATGCCAGGGCCTGCACATGCCACTGTAACACGGCGCCTGTGCAGGAGCCTGCTGCCTACTCACAAAGCATTCATATGTATTCATCAAGTGCTTGCTGTGGGGTGTGCAGGATGCAGGTGCTGCATTGGACCTGAGGTTGTAGGGTGAGTGGGGAGAGCAGGAAAAGCTGGTGAGAACAGGCAGGCAAACAAACACAGCACTCTAGGCAACATTCCGCAGTGTGCTGCCCTCCGGAGCCCATACCCAGCTTCTGTGTTATCAACCTGCTCCAAGGAAGCTGGAGGAAGCCACCGGCCCTACCTCTGGATCCCCCCCCCCACTCCAACCAGCCCTCCAGGCTACACAAGCCTTTTTTTTGCCTTAGAGGTTCCCGTGGTTTCTTGGTTAGTCTGGGGTTCCCTTTCCTCTGGGCCACACAAGACAAGGTAGCTTAGCCTCATTAAGGATGCAGTGGGAAGCACCCGAGGCTGTCACACACTTTTGGGTGGGGAGTATACAATGGTGGCTGTCTCTTAAGAGGGTAGATGCTGGCTGGAGTGACATGGTCATTATTTCCAATCTGGGAACAGATCTACTCAGAAGAAAAAAAAATAAAGCCACATCGAAAACAGAATCAGTTCCCTGTCACCCATATCTGGCAAATCAAACAGGGCTGATCTTGGGTCTCTAACAGCAGGAGCTTTGCTGTTTTCCTAAAGAAAGTGAGAGACATCCTGACTTCTCCTGCCCAAAGTCAAGCTGTTTTCAGGAACCCCAGACCTGAGACTATGGATGGCTCTTCATTGGGTGAAACAAACACAGAGCTTTCTTATTCTACCCAGACCAAACAAAGGGAACACTAAAAGAAAAATATCGAAAACCTTGCTGAAACCAGCATCTAACTGGGTGAAAGGACCCCTGCCTTGAACCTTCAAACCCACCATTAACTCTTCCGTAGGGGAAAAAAGCAGGAAAGGCAATGCTTCCACCATCTCAGGGCCTCTCTGATCCAAGCTGATTTTCATATTCCGTGTACCTTCTTCTCAGCACAAGTACTGTGGGCCTAGAGACTAGATGGTTTCCACAAGTACCGAGAGGCCATTTTCCATCAACGAGCAGGTGCAAGTCATAAAAGCCACAGTGCTTTGCACTCAGTGTCTCTGATGTCAGTGAATGTCCTCAGAGCAATAGCTCAATGCATGGTTGCTATTTATGATCTATGTTGCCTGGGATGTACTGTCCATCACTTGGGTCACAGAGTAAGAAGCAAGTGTAATGCCACCCAGCCCTGTGCACCTACTCATTGTTTGTTGGAAACTCCCCTGGCAGCCGAAACAATAAGAGCCTCATTCAGCTAGGAAAAAAAAAACCCAGCCCATCTTTTTTTTTTTTCAAGACAGGGTTTCTCTGTATTGTTTTGGAGGCTGTCCTGGAACTCACTCTGTAGACCAGGCTGGCCTCAAACTCACAGAGATCCGCCTGCCTCTGCCTCCCGAGTGCTGGGATTAAAGGCATGCAACACCAACACCCGGCAAAACCAACCAATCTTAACACCAGGCAAAACAGCAAAACCAAACTGTGTGCATTCAAACATCCTCTGAAAGCAACAGACTGGTGTCCTGACCTGGTGAGGAGCGTATGAGCAGAGAGAGTGATATCCTAGTCCCATGTTGGGAATAGTTGGCTTACATAGAAGGTCTGCTAGCAGGTGCATGGTCCTCGATAATGTCTGAAACTGTACCCTACAGCCACCAGACACAGTGAGCAAGGACACTCTGGGTACCATAGCTGTTTCTTTGCTAAGACATTAAAACACACTTTACTCCAATATCCAAAGCTACTAATGAGTGCTTTCCAAAGGTATGGGCATCTGCTGTCTGCTTCCTCAGAACCAAAATTTCCATGTCCCCAAGAGTGGTCTACCTCCTGCATGACCCTACTGCTCTATTGGGGAGTTATTCTCCTTTGTGAATACTGCATGCCTTATATTCTCAACTCCTGGTAGGCTGGTCTTATTCTTCTCTGTTCCCAACCCCATGCCATCCCTGCTTCTGGAAATATAAGAAATGCTCAATAAACACATGTTAAATTGAATTATTGAACTGCAAGAATTCATCTAACACTGGTAAATGAGTGAAGTGAAACTGAATGGATGAATGGATAGGTGGAATGCAAGGAGACAAAGGCTTTGAGAGATGCTAATTCTCTCATTACTGTGTTCATAACTCACCAGCATACTGTTTGGGTAGCAGATTCTCTGTGTTAGGTAGCTATTTGGTTTAAATTAAAAACAAAATTCCATATCTGAGGAAACATAAGAAAACCAATGTTTGACTCTAGATTCTTGTTTCTCTTGGTGCTTTTTCTTTCTTTCTTTTTTTTTTTTTTTGACACTTAGGCATTCTAGGAGCACATGGGAAGGCTGCAGCTTAAAGAGTCATTTCCTAAGGAAACTACATGGAAGCCTGAGTTTTGGTTTAGTTTCTATTCCCTAGAAACATCTATTCATCTGTTTGGGTACTTAAAGGGAACCCAGCTCTGGGGGTTCCATTCATTGCTACACAGGGGAGTCTTCACTGCTCCTCTCTGGGCCCTCTAGACTTGTACTTTACACTTGAAAGGAAATGTGTTCTTCTGAGTGGAAGACCCACATCCCCATGTTCCTTGGGAACCATCTCCAGACTGGCTCAAATCCAGCAGTATTCTAGGAGCCCTGTGGAGATTGGGCTGCTCCTATTTCTAGGGCTTCAAACTCAAACTTGCATCATAACGGCTTGGAGAACTTTCTCTTCAGACACTAAGTTCCTAACAGGGACTAGTGGAGGCAGCTCTGAGGATTTTTATATTTAGAAAGCACTGTGTTTGATGCTAAGACACGTTGAGATTTGAGTCTCTGGGTTAGTGACACAAACCTAGAGTTGAGGAGGAGGACTGCCTAATGGGAAGAAAGAAGGAGAGAGAAAGAGAATAGAAAATGGAATGGCTAGAGAAAGGTCAAAGTAATTAGAGGGATTATCTGACAGCAGGAGCATTGAGCTAGGAGATGCCGCTATCATGAATGGCCAACAGGGCACACAGTCTCAATGTGTTTGTGTGTGCTCACATGCACACACAACTCACATATGCACACGTGTGCACACCCATGATCTGATTGTTTTGGAAAGATGCTGGGAAGTGAGACACATCCCAGACCCTGGAACTTCCTCACCTCTGACAGTTTTTTTGTCCTCAGCCTGAGCTCCATCCCACCCCCGGGAGAGAAGGTACAACACAGCTGCTGGAAATTGGTAGTTACTGTTGTGTGCTCCTTCACAGTCCCCGCTCTGCCTGTCACTGGGACAGCATCTTAGGGTCACATCTGGTTGGTATGGTATCAAAGACTTGCAGCAGGGCGAGGGAGGGAGTGATAAAGAAAGATCAGAAGAGTACACCAGGCCATCAGCAAAGTGAATTGCACTTATTCTCCCCTGCCTGCACCTGCCCTCAATTTGATGCTACAGGCGGCTTTCCAACAGCGACTGAAAGCACGGGCTGAGACTCCCATGATGAGATGCCCAGCACCATACAGTCATCTGGTCTACAGCCCAGAGGTGGAGATTTGCAAAGGGACCTTTCTGTCCATGGCTCATCAGGACAAGAAAAGGTCCTGTGCAAAGTAGGAGGGACAGTTAGGGCCATTTAGGAAGTTGACTTGTGCTAGTAAGTAAAAGAATTTACCTAACTATGGAAAACCCAGCTTCCATCTCACTGTCTTTCAAGTTATACAAAACCAGGTTCTTATTGAGACCAAGGCTGAAAATGTTTCCCAATGTTTCATTTTAGTTTGAGGTAGACTTGGCTGACAACAAGTGTTGTCTCCTGACAGCACGTCAACAGGCTTCTGTGTTTCTCAGCTCAGAATCTCATCTATCCTATAGACCCAACTTCTTTGGCTGAACTGGTTACTCATTACCAAACCCTCGTGTCTAGAGCACCCTGGCTCACAAGGACACGCAGCAAACATTTGCTGGGAACAAGGTACAGGCAACCTGCAAGTCCCTTAGAGAGAGGGACACACTTCACAGCAACACTGGGCTCTGGCATGCTAACAGTGATGTCAAGGCTGGGGAAAAAGGGTTTTGTATTTACAGGAGATGGTGCACGTGAAAACAGAGGGAAGCTACATCTCCGTGCAGCTACAAAACTGCCTTGGATTCTGGGAGAAGTCAGCACTTCTCTTGGCCTTGCTTCTCTTTCTGGCAACAGAACATGAGATGCTCCCTTGCTTTCCTCTCACTCTTCTTGCTCTAGTTTGCAGACAGGAGCATACAGCCTCTTAGATGTTTTCACCAGGGCTACATGGATTTGACTATCTGAGAAACCGGGGAAGATGGTATTTCCAAGATTGGCAGCATGCTTTCTTCACCCAAATTCTGAAAAGCAATGCTGGATTCTGGCAAGTCATTTCTCATGCTGAAGTGGAAAACACCATAAAGATGGTATTTCCTATGTTTTTTTCTTTTTACAAATAACGGACTACATTCTTCCAGAATGAAGACAGCCCAAATATGGTATGCGTATTTACTGGCACTCAAAGATGGGTGAAGCAGGGTGGCTAGCTAGATCTTATGAGGGGCCTCTTTATAAAGTTAAAGGAAATATACTTAGGATAGTTGGCCCTCAGAACATGTATTTCTAAACATGCATTGCACATCAAGCAGTCTTTGGCTGACAGTAAGAGGGACTTTGATGGAGTAGTCTAATATGTTAAAACTAACATGAGAATCAAAATATAACAGCATGCCATAAGGCTACAACATTTAAATAACCGGTTTTCTTTATGGTGTTTGCTTTTAGATCAGAACTGACTTTTCTCTGAGAATTCTGCCCGTAGCTCCCTTTTAGGTAAGAGACAATAAAAAGTTAAAAGCAGAAGGAATTATAGAGCAGGAGGAGGAGCTGGATTGACCCATACAAGCGGTCTAGACCACAGTTGTCAAGCTAAAGATGGCCCTTGCTAAGGCTGGTAGTAGGGACATGTTATTCTTTGCTTCTTAGGAAAGTACTGGAACAAATCAAAGACATTCATCAACAACCCCCTCAGTTTGTGGGTGCATGTGTGACCCAATATAATTGGTAGGAAGATGAGATGTCAAGAGAGGCTGAGGCCCTCCACATGCCCACCCTCTAAGTGCCCTGTCTGCATACCCAATACAGCACGTCTGTCCAGCCCTCCATGGTGATGCACTGGAACACGGTCAGCATGGCGAAGGCGAAGTTGTCGAAGTTGGTGATGCCATGCTTGGGCCCATCCCACCCGGGCTTGCACACGGTGCCATTCTGACACTGCCGCCCATGGCCTGTCTCCAAAGCACACGGGGAAGGGTCCTCTTCTGCTGGAACATCTCCACCACCAAGGAAATATGAGACGGCAGGAGAATGGGAGGGACAATGACGGGCAGAGAATGAAGAAAGAAGTTAGAGAGAAAAATAACAGGATGGGGCTAATGAGTAACCAAAGCAGCAATCACACATTTTGTTTAGTGCCCTCACGTGGGAATTAAAAACACCTGAGCCCAGACATTTATTTCAGGGGCATAGTGACATAGGTCAGTGTTTTCAAGCAAGTGTTGGGAACTGTATTTTAACCACAACTGATTTCACAGACATCAAGGTATTGTCTGTTTTGTCATAGTATGGCATCATGTCCAAGGGGCCAATCAGAAAGTAATAACGATGAGTCCATTTCAAGTGTAAGTTGTTCTGGAAAACAGAAGACAAAGCAAGGAATTCAGAATTTGCAAAACCGAGGGTTTTATCTTGCAGCTATAGCAATAACAAACAGAAGACCCGAGTTTGAACAAACAATTGCTCTGACAATGGCTAAAATGCAACTCCAGAGACAGAATTTGCCTGTGGTTCTTCATTTAGAGATAATAAGATACCCAGAATCTTCTCTTCTTTTATAAGGATCCAAACCATCACAGCGTGATTATTTTGCCCATGGGACACAGACTCTTTATGGACGATGACTGGCTGGATGGCTGTTGATGTCTGTGGCTTCTAATTGAAACTGTTTACTCTCAAGAAAGAGAGGCAGAGAAATGTTAACCCTTAACTGTGAAAGAATTCTTAGGAGAATGGGGTGGGTGCTGTGGTCCAAAGGGTCTGCCAGTATCTTCCTGGGGACAGCAGTAGCTTCTATCATTTCCTTTTCTATGCCATCCCCAACTACTCCCATGTCCTTGTTTGTGGTTCATTTTTGCTTCTGTCCCCAACTCCTAACAAGCTGATTTGTTTTCTGTCTTTTAGCTTGCCTTTCCTTTATTAAAACACCCTAAGAGGCTCCAGGTGATGGGCATCTGGCACACTCCCAGGATTGGGCTATTCAGAATAAAGCTGCTTCCTAGCTGATTCGCTCCTGGTGCAATAGTCAGTGACCAAAGGCACGGGTCTATTATTACTGATCTCTGAGCTGTCTGAGGGTAGCAAGCATCCATGCCATTCCCGTATCCACGGTCTGGCTTCTGGAGGCTACATATTGAGGAAGTTGAACTGAACTACCCCTAGTGACAACATTTCATGACTTGTCAAATCTTTAGAGATGAGCATTTAAGGCTGTTGAAAGTAGAGAAATGCAAGTTATTTTCAAACCTAAATAATACGTTAAAAATAGCAAAGCAAAGCACCTAAAAAATGAGAGTTGAAAAATGGGAAAACACAGAAGCAAACAGATCATTAGTTCCATTTTCATTCTGGAACCAGCTTCCTAGAGGCAGAGGGGACGAAAGAGATAGCAGAAAGATAAAGCAAAACTTGCATTTTGCTTGTTTATTTATTGTATAAAGATGCCAGTAATCTATTTATAATGTGGCTCCTAGGCTGATGTCTGTCCTGGATCTTCAGTTCCTAAAACAGTAGAAACAGGGGAAGGTGCAGAGGTGCTGCCAAAGCCAGTTCTGAGAGTTCACAGGGAAGAAAACATGCTTGGTGAATTTACAAATAAATGTTAGAAGAAAATGACACCAAGGACCAGCGATCTCAAGGATAGAGAGAGGAAAGGAATGGGTCTTGGGAAGATCTCATCTACAGGCTCAAGGGCTGCCAGGCTATTTAAAATCTTCCCTGAACAATAAAAATCATAGAACAATTAAGAAGCAGCAATGATCCAGTAAAAATAGGTATCTATAAAAAGGAACACTTGAAAAACGTGAACATGCAGATCAGCAGGTCCTAGTGACATACATGCCAGGTGAGGAGTCAGGGTAACCATAGGATGTACTGCTTTTCTTCTGCAGAGCCCTGAGGTCCCAGTAGGAAGATATGAGAAATGAAGTCATGTGGGCTATACATTTAAGAACTGAATCGAAGAGAGTAGTCAGTGTGCAAAGATCAAATGAAGTCTTTGGTAAAATAAAGGAGGCTTTAGAAATGGAATCAACTTCAGCAAGGACAGAATCCTGGGGGAGCTTTCGGTCGTGTTCCAAAGAAAAACCACCAAGACAACAGCAATTACATTTTTTAGGTCTCAACTTAAAGGACAAAATAGAATGGTAGTGATTTCATTGCTTGGTTTAGCCAATAAATTCTGTGCCAGTCTCAGGGGTAATTATCGTGCTGGGGAGAGCTACTGAGTGTCCTGGCTCCTGATCCACTGGACAGATGGGACACCAGAAACAAAAGGTATCGGCATATGGCGACATATCTGCTGAGCAACCAGGAGGGTGCCTTGCAGTTGCTGGAGAGACTGGGAGAAGACAGCCTCTTCTGAGACCATCACCACTGGATACTGGACATAGAAAGAGAAGCCTAAAGGCAGAACAACAGCTCTGTGGCAGACTCCAAAGCTTCCTTGCAGGGATCTTACAGGAAACATGGATTAGAAAAGTTAGAAGAATATAAAATCTAGTCTGTGAAATAATATCAGAGTTTAAAAGGAAATACATATATTCCATTAACAAAGACTCACTAAGCCTTTTGTAAAATCTAAATATCACAGAAAATATGTTAATTAAATCTAAAGTCTAAAATCTAAAATGTGACAACAACAAAACCAAAACCAAACCAAACAAAAAACGCTAAGCAAACAAACCATTCCAAAGGTTCTATAAAATTCAGAAACACACTAATGCTGGCTCTGCAGGGTTTTGAACTTCCTAGTCTACAGATATGAAGGTAACAAGATCCTTATAGGGTCTGTCTCTTCCTTATTGGGGATGCTCACCTTGTGGGAACCGATTGGTGGCTTTGTTGCTGTTGTTGTTTTGAGAAGCTAGAAGACTGTGTGCTGAAGGCAGACGGCATAAAGAGGAAGGAACAACTGCTTTGTTCCCAAAGTAATTCTGCCACAGCCGGGAATCTTTGGCCTCTTTCCCAATAGTGGCTCTGGCTCATTTCTGAGGGACATTACTCTCATTGCCCTGATACCCTGGTTCATTTGGTTTCTACCCAGCAGACTAACTGGCCTCTAAAGTTGCTGTATAGTTTTCTGACGTAGTGTACTATCAAGGCCAGTATGACCTTAAGCCCAGTGTGGTCTTCTAAGGGGAGACAAAGAAGGTCTTTGGTTTTGGAGATGGCTTTCCACAGGGTTTCTGGCTATACCCTAGGAAAAGGGAGCCTTCTTGTTTTCTTTGACCACGATACCATTTTCTTGCCATTTGAGGCCATTGGGGCCTGGTAACATACCCTCACCAGCAGAAAACACACTTTTGCCTTTTTCCTTTAAGATGACAGAGATGGCTGAAGGTTTTAAGCAGATCTCCCTGGCTTTGTGGCATACCACATTAATGTTTGATGGCATGGTACAGTCACTGTCTTTGGTTCTCTGACAGAATTTCTCCTTATTTCATTGGTTAGTGTTCCACAACCAGTCACTGCCAAATTGAAGGATGTCATTGAGATTCTGTATCTTTGTGATAGTCTGGCAAGTTTGGGTCCAGTGGGTCACCGATCACGTAATGTAACTGCATACATTTACTCATGCTGTAGTTTGTCCTTAAGGAGTTCCAGCCAAGCTGCACCATTCACATAAGTTACTGGTTCAAGGTTAGCTACAGATCAATTAGTTAAGTTACTGTTTCAGGGTTAGCTACAGATCAACTAGGTAACTTACTGGTTCAGGGCTAGCTATACATCAGCTGAGAAAGAGGAAGGATCTGAATAAAAAAGTGATCATTATGTTGGCTGGTATTCTCTAAGTGAGATTAAATGTCTCTGAATTTTAGCTGAATGCAAGAACTTGCTCTTCCAATTAAAAATTATATATCAGCTAACATATTTTAAATTGTCACCAATTTCACAGTTACAACTCAAATAATGTGGAGATTCTCTTGAAAGTGAATAATTTATCTTACACAGAATCTTTTTGAAGGAAAAATAAGATGATTCTGTAAGTATAGATTTATATGTGTTGTTTGTCTTGCTGTGACCTTAAAGATGCCTAAGCCAGTCTACTTAGTCACAAAACCCTTTGCATACCAGGTAATAGCATCAGCTTCTGGGTGTGTTTTTCATCTCACTTTGTCATACAGGTTGGCACCATCATCCACAAGCCCCGATGTGCAGCTTGCGTTGGATGGGAGTGAGAGGGTATTATTAGAGCACATGCTCCAGACATGAGCTCTCCCTTTTCCTATATAATGCCCAAATGAAATAATGTAACAGCTAACAGCTTCAGAATCCAATGCTGTGTGTTGTATACACATACATGTTTATGTACTTTAGAATTCTTTATGTGTCTGTTTAAAGCCTTATCAATTTCTGTGTTTTTTAAGGAAGAAAAGGATTAATGCATTCTTTTTCTTTATTTTATGTATTTGAGTGTTTGGCTCCCATGTAAGCCTGTGTCCTATCTGTGTGCTTGGTACCCTCAGAAGCAGAAAAGAGTGTATGATCCCAGGAACTGGAGTTATAGAAGGTTGTGAATCACCATGTGGGTGCTAGGAATTGAACCCGGGTCTTCGGAAAGACTCAGTGCTCTTCACTGCTGAGCCACCTCCATAGCCTCTGTTTAATTTTGTTAAAATCAAGTTAAAATATTAGTCACTTAAGAGAGCAGTCAATAGCTTATCCTGAAAGCCAAAACCCTGGTGCCATTTAAAGTGCTTAATGAGCCAGCACTGCTTGATAAATTTATTGATTTATGGAAGGAACACAAAGAGGGGAGGCTCAGAAAGGTAGGACTGATAGTTGTGACATGGAGTTGAACCTCTTCCTTGAGGAACACAGATTTCACTGGCACCAAGGGAGTGTTCAGTGGCAGCCTCTTCCTCCACTCTGGGATAGGGAGGGACCCTGTCTTTGAATGTGGAAGAAAACAGCAGCTGCAAAGGAGCCAGGGCCAGCTCTAAGAGGGCAGAAAGATGGGTAGTGATGGGGGTTGGTGGTACAGGCTCCCTGAAGGGCTTGGATGCTGAACCCCACAGGCATACTGCTGGATACACATGCTCATCCGTTTGCAGTGGCAGCTCACATACTCAGAATCTGCTTCGGGAGTGAGAAACTGGCAAAAGATGGGTGCTTAATCTTTAATTGCTTCTCCAATTGTGTAGACCCTTTACAGGGTGTGTAGCAGTGCTGGACAAAGTGCACACCTGCTGTTTGAACAGAGATCTGCAGTAGTGGAAGCAGAAATTGGAAATGGGGGGGGGGATGCCGACCCTGCCTTTCATCGCGGTCTGAAGTATGGAAGACTGAATGCCTCATCCAGTTCCGTAGCACAGGTGGCTGCAGGAATTCACTCCAAGGGAAGCAGCTATGAGGGAGCGACATCCTCCTAGATGCCTGCTGCCCAGAGCCCCACCTCTTACCTATTACGCCCTCCTGGTTGTAGCAGGTCTTGTGCATCTTCCCCATGAAGAGCTCCAGGCCGATAATGGCATAAATGATGATGACGAACAGCACAAGCAGGGCGATGTGCAGCAGAGGCACCATGGCCTTGATGATGGAGTTCAGGACCACCTGGAGACCTGCGCAACAGAACCATCAAGAGTAGCAGCAACAGAACCTCCGCCTCCTCTTTGGCACCAAGGCTGCCTTAGATACCGTGCTAACATGACCTCCTGCGATCTTCTTAACAACTCGAGTGGCAGTCACGAGTCCCATGTTTTAGATGAGGAAACAGGGGCTCAAGGTCACAGCCAATGAATGAAAGAGCAAGAATCTAAACTCAGGTTGGCTTGACTCCAAATCTGTCCTGGAGGTACATCCAAATAAAAGGATCGGCAGACGCTGCACTACCAAGGGGGAGAACATGTTGTTTTCATCTGTAACCATCAAGACTTTAAATAGCCCATCCCAGAGACAGTGTGTTTCCTCTTAGAGCTCAGCACAGTGAGAACTCACTGTGACTGCCCACAACCACAAGGGACTTAGTCATCTCCCAGGCTTCTCTGTGGTGGATTACTAGAGCCTGCTGTAAAACACACATCAGCCTGATGGGAAGGAATCCAGGAGGGTGTGATTTCCAGTGGAGAAACTACCTTACCAGCAGGATACATCCGAGAATCACTGTATCAGGGCCAACAGTGTATCTCTAAAGGTACATTTTTAGTAGTAAATAAGGGGACCACTGTGTAGTACACAGATCTATCAGAGGCCGTATCATCTGAATGCCATTCTCACAGGCACCATAGAAAGAGACTTCTTATTTAACAGCATAGAACTAAGTTCTGTAGATTAGATGACACTGGCACAAATACACAGAGTGCCCCCGAGCCACACTCATTAAAGGAGTTGAAACACTAAAGTTGGCCTTGTACTTATCACCAAAAAAACAAAACAAAAAAACCCCAAAACACTAAAAGTACCCAGATACCACCAGTAGGAAAAAGGGCAAATGGATAGCCCTGTGGGGAACACTTGTCTTATCAGGGTATCCCAGAGTTCGCTTTTTCTGCTATCCTAGGGGAGAGGGATGGGCATTTAGTGACTGCACCAAGGATGCTCACTACGAACACTACCAGAAAGGGACTGTGGCAGGATGACAAGGTGATAACAACAGGTTACTCTGGAGCCGGTGGCAGTTGCCTGAGCTTCAATGAACAGTAAGTTATACTAGGTGTCCATATTACAGGAGAGTATGGTGAAGACAGCTGCACAGAGCATCATCCTGAGGTTGCCTCTGGCATTCACAGGAGAGCAAAGCCCCTGCAAGTCCCACAAGGGGCTGGCATGGTTATAGCAGCTTCACCGCACTTGTCCCCCTTTCTATATCCTCTCAGACACTCAGGTCTTTCTGTTGTGTTCTTGGGCACTTACCTGTGACCACATAACCCTGGATAACCACAGCAGGCCGCATTTCACAAGCCCAAAGTAGTCACCAAAGCTCTGAGCTGTGGCCAGTGGCTTCCACAAGACTAATTAGAAGAACTCTCCCCAGCTATTAAGCCAAGCTGAGGAAAAGGAAAAAAATAAAAAATAAAGCTAGAATAATTTTACCTGTGAATTAATGTGAACACTTTGCAGGCTCCCATTAGAGCAAGATGTTTTCAGATCCAAACGATTCCATTAATTAGCAAGTTGTACACACATTAGCATTAAAGTCTGCCAAGCCAAGAGGGAAGTTTTGCAAGGCAACTTCCAGGAGAGGTTGATAGGTGGCAAGGAGCCTTCAAAGTGTTCCTCACAGAAGCTAGGGACCCCATCTTGGCTGCTAGGCCACCAGGGAGGGTATCAGGCCTCCAGTGCCAGCCTCAAGTGCCAAGAAACAGACAGGTGGCAGACACAGAGTGAGTTGTGATCTGGGTGGAAGCCAGGTAGGCCACACAAAAGGCCACTCTGTAATCTTTAGTGCCTCTTAGAAGGAAGACCAGGATTTCCTAGAGCTCTGCAAGGCATCCCCCCTCTTCATACAGTCCCTGTCCCGCCTATCCCCCTCTCTGGATTTCAGTCAAACAGCATTTCTCTTAGATTCAGAGATGTCTCAGTCACGTGCCTCAGAACATGTGGTACACAAGGATTAAAATGGAGCTAAAGCACCTATTGCTTACTGACATGATCATGATTGTCATAACACTGACCAAGACACACACACCTCATATGACTGTGGTGCTTCCTATGATAATAAAACACAGCACATGCAGTTACGGACAGTGTATAATATTTAAAGATGGTAGTTGATGGCTGTGTGACTGCTAAATGTATTTACTGTACCGTCAAAGTCTGATCTCTGGGAGTCACATGCTGGAAGGGGAGAGCTGATACTCACAAGCTGCTCTCTGACCTCCACATGTATGCTGTGGCACAAGAGCGCCTATTCTTTCCATCACCAAGGCCTGCCTGTGAAGAGAATCCCTTGGGCACTGGGTAAATGTTTACTGACAGCATGAGAAGTATGTCCTCTGAGTGGCTGGACCATAGGACCAGGCTCTACAGTAGTAGAGTCAGTTGTCCAGTTTGTGCATGGTGAACAGGTGACTTCAGGAACCATGAGGCACCATTAGGAAAACACTAACTGGAAGTCATAGCAGTCCACGTGTTTCACTCATCCGTCAACAATGTCAACAGAGCTACATGCTCTGTTCCGTGTGCCCCTGCTTCTTTGGTGGACATAACACCCACGTGAGCATCCGCCCAAGAGGGGCATTCCCCAGACTATCTTGCCAACCAGATTCCAAATCCTGCTAGTTTGATTTTTAACTAATAGATATTCATAAATTATTTTACTATATAAATAGTACATGATAACTACAGAGAAAACAGAAAATGCTTATGAAAGAGAAATTAGAAATCATAGTTGGGGGGAGGTACAATCACTTACTTTCTCAGCCTCACAGCGATATCATCACTGAGCATTTCATGTACCTTTGGGGGACTTGAGTCTATGACTTCCCCCCATTACACTATCAGATGTTTAGTTTAGTTACCCAGCCTTCAGCTCTCATGTCTTCCCTGTCATCATTCAGTAGTTTAGCTTGTTCTTATCAAAGGACACACTGAATCATGTCTCTTTTGAAAGTGCACCATCGATCCCTGTCATTTAGAGAGGCAAGCTCACCTCTTCCTTTGCTGTTTTGGCTCCTACGGTTCCTCGTTTCTCCTTACTCTCCAGCAGCATGCCCAGCCATCTGGACGTCCCTGGCTTCATGCCGCCCTATGTCAGTGTACTCTGCTCCCTGCCTGCCCCATCCAGATCTCCTTGAGTGTCATCTTGTTTTCTCATCTTTGTATTCAGGCATGCAGCAGAACTCCTAGAGTGAAATAGCTCTAAGCACAGGGTGTTTTCAGAAAGCTAAGGCACAGCAACCAGGGGGTCTGCACGCACACTAGCAAGCAAAACAATAACTCAGAAAACTTATCAGGAGATAAAATGCAAGAATGGGACAATGACAAAGGCGACAAGGCTTGTTGATGTCAGCGATCTTCCCACGACTTAAGTTGCTGTTTTGAGGATGGTGGGGATAACTCTTTTGGTATGACCACAGGATGGAAGGAGGACTAACTAGGAAGTATCCAGGAACAAACAGAATCTGTCCAAGGACACACCTGTGTGCAGGTGGCATGGGGTACCTGAAAAGGTAGTGTTTCACGATACTCAGGGTAACTTACTGACTGACTAAATGAGCTCTTGAGAAAGGGCTTGGGGGGTTGCAACGACTGGGTGAAAGATAGATTCCTCTGGCACATCAAAGCCCCGTAACCTCATAAATCACGTCCTGAGAGCACCACAGCTGCGGTGCAGCTGCCTTTATTCTACCTGAATTATCCTGTTTTCTTCTGGTCACACCTCTGAGAACTAGACGCTATAAGCCATAGCTGAAAGTGGTGCACAGAGAGGAAATGACCCGACTTCAGGGCACAGCTAGCAGATGGTGGCACTGGGAGCAAAAGCAAAGTCTGATTCAGTTTGTCTGGAGTGGGACGTGAGTTTGCATTTCTAACCAAGTTCCAACAAATACTAATGCCACTTTCTGGCCCAGCAAGGCAAGGCCCCATACTACCTAGTCAGCCAGGAGCCATGGCAACCGCATCCAAAGCCTTCCTGAGAGCTCTGAAGCAGTTCAAATACTGTGGTAGGTGTGAGTTGATTCTAGTAATATCACATCTTCATGTGATTTGTAATTAGTAAAACATGAACTGTCCATGCTAGGTACTGAGAAACACTGCCAGTCTGACTACGCTACACACTTATTTATTATGTTTTTTGTTTACTTAGTTTTAGACATATGAGCACTGCAGAGGATGACATATTCCTGTACCTTTCACCCCAGGAGCATAAGCGATGGGCGTTGCAGGCCACTACTTCTGGCAGCAGTAAGAGCCATTCAGCAGTTATGGGAGAGACCAATGACTGCATCCAATACTACAGTATGAAAGGCATGAGCTTAGCCCTTTTTTCACCGTGGCCTATCTGTTATCACCCTTGCCTGGACAACATTGTCAGGGCTGCTTCCCATCTCCACCAGCCAGGCTAGGCCTAGGCCTCCACCACCCTTCCCTTGCCTCCTATTTGTCCATGATTATATCTTCTTTTAAAAAACACTTCTTGTCCTGTCTCTACAAATGTAGTTTTAGCTCTTTTTACCTGGATAATTAATTCTTCTCCTTTACTCCCTCCTTCCGGGATCCTTTTGAGTGTTCACTATGTCAGAAGCACAAAGATGCAGACCTGGCCACAAGCAGTTTCCGGCTAGGTGGGGAGACGGTTATGTGACCAGGTGTTTGCAAAGCCAGCTAACTGTAGTCCCAAGAAGTATAGCAGAGTGGAAGTGATGCAGATACTCACATATGAAATTCTCAAATTAAAAAAACAAAACAAAACACCCTGTAGCCAAAGACTTACCTATTACTGTAGAAGCTTCCTAAAACATATACATGCATACAAAAGTTTAAATGGAATTAACCTTTGACAGGGCACAATACCACAACTAGACACCATATGCTAACAAATAAAAACCCCAGTACCTGGGAATGAGTTTTATCTTTTTTAACTATTTGTCAATGGAGTCCCATAGACCCCAAATCATTACAGTTATTGTCATTGTTCTTAATTACCCTCCAGGGTAAGACCCTATTGCTGAAGATACACTATAAACTCAATTCACAGAACATGGAGACTCAAATAGGTATTGACCTGGAAGCCCCATCCCTACTAGTTAGCCTTCATAGTGCTGGAAGTGTCATGTATACCACCAGAGGAAAAAAAAATGTATCATCAATCTTACCCAACTGCAAACCCTATGAGCTACAATGACTGCCCTGGCATGATATGCCCACTGGTGTAACAGTGGCATGAAAGCTGGTCACCATACTTTCTGATTGGATTTATGGCCCGATTCACAAGATGGAATCTGTACCTCACACTACTGTTCAGGAAAAAAAACAAACCTAGACAGTTATAGGCTCCTGGAAGAATATCTACTACTATGATTCTTCCAAATGAACATACTTAAATAAATAAATCCTAATGACTTACACCTATACCTGAAGATTGGTGGGCCTCTCAACCCTCATCAGAGAAGTTTCTTCTGGCAGTAATGGTAATGAACACAGAGATGCACAGCTGGTCAACATGTAGAGAATATGAGACTAGAACACTCACCCTTAAATGAGATATTCATGTGACACCCCCCAAGTCTCAGGAATAGAAGAGGGGGAAAGAAGTTATAAGAACAGAAGGGAGTCGATGAATATTAGCAAACAGTGTTTTCTGGACACAACAGTGCAGTGGCACATATGAACTCACGGCAGCTATGACAGTATGCACAAGATTTGCTCAAGTTTAAGTCAGACAAAATATCACCATGGAGAGGGGAGGTGAGCATGAAGTCCCACCCCTAGACCAGGACCTATTGGCATTTAACAGCTACTAGAGAGGAAGGGTGAGCTTTCTTTAAGAGTATGACTCTTGACAGATTGACCACATTCCAGGTCAAGCCCCATAATAAAGAGTGTTTGGGCAACACAGACTGGTCATAGTGGGGAGGGAGGAAGGGAAGAGCCCAAAGATGGATAGGAGTTGTAGGAGGTAAATATGGACAAAATACACTGTCTGAATCTCATAGAATTAATAAACATATTTTAAAAAGGTAGTTCAGTGGTCTAAGTCAAAATCTGAACCAATATTTTCTTTGCCTTCTCTTCTAACTTTAAATCATGCTTCTCCTACCATATCCTACATCCCATCATATTCACAGATTAACAAATTCATCTTAAAACCAGTCCCAATAAATATGAAAATGTGCAGTCACTTAGACCCCTGCCTGCTCGTTTTTGTTTATTTGATTTTTTTTTTTGTTTTTTTGATACAGGGTTTTTAAGTGTAACAACTCAGGCTGTCTTGGAACTCTCTGTAGACCAGGCTGGCCTTGAACTTGCAGAGATCTGCCTGTCTCTGCTTCCTGAGTGCAGGGATTAAAGGCGAGCACCACCACCGCATAGCGTAGGCCTGCTTCTTAAACATAACATCCACCATTGCCACAGTTTCCACTGTAGCCACTGTTGGTCTTCTGTCTCCAGCCTGGATTAGAACACAGGACGCTCTCTCTAATTCCTTCATACCCCAGCCCGTTCTGTCGCCTTGCCCATGATTTGCCCTTAAATGCTGCTTCCATCATATCATGGCCCAGACCTGCAACCTGCAGAAGTTCTCCACTTAGATGACATCTGCCAAATCTTCTATAAGATTTACACATAGCGAACAGTGAAAACTTCTTTTGAGAAAGGCTTAATCTCAGGGCAGTAGGTTCCTACAAGAAATTTGGGTCATTCCCAGCATTCTTTATTCTGTGTAGATAAAGGGTAAAGGACAACAAGCATAGCAACATCCTGGGGGAGGCAGCAATCACCCCCATCCTGAAGGGGTGACTGAGCAAAGAGGCAAAGACAAGCCGGTGATGCTCCTCAGGGAAGGATCTGGGAGCACAATATCAGGGGGATTAACAATACACTCTTCCCTCCAGAGTTCCCACTTGCTTCTCCTATCCACTGAACCCAACCAGAAGCTGGAAGGAAGGGCAGCTTTCTAAGATAGAGCCTTTGACTGGCATACCTGCTAGATGGCAGAGTGGGGAGGGGTAGAGAGCCAATTAGGTGAAGCAAAAATGACCTAGAATAGAGGGAGAGTGTGAGACCCTCTGTGGCACCATCACCCATACATTAAAGCCAGCAGGAGGTCCTCTATTTGGAAGCATGCTAAGCCTTGTGAGTCGGCAGCTTCCTTCTGAGGGAGTGATAATATAATAACCTTTGACCCTAACTCAACAGTCAACTCTATGTTTTCACCCCAAACTTGCACTTAGCCCAGTGTGGAGCACATCAGCTCCCAGCACCTGGTTGGGGTGTGTGTGTGCTTGTCATGAGCACTGAGAATTCTGACCACTGACTCATGCTTGCTTCTGATCTGCAGGAACCTGTTTATAATCACTAGAAATTAGAGACATGATGAATCTCACAGAATTGAAGTCTGTGAGTTCCTTTAGCTAATGAGACAATAGACACTTTTAAATAGTCTCATAAGCCTAATGACTTTTTAGAGAATATAGGTCTGAAGCTAGGAAGGGAGGCTAATAGCTCGTTCTTAGGTTAAGGAGTAATGGCTGTATTGAGCTTTGGGATGCTAGCATATTCTCTTCCTGGAAGAGTCTTCCTATTGCAGGGGGAGGAGTTCTTGCCTGTATAGTTTCCTGGAGTCCCACATCCTAGGATTTTTGCATGCTGTCTTTTATTTTCAATGTGTATGTTCATTTATTTTCAGTTTAATCCTTCCATTCAAATATATTTCTGTACCCAGCAAAGATTTGCTAAACACTAAGAGACAGCAGTGACCATGGGAAATATGGTGGTCACACTGCTGCCTAATGACTTAGAAACGTAAGAGATCATTAAAGTAGTCACCTTAAGTGGGCTTTTATATTTTTATATTGGCAGTCTGGGTTAGAGAGAAAGGCTCAGAGAAAAGGACATAATAGAAATGCTAATATCAGAAGAAAACTGACTATGGAAGAATGGAGAAAGGTAGTTTGAAGCTAGCTATATTTCCTGAAGATTCAGCACATGCTAGGCATTGTGCTGGTGGGATCCGTACATCACTCTACTGAATTTCCCCACAGTCCTCCTAAGTAGAAATGAACCATATTTGCATGTAATAAATAACTTTTGTCCAATTCTATGTATCTACTCAATGGTAGAGCTGAAGTTAAAAGCCAAAATCTTGAAACTCATACCCCTTAGCAATTATCCCTGCAAAAATGACAAACAAATTGCAACAAACAAATTGCACATAAGCTCCACCCACTCTGTGCCATGTCAGATGGAGCTCCATGTCCTCTGGTCCCCAGGGAGGCCTCACAGCTGTTAGCAGCACATCTCCCATGACAAGTATAATTCACCAGAAGTCCCCCCATCACAATGTGCCATCCTTTCCCTCCTTCTGCTACTTGCAAGCTGCATCTTTTTGACATACTCTGAGCAGAAGCAAACCCCTTGGGCTACAAGGCATCAGTTTCTTCTATTTCTTATTCTCTTTTAAAAGCTGCAGAAAGTGAAGGCATTACACAAAGTGATTTATCACAGGCCAACTGCCACCCAGGATAGAAGAAACCATTCCTAGCTCTGTAGATAGCCTATGTCCTTCTCTGTCAGTGTTCCCCAATTATGTCAGGATAGTCACTGCACTGACAAGTTAGGATGCAATTAATCATATAATAATAACTGTGAATAAATGTAGAAGAAACATTTAATAAAATTCAGCAATGACTTATTCTTTAGTCTTACACTTCTATGGATTTCTCATTTTTTTCTTGTTGAATCTTCTTACTCTGTTCTCTCTACAGCTCAATAACTGTTTTCAGCTGTGTCAACATTGACTTTGAAATTTTTTATTTTAGCTCTTGTATTCTTTGCTTCTAAGCTTGTATCGGGTTGTTTCCCAATCTTCTGGTTTTCTGGGAAACTACTGACCTGATCTTTGATGTCTTTAAATGTAGGAAACAACATTCCACATCCTCTAGCTGGCTAGTATCAGTACCTAGGTCTACTGTGCATCTCTTTCTATTATCTACAGTCTTTGCTCTTTTTCATTTATTTATTTTGTTTTTCTGTGTATCTAGCTATTTTGTATAATGAGTTAGACCTTATTTTCAAAAAACTGCTTTTCAAAATAATTTGACAGCTTTGACGGTGTTGTATTTCTCCAGAGACTTTTCATGTTTGTTACTGTCAAACATCTTTTCCTAGTGTTACACAATTTAGAAGATTTTCCCAGTGTATCAAATCCTGTATTCATTGGGACAGTTGATCCAAATTACCTCACCTAACATTTCCAAAAGCAAGAGTAGCCTGAACTTCTGAAGAGCGACATCACCTGCGGGAAATCTCTCCACTGTTTTCCTGCAGACATAACGCCCAGAACTAGAGAACCGGTCTATGAATGCCTGTATAGATTCTAGAAGGTTCTCTTAGGGCTATGTCCTGTTTAGTTTTAGAAAAAAATTCTGGGGACTGGCTATCTTCAGAGTGATTATCTATGATAAGGTTGGATGCAGGGACAGGCAAGATGGTCTGGTCATACTTATCACAGGTTCTTACTCCTTTCTTTATAAGTGCATAGAAAGTACAGGTTTGGGGGAAAATGATGAATTTCCTCATGGGGTTGGCGGCAAATCACCCACTATAGTGTTACCAAATAGAGTCACCAAGTTAGACCTTTACTTCTCTATACCTATTTCTCCAACAAATACTTTCCTACATAAGCAATTCACAGCTTTCTCTCTCCTGGCTGAGGTGCCATGAAAACAAGACCCATGTTTTTGTTGCTGTTCCACTCACGGTGATCCTGCACCATCTGTTCATCTTCCTATGTGGTTTAAACAAAATGCTCATCACCTCTCCATTCTGGCCCAACTAACACACCAACAGAAACTCTGCCACTGATAATTTTCATCGAGGGGACCCCTTCAAACTTAAAAAAAAATCACATAATAAAATAAACATATATACTTTCAGGTTGGGAAGATGGATCAGTGAAAATGGAATTTTAAGGCTTAGGGGCCTGGATTTTCAATTGATTCACACCAACAAGAATAAAATCAAGTCTACACAAGCTCAGAACCTGAGATGCTTGCCCAAGAATTAAAAAGCTTAGGAAGATGGTAGATTTCAGAGTCTCTGTAGCATATTACCCATGATCCCAGTGCTCACAAAAATCACCAGACACGCAAAGAAATGGGAAAGCTTGATATATATCCAACAAAAAATGAGACTGTCTAGATGTTAGACTTAACAGACAAGTATTTTTAAGCAGTTGTTATATGCATGCATGTACACACACATGCATATGCACACACACAGGAAAACATATCTGGTGAAATAAGTATATTGTATTAAAGAGGGAACAAAAGCATGCCATAGGTAGTTGGGAACTATTTTAAAAGGAACCAAATTAAGACTCTATATTTAAAAACCAACCGAGCCAAAGACTAAAATAAAAAACTCACTGAATAAGTTCAGTGAAGATAGAGTCAGCAGAAACAGGACAAACAAAAACAAGTGAACTGGAATGGTAAATTATCCAATCTGTGGAACACAGACCAAAAAAGAAGTTAGAAAACAATGAACAAATCTTTAAGGACTAACAAGCTAATATGTGATGGCTAAACATGTGTGTACTTAGAGTCCCAAAATAAGTGAGAGAGGAGCAGGAAATAGTCTCTGAAGATGTCATAACCCAGAAATGGCAGGTAAGCAGGCACATAAAAGACTGTTTTATTTTCTTCTGTAATTTACCTAAGCCATCTGATTGTTTACTGTGACAAAGTAACATGGGATATGATTATAAAATATGTGTAACCAATAGGACAAAAGGTTGTAATGAAACTATGCTATCATGTAAGATCTAGTTTCATTGACTATAATCTGTGTTTCTGCAAAGCTGTTACAGTCTGGATCTTGACTACATCCAAAAGGTCCATGAATTAAAGGTGTGGTCCCTGGGATGGCATTATTGAGAGGTGGCGGACTCTTCAGAGGTGGGACCTAGTGCAAATCTTTGGGTCACTAGAGGTGTATGTTGTCACTTTGAGGGGGATTGCGAGACTCTAGTCTTCCCCTCTATCTTATTTCCTGGTCATGAACTGAGATTTTTTTCCCAGCTGTGTGCACCTCACCATTATGACCCACCCACCACAGGCTCAACAGCAACCGCACCAATCAATCATAGATCAGACTCTCTGAAACCATGAGCAGAAACGAGCCCCTCCTTAGAAGTTTATTTTCACAGCATCTGTTGCAGCAACAGAAAGCTGAATGACATAAGTGTTATTTTAGAAGTCAAGAATAGGAAGTCTGTCTTTCCTAACCAATCCAACTTGGAACCTATGTAAGCAGATAGGAAGTTGAAGTCATAGGAATGCAGACAACCAATACTTGTAGAATGCTTCCAATGTATTGAATGCAACCTTGAGTGTCTCGACAGCATTTGTTTGTTGAATCCTCAAAATTTCCATGAGATAGATGCAATTTTAGCCTCCATCTTATGGACTGAAGAACTGGGGCATATGTCCAGTGACTGGTGATTCTGGGAATGTGGTCCTCAGTGGTGGTGCTGCTGTCATTTAACTAGCAACTGCATGAGTCAGCATGAGAAAATGAGCATAGGAAAGACATGGAGCTTGTGCTCTGGAACTCCCTGTGTTTCCATTTCTCTTCCTTTTCTTTCCAGCTGTTAGTATGGGTCACTAACAAGTCTAAGTGGACTTTATCATTAACATCAGTTCTAATTAAGTGCTAGTAACCTTGCTACTGGATGCTTTTGCATGGTTGAGATTTCCAAGAAAGAGCCAGGCACAGAAATGTATGTTGACCTGTAATACTGCCCACCTCTGATCATGCCTGTTGACTTATCATGTGACATACTTCCCACCTCTGGACTGTCTAGCCACTTCTATCTCAGGAGCTAATGACTGGAGAGATTTTCATAAGGTTGCAACTTGTCAATGACTACAAAGTTCTAAAATTAGTGTCTCAAAAAGAATTCTTGGGTCCCTGTTACTCTCTGTTTTCAAAATACAGAATGACAATGCTCAGGAATATAATGCAAAAAAGTTTAACCTTCTCATTTCACAGTTATGAAAGCTGAAGTCTCCTAGACAAATGAAAGACAAGCAATTGGCCCAATGCAGGCATAGATTCATGCTCTGCTCACATGCAGGCCAATTTCACCATTGAATCCAGAGGTGGCAATAGAGCTATTTCTCATCATCCTTGGTAGCCCAAGAGGTTCATGAATTCTTAGAATGTGAGTGTGCCCACACCCCGACTATCAGCTACCTCATTCTCTCCAGTTGGTCCTCTCTGTGGGGCAGCCCTGCTACCCTTCTGGACTGCATTCTTTATCTCCCTGCATTCCTGAGAGTGAGGCTTCAGAGGCTGTCCTTCCTGCCTATAAATCCAGCATGATATCCCTGCCTCCTGGACCACTGGGCCAGTTAATCACCTAATCAAGTTCCCGGAGTCGAAGCTTCACCTTGAGGCTGTACACTGCCTTGAATGGGCCTGTTGTCCTCCTACCTGTGTTCTCAAGTGAAAGGTGCATTTCCATTACTGAACGAGGACTGAACTCCACAGTACATTTAACTTTGCTGTTGGTGGCATGTATTCTTTGTCAGTGATATTTTTCTTTCACCCTGCTCTACCCAATAATGTGATTTCTCTGGTTTAGTCACATACTGTTACTTATTTCTCATAAAATCCCATGACAGCAGAGCTGAGAAAGCATGAGGTGATCACTGCATGGATTCACTGACTTTGTGACCTTTGGGGTCATCTTCTATTACAACTGCTGTGCATTGTTCAGGGTTGGACATAAAAGACTTTATTGCTGGAAGGGAACAGGGCTCTATCAGGAAAGGGCTTGTTCTTATCTGTGGTGTGCACATTATTACAGAGAAACTGGGGCAATGCAGGAAACAGAGAAACAGTAGGCAGCAGATCTAGGACTAGAGCTGTGGCCTGGCCTCATGCCACAGGAGTACCTGGAAGGGAGAAAGATGAGAGCTGTCAGCCAATGAAAGAGCAGGGCCCAGGAAAAGGCTGTCTGCAGTCAGGTTAGGAGAAAGGGTGGGCTCACTTCCTCCTTGCAGCCATGTTTCTGCTCTGATTCTGGTAGGCAAGCCACACCAGCATCAGGACCTTAATGGGGCTCCTTGGAACAAAGCAGGCCAGGGGATATGCACAGGAGCTTGTCTGGGAAGCCACCTCTGTGGAGTGTGAAAAAAATGCTGTTCACAGTTTCCCTCTGCAGTACTTTGAGGACAACAGTCCTGGGCTGCTGCTTCTTGCCTCAGGGAAGACAGATACAGAGTAGTGCATTGTGTGTGCAATCATGCTTGCATAAAAGTGTGTTAGAGGCCCAGTGGGTGCCACAGTCCATCTTGTTCCCTGGCAGTCTTGCAGGAAGCATAGGAATTTGAGTTCCATTTGCTGCTACCAAAGAGCTCTATGATATTGGGAGCCTTGGAATTTGCAGGCTGAAGCACCCCATTTTGATAGTGGTGGACCAGAAAGCCATGACCGCTTCCCAGTCACACATTTTGACTTACGAAGAGGGCAGAAGGTTAATGATTATGACTAGAGTGGTTACACTCTCTGCTTCCTGGGATCAAGGGGTAGAGATAGTAGACTGGGACATGCTGTGAAGTTGATTCTGAGTAGGGCACAGGGGGCCTAGTAGTCTCAGAAGTAGAATGGGGGAGGGCCAGTGGGTGTGTCCTCATAAACAGCTCTGTAAGAGAGCCTTCATGTTGATAAAGTCTATGTGGCATACAGAGCCTTTTTCAGGAAGATGGTGGTACAGGGCCAGCACATGCTCTTCAAGGTGGGGGAGTAGGACAGAAGTCAAAACTCACTACCAGAGTTTGCCAGTCAGGAGTCAGCAGGGACTGATGGAGTCCTGTCTTCTGCTCACTACCTGCAATCTCACACAGCCTGCCACCACCCAAGGGGCTATGTAACATTCACCGGAATTAAAGGGCCAGAAGACAGTTACAGGCAGTCGTAAAAGCAAGGGATGGAATGGAACATTAGAGTTGAGCCTCTGCTCTGACATGGGTATCTTTTCTGAGACTCAGTTTCCTCTAAAAGATGCTGATTAAAGGTTCAGAGTCCTAGTTTCATTTCTGTTGTGAGAGAATACCCCGCCTAAAATAAACTCAGAGGGGAAGAATGTGCTTGCCTCACAACTCCAAGTTATTGGTTATCATTTCAGGGAAGTCAAGGCAGGAACTCCATGCAGTTAGACACATCACAGTCAAGAGTGGAGAGAAAATAAATTCATGCATGCTTGTTAGTGTTCAGTTTGCTCCCTATATTTACATGGTCCAAAATCCCTTGCCTGGGGAATGGTGCCACCCACAACGGCCAGGTCTTCTTAGATCAGATAATCAAGACAACCCCTCTAGGCATAGCCGCAGACCAACCTGATCTAGACAATCCCTCGTTGAGACTCTTCTAAGGTGATTCTAGGTTGTGCTTAATTGACAGTTAAAATGACCAACATAGCCAAGTCACATGATTTTTGGGAATCTAGGCAGACTTGACCTAGATTGTTTATGATTTATTTATTTTCTTCGGTATGTATGATTGTTTTACTCACATGTATATATGTGCATCACATGTGTGCCGGGTATCTGAGGAGGTCAGAGAAGGCACAGGATTCACGGGAACTGGAGTTAGGGATAGTTCTCAGACACCACATGGGTGCTGGGGATGGAATCCAGTCTGGTGCAAGAGTAAGTGAGCCAGCCACTCGCTAGCCCCTCTAGAAGGCATCTTTAAGTCAAAGATTCTGTTAGTCCCTTTCTGTTGCTATGACAAAATACCTAAGATGATCAACTTAAGGAAGTAATGTTTATTTTGGCTCAAGGTTTCAGGGATTTGCTCTGTGGTCACTTGGCTCTGTTGTGTTTAGTCTGTAGTGGCACAGTGTATCATGGTGGGAGAGGAAAATGGAGGAAGCCTAGCCACTTCGTGATGCTGTCCTGTTCAAGGCATGCCTCCAACAGTAGAGCTTCTTTCTGTCAGGCCCCACCTCCGAAATGGTCTGTTATTTTCAAATAGTGACATAGGCTGAGCTCTAGCCTTTAGCACATTGGTTTTGAGGAACTTTTAAGATCTTAGCCATAATTAACAGTTTCTTTCTTCCAACAACAAGAAAGGGGAATTTTGGTGTCTTGCACCAGTCTGCTTTGGTCTGAGTCCGGCAGCTGAGTCCTGGGTAGGTTCATGACCCTCCCTGCAGTTCAAGAACCACTGTGAGTCCTTACATTCTTGTGACTGGCCCAGTTGTCATTTTCCACAGTGCAGTCTTTGGAGCTTTCCTAGTACAGAGGACAGCAGTGTCTTTAGAGACTTGCCTGTAGCCATGGTATTCTGTGTCCACCTCAGTCTTCCCTGTTCACTCCTGAGCAGGTACTTATTACTTCCTTCTTGAAGGTGGCACTGAGTCACACATGGATTTATGAGCTGGTTAGGGATGGTCTGTCTTGGTAACACAAACAGATAGGGGCCCTTAAAGCCCATCTCTACCTTTTTGGAATAAACAACAAGGCTCATCATCTCTAGCGTATCACATTGCCTAGTGTTGCATCTGACTCCCAGATGATCATGGGAAGGGAGCATGGCTGGTGTCCCTTGAACAGAGACAGCCTTTTAGTTCCTGTTTCCATCAGAGAAAGGGTGCTCCAGGTTTTCATAAACGGCCTCATGAACCTAACTGATGATTTCATACTTCCATCTGTTGCCCTCATTGATTCAGTCCACCCTTGTAAGGCTGTCTCCAGAAGGACACGTCCGGGACACACAGAGAGGGGCTTGTTTATTGTTCCACAAGCAAGCATCCCACTGAATCTACATTTTAACTTTGGTCACAGCTCTCAGTGTTCACTGTTCAAACATGTTGTGTCATGCTTCTTGCTATGAATGGCTTTATCCTTCAACTCATCATTTATGCCTCACATTCCATTCTGGGAAAGAGTCGAGGTCTTATAAGGAGAGGGACTTTATTAGGGAAAAGTCCCTATAAAGCAAAGCAACCACACATTTCAATTACATGGAATTTCATTGCCATTGGGAGTCTGTCTGTTTTTTTGTTTGATTGGTTTTTGCTATAATCAGCTCTTAATTCCTCCTGTGTACATCTCCAGGACCACACTGCCCTTTCTTTTTGTAATGTCCTTCCTTGTTTTTCCATTGAGATCCATTCCACATTCTGTCTCCTCTAGGCAGCTTTCTGATCCTCAGTCCCTACTGTCGGAACTATGGCATCCCCAACGCTTACTCATGGCGGCATTCCTTGCTCCTTCCCTAAACATTTTTTTTGAATCTCTAGTTTTTATTCTATGTACCATTTTTTATGAGTATTTTTTCCTACTACAAAACCTTTGAAGACACACTTAGCATAGATTCATGTCTGTATCTTGGCCAGCAACTTCTCCCATAAGGTAAGGTCTGAAAGAGGCTGGTGATGACTCATGGGCCTATACTCTCACAGTCATTCCTCTGCGTGCATAATCTTCCATCAAGATTCCAGTGACATTTAGTATATATATTTAAAAATCAGCAGCAGCTTTTGGGGCCCCTCCCCCATGGAGTTCAGAGTTGCAAGTTTAATAAACCACAGAATTAACCTTTGTTTCTAAGGAACTTGCACCCTAGGCATCGCATATCACACCTGTCTATGACTATAGCTCACACAATTGCCATGGAGAGCTAGTGCGATAGAAGAGTTCAGACTCTGGACTGTAAATGCAGCATATACACATACAGGTCCTACAGCATTCACGCCATGTGGGAAGCTAGGCAGTCCTAGCTGCCATGCTGTATGGCACTCAGCATGAGGGTCTGAAATGATGCCCACATTTTCTACAACACCCATCTACCACTGTGGATACCAAAAATATGGCTGTGAATATTGTAAACTGTGACCCTGGCCATAGTGGAAGACAATTGAATAAAATCATAACTGGTATGGTATAAGTGACAAGTGATGTGGGATAATTAAGACAGTAATTTGGTATGGGACACAGGTATTAAAGATCCTGCTCGACACAGGGCGTCAGTGATAAGACAGAAGGAGATGATCTCAGCGGAGACTAGAGAAGGTGAGCAGGCATGCCAGCCAAGGCCACAGCTGGAAGAAGTAATGGCACTCACCTTGGCAGAGCGTTTGGGGTTCTACAGGGATGCCGAGAATGCTGAAGAAACCGGGAGTTGGGGAAGGGTAGAAGGAGGGGAGACAACATGGACTGGGACTCCAACTTCTACTTTGGGTGGCTTAGAGAAGCCTTGGAGGGTTCTTAGTGGGCAAGGACATAGTATGGCTCGGATTTCAAGAGAGTCATGTAGTCTATTGCATTCAGTTTAGGCTGTATGCGATAGCAAATATTGGCTGTCCATCTTGCTATATCTGGAATTAACTAAAACTCACACAGCTGGGTACACCTGAGGGACATTTTTCTCAGTTGTATTATTTGAGGTGGAAGATCCACCCTAAATGTGGATCCTTTGCCTTTCTATGAGGAGACAGACAGTGTTGTACTATTTGGACCAGAGCCTACAGACCACTCTGATAACTCCCCTTTTAATATAAACACATATGCACACATGCATGCATGCGCACACATGCATGGCGCACGCGCGCGCACACACACACACCCTAACTAATACACTTTGATGAGGGATATAGGTGGAGGCAGAGAAGTCTGTCCAGATGAGAGATGATGGTGGCAGGAAATGAAGGGAATGCAAAGACAGCAAGGAACACTCTTCACATTTTTTGAAGGTAAAGTTGATAGAATCTTCTGGTGAATTTGATGAAAAGAATGAAAAAAAAACCAAAACAAACAAAAACTAGAAGTAAGGTGTTTTGCCCCTAAAGCAAAGCTGGAAAGTGTGTTAACATCTAATAAGGTGAGAAAGAATCTAGGAGCTGGGGTGTGGTCATTTGTGATGCTCACCAGACATCTGATGAAGAAATGGAGCTGCAATTGGGTGTGTGCTCTGCAGTCTGTGGAGGATAAGACTGTGATATTTGATACTATGAACCTGGATAATTCAGGACAACTGGGGAAGAGTGCAGATGGAGAAGAGGAACAAAGATTGCACCAGGAGCACTCCAGTGACACAAAGGGTGAAAATGAGGAATCACAAAGAATTGCAAGAAAAGCAAGGGCAGGACTAGGAGAGGACAGTGTCTCAGATGCCAAGTGATGAGAGGTTCATGCACAAGGGAAGGTCAGCTATGCAGAACCACCCAGTGCACAGAGAGATCAAGACCAGTGGACCAGAGGAGAGGACTGGAGTCAATACTGTGGAGGCACAGCGGGGAGGAGAAAGCCTGGATGAGTGTGTGTAGCAAAGAGTGGAGAATGAGAAGTGGTGACAACATGGAGAGGCGACTCCAATGAAGAGTGTGCTGGCTAGCTTATGTCAACTCCATGCAAGCTAGAATTATCTGAAAGGAGGGAACCTGACTTGAGAAAAATGCCTCCATAATATCAAGCTGTAAGGGAATTTTCCTAATTAGTGATTATTGGAGGAGGGCCCAGCCCATTAAGGATGGAGCTGAACTGGGATGGCCCTGGGTTCTATAAGAAAGCAAGCTGAGCAAGCCAGTAAGCAGCACCCCTCCATGTTCTCTGCATCAGTCCTGCCTCCAGGCTCTTGATTTATTTGACTTCCTTTGGTAGTGAACAGCAATATGGAAGTGCAAGCCAAACAAATCCTTTCCTCCCCAACTTAACTTTGGCTATAGTGTTTCATTGCATGAATAGAAACCCAAACTAAGACAAAGAGTTTTGCTAAGGATGTGAGAAAAAGGAGGTGGTGTTAATCCACTGCAAATGGTCATTGCAGCCTCATATTTCACTGTTTCAAATGCTGAACAGAAACTAAGACAGCACAAAAGGTGGACCAAGCACTTTCCTGAAGCTCAGAGAAGAGCCATTCTCTGTGTATTTGTGATTCACAAAGTCAGCAGTTGCTTGAAATCTCTGATGAGGGGCCACAATGTAGAAGGCCGACTACATGCCTACTACATCATCTTTGAGGTTAGCTTTATCAGCTGCTTTGGCCAATGGAATGTGAACAAACACAGCCTAGGACTATTTGTGTGCTAACTCCAGGCCATCTTCTCCAATCATCTGCTTCTTCCATGAAGACATCACAGCTACTGCTGCTGTAGCTGAGGCTCCAGAATTGGACACCATGGAGAGTCTGTCTATCCCAGAGAGATGCTCAGGACAGAAGGCTATTGCTAATCCTCTCCATCATGCATTTTCACTTGCATGAATATGGCACTTAGGATCATCTGCTCTTGTAGCAAAGGCTAAGAGATGTGCTCTTGCCCTGCACTGGCCCTTTCCTCCAGGGCAATAGGCCTTGACATCCCTCACAATGTGGTAAGGTCCCAAGCCCCTAGTGAAAATGTACGTAAAGGGTGAAAGCCTGTCTACAGTTACTTTGTGGTAGAAGTCTAGAGTTAGTTCACAGTTTCTCTCTCTCTCTCTCTCTCTCTCTCTCTCTCTCTCTCTCTCTCTCTCTCTCTCTCTCTCTCTCTCTCATTGGCTGTGCTGCCAAAAGCTCTTTTATTGTGTTGACAGTCACTCCTGCCTCCCATCATACTCCCCAATGCCACTCTATGGAGTTATGGAGGAATAATCAAGAACACTAAGTCATTAAGTATCACAAAAGTGGAGCTTGGTGTCAGCCATCATATAAACCATAAATAATGTGAAATGACTGAGATCAAGTAGATAATGGCAGTTTTAATTGTGTGTGAGAGGCTTAGCTGTGTTACTTTTCAGTCTGAGATGTTCTATAACCTCTGCCCCAAAAGTCTCCAGGGCAAAGTGAACAACAATTGTCCTGCTCTGGTTTGCCACCTGGGAAGAAAAACCTTGATGGGGAAATGTTTCCATCAAATTGCCCACAGGCGAGTCTATGGAGCAGTTTCATGATCAATGATTGATGTGGGAGTGTCCATGGTGATGTGCTACCCCTGGGTATGTGGTCCTGAGTTGCATAAGAAAGCAGGTTGGGCAAGTCATGATCAACAAGTGAGTAAGCAGTATTCCCTGTGGCTTCTGCTTCAGTTCCTACCCCAAGTTCCTGTCTTGAGTTCCTATCCTGACTTCTGCCAGTTAGAGTGTGACTTGAGAGTTGTAAGCTAAAATAAGCCCTTGCTTCCACAAGTTGCTCTTGGTCATCGTGTTTGATCACAGCAATAGGAACCCTAAACAAGGCACTACCTCCTGCTTTTGCCTACTCCACAATTTCCCCCACTTGGGCTAGACATAAGTCTAACCACTGAACAGAGATCAGGAAGAGTAAAGGACACAACTCTGGGCCTTACTGCAGTTGAAGAGACAGGAGATACATGCAAACATTCAAGACAACAAGAATGAGAGCCTTAATCCCTTAAACATGATGTAGTACAGAATAAAGGGCAGTTGGGAGACCAGGTCTAGCCCTGACTCTGGTACTAGTTAATTAAGATTCCCCTCCAATTCTACACACATACTAGAAGGACAGAGCCACTAGGCAGCTTCCTGGGCTTTATGAATCTAAGATGCTATCAAGTAGCAAGAATGCACTCAAGTGGTCAGTACAGGGCAGATAGGAGGGCTACTTCTTAAAGGACAGTCTGTTTCCCTGCCTCTGGCCATGTGGCCACATGAGTCACAGGCTGGTGTTCTGACCTGAGACATACAATCTCAGCCAACAAACCCAGATTTCTTTCCTGATTCACAGATTGAACAGAATGAGATAAAAGAACCCTATAGACTCTATAGTACAGAGGCTGCTTCCCCAGGAGCAGGTTGCTCAGGTGTTGCTGCAGCCAAGAGGTGCCTGAAGCTCCTGAGCTCAGAGGTCGTGTCCATGAGGCTGATATCCTAGAGGGCAGCAAGTCTCCCCATACCCACTCCTGGGGAAGAAACCTGTTTTCCAGATGGCAGGTATCAGGTCTCTGTGTGCAGCTGAGGATGCCCCATGGGTGTGAAAAGAGGAAATGGCTGGGGACTGAGCTTTCAGAAGTCCAGTGATGCTTTCTTGACCTTCTTTGGGAAAATACTGAGAGCAGAATTAATCTCATGAGCTAAAGCAGATTAGGGGTTAGTCTTCTGTGGCCCAGGCTCCTCTGCTGTAAATATGTTTATTCCTATCTTGGCATGCAATACACACATAGCCTGAGGGGCCCTGTCTCTATGCAGGCTGTCTTCTTTGGGCTGTGTGACTAGTGGAAGTATTCTCTGGGTTTCTACAGAGTCTGGGCCTCATGTGTTTCGTGCATTTGCACGAGAACTTCAACTTTAAACCAGAGATTTGTCTATAAGAAAACTTGCCATTCATAGAAACCAGGTTCCTTCACAAAGTGCTCCTGACAGATCAGCAAAGGGGAGAGGGCAGTTATGAAAAGAACACTGTTGAGAGGAACGGGGCTTTACTTACTTGGGACTCCAGACACCAGCCGCAGGGGACGAAGCACGCGGAAAGCCCTCAGCGCCTTCACATCGAATCCAGCTCCTTTTCCTCCTAGAGCATTGGCCCCATCAGCTTTGGTTGCTTGTTCTAAAATTGCACTAAAAAGCCTGGAAGAGAGGGGAGAGAGGAGCCATCAGGACCTCAGCAGGTTGCTCAGCTGGGCTCCAGTCCAAGCACACAGCCTAGACGTCTGGGGTCTGTCACAGGTGTGGCCACTGGAGGCCCATGAAAGGCTACAAGTTGACATTCCATGAGCCAGTGTATCACACACATGGAGAGGGGACACTTACCACAGATAATCTGGGATCTTATCTGTCAGAATGTGTTGGTGTACTTGGTCTGGGTGAGCTAGGGTCCTGGTACAGTTGCCAAGGTACAGGGATTAAGCAGGGAAGTCTCCCCTCTCTCTTGGGTACTGTCATCACTGTTATGGAATCCAGCTTCCCTGCCAGGAGAGCTGGGAACCACCAACTCCCTGCCGGCTCCTCCGTCCTGATGCCCACCCTGGTGTGATTTGTTCCAGGGAACAAAAAACCTTAGGAATCACCTCGCTGTGCTCATAGCTGTCACCGAGGAGCCACATGGTGAACAAATGGATGGATGGCTAAAGGGATCATTGGGAGAGCTTCAAGCAGGACCCACCAACACGTGAAGGTACAATGCTAAAACGCACAGATTTCTGCACTGACAATGTGCCTTCGAGCACACATCTCTAACAAACACAAGCACCTACTGTGGGCAGGCACTGTACTAGGTACTTAGGTTGGAACAGAAGAGATGTATTCTGACCCTTGAGAGTTCATATCTCTAGGGGCAGTCGGGATCTGAGCTGTCAGTTACGAGACCTCGCAGAGTGTGACACTTGGGAAAAGGAGGGATCTGCAGTGACAAGGGTGATAGACCAGCCTTTGAACAGGTGACAGCTCAGAAAGAAACTCTGCTCTGGTGACATTTTATAAGAGGTTCAAAGACAGTGAGTGTGTGGCCTCTGCAGCTGTCTGGGGACCACACCAGGAGGTGAAGTGGTTGGGACAGTGATCCTGGGAGATGCAGCTAGGACAAAGAAGATGGAAGGCAGGTGAAATTGGATAGGAAGGAGGGGCCCCACAGGAACTGTGGGCAGGAAAGGGGCCCAGTCTGAGTGAAGTCTAACTACGTCCAGTGATGCCAGCAGAGGACTGCTGCAGTGGCCCAGTGACAGGCTGGGGCTCAGGCCGGCTAATTCTGGAGATGGGGAGCATCAGATACTGGGTTTATTTTTAAGATGAAGCTAGTAGGACTGGGCTGTTGGACTAGGATGGGATGTGGCGTACAAGCATCCACATTCGAGAAGTGACAGGAACAAGATGTGACTCAAACAGCTGGAGCATTCGGAAGGATGGGATGTGGCGGTACAGGCATCCACATTCTCCTGCCACCTTCTCCAAGTCTGGGCTGACCGGGGTATGTCTGATGGTTTTCTGAGATGGTGTTATGTCAGAAGAAGGTCTAGGAAAGAGACAACCCTGTCTTCTGTACAGGGTGTATTTAGGGTTGGACAATGTGAGGTCTGTTTGGAAGCTGTATGGGAAAGGACTGGGTCACAGGGTCCTCCCACATTCTGCAGGCAGGCAGGGAATAAATCAAAGGACAGTGAAGAGGAGTGGTTTGTGGGCAGGAGGCTTGGTGCTCCATGGAGACTACAGAAAGCAGGATGGCCATGGTCAACTGTCCAGAGCTGAAGACAAGCATGGGAAACTATCTGCTTCCTTTGGCACAACCAAGGCCACTGAAACCTAGAAAACAGCTCATTTGGGGAGTACGGGGGAAGGCCTGGTAAAGAGGCCCAGGAGAGAGTGGCAAAAGCTGGAGCCAGTGAGAATAGCAAGCCCTGCCTGAAAGAAACACAAGCAAGCCCAAATGGGAGCCAAGCGAGCAACCTTCCACGTAGCCACGCTAATAAAAATACAAGAAGGTGAAACTAACTATGGAGACACATTTTATCCAAACATACACCATCAAAATACAGCATCGGAACATGTAGTAAAAACAATGAGATATTTGTCATCCTTTGTTTTATATTCAATTAAAAAATATGTTATATGTTTTTACATGTACAATACCCCCTCAGTTTCGGGTGCTGTGGTTTCATATGACTAACGGTTAGTGTGTAGCAGCTCTTTGGAACTCCTTGCAAAAGTGAGCAGAGAAAAACAAAAGTGGTGTGGTGTAAGAGTTCTGTGTGAGATGAGAGTCATCTGATGAAAAAGCTGGTGATACAGAATGGGAAAGACTCACATCCTTCCGAAGGCAGGAAAGGGTGTGGTACCCTGATGAAGTTGGCTTTACGTGGCAAAGTTCAGTTGTGCAAAAGCTAACACGCCTTCTAGTGGAGAGGGAGGAAAAGGCCTGCTGGGTGCCAGTTTTTCTCTCAGAGACCCAGAGAGGTACATTATATGGAGATATAGGAAAACCCTCTTCTGTTTTCTTTTTCCTTGGGGAAAGTCTTTCCCAGGGTACCATCTGGACATCTGAAGGGAGGGGCATATTGGAAATGTGAAGAGGGTATGAAGAAGGGATGGAGTAGGAGTAGGTACATGAGGAAGTATTGTTGGGTATCACCAAAGGCCAACTTGACCTTGGTGGTCATGAGTGGAACGGTCCTCAGCTTTATGTATTTCTGTTCAGGTGCCAAAATTTCCATGTTGTTGGATGGGATCTCGGGAGGTGTTTTCTCCAGGTGAACAAGTTGAACAAAGACAAGAGCGAGAAATCCAAGGGTCCATGCTAGTGTGGTTGCAATGACGGAGAGTGGTCCAGTTGATTGTCAGGTGAAAAGGACGGGTGTGGAGGAGGAAAGGCTACATACAGAAGGTAGCAGGGTGAAGTCATGGTATTTGAGGGAGGAAGCTGCAGGGAGAAGGTGAGGTTAGGAGAAGCATGTGATGTGACACTCCAACATGGGGAAGGTATTTTATTAGTCATGACACAGAAATTAGCTATAGACAGAGGATAGGGTGGGGATCAGGATCCCTGAGGAAGACAGTCCCCAGAAGTTGAGAGGTGAGAGGCATGACAGCAAGTGAGTATTGAGGAGAACTAGCCTGGCCTGTGCCTTCTTGGACAAGAAAGAGGGACTCACAGGTGAGCAGAGAGGGTAGAGACAAGGAGAGGGTTCAGAGTCTGATGACACAAATAACAAAAGGTAATAAGGCATAATCTGAAGATAGAAACAGTAACTCCCTCCCACGCCTCCCATAGAGCGAAGCCTCTGCCCGCTGAGGAACTATGGGGAAGCAGTGCGCTGGGGAGATCCAAACAGCGAAGGAGGCCATCAGACAGAAAGCTGAGGGTGCAGGGCATGGGTGGGCCACCTGCTGCCAGATGAAGGTGAACAGAAATGCAGGCCTACGCTCATTTACACACTGCCAGTCTTCTGGTACAGACAGGCCTGAGCAGTGAGGACAGACACTACACAGCTCTCATGGTAACTGTTACCATCTGGCCCTTTCTAGATAATGATGGCAGACCCCTAGGCTAGGTGGGTGTGTGGGGGATGGGCGGTCTCAGCAGAAGGGAGCTGAAAGGAAGGACTTAGCCAAGAGAATACCTGATTAGGGATGGCCCAGAGTTCTAGGCATTTGGTGTCACTGGAAAGAAATAGAGAGAACAGCTTGTGTGACTCCATCATATCTAGGAAAGCTATACCAATCACTGTCAGCAAAGTGTGTCGGGTGATGTGTCTACATTAATGAGATCAGGGTTACTGGAGAAGTCCTGTGTTAGAATAGGGTCCACAGTCAGCCAAGTGATGGCCAGAGAAACTTTGGATCTTGAGTAATAGGCCCCTTAAATGATTTATGTACCAAGGACCAGTCAGAGGGACAGGGCCCAGGTGTAATTAGAGGCTTACTTTTGTAGGAGTTCAAGGTCAGGCAGGGCCAGGGTGCAGGGGTCATGGTCTGGGTAAAGAGTTTTCAAAGTATCTCCCATGGAAATCCTTAGGGGCAGGGACAGCTCTGACAGTAGGTCCATGGCTGAATGCCTTAGGCACTGAGCTACACACTTCTCAGGATAAAATTTTGATAAGGGTTTGGCTAAAAGAAGTTTTATGTAACATTTACAAGATCCAAACTGTCATGACCTTATCCACAGAGGCCACTGACCTGAACTCATGGGGGCTCATGAACTCTGGACGGACAGCTAGGGACCAACCTAGGCCCTCTGCACACACATGTGTGACAGTTGTGTAGCTTTGTCTGTGTGTGGGGCTCCTAGCAGTGGGATCAAGACCAGTCCCTGGCATTTATTCTGGCTTTTGGGAACCTATTCCCCATGCTGATTGCCTTACCCAGACTTGATGCAGGGGTAGGAGCTTGGTCCTGCTTCAACTTGACATGCCAAGCTTTGAGATAGAGGAGGGGTGAATGGGGTGGGGTAGAGAGGAAGTGAGGAGAGGGAAAAGGAGGAGAGGAGGGAGGGGAAAGTGCAATTGGGATGTAAAATAAATGAAAATTGTTAATAATAAAACAAATAAATAAAAATAGAAAATAAAATCCCAACTCATGTACCCAGAAAAGGAAAAAAGAAGTTTGACAGCCTGGGCAGACCATATCTGAGTCTCCAGCAAAAGTTTCCAGGGTTAGGAGAGTGGGCTGACAAGGGGAAGTTCTTTCCACTGAAGTCTACACCCCTGAAGCCCAAAGAATCAGAGGCCAGTCTGCAAGTTGGTCAAACAACATTCCAGATCTAAGCCAGATTGTGCCCACAGTGTACATGGAAGACAGCAACAGACTTACTGGAGGATAGGATGTTCACAAAATAGTATTCCATAAAGGGAACAGATGTCTTCTCCTTAGCTCCAGCTTGGAACACTTTAGTAAGGGTCTGCTTTTAATGCAGGAGGGATAGAAAATTCAAACATGCTGTAGGAGGTGCTCTTGGCTAGGAGCACCCAGAGTGTATCACCTGGATTAAAGGCTGTGCCCCTGATTCCTGAGGGCTTGCTTCCAATGTCCTGTTGGGCAGAGGGAATGACAAGTAGTTCTACAGCCAGGCATTAGAGATTTTAAGAGATGAAAATAAAAGTCCTGAGAAGCAGAGAAACAGAACCACCACCCTGAAAGGGTGCTGGGGATACAGCAGAAGGCTTTGAGCTGGCTAACATCTCCTGAACAGGGACCAACTGAAGAGCCCTTATTTCTTGGGTTGTGCAGGAGCAGGGGGTTCACAGAAAAGATTCTGAAGTCTCCTCTATGTTCATTCAGTCACACCCTCTTCTCATCAGACCAAGGAGACTACTCCACTTTGGGAAGGAAATACCTCTTATCTCATGCTACCAGAATGGCAATTAGACATACAAATGACACCTGGTTGTCATCACAGTCCCCTCTGATTTGTAGGAGGTCTCAAGATACCTGCCCAGAAGTAGTTGCAGAGGAAGGTACAGGAGGAAAGATTTCCCAAAAGACAGAGAGGCAAAGGAGGTGTGGCTAGAGAGAAGTAGTGACTCACATCCTCTGGGGGCAGGGAATATTTTCCTAGTTAGAAAGAGAAGCTAGGATTTAGACTTGATGTAAAACTCATAGCACTAATACCCCTTGTAACAGAAATCTAGTTGCTAAATATGACTTCATGTGAGATCAGTGAGGGACACTCAAAACACCATAGTAGTAAGATGAGCAAGGATTATTTGAAGGAATCCCAAGTCTGGATACTTCACAACTCAGCCCAGACCCCAGGAAAGGAGTAGAATATGGGCTGGCCCCATGAAAAGTCGGCTGAGTTACAGTAGTAAGAAGCCACATTCTAAGGGATGAAGCAGGGGCTAACAAGGTACAAATAGACAACTGTTGGCCAGTGATGCACTACCTCCTGAGGCCTGGTCAGGGAAGTGCTGAATCGCACCTGTGAGGCTCCTGTGTGAGGTCCCTCACTAGACTTGTCTAAACTTCCCATGCTCCAGGGAAGGCAATGAATGGGCAGGCCACATCTAACAACAGTCAACACTGTTGAGGAATAACTTTTTGTACACTGTGAAGATGTGACTTTGTCAAGGTGCCTTCTGATTGGTTTAATGAAGAGCTGAATGGTCAATAACTAGACAGGAAGAAGTTAGGCAGGACTTCCAGTCAGAGGGAGAGAGAGGAGGAGATAAATCTAGGTGAGGGAGAGATGATAGAGAACACAGAGAGGGCACAGGAGATGCAAGATGGAAGAAAGGTAAAATGACACAAGGCAAAAATGTAGAATAATATAAATGAGTTAATTTAAATTATAAGAGCTACTAGGGTGAGCCTGACTTATAGGCTTTCATAATTAATAATAACTCTCTGTGGGGGGTGTGTGTATGTGTGTATGTGTGTGTGTGTGTGTGTGTGTGTGAGAGAGAGAGAGAGAGAGAGAGCGAGAGAGAGAGAGAGAGAGAGAGAGAGAGAGAGAGAGAGAGAGAGAGAGAGAGAGAGAGCTGGTGGCCCAAAGAAAAATCCGTCTGCACAGCGCCTCAATAAGCATGAGAAGAAATACAGTGTCTACCTAAGGCAAAGGGTCCCTGCCAGTCCCAGAGCCTCCACTGTGCCCACAAGCACTCCTTCTTTTTGCATGTGTTATGGCTCCCAGGACACTTAGACCATGGGAAAGACATGAAGTTTCCAAAAGGCTTAGAGGGTTGAAAACAACTTACCTTTAAGATAGCTGTTAAGGTATTCTCAGCTCACACAGGCCTTGGTTTACTCTGGCAGGGGTCAAAGCAGTGAAACCCCTCACATAAATGCATCCTTCACCAATCTTTGAACCAGATCTAGACCTGGCTAATGACTAACAACCTCAGTGCTCCTTGTTTCTCTTGAGTTTACCCAATGTTCTTGTGGCTAAAGTACATCATTCGCTGCTCAAACCATGTGTGACAGAAAAGAATCTAAAACCTTAGGAGCTGTCTGGATCGCCGAGGACAGGGAAATCCCCAGAAAGACCACTTTTGCTCCTGTGTCATTTTCTGCACTGACAAACAATTAGGTGCTCATCAAAATAATGAGCAACAGGTGCTCTGGGGAAGCCACCATGGCCTGGTTCTCCGCAAGGACAGCACAAAGGGTTCACCGAAAATAAGCTCCAGGGATAAGAGCCTCCTGACATCCTGCACTTGGCACCAGAGCCTGCCAGACTTGGGAAAAATAATTGGCAGAGTGGCTGCCCTGGAAGGGACTGCCAGGCCTCCAGCAGTGCCAGCTCTCAGGAGCTGCCATGTGGTTGGTGGGAGCTGCTGTAAAGGTAGTTCCGTTCTAAAAAGACTCAAGTATGGCTGGGGTCCACCACTGTCTTCATGCAGTATGCTTCACTCATATACGTAGGCCCATTAGGAGCAGGCATTTGATGGTGAACCTTTTGGTTCTATTTTTTCAAGTGTCTGAGCAAGGCAACACTTCACTCAAGAGGGTGAGCTCTGATCAGCAAAACACAGAGAGACAGGAGGGACAGTTGGTGTTCCTTCTAATGCAGGTGGTTACTGTGTCTTTTCCCACAGTCTGGGGTCTGACTTCAGTGAGAGCTGTGGGGAGGGTCTTAATATAAGGAGGTACACAGGAAATGAAGCAGGGAGGGGTCAGTCATTTTAATTGAGAATGTAGCAGGGTTTTCGTGTAAACAAAGGCTGTGGGGGTGGGTGGGATGAAAACATTTGCCTAAAAGTTTTACAAGTTGGGGAAGATTTAAAGCAAAAATCTGAATTCCTTACCACAAGTTATACAGTGTTTGATAGAAAAGACCAGAGTAAATGTTTTTTACAAATCCCTCTTCTCATTTTGGGACATTGTTCTTCTTCAAAGTAATTAAGATGGTGCCATTTTTCTAGCTATCTTGTAGAAAGAAACTGCAATAGGGATGGGGTGCCTTAGTAATGGTTGACTCAGCATATCGGAGTTAGTCCTCCAGCACAAGAATTCACTATTCCATCTATTTCACCAGCATGGTTTAAAGTGAGCCTGCCTCCCAGGGGTGGTCCCTTGGCCAGGACATGGGCCTGGTCCCACTGGAATGTTCAGTGTCCACTCATGGCAGGAAGAGTTTTCTCTTAACAGGCCCTCATTGCCACTTTCACTTTGTGCCTCCCTTAAAGGGTGACCCTAGAATCTTTTAGGAACCAGCTAGCGATCAGAGCTCCCCAAACACTCTCAGCACAGATGAAGCCATCAGGAGTCCCGAGGGCATTTCTGGCTTTTAGTCAAGAGAGACACTGGTCATTTCTCTCTGTGGAATTTACTAATGATGCTTCCAACTTTTAAAACTTAAAGTCGATGCAAGCTTTTGGTTTTTTAGTTTCATAATTTTAATTTTGAGAATTTCTCTCTCTCTCTCTCTCTCTCTCTCTCTCTGTCTCACACATACACACACATAAAATTATACATGCCCCTGCTTCTTTACCCTTCCAGCTCTCCCATATCCCTCCAATATATTTCCCTCTCAACTTTATATACTTTCATTTATAAATTACTGAGTCCAGCCAGCCAGTACTACCCATATGTATAGGAGTGTAGGTCTATCCACTGGAGCATGGAAAACTTACAGTGCCCACACCCTCAAAAAAGAATAATTCTCCTTCTCCCAGCAGCTAGTAACTGCTCGGTAAGGCATGGGCCCTGGGGATCATTGGCCCCAACTATGCTGGTATTTGCTTTTTGTTGTGCAGGTAATGACAGTTGCCATGAGTTCATGAGTGCAACAGCCAAGTCATGTCCACAGGACAGCAAAGCTCATACAACTCCTTCTCTACTCTCACATTCATTTTCTCTTTTGCAATGTAACTTAAGCCATGGTGGTGGCGGCAGTGGTGCGGGTGGTAGGTGTTGGCGGTGGGTGTTGTTGATGGTGGTGGTAGTAGAGGTTATGGGGTTGATGTAGATATCCCGTTTAGGACTGAGCTCTCAGTTTCTTATTCTCAATGGCTTCCAATTTTTGTTTAGAGTCCCAACACACTATTATAGAGTGGCATGCTTGGGGTGTATCTGGCCTGGGTTTGGTTATCCATCACCTCCACTTTTCAGACTTCCTGGTTTTCTTTGCACCCAGTTATCTCCAGCAGTCTGGTTTTCTGGAGCCGCAGCACAAAGCCCGCTGTGAAGGTGAGGATGGGGATGGGTGGTACGCATGCGTGTCCTCCACAGTCTGGCAGCAGAGTGCATGCTCCCAACATGTCCCAAACTCATAGGTTGCATGTACTAGCAAGCTAAGTAATGGCCCAGGGATATAGCAGAGAAGGGCCAGATATCAGTTGAAAATGAATACAAGTCCTTAAACATAAAGGCTTTCCTCATCTGCAAACAGAGTGCTGGCCCTGAACACTCAGAGTCATGTATGTGCATGTGTGTGTTCATGTGTATACACATGGATGTCTCTGTATATGCATGCATATGCACACAAAAGTGACCTGTGGGAGGGGTGATACGTTTATACTTTCTCTCTTGGGAGACAGTCTGAATGCAAAGTGATTTTGAACAGATCCTTCGCTGTGCCCGAAGGCACGTTCAAGTTAGATCAAATCAGAGGTAGGAATACAGAGGGGAAGAGGCATGGGGGGCAGGTAAGGTTAGGAAAAGGAACAAAACTTATGCACTTACCCTACGACCACAATTATAAAATCTAGTAAATTCCAACCATTTCGGAGGTAAGCGTTGGGGTGAAAGAGAAGTCCATAGGCAATTACTTTTAAAAATGCTTCCACCGTAAAAATGATGAGAAATAGATACTCCACTCGTTCCTAGGAAACAAAAATAGAAAAGAGAGAAAAACAAGTCATTAACTACGGAATCTGGGAAGTTCAGACACAGCAGAGTGCATAGCACCGGTACACTCGGCTTCAGCCTGCCATACACGGTACACTCAGTGTGGTCCCGACAAAGCGCATGGCCTGTAACGTCACAGGTGTCACTGCTTGTAAAAGAACACTGTGATGTTTGCTCAGTGACAAAGTGGCTTAGTGATATGCTTCCCAGAATGCAATGCTGTGGCCAGCAATGGTGAGCACAGGTGGAGGAGTGCTGGACATGCAGCCTGCAAGCTGAGGAAATCCACAGCCTGCTCCAACACCAGAGCTCCAGCTCATGGAGCATAAAGAATTTTGTTGTTTTCAAATGCCACCACTGTTAACGTAAATTAAGGCAATGCAAAAATCCACATTCTTCCTTCTACCCCCAAAGTCTCATTTAACCAGCTAACATTTTGCTGTGCCTTCTAAAGTGAGAACTCATATAGTCTTTATCTCCAGGGGAATGACACCAGGACAGCAGGGCTGCTGAGAAGTGGGTGAGCTGAGTCCTAGCCCCAAGGGCAGCAGGCAGGCTTTGGTGAGGGGACTAGCTGACATCCAAAATAAAAACAAAAACACTGCCCCAGAGACACTGAGGGTGTCAACAGTAGCCCCAAGAGAGGTAATATGTGGTTCCAGACATTTGAGATCTCTCTTGTGGGGAAATAGCTCTCTGTCCAAAGACATATTATAGGTGACTAAAAAAGTCTGCTTTTTTCCCAAGGGGCAGAACTGCCTTTTCTCCCCTAACAGCTAGAGAGAAGACTGGTGCTTAGCATGCAGCTCTTATCCCAACCACACTCAGCGGAGCCGACTCCTGCTGCTCACGTCTTCCCCTTAACCTCTGTCCCCTCGCCCTACCTAGTACACCGGTGGCACTACCTGCTAGAGACTGCTTGGCTGCCTTCAGGCCCCACTGCTCATCCTCGAAGGAGCCTCAGGCTGCCTCCTCCTGGAGCCGAAAGGCACAAGCAACAGTGACCCAGGTCACAAAGCAGGCCAGGCCAGCTCACAGCCTCCAGGAGGCTCACAGCTCAGAATCCTATTTCCCATTTCCCCCTCCTCTACTGGGCTAAGGGGAGTTCACTGAAGACCTCCGGGACCACACACATACAAGCCACATACCAGAGAGGACCACGGCCCATGAAGGTCTGCCACCTCCCATGAAGGCCTTCCGTGGGGGGTACTCTGACCCAGGGGCTCTGGGGCCCAGTGGAAAATTAGGCCAGAACAGAAGGCCAGTGGATCTTGCTACTCTTCTCATCCCTTTACATTCAGGGAGCACCAGGCTCACTGTGAGTAGTCCTGGCCAAACAATTTGAGGCTTCAAGCTATAGCTTGAGGATGGTGGGAGAAGTAGCTGTCAGTCCATCTCCACCCCAGGATAGCTCAGATCTGCATTTCAGCACCAGGTGACAATTCCGTGCCCATTCATGCTCCCCCAAACCTCTACAACTCCACTTCCATCCATACTCCCCCACCCTCCACAGAACCTCACTCAGTTGAAGGTGATGAGGAGAAAATGAAAGAGAACAAACCCGAGTTGGGGAGGCACCACTAGGTTTCGCGTGTTTCCATATTCCCACAAACACTCATTGCTTTTGTTTTCGTCACTTGCCCTCCCCATATCCAACTACTATGCATGCACCTTTCTTCCCACTCATCCATGTATGCATCTACCCATCGACCCATTCATTATCCATCCATATGCATATCCAAACATTTAACTATGAATATGCCCATGCTTCCATCCATTCTGTCATTTACCTGTCCATCTCTCTCAGTCATTCATGACCACTATGCTATAATCAGATGCACTGACAGAAACTGACCCTGGAGTTTCCTCTCATCTGTCTAGACAATAAGCTTTCTGGAAGAGACAGCGCCTAGATTCAGATGTTACCCCTCCTCAGGGAGAGCTGCTGCAATGTTCCAAAGGTTCCTAGGGCTCTATATTCTGGGAAATCCAAATTCCTAGATGGCTTTAGTAAGCAGCTGGGACCCTTGAGCCAGACTACGTGGCACCAAGAAGTCTGTTTATTTCCCACATGCACAGGCTGCTTCGTTTTCCTGGCACGAAAAGAGAGCATCGCACAGAGGTGGGCCCTCCGGTGTGGTGCAGATGCACACTGTAGGTTTGCTCATCCCGGGTGTGACACACCACTCTGCTCCACGAAGCTTGAGAAGGAAGGGTGGGAGATATGCCCTCTCTTACCGAGCGCTGGCCTACATAAGTTGTCCCAATGAAGCCTGTTCTTTCTTCCACACTGAGCTGAATCAAGCCTTCACACAGACCGTCACAAACATATGTATGTGTAGTGTTGGATGCCGTCAATACTCTGGGGTGGGGGGAAGGCTCTGAAACTGACCTCAGTGATCTGCTACAGCAGAGCAGGAGCTGTGCATGCGCAGATAGTAGGCAGTGCCAGCACGCAGTGAGTGCTGCTGTGCATGCGCAGATAGTAGGCGGTGCCAGCACGCAGTGAGTGCTGCTGTGCATGCTCAGATAGTAGGCGGTGCCAGCACGCAGTGAGTGGTGTTGCTGTGCATGCACAGATAGTAGGCGGTGCCAGCACGCAGTGAGTGTTGCTGTGCATGCTCAGATAGTAGGCGGTGCCAGCACGCAGTGAGTGGTGTTGCTGTGCATGCACAGATAGTAGGCGGTGCCAGCACGCAGTGAGTGGAGCTGTGCATGCGCAGATAGTAGGCGGTGCCAGCACGCAGTGAGTAGTGTTGCTGTGCATGCGCAGATAGTAGGCGGTGCCAGCACGCAGTGAGTGCTGCTGTGCATGCGCAGATAGTAGGCGGTGCCAGCACGCAGTGAGTGCGGCTGTGCATGCTCAGATAGTAGGCGGTGCCAGCACGCAGTGAGTGCTGCTGTGCATGCGCAGATAGTAGGCGGTGCCAGCACGCAGTGAGTAGTGTTGCTGTGCATGCGCAGATAGTAGGCGGTGCCAGCACGCAGTGAGTGCTGCTGTGCATGCGCAGATAGTAGGCGGTGCCAGCACGCAGTGAGTGCTGCTGTGCATGCGCAGATAGTAGGCGGTGCCAGCACGCAGTGAGTGGAGCTGTGCATGCGCAGATAGTAGGCGGTGCCAGCATGCAGTGAGTGGTGTTGCTGTGCATGCGCAGATAGTAGGCAGTGCCAGCATACAGTGAGTGCTGCTGTTCATGCGCAGATAGTAGGCGGTGCCAGCACGCAGTGAGTGCTGCTGTTCATGCGCAGATAGTAGGCGGTGCCAGCACGCAGTGAGTGGTGTTGCTGTGCATGCGCAGATAGTAGGCGGTGCCAGCACGCAGTGAGTGCGGCTGTGCATGCTCAGATAGTAGGCGGTGCCAGCACGCAGTGAGTGCTGCTGTGCATGCTCAGATAGTAGGCGGTGCCAGCACGCAGTGAGTAGTGTTGCTGTGCATGCGCAGATAGTAGGCGGTGCCAGCACGCAGTGAGTGGTGTTGCTGTGCATGCGCAGATAGTAGGCGGTGCCAGCAAGCAGTGAGTGTTGCTGTGCATGCTCAGATAGTAGGCGGTGCCAGCACACAGTGAGTGCGGCTGTGCATGCTCAGATAGTAGGCGGTGCCAGCACGCAGTGAGTGCTGCTGTGCATGCGCAGATAGTAGGCGGTGCCAGCACGCAGTGAGTGCTGCTGTGCATGCGCAGATAGTAGGCGGTGCCAGCACGCAGTGAGTGCTGCTGTGCATGCGCAGATAGTAGGCGGTGCCAGCACGCAGTGAGTAGTGTTGCTGTGCATGCGCAGATAGTAGGCGGTGCCAGCACGCAGTGAGTGCTGCTGTGCATGCGCAGATAGTAGGCGGTGCCAGCACGCAGTGAGTGCTGCTGTGCATGCGCAGATAGTAGGCAGTGCCAGCACGCAGTGAGTGCTGCTGTGCATGCTCAGATAGTAGGCGGTGCCAGCACGCAGTGAGTGGTGCTGTGGGCAAGCACAGCTGGCCATGGAAGAACCAAGTCGGGGTTTGAGTTGACTCTGCAAGGATGAAGAACGCTGGGAAGTGGGAACACAGTGTGGCTTGCAGGCCCGACATTCTAGGAGCAGAGAGACTGAAGCAGGAAGATAAAACCATGGAGAAAATTCAAGCAGCTATAATGCAGTGTGTTGAGAACAGACCCATATGGTAGCAAGAGCAAGATAGCTAGGGGCTTGTGGACATGACTGAACACTGGGGGCCAGTAGGGGGAGGGATCCATGCAGAAGCTACAGGCTGGACAGGTCTGGGATATACTGGTGATGAGGCATACAGAGGGATGGCTTGGTGCAGAGCTCAGCTGACAGGTAGGACTCAATGACGTCTCCCAGGGAGGGTACAGACGAGGGAGAGGAAGTCTGCAGGATGATCCAGTGCAGTAAGGAAGATAGGAAAGCAAGTGTACATTCTGGCAGATGTGATCGGATCCTGCTTAAAGTCACAGAGTGGCCTAATTAACCTCTTCTGTGACACTGCCTCTGTGACACTGAAGAGACTGAGGTCAGGGAGAAAGGAGACAAATAGGAGGATGGGAACCCAGGCTTCCTGACATTCATTTAGTCCAAAGATCTTTTCAGCTCATGTTGCCTTTTAGGACCCACAGAAACTTTTCTCACTGGCCCCCATTTACTCTCCAAGAATCAGTTCAAAGCCCTCGTGGTAAGTTGTCTAAAGATTCGAGATACAGCCGAAAGGGGCCCAGCACTTGGGAGGCAAAGCAGGCAAATCTCTTGAGTTCTTAGCCAGCCATTTTCTAGCTGGTCTACTGACAAATGGTGGCCCATGGTTACACTCAAGTCTGAAATATTTAGATGAACTGAGTGGAAAGGGTCATGCGTTCAGGAACATGACATTTTCCAAACACCTCATAGAACTTGACATGGATATGTATGGGATTTCTTCATCTTCCATTTGTCTTTCATTTGTGTATGGCTTACCCATTCAACTATATGGTAGGTTCTCAAGGGACACAGTTGGTGATGTTTCGATAGTCATAATCAATCAATTCTTTTGATCTCAGCACTGAGTGGCTTGTGTCTTTGGACAAGTCACTCCACTTGTCTGAATCTGCTCTATCATATGTAAACTCAGGAGGAAATCCATATTTTTGCACTGAGCTCTGGGCATCCCAGACTGTGGAAAGCACAGAAGCCAGTGGCAGTAGGATTGCTGAATGTTAGCAGGTTATGTTAGCTCAATACTGGTTTCTAAGGGTCCTGACCCTGGGGAATGGCATACAGGGGGCCCGTCTGATATAAACAGAAAGCATATACAGAGCACAAGGGCCTCCCTTTTACTGGCCAGTCTGGAAGACCTTTGTCAACTTTTATGTTGGTGTCTGCCTGGGATGTAATCCAGAAGAGGGAACACTGCTCTGCGCCTTTTGTTTTAACTTGGAACCCTACTTCTTGCCTCTCCAAAATCCAGTAGTGCACAAGGATGGCAATCTCAGGTCTTGTTCAGGCCAGGGAATGGAAGACATCTGTCATTAGTGAAATTACTGTTGTTTGTGTGGTAGGGAAGACATTCTTGAACAGAAGTCACATCAGGGTAGGTCTTCTAGGATGGGGACAAGCATGAAGGACTAGAGAAGCCACTCACATATGTGTGTGCTTATGCAGCACACACACACATGAAAGAGGCAGGACATGCTAAATGCCACTTAACCAAAGTTAAGGACTCACACCAGAGAGCCTGTGGGTACTAATGTAAATTTATGTAAGTGTATTTATCAAAGCTGCCAAGAAGTCTACCCCAAGCAGAATTGATGTGCTCAGTTGCACAATTTCATCTCGGTATCAGGTACACAGACAATGAGCACAATAACTACACTTCACACAGCATGCCACATTCCAGATTGCTTCATAATGTAAGCATCTTTCACCCTGGCCTCATAACATAAGCATCTTTCACCCTGACCTCATAACATAAGCATCATTCACCCTGACCTCTAAGTTTTACAGTCTTCTGTCTATTCTCCAGCCGAGAGTCTAAGAAGGAGAATGCCTTAGCTCCATGCTCTCCAGTTTTCTCTCATACATCCTTCTATGTCACTAAATCTTTCCTGAGGTCTGCTCTGCTTGAGTCTGCATAGCTGCTTTTTCAGGACATCGATGGGCTTGTGGAATATAATAAACCAGAAGAATTAAGGCCTGCATGCTCACTGATCTCTGGATAGCAGAGAAGACCCAATCTGGGTGAGTATTACGTTCAGATAAAGAGCTACACTGCAACCATTGCTGTTTGCACACTGACTGAAAGAAGCCCCGAGTTACTGTGCTCATTGGTAGATGAAGAGCCACCTCCAAGCATGGTCAGCAAAGTGGGCAGCACAGACACTACAGTGAAATGCACACCTCATCTGCAGTCCCCACTGGTGCCTGAAGTACAGGAAGAAGAAGTAGTTTTCCTTCCATACCCAGAGCAAGGAATAAACAAAAGATGGAAAATGCACACTATGGAATATCATCTAGCTGTAAAAAGGAATGAAGCTTTCATATATGCCACAACAAGGGTAACCATTCAACGTCCAAGAGAGCAAAGGTCGTGTGGTTCTACTGATACAAAACACCCCCACTAGCAAATTCACAAACAGAGAGCACGTCAAAGAACTGGGGGCTGGGAAAGAAGATGGGTCCACGTTTAACGGGTGTAAAGTTTCAGCTTTTGGCAAGGATGACTCTTGGGGTGTACCTAACACCACTGAGTCAGACACACATCTGCAGTCAGAATGGCAAGTCTTACGTTATGTCTCTTTGTCACCATGCAAATGGAAAGAAGCATTCTTCAGGACACCAATTGCTTTCCAGCTCTAGTCATCTAAAGTGGTGAGGTAAGAGTTAAAGCTAGGTGTGTTCCACCTTAACAGAGGTAGGCTCCTCAGAGGCCAATTAGGAGCCTCTCTGACATGGGTTGGGAGCCCACATTTCAAAGAAAGAAAGGGGGGAGATTCAAGGGCAAGTCTTATTCAGAAGTCTTATTTGGAAAGTATGTGGGGTTTCTAACAGTTTGCTGTTCCCAGGACATTACTGTAAAGGGCAAAGAGATAAGAAAATCAAACAAACAGAACACTAATGTCCTAAGAGTAAAAAGTAGACGTGAAAAGAAAAATACTATTTATCGAAGGCAAGAGGCAAGTGTAGTTGGATGAGTTGAACCGTATGCTAGTTCCACTCGCTTTAGAGTAGCTATATACACCCCCACATCCTACATAGTGTATCTCTCTGTGCTTGCCTATTATACAAAGTTGAGTGGTTACCACTTTCCTTCATGTACATCTCTTTCCCTAAGGGCTAGTCTTACTTCAGTGCTCAGGAATAGCAGGAAGCACAGGGACTCAAATCAGAGTGTGGGACAGGAGACCTGCTCACCAACCCCCAATCCCACCCTACCTTGGGCCTGTGTTTTCCTTGAGCACATGGTTTTCTAAGTAAACCCATGTTGGAAGGCAGGCTCCTCCAATCCTGCTTGGTGTCCAGCATTTGAACCATTGACCTCTACACATTGTTGCCTTTGCCTTGGAGATAAAAGGAAGCCTGAATGTCACCCAGGACAGTCTCCTCCCTTGCCACCCAGGGACACTGATATTGTAGGAATCTTCTGGAATCCTTTACTCTCTTAGGTAAAAAAGAAACGATCCTTTCTTCAGGACAACGGGTGACAAATATTGCCCATTGGGACTGGATCACGTAGGAACCACAATCATTGACTTAGTGAGTGTGGGCTGGTGGGTAATTTTCCAAATTGGAGGAGTATGCAGTCAAAGCCTTTAGTACTATCTGCCTACCTTCACTTGAGGTGAGCAAGACCTGGCCAGGGAAGCAGGACTATTCTCTGCCAATCCCACTGCTACCCCCAATCTGGGCCCAATCATTGACTATTTAGATATTGTCTTAGTCAGGGTTTTTATTACTGTGAAGAGACACAATGGCCACAGAAACTCTTATAAAGAAAACATTTCATTGGGGTGGTTCGCTTACAGTTTCAGAGGTTCAGTCCATTATTATCATGACAGAGAACATGGAAACATGCAGGCAGATGTGGTGCTGGAGGAACAGCAGAGAGTCCTACATCTTGTGGACAACAGAAGTCAACTGATATACGTCACAGTATCCCGAGTATAGGAAACCTCAAAGCCTGCCCCCACAACAACACCCTTCCTTCAACAAGGCCACACCTCCCATTAGCACCACTCCTTATGAGATTATGGGGGCCAATGACATTCAAACCACCACAGACACTAAAGCAGTGTTCTGCCTGGTCTATAGCTATCTAGGCAATTACTCAGACACCTTCCAGTAGTTCCCCGTGCCCTTCCAGTGACTGCGCTTTCTGACTCTGGCTCCAGGACTCATCACAGTCTGGCTACATCCCTGACCACCACTCATTGCTCCAGCCAACCTGAAAGCTCAGGATCCCTAGACAAGATTGGCCAGATGTGAGAGGCTGCCTTTTCCACCCCTCCATCCTCCTCCATCACATGCAGCCTCTTCCTCTCGCTGGGGTCTAGGTCAATGGCCCCCTCCTGCCATCTCAGGCCTGCAACACCTTTTGTACACAGTGCCATCACAGCACACTTCATGGTGCACGTGGTCTCTGCATTCTTCTCCCCTCCATGGAATTAGCATCTTCAGGGCAGAAGCAGGTGTCCTTGTCACCCATGGCTCACAGGTGACTTTACATGAGACGCAAAGGATCAGAGGAGAAAGGTTCTAGATTCATACATCTCTGGAATCAAACCACAAGCTACATGAATGGTTTAAGGTCCAGCTTCTTTGCTAGTGGCATGGGAATAATTATACACGCCCTTGGGTCACCTTGAGAGTGAGAAATCAGAGCTGTCCCTTTGAGGGTAATTCCTGTCTTGCACACTTGCATTCATGACAGCTGACACATAGAAAGTGTGCAACACACCTTCATTGAGGGGACCCACCATTTCTCTTCTAATGGCTCTGAGTATCCTCCCAGAGGCCCTGGCCCTGTCTTCATCCTTTGGGCCTCTGCTAAGGGTATCAGTCAGCAACACCACCTGATGCATCCATGTCTCCTCCCCCCCCTCCCCGTTCACACCAGCTGTCCTCCCTTCTAAGTGGTGGCATATTCCTGGTCCTCTTTTGATTGTCTTTATTTCAACAAAAACAAGAGGCACAAGGCCCCACATCATCTTTTATTATCAAAACAACATGAAGACAACATCAAAACAAAATTCCCCTGTATTCTGTTTGCTAAGTTCTATTTATCCTGAACCCTGAAGTGCATAGCTCTCCTCAGCCCTTTGTTCCACAGGAATAGGTACCATTCGGGTCTCACAGACAACCAACCCATAGCTGTGTGCATTTTCCTGGCTCTAGAAACCCACTGTCCCTTGGTATGAACAAGGGGACTGAGGAAGGTCTTAAAGGGGGAGGTCTCATGTCTTTAAGAGGTTTGATAACCTCATGATCACCACCACAGTGGGAACTTACTGGGCAAAACATCAGCTCCCAGTCAGTACCTCACCTCCAGTGTAAGTATGTTGAGTCTCACGGCCCCGTGTGGGAAAGGAAGTGAGTCCTTTTCTCCTCTTCCCTTTCCTCTTTACACCGCATCCTCCCCTTCCCCACGTCACTACCAGGGCACGTTATCACCGCTATCTCCATCTTCACCTCCAGCACGTCGGCATCACTGCCACCATCACCGCCATCTTCATCCCATCCTCGGTAGAAACATTGCCTCCATCTGCACTACAATTAGCAATAGTCTGATGCCAGGCTATTCGATCCTATTCCTAATAGCAACGCTGCCCAAGGGGTGTAAACATCATCTCCATGACTACATAAGCAAGCTCTTCAAAGGGGGTTAGAGGCTCTTCCACAACATGACCAGCGTAGCGAGTGAGAGGTAAAGCTGGGACATTTGATTGTCTTTCCATTTTGAGGATTAATGGAGAAAGCTGAACCCTAGTAGCTTTCTCCTCCACTGCCCTAGGCCTCGAGCACTTGTGTCAGAATGAGGATGTGTTCTGGGGTGGAATGACTGGTTTCTGTGTGACACTCAGCAATGTAAGCAAGCTTGTGATAGAGTTTGCCAGCCCAGGGCATTCAGTCCATGGATGGTGTTTGGACACAGGACAGCAGAAGTCACCATAGCTGTTGTACAGAGCCCATGGTCTTTTCCCACAACTGGTCGAACCCACCACCCTGTATGGCGTACAGCTAGTTACAAACCAACCACTGATCTCATTTCTCATGGGATTCCATTCCTTGTCATCACCCGCTGTGGTATGTGACCCAACCTAGCAAATGTGGTGGGAAGGAAAGTTTTCTGATTGATGCTCTGGTGCTGGTCACACTCACGTATGCATGAAAAGTGGGACACAATTGGGACCGAGATGGGTAAAGGGTGAGGGCAGGAGCAGTGGGTGAGGGTGACAAGAACACAGGGTGGAAAGACCTCAAATCTAGCAAAAGTTGCTGAGTGGTGAGTGAATTCTGATGCTGCCCTAGTTTAGGGTCCTTTAGCAAAGCCCCGTCCTCACTGGAAGCTGATCTAGACCAGGATTTTCCACCTCCAGCCCACACAGTCCACTTCACATTAAAATCTCGCTCATTCTCACACCAGAAAAAAGCAAGAATGTGTAAGCCTGGCACGAGGAGAGTACCTCAGATCGTGGTCTGACTAGACCTCCAATGTGGCCCAGACTGCCATCAGAGGGTAGCCTGCAGGCCCTTATGACGGACAGTGGAGGGCACACTGTAGGAGGGCAGGCACTACAGTCCTCCACGCAGCAGGCTGTTACTCCATCATCTCTGTTACTCCACCATCAGACACCCAGGGATGAAGAATGTGGGGACACAGACCTGGTCCTCCCCTGTCCTCTCTGAGTATTTTCTTACCTTCAAGGATGAAGGAACTTTTGAGTACGGAATGTCCCATCAACTCACACCGAGAGCTGCACTTTTTTAACAGAGATCCCTAGTCCTGATTCACCAGGTTCCACTTCTCTTTCCTCCCCACCTGCTGTCCCTTGTCAGCTTCTAGTGCCACAATACCAGCTAAGAGGCTTACTTCCACCTTCCTGCTCCCACTAAGGCCACAGGGCCTCTGGCTTGTGAGGTTCTCCCTCCTCTGTGGGTCAACTGTATTCACCCCCTGAGAGAGGACTGTTCTACGTCTCCAGACCTGGTGGCCTCCGCCTGTACACCCTAGCCATTGGCCGGTCTGCCTGTCTGCTTATTTAGTACATTACTATCTGGCTCTACAGCCTGTATGACAAGCTTTCTGAGTGTAGCTGGTGACTGGAACCTGGCTCGCTTAGGAACTGAGTACTCTGGAGTTATGTCACAGCATATTCTGCCCCGCATGCTTTGTGCAGGGCCAGGAACACACACAACTCCCCAACATGAAGGACGATGAGAGTCACCAAGGTTAATGTCCCAGCCCCGCCCTTCCTGTCATACCCGAAGCTCCTCACAGCAGACAGCGTCCTTTCCTGTCCCAAGCTGTTTCACTTAGCACTTGGTGTATAACTCCAGGCACAGAGAAAGATGGCCCCTTCTTAGACAACCCTTCTCCACCCCAACCATGTGACTTAAACAAGGAATCCCATCATTGCCAATATGGAGAACAAGGACTGGGGACCCGCCACCCCAGAGGCATAGACACAAAGGACTACGCTTGTAAGTACTGAGTGTCCTCACTCACATGTGGAGACCAAGAAAATTGATCCTGTAGAAAAGACTTGAATAATCACTAGAGACTGGGGGGGGGGGAGGCACAGACTGTAGTCTGGTAATAATATAGGAACAACTAGTTCTGGTGTTCTGCAGCATACCACAGTGACTGCACTCTGTAACCCTGCACACTACAGTCACTAAAAGCACAGCACAGTAACCATGGTCCGTACCATGTGCAATGTAGCCACTAAAAGCAGTGACTAGGGATCCAGACTCACCCAAGAAAAAGCATTTGGGGAGGTAAAAATGCTAATTACACTTAATTGGTCATTATGCCTTACAGACATGCTCACAATTCCCTTATTGCAGCCCATAAATATGCACAAATATCACATGTCAATTAGGAAATTACAGAGTAGAAGATGCTACGTCTGCCCTGTGGTCTCAAAGTCAGTAGGAGGCAGGGTGGTATGCATCATACTGCAGACACCAGAATTGCAGGACAGGAGAAAGGGCAGATTTGCTAGGGCTGGTGGCTGGGGTGTATTATGTTAAATACCTGAGTCTGTGCCACATGAGAAAATGCACATGTGGGCAACAAGGTTCCCCAGGAGACACAAAAGGCAGAGCCCTTTTGCCTTAGTTTTCACTGTAGAACAAAATGGTGGCTGTATCTGGTGAAAAATATATGAGTATGTGAAAATATCATAATGATGATCATGACAGTGTTTGCTGCAACAATGAAATGGCTACTGATATTTTGTACTTATTATAACCTAGAATATGTGTTAAATAGTGCCAGGTAGAAAGAGAAGGCTTCAATTGTGGCAGGTTTTGACTGATAGCACAGAGTCTACATTTTATACTAAGGATGTTGCAGTTGGGTGAAGATCCATGGTGAAGGGCTCAGGCTGTGACTCAGTGGTGGAGGCCCTGTGTTCAAACCTTAGTGGAGATAGAGAGAGAGACAGAGAGAGAGAGAGACAGAGAGAGAGAGACAGAGAGAGAGAGAGAGAGAGAGAGAGAGAGAGAGAGAGAGAGAGAGCAGTGATGAAGAAGATGATGGTTTGGAACTGAAGGATAATAAGTGTTTTAGGAAGATAATAGTAAAGCAATGTTTGGATGCCCTCGACTGAACAGGGAGACACCCACAGGGTTCCAAGAATAGGAATAGTGACGGTTGACTAGAGAAGCTGGGAGAGCAGGCATACTGTGTATAGCCTACAGGCCACAGAGGAGCCATGGCTAGATGGCTACCTGGCTATCTCAAAGGCAATCCAATTTTAAAAGTGTTTCTTGTGAGCTATAAACAGTCATAATTCTGGCTTTCTGTTGGTGTCTCCTTTTCCTGTAAAAATGGTTCTGTACATCTTACTGATCAGCTCAATTGTGGTGATAAAAAACAGAAAGCAGAAAACCGCGGGGACATGCCCTAAAATGGGGTGTTTAGTAAAGGTGACTCAAGATCTCATCCTTCGGGGACCTCAGCAGAGGGAGGTGAGCTTTGGGCTGTCTCCCCAGGTGAAGATGAAATTACTGCAGGGAAATCTTAGGACATGGAACTCCAGGGGCCATGGGCTAGAGATCCCTACAATCACCCTGTGTCACAGAGTCTTCATTGTGAAGCAGCAGAATGACCACTGCTGTCTGTTTGCTGTGGCTTCCTTGGTCACTGCCATTGTGGAGAGGTGAAACACTGAACCAAAATGGGGCTTGGCCAAGCAGAACTCCTAGCTCCTGGTTCATGCTTCATGCCAGGTCCTGGCCCAGTGTTTTACATATATCTTTACATACATATTTTTGCCCCCTGGGAGGCACATTGACAGTCACATTTTACAGGATCAGAAGCTGGGCCTGCTCAGCCCATCATGAAGCACTGACCCTTACAACATGGCAGAACACACTGTATTGCTGGGTCCCATATGACCTCTGACTGTTTCTTCTCCTGGAAACACAGCAAGGCAACAGTGAGGTTATAGCAGTAACAGCACTGTTCTCAAAGTTAGAACAATGGGTTCTAATTTTAGTCTCAGTGATGTTGCCTGGTGACCTGCGAGAGGTCACCAGCCTCTGTGGATCTGATTTTTCTCATCCATGAAATGAAAAGGCTGGTTTATCCGCAGAGCCTAAACTTGGCTCTGTCAGACACCTAGACATGCTCCGGGCCTCCATCCAAGATCTGTTGAGCCAGAGTCTTCGGGATTTGGCTATCAGAACTTCTGGCAGGCTCCCCAGCTTGAAGAATGTAAATAATTTCCATGGCTACTTTCAGTCACAGAATTCTCTTAAGTCTTACATGCATTCCCCACCCATGGCCCTCTTGTCACCTGGGAGGGACAGAGCTCTGCAAACAACCAGCCCGGGCTCCATGTGTGCATGTGAAGAAAGGGCTGCCCACAGAGCGACAGTGTGGGAGACAGTATCGGCGTCAAGCAGCCTACAGGTAAGAGGCTCTGATAAGCCAGCAGCCAGCAAGGCCGCATGCTGACTATGCTCCGTGTACACAGTTTCATGTTGAGGGCCATGAGGAACACACAGAAAGGTCTGTCTGTACTCCTGGGGACTGACGCCCATACAATGTGAACACTACAGACTCAGGAATATACAACTAGCTAGTACTGACTGGAGAACAGCCTGGGGCTTCTCAAATGTAAGCAAACAGTGTTTACATATACAACAGTCCAGCACTGATCCCGCCTTCCTGGCCCCCCTGGACTGAACAAGGGATGAGAAAGTAGGGGTAGGCTTACTACTCTACATCTGTCTCACCAGATGCCTGTGGCACTTGGATGTCACCTTAGAGTCTCCAAGGAGGTGCATGATGTCAGGAGCACAGCTCTCTGCCATTGTGGGGAGAGTATAATCAACATATCTAAAAATAGAGCAAAACAAGGCTGGGGAGATATTTTGGGGGTTAAAGGGCTTGATGTGCAAACATGAGGGCCTGGGCTCAGATCCACAGCACGCACAGGAGGCTGGACACAGCAGCACATGCAATTGCTGCACTTCTACATGAGATGGTAGGCAGAGACAGGCCAGTGAGGTTGATGTACACAGTGAAGGACAAGCAGCCCTGTCTGACACAAGGTGGGAGCCAGGTACCGACATGAGAGGTTGTCCTTTGGCCTCCATATGCCCACCATGTCACACAAGACAGCATGCATGGGCATGTGCGTGTGCCAGCACACACACACACACACACACACACACACACACACACGCGCGCACACACACACACACACACACACACACACACACACACACACACACACACACCAGAAAGAGAGAAAGAACAAACTAAACACTCTGTAGGTGCCTCCACAGTGGGAGCAGGCAGTGGTTGCCTGGAGGAGGTGGGGTGGGAACGGAGCAGTGGAAAGGACAAAATGAAAAGGTGAGAGATGGAGGGTCAGATGACAAGTTCACCTAAGTGTGGATGTTAAAGCTGCCTAATGGGCTTTCTCTGAAAATGACAATGGTAAACTTCATATTAAGACAGCTGTGACAAACCTCCTAGGGAAGACAGAACAATATCCCCTTACCATGGCTATCATTCCAGTATGCATGATTAATTTATTTTTGTGTATGTATATTGTACCTTCTTCACACAATGTTTAAACATCCTGCGTCTTTCTTCGGCTTTTTCTATGACATACACAGCAATCCTGCAACATCAGAGCAGCGTGGGAAGGGGCATATGTGTGTATGTTTGTGTGGTGTCTGTTCCTGTGTGAGACTAGTCTCTGCTCTAGGCCTGAGATTTTCCCCAACCTGATAATTCCAGGCCTATTCCCTATAGGGAATGTCTGTTCCAGGCCTATTCTCTATAGGGAATGTCTGTTGCTGCACTGGGCCAGGTATTTTGCTGGCCCTGTTCTGATCCACCACCAGCTTAAGCTCTGCCCCTGCCCCATCCAGCACTCTCAGAAATGCAGGCTTTCCCATCAGCTATAACAGACACCAGGCTTTGATCATGGAGGGCTTCAAGTAACCAGGGCAGGAATGTGGGCTTTACTCTGCAGGCAGTGCCGTACCAATAAAGCTCAGGTCAATCTTATGGGAGTCTTCTTCAGGTAAGGTTAAAACAGGTTTGCAGCTTGAAAGTGAGGAACTCGAGACAGCCTTTCCTACAACTTTTGCAGGGTTCTCTTGGCCCAACAACAACAGAGCCAGCTCGGCTTACAGAAGTGAGAGAACAAGCACCCACTCTTGATGAGAATCACGGTGTAGTCCAGGCTGACCTTGAACCTGTAATCCTCCTGCTGGGACACGCTTGCTAGGGCAGGGCCTGAAACAAAAAACTGATAGTTTGCCCTGGATCTTTGGGTCCTTAGGACCTTAGTCTTTGAAGGCATCAGCATCAGATAAAACTATACCAAATAAAATTATCGTGCTTTAAAGCATAAAAGAATCTTGATCTACTTGTAGGACTCCTAGTGCTGGAAGCAGGGCCTGTCCTAAGGCTTTGGCTGGCTTCCAGGAACCTATTCCTCATACTGGGTGGCCTTGCCCAGCCTTAATACAAGGGGAGGAGCTTAGTCCTACCTCAACTTGATAGGCCATGCTTTGCTGACACCCATGGGAGACCTCTCCCTTTCTGAACAGAAACAGAAGAGGAATGAATTGGGGAGAGGGATGGGAGAAAAGGAGGGAGGAAAAACTGGGGACAGGATATAAAATAAATGAATACATTTAATTATTATTATTAGTAGTAATAATAATAATAAAAAAAGAATTGCTTTAAAAAGTCACATTCATATACTGCTAGTCCAACCGGGAGTAGCTGGGCAGCCTTTCTGATTGCACAAATCAGCAGTAGGATAGTTCTCATTTCTGGAAATCCTTGGTTTCAGTAATTCAGTGATTTCCAGGCTCTTGTCAAGATTTCAGAGATCAACAAAACAGCAAAGGAAGTATCAGAGACACAAGCTGCCAACTCATCATTCTTCCAAGTAGAAACATTTGAATAAAAAGTCATCATCTATAATCCTAGAATAAAGACCACTCAGCAACCTCCACTAACTGTCCCTATCACCATCACACACATGTCACAACACACTCTTCCTATTCTTGTCATCGTGCGATGACTGATGAACCTTCTCTGCAAATGGCATAGGCCACAGATGGCCATGCTCTCTGGCTCAATCAATACTTCCTGTGTCCCTTCCATGAAGGTCTCCTTTGGCATGGAATCCAACTACCCCGCTGATGGAAGATGGCAAAAACAGATGCAGTACAAGTTGGGCACTGTGGTGAACACCTTTAATAGCAGCACTCCAGAGCCTGAGGCAGGAGGATTACAGGTTCAAGGTCAGCCTGGACTACACCGTGATTCTCATCAGGAGTAAGGTTTGTTCCTTCACTTCTTTAAGCTGATCTGGCTCTGCCACTTGTTGTTTGACCAAGAGAACCCTGCAGAAATTACAGTGTGTGTCTAAGCCTTGGGCTCTCAAGGTTCTGGAACATTTCTCTGTAGGAACAAGTTTCCGAGAGACCCCTAGAAACAAGGACACAATTGTCCAATCATGCCTGGGCCAGCTCCATCCAGCATCTCACCATCTCACAGAAGACATCTGATGAATGACCTGGCTAAGATCCCTATGCCACTATCCTAGGGTCAGCAAAACCACACAACTGAGCCCAATCCCAATGACCGACTTAGACATGAGCTAAATAGAGAGTTGTATAAAGCCACTATGTATGTGAGAGGGGGGGACACCATCTTTCTAGCCGTAATTTGTGTAGAACTTCTACTCTTGCCCTTTCAAACAGAAGTAGGTCTTCCCAGTGCCTAGAGCTTTACCCAAATTATCCCTGCTCCAACCTCAGGCCTATAATATCTGCTGTCTCTAGCCTGAGACTTTATCCACTCTTAAATATTCAACATTCCTTATCACTTGTTGGCCTTGACTGCATACTGATTACCTTGTGATATTTCTTGCTATTAACTTATTTTCCATAGTGTTAACTTTACACGGCTTATTACATGTTGCTTTCTCAATTAGATTGCCGTCTTCCATGGGCAAAGAAAGGCTTGTCTTACATTCGGGTTCCACTTCACAGGGTTGGTGTATTTTTTTCTCTGGTGAGAGCTGGCAACCCCACAGAGACCTGAACACAAACCTCCTGAGTCGCTCGCATCTCCCCAGTGTCCTATCATTTCTGAGCTACATTCTGCTTCCTACAAAGCTTCTCTACCAGGTCTGTGATCATATCTAAGCCTCACCACGAAGGAGTTTGAAAACATGGGGAATGGTCGCTGTTCTAGTTTCATTTCTGCTGCTATGATAAAATATCCTGACAAAAAGCAGTGTAGAGGAGGGAAAGGCTCACTGGGGTTACAATTCCAGGCTGGAGTCCATCATTTCAGTGAAGTCAAAGCAGTAGTCACATCACATCCTTGAGACAGATACACCCTTGTTCCCCCTTGCTCTCATCTAGCTTTCTCCTGTCTCAATCCAGGAGCCACAGTCTAGGAATAATACCAGCCACAATGGGTGGGGTCTTCCTACATTAACAATTAAGCCAGTCACCAGTCACCAGTAGGCATGCCCACAGGCCAGCCTCATTCTTCTTTAAGACTCCTTAGTAGGCTGGAGGGATAGCTCAGGGTTAAGAGTGTTTACTACTCTTACAGAGGACCTGACTTTGGTGTCCAGCACCTATGTGGTGGCTCACAACTACCTGAACTTCAGTTCCAGGAATCTGATGTCCTCTTCTGGCCTCTGTGGGCTCCTGGACACTCATAGTGCACATAAACACATGTAGACTCATACATATACACATAAATTGAATATTAAAAAAGACTATTGGGGCTGGACAAATGGTTCAGCAGTTTGCTGTTCTTAGAGAGAACCCTGGCTCCATTTCCAGCACACACAGGGCAGTTCACAACCATCTCTAAGTCTAGTCCCAGGGAATCTGACCCCCTCTTCTGACCCCCTCAGGCACTGTACACATGTGCTGCACATACATGCAGGCAAAACATCTACAAATGTAAAATAAAAATAAATCTTTCAAAAGGGAAGGCCTCTTCTCAGATGAGCCTAGGTTATGGTTGATTGAAAACTAACCATCCCAGAATGCCTCCACCCTGTGCCTTGTGAATACCCCAGAAAACCAGAGAAGCACACCGGCCCAAAGCAAGCAAAATCGCACTTGCAAAACTATTGGTCTCCCAAATCTGTTAGGGATTTCTTGAACTCTGGGGCAATGTCCCCCTTTTATTCTGGTGACTTCCGTTTGTCCCATGGACTGGCCTTGGCTAAGGCAGGCTCCCAGTGCCTTTCAGTCCTCACTAAGGTCTTTTAAGTTAACACAGAGCTTTGAGGGGAAGGCAGATAAAAAGCTTAGCATTGCAAATGAGGAGAGCCAGCCAGTGCTGAGAGAGAGAAGCAGGCCTGAGGAAGCCAGCTGCTAAGGGAAAAGGCAGAGGCCCTGCTGGTCTCACCCCTGGCCTCACTTTTCTTATGTGGCCAAGAATAAGTGAGGGTCAGGTGTTTTGCTGGCCCTCTCTCTACCTTCCATTTTGAGCTCTGTCCTACCCAAGTAGCACCCTCAGCTGAGCAGGTTTTCCTATCGGCTTGATTGTGCGTGTGTGTGTGTGTGTGTGTGTGTGTGTGTGTGTGTGTGTGCTGCTCTTGTTGTTTTTTTGTGATGATAATTCTAGGAAACTCTGAGATGAAACCCCCTGAAAAAGAAGAATGAGCAATGTTCTGTTGTCAAGGCTATCATTCTGGTATATATGGCTACTTCTCTTGTGATCGCACTAGTTTTTTCAAAATTATGATCACACCTTCTTCACGTGGTGTTTAAACATGTTGGACATTTCTTCAGCTTTTCTAGGTCATCTCTCATGATAACTCTCCAGAATCAGAGCAGTATGGGAAGTTAAACATGTAGTGTGTGTGTGTGTGTGTGTGTGTGTGTGTGTGTGTATGTGTGTGTATGTGTGTGTGTCTGTGTGTCTCTGTGTGTGTTGTCTGTGTCTGTGTGTGTGTTACTCTGGGTTGAGGTTTCCATCAGTCTCACGACTCTAGGCCTGTCTCTTGCAGGGAAGCTCTGGTCCTTGACCCTAGCTGGGACTCTGTCCTTCCTACTCAGTTTCCCAGGTAAGGGGCCCTGCATTCTCTTGGGGTGCAGAGTAACTATAAAGAGCCAGCAGGGGGCTGCCATCTACCACATTGCCAAGACCCTTTACTGGTGTGAGTACTCTCCCCTCCCTGTGCCTCAGCCTCTAAACCATGGCCTCTGCCAGTTCTCCCACCGATAAAGTTGCCTCGGACCTTGATACTCCACAGGCCAGCAGAAGAGGCAGGCAAGCTGAGGGATCCAGAATCCTGGACCTCCATGACATATTAGCACTAGACTGCACATGAACTCAGGGCTCTATTCTCAGAAGATCTGAGACTTGCCCCATCCACAGACGAGCCCTTCTGTAAAATGTTATACTACTTTTTGTTTGGTTGGAACCTCATGTTTTCTCTAAACTGTTTGGGAAGCCCCCTTCCTCTGTCTTTCTCTCTCTGCAAACCCTGCCAGCTGAAAAAGTCTCTGAAAAAGGAACCGTAAAGCCCAGTTCTGAATTCTAGGTGGCTACTGCAGCTTCCTTCCCTAACGTTGCCAGCAGCCCAAGTCCTTGCCGAATTACTTGGGCACAAACCCAGCTTGTGGCAGATGTGTCATCACCCCTCACTTACAACCCATAAAATCTCCCTGCTTTTATTTGTGGCTGCTACTTCTCTGGCCTCCATCTCTGGGACCAGACATCTGCCTAGGAGTTGCTCTGCTCAAATATAACTGTTGTTACAGTTTTCCAGTTCCGCTTGATCTGGCTTACTGTGTCAGCGGAGAAACTGAGTGTGTGTGTGGGGGGGGGAGGGAGAGGGGGGTGAGAGACAGAGAGAGAGACAGAGAGACACATAGAGAAACAGAGAGAGCCTATTACTTTTCATCTCCCGGTCCTCTGACACCACTCAGTTGACCTACTTTTTAGACAAGGCAGCAAACATTGAAGAGTCTGTCACGTGCCCCATGAAGACAATCCCACTCTCATGTCTGGATGGCTTTAGTTTTCCTTCCTTTCCATGTATTATTTCCCATCCTCTTGACCCTTCTAGCCTTTTCCTTTCCTAACTATTCCTTCTGTTTCCTTTGACCATCTCATATTTACTCTTTGTCCAGCTAGGGAAGAACATCCTGTCTCTACGAACCCAGTTAATTGAGATATTTTCTGTAAAAAAATTGTCTAAAATTTGAGCAGACTCCAACAATGGAGATGCTTAATATTCTGGCCTTAGCCTATGGCAATGGCAATGAATACGAGCTATTGCTACTGAGGACTGAGGGAAACTTCTGACTAAGATAGACCTATATAATGAGCAAGAGTCAGCAAAGGAACAGGGACTTATTTTTACTTTTTTGGTGGTATCTGAGAGAAGGAGAGAGGGAGGGAGTAAGACAAGCATGAGCTTGATCCACTCACCCAACCACAGGCCCTAAGCACAGTGACCCAGATACCTTGCTGCTGATGTTACTGGAATGAAGGAGTCTTAGCCTTCAAGCTAACATCCTTTTAGTGCCTACTGTGAGCTTTCTGGCACGATAATGAAATATCTGAGCAGGCTGACTTATAAAGAGAAAAGGTTCATTTTGACTCACAGTTTTAGAGGTTCTGCTCCATGGCCAGGAAACCCACTGCTTTGGGTTTCTCATGTGCGGTACTAGAGGTCAGTGACAGGGAGCATGTGGTTCAACAATCCAACGCCCTGCCCCCCACCCCAGTGGCGGGAAGCAAAAGAGGAAAAGGAAGGTGCTGGGTTCCATAAGCTCCTTGGAGCCCTCCCGACTCCTACAAAGATCTCAAGCCTTCCTACAATGCTCCCTTTCGGAGTTCTGCCACCTCGCCCTTTAATGCTGGAGCCTGCCATGGGCACTCAGCGAGACCCTGGCAGCAACAGGTGAGGAAGTCCCTCCTTAGGCATTGTCTTTGTTTTTCTCAGGAGACCGGCAGCTTGTGACTTGTCCACACAAACACCTTTCAGACAAGGTGCCTTAAGTCTGGTGCCACAGTGCCTAAGAAGAGTCACAGTGAGGCCATTTCCCTGTCGGGTCTACCAACCATCATATACTCACTACCACCATCTCTGCCAACTCATCCTACAGCTCTACCAGTATCTCCAGAACACTAACTATTCATTTAGGCCTCACAACAGAGTCACCAGCCCCTCTGTTCTTCCATAGGTCCTGGGTTTGGTTTCCACAGCCATCTGTAAATCTAGTTCCAAGGGATCTAATACCCTCTTCTGGCCTCTGTGGGTTCCTGTACACACAGAGAGCACACAAACTCATGAAGGCTTATACATATACATATAAATTATTTTTAAAAAATTTTCAAAAGACACTGTTCTCAGGTGATTCCAGGTTGTGGCAATCTGTCAAACAAAAACTGGCCATCAGTCACTATCCCCTGATCCATATGTGAATCCTCTGGAAAACCAAACAAACACTCAAGCCCAAAGCAAGTAAGTCTATCACTCCTGTCCCAGAGATGAGGAAATGAGTTACTACAACATAAAGCTAACATGCTCAGACCACACAGATTATCATTACGAGGACAAACATACATTTCTGGCATCTACCTAAGTTCTATAATTTAATCTTAGCTTTCATTTCATCTATAAAATGAAAACAACAAAAACAAAGCTTGGGTCACATGGCTACATACAGAAAAGTGCTGTGTAAACTGTAAAGTGTGTTATGTAAATACCAGGTGGCATCTGTCCCAAAGCAGACCTCCACTTTGTGGCCAAGAGGGTTGGGAGGGAGCTCAGATGTCACCTCATACAACTTCCCACCAGGTTCAAGATTAGACTAGAATTATGAAATTGAAAGAGATTAAAAAATAACCTGGTCCCATGTCAGACCAGGGCAATGACCACCCAAGATGAGATGGGAAAGAGGAACAGTGCTCAACCCAACTAGGAGATGACCCAGTAACCTAGTGTTACCTCAGCCTCCCTTTTAACAACCCACCGATACTGACGGGAGTTAACGTCCGTCTGTTCTCCACATCTTATGAATCCAGTCACATGAGTAATAATTCAAATAAGAACCTTTTATAGAATGAAATAGGAGCTCTATTAACAGTGTGTGGGGACACAGGTAAAAAGGAGGCGAACTGGAAAATATGGCCAACATTCTAGACAGGTCTTGGTTCTTCTACGGCAGAAGTGCCACGAACCTGATTTGAAAGCATCCATACAGGTGGTGGTGGGCCAAGGGGGAAAGAGCCAAAGTCTCTGGTAAGAAAAGATGAAGGCACACCTCTGGCTTGTAGGTGGTCTGCAGAGGCAGAAAACTGTCAGACTTTTTCCCTCGGTCCACTGTCTGGGATGGCCAGCACCTTCCCAGGGGGAAGCCATGCAGGTCTGCTCTGGGGCCTGCCTTCTCTTCTGATCTCTTTCTTCATGCCAAATAACTGGCTCTGTATTCATTTATTTAGCCAATTATGAATGTGTTCAGGTATCTTACAGAGAAAGAGTCACTTGGTTTACCCAATAATTTAAAAGGCTGCTTTAGATTTCTGGTTCTGAAATTTTACAGTCTCTTCATTTCTAGATGGCAAGATTTAAAAATGAAGGTCTTGTTATGACGGAGTTCCAAGAACAGAGGGACTGAGAGGGGCACACTCTGTTCCAGGTGAGGCTTGCCGTGCTATTACACACTGCCAAGAATCATGACTGCAATCATGTCAGAGGAAGCCAGCAATGTGGCTCAATGAAAAAGGGATGCACATAGTAGCAGTGTCTCTCGGCCTCTGGGCCACGCTATTGAGCTGTCTTGACCACTGTCTTCCATCTTGGAGGCCCCTAAGATGGCTGTTTTCTATGAAGAATCCCATGGTTTCCTTGAAACAAAGAGATTTAACCAACAGTCTGAAAGGTCACATATAGAGAAAGCTCTGACCAATATTGCTTCTGGTTTCTTTTTGCTTTTTCTCATTTACTTTTGTCACTGGGGATGAGACTCATGACCTCATACTATACCTGAGGTACACACACTGAGATATATCCACAGTCCTTCTAATTCTCTTTCATTTTCTTTGAGCTATCACGAATGCAGTACTGAGGACTGTGCAAGCCAGGCAAGGGCTCTGCCTCTGAACTCTCCCTCAACACTCGCTCCACTTTTCACCTTAAGAAAGAGTCTCCCTAAGTTTCCCAGGCAGGTCTAGAACCTGCAAGTCTCTGCCCCAGCTCTCTGATAGCTTGACCTCAGGCTACTGGGCACGCCCGTCTGCCTTTCTTTTTCTTTGCCCTTGTGTTTTCTCATCAACGAAGCATTTCAGAAGTTATCTAACTGTTGAGCAAACTGGATAGATCATCCAGGAAAAATAGCTGTAATACCAATCAGCATAGAAAATCAATAACAACATGCTTTTTTACCTTTAAATGCTCTTATTCTCTGGATTGGAAGTATGAGAACTGTATTAATGACCACCCACGACTACTGGACCAGCCATGACAAGTCTTACTGCCGATATGTACTTCAACTCTATTGGACACCTTGGTTCTGTGGCCATTCATAACCATACCCACAAGACCTGGCTGCAGGAAGCTCAGTTTATGCAGGGGGAGAGGCAGGGAAGCTACGGAGACATCCAGAACTACACTAAGAGCATCAACTGTAGAGCACCTCTTAGTTCTTACAGCTTCTGTAGGAAATAGATGTGTGCTCTCTAGATAGGGAAACTAGGCTCGGAGAGGGGAAGTCACTGGAAGAGAGTGAGAGGCAGGCAGGATTAGAACCCAGCCCAGACCTCTCCTCAGCTGTTCTGCCATCTCCCAGGCAGCCGATGAGTGCCAAGTATGTCTGACCATCAGTAAGACATGGTCCAGGATTTCAAACTACCTGCTTATAGAGTCCCTGCGACCAAGACAAACTTCAATCTTGTTTTTCACTCAGAGGACATACTTAAAGGGACTTAAACACATTGGTCCCAGTTACCTGATTCAGGACTGAGATACCCAGCCCCTGTATGAGAGAAGTGCCCACAATCAGGCAGAGCACAACCCACCAAGGTCTAGTATCCCTTTATCAGGACACCAGCTCTAAAGGTCACGATCAGCCCTCCTACCCCTTCTACTGCCTCCAGTATCACAGCTGGGGCAAAGGACAGGCTGTGCCTCCCTTGGCCAGTCTCTCACATAAATTAACAGTGGCAATGGATGAGGGGAAAAAAGATGTCACAGAAGGAGGGCAGAGAAGCCCTCTTGAGAGAGAGAAGGAGGAGGTAATTGGAATAGTGGAGCGCTCAGTTAAAGTCCCTTTGTGGCTCTTTAGTTTTTCCTCTTCTAATACTCATACTCCCCATCAAATGATACCCACACATTTTGCCTAGCACAAGGTACTATGACAGCTACTTTATCTTGACACATAAAAGTACAAAGCTACAGCTAAAATGACCTCGTAGGATAAGCTTGGCAGCATCCAGAGCAAGGCTCAAGTATAGGCCAAGCTGGAGCCTGTGGGAGACACAGAGGTGGTCAGGAAGTGAGCTTTGCACAGATATGCTCTGGCCCTGACATCCACTGTGTTCCATCCGTCTTTCCATCCATCCATCCATCCATCCATCCATCCATCCATCCATCCACCCATCCATCCACCCATCCATTGACCACTTGACAGACATAGATAAATATATCCATACTATTTGTTTTTTTAGAGAACCTTGACTAATATAGATCAGTAGCCTGGCTTGAATTTCCTAACATACACAACCCCACCATCCCTCATCCCTCATCTTTGCCCAGGGCTGATGTTATGGTATAAAAGCCTATACCAGGACTCTCCAAGTGTTTGTAGGTATGCTTCCACCAGGAGGTGGAGAATCCCTCTACGAAGTCCCTTTCTGTGGTTGGAACTGGGTAATTAGCATGTTATCTCTGTGGTAAGCAGGGGAGAGCCCCTAAGGGCAAAGCTTTACTATACCAGGTAGAAGAACCCCATTACCCCTGCTACCCAGTTGGCCAGCTGCTCAGGGCATCAACCCCTTGAAGTCGATGGTAACTTCCATGGATGGGGCCTCCTTGTAGATCATTTTACTTCTGGGAGGAATCCTGTGCCCTTCTGTGATGGTCTTGTGTCTAGGAAGCCGCTTTTTCCTTTTCCATACTCCTTCTTTCTCAAACTCAGAACTCAAATTCTTACCTCCTCCATGAAGTTCAGGTCTAACAGGGCAAAGGCAATGCAGGAATATCTTGTTTGCCAGGGCTCCCTGGCATCTGCAAGCACTACTCCGTCAAGTTTTCTCAAAACCTGCTCCCAGCTTGGAACAAATTAGTCACATCCACCTAACTGCAAAAGTAAGTCTGGAGGTCCCTCTCCCTGGGAGTAACTGAATTAACACACATTCATCTTTGTACCATTTGAAATAGGGAAAAGCCAGAGGCAGAAGGTGCTAGAATCATCCGGCAGCCACATGCGATACTTTGGGAACTTTATAAGAGGCTCCAAAAATCAAGGGGCACATCTAATCCTAGAAAAACCTCCTTGACATTAGGTCTCAATGTTGCAAGAAGTTGATGGGATCACACACTCAGGAAAGAGACAGCTCTTCAGTTCAGTGGTGGGAAATAATTATTCCAACAACATCTACTTCCTCACTGCCTACAAGTCCAAGGAGGCAGGATCTGCCCTGTGTGTGTGGATCACATCAAAGTCACCTCAACAGGTCAGCCTGCCCCAGGGTAGCCTTCCCAGGTCTGGGTATGCCAGAAAAAAAGCCCACCAGCCTTGGAGCCTGAGTTGCAAGCAGAAAAGAAAGGTGGCTATTTACAGCAAAAGCAGGGTGTAGTGACAAGTCTGCTCAAAATAACTCTCCAGTCAGTTTCTGGAGTCCTCAACATTGACACCACTTCCTTCTCAAGGGCTCTCTCAAGGAGAAGTGATTTGTAACCGAATTAGACTTCTGGGAGGGAGTGTGCAGTGCATGTCTCTGATTAAGAGTATCCTCACCTTCTCCTTTCATCTTATGGAGTATCTCACAGCTACCGTACTTGTCATAAAGACAGGGGCACGGGAATTCAGGGCTCCTTGCTGTGAGAGGCCATCAGTGCTGACCTCCTGGGGAAGAGAGTGCCAGGCCTGTCCCAGAGTTGGCATTAACTGGGAGGAGGGCATCATTTTAAAAGCACACCACAAGACTGTAATGGCAGTCAAGGAGGAGACCTATGGCCCAGACATGGGTATTTAAAGCACTTTCACCAGGGGCCTGGAGGCCAAGGTCAGCAACAGTGAGTGGGTCAGGTTTTGACGTTTAATGCCCTAGGATTGACAGGTCTAGAGTAGTGGGTAAAATGGGGGTCACTTCTGAAGGAAGTTCCATTTAGTTCCACATCAGAATGGTTTGAGCAATCTCCTTGTCCAACATTCTGTAAGATGACCTCGGCACCACACTAATCAGCTAAAAAGCCATGTTTGTGTGATGCGCATATGGACAGGTTTTCAGAAGGAAAAGGTACCCATAAGTCAGAAGGCATATCCATGGCAGGCAGCTTATAGCAGCAGAATATGAATAGCACACAGTCCCAGTCCCAAGGCTCCTACCTCTGAGCATTCATTTGTAAAGGCTCCTGACAGTGACATCTTTTCAGAGGTGTGTGATGCTAATGGAATCTTATACATGATGGTGACTTCTACAGTTGGTGCCAAGCACCCCCCTCCTATGGTGGCTTTCCCAGTCCAGGGGGTTGGATCCCAGTTGCCACTGGCAGGACCCCAGGCTAAGATGGATCAGAGCACAGCACTTGGGAGCCTGGTTTCCGGAGAGAAAGACTGTGTGCCCCCTTACTGGCACATCAACGAGGGCAAGTTGTATCAATACCATGCCATCCAGCAGAGGGGGCAGAAGCTAGCTCGTGTGGCTGTTAGGAAGTCACCCAGGGTTAGAACTTGTGAATCTTACAGCTGATCCCATCTCTCCACCCTTTCCTCTGTCCTCTCCCTGTGGGGCTTATACAGTGTGGTTCACACCTTCTCAGTGACAAGCAAGAGAAGGGAGACTGGACAAGCAGCAAGAGGTCTTGCTCTTACTGAGCTTGGACTCAGCAAGAAGAACTGGGCGTGAAGTGAGAGAACAGACGAGTGTTTTCAAAAACATCAGTGAGTAGTTACAAGCTCAGTGGTGTTCAAAGGCAATCTGTGCACTAGGACCAGAGGGTCTCCAGAGTCCTCCATGTGCACATGGGATGCCCTCCTTCCTGCAAGTCCTCCGTGTGTAAGTCGGCTCTCACTCTTCTGAGAGGTCAGGAAGAGAAGGCCATCATGGGCATGAAGGTCACTAAGGTCACCAGGAGAGGGTGGTGGGTGAAGGAGTCTAAGGTAGAGACTGTGGGAACTCCACAGGCTAAGAATGGCATGCAAGAGAGTGTATTGGATACAAAGTGAAGGAGAAAACCATGGTGGTGGTGTGTGTGGAGTACTGCCAGGTGGTGTGTGTGGAGTACTGCCAGCAGGCAACTGTGCCCCAGCAAGACCAAGCATACCCACAGACTATGGGAGGTAAGTGTGGAAGAGGCCCCTGAGCCGCAGGTCTGTACCCTGTCCTGCTGACCACCACGCTACATGCCATCAAGTCAGAGCCACGGGTCTGTACCCTGTCCTGCTGACCACCATGCAACATGCCATCAAGTCAGAGCCACGGGTCTGTACCCTGTCCTGCTGACCACCACGCTACATGCCATCAAGTCAGAGCCACGGGTCTGTACCCTGTCCTGCTGACCACCATGCAACATGCCATCAAGTCAGAGCCACGGGTCTGTACCCTGTCCTGCTGACCACCACGCTACATGCCATCAAGTCAGAGCCACGGGTCTGTACCCTGTCCTGCTGACCACCATGCAACATGCCATCAAGTCAGAGCCACGGGTCTGTACCCTGTCCTGCTGACCACCGTGCAACATGCCATCAAGTCAGAGCCACGGGTCTGTACCCTGTCCTGCTGACCACCACGCTACATGCCATCAAGTCAGAGCCACGGGTCTGTACCCTGTCCTGCTGACCACCATGCAACATGCCATCAAGTCAGAGCCACGGGTCTGTACCCTGTCCTGCTGACCACCACGCTACATGCCATCAAGTCAGAGTTGCTGTTGCTGCTCATTTTCCTTTCCCTGGGCTGGGTTAGGGTAACTTTCCACATTGAAGAAAGGTGACTGTCCCCCTGTAATGATCCCATTCAGAAGAGAAGTCCACCCTGAGAGTGCTGAAGGGTCATAGCAAGGGCCAGGGCCACACTGGGAACCTGGACAGCAAGATGGAGCAATACGGTTTTGAGACCACAAGTGAGCAACACTCATCTAAGAAGAAGAAACAGAAGAAAAAAGACAAGTAAAATCTCCAAGGGAAATCTGAAAGGCAAAGGAGAATAAAAAGGTAAACCAGCCAGGAAGAGAAAACATAAGAGAACAAGCAGAAAATGCAACCACGGCTGGACACATACAGTTCAAGTCCCCACACTCACAAAGCCCTGGGACCCACCCAAAGAGGGGTAGTAGCTGGGTAACAGGAGCGCATGGTAAACTCTAAATCCATGGCACCTCATGCTCTGTGGCAAAGGCCTGGTGGGTACAAATTCAGCACAGTACTGGCCAACATTTGACTCTAGGAGCCCAGGTGATGAATACTATACGATGTCTCTGAGAAGTAAGTTGGCCTTGGGAGAAAGTAAGTCTGCGACCAGAAACCAGAGTCACTCCTCGATTCAGACCTCCCTCTGGCTTGTGGCCACATCTGTCACTCATGTCTGCCCACATTCAGTAAGAAGTAAAATACGTTTGGGAAATGCCAGCTTCTAAGAATATAAAAAGTGTCTACTACAGGACTTCTCAGAGCCTCTGGACACTCACATGCCCTGTGACAGTCAGAGGAATAGCCTGGGGTACAAGCATCAGGACACCCCAAATTTTATCTCAGAATAGCTATTCATATCTCAAAAGACACTGGATTTCTCAAGACCAGTGGCTGGGAGGTCCTGGCCTATGAATAAGGACACCAGTGCAACCTGGTACTGCCCACTAAACACAGGTGATTAAAATGTGTCCATCCAGGAAGCTGGTGCCCTGCCTATGGCTCCTGACACATAACCTTTAGATCGCCGCAGTAAAACTTCTACTGTAAAGCTCAGAACTGTGAAGAACCTCAAAGGAGGCCACACTGTGTAGGTGGTCAGCCTTGTAGGAGAAATACTCAAAGTGACAAGAAACCAGGAGGATCAAAGTAGCCAAGTGACTGCCAAGCATTCAGATAATTCTCATAGCTCAGGTGACAGTGTTTTGGCCCCATTTTACTGGCAAGGAAAACAGGACTTAGAGAAGCCAAGAATCTTTCCCCAGGCCCTATGGCTAGCATAGGTTGGAGCTGAGATGTCAGTGTGGGATGTCCTCAATCTGAGTCCCATACTCTTGTCATTACTTCGTGCAAGGTGCTACTGCGAGTAAGGAGATATGCAGGGGAAGGTATTTGAAAACTCAAGAGTCTTAGCTTTGGAGGCCTTTATAGTCCCACCATAGAAACTTGTGCACACAAATAGTGAGCAGACAGAACGGTTCCTAAGACAGAGGAAGAGAAGCAAGTTTCTGCTAGGGAGGGGACAGACACATGGAGGGCCCACATTTGGTCTGGACCTCAATGGTCAACAGGGTAGCTAAGGATACCTGATAGCCAGGGAGGGCTTTCTGTATGAAACGATCATGGTGAACACGGAACTGGGAAGGTCAGAAATGTGGGAAAGAACCTTGGAGGACAGGTGGAGTCTGGGAATCACGGACACATTGAGCGCCATCCAAGAGCTCATTGATCTGATGATCATGTTTCTGCTAGCTCAGACATCATTTCACCTGCATTCTTTGTGCAGGCTCAACCAAGACCGGCCTTCCACGATTCTCTGCAGGTGCATCCTCTTGCTTATTCCTGTAGAGTGACATTGGCATCTCCTCAACAAGAGATCCCAGGGCTCTGGAGCTGGATTTCTCTCTGATCCCATATCCTCCTTCAGGTCCCTAGAGCTTGTAAATGTATCAAATCCATTTTTATAGGCACCTGTTAAATAGCTCTTTTACATATCCCCCCAGGTAGTCATTCTCTGGTTGAAATGATTTGTTGGGCATTCTATGAGCACTGAAAATGGTCAGACTATGCTGGGCAAATAAGATCGGGCCAGAATTGGAGTCCTTTTATCTGCACCTTACTGTTTCCTCTTCCAAGCTCTAGGCAGAGTGTGCTGCTAGGTCCATGGCTGGAAGACATGCAGTTAGAGAGCTTGCCACGTGGCAGACCCTTGTTCACATCTCTTCTTCCTGGAGAGCAGGGTGTGAGCAACCACAGCGGCACCTGCTGCCAGGACTCAGAGAAACAGCACGTAGTAGCGCATCACATACCTCAGAGCCCGACCGAGTTCTCCAAGGGCCTGGCACAAGACACTTGCACCCAGTACGGGAGCCCTCTAGACACGTGCCTTAGAGAGACCAACACCCATCCAACTCCACAATCCTTTGGGTGTCTGCCTGCATGGACCCTCACAAGTTCCACTTCCCAGAGTATTTTCCCAGGTCGTCATCAGGAATGAGGCTAACAGAATCTCTGCCCTGTTGGCCCTGCTGACCCTGCTGAGAAACAGTGCTTAAGTGTCCAAGGGCAAATGTCAGGGAGACCAGCTTCAGTGTCCAAGGGCAAATGTCAGGGAGACCAGTGTTTGTCATTGCTTGCAAGTAGCAGCTGGTGGGTGATGGGACTAGCCAGCTGTATAAACCTGTAGCAATGATCACAAAAGGTCCTTGTTGGTGCTTAGTTAGCATGACTGGGTAAGGCGTGAAGGTAACACCTGTGCCAGGCTGGCGTTCACCAGAACCACAGCATGGGCACCAGCTGCTTTCATTTGCTACCTGTCTGGCTGAGCCGGAGAATTCCATACTTGTGATCTGTTTTATTATCACTCCCCAAACATAAGAAACACACAGCCTAGCACGTGGGTGCAAACATTGGCTACTGCTACAAAAAATAGGGTTAGGGTACACAGAAGGTTTGTGACAAAGATGATAATAATCAGAACATCATCAAGAGGGAGGGCAGGAGCCCAATCCCTCTGCAGCTATTTCCTTCTTCCCTTTCTTACAGATCATTTCTAAGAATCAGCCCAGGTTGTCCCATTCCTTGCTCAGAGTGGAGGTTGGTAAACACAGGTGTTCAAAGCCACCCAAACACTCTTGCACTCACAAGGCCCAGCTCAGGGGCAGAGTGAGTCCCAGGTTACACACGGGCCTGGGCTACCATTTGAGTTCTTAGGAGCTTACAGGTTTTCTTCCTGGGCCTGCCTTCCAGCTGCCCGGCTGGGCAGTAGTATGAGGGGCTGCCTGTCTGGTTGCAACAGTATGCAGCATGCTCTCCCTGAGGAGCCTTTGGCCTGCAGCTCCCATCAGCACTGAAGGGGATGGGGCAGCAGCCTGGATACCTAGGCCATGAATCAGGACTAAGTGCAAGGGGAAGGCAGCTCTAGAATCTAGAAAAGACGTTTTCTGGCTCCCAGTGAGAGCCTGGCTGTGGAAGACTGGGGATCCAGATGGCGCCCCTCCCCAGGTTTTCTTTCCATCTCCCCTGACAAAGGAAAACAGACACAGCAGCTCCCTCCCTGCCCTAGGCTTTCTGAGGGTAGATTCAAAGACAGAGAAACCAATCATAGAGGGGCTAGGAGGAATTGCTCACTGGCTTAATGCCCCTGCCATTGTCAAGGGCTCTGCAATCTTATTCTCACTAGAATTCTCTTCAGTGTGTTCAGGGACTTCTAGGGCAGCAATTTGAGAGGCAGAAGACATGGTTGCCTCCTGAAGCAGCCAGAAGGCCCCTCCAGAGACTGCTGAGTCAGGGAAGCATAGCAAATAGTTTAGTACCCTGGGGCCCCATTTGGCTTTCGGTTATGCGCACCCCCTTATAATAATGCATCTGGCATCCAAGTCCCTTTGCCTGCACATGCTATGCACAATCCCTCTCCATACAATGTACTCTGTGTCTACAGAAGAGCCCCCCTCACAACCCACACCTGCAGTGGGCTACACATTTTCCCACCCCTCAACACTTGAGTAAGTTCCTCCATCCTTGGTCACAATTGAATTTAGACAGTTTCTGTTCAAATGTGTTCCCCATGTATCCAGGTACGAAGAAAAGAAGGGCTGATCTGGCTTGAACTAGCTTTGAATGCATGCACAGCAAGACAAAACTATGTCCTCTAGTAACCTTTTAGGGAGAATCTTCTCTTTACCATCTTATGTCTATATATAATTGGATATACATGATTAAAATCAGATGCACTATGGGAAAGGACATGGGGACAGAATTGATTAAATAACCTAATTTATCAATATGCATCCATACATACAAACATACCTATACATACAAACACACACTCATGTACACATTCATGTGTACACACACATGTACACATTCATGAACACACATATTCACACACTCACACTCTCACACACCATTCACACTCATACTCACACACTCTCACATACATGATCCACATGCTTTTCACTCAAGGCATGTTTTTGCCGACTCACTTTAAACATTTGGCTTTGCCTTCCTTTGCACAAAAGGATTCACGGAGGTCATAGTGCTTTAGCAACAAAATTATATTGCATACTTCCTCGCTAAGGTCCGTGTCTTGAAGACCTCTTATGAAGTGATTTCTGAAGTGAAGCATGGCAGGCTTGGTGTGTACCAGAGCCTGTTTCCAGGATGTGAATGGTGGGGCTTAGACAATGTGCCCTGCAGCAAGTGAGGGGATGGAGACTTGGTGATCACTGTACCCAAGTACCTGGCTAAACCACACTGCTCTGGAGAGTGACCATGTCCTTCTGGCCCAGTCTAATAGAATGCATAATGCTGCCATTTGAGGCTGGCAGACAAACTCAAGGCAGGGTCTCTGAGAGCAGCAAGGAGCCAGCCTGCTGAAGCCTGCCGCTGATGGGTGGGAGGATCTGCACCACCAACAGAAACCCCCCTGCTCAGAGTCCAGTTCCCCAGAGCTCCCTGCTAGCGCCTCTCGGTGCCCTCTCCCACTGGCGCGCCCTCCTCTCTTGCCAGGTTTTCTTTCAAGCCTGTTTCCCTCTGTCCTCTGCCCTGACAGCAGTCTGTGCTGCACATCTGAGGACCTTCCAGCGCTGCCAGAGTTTTCTGGCATGAAGGGAATGCGGGTGAACTGCTTTGTGAAGGGGAACACTTGCAGTGTCAGGAAAGAGGGCTCAAGATCCGAAAGGAAGCAGTAAGAGGAGACAGCCCCACGATGAAAGACCTAACTTCAAGTGGAAACACACCCAGAAATCACTGATAACTTCTGTGGTTCTCTAAGCACAACTGCCAAAGCGAATTAAAAATTAGGGGCAAAACCTGAAATGGGAGTCTTAATAAAACCCCACACACACTGCCACACACTATGGGTGAACATCGTCAGCAGATTTGTCTAGGGAGCCCAACCACAGTACCACTTTGGTTTTAATCTCATGCTCTGATTGCCTGTGACTTCACTAGAGCTCATCAGCCTGGGAGCACAGGGGTCTGCAAGAGGGGGCCAGAGAGCTGAGCTAATGTAGTCTCGCTTCTGTGAGGGGGCTTTGAGGCTCATCGGGCCTGAGAATGAACTTGGTCACCAAATCGGGACTTGAAACCGTCACCCAAGGAGCATTTTTAAAAGTGAGAAGTCACCATAAAGACCAGATAAAGTCAACACAAGGATTATTTGATCACATGTGATAATACAGAAGGCAACTGGCTGTGGTCAGGAGTTGAAGAAACTAATGGTTAGGGCAAGTAGAGACGGGACAGCCTAAGTAGAATAAACTGGCTCATGATGGACAATGGGCACAAGCTAAAGCCACCTGGGGCCAGCATCGCTCACACACAGTTGAGAGAGATGCTCAGCAATGAAATGTGTTGGTGGATGACAATGTGCAACTTATCTGACGCTACAACGTTCTGTCCCAGAAACGTTAACAGAAGACTTCAGCAGTCGAACCTCTGTCTAAGAAAAATGAGATTTTTTTCAAGTGTAAGTGGGATGAATGAGCAGAGGAGGAGGAGGAGGAAGAGATGGTGACAACAGACTTCCTCATAGAAAATAGAGCAGCCAGGGAAACTGCTTCTGAAAATATGCATAGACATATTTTCCTCATGTCTCTACTAAGTGCAACTAAAACACAACCAGCTGGGGTGTGGCTCAGTGGCAGCGTACTCGCCTAGCACATGTAAGGCACCCATGTTCCGTTTCCGTTACAAAACAATACAAGGGATACGCTCTAACCGCTGGCAAGAAATCTGACTGGCTAAGAAGCCACAGACCCTGTGGAATGATACCACACCAAGTTCTTGATCAAACCAGAAACACAGTGAGTATACAGAAGACAGGCCCAAGAATCAGGAGAGAGAACACCTATCAAAAGAAATATTTTCTTAAAAGTTGTCATAAAACAACAAAATTCATGTGGTTTGACTTATTCTTTGGTCAACCTCTTTCTTTCCAGATAGACTCTCATTATGTCGTTCAGCTCAAACTTGAGATCTTGCTGCCTTCACCTTCCAAATACAGGGGTTATGGTACGTATCGCCATGTCCAGAAGTTTTGTTTTGTTTACCCATTTTTGGTCATTTGTACCTCTAGAGTTTGGATCCTGACTGTCCCCTAAAGCCCATACACTGGAAGTTTTGTCTCTATCCCATGGTGCTATTGCTAGGGGGATAGACTTTTATTAGAGGGTGGCCATTAGGAGAAGGAATATAGATCATGTGATGGGGGGGTCTTTGAAGGGGATAATGGCTCCCTGTCTTCTTTATTCTCTCCTTGCTTTCTGACTCCTAAGGATGAACACGCCTCTTCCGGGCTCCCCCACCATAATATACTATGATGCATTAGACCTGAAACATGGAGCCAAGTGGCCACGGACTGAAACTAGGAGTCAAACAAACATTTCTCTTGATACATTACCTCAAACGCTGTGTCACAATGACTGAAGGATAACCTAGTTTAACCATTTTTAAGTGCCTGGTCTATAATATTACATAATTTGCATTGTTGTGCTGCTATCATTGTTAGCATCTTTAAGGTTCCTTTATCCCAAACTAAGGCTTGGAACCTCTGAAAGGATTACATCCCATTTCTGTCACTATGAGTTTGAATATTCTGGGTACCTACACACATTTTTTGAACATTTGTGACTGGCTTATTTCACTCAGAACAATGTTTTCAAGATTAATTTATCCATATTGTAACATAAGCTAAAATCTCCTTCCTTTGAAGGCTAAATCATACAGCACTATTTATAGATACTATTTTTGCTTATCACCCATCACTGGTATTGATAGGCACTGTGTCTACTGTTTGGATGCATTAGATAACACTGCTATGAATATAAGTGTGTAAATATCTTCTCAACCTGCATTTAGATCTTTTGAGTATACACCTAGAGGTAACATTATTTCTGTGTGCTAAGGCAATGTTAATCATACATCTTCTGTTTTCCTTGGGGCCCAAACTCCTGCATGCTTCTACTAGTAATGAACAACAGCTCCGGTTTCTGCTCATCACCTCTAGTGCTGCTTATTTTTCTTTCCATTGCAGCTGGCTTAATGGGTATGAGGTGATGTTTTACTGTGGTTTTGATAGGCATCTCTTCATGGCATCTTGGCCATTTGTTCATTTTCTTTGGAAACGGACCTCTTTATGTCTTTTACCTTATTTTGAATGTTAGTTTTCAAACTTTGTTGGTACTGAGAATTAAATCCAGGGTTTCATGCATGCTAGGCAGGTGTTCTACCACTGAGCTGTACCCTATATCTTCACCTACTTTTAAATAAAGACATAAAAGTTTAGGCAATAGTCATTCTAATTCTGCCATTTACCTAGTGGCCCCACTCCCTTCTCCCTCAGCACAGACTGAGTAGGGTATTCTAGACTTTCGATCTAGCCAAACTACCATGAAGCACCTGAGCCCTCTTGTAGGGTGGGATCAAGATTAGCAGGGAGTTAGGGTGTTCTTTCCCACTGAGTGATAGTGAGGCATCCCAGACCCCCTGGGAGATTTTGCAAAGAAACAGAATTTCTATCCTGAGAGGAGTAAGACTTTTCTAGTTGTCCAGTGGCAATGAGGCTTCCATGAATTGTGGAGCAGTGGTATTCCTCTCTCTGTTTTCAGGGTGATCCCAGTAGAGACCAGTGGGAATATAAGCATGAAGAAAAGCAGTAATGAGAAGTAGTCCATGACGGTGGTGTCCTGTCCTCATCTCCATTGAATATGAGCAGACACTAAATGAGAAACTGGGCTTCCATCTCTACTTGGTAATAACAAGATGGAAATATACTTCTTCCCCACTGTGTCAGGGTCAAAGGAAGCAGCTGTAACTGGTTTAAAATAATAACCAGATAAAATAATACATAAGTCCAGAATATCCAGATTTAAATAAAAACCATCCATTGCAGCAAGAATCGGGAAACTGTTCATCTGACTGAGAAAGGTAATCAGCAGCTCCAATATGAAGTGACCCAAGTTGTTCAGTTATCCAACAAGGACAAACTCAAGCAGCTATTATAAAAACACATTGACACACAGATACTAGCACACTTAAAACTGACACCGCGAAACAGGGAACTCTCAGAAAAGAAATAGTCTCTAAAAAGAAAATAGGGAGTTTCAATGCTGAAAAACACAACACAGGACATGAGAAGACACAAAGGACAGGCTCAGAGGGAAAGCAGAGGCTCACAGGGGAAGGAATCTGTGAGCATGGAGGTCACATGATAGAAATTACCCACTGAAAAGTGTGTTTGTTACTTGGTTAATTGAGAATCACCTGGGAGGTGGGCCTCAGGCATATTTATGGGAACTGTGTGGATGACATTAACTGATGTGGGAAGACCCATCTTAATTTTGGATGGGAACTGGGCTGTATAAATGAGATCATGAGCTGAGCATTAGCAGGCAAGAATCATTTCTTGTGACTGCAGGTAGGTCTGTGACCAACCACCGCCTCAGGTTTCTGCTGCTGGTACTTGCCCTCCCTGGTGGACTGTGCCCTGGAACTGTGAGCTAAACAGGCCCTTTATCCCTCAAGCTTCTTTTGTCATGTTATTACAACAGCAGGAAACAAAACATAAAACCCTACTACAGCAACATAGGGAAGAAATACTTTAAAAGTGAACTGGGTTCAAGAGACCTATGAGATTGTAATGGAAGACATACCATTCTAGTTCCAGAAGTCATCCTAGTCCCAGAAGAAGAGAAGGAGGATAAACTATTCAAACGAAAAATGGCTGAAAATGTCTTAGATCTAACAAAACTTGAACTTACACATTCAAGCAGCTGAGTAAACTTGAAACAGGAGAAACCCAAAGGAAATCTACATTAGGACACATCATACTGAAACATTTGATAATTAAAGTCAGTGAAAAAGTCTTAAAAGACTGAGTTTCTTAAGGGAAATGACACCTTACCTAGCTAGGGGAATGAGATGAATGGCAGTGGATTCCTCATTAGAAACCATGGCTATCAGAGAAGTGGCATAACATTTTTCAAGTACTAAATGAAAAGAACCATCCACTAGAGTGCTGTACCCAGTGCGAATATTTTTCATAAACAAAGGAGAAATGAGGCTAAAAGTGCTTACGCAGATGAAAGAAAACTCAGTAAATCTATCACCCACAGACCAACCTTAAAAGAATAGCTAAGTGGAAGGAGATAATTCCTTTAAACAAAAGAAAAATGCATTAAATACCTTTTCCGTCCCCTTGAATTTTCTAAATTGAGTGTGGTGATTGAAGCAAAAGCCACAACTCTGATGTGTTTTTCATGCATGTGGAGGAGACATCTAAGGGAATTATATTATAAATGAAGGAGGGTAAAGAGATATAAAACAGCTGCACTTAATCTGAGTGGGGAAAAGTAATACCACTATACCAATAAATATGACAATGTTTGCATATATAATATTTAGAGCTATGTACAGAGACACTAGATATAAATAAAAATGGGGTTCTGGAAAATGTTCCCATAATCCTTAGGAAGGAAAAAAGTCATTTATACAACATTGATAAAATGACAAAGTTATGGAGATGGAGCACAAACTCCTATCTGCCCAGAGCTTGGGACGGGGACAAGTGCATGAGTGACAGGCACAAACAGGTCCCAGAGCAATGGGACAGTCTGCATCACAGTTGTGGCATGCACACAATCTACACAAGATAAATGAGGAATAGCCACGCACACATACAATGTCAGTTTTCTGGCTTTCATCTTACACCTTAAGAATGTCAGACGTGCCTATTGGAGAAACACAGGGAAGGGCGGGCACCGGGGGCCTCTCTGTCCTCTCAAAACTTTGTATGGATCCAAAATGACTTGAAACTGGATCCCTTCCCCAGCTCTTCCTGATTTCTCAAAGTGGATAGCTCAGTTCACCTCCAAAGAATCAACCAGAAAGCCCTGTTTGCCAGGTGGGGAAACAGAAGCAGAGTGCTTCTCAATTAGAAATAGAGCAGTAACCCAATCTAATCTATGTCCTTAGCACTGTGCCAGGATCTCCCTTAAAAGTCCCAAAGCTCTCTCTTTCCCTGAGCCTCTCCAGTCAGCATTGCTTGGCCTTCCTTAAGCAGAGTTGTGGAACCAGAGCCACAGGATTCTCCAGAGGGATCTCAAATGATTGTTTGCTCACACATCAACAATCTCCCAGAAGTCAATCTGTCTCCATCACCTGTCTCCATGTCTCTCTGATCCATCTTCAGGAAGCCAACTCAATCCATTCACTAGGCTGCCTCCAGATCTTATGTCCTAGTCATGGGGCAGGGTGTGTGCTGGGAGGGGCCAGTGACACTAAGCAGGGTTCTACGAAGACAGAATTTCTGCTCCAATGAACAAGACAGTACACTGTGTCACTGCCCTAATCTTGCTTTAAAAGCGATGATGACACATACCCTGGGTGCTCGTCACCCCATACTTGCTAAAATGGGTCTTTTGTGACTTCGCTGGGGTGCTCTAGAGAAAAGAGACACACAGAATGTTAGTGTGTAGTAATAGAACATGGAGTATATGTTTCTCTCAAAAAGTGTTAGTGGGGTGTCACAGTCTTACCCTTCTTTCTGGATGAAACATGTTTTCTACATCTCCTACTCTCAAGACTAGCTTCCTGTGTGTCCTCTAGTGCTTCTCTCTGCATCACAAGGGACCCACTCACTCAACAGGCATAGTTTAAGATGTCCACCATGTATGTGTAATAATCACTTTCAAGACAAGATTATGTCAGTGACACTGAACCTAGACCTGTTCATTGGAGGGGAAATTCTCTGTCCTCACTGAGCCCTGGTTAATATCACATGAAAATCCCATGGCCCAGAAGGAGGGACAGAATCCTCAGCAGGGAGGAATCTTTGGGGCAGTGCAAATGTCCGAGTGCCACGGCAGTGCCTATAAGCAATCATCCCTGCTGTGCGGGAGCAGGGAGAGACACCTGCTCTTGTGTTCCTGAAAAGCCAGCAGAAGTCCACCTGCAGCTCGCTTGGGATCTGTGGGACAGGGGTGGGAGGGGAGGAGGAGGGCCTTTCAGATTGCCAGAGTCATCTTCTTGTCTGTTATTTACCACTGCCTTCTTAATCATATAGTGCCAATACAGCTATAAATTATCTTGTCTCTCAGTAGCTGCCAAGAATGATGAAAGCTGTCACCTCATCAAGAAAGTTTAATTAAAGAGAGAAAAAAAGGCAGAGAAGGAAAAGCAGCCTTGGGATGGTAGCCCAGACCTTGAGTCTCAGAGGCAACAACGGCAGTGTGGGGTTGTCTACCTTCAGTCCTGTCTCCAGAAACCACTGCACACTCAGCATGCCCCCACCCTCCACCCACAGCTGGCCCGTGCAGGACTAGCTAGCCATCAGGTAAAGGCTATGGTCAGAAACAAGTGCAGTCAGGGTCTTCTGAACTGGATCTGCTCTGCCCTTCCTCTGGAGGAAGGACCGACCTGGGGGAACCGCAGGAAGTTTGTCCCTCGCCCTCCAGACCTTTATGCCAGTTCCATGTACCTCTGAGCTGCTACCCACATACCCCACCACCCCTCTCTCTCCCCACGATGACATCCCAAGTCCTCTCAGGATGGGGCTGAATTTTTTAACTCTCACCTCAAAACAAAAACAAAACTGGAAAGTCTTGCTCCTTGCACAGGCTCACATGGGGGAGCAACTGATGACTCTACTTCCCATAGACAGACATGTCCTGGTGGCTATAGTACTAAGCCTTCCTGTGACAGGGAGCTGGGAGGCAGGACTGGGGAGGCTCCTACTGGCACTAGGATGCCCCAGGCTGGCTCTCAGCAGAAGAACAAGAAAGCTGGGCACACCTTGCTGCTGGCAAGTGAAGTCCTTGCTAGTATCCTGCTGCCTGTCTCCACGGGCACCTTAAGGTCTACAAATGCATTTCCCCTGGGAAGTCAGCAGGGCCAGCAAAACAATTCTCACTGTGTAGAAACAACACCGAGACCCATAGAGGGTGAATGTCTTTCTTAGGATCACACAGCAGCTAGTAACAGACAGAGACTAGAGATCTCCTGCCATTTACTTTCCATATTCACTCAGTCTATAGAGTTCCCTGAATCTGTCTCCAAGCTACCACCTCTGGCAACCAGAGCACCACATTGACCTGTAGAAGCACAGAGAAACCCTTCAAACTGATGCTCCCTGCCAAGCACATGGCACATAGCATTCTATTCTTACTTCTCTAGCATCCTCAGAGCACCAGAAATAGGACAGGCTTCACCTGAAAAGCCTAGAGCATTTTTTAAAGCAAAGATTCAGAGTGATCACATGATAGGCACATAGGTTGTTTGTAGACATTAGCTCAGTGAATCCTTACAATGAAGCAAAATATGCATCACACCCTTTCTAAGATGGGAAACACACACACACACACACACACACACACAGACACACACACACACGTGCACGCATGCAAAAGTTAAGCAATTAGCATGGAGATTCAGCAGAGCAAGAGAAATGACCAGGGTCCACTCTCTGACTCCCAGGGCTGTGCTTTCCCGTCATACAGCAGCCCCCCAGGACATAGGATGCCCTCCTGTTCATATGTCTCAGTGTGCTTTGCTCTCCTGTTTTATGATTTCTGGTGCTCTGTTCTCCCATCTACTGGACTCTTAGCCTTACTGTCTTTACCACCGTTTGCTCAGGAGCTCACAGGGAAGACCATCCTACCTATTCCCCACCCACTGGCTGGTTGGTATGTCCCTGGGCTTGGTACCTTAAGACAATCAGAGTAACAAAAGTGCAGCTTTGCCCTCTGCTAGTCAGCAAGTCTATCACCAAGATTGGAATGCACTGACCAGGTGCCAAGAAGGCTCTGAAAACTGTCTCACAGAGGCTGCAGTTGGGGCCTGGTCCTTTGTATGGCTGCTTTATCCCCCACCTTGGCACCATGAGGTTGAAAGTATTAGGCACCCTTTACTAAAATGGGAAGTGGCGCTCCAGAAGTTAAACTTTGATTGGAAGATGGGTCATGTGGGATTCAAATTTGGCCTTGCATCCCGAGTGATGGGTCACTGTTGCAATCACGAGAGGGCCAGCCTGGGCACTGCCCTTAGGTCATTGAGAGAGGGGAATAGCAGACACACAGAGGGAGGAGATAATGGAATGAGCGGCGTGCTGTATTGTGCAGAGCGGGAGAACACAAACTAGCCCAGGTGATCAGAGACTACTGGGCCAAGCACTTTTTCTGCACCATGCTGTCCAGTTTCACAGCAGTACTGGGAAGATTACTGGGTTACAGATGAGGACATGACCCTCAGCAAGGCCAAATCAAACAGAAGATACAGCGAGTAGTGGAGCCATCTTCAAACCCAGTCCCCGTGACTCCAGATCTTGCGTGTTTAATCCTGCGGCAGAGCAGAGGTCTATTGTGGGCTACACACTACCTGCTGCATAGGTGCCATCTGAGACTGGAGGCTTGTTTTGCTGTTCCCAGAGCTGCATTCCTCACTGGAAGTTAGCCTGTCCCACAAGAGAATGGTGATGGAACACTAAGAAATGGTCTCTTTTCTCGAGCTAAGCAAAGCAACACTTGGACTCTATGGTCAAATGGTTTAACCTCAGCTCTCTTGTGAGTAAAAAGACTCAAAGCAAACTCTGGGCCCTTCCCCCACCTCTGCCATGTTATTCACCTTTAGGAAGGGTGTTTTTGGTTTCTTTTTTTATGGGCTGTGATTGCTACAAGACTAAATCTCTTAAATCCCTAAGTGGGGAACTGAACCCCTGGTGTATAAAATCAGATGCTGGCATTAAATCCAAACAGACAGGAGACAGGAGAGCCATAGCTCAGCTAGCAAAGAACAGGCTATTCTGAGGAATTATGGAGCTGCGGATGCTGTACAGCAGCTCTTGGGTGATACAGCAGGAGCTGTGGAGAAAGAGCCGAGGACACATAAGCTGCTGTTCTCTCAGGTCTGTGGCAGCACCTCTGTCGCTACTGATACAGGGTATCTCAGACACTTCTTGGCTTCCTAGACTCGTCTGTCCTCTCCAGATCCAGTGCTAGTTTCTGAGCTATGGCTGGGTGAATGGAATCCCTGGCGAGTGATAAGAAGCCAGGAAGACACAGAGTGAGTCCTGGTGGTCCTGTGGAGAAATGGTAGGGGAAGTGAGGCTGGGCAGCCCCTGACCTACCTCTGGCCCTTGTTTGTCCTCAGTAATGTGGACTTATTGATGATCAACTCTGAACCATAGTTAAAAGCTCTTTTTAAGCTGGAGAGGGATGAAGATTTTGCTGTTGAGCCTGGCCATTGATCAGGAAGGAATGCTGTCAGCCAGGGCAACAAGTCCTTCTGGAACACCCTGCCAGCTCTTGGCAAAGACTCCACTTCCTTCTCAGAGCACTTGCACACACATATCCCTTGTCTTCTCAACAGTCCTTGGATCAGACCCTCCTTAGTAAAAACAAAGGTCAGAAAGGTTAAATGATATATTCAAATATGTCAGCCCAGTTAAGGAGCTGTCTGATCCTCATCTAGTCTTCAGCTATAGCAGAGGTTTGGCTCTATCTGGGAAAGCAGCAGGACATCTGTGTTTAGAAAGCAGTCACTCCTGGGTAAAGGCACCTTCCCCTGCACAGCTGTAAGCTCTCCCAGCTCTCCACTCCAGTGTCTGTCAGGGCCATGCCAATTGTGCTTAATCCCTAGTCTAATCGGTTTTCAAGGTGATGTGACTGGCCTCCCTCTGGGTGCCAGGATAACATGTCCAGTATTGCTCATAACAATTCTGTTATGTACAGCAGAAGTGGCAAGACACCATTCAGTCCTCTCATTTCTCAAAGACATTTTCACTCGCAGCCTGTCCCTTGACTGCTTCCTTTATTTTCAGATTCTGTCATAGATCCTGGAGCCAGCAGCTCCTACAGATGCTGGAGGGATTGGATATAGTCTTTAATATACTCCCAGCCCTTGATTGAGCTAGGAGTCACACCTGTGATAAAAGCTCTTGGAGAGTCTGCCCCAGACCTTGGAGACCTAGACAGGAATCATAAGAGTTCTTTGGATGTGCTGTTAAGTAAGTCTCTAGTGTGACTATTTTCCAATTTCTTTATGTGGGCCCTTAGTGCTATGAACTTTCCTCTTATCACTGCTTTCAAAGTGTCCCATAAATTTGGGAATGTTGTGTCTTTATTCTCATTGAATTCTAGGAAGTCTTTATAATTTCTTTCTTTATTTCCTCCTTGACCCAGGAGTGATGCAGTTGAGCATTGTTCACTTTCCATGAGTTTTTAGGCTTTTTTTGCAATTTGTGGTGTTGTTGGATTCTAACTTTAAACCACAGATAAGATACAGGGGGTTATTCCAATTTTTTTTGTATCTATTGGGGTTTGCTATGTTGCTGAGTATGTGGTTGATCTTAGAGAAAGTTCCATGTGGTGCTGAGAAAAAGGTGTATTGTTTTGTGTTTGGATAGAATGTTCTATAGATGTCTGTTATACCCAATTTAGTCATAACTTCTGTTAGTTCCTTTATTTCTTTGTTAAGTTTCTGTCTTGGAGTTCTGTCCAGTGGTAGGAGTGGGGTGTTGAAATCTCCCACTATAAGTGTGTGGTGTTTTATGTGTGATTTGAGTTTTAGTAATGTTTCTTTTATGAATGTGGGTACCTCTGTATTGGGGGCACAGATGTTCAAAATTGAGACTTCATCCTGATGGATTTTCCCCGTGACCAATATGAAATGACTTTCTTCACCTCTTTTGATTAATTTTAGTTTGAAATCTATTATGTTAGATATTAGGATAACTACACCAGCTTGTTTCTTGGGTCCATATGATTGGAAAATCTTTTCTCACCCCTCTACTCTGAGGTCTGTCTTTGAAGTTGAAGTGTCTTTCTTTTATGCAGCAGAAGGATGAATTCTGTCTTTGTATCCATTCTGTTAGCCTATGTTTTTATAGGCAAATTAAGATAATTGATATTAAGGGATATTAATGACCATTGATTGTTGATTCCTGTTAGTTATGGATTTGGTGGTGGTGGCGGTATTGTGTGTGTGCTTCCCTTTTCTTGGCATTTGGTTATGTGGGATTATCTATTGCCTATGTTTTTGTGAGTGTAGCTAACTTCCTTGGATTGGAGTTTTGCTTCCAATACTTTCTGTAAGGCTAAATTTGTGACTATGTATTGTTTAAATCTGGTTTTGTCATGAAATATCTTGTTTTCTACATCTATAGTAATTGAAAGCTTTGCTGGGTATACTAGTCTGAGCTGGCATCTGTGGTCTCTTAGACAACTTTGTTCATAGCAGCATTATTTGTACTATCCAGAACCTGGAAGGAACCTAGATGCCCCTCAACTGGAGAATGGACAAAGAAAATGTGATACATTTACACAATGGAATACTACTCAGCAAAAACAAAAAATAAAAAAAATAAGACAACAATGACATCTTGAAATTTGCAGGCAAATGGATGGAAGTAGAAGAAATCATCATGAGTGAGGTAATCCAATTACAGAAAGAAAAACATGGTATGTACTCACTCATAAGTGGGTATTAAACATAGATCAAAGGATAAGCAGCCTAAAATCCACAACCCCAGAGAAGCTAGGAAACAAGGAGGACCCTAAGAGAGACATACGTGGCCACCCATGAAGGGGAAAGGGACAGGATCTCCTGAGTAAATTGTGAGCACAGGAGGAGGGGGAGGGAGGTAGGAGAAAGAAGGGGGGAAGGGAAGGAGAACATGAGGGGTCAGGAAGGTCGAGTTGGGAGAAGAACAGAAAAGGAGAGCAAGAAAAGAGATACTTTGAGAGAGAGAGCCATTATGGGCTTAACCAGAAACCTGGCACTAGGGAAGTGTCCAGAGATCCATAAGGATGACCCCAACTAAGAATTTGAGCAATACTGGAGAGACTACCTTAAATGCCCTTCCCCTATAAGGAGACTGATGACTACCTTAAATGCTATCATAGAGCCTACACCCAGTAGCTGATGGAAGCAGAAGCAGAGATTCACAGCTAAGCACTGAGCTGAACTCCTGGAATCCAGTTGCAGACATGGAGGAGTGATGAGCAAAGGGGTCATGATTATGTTGGGGAAACCCACAGAAACAGTTGACCTGAGCAAGTATGAGCTCACAGACCCCTGTCTGACAGTTGGGGAACCAGTTTAGGACTGAACCAGACCCCCTGAACATAGGTGTCAGCTGGGGGCCCAGGGCAGTCTATGGGGCCTCTGACAGTGGAACTTGTATTTATCCCTAGTGCATGAATAGGCATGGGGAGCCTATTCCCTATGGAATAATACTTTCTCAGCCTAGATACATGGGGGAGGGCCTAGGTCCTGCCCCAAATGATGTGACAGAGGCCTCACTTTCCTTGAGGAGTGGATGGGGGTTGGGATGGGGGATTGGTGGGAGGAATGGGAGGATAGAAGGGAGAGGGAATGGGGATTGGTATATAAAATAAGATTGTTTTTAATTCAAATAAAATTTAATTTAAAAATGAGTTCTTTGGGTGAGTTTTAGCAGATTCTTGCCCCCACACAGTCCCTCATGCCCAGGCCCAGCTGGAAGTCACATCCATGTATCTGTTGTTTTGTTGAGTCACCACAAACCCATGCCCAGTGTTACCCCTCTGCACCCAACACAGCCATGAGGCCAATTTGTGAGCATGTGTTCTTCCGGGGAGTCTGCCACAGGCCCTGCAGGCAGAATAAGAGTACCACCAGAGTGCTCTCTCCATAAGTTTGCCCTGGCTCTTGCCATAGGCTCTACCTCACGACCAAGCCCAGCCTGGAGTCACGTTGTATTTTCTACTTGAGTCAATCGTAAGCCCCTTGCCTTAGGCTGTTTTTCCACACCCAGAGCCAGCCAGGAGCTGCATTCCTGTACACCATAGTTTCTCCAGAGAAAACCAACACCCAACATCTGAAGGACTGAGCTACACACTCTTCCTATTTGCTCTGAAATCAACCAAGCTTGGGCAACAGCAAAAACAGCCGATCTTCCATTCAACATAGGCAGACACACAACTAATAAAATAAATCCATATACCTAGTTCCCATGGAAAAAGTAAAAACAATATGAGAGGCCAAGAAAATATGTCCCTCCTCAAAGACCACTATCTTACAGGAAAATTACCTAGGTGAGCCTCAACACAGAATTTAAAAGAACAATCATACACATGATTGAATGATTCAGGAAGCTTAAAGAGGATAGGAACAGAAACCTGTAATGAACTTCAAAGAAACAGGAATGAATTGATTGCAGTGCAAGAAAACACAAATTATATATATGAAATAATGAAGACAATCTAAGCTTCGAGAAGTTTGAGACTTCAATAAAGAAATTGAAATACTAAAGAAAACTGAAATGAAGATGGGGTTGAAAGGCTAAATATAACACAAATAGAAAACTCAGAGGAAAGTCTTACTGGTGGAATGAATCAAGTAGAAATCAGAATGTTAAGATGCAAAAGTAAGGTAAAGGGATTAGACCGCACAATCAATCAAGTAATATGATATATTAAAGCACACACACACACACACACACACACACACACACACACACACACACACACAAACACACACATGCACATACACACATATTCAGGAACTTTGGAACACTGTGAAATATCAAATCTATGAATTATAGTTATAGAAGAAGAATTCCAAGTCATTGGCATAGAGTAGATCTTCAATAGGAGAAAACTTCCCAAATGAAAGAAAGACACACCCATATAGATGCAAGAAGTTAACAGAACACCAAACAGACAGGACCAGAAAAGAAACTCCACACATCATATTACAAATAAAACAGTAAGCATACAGAACAATAAAAGGGTACTGAAAGCTGCAAGACAAGAAAGCCACAAGTCACATATGAAGCCAAGACCGTCAGAATAACACATTCTAACACTGCCTTCCTTTCAAGGTCTCCCCTTCTCCTAAATCCTGAGCTTCAGGGTCAGAAACCAGCAGGACAGCTCCTGCCAACACTTACGGTTCCATCACAGAGTGGTGTGTTTCCACCCTCAGTGGTTTTATAACTCCTATGTCTACCAACCCCTACTGCTTAGCTTATTGAGCTCCTATTCAAGCCAAATACTTTGTACACCTGAATTTTCCATATCCTAAGTTACAGTCTCTAGACTTGCCAAGCACTATGGGGGCCAATCAACAGCAATGAGCATTGAAATTCAGGTTGAATCCCTCCAAAGTTTGTGAGTTCCCCTCCATGCTGGGCTGCTGCCGATGGCACTAGTTCAAAACCATTGCCGGGCCCTGCTGCAACGAACCTGATTCATCCCTAAAATCAAACGCCTTTGTCTGTATAGCTGCCATGGAGTGACTGTAGTTGGAGTGGGCCTGTTATGACTGAGCTCATATATACACCCATTAAGTCTGAAGTGAGTGTAATGATCTTTCCCCATTGTACAACTCATAGACTTCTAGAGTCTAAACAAATAAGTGCTGAAAGCAGAAAAACAGTCTTATTTTTTCTGTTCTTGGTGGTAATATTCCACATCTCCATGTCTAAGTCTGGAAGAAACTATGGGTTAACATCCATCAGGTTCTCATCCCAGATCTATTGCTAACCCTAGATGTTGGCTTGTGACCCTAGATGTTGCAGTTTCAAGTCCAGAGTTATATGTTATATGCGTGTGCACAGCTATGTTATTCTAGCTTGCATCAGATATTCAAAGAGGCTCATTGTCCTAATTAGGGTTATAATTACTATGATAAAACACCATAACCAAAACAAGTTGGGAAGGAAAGAGTTTATTTGGCATATGTGTCAATATCACCGAAGGAAGTCAGGACAGGAACTCAAACAGGGCAGGACCCGATGCAGAGATCCTGGAGGTTGAGCTAGTTACTAGCTTTGTTCTGCATTGTTTGTCCAACCTGCTTTCTTTCAGAATCCAGAACCACCAGCCCAGAGGCAGTCCCACCTGCAATTGGATGTATCCTTCACCATCAATCACTGATTAAGAAAATACCCTACAGGCTATCCTATAGCCCAATTCTATGGAGGCATTTTCTCAGTTGAGGTGTTTCCATCTCTCAAGTAACTCCAGCATATATTAAGATGACATAAAACCAGCCAGCATTCTCATGGATACCAAAATAGTTATAAAATACCACTAAGCCAGACAGCTGTGTGACACAAAAGTACCCCACTGGGAAGGGGGCTGAGACTTTGTAGCAGTCTTCCCAGGCTTTCAGCTGGGACTTCTGAAGGACCAGATTCCTGGGATGGTGAGCCTTCAACACTTTATTTTTATGAAGTGTTCCTGTGCTTCTGAATGGAATGGTTCAGCCAAGCTTGGACTTGTGCCTTCAGAAAACCACTAATGAAACATTAAATAGTCGGGGAGGCCCAGTTCATGCCAAGCTCTGGGTCAGCAGAAGGCTGAGGTGGTTAGGTCCCTAGAAAATTTAATAGGTGGTGACAGGGTTAGTCCTGGTGGCAACAGCCCATCGGGTTCATAGGAGCTGTAGGTTTTGGGAACTGTGTCTTAGAGGCCCATGAACCCCAGGAAGCAAGCCACTGTTCAGCCTACTCCAAGCCCAGAACATTTCCCAGCCAAAGACCCCACTAGTCCTGTACAAGTCACTGGATGGTCTTTCTGCTCCCAAACCACACAGAGAGAAATAATCCTCCCTCTTGTTTAACAGATATCCACATCTTCAGACTCAGAAGCTTTGCTGGGATACATGCAAGAATAATTTGGCTGCCCGTATTCCAGCATTTCCCATCATTTCTTTCTGTCGCTCTGCCTCTCAGAATGCTGGTAACACAGACACTGAGGTATACACAGCTCAACAAAGACAGAACCCCAGGAAGCAGCCCTGACTCAGCCAAAGCATTCTTCCCTAGAGGCCCTATGTTTTCAAGTAGGATATTGGACTCAAAGGTCAAAACTGTACAGAAGTTATCACTAATATACTGTATAGTGCTGAGGCTCAGTGTCAGGAGAATAGACTACCATAAGGCCAGGCCCCTGAGCTCTACTGAACACAAGGATCTACTCATGGTAGACCTTGACACATTAGCCTCTGAAGACAGACTGAGGTATGTGTGCCTTGCACGCTGTAAGCTCTCAGTGAGACAGATGTTGGCACCAGAGCTGCCTGGGGTTCAGGCTGTGTTAATGTAAACGCTGAGGAGAATGTGGAGTCAGCACCCTATTCAAGCCCTGCCTTTTCCAAATCATATGTCTCATGAAGGTGTCCAGGGTTCCCTTCCATGTGAGGAATACAGGGGAGGTTTAAGGTCACGTGAAAGACACAACTCATCCTAGAAAAATCTCACCTTCATTATAACTACAAACTGAGTCCATTAAGGGCACAGTGATTCCTGCTGTCTTCATTGCTTGTGAATAAAAAGTCCCTTTCCCTTTACTGAGCTCAATAAAGCTGGAAATTTTCACATGAAAATGTCACTAGGATACCAAGAAAACAGAAATGGTACAAAGTACACAGAATGAGGTGAGTTGGCAATGTGGAACGCTGGCAGGCTGGCCTTGCACTGGGACCTATGGCCACGCACTAGCTGCAGAGGGCACCCCTGGCCCAGCCTTCTCACCAGTGGCAGGCTGGCTGGTACTGTTTCATGTGTTCTCCACTTCTGCAGCCCTTTCTCCTGGGCTCCCCTCATTCCCCTGCAGGGCATCTCTGGACTTCAGAGGAGAACCCTCCAGAACCCAGGGTGTCCCAGCAATGAAAACTCTTCAATTTACCCATCCAATAAATGGGATGACACCAGTGTTGCCATGGAGAGGAAATGGCTATTCTCTCCAGGCATCAGGAGGCTTTCTGTAAGTTTTAAATCAAAGATTTACAGTTTAAAGGTCTTCCTGGAACATCTCACATTCATCCTGCCTTTCCCTAAGCATCAAGAATGGAGAACTTTGTCTTCTATTAGCCACAATTACTTTTTCATAGGTCTTAGATTCTAGTGTGGTATTTATCATGGCCAAGTCCAGGCTTTTCCCATGAGACGGGAGCTGGTACCTGTGTTCACACCAGAGCAGCCTCATCTGGAACAGGGGCGTGTTAAGACTGAACTGCAGGGCCCCAGCTTCCCACCTGCACCACCACTGGCTGACCCTTGAATTCTTGGAAAATTGTATAGCTTTTCTCCTTGCCTCCCTTCCCAGCCATTCTCCAAAGGGCTGTGAACAACAAAATGTAAAATCATCTGCCCTAGTAGGCAAGAAAATCAGTACCCAAAAGGATTTAAACATGAGAGAACAGGGAACTGAGTACTATCAGAGCATCTGCTTCAGGCATTTGACATGCATCACTGAATTCTATAACAACCCTGAGAAATAGCTCCCCTTGTCTCGTATAGCCCAGAAACAGGCTCACAGAAGCCCAGTGGTTTGCTCTAGACCATGCAAGGGGTGGGGGAGAAATCTGGACTCTTCCCACTCATAGCCTGCTCAAGATTATGCAGCTGGTTGACAGCAGTGCAGAAACATAAGCAGGACAGGGCAGTTGTCCCTGTACACAAGCTGACTGTTGGGTACATGGCCTTCTCTGGAGGAGACACAGAGGGGCCAGTCTGGCTGAAGACAGGACCATTGTCCACAGTCAGAGCTGGCAATCACTCCATACTGCTTGTCCCCCCTCATCTCAGTCAGTGTCCACTTAACCAGGCTTCCTCAGCCAGGCTGGATTTCCACTGTTTGCCAGGCAGCAGCATAGCAGTGTCTAGGGCCCTTGCTGCTCCCAATAAGTCCAGGTTACTGTGGACGCTGGAGCTGCAGTCTGAGTTTCTGGCTACGGCGTGGGGAACTGAAATGCATGAACTGTTATTTCAGAAGCAGCTACTGGGGTAAGCTTTGGCTGAGAGCTAGGTATTGGTCAGTGCCTGAAGAGTGGGAAGTAGTCCATTGCACTAATACAGAAGTGCTTATGGAAGCCAATGCCATGGATTCTTAACAACGGAGATTGTCTCAGGAATCTAAGCAATATAACAAAGGCCAGATGTCCCTTAAGAAACTCCCTCTAGTTGCCACATTGTACTGAATGTTTCTATAAATCAAACAACACCTAAGACATTCAGTCCTTGTGCTCACAGGTAAGGGCTGGTACCCAAGCAGAAGGCAGAAGATTGTACAATAGCCTGCTCCCATGAATACTAGATAAAAGAACAATGCATAAAAGATTGTTACTTTTAAAAACACAAATCTCTAGGAGACATAAAACCACCCAAAGACAAATTTCCAGTGAGGGATGACTGGGAATGTTGGATTAGGAAGGAATGAAAAGTATGCTCTTGGCCAACAAGTGGTCTCTCAGAAATCTACTGCCAACAAATGGACGCATCCAAGGTCCTGGGAAATTGGATTCTTTTCTTCCTACTGATAACAAGACCTCCTTAAATGGGTCCAGACAGCTGGAAAGCTAGCAGGCCTCTGTAGCTTCCTAGAAGAGATTGAACTACAATTGCCAAATTTTCCTAATAAACACATAGCTTAAAAAAATAGAGAAATTAAGTTATATGGATACACAAAGGCTAATTATCCAATGGAAAACGTTACTGTAGTAAGTTTAAAAAGACTGCGAGTATTAGTCAAATAATTCATGGATTTCTGTTGCTCTTTTTCCTTTATCACGGACACTTTAATATAAGCCAGCATCTGGGGAAATGTTGACTTTAAGATGGTTAAAGTTCTTCAGCCAATCTGATAAAAATATCCTCTGTCTCTCTTCACTTTAGAATTGAATTTGAAAACAAGGATAGCATGCTCAATTCTAAATGAAAAGTGAGAAACCGATGGATGTACTGGGGTCTTGAGCAAGGAGAGCCAGCAAAGCTTCTTGAGGTCATGAAGGTACTTTCCAATCTAGCAGCCACTGGTCAGAGGCAACCAAGCACCTGTCAATCGGTGCTAGTACTAATGAAGAACTGATTTTTTAAATGTGTATTTCATTTTAATTAATTTGAACCTAAACAGCAACACATAGGTAGTGGCAAACATGTTCTGTATGCTGACAGAGTAGCTATTCTTTTTAATGGTAAAAAGAGACTTTCTTCGAATTTCATTAGCAAGAAAAAGAAATTCTATTTATTAATCTGAGCTCATGTTTATTTTTAATTTCCTCTGTTGCCTTAACTTCAAATGCCTAAAAGGGACACCCACACACCAATGTTTCCTAAAACTCAACCTGACCACCCTTTCGTCATGCCTCCTGCCTAATTCCATTGCATTGTTCTTGTAAGACACCGAGTGACTGTCCTGTCTGAGATCCCACAGCTCTGCTGGGCAAACTGTGGTGCCAATCAGCACCCTCCCCTTGCTCGTTCCTGTCTTGGCCTCCGGAGACTCTCCTTGATTTTCTGTCTGTCTGTGGTGCTAAGAAGATCAACACTAGGTGCTCAAGTCCTCTCACTCTACATATGTTTCCCCACCACCTCTCAAGAACACCGCAGACAGAAAGTCTCTGGGATGACCTCCAACCCACAGCATTCTCTAAAGCCTCACTTTCATGGCGCCTCCTCTGCTGCTGAGCCCTGCCAATCTAGCCCCTTCTGCTTTCTTCCCACGATGGCTACCCTTGGTTGTCATCCTGACATATGTAGGGCATGTTTGTGCAGCATTTTTTCTTGATTGCTAACTAATGTTGGACGGGCCAGCCCACTGCCGGAGGTACCAGTGCTAGCCAGGTGGGCTGAGCTATATAAGAAAGGCAGCTGAAAGCCAGCCTGGAAGCAAGCCAGTAAGAAGCACTGCTCTGTGCTCTCCCATCCAGCTTCTGCCTATAGGCTCCTGTTTGAGTCCCTATACTGACTTCCCTCAGTGATGGACTGTGGCCTGGGAGTCCAAGCCAAGTAGACCCGTTCCTCTCCATTTTGCCTCTGGTCATGTTTATCACAGCACCAGAAAGTGAACTAGAGAAGTCCCCAGTACATCTTCTTTCCTCACAAAGCCCATCAAAGTGTATCAAACTTAATTATGGAAATTTTATCTTTCTTCCTCGACAAACCTTTAAGACAAGTGATGCATCTCACTCATCTTTGGTCTCAGTAAGTAGAACAATCCTAATCCACGTGGAGTGCTCCATTATTAGCCCCAAATCTCAAACACCAGCCAAAAGCAGACTTTCTGCTCTATGAGTCATATAGCACATCCATCATGACTGTATAACCCTGCTAGCTCAGGATAGTCCCCAGATACACCAGTTGTTCTTGGTGATCTACTTAATTCTTACAAGTGTCCCCATTTAAGAGGTAAATTATTTAGTTGCCTTAGCTATAAGGCTTGTGTCTGTGGAGTCTTTCATGAAAAATATCTTAAGATGATCCATTGATGATAAATAGATTAAAAATAGATCTGCCCAGAAGTACAGAAAGGGTCAGACAACCTTTCATCTTCTCTAGAAATGAGCTTCCAACAGTCTATGATTTTTAGAAGAATTTTTAAAAAATCAATCAGTCATTTTAACTTTCTCAGCCTGGGAACAGGAGACACTAGAGGCAGTTTTCTGTTCCTGCTGATAAATGAGAAATAAAAGAAAGAACTAGACACAAAATGGAGCTTGCCCAACAAAAACAGAAGGAACAGAATGACTCGGGCCCATAAGAGTTAAAATAATGGTTGATTGCCAGAGATACCCAAGCAGGAATGAACACACAGAACATACTGCCTCCCAGAGGCTGGTGACTGGAAGATTTCTTTTTTTAAAACTGTCAGTGAAAAGAAAAACGAAGGCCCAAAGTGTGGACAGCTAACCAGCAGTCTGCAAAAGCATTTATCAACAAAATGAGGCAAAGCCAGGAAACATTTGTGACAACCCTAAATGTTTATCAGGTTAAATACAGGGGTTATAGAATGAAATATGGTATTGATTATTTCAAAAGGTCATTCTCCTTCATTCACAGAGGGAAAGCTAACAATCTCTCTCTTTACTCAAAATTTAGACAGTTCACTTCTTCTACCAAAAAAAAAAACAAAGAAGACAACAAAGTAGAAAACAGACTTCGATCTCAAAACTCTTCTCACTCACCTCTGCTTCTTAGTGAGGAAAGAGCCTGGATGACTGTGTCCACAATCTCCCTCCCTATCCACACAGAAGCACCATTTCCATGCCTCCCCTTTGTGTGTTCATTGGCATCCTGGCATACTTGCATCCTGAGACCAGTGTGTTTAATACAGTAGCCAAGGTCTTACCTTCTGCTATGAAATAATCCTGTATGCTGTGTAAATAGATGTTGCCACGATTAGTCTAATAAACAAGCTGACTGGCCAATAGCTGAACAGAATAAGATTAGGCAGGAAAGTCAAACTGGTAATTCTGAGAAGGAGAAAGGTGGAATTGAGTAGAATCACCATCCAGAAGCAGAACAAATTGGACACACAAAATGAGATACAGGTAAAAGCCACGAGCCTGGGGCAGCACATAGATTAATAGAAATGGGTCAAGTTGTAAAAGCTAGTTAGTAACAAGCCTGAGTTATTGGCTGAGCATTTATAAGCAATTTTAAGTTTCCATGTTGGTTATTGGGAAACAGGTGGTTGGGACAGGAAAACGCTGCCTACAACCTTCCTTTCTCTGTTTTGCACAAGAACAGGAAAGTTTGTTCATTACTCGCTAATCTCATATTATTGTCCTTAGAACTTCCATGACTCCATAAATCCTGCTTTTCTTTCTTTCTTTCTGCCCACTCAATTTGTTGGTCTCTCCCAACACTGGTATTTATTAAATGTGATACCCCAGGAAGTCCAAACTCTGCATACTCTAGTCATTCTTTCCAGACAATGAATAGCTGTTATTCCTATGGCTTCGGAAGCTGGAGGCTATGTTTCTCTATTATACCTCTCCCATCTGAGTTTACATCCAAAAATTTGCTATACTTGCTGTGTAATATACACAGTCAACTTCATTAACCCAAAGATGAGCCATGAAGCCATCCACAGATGTCTTAGATACAGTTAACACGATGGACCCAAAGATGAACAATGAAACTCCCCAGCTGCACTTGAAGACATCATAGACATAGCCAACCTACCAACTCAAAGATGAATCATGAACCAGTCAGCTCTCCCTGGCTCTCCTTTGTTCTTCATTCTTCTCTCAACTTAACCACCAAATCTAAGCATGATGCTCCATGATCCTGCTTCTTATGTTTCCAACTTTTTGGAGGTCTGATTAACACTATATATGACTGAGGTGTATATCTTGATGTTTTGATACATTGTGAGGCAATTTTCACAATCAAGTCACTTCTCATATCCACCACTCATAGCTTTGCCTTTGTGTGTGAGGTAGAGACAGCATTTGTTTGCAGAAAATTCCAAATATATGCTTTTATTAACCATAGTTGTCATTCTATATATTTTTTTTCTAGAACTTACTTATCTTATAATTGAAGATATATAGCTTGGATGATCTGAAACATATTATATAGACCAGGTTACTCTCAAACTCACTGAGATATGCCTCCTTCTGCTTCAAAGCACTGGGATTAATTGTGTATGCCAGCTCTAGGTAAGTTCTAATAAGATCTGATTTATATCATGGTGGTGTCTCATTGCTCCAAGGATACAGGCCAGACTTCTGAAGATGACCTTCAAGACCTTCTTGTCTTGGCCCCTGACTGAATCCCTAAGTCAGCTCTCCTTACCCTCCAAAGGCTATCATCAGTTCATTTTAGATCCTTAAGTTGCTGGTCTCCCTGGCCCTGGAGCCCTCAAACAAGGATCATCCAGGTACAACTTTTCAACCCTTCTCTCTGTCTTAGGAGCCACCTCTAGGATTTGCCTACATTGGAAGCCTTCGTGGATGAGGAGGAGACAGTAGGTAGAGCCTCCCATTGGTTAGGTTGGTTGTTAAGGTTGAAAGATTAGCAGTAACTTATCATGAAAATAAGCAGGCAGTGAGAGCTTCAGACAGAAGAACCCACATGCCATGGAGTAAAAAATACATTAACAAGAGTAACCTAATGCTTTTGAGCCACTACAAGTAGTTATGGTCACTGGATAGAAGAAAGATGAGGCACTGGGTTTCTAAGAGATATGGAAGGAAGGCAGAAACCAGACTCTGACTGGAGTCTTTTAACTCTGGCTGTTCAGTAGAGTCACTCTGAGAAAATTTTAAAAATTATGTCAAGCTCTATCTCCACAGCCAGGTGTGTGTGTGTGTGTGTGTGTGTGTGTGTGTGTGTGTGTGTGTGTGTGCGTGCACGCACACACATGTGTATCTGCAGTTGGTGTACAAAGTGCATATGTGTGTGTGTGTACATGGTACACACATGTTTGTAGATGTTCACTAGGGTAGCATCTTCCAGTTTCTATGGTATGAATATTTCTATCATGGTCAGCTTCAAGCTACCAATGATCTGTTACTGAGGGAGAGCCAGGATGGATGCGCAGTAGCAGCACACTATAATATTCCCCCCAAATATCAAATCAATCTAAATAACCATAGCAGAATCGTCAATAATAAAATACAGTAAAATAATTATGCAATGGTGACTTCTGAACATTATTACCATTTTAAAAATATTATCTACTAGACTATACATTTATATGATTTATGTGTCTGTGTATAATTTTACTAAATGTGTTTACATATTTTAACATTCAGATTCCAGCTATAGTTGCCAGGGAGACCATGTTGTGCTATTGGGACTGGCTGAGGAATGGCAGGCAGCTTTGCTTTCGGTTCTGAAATGGGAGTGGTGGGCAGGAGCTCATCTTTGGTTTCCATGATGTTCAAGTGGTATGGTTACGGCTTCTTCAGGCCAATCTTACGATGCAGGCCCCAGGGCATATGCTGACCCCCCTGCATACCTTATCTGCGTAGGATATTGTATATGCAGCATTATTACAGTAGTGAGCGGGGTCTCTACTATGGATCACTCACCATGATAAACCATAACACACCATAGCAATCTCTCTGCACAGCAGGCCAGCCTAATCACAGAGACCTCTTACAGTGCCCTCAAGTTCTACTTAGACTCAGGTAAACAAACCATTTCTGGACTACCTCAATTAATTCCCTGATCCACTGACCCATCTCACTAAGACCATTCTGTATCCTAGTCCTAAAATGGTGATTTCTGACCCAGTCAGACTTCACCTCCAGAGTAGACATCTGCAGCTGGCTCCTGTGTGAGAAACTCATCCAGTCAGCTTTGGAGATGCCATTAGCAACCAATTTCCTCTTCCTGGAAATTTGCATCACCATCTTGCCACTGTACACTGCCAAAAGGAAAGCTATAGAATTTAATTTTAACAATAGCTGGATTTAACAACGCACTTGCATGAGTCCTGAAACTTCAATCATTGGCTTTTGCAGGTCATTCAGGGATAGCTCTACTGTGCATATTACACACTGTAAGCTCAAACACATTGTAACTATGTGGGATTAACAGGGGTTAGGCACAGGCACTGGTAATTTTTAAAAGATCCCCAGGTGACTGAAATGTGCACCATGGGCCAGCACTACTGATGCATATGCCCCACTAAGAAGCTGGATAGACACAGAAGGGGCAGCTGAGGTTGCCAACAGATGGAAGACTTAAACAGCACCACACTTGTCCAGCATACGCTTTAGGAGAGTGGACCCCTAGCTTCTCTGACATTTCACTTGACTGATAAGGCAGGGAGACTAGTCCGGTCAGAAGCAGTTGTGCAGGTAGAGGAGATCCAGGACTTAAGTTGGACATTCTGAAGAAGGGAGGGGAAGACAGACATACTGTTGGACAACAAAAGTCTGCAGGCACTGATTTCTATGTTGGTGACCCCCGAGAAGATTGTGGTAGGTGGTTTCTGAAGGCCCTGTCCTCTGACATCCCTTCTGAAATAAATCTTGAAGTTTGCTGAGAGAGGGAGGAAGGAAATAGGATGGGGAACTTGAGGACAGCAGTGCTTTGTCCCTGTCTCCGATGGGCAGCCAGTTTAAGTGTGGGCAGACTACCTTCCCATCCACAGAGTGAAGCAGTTCATCCTAATGCTTCTTTTCTTTTTGTTTCTCCCCTCTTGTTTCCTCTTCCTTAACTTCCTTCATGATTCACATCACACCCTGCTGCAGGTGTGAAGGCTCCCTTCGCCAGGGAATCCACACTGCATTTGTGTGTTTTCAGGCAATGGAAACAATTTCTCTCATTGAAGGTGGCGCTGTTTCTCCATCTTTCTTTGCATAGGGAGCTGGCTCCTAAACATTTTCAGCCCCTTCCTAAATGGGACGAAGAAGGGCCCCATTAAAGCTTCATGGGACACAGATATACCTTGCAGGTAATCACACTTGCTATAAATTCCCCCAAATGAAAGGTATTTGCTAAGCCTAGCAATGGATTCTGTTCAAATCTGGAGATCTCAGAAATGCTGCTGTCATATGGTGTTGTTTGTCCTTTGGTGGCTCCCATTGGCAAGGGTGATAGTCCATCCTGCTTATCCTCCCTGGGTTTTCCTTCTTCCCAGGGAAGGAAAACTGCACAACTGAGCACCATGAAAAACAAAACAAAAACCAATTGTGCTTGGTTCAGCAGCACATACACTAAAATTGGAACAAGACTCAGACACACACATGGCCCCATGGAAGGATGACACGCAAGCTTGTGCAGTAGTTATATTCTTATGCTAGTACTTATAACAATGTAGGAGCCCAAAGGCCATTTTGGAGAGCCATTATAAGTACTGAGAAAAATGCAGAAGATGCTGAGAAAAAGCAACAAATGGCTCAAGAACACAGTAACTTGAGACTGCGCTTAGAGGTATTTGAGATGATGTACTGTCTTCCTGGAAAGGTTCTTAATCCCCAGTGTTTCTATTAGGAAATAAAGGGACATGACTGCCATTATTGCCCAAGGTTTCTGCTGGTGATGAGGATAAAGGGATTGTGGGTAAGATGGAACAAACATACCAAGTAGTTTTTGGAACAGCAAAGAGGATGTGCAACTCATCCTATCAGGCTGGGCATGGCCCTTCAGCGTTTCTTCATCCGCAGATAAAGCTTGTTCCCTTGTAAAGACATATTTTGGTGTAGCCATTGCTGAACTTGCTACATCAAGTGAAGAGTCATACAGAGATAGCAGAGAAGAACACAGTTACTGACAGGTAATGTGACTGTAGACGTTAGATACCCACAGAGGGGAAGTGGAAAGTAGGGGAACGAGAAGACATAAACCAACCTTGCACCTTTCGTCTGGTTCATTCTAAACTTCACACAGCTGAATGTCATCTGAGCTTTCCCACAAATAGTCTTTGTTTATCATTTATGACAATTATTTTTATGATTTATGATAGATTCCATTACTTCTATTTAAGTTTCTATATTTCTCATGAGATTTTCATGCTTAACATTAGGGGAGTGGAGCCAGTTAACATTTAGGGAGTTAATGTTTCCAACTTGAAATGCCCAGTCTGGGTATGTGGAATTTTTATGCAAGTTATAAATATTTGGCATAGCACATTTTTTTTCTTGACATAGGGTCTTATTATGCAGTTCTGGCTGGTCTGGAACTTACTTTGTAGACTAGATTGGCCTGGAAATCACAGAGATCTGTCTATCTAGGTTTCCTTAGTGCTTGTATTAAAGAAGTGTGCCTCCATGCAGCTGACATAATAATTTGACATACACAAGAGTCTATATTTTCGTTTGATCTAATAGGGAATAAAATGACTGATTGGCTCTGGCCACATATGTAGTTACTGCAGATACTTTAAGGTCTGGAGCATCTACAAGGGGTTGTGGTATAAACAAATACCCCACAGGCCCAGACAGGAATCTTGTGTTTCTGTGAACAGTCTGTTTCAGTGTATACTACCTTTGCCCACAGCTGCAGAAGTGATCTTTCAGAAAATGCTGTGACCCTGGCAGTGGAACCAGGATCTGTCCCTGGTGCATGAGCTGCCTTTTTAGAGCCCACTCCCTATGGTGGGATGTGTTGCTCAGCCTCAACCTGGATGAAGAGGTGAGGGGCTTGGTCCTGCCTCAACTGAATGTGCCAGGTTTTGTTGACTTCCCATGGGGTGGGAGAAGGGGAGGGAGGGGTAACTGTAGTTGGTATGTAAAGTAAATAAAAATTTTTAAAAAGAAATAAAGAAAATGTTGTGACCCATTTACTCTGGACCAAGGCAGCTCACATTACATTGCTTGTAGAGTTACCTGCTGTTTATTTTTGCTACATGCTTTATATATATTTAAAAAATTCAAACAACCTGAGAACAGAAAAGTAAAGATGTGGTAAGAATGAACTGCTTGATTATTTCATGACCCAAGCACAGCAGTAAAACGTAAATTAAATCCTATGTGTTTGCATTCTTTTAGCTCTTTCTGCTATGTGATTTTTTTATACTTACCTAACATGTATGTTCTATAAAAATATGTAGCAGATATGAAACAGTAGTTTCTGGTTATGGCATGTCCATTGCACACATGAACTCAGAGAGGCTTTTGTTTCCCACGTAAGACTTGCACAAGATCGAACCAGTCAAAATCCTAGCATGTATGGGGAAGGGGAGGAGCTATTGGCAGTTGATGGCTGCTGGGGGATGAGTCAGTTTTCTTCAGCGATCTGGCCCTGGTAGGCTTCCATCCTCCAGTGGATAACTTAGACCAGTACACATAAAGCAGCACCAACCATAATTAGTAGGGTGAAAAAGACATGCTGCTCAGAGGGAGACATGGGAGGATCATGGGAGACGTGGAGATGAGGTGAGGATACAGACAATCAAAAGACAGTATGTACACGTATGAAAAGTCTCAAAGAACAAATTAAAAACACATGTCAAAATAAGTAAAAATTTTAAAAAAGAAAAAAGTTGCCTAATTGTTTAGTTGTCAAATAGCATCTTGGAGCAGTATGGTTTTATTTCTAAAATATTATGTTTTCCTTAGAATGCCATATTTCATTGAAAAACTATATCATAAGTTACAAGTGGAAAATATTTAGCCAGGAAATCATGTGAGATGATGGCTAATTTTGTTTAATGTTTTATGAAGTTTTCATGAATAATCCAAGACTAATTGTTAAGAACACGTGTATTAAATTTATGTAAGTGTAATAAAATTCTTATGAATGCACTTTTCAACTACTTTCTTTACAGCTATTCATGTAAATTAGTGTTTTGGTTTTGAGACTTCTCTAGAGGAAATATTACATTCTTGGAAATTGATTCCTTATTCCCTCTTGGCAGCTAATGGGTTCTTAGCAAGTTTAAATGCAAATTGTATCATAACAACAGACGATACTAACATAACTACCATTCTCAACTACGTCATATATTCCCCCTTCATACCATTCCCCCAAAATGCACTGACACTTTTATTGCTTTTTCTGGTGGAAGGGAAACTGAGTGGCAAAACATGATGTTCCACTCAAAACTTTGGTCTACAGAATTTCCTAACACAGGAAGCCACGACGTCCTTGGCTCATTGCGACACTGGGTGATACTAACTTAAGTTTTGTGCTCCTGAGTTATCCCTGCCTTTTAAAGAACTTGTATATTTTCAGGTGCTCAAGACTGTCTCTCTTCTTAACCATCTGATCGTCTTGGCCACGTGATCCCCCTGGCTCTGCTCAGTGTTTATGATACCTGCTTCCTCTTGCATCCCACTCATCCCACTACACAGCTTTCCGAGGATGAGACCGTGTTATCTCCCTGGAATCTTTAGCCATCCTAATGATCTGTCTCTGTCTGCCTTTAAAATTCTTCCCCTTCGTCTCTAACCATGGAGCTGAGTTATACCCAAAGCCTACACACTGCTGGATATTTCCCCAGTACTTTACAGAAAATCCCAAACAAAAATGGCGTTTGAAATGTGTTGCCCCTCCCCCCTTTAGAATGTAAACTTGAAAGCAGGAACGATGCTTTTTGCCTGGTCTATTGTGCCTGGCAACTTTAAATACTCAAAAAAATTGATAATGAGTTGGAGTGCACCCACACAAACCTAGAGAGCCTGGCTGAGAAAACAGCTGCGCACTGCAGAGGACAACCACCTGCTTTTGTTAAAGACAAAGGTAACAGGGTAGAGTGTCACGGAGACATCCATCTCTAACTATTTTTGCTAAGTCCCTTGATGGAATCTATGCTCAGTTCGAGGATCCACAAGCAAAGTAGGAGCAGTAAGATCTGGAGAACTCAGCGCCAGCAAGGTGACATGGACCAGAAAGAACACAGTGGTGGCTTGAAACAAAAAGGGCTCCCAAAAGGGAGTGGCACCATTAGGAGGTGTGGTCTTGCTGGAAGAAGTGTGCCACTGTCAAGGCAGGCTTTGAGGTCTCACATATGCTCAAGATAATGACCAGTATCTCGGACCACTTCCTGTTGCCTGCAAGATATAGAACTCTCAGCTACTTCTCCTGCAAGTCACCATGTCACACCATAATAACAGACTGAACCTCTGAACTTTAAGCGAGCCACCCCCAATTAAATGTTTTCCTCTATAGGAGTTGCCATGGTCATGGTTCTCTTCACGGCAACAGAAACTCTACCTAAGACAAACACACTGGCAGAAAGGGTAGAAGATTCACAACTACGCAAGCTGAGAACAGAGGGGAAAGATGAAGAATACTGAACATCCCTGAAAAGATGACTCTCCGGTGTCCACATGATTGCCTAGACAGAAACCTGCAGGGACCTTGGTCTGGGTGGAAGGAAGCGTGGTGGAACAGCCGGCTTGTGTGCTGTGGGATCAATGGAGGCACAGAGCTTGCTTGTCTAGAGACACGGCAACTGTGTGAGCGCTTGCGAGCCTCACTTCTGAAGGATGGTGACTTCCCTGTTCATCAGTCCCTCTGGCAGGACATGGGGCTGGGAGGTGGAAAGTTGTTCATTCAACAGCTCTGCTCAGTGACTAAAGCAGAAAGCTAATTCTAACACATCCAGGACTGCCCCCTCCCCCTCCTAGCCCATTCTCCACTGGTATGTCCTGGATGGCTGCTTTGTGAAGGCCACTGGGGTAGAGGGAATGTGCTGCACTGGTTTTATTTCCTTCTGTTTTCAAAGTCTGGGTCTCTGTTTCCCCAAGAAGTCAAGGAGAGGCTGACTCTGAAATGGACCCCTTTCTGGGGATGAGGATCATTAACTTTATCTTCGCTGATGAAGCAGTGAAACTCCCCAACTTACCCTGCTGCCTCCTTGGATTTACCTCCTCCAGGTTTGGAGTTTGACCCTTCTAGTTATAACCAGCACAACTACTCCAGAGTCAAAACTGACCCCTCACTCAACCAGGCATCAAGACACTACTGCTTAGAGACTGAGGTGGAGGGGCAGAGCCCTCCCACCCCTCAGAGAGATCTTGCCAGCCAGGAGCTGGTGATTCGGTAATGGCAGCAGTGGCAGACGGAAGGGAAACTCCAGGCTCCTGACTCAAGGGCGCCTCAAGACTCCACACTTCAGCTCCAATGCTCCTCTCACTATTTGCTGCCGTTTGCACCTCCAGCATTCTCCAGAGGTCCTTGTGTTGTTGCAGACTTGGTCCCCAGCTTGTGCAGCGACTGAGAGGAAGTGGAACCTTGGACAAGTGGGACTTGGCATAATTAAATTAGGTCACTGGCAGCATGCCTTTGAAAGGGATTCTGGGATTCTGTCCTCCTATCCCTTTGTCTTCTGGCCACAATAAGATGAACAAGCCTCCTCCACCACATGCTCCCACCAGGAGAAGCAACAGAGAAAGAGCCAAGTGCTCATGCTCTGAAACCAGTAGAAACACTTCTCAGCTGATTGTTTCAGGTATTTTATTACATCACAGTAAGCTCCTTCTTCCTGAGTTTTCCAACTACTGCAGAGGCTATCCTCACGGGGCAACAGCAATAGTCCCATCTGTTTGGCACTTAGGGTTACCCAGGCATGTCAAAAAGGCAGAGCACCCCATTTAATGATGAGAAAGCTAACCCACATAGCACACATGCTGCTGCAGTTGTTTAAAAGCAGGGTTGTTGACTTTAGAATGCATGATTCCTGCCCTAAGATAAACCGCTCCTTTCACTTCCAGGGGTCTGGAGTTAAGTGGCTTCCTATTATGATCATCCTGCCCCTTCCTACAGAACTCAAAGGAGCTGCTGAAAGAGAACCCAGCAAATAAACTGGCCCCAGATTTTTGAGGAGCTCTAGTTGAAGTCAGTATGCCCAATGCTGATTCAAGTTCCCTTCCACACTCTTGGGTTAGTTTTATTTTTATTTTATTTTATTTGGTTTTTACGAGACAGGGTTTCTCTGTATTGTTTTGGAGGCTGTCGGTTCAGCCCAGTCTCGAACTCACAGAGATCCTCCTGCCTCGGCCTCCCGAGTGCTGGGATTAAAGGCGTGCGTCACCACCGCCCGGTGGGTTATTTTCTTATTTAATGATCTGGTGAAGGGGTACCCAGGGCAAAATAGCTCCAGAATTTGACAAATTAAGCCTTTCTTCATGACTTGTCTAAACTACTAGCACACACAACAGTGTCTCTTACATCTCCTAGTTCACATCCCTGATACTCATGTGAGCCCAAGTTTCACCCCTATGTGTGATTCAGGCACAAGCAGCCCTGAAGTGAGTAGGTGAGTGACAGAGAGTGAGGTGATTTGGATCCCCTCAGCACTATGAGATGCTGCAGATTCTTCTTAGAGGAGTATTTAAAATGTAATAAAGGATTGCAAACAAAACCAACTTAAATAGAATAAAGGACCACAATAAAAACAAACCATATTGAACTACAGTTATCAAAATACTTGTAAACTAAGAAAGCACGTGCTTCTTTCCAAAGGCAGTCAACACTAAAATTGAATGGATTCTCAACATTTCCAAGTAGTAATATACTTCTGAGATATCTGCACCCAACTCAATGTGATTTAAAGATAGTCATGGTTTCTAGCACTGAACAAAATAGTGGAAAATGCTAATGCTGAGTTTGTTGCCTCTGTGCATAAAGACAACACATGAGGAATATGAGCTGAGAGTCTGAAAGTAAAGATCTAGCTATTTCTCATCCTAGTTCAGAGACACTCTGGAATTCCACCTAGACACCTCCTGGACTGTGGTTAAGAATTGGTGATCAGAGTAGAGAGAGAGACTCTTGCTGGATGGAGGGAAGCAGTGAGTAGTAGTCCCTGGGAATAAGTCTCTCCAATTAGTCTCCCTGATTCTGCTGGAAGTCTTCAAAGGCAATTGTTTGGATTGCCTCACAGCGTCCTCGCAAGTGCTCACGGTGAGTTTCACCAGCACTCCTAACAGTCAATCCATTTATTACTAATTATTTACTAGTAAAACTGCCAGTGAGAAATGCTGCCCACCTCAGTCCCTCTCCATGAGGGCAAGCTGTAGGATGTACATCCTAGCGATAGCTTGGGCCCCCAGATAGCAAGCTTGGAAGATGATCTTAGTTCACTGTCACAACCAGGTTGTACAATAGTAAAATGCTCCCCCAAATGGGTAGATGTCACACAGAGGACAACATGGGAAGATTCTCAGGGCTGGTGCTGAGGAGGTGGGAAAGCCATGGCAAGCCTGACAGAAACACTGACAGATCCTGGTACGACAATTATTTAAAGCAGCTAATGTATAGGGTGATCCTAACCCAAGGCTCCTTCACCTGTCCCCACAAACCCATTGCTGAATGTGACTTAGCTGACAAAATGCATCAGGTTTGATGGCTCTAAAGTCACCAACTGACAGAACATGACGGCCCTCAGGGACCATCTCATTCACGACCTTAGCCCTGAGTTCAAAGACCCGTTATTGAAATCAGCTGTGAGCAGTGGACATTTAGCCCCTGCCAAATTGGCAGAGCATGTTCCATATGTATATAATTTCAGGAGCTTCAAGGACCTTTTGAAGTATGTCCTGGTCGAAACCATTTGGTTTCATTTCCTCCCCATCTTTCTTTCTTTATAAATGATAAGGCAGGATCCAAGGAAGTGAGGGACCTTCTCACATCACAGGCAGCCAAGTTGAATGCCACTGTTCACGGCAGCCCATGAAGGCAGATGCTAAGGGCTTGAACCTGATAAGAGGTCAGGCCACTAGAAATTGTTTCTCTTAGTCCCCATACCTTGGCCCCCGTCCCTGCCTGACATGGTGCCAACAGAAAGCCTCGGGCCTGACCCAGAAGGAGGCTGCACCTGCTGCACATTTTCCTCGGGATATGCCCTGGTCTCAGAACACAATCCATCTCACTTGCTGTAATGAGGACAGTCCCTTACCCCAAGTGGGGCTCCCAAAGAGGCTGGCCCTGTTATTTAAGGCTTTGTCTTCCTACAAATAATAAATGCAGAGAGCACAGGCCTGGGAAAGTTAATTAGTATTATTATGTCTGTAATTCTAATGTTGCTCACTGGCAGAGCTCTTTCGTGCCAGCTTTCAGCCCAGAACAGACTTTTGTGATATGTACTGGGATAAGCCCTGCTGAAGCTGGGCTTTTCTTGTGTCTAGAATGGGAAGTGCCTCTGCTTAGGGCTGAGAAACCTAGAGGATGAAGCTGTTGGGGGAGAATTACTCAGTGTGGAACACACACACACACACACACACACACACACACACAGTATCTCAGTCCCCAGAAAAAAGAGTCAAAGTTAATAAGAATGCATATGTTACAGCCATCTTATTAGAATAGGATAACAAGGTAGATGCTGCCTCAAATGGCATGTGTATTCATTCTTCAGGGGGGAAGGGGGCTTGAAGAACCATCTAGCATCTCACCAATTAATTAAGGGCCCAGTTTCTAAGAGAAAGTAGAGTGCTCTGAAAGAGCTGAAACTCTGTAAGGTATCAGATAGAGAGCAGTGACACTCAACACTGTGACACATCCAAACCTGGATTAAATGCTCCACTGCCTTCTCATCATCGTGTCATCCTTTAGAGGCCATATTCATATCAGACCATTGTCTGGAGGCAGGGGTGTGGTTCAGGTGGTAGAATGATGCTGCATGCATGACCACCAGCTCCACATAAACCAGAATGGTGGCACATAAACTATAGCCCCGGCATTTGTAAGACAGAGGCAGGAGAGACGAGCAAGGTCAGCTTGGTGTCTCATAACAAAACAAAAGTAAACACCAGTGTCTAGATATTGTCTTTTTGCTGCCCAAATCACAAACATTCTCCCTATAAAGAAACAGTTTACATTACATGTTAAAACAGCAAAAACAAGTCCGAAAAGTTACACCAAACTGGCAAAGTCTGTTCTGCATGAAACAGATTTGAAGCACACATACTACCCAAAGTGGTTAACCCAGGGCTGTTAACCCAGGGACAGCATGTCTCTTCAAGAATGCATGCTCAACTAACAATACTTCTGACACTCTGACACTGGGATATGCTGGATATGTGTTAAAACTGATTTGATCATTCTAAGGATGGCAGTGGGAATCAAGGGACCCAAACTAAGAACAACATTCCAACACTGTAGTCAGCTCTCCGTGACAGGCAAGACTTAGCTCAATGCCACTTCCCCATGAATCTGACATGTAGTAATTCGTTCAAGTTCACATGGCACATACATGTCACAGGCATGGAGGCTTGAACAAATTACTTCTACTTCTTGGCGCCACGTCTTCTCACCTGGGAATGGGAACTGGATGGGACCATGTCTAAGACTTAAAAGCCTTACAGCTTATGGGAAAGGCAAGAAAAAAATGAGCCATTTTGGTTGGATCTGTCTCTGGCTTCATATTTCCTTTACACTTTTAACAACAACACATCCCCATATTTGCCCCAAGCCCTGGGTGAGTAAAATTTCTCAAGGTTAAAAACTGTTTCTACTTATGCTAAAATGTGAAAGAGAAAACCAATAAAGGGATGCAAATGGTTACTTACAATTTCTCTAAGAGACTGAAGGAGCTAAATAAAGGGTTCGTGACTATTAGTCCGGGACAACCTATCATCACTATTGCACGGACAAATTGTATTGCATGTCAGATGCACAGAAGACGCACGATAATTTATCAGTCAGGACCCAGAAAATTGTACAGTACATGAGCCTCTGCAGCCCCACGCATCCCTTCACGCCGTCCTCCCTGCTCTGTTAAAGGGACACTGCCAAGAAAGGCCCCGATTTAGGCCTTGGTTTAAAAAAAGCACTTCAGTAAAACACAAAATGAATAGAAATATTTCCATGACATTTATCAGGAAACAACAGAAAGAAGAAAACAGTGTTTTTCTCACTTGTTCTCCTTCCCTCCTGTGGTTTTTACCATTCTCTAGGTAGTTTTCTAAACACAGTTACAAAAAAGAAAATTAAACTTGTGTTGTAAACATGGAATTGGCCAGGAAGACAGACTAGACAAACCATCCATGGGGGCCTGTTTAAAAAAACAGAAAAGGGGATAAAAGAAAAGGAAAGGAAAGGAGGAAAGGGAAAACGAGGACAGAACCCCAAGAGAAAGCAAGTCAAGTACACAGTGGCCAGGGATAGGGACACACTTTGATATCCAGTGTAGGAGGCATTCCTCCCAATGGAGAGGCATGTTTTATCACTGACAGGGTTTGGAACGTGCACAATACAACAACAGTTTCTTAAAAGACCCAAATTTTGTTAGTTTTATTACTTTTAAAGTCCCCATAAACAACAAATCCCTAGAGACCACAGGGCAGATGGCTCCCATCAACCCATCCTAGGAAGGCCCTTGAACTCATTAGTTGGCTTAAATGTGTTAGGCTGGACCATTGGAGGTATCTGACGCCCTGAGGATGGATTTATGATCCTCCAGCCCTGGGATATGGTGATGGAAAAGTGAGATTTTAAGGACTGCAGACTAGACAGGCCAGAGAGAGGATGCCAAGACAGTCTATCCATTAGGGCATTTAACCCATTCCAACAGAAGGGCCTGTGGTCTGGGACATACGCAGAACCCTTTGGAAGCTGCTCCTGTTTTCCCAACTTCTGTTCCTGAGACACCTTGGCCTTGGGAGCTCACTCCTAAGACCTGGTGCTCCACCTTCAGCAGAGTCTTGTTGTTTCATGTCTAGGTTCCATCAGCAATAAAGCGGGAAGGCACAGAGGCTGAAGAAGGGCGATAACATACATGATTTACTAAGGTATGCGTGCGTGCGTGCCATGTACCCAGCCCAAACCTCCATATCCCCTCCACTGGGATCACTGGAAATCTATACCATCCCACTCAGCTATTAGACTTGCTCCCCTGGATCCCTCAGGACCACTTCCCATGTAGGAGATAGTGACACTTGCATGTGACACTTGCATGTAGACCCTGTACCTTACTCTCAGGACGGCACACAGAACCAGAAAGACCTCTGGGGATTACCGGTGATTTTACATTACACATGCTGTGCTTCTAAGTGAGTAGTGTCATTTGCATGGACAAAGATTTGTTGCCTTTGTGCATAGGATTCATGGCTGCAGGGAAGGAAGCAGAGGTACTTTTCTGAATTTCCTTGCTATCACCCCATAACCAAAAATGACAGTTTGAAGGACACCAATGGTGAGTAAATGAAACACTAAATCTCTCCTTGTGAGGGCCCTCCAGCATACCAGTGAGCCATGGGAGCAACACACTTGAAGTCTGATAAGACAGGGACAGCAATACTGTCCAAAAGCCGGGCCTGGCTTCTGAGCTCTGCCAGTGTGGTGCCCTATGTCAGTGTACTGGATGAGCACACCCAGACCTCCATAAAAAACATGGAACTGAGAAGCAGAAGGTGCCCCTGAGAGGGAGGGCACAGAACACTCACCAAAGCCTTGCTTCTGTGGAACCTACAGAGACTGCTGGAGATGAAATGCTAACTATGGGTTCCTGGGCCAGCCCCTTTAATTCCTCCTTTTGTTGGCTGGATCCCAGCCCTCCCTTTTCTTCCAGGCCCCTCCCCAAATATCTCACCAGCTGGGGAGTTGCCCCACCCCTAATTATTAGCCCAGGGCTGCCAAGATGCAGCTCCACCCCCGCAGAGGATGGCAGCAGAGCACAGAATGTGACAATGGCAGCAGCAGGTGGCCCTTCAGAAAAGGCCAGATCCTCTCTCTGTGATTATGGTTATCCATCTGCAGCCCAGCAAGCCTGGGCAACTCTGCTCTTAGGGGTACTATCCTCTCTCTGAGGACCCAAGCGGAGGTATCTAGGTAGAAAGGTACACTAGGAACACACTCAGCTGGCCATAAGAGGGACTGTTCAGTCAAGGGCCACAGTATTCTGGTTAGAGCTCAGTGTCAGAGTCCTCCTAAAGCGAGCAGTTAAACCCTCCACAGTGCCCACTGTGCAGACAACTCCAGCGACAGGAAGGGTCCCTAGTCTGACAAAGGGGCAGAGCCTCCTTGCCTGTCACAAAAGGCCAAGGCAACCCTTTAGAAGGAAGTGACAAGAATCTTTAGGAGTAACCCAGCATTCCTTGTACATTTACTTGTCCCTCTGTCCCTGAGCTAGCCACCCAGCAACTGCTCGCCTATTGTTTGTTGAGATCTTTGTATATCCCTGCCCTGTGCCATGTGTTGGAGTTATGAAGATAGAGAGGCCTTACCCCCTCTACCCATCCCCTAGCACAGGTCTCCTGAGAGTGTCACACACACGATTTCATGGAGACTTTGTCACAAGCATGACAAGAAATACTTTACTCACCAGTGGGGCTCAAGCTTGCCCCAGTCACAAGCAGGTTCCACACTTGGAGTCTGGCCTGGACTTCTGCTCCAGTGTGCTCTCTACTGTAGCTTTCTGTGGGTACACAGCTAGTGCTTGCCCAAGCAACAGCCAGGGTCTGGGAGGAAGCTGTGACTGCGACTTCAGTTTCTGCCACCCTGTTAGCCATCTTGGCAATTCCTGCGACGCTTATCAAACAGCCACTGGCAGGGAGCTCTGTGCTGGGGCAGGTGGTGTAGGTGGCATGATGCCCTGACGCCCTGCTCAGCCGGATTCTCCATCCTTCTAGCTTGTTTATTTGATTCTTCTCTAACAACTTTAGGTTGCTTTAATCTTTGTTCCCCCCATTCCTCTTGATCTGGTGGCCTGCACCAGCACTGTCTCTGCAGGACAGTCAGCCTGTGTCAACACCGGCCAACACTGAGGCTGGGGGAATCTTGTTAATTACAGCTTCACTGGGCTGGTTAGATCTTTGTTAACTTGATACAAGCTAGGGTCATCTGGGAAAAAGGATTCTCAATTGAAAAATGTCTCCACAAGACTGGGGTGTAAGCAAGTCTGTGGGGGCATTTTTGTAATTCCCTGTCTTCCTCACGTTGCTTCTAGTTATGGTGTTTCTCACAGCCACAGAAACCAAACTAATGGCAATCGCTGTGAGAAAATCTCTGCCCCGGACAGGTATATTAAAATGTATACATTCGCCAGGCTGAAGACTCACTTGTTATCAGCCACGGTGGCAACAGTGAAAAACATCTTGAGGATATAATGTACAGAAAGGCGAGGCAGTGGGGCCAAGAGCAACCAGAAGCAACAATTTCACATTAACTGCACACAAGAAGCCAGAAACACTTCCCAAGGGAAATATTCAACCATCTACAATGAGTTGTCAAATGTAAGAAAGTGTCAGTGTCTCTGGCCTTGAGGACTTGCAGTCTGGCCCTTTCACTCTGTGGTGAGTCGGCTATGTTTGGCCAGTTTATGACAAAAGACTTGGTCATGGTTCCATAGGAACCCAGAAGATGGACCTCTTGACCTTGGTGCCAGGATTGTGTGGCTGAGGTGGGCAGTGCCTGCGCCTTACACATCATAGCTCCTTTGCACATTAGTGTCTCTGAAGCATGCAGAGCACTGTCTCAGCTGTGCTCTTTTCCTTGGTGCTTTCCAGGGGAAAGGGGAGCAGGCAAGGGACCAGCTTGACCTTCTCTAGGACACAGACCCCGGATGAACCAATCGGGCCTTCTCTTGGCTGTTTTCCCATCTGAAAGTCAAGTCAGCACTGGCACCTACAAAGCTGAAAGCTGTACACGGTGGGTAACCTGGAGAACAGCACTCACAAGCCAGAGGCAGAAAAATCAAAAGTTTAAGCCCATTCTGGGCTACATAGTAACAAAACAACAAAGCTCACAAAAATGTCTATGTGATGTTAGGCACAGGTGGACAACAGAAGCTCCTTATGATTGCTGCTGGCCATGCCACAGAGAAGGTTGCCAAACATGTAATTCTCCTGCCATAGATACACATGTGGAGCCACACAGCTTTCCAAGGAATCTAGAATCTAACAGTTGGGTGACTGCAGTCAACCTCCATCTCTGTGCTAGCTGGATTCAGCAAGGCTGTCAGGGACAGAAGCTGGTCTATTGTCACATGATGCTGATATATCATTGCTGCAGCAGTGGGCATTGCCTATTATTAGATTCTGACTTCTAAATGAATGGTATATAGACCCTCTGAAGTTATGGAGGAGGAGTCTATATACCACCACAGAAATGGGGACCTGCATGTGGATGTGCACCAGAGAGACCTGGCCATGCTGCCAGACTCAGGAGTGGGAAAACCACTCTCGGTCCAAATTTCCACGCTATAGCCTGGCCCAGAGGAGGCAGCATGGCATAGGCTATGATACAGTCATACATGACAAAGGACTTGCAGCTTTAACAGCATGTTCAGGCTACCTCACTGGCACATCAGTCTAGAGAATAATGACTAACACACCCAGTCACAGGAACATTAGCAAGACCCAGGAGGTCAGGGAAGATGTAAGAAAACCCAAACACCACACAAGTAGAAAGCATGAAGACAGCAATCACCACCACAATGAGAACTTCAGTATAACCCAATGCAGCAGCCAAATTTTCCACCTGTTGCAATTGACATTCCAGTACTATACCATTATAGCATATCAAAGAAGACCTCCAGGATTTTGTGAAGAGTGGGGAAGACTGATCAGGAAAGGAAGAGAAAATAAAAACCAAGTACTGTAAATAAAAGTGCGCATAAAGACCACTAGCTTTAAGACCCTACCCAAGGAGGATCATTGTCCCCCAAGCAGCTAAGCTTCATCTTCTGAGAAACAGAGGCTGGATGGAGTCTGTGATCCTTCAGAACTCAACTTGTTCTTGCATGTCACAGCTCCACTGGGACCTCTGCAGAGTACAGGGAAGGAAGACATTGTCCCTTCTGCATTGTCTTAGCTGCGCTCTTTCCTTGGTGGCCACTGAGCCACAGCAAAGTGTTGTCCAGAGGGAAGGGAAGCAGGTAAGGGACCTAACCCACAGTAAGGTAAGTCTGTGGAAAAGGAATGGCAATGCACTTTGAAGGGTGGCATAATAACTGCCCCCCCAGTTGCAGGAGAAGAAAGTAGAACCTCATTTACTAAGTCTAAAGAACAAGATAGGTATGACTTACAAATTGTCCCCTGGCTTATAGAAGTATCCTAGTATCACCTCTGCTGCTGTGATAACATACCCTAACTAAAAGCAGTATCAATGTTATTTATCTTACAATTCCAAGTGATGCTTTCTTACTGCATGGAGGTCTAGGCAGAATAGAGCATCGGAGCAGAGAGGGAGCAGACACACACATGGATCCTCGTTTGCTGCCATTGCTCAGCTACTGTTCTCTAACCATCCAGGCCAGGGTCCAGCAGGTGAAACCACTCACATTCAGAGTGCCTTTCCACCTCGATTAACAGTCAGACAACCACCAACAGACATGCGCACAGGCCAAATCATTCTAAATAACTCACTGAGCTATGTCAGATTCAACAGTTGAAACTAACCATCACAAAGCTGCATCACATGGTTTTTCCTTCACTTTTCTTTTTTTTTTAAGTAAATAGGCTCTGACTTGTTACATATTCCCTAAGAAATGACGGGGAGCTTCACCCATGATACCCCAATAATATGGTTGCCTAAACAAGAAGTGAGTAAGGGCAACATGAATAGATATGCTAAATTAGAAGGGGGAAAATCTCATAGGGCCTCACCCCTAAACAGAGAACTGTAGGCATCTAAGGACTGCTGAGATCTGGAAAATTATTCTTCCTCAGGGATGAGCCCCCTAATCCCTAAAGTCACATACAACCTAAGTAGACTCAGCAGGTTGTTATTACATGCTTATGCAGATATGTATGTATAATAACAACTAAATAAATGCTCTTTCTTAACTGTCACTGTCTTGTTCTGAATGCCTCTCAAACTGTTGTTGACATGCAGGCATTTGGAGATGGCATCTGTGGGAGATAATTAGGATTAGGTGAGGTCATAGGGAAGGATCCTCCTCTTGATGGATTTGGGGCTTTATAAGAAGAGAGACCCGAGCTAACACACAGTTGGCCTGCTTACAAGTTGGTTTACTGTCATTGTAATGGAATATCTGAGATGAATAATTTACAGATATGAAGGGTTTACATGGGGTCATGTGTTCCATGGTTGGTTGGCCCCATTAAACTGGGCCCACAATGAGGTAGCGTATCATGGTGGAGGTGCATGGAGGAGCGAAGTTACTCACCTCATGGCAGCCAGAAAGAAGAAAGATAAACAAGGGGCTGGGATCTCCAAATCCCTTGCAGGGCACAGGCCCAGTGACCTAGCTTCTTTTCACGGGGCCCCTAGGCTCTACCTCCTAAAAGTCCCATCGCCTTCCATCAGCACAGTAGGCTATGGAGCAACCCTTTGACACAGGGATCTTTAGGGAACATTCAATATTTAAACTCTTAGTGTCTTTCCATGTAAAATCCTTTATGATGTTATGATGAAGCAAACAGCTTTCACCAGATACCAAGCAAAGTCTAAGACTACGAGTTAAACAGTCCTCTAGTTTTTTACAAATTACCCACTATTCACTTGTAAAATATAGAACATAATCACAAATGGAAAGGCAAAGGGGAAATGAAGCAGGTGGCGCCACTTTACAAATATGAATCTCACTATTTCACTTCCCTTCTACACACAGTCAGTGGTTCCATGCAAGTTACTTAGGACTCATTTCTTCTTGAGGCGGACGAGGGCTACAGATATGCTTCCCCCTAAGTGGAAGGCTGAGCCCTGCCTTCACCTGCTCCCTGGGAAGTTCTTTCTACAAGTCACCCCAGCTTGCAGCTCCCCTCCTACTCTCTAACATGTCACCCTATCTTAAGTCCCCATCCCTGATTCTTCTCTCTCCTGGCTTATTGGCTGTTTACCCCACCCCCACCCCAGCTAGATCACGGGCACTAGGAGAGAAGTCCTGTCTTGTGATCTAGTTTCACACGTGGAGACGCTCAGTGGTCATTTGTAGAATGAAGGCATGGTGAGCGGTAGGTCAGTGACCAGGAAGCTGTGACTGTTTCCCACAAGAGACCCTATAATGCACTGAGTGGCCAGGATGAGTGTGCCTTTTCCTTCACCAAAGGTCTATAGAGACCAGCCAGATTTCCTTCCTGTTATGATGGATTCAGGTTGTTATACTTTGTTTAGCCAGATGCCCAGATCCTAAGCATGTCCTACAGCCACAGGCCAGTTCTGTGCATAAAATGCACATGAGTGGAGACCCTCTGTTTGTTTTATCAGTGAGTTGAAAAGCTTCTGCAAAGTGGGTTGGTGGCCTTTCCCAGGGCTGGTCCCACCCAGTGTATTAACACTGCTAAGGAGCCTCCAGAAAGAAGTTGCATGAAGAATCCCTAGTCATCTTTGTCTTGATCAGAAAGCTGTTCCCACTCACGAGACCCTGGGCCTCTGACTGGACTTCCCAGCAACAGGCCAGTGCAGGGATTGGCCTTGGTATAGGGAGGGATAGCTCAAAAATGGCAATATGACAACAACACCAAATTAATGCTTTGGCTTATTCTTGTGGTTTACAAAAAAGAGTGAGTGCAGGAAGGAAGGGGTGGATGGGTTGTGGGAGAACAGAGTACTTTTCAGTACACCATGTGCCATCCGTCCCAAACTACATGGGATCACAAGCTCCTGCCTGAGCTCTGCCAATGGTCTGAGGTGCGTCAAGTCAACCTGATGTTGCTATGAGAACCAAATTCCTCCCCAGCACCATAGCAACAGACTCCAAAGTGTGTTAAGCACACAGTCTGCTCACACTTTACACCATAAGCTGGGAAAGAGAGCAGCAGGAGTTGTGGGGGTGTGCACATGGATATTTTCCTAAACCAATTAGCTGAAAACTCAAATACATGAGGCTCAGTTTGAACGGATTTGATCAAAGGGGGCACACATTAAAATCCCTCAGAGTCACTGAGAATTACTCTATCACCACCAAACTTTGGGGATCTATCTGTGGCTTCTTACATCATGCCCATATCCGCTATAATGAACAAGGTGCTTTGGTGAGAACAGCTTCCTTCCCATGTCACGGAAAACAGTCAACAATACACAGACAGCTATCCTAATGCTCTAGACCAAGACCCTAGTTCTTCATGCACTTCTTGGGGACAACACACTTCCCTACCATCTAAGGGCAGTTAACAGACCAGTAGATGGTGGTGCCTGTTCCCATCCTAATGGTTGGTGCTAATGGGTTGGCCTGGAGGTAGGACTACCCCAGGATCAGGGCAGGAATGTGGTGCTGGGAAGAATGGGCTGCTGTCCATTTTCCAGGAGTCAGAGCTAAGAAAGGAAGTCATTCTTCAGCATGTGCCCCCCAATGCCACAATTTGTTGCTGGACTGTCTATACCAGCAAGTGCTAGCATATTTGTTGCAATTGGGCTGATGCAGTGGGTCCGAAAATGTGATTCTCAGGCAATCAAAGCATGAGAAAATTTATTCAAAATGCAAATCCAGACATCTCCCTCCAGCCCTGTGACTCAGACACTCTGGGGTAGACCCAGCAGTCTGTGTGAGCCATCGTGGCAGGTGACTCTACCCCAAAGGTGAGTTGAGGCCCACAGGCTTACACAATCTATGCATCCCTCCACATTCCTTCCTTCTCAGCTTACTGGGCCATCGGGTCAACCATCAGTTAGGATCGCATACTCTCACAGTTAGAAGAGGCATAAGACATCATCCCTTCCTTACGATGCTGCTAGGCACCACGGGTGACCTTTTATAAGATAAACACTTGCACGTACCATACGGAATATCTGTCCCTTTAATGCTGACCCAGAAAAGACAGTTACCCTCTCTGCAACCACTTACAGTTTTCTTCCTCCATATACCAGCAGTCGGTGAGAATGTTGTCCCTTAATTTCCCTATCTCCAGGTTAAACATCCCTAAGTCCCTCTCTAGTCCCTGATATAACAAGGTTTCTAGTTGGTCCTGCAGGATCCCTCCCTGCCACTGGTCAAAGTGAAATGAACAAGACTGCTGGAAACATGGAGGAAAACATCCCAGTCATGCCTGACTTACACAGAGCATGGGGACTGTGCTTCCCCCTGCCTGGACAATAGGAACAGCACCTAAGGACACCTTGCTTTGCTATGGTCACATCATCTGGCCCATGCAGCAAAACCCTCTGTCTTTCTAATAATGCTGTAATTAAAGTCCTCTTCTATTTATATTTTGGAGCTTGAGCATATAAATTTACATTTCTAAGAATAAATTTGTCTCCTAGTTCTGGTCTAGAATTTTTATTCATATACCATTAAATTTATCCTCATACCAAGTTGAAATATGATACTCTGTATAATTATTTTCTTTTTAAACTTTATGACTGTACTCCATATGTTTTATATTTTACTGTTAGTATAAAATGAGCATTTCAACTTGTCAGCTTTGAAACAATTATTAGCTCATACGAATGATAACATTTATTGATTGATTTAAACACTCTCCTAATATGAAGCTCCTTTTTTTTTGCTGTTATACATAAAGCTACGGTGAACAACATTATCCATAAAATACAAATCTAGTTTCCTAGTCCAGACTCCTGGAAGAAAAATGACTGATAAAGAATAGGAACATTTCAAAGACCCTGATGCCTTGATGCCTATTAGTAAACTGCTTCCTGAGGTTATAGTTTTTCTCTCTTCTGACCATTGTATTTGAGAGCCTACTCCATCACAGTTTTTGCTACTGCACAATGCGTTTTTAGAAAGTCAATTTAATATATGAGAAACAGAATCTTTGACTTTTTTGTTTTACTAGTATGTTAACTAAATATACACACATACATGTGATGATGTGTGAATGATGGCTTACAATTTGTGAATTTGTTTGTGCCTCTTGCCAAACCACGGGGCTGTTTTGTTTCTCATACTGTTGAGGGTCTGTTTCGGCAGCAGCACTGACCATTCGTCTCTTCCACCGGGTGGAAGAGCACCTTCCCGCTTTGGACTTGCCTTCATATTTTCCTGTGTTTTATATTTTAGTTATATCTAGTTATGTTTACCTTTATGTCTAAAAACACCCTGCTAATGCTGCAACCAGTTAAATGTCCATGCCTCTATGCTCCCCCCTTCTCAGCGTATGCATTTACAATACATTTTACATTTAGTTCCTTAATCCATCTGTGATTTGTTTCGTGTCAATGGGCCAGGTCAGCATAGAAAGTGACTTTCTTCCTAAATGCTTTTCAGCACCCCTTCCTCCCTTCCTCTCCAACTCTGGATGGGTCCTGGCCCTTCTCTTATTGTAGCGTCTCACTAGTTATATGTGACCCCAAGAAGACACACCATGTCGTGTTTTAGTTGTTTGTGGCATGCATCATCTGGAGGGAATTTCAAACTGGCTCTGCCAGGGAGATCAACCTTGTGGGCTGGTGTGTCTCATGGGTGCTTTGCCTCTCAGGGGGGTGACATAGATTGACTGTTGGTGTCTCTTAAAATGGTGCTGCACACTGACTTACACTGGGCACCTCCATTTTTGAGAACTTTATTCTCCAGACTTAAGGTCATCTCTCCTGGGGTTTTGTTTTCCTTTGTGTTTTACTGTGCTGCCTGAAGGTTCTTTTTATTTTTTTCCATGCCAGTACCACTACACTCTCTTGCTCTGAGTGCATTCCTCACTATGGTATTCACGTGTTTTCCTTGGTAAATTCTGTTTATTCTTCCATATAAACTATAAAACTATTTTTGTCAAGTACCCCTCTTCCCATATCCCACCAAAATCAGAAACCAATCAAATAAGCAAACACTATGAATTAACCAACCAAAGAAAACACCTTAAGCTACTGGTTATAACTTTTCAGGTTAGAGTAAGTTGGGAATATTTGTCATCTCTCTTTCTGGTACAAATGTGTTTCTCTTTACTCAGAATGTCCTTTGGTTGGATTTATCATCATGTAGTCAGGTGTGTTTAAGACTATCCCATTTAAGGATGCACTAAAGTTTTGTAAATTCTATATATGGGAATCATTTTCCCTTGTATTTTCTAAATGGGCAATTTTGATACCTAAAATATTATTGCTTTTTAAAATATTTATGTCATATGCAACACCCTTCTGAATGTTTTTGTTAATTTTAACCATTTTCAGTTAGCTTTTCTGTGACCATAATCACTCTGTTTGCAAATATTGACAATTTTGTCTCTTCCTTTCCATTCCTGCATTATTGTATCCTCTAGACCTTTTTATGCCTTTACATGTATGTATGTGTTTAACCTTGAAAGAGCAAGAGTAGGTTTAAACTCACTGACCTTAAGTCAAGATGGAACAGAGTCAATTCTGTGGGCTCCCACAACCACAGTCGCTGTGAATTCACCCAAGCATTAACCATTTCAGCATTTCACAGCACCCCTTCTAACCTCCTGCTCTAATTTCTGGCCCTTTGTTGTAGATGTTTATGATACTAGGTATAAGATCCCTTCTGTGGAGCAGGTCTCATATCCAACCAACCCAATCCTAAACACTGTTTATGGTCACCCTCATTAATAGTATGGCCAGCATTACACTAACAGGCAAATCTTGCCGGGCCCTTTTCCCCCTGCAGCTGGGATAGCACCTTCTAGCACTGAAATTTAGCCAGTATGGAAAGTTCCCTGGTCATTTCAAGACTGATTTCCCTGTGTCATGCAACCAAATTATGGGGTGTCTTCAGCAATAGGATCTTGCTCTCTAACTATGGTGGATAACCCAGAGCAATGTCAAGAGCTGGTAACTGATTTGGATCCCTCCGAGGCCTCTTTAACCAATACCTCATAGGGGGGTGACCCACGTGTGGCACTGAGATTTTCATTTAGTAACTCTTGCCTTCTAGGATAAGCATTCTTCACCAGTGTGAGGTATTTTTTTTTCAAATTACTTTTTTTTTGTTTTTAAGAAAAGAATTAGTTTTCAAATTACTGGGGTATCACAAGACTTCTCCATACATCCTTAGTTTTAGTTAGCTTACCCTACTTTCCCTTTCCCTATTCCCTGTATGCACCTGCACTTCAACCTTCAGCTCTCAGGGTTCTCCGCATTCTGTCATATGTTCTAATGCCTCCTCTTATCCTAGTTTTATATTTGGATCACAAGATCACAGGTTTCCTGCACACATCATTTTGTCGATGCCGTCCCTCTACCGCTCTCTTAGCTGCTAGAACCCCTGTCCTCCAGTGCCATTCCTCTCTACTTTCTCTTCACATACATTCTACCATCTCCACTCCCTGACACATCCTTCCTGACAGTGGTCTGCTGCTTGTTCCTAGCTACTATCTGTTAAAACATCCCATGTTAAACACGCAAAACTAAAGATCTGAAGCTAGGACCCTTATATGAGATAAAACACATAGTATTTGTCTTTTTGACCTTACTTGATATTATATATATAATATATAAATGTATACACATATATATATGAGCAGGTATACATATATGTGAATATATGAGCTTACTTAATATTTTACATATGAATATTATATATACAAAAAGGAGAGCTTACTCAGTATTATAATTTTACAGTTCTAGTGTTTCTTTAGAAAAAATTTTATTGCTTATTTATCTAGATATGTTTATGTGTGCATGTGTGGTGGTGAGCATGCGTGTCTGTACATTGATGCATGCTGTGGTGCACACATCGAAGTTGGAAGTCAGCTCCCCCTTTCTACCATGTGGGTCCTTAGGATCTGACTCAGGCTTGAGAGCAATCACCGTTATCTACTTACCTAAGTTGAGTTTTGATGCTTATTAGCATGCAAAATTACTAGCAATAATGCTCTTAATTTTCAAATCTCTTCAGTGTGTGTTGTTATGCTTCCTTGTTAATTTCCTTGTTCTCTATTATTTCTAAGTTCCCAAAGAAACATAATTTATTTCACAGCACCAGTTCCTTGATACATTTATCAAATCTATTCTTAAGCTACTTCCTAAATAATTAATTCAATGTCAGGACTTCCTATATCACTTCATTTTTTAAAGGCTGATTTTAGTTTTAAGTATGTAAGCAAGTGTGTGTGCGCGCACGTGGTGTGTGTGTGTGTGTGTGTGTGTGTGTGTGTCTTTATATGGGTATGTACATATGATATGAGTGCAGGCACCCATGGAGGCTAGAAGAGCAGTAGGAGTGCTTAACCACTGAACCACCCTCTCCAGCTCCCAAATCACTTTATTTTTAGTGTTTCTCTTGTATAGAATATGGATGGATTTTATTTTTAACCTAATTCTTCAGTTTAGGTTTTTTATTTTTGAGATTATAAAATTACATCATTTCTCCCTTCCCTTTTCCCTCACCAAAACCTCCCACATATTTCTCTTTGCTTGTTTTCAAAGTCATATTCTCTTTTATTCTTTAATTGTTGCTACATTCCTGTGTGTATGTGTGCATGCATATATATTCCCAAATATATAGAATATTATTTGTATGTGTGTTTTCAGGGCTGCCATTTGGTATTAGGTAAACAACTGCCATGTCCTTCTAAAACAATGACCATTTCCTACTCTTCAAACCTACTTACATCATAATTAACATGCTGGGACCTTACTTTACCATTTTTGCTATGATTGCTAATACTTTTGTGCATTTATTTTGCATTTGTTTTATAGACTATAATTTGCTATATTTTGGGCTTTTGATGGTTTTTGAAAGTTAAAACCTGATTTTTAATCTTTACATTTGTTAAATATATATACACCCTAAACTTCCAAATTTACAATGTTCAAAACATCTGTAGCTTAGGGCTTCCTGCACCAAGACAAGCTAAATACATATAAATACCTGATTTCCCCAGTATTTTGTACTTCTTTGCCATTGTAAATTAATGGTGTGTATGTAGTTTCTATTATATATTTTAATTATTTTTCAAGATACCTTTTAGAATAAATTCTGATTGGCAAGGAGTGAACACAGAATCCATAGTCTCATACACACTAGGCAAGCACTCTTACCACTGAATTATACCCTAGCCCTCTAGTTTATATTCTGTAACTACAGCATAGTTATTTTATTAATAGTGTTAATGAGTTGATACAAGTTGTAATATATTGTGTGCTTTTCATCTTCTGTGTAATAATCACAGAAACTGTGCTTTCTTGATGAGGTTCACATGGGTTAAATAAATTTTGTTCAATTCTAAATTCAGCAGCAACAGAGGCAAGGTTCATTTGCAGATGTCTGTTCTCTTGCCTGTTATGGCCTAACTCTGTTTATTATTGGCTTAAAGCTGACCTAATTCTTAAATACATTAGACTTTGAAAACTTCATACAAGTATTTTGGTCCCCTCATTACTCCTTTATCTCCTGCCATATTTATTGGATCATGGACAACTTATCAGTGGCTACACCACTGGGGGAAATGATTCTCCCTGCCCCAGTAGCCTCCAGCTGCTAATAGCTCTTCAAGGAGTCATAGGGTCTTATCAGCTTCTCCCCCATCCATGCTGAAATGTTAGTACAGGGAACCACAGCTGCTATGAGTTTAAGAACTCAATTGTGTCCAGAAGACAGTATTTCACAGCACTCTGCTGCCCACTATGAAAATAAGCCTTTTTTTAAAAATCAAGAATGAGGGTAGGGATGGATATAAACACAAATATGCCAACGTCCATTTGGTAAAATAACAGCAGTAGGCTCCCTACTTTGGGCCTATGACGTCCCTACCCATGGGCTTTTGCCTAGGTTTACAATACCAAGTGTGAATCTGCTCCCATGGAACAGACCTCAGAACCAATCATACAGCTGTTGGTTACCACCACAACTGCCATGTCAGTATTATACCAGTGGGCACATCTTGCCTGGCAGGTATTGTGGCATGCAGAACCCACCTCTAGGTAAGACTGTGGGTGACGTGTCTCCCCTAGTGGTCTGCATAACCATCTCCAGCACCTTGGAAGCTAGCCAGCAGGAAACTTCTACTCAGTTTCAGTTTGATTTCTCTTTGTCCTGCAACCAAAACATGCGATGTCTGCAGAAACACGACCTTACCATCCAGTTTTTCCTGGGCAAACGAGAGCAAAAATAATGTCCCATGTTGTTTTTATCACTTCTAGGACCAATTTGTCTATTTTGTACTGTCTTGGGTCATTAAGGACTAACTGCCCCACTGTCTCATGAGGAAGACATAAGTGCTTTATTTTCTGAGACTTGGTTTTGGTTGTCAACTTGACTACACCTGGAATTAACTAAAACTCAAGCAGCTGGGCACACCTGTGAGGGATTTGTCTTGATTGGATCATTTGAGGTGGAAGACCCACCCTAAATTTGGGCTAAACCCTCTGGTGGAGGAAGAAGGAAGCTATTGCTTTTAGCCTGCTTGCCCTCACTCTCCTACAAGTTCATCTACCCTGTTCCCAAGGTAGTGCTTTTGCTCATGCTCTATCTTACTTCTTTGGGAGTCCAATGTATACTGAAAACTGACAGCTGTCTAAGATTTCTCTGGGATTCCAGCACCAGACTGAAACTGCTGAGACATCAAATGTCGTGGACTAAACAACCAACCAGCAAATCCTTGATCTACAAGAACCAGGAGCTAGCCATTGTTGGACTACTCAAACTACAGCCTGTAAGTCGTCAGTCTCTCTCTCTCTCTCTCTCTCTCTCTGTGTGTGTGTCTTTCTGTCTCTCCCTCTCTCTCTGTCTCTCTGTCTCTTCTCTCTCTCCCTCCTCCTCTCTCATTTCTGTTCCATAAGAGAACCCTGAGTAATATACATTGTATATCTTTATATCTTTATGTGTCTTTACAGCATGTCACTATTTGAATGTATGTCATCTGTCCAGTTTGGGGGAGCCATCAAAGTCAACCCTGCAAAATCCAGGACAAGGATATGGCTCTCACTGCACACATCTGCCTTCTCTTTTTGAGACATCCCTGTATTGATGCTGATTTGCAGTGTGGTTTCTGATTTCAAGCTTGCTGGCATATTTATAGTCCTTTATTTGCAAGTTCTTAGGAAGCATATCAAGCATGTTTGGTCTCCTGTCATGTTAAGTGGGAAGGCAGAATAGATTTTGTAAACATATTTTTTCCATTTGAGCCATTGATCCTTTCTCCCGTTTGAGTCCTCAACGAACGTGAGTAACCCTCATGTTTATAGTTCTATGAAGTCTAGAGACAGACATGACAAGTAGGCCTGAGTGCCACCACAGTGAACTGTTACTCTGTCTTCAGATTACCAGCCAGCTAATCAACTACAAGACAATTTCTCCCAAGAAACACTGAGAAGTGTTCTTCCTCGAATACCTCCTTAAAGTCAGCCCCACCTTTGGCATTCTTTTGATGTAAGCACTAGTCACCCCCAAAGATAACTAATAACATGATTTTGTGTTGCTAGTAAACTGATTTCTTCCTAGAGTATGCACACACTCATCATCATCTTTTAAGGACTACACTCTAAACAGTCGGGACTAGAACCTACAGCCTCTCAGCCTTCTCTGTCCCTACCCAGATACAGTAATTTCACCAGAGTAGGGTCAGAAGCTCTGAGAAAACAGCAGGAGCATCCTCCAGTGGCTAGTGGACCCTCTGCTCCCAGGCAAATGTGACTCTAGCCAAAGACAGGGCTATTTCCGAACCCATTTCATAAGCTTTATTGATACACCAAGCTGCCACACTCAAGTGTTAGGGTTGTATAACCGCACAGACACTGGTGTACAACCTCACTCCACCCTCTTTGGCTGCGACTGGACCTTTCCAACAGGACAGCGAGCTCCTTTGTCACCACTGAGCAGTCCTGAGTTATGTGGTACCTCTCAGAAATGCCTGGAAATCTGCGTTTACCCTTTTACACGAACATCATTATGTCTTTCTGTTATGCTTCCATACATTTCCCATAGACCTTACAAACATACCAGTTATTGGGGGGGGTTGGGGATTGGGGAGATTGCTCAGTGTATACAGTATGCACTGTTTTGTGCAAGTGTGAGTACATGAGGCTGGAGCTTCAAAACTCAGAAGGCACAGAAGCACATATCTGTAATCCCAGAGCTCCTACAAGATTGGAGACACACAGGAGAGTCACACACTCATGCATGTACCCTCCCACCCCCACTCATTCACCAGGTAAGATAAGGAGAAATCAAAAAGAGATACAGGGTGAAGGGTGCTGCCTTTCACTTTGACCTCTCATTTAGAATTGAGGACCACAGAGGCTCCCGGGTGGGGGTGGATCACCTTGGAGGAGGCCTGCAGACATTGACACACTCTTTTGAGTAGCAATTCAGGCTCAAGGTCATAGCCAGGCACAATGGATTATCCATGATGTTGGTCTTACAACTGCCAGGCCTGAAACATACCTTCACTATCGCTCGGGTGACTGGATTACTATGTGAATACTCTTAGCCTTCTTTTCCTCCAACACAGCCATAGCACACAAGACCACTGTCACCAAAAAAAAAAAAAAAAAAAAAAACTCCAGAAGTGAGCTCCTGGAGGCTGTAAAAGACCTTCCAGGCCTTCTTCCTCCACTCACCACCCATATACATGCTTCCACACAAACCACCACCAAAAGAGAGAAAAACAGAATTCTGGAAGGTTCTGTAACATGGGGGAGGGCAAATACAATCTCTGTGCTGGGCATTTGGAGAACAGCAGGCAAGATCCCCTCTTGGGGGAGCTGGAGCAGACTGGGGAAGAGCTCACCAGAAAACTGGTGTTTGCAGACAGATAGGTAAGCACAGACTCTGACAACTGAAGCTGCTTTTGTTAGTGTGGGTGACTGTGGTGAGGCATACATTTATATAAAACACTTCTATATACATACATTTATATAAAACAGTGGTTCTCAACTTTCCTAATTCTACTACCCTTTCTAAAGTTCCTCATATTGTGGATACCTCCAACCATAAAATTATTTCATTACTACTTCATAACTATAATTTTGCTGCTGTTGTGATATACCATATATGTTATAAAAAGTATTGTATAAGATTCAGAACATGGAAACCTATTAAAATAGGAAAATAGAAACTGTACATAAAAGGAAATATTCTCATGACTTCCAAAGTTTCCTCAGTACATTCCCAGACTCCACAGGTGGGTTCCGGAGAACAGTGCCTGTCAGGAAGTACCCCAAGCTGTCTTGTGTGTGGCCTCATAGACAGCCCGGCTCCTGAGTTGGACGATGTCCCTTCAGAAAGCCGAGAAGACAACATGTGAGACCCTGAGCATCACTGTTGACGGGAGGAGATGTACATCCTGCTGCCTGTCATATGATCACCCCGGGACCACTGCTACGGGGCCTGACTGCCAGCCCGGTGCAGTCACCAACAGGACTGTAATAAGGAGTCTGGCTAAAGGTTTGCTTAGTGTGAGACCAGCTCTTCTCATGTTGTCCACAGCTAAGGAGAGGGCTGCATTCCTATGGCTGTCAGAGCTGTAGCCAGCAGCAGAGTCTAGGCCAGGCCCATGTGCACCTTCTCACTGGCTCCCACCTTCTGCCTCATTGCATCTGGCACCAAAGTCCAGGGGTCTGGTCTACCCTTGCCTGGAAAAAAGGAAATTTAACCCAAGGAGGTCTGCTTTCTCTCCAACAACACTGAATCCCAACTATATATTTTGCACAAAGTGTATAAGCCTGTCTTTGCTTTCTATCCCATGTGGAGAACACACACACACACACACACACACACACACACACACACACTAACTCACTCACATACACACCCATTCTATGGAAAAGCAGGCCAGCCCTAAACGGCATGCTCTTCAAATAAACACATCGAAATGTCGAGGACAGCTTGCATTGCAGGGCTCCACAGATGAAGATTTCAGCAGGGCCCAAAAAAAATGAACAACAAAACCGGATTCAGAGGAATAAAAAGGGGTTGCATCCCAGTAACAACCCAATTAAGTAAGGTCCTCCAGTCACCTGCACCTGGCCTGCTCCTCACCCTCCCTACAACACTGCAGCAGATAGTACATGCCTTATGCTTGGCCCTGTCCCAGAGCCCTAAAATACTCCCAGCCCATTCCAAGGTCCTGGAGAGTAGGAGCTGTTACATGTTTTTATATATATATAAATGAAAGAGGCATGCAGCCACTACTCTGAAACACCTACTGTATGTTGGGTATAAAGAAAGATTCCTTATAAATATGGCATCTATTTTGAGTAGACTATGTATTAGTTATTGCTATGACCAAAAATACCTGAAACTTCAAAGAGGAAGGGTTTACTTGAGCTCATGGCTTTAGAGAACTCAGTCCATGGATGCTTCGCCCTAAGTACTTTGCCAGAAAATCATGGCTGCAGAAATTGGGGACAAGGAAAGCTACTTCCTGCTGGACACAACCATCTGGAGACCAAGGATTCAACAACATTCGTGCCAATGAAGTTCATATGTCATATTTAAACCATACCAGGTTGGGTGGTGGAGACTTTTATTCTAATTTGCAAAGAAAGCCTTGAGAGTCAAGAGGACTGCTCTGCTTCATCAAGGCCATGGTTAACCTGAGGCAGAGCTGCATATCACACTGTGTCTAGCTCTAAAGCCTGTGCTATGTTGTAGCAAGTGCCTACTGCTCGGGGGGAACTCTGATGTGGCTCTTCATCTTTTATCTTGGTTCTCACCAACCAAGGAATCCTCCCTGGAACCTGCAGGATCTGCAAAGAATTAGTTCACTGCATAAATGAAAGCACAAGTAACCATGACGTTACTGTCTCTCAGAAAAAAAAGCTGCCCAAAGGGAGGCCGCACCGGCTGGGGTGGCAGCGCCATGGCTACTGAATTTCAGGCCCCTGACTTTTTTCTCTACTTTACACCACAGCATGCAACACTTGCATGCACTTGAGGGTGTATCTCTCACGAGTAGAGAGGCACCTGAGCTTGAAGGAGCCCCAAAAAGCTGGTGTTTCCATCTAAATAGTGATGTGACCCAAGAAGGTGACACACCTGACGAAGTGCAAGACAGGAAGACAGCTAGGAATTCTTCTTACGCGACAATTTGGTTTTTCCCTCCAAATTGGCCAGTTTCCAGGAAGCTTTTCTTCCTCTTAAATGCTGCAGGTATCTGTAACCCTGGGGAAAATGCAAACAAGGCCAGGATAACCTCAGGATTCCCATCGTCCCTCTGCGTTGTACTCTTTGATCAAAATAAATATATTTAAGGCATACAGGGAACCGTCCCAAGGCCAAAGTACAGATTTATATTTCTGCCACTATGTGATGAAAAAGCTTGTTCATGGACCCATGCAGTAGACAGCAGGTTCTTAACTAAGCCAGGTTAACTGTAGTGACTACGTAAGTTTATCTTCCCATCCATCCTAGCTTCTCCCAGACAAGCAATGTAAGAAGAGAAATGTGCACAGTTTTAAACAAGCATGACATTAAACCGGCTGCACCCTCCGTAGGACCTTTAAGGAGTTCTTCAGCCGGAGATGCAGACCTGGTAGCACTTGGAAGACACCTACTCCTGCATCTTCTCTCCCAGAGGAAGAGCCACTGCAGCTGGAAAGGTAAAGCTCCCTGCTCATGCTCCAAGGTGTCCCAGCCCTCAACTCGCAGGCTCCAGTAATCTAGCACTAATGACTCTTCGTATCTGAAACTCCATAGTGCTTCTATGTAAGGGTTATGACACTGGCCACAAAAATGTGGGAATGAGTATTTTCTTTCCAGCAGTTTTGTGTGCTCATGTAAAGGAGAGATACAAGGAGTCCTTAGAAGCACAGGGAAGTTCTGGCCCATCTTGGGTCCATTCCAGTCTATTGACAGGGATACTGGATGTGGCCAATGGGGATCCTATAGACTAGGTTCTTGGAGGAGTTTATGGGTGGTGAAGAACTTGCCAGATACCGGATGGGCAGCAAGAAGCATTTAGGGAGATGTTTCTCCTATCACATAGCTAGACCCTTTGTTCACTCCCCGTATCAGAGTCAGGCCCCACCCTTCACACGCCTGCAGTAGTTTCCCAGTCACCTGTTAGCCTCCTCAATCCCTCTGACCTCTCATCCAGGGCCTGGCTTCTAACCATCAACCATCTCCACGGTTTTCTTTAAATGCTCTCCAACTTCTCTCCAGGCCTGAGCTCTTTGTTCTCAATTCTTATCCTGAACAGTTTGTGTCTCTCAATATACAAAAAAAGAAAGAAAGAAAAAAGAAAAAGAAAAAAAAAGTCCCGCTTTGAAAGAATTCAAAAGCTATTTTGACAGGATTAATTTAAGAAACTTCCCTGTAGCATCCCAGCAATCCAGGAAAGAGGGCAGGTTGCATAAGAATGCCTGAGAAAGGTACTGGATGATACCCCCATCATCTCCATGGCAACAGGCCCCCAAATTTTCCTGAGTGCTTGCTTAGGCAACAAGGACAGTTGCCAGGATGAAGGTCTACCCACTGGTCACCAGAAAGCAGGCAGGACTGCTGAGGCCTCCAGAGACATCAGGAGCAACTGGCAGGGGGAGCTGGCTGGGGACCCAACCAGTGAGACTGCGGGATAAGGAAGGGAATACAGGAGCTTGAGATCCAGGCAAAGAACAAGGGACAAGGAACAGGAGGAGAGACAATGGGTCATCAGCGACCCCTGGTGACAATGGCCTCAGCTAACCTTAAAGATAAGCACTGTGAAAACTTTTAAGCGATGCAAAAAGCCCTTCTCAAGGGAATGACATGAAACGTCAGTGAAGCAGGTAGCACAAAGAAATCAAGCATGCAAGGCCTTGCAAACAGGACATAGTCCAGTAGCAGCTACACAGCTATTTTCTCTGAGGAGTGGGAAGAAGGGGGCAGGATGGTTCAGGAGGCCTGGCCAGGGCAGCCTCCAGTGACCTGGGACGATTACCAAGTATGGCGGCACTCTGGGCTTTGTGAGGGAAGTGAAACCAAGTGGCCCAGAATGCTAGACTTTTGCTAGAGGCCAGCTTACAGAACAGCCCCGTGGACAGTGCACTGTGCTGCCACCCTCCCAGGGCCCACTCTTTTCTGGCCAGCTTGGATTGTGTAGCTTTGAGAAGGCCAAGCAGAGCCAGTACCTTGTAACTCAACATTTTCCACGTTTCAAATCTCGTCTTGTAGGCTGCTTTTGTCTTCAAACAAAATGGGCATTTATTAGTTATGAGTGCCCAGGATAATGGGTACTGGATTTGGGTGCCAGTTAGTCCCTAGTACTGATGCACCCCTCAGCAAGTCTGTAAGCCTTAGTCCAGCAGATGGAAAGGGATGTAAGGAGGCCGAAAAGAAATGATGTAATCACATGGCAAAAAAAAAAAAAAAGTGAGCCGACTATGAATTCTGAATGCGGGGGAGGGGGCATGGACACAACCAGGAACCGTTTCTTCTCCTGGAACCACCTGCTGTAATCTTTTCTCAAGTGGAGGAAATGCTGGCTATGAGCATTTCAGATGTGACTGCTAAATCAGCAGCAGGGAAGTCTGGGGTTTTGTTGTGATTCTTTCTTTTGTAGGGAAAAATAAAACAAGCAGAAGTAGACAGAGACCTTTCCTCCCTTTGGTTCGCACAAACCCTGGCCCAATGGGCAAAATTTTGTCATTAGCCTCTTTCTTCACTAATTAGTCATTATGATTAGCTGGAGAAGGACTGCTCACCTGGAGAAGGAACTGTGTGCCTGGAGACATGTCACTTAGGGAGAAAGGCAGAAACAAGATGAACTGAAGAAAACAGGGCCCCGAATTAGACACATCTTGACTAGGGCCATGAAAGGAAACAGCTTTATTTGCCTACATCCAGCCAACACGCCACCCCCTGGTTTCTGGGTAGTTTCACTCTCTAGTATTCACTTCATGGGGCATAGAAATAGCAGCTGCCTTAAAGCAAGGTAATGCTTGTAATTTTAGGCATGCTGGCATCCAGAGAGTCCAGCTGGGGAATGGCAGGTTGTTCTGGATGGAACAGAAAAGCTAATCTTGAAAAGAAGGCAAGCCCAGTTCCAATGCCGTCTAAGAGAAAAGCATGAAGCCTAGATAAACCCTGTGACTATTGCAAGGAGAGTTTAAAGCACCCAGGCAAAGCAAGACCTGGAGAGCACACAAAGCGGAACCCATGCTACACTTTGGGGATAACAATGAAAAGGATGAAGCCGCGTTGCAGGAAGGGCAAGACAAGAGTCCCACATTTATGAGCAGCACTCAGCCATGCCCTTGTCTACCGAGCGGATGTGGCTGCAAATGAAGCATCTAGAACACATCATGTATCTGGAGGAAGGCACGTTCAAGAATCAAGTCCAGCTTCCTGCTTGCTTATGTAAGAACTGATTTTTCTCATTTGCAAATTAGGCCACTAATCCCACAGGTCAGAGTCAGACTGTTGGCCTTGGGGTAGGAGAGGTTGGCCAAAACACAGGGCATTTGCTTCTCTGTTACGTATTTCTCCTTCATCTGAGCTCCCCAAAGTGGGTGCCCTCGAGGCACGTCTGGTACACCAGGTGTCTGCTCTGCCAGCCTCAGGACAGAAGGACGGGGGCCCAGTGCTGCAGAAACACCCAGGGCATTGTCTGCCTCCCTCTGTCTCTAGCACAATTACAATGTGAATATTTTCACATTCACAGGTAAGAATGCTGTGACACTTTGCCCCTCATACTGATCTTGAGGTCAATTCTGGACAGTTCCATTTTGCACCCTACTTTGAAGGAGAATTAAGCAGTTGTAGTTCTTAGTCTCATATCCTCTGGTGACAATGAGATTAGGGACCTACTTTCTGAATCACAGAGGTGTGTGACAAATGAGGAGTCCCTTCACTACCCAAATCTACAGGTCTTTACAGTTGTCTCCTTTGTCCCTAAGCCTCTGCATCTACCTTCTTAAGCAGTCTTCTGCTCTGGGCCACCAGGTAAGCTGGAGCTGGGCCCAGTGAACTCCTTGACAGGAATCAGAGGAACAGCTGGGCTTCTACTGTGTAATTGGTGCATATGCCTAATGATCTGTGGGGCAACTTAGGTTCTATTCAATTTGATTCAATTTAACTAAATGAATTCAATTCAGCCCTGTTTATTGAGTGTCCGGCTAAATGCAATGTCTTCTCCTAGCCGCTGAGGAGCGGGTTAGGGAGGAGTGGGCCAGTGGGTTGGAGCAAGGCACACCCAGGAAGCCCCTATCCTAGCTGCTTGGTCTGCTTTGAAAACAATACCCTTCTCCCCAGGGTTTCTACAATGATTGCACCCACCTAGGGGACCTGGCTTGTCCGCTCTGCTAGGGAAGGCTTCAGCACATCCCAAGTCTCAGCAATGACTGGAAAGTGGTCCTGAGACACAGGAGGAAGCACAAAGCCGGCCTCCTGGCCTGCTCCACCTGGGCTGCTGGAGAAGGTACAGTCAGGAGGGCAAGGACTGGGGACACTGGCAATTTAACTATGTCACACAGACACAGAAGGAAGCCTTCCACAGCTCAAGAGTTTCTGGAAAACAGATTGCATTTAATCTTCCAGCAACTTCCACATTTCAGAAGCAAGTGTTACATCTCCTTTGTGACCATATCCATAGCCTCGATGGCCTACAGAAGGATACCAAAATGAAAGCCTGACAAGAGCCAGAGGGGTAGCCACCTGCCGTTTTCAGCCCTCTACCCCCACCCTGCGACCTGCTGCTCTCCACACAACCTACACTGCCCCTACAGGGGAATGCAAACGAAACTCCCGGCAAAGGCCAGACCCAGGCCTCAGTTTCTCTCACACTACAGATCCTCACAGATCCTGTGCAGAGCTGATGCGTGCTTCCTACCACACCTCCTCTAGCCAGGCCCGACTCTGAAGTACGCCACCTGAACCCTAGTACCACTGAGGTGTTTGGCACATTCAAGAAAGAGCAGAGGCTCTGGACTTTCCCGTCTGGGCAGTGTCTTGATCAGAGCAAACCCTTGGTGTTTCCTCCCTCTTCACCCCCTGCTTTCAGCAGGATTTCCCTATCCAGAAAGGAGACAGGCAGGGCATAAGTACTTGCCTACCCCACGAATCTCTAAGATAGTGGTTCTCAACCTTTTTATTGCTGCAACCCTTTAATACAGTTCCTCAGGTTGTGGTGACCCCCAACCTTAAAATTATTTTTGTTGCTACTTGTAACTGTAACTTTTCTACTGTTACGAATCATAATATAAATATCTGATATTCGGGGTATCTGACATGCGACGCCTGTGAAAGGGTCACTTGGTCCCCAAGGAGTCACAACCCACAGGCTGAGAAGCGCTGCTCTAAACTCTGCCCACCTGCTTTGCCAGGACACAGACCTCCCTACGGTACCGTGCCTTGCCCATGATGGAGTACCCAATTCACCTTTTCTTTCACAGTAACAACCCATCTATCTCTTGTGTATGCTTTGTGAGTTAAAAATCCATTCATCTTGAAAAGTCTCATTTGACCCGAAAGCCATGACAGAGTCTATGTGAACACGAGGATCCAGTTTTCCGGACTGGCCAGGCTGAATGAGGATCAGAGAGACTGCTTCTCCAGAGCTTGCCTCTTAAGCACAATGTAGGTCAAGGTGAATCAGACTTGCTTCCCTGACTCTCACCGTCGCAGCATCCATATCCTCCAACAGGTACCCAGAGCTCATTCTGCTCAGTGGTCCTTAGGAGCAACAAACCTCTCCCCTCGCGGATTAAAAAAAATGAAGATGTTACCAACAAAAGTGGGGACAACAGCAGTAAGACAGAGTTTGCCTGCTACATCTCATCAAGGACCTCACGCCCTACCACATGTTACCCCATCTTCCTGCAACCTGCACGCATCAGAGACGAGCACCTCACTCTGGGTAATTGATTATGACGTTGCTAACATAACAATTTAATTACGGGGCAACTGCATTTCCAGATGGTCTGTTGATGGAGGTCCCACTATTTTGACCCCCCCCCCACACCCTTACGTGGAAAGGAAGCCTTGTTAGTAGAGCAGGGGAGAGAGGGAAGATAAAAGCTGCATGGCAGCCTTTTTCCAGGGCGTCTCTTGCCAAACACCAAACATAGGATATCAAGCCAGGGTCCAATGGCTGATACCCCAGGCTGTCAACCTTGTCACACTGCTTTAGAGGAAGCAGGGGCCCATGGAGAGAAAGTCTGGCCGTAGAGACATGGGGATTGTGTTGCACTGTAGCAAAGGCAGGCACTACAGCCAGCAGGCTCCTGAGTCAGGTCCCTGAGAGCAGGGCAGTTACTCAGACCTTCTGGGCAGACAGAAAACCTGGCGACACAGAATGTCCCAGGTCCCATTCTCAGGCCTTCCCACACCTAGGATCTGGGAGTCTCCTTGCTCCATACTCTGTGTTGGGACATTGCTAGGCCTAAGTACATGTGTGGAGAGGCAGTGGGTGTGTCACAAGGACAGTTCAAGGGATGCAGAACTGCAAACCACACATGGCAAGAAAGATGTCCCTGGGTCACCAAGCCAAGGAGAACTGCATCTGCCGTATGTGCTAACAATTGCCTCTTGAGTGAATGGCTGTCATAGGTACCAGGGACACGCACTGTAGGAAGCATCCTACTCCCCATCCCCATCTTCCCTCAATTTGCTTCCCACAACCTTTGAAATGAGAAGCAACTGAGTCCAGGGAATAAGTGAGCCACCCACCACACTCCAGCTCTCTCTCCAAGGAAACCAAGGGACCTCCGGGTGCAGGGAATGGTCCCGACGATACCTACCTTGCTGCCTCTGGGTTACTTCAGCAGAGACTAGGCGAAGGAGGTTTCTACTAGCCAGAGGCTGTTAGAGGCTGGTTTGGGGGTTGTTCTTTGGACCAATGACTCAGCCAAAGGCAATTTGTTCTCTTTAACCCAAGGCACACCTGGATGGAACTGTAGATGTTTGTTTGCTCACACTGGAAAAGGAAGGCTGCTTCGACATCAAATGGCCAGGGAATAGGGATGCTGCAGTGTGTAAGGCTCTCCCAATGACAGAGTCATACATCTCTAAGAGTCCCGTGACTGAGAGCACCCAAATCAGTCTGCCTTCAAAATGGCTTTGGAAGGAACAGATTGGAGCTAAAGCAGTAGCTGGACCTCTGTGAAGCACTCTTCAGTTTACCCTGCTACAAAACCATATGGGCATGGGAAGCACCTCAGCCATCTTAGGGTGTTCCCATCCAAGATGGCAGAGGGGCTGCTGGGCTAGGGAGAAGACCATGTGAGTGAACTGTATTGCCCTTTCTAAGTAAAAGACTAGGGTGTGATGATTATCAGGCTATGGGGCCAAGGGAAGAAAGAGAGGGTGGATGAGGGGTGCTGCTGAAGGGAGCTAAGCTCAGCAATGACTCAGTGGTAAGGAAGACTGGGGATTCATTCCAGTCAATGAAAATGGGGCCTGAAGGGAGTGCATGTCACACCTTTAAGGAGGCATCCAGATGCCTAATTTGGGCTTTTAGTTCACAGAAAATACAACAACAACAAACTGGCTGTCCAACCCAGCCCCTTCTGCTGCTACTTAATACATCACAGGGGTGTACAGACCGTGTTTGTCCTTGATACTTCTCTTTTGGACTTGGAAGATGCCATCGGGTAGAGATGAGGGACACAAAAAACCTGACACTGCTACTGAACGGCTATGTGAATGTGACAAGTTACAGGACTCCTGCAGTCTCAGCATTCTCACTTGCAAACTAGGAGAGCGCCAGTGCCTTCCTCATGAGGTGGCCATGGGGCACGGAGCACAGTGACATGGACTCTCAGTCGATCACTATTTGTCATATTCCCCAGCCCACTGCTGCATGCAGAAGGACCAGTCTGGGGATCTTCTTGACTTTGGTCCTCAACAGACCAAACTGAAGTGTGAGTCTAGCTTCCCATAGCAGGGGAAAAGAAGGCATTTACAGCAATAAAGAATTCCTTATAAGCCATCAAAAATATGTAAATGGGAGAAAGGAACCAACTTTTCACCGGAGTTTCTGAAAGAGGCCACTGACTGAGTAAACACAATCCCCAAGGTGGATGTCATATCCAACAACCCCAAAAGGAATTCCAAAAACTTGTAAATGTGGGGGCACCTCCGTTTCCTCACTCCATTTGTTCCCCTGGTCCTCTCTGGAACCATTGTGTTTATGGAAAGTTATCCTGCTATCCCCCAGAGTCCCAGTGAATCAGCCTTGCAAACTCATGGTGAAAGAGTAGTATTTCCAGTGCACTAACTCAGGCAGAACCCTTTCCAAGGCTGCTGGGGCCAGGCTCTGTGGGAGGCTCAGCCCTCATTACACCCTCCTATCCCTGTCCTATGGTGAGGACCCAGAGGCTTAGAGAGCTAGAGGGGTTCAAGACTGCACAGAGCTGAGATGTAAATGCAGATCCATGTAGGGCTGTGAGCTCTTCCATAGCCCCCTCCTTCAGCTGTCCAAGCTTTAGAGTCCCTATCCATGGTGAGGACGAGCATGGGACTAGGCATCCAGACAGGAGGTGGGCAGGGCTCAGCATTTTGCACAGCACACCCTGTTTTGAGTTCATGTGATCCCTTCCGTTCTCTTCCTTAACTTTAAAAAGAGGTTATTAAATTTGGCTCTATCTAGGGAGTCTTCAGATACTCTATCATACCCTAGCTAGAGTTGAAAGCAAACTCCAATCATATCCAGTATCTTCCAAGGACCACATCCTTCCCAAACCAGGCTGCAGTTCCTGCAGGATTAGGGGTCATTATCTGGTCCCATCCTGAGCATCATGCTCACTTGTACTCATAGTGGCACCAATATAACCTCGAGTTACATTGGTGCTGTAACCTCGAGTGCCACCATACTCTCCCCAGACCTCACTTTTTCCATCTGAAAGATGAAGGGACTGGAAAAGGTTGTATAGTTTTTTTTTTTTCTGGGACCACCATTATTCAATTTCCTGTGGATTTGGAAGACAGCCATTTTATCGTCCTGAGCAAACTGAACTCCAAAGTGTAAACCTGAAGGTAATGCCTAGCTCCAGGAGGCATTCCATTATCCACCCATTTAGGAACTGGGTCAACTTCAAAGCAAGGTTTTTCTGCAGGAATCAGAATGCTGACATTACTGGGTCACATCCATCTACATCCTCATCCTTTTTTTCTTTTTTCTTTATTTTATTTTGTGTGCTGGATGGAACGAGTATGGGCCCAGCATGCACTCAGCTGATGGTTCCACCACTCAGCCATACCCATGGCCCACTTATTCCGAGGCATCCAGGCCTGCAGGAGGAAGCTCAGCAGCTGCTTTATGGGGGTCCCACGGGTCCTGGAACCGCTCTCGTCCTCAAGACACTCCCAGGTCTTTCTCCAGGGAGCCCCCCCATTCTGGTTCCCTGAGGGACACATCCTCTAAGCAGCATGACAGGCAGTTTGTACTCAGCATGCCAGACATTCTCTGGATTCCTCCTAAGCATAACCCGGTCTTAGTTCATCCTCCTTCTCTTGGGCTGACCACTCCTAACCCTTGTTCTCTAGGACCCTAAGCCCCATTTCCCATGGGGAGACTGTCCCTCAGAAAGCAGACATGGTAACCACCCACAGAAAACGGCTTCCTCAACACACCCATCATGTCCATGTCTGCACCGTCTCACCGAGCTGCTGAGAAGCTGTATGATGGAGGCATGGGCTGAAAGCCACCATGAGGCTCACATTCTAAACCACAGTGTCTGGAGCCCAGTGGTCAGGACTTAGAATGCTGGCCTGTGTTGGGTGGCAGGGCATCAATCCTCCACTCTGTTGGGGAACAGAAGACCTGTGAGAGAGTCCAGCCATAGCTACCACCCCAAGGACCTCCTACCTATGCCCACCATCCCTGGAATTGGCCCAAGATGTTCCCACTCTCATAAGAGAGAAGGAGCGCACAGACTGGGATCATTCATCGTGACTGTCACCCCACTGTGGCCTCTAGGACATGCTTCTGTATATAAGCCTTCCTGAATACCTGGCTTACACTGGCTCACCCAACAGGCACCAAAAGCTATTCCCAACAGCCCCGTGGCAAAATCCTCACACATAAGATCCCTACTCTCAAGGACCTGGTCCCTCTTTAGCAGCTATTTTGGGGTCTAAGACCTGGCCTTCCATGTTCTCAGCCTCCTGAAGCAGAGAGAGAGAAGGATACATTTGACCCCAAAGTGCAGATTTCTAGAAACTAGCCAAGTCAAGCTTGAACCAGACAGAGGGCCTAGCCATGGGAATAAGGCTTGAGACATGGGCTTCTAGAAGACCTGTCACCCAAGACTCCCAGATCCTGAGGAAAAAGGGGAGCCCCGTGGCTCCTAGGTTTCTGGCTTCTGAGAGTCTCCAGGTGACCAGCTGTCACGAAGGCATGAGGCCTGGAGCCTGCTGGTTTGGTGATGTGGGCTGACTGTTCTAATGGCCTCCCTGGAAGCTTTGCAGGGTCTATGGGTAAACACATGGAGCATAACACCCTGTCCTGTCTAGCTCCAGGATGCATAAGCCAGGCAGCTGGAACAGAGTTTGAGGAACTGTCTTCAGGACAGATGAAAGAGTGGATGCTGTATTTGGGCTCAGCGTCCAGCTGGCTGAAGAGCAAAGCTGAAGCCGCCTGGAAGGTAGATTTCCTGGATCCCAGAAAATCCCATTACTTCTCTCCTCACTGATGAATGAGGTCAGCATAGCATGGGGAGGCAAGGAAGGACGCTTGCCCTTGCTCACTCTCAGTCACTGCTGACCAATGGAGATGCTTCTGAAGACAGGGTGGCAGGAAAGCTTGGCCTCTGCCAACAGGAAGAAAAGTAAAGCAAAACAGGAGGAAGACTAAGCAGAGGCCATAATCCCAAGCTGGGGGGGGGTGCCGGGTGGTTCTTCTCACCAGTAGAGACCAGATAACTCTGGGTCCTACGGTACTCTGGCCAGAGGAAATGAACTCAAATGGAACCAGTACTTTGAAGGATGTTGACATAAGCCATGGACACCCCAAAGAAAGTTGAACAACTGTCACATATACACTGTTTCCTGTATATCTTTGCCATGCTTGTATAAGGTTCTCATAAACTACATGGAAACAAGGATTTTATTCACATAAAATTTAACTCCTGACTTCTAAATATTGCCTTTTACGGTTTTCCCATCACTCACCATGGAACCACCAAATCAATTCTTTATCATTTTGGAGATAAGGGAAAGCAAGGCTTGCAGGGTCAGTGACAATGCTCCAAAGTGTATACAAAGCATCTTCAGAGAAACAGAAGAAGCATTGGCAGAGTCTACTCCTCTGGCACACTCACTATTTAAAAGTAGCAGGTCTACTGTCCCAAAGTGCAAAGAGCAAGGTCTGTGAAATGGAAGCTTGTTCCAGGCTCAGGGAAGGGGTGGAGCATAGTCTACACAGACACAGACAGCCCCACAGATACAGATGCCAGCCTTCCTTGGCTTCCCCATGGCTGGCCAGGTCACAGCCATTATCCTACAGGAGAGCCAGGACATGGGACAGCTTTCAGAGAGTCTGAACCTTCCTGGTGTCTCTTGAAGTAGAAACAGAAGGCATGCTGTGCCTCTTAAGCATACCTTCAAATCCTCTGCCACCATGTGGCTAAAATTCTCTATAGGCCAAGCTGGGTATCAAAGCCAGCTAATGGGGGAGTTGGTGTCACTGAGCAGGGTCCTGAGCTGCATGCCCTGGACTTTAGAATTTGGTGCATCAAAGAATGGAGACTTCTACAGAGTTCAAACCCAATTATACCCCATTCCTCATATGGCCTCAAGGACACTGGACATTGTATGAGCCAACCAGGCAATCGCCCCCTTATCTCTGTTTAGAAATGAATTGTTTCTGATGGTCAGTCTGTCACCCTCAGGGAAAGCAGATGATCATTTGCTGTCTTCAAAATCAAGCAGACTATTCCAGGATGCCTTGGCACTTTCTGGCCAGGATCTTAAGAAGTTATTTAACAAGGCTTCATGGTTCAAATTCAACTCACACAGAAGACAGCAGCTATTCATAGACTCTAACCTCTAGAATTAAGTGTGAAGGTGGCTCAGTTAATACATGTAATGAAGCACTTGGCACTTGACTGAACTATCCTCACGTTTCAGAATAGGTTGGTGACCAATGTTCTGATCCACCAAGATGTTTCCTATGCCTTGGGCATTCTTCTAGGTCCCCAGAACTTCCCTGTGATACAGTTCCTAAGGAGTGAAGGCCTGGGAATCAGGCAAAGCAAGCCTGCACTTGCAGTGGGAACTATGCCCAGCAATGTGATGTGTCTGAATGTCACTCCTGCTCTCAAGATTCCCATAAACTCCTCTGTAGCCTCTGGGCCATCCAAAAAACTTTAGATGGCACCACACACTGCTTCTGGACACTGAGCACAGAGGTCCCAACAATCCACTTGCACAGCTTTCTCCTCGTTGTCTTTATCACGCCCTTCTTCTGCAGATTATTCAAACCAGAGACATATGGGCTCACAGCCAGACAACTTGACATCACATGGCTTCCAGCATCATTTTTGGGCCAGAGATATTTGGGAAAGGCTAGAATCTATGTCTACACTTTTTGTGAAGCTTGGAAAACCCCTAAACTAGTCCCTTGGGGCCACAGCACATAGTCATAACAGTATTTAAGCTGGGATTGAATCCATCTGATTCCTTTTATTGTTGGTGATCTCGGTCTTGACTGAGCAGGTAGCAAGGGTAGCATTTTAAAAGAGCGGGTGCGTCTGAATCTCAACGCCACTATTATCTGATTGAGGGACACGGGGCAAGTTCATGGAGACCCGCCTGAGATGAGGCGGAAGTTGGGAAGTTGAGCACTCCATCCCAGGGTGGCTGCAGAGGCAGCACCCAAGAAACAGCTGGCACGGGGTGGGGAGGTTTAGACTGTACCCATCTACATGTGCCTCAGCACAATTAGAACTTGATAAAAAGAGCTGAAGATACTTTTTTAGAAGGACACTGCTTGGTTTGTAGAGTTTTAAATTTTAATCCACTCCCTCTCCAAGAAAGAAGAGAGGTAGTGCAAGGCTCAGACAAAGGCTTAGAGCATGCCCCTGCCTCCCAAGGCTGTGAGAGGGCCCGGGCAGTCTTCACTCTGCAGACACCCAAAATTAACAGGGAGAGCAACACTTGCACACCTGAAACCTTTCTTTGCTGCACTCCCCTCATCTGAGGCATCCCAGACACATCTCCTAAAGGCAGGGGACCATCACCTTCCAAGCACGACTGGGAGAACTCACAAATACCTTCTAAGGGAAATATCATTTCTTAGATTTCATGAAACTCTGGATGTCCTAAAAAGGCGGTCTGTAATATGATGTGACCAATGCTGAGTGGGTGCAGTATCTCCCAAGGAGCTCAAGGTGTACAAATCCACCAGGGGCATGGCCTTCCCCATCTTCAACACTGGCACCAAGTACCCACATCATGGGGTAGGAGGCAAACTTTGCTCTGTTCATAAAGAAACATACTCTACAAAAGTATAAACTTGATGGACTTATGAAGAAGCCCTTTCTTGTTTCCTGTTTTATTAAAACACCTTACAATTTATTTTCATTAATGCATATTAATAAAAGCAGTGAAGAGCATTTGGTGTAATATTTCCATGCATACCTACGTCACCCCATACACTCTCCCCAGTTTCCTGTTCTACTTTCATACTGCCTTGTTTTATCTTCTCCCTATGACAAAGAATATGTGTCATACGTGTCCTTCTATGTCTGGCTTATTTCACTTGACATGATGTTCTCTGATTCCAACCATTTTGCTGCCAATGACAGGATTGTATTCTTCGGCATGGCCTAATAATGTTTTATTGTATATACAGAGCACATTTTCTTTATTCATTTTAGCCATTGTGAATAGTGTCAAAATAGATGTGGCATGAAGGTATTTTGTTGATGTGCTGAGTTAATTTCCTTTAAGACAAAGTGGGATACTAGGAAGTGGGATAACTGGATCATGTGGTGGATCTGTTTTTACTATTTCAAAGAACTTCTATGCTGTTCTCCATAGTGACTGTACTAATAGCTCCTTCTCTAGCCAATTACAAAAACAGCCACCAACAAGACGTTGGTGGCGCACACCTTTAATCTCAGCACTCGGGAAGCAGAGCCAGGTGGCTCTCTATGAGTTTAAGGTCAGCCTGGTCTACAGAATGAGTTCCAGGACAGGTTCCAAAGCTACACAGAGAAACTCTATCTTGAAAAAAACAAAAACAACAACAAAAAGCACCTAATGCCATGTGAATCATCTCAAGATCCATCTTTTCCAGGAAGCTTTATCCAGTTAGCAGGATAGACAGATTCTGCAATCCTCCAGCACAGTCCCAGCCCACACTCTCCTCAAGTCACCTAAAAGAAATTTACAAAAATTCTGGACTGCTGGTTGAGCCATAGTGTTGCTATTGGAGCCTCAGGTAAAATGCCAGCTAGATATAGAGTTCAGAGAAAAATCATTTTTATAAATATGTGCCAAATATCACATGAAATATACTAAAATTACTTGTTCTCTGAAATCCACATTTAATTGGGCATCTTGTGTTTGTTTTAGCTCTGTTGGTTGTTTTGTTTCAGTTTTTTATGCTAAGCCTCACTATCCATCTGTTTTGTTTACACATGAGAAAAAAGAAGAAAAAGGTCTATGAAGTCCAAATAAAGAGAGGTGGCAAAGCCAACGCATTAAACCTCTAGCACTCTAAAGATCCTTATAGACCTTCACTGGGACATTTAGACCTGTTCTTCATGGCAGATCATCAGGACCAAACTGTAAACAGTTGTTGAAGGAAGAGGCACTCTGTCATAGGAATCCCAAACTCAGAATCAGAAAGCCTGACTCTCTGGCCATAGTGCACTTCTGGTAATATTGCATCTGAGCACATTGCTCAGCTCTTCAAGTTTTAACTCTTTTCTTTCTTTTTTTTTTTAGCTTCCCCTTTTCTTTTAATCAACAGAACTGATAGAAAGATTAAATGAAATGATGCATACAGAAAATGCTAAATTAATAGAAGAGGCCTGTTAGCACAAGGATATATGTAATAGGAAATTAACACCCTCAGTTTCACAGTCAAAAAGAAACAAAGTATAAAAAGCAAATATAGGTGTTTTTCTTATCCCATATAAGAGCAAAAGACGGTGCACTCAACCTGGTGCATCAAGTAAGTCCTAGGAGCATGGATGCTCACAATGACAGCCCTGTGTGTCATCACAAAAGATTGCAGGATACCCATGTTCTTTAAGGAGGCAAACCTATTAGGGCTCAAGGCCTCAGCAACTGACACAGCCCGAAGTTTGATTTCTAAAGTGTGTTCAGGACTCTAATGGGCCAGGTGCTATTTACATTCCAGAGCTTAGAAAGTCTGTATTCACAATATTGACTAGTATGCCACTGACAAACAGTATCCCATTGATAAGTGAACAAAACTATGGGTGAACAATTCCCCATGGAATTCCAAAGTGATTGAAATGTGAAAAGAACTCAGGATATATTGTAGGATTGATTAGCACCCTTTAGAAGTGATAGCACAGAGCAGGACAAAGAAAAGGTGCTGGTATGGTCCCAAATATACACAAGAATGCTGCTCCCTCGCCAAGGGAGACGTGGAGTGACTTAAGAGTAGGTCATATGCAGCAAGTTAAGTGAGCAATTGGAGGCAGATTGCAATCCATCAGATGATACTCTTGGGTGGAACCAAGGTTCCTAAGATGGGTGATGTTAATGAGCCATCTCATTGCTCTCATGTTAAGAGAATAAGTAGATAGTCTGGAGTTTCCCCCACCTGCCCCAAACAAATGGCTGGGCTCATCACAACTCTGGTGTGAGAAGGAGAAGGGGGTCAGAAATTGACCTAGAGGGGATGAGATGGATACCCCTCCACTCAGGGTATTAGCCAGAGCTAAATGCAGTTCTTCCGGAATGAGGATGTCAAGGGTCGTGCTTGGCTAAAATAAACCCACAGTGAACAAGACATCACAGACAGGCCAGTAGGCTGGCTGACCAAAAGAGATGTTTCTCCACTCTAGCTTCTTAGCATTTAAGCAACTACTTCTGAATGCAGGCCTTGTGTCCCAGTCACACACTGCGAAGAATCTCAGTTTAGGGTAGGGGAGTGTCAAATGACAGAATAGACATAGTCTGACCCACAAGAAGTTCACTTTCTAAATTACTAGACAAAAATCATCAAGGTAAGATGACAAGTGCAGAGCCACGTGCATCATCACCACAATGAGCGCTGAACAGGCCACTTCTTTCATAGGACCCTCGAGGCCTGAGGCCATCTATGCAAAATGCAAATCCAGAGAAAGCTGAGATTCCCTGGCTACTCCAAAACTGATTCTTGGAAAGGCAGGCCCTCCCAGGTCTGGTTTAGAACCATAGTGAAGCAGACCTACAAGGGTTCTCACAGATCTAATACAAGGATCCCTAGTTTGAGCAAATGAAAAGAGGGAGAGTGATGGCTCTGTTCTGGGTTCTCAAAATGTTATCTGAGCCCCAGTGACTCCATGAGGTGGACTGCACACTCCTTTGCAGGTCACTTGCCAGAGCACAAGGCTGTTAGGTCAAGATGGAACTTGGGATTGTACCTACTGTCCAGCTGTCTCCTGCTGCTGTGTACCACCTAGTGAGAACAGAAGGGGCTGTCCAGGTCACAAAGGGAGTGGTGGCACATCTACACCTCATCCAGGCTGTTACATGAGTGCAGCCGACATGCAACATGCTTCTCCTTCCCCTGTATCAATTAAAAGTCCAAAGCAGACTGGGAAGCAGGGCCACAGGGAAGCAGCCAGACTGCTAATCCTCTAATTCTTCCACACATGGGGGGCTGTGTCTGTTTAAACAAAAGGTAGCCATGAGGATGTTCCCACTAGGGTCCAGTCAGATCTTGTCAGAGGCTTTATGGGAATGTCTTGAATCATAATTTTCAAGGGGATGGGTTGGTTCAGAAAACATTTTCAACATGGATTCCAGTTTTTTCCTTATTGGTTTTTCTTTTTCAGATCTCTGAAGATGATGTCTAACCAGCTGGCAAGGCTGTGGGGCCCTAGGGCTCACATTCTATAATGACAAATCTAGATTTAGGCACAAAAATATAGCAAGGGGTAGAACTTTCCACCTAGAAAGCACACTGAACAGAACTTCAAAAAGAGGTGTATATGGAGCAAAACTATTTGGTAGATGTAACTATATATGTTATTAAGTTATTAGTAAAAATATAAGGTTTTTCTTAATAATGTTCTTGACAATAGTGAAAACAGCCCCCTCTTGAAATACTCTCAAAACAGGAAGTAGGTTAGATTCATTATGGTACCTTCACATAATTTGATTTTCACAAGTACTGAAGTAATATTGTAGATTTATATTAAATGGTACCGAAGGATATTCACGGTATATCATTAAAGAAAAAAATCAATATTGCATATTAGTTACATATAGCAGGATTTTTTAAAGTATACATTTCAATGCTCAACTAGCATAGACTGGAAGACCATGACTGTATCAAATATCCAGGGTCTGTGGAATTGGAGAGATGGCTCAGTGGTTAAGAGCACTGGTTTTTCTTCTAGAAGACCGGCATTTGATTCCCAGCACCCACATGGTGATTAACAACCATCTGAAACTCCAGCTCCAGGGAATCTGATACTTTCATCTAGCCTCCAAGGGCACCATGCATGCAAGTTGTGCAGACATACACTGTAGGCAAAATATCCAAATTCATAAAATAGTAAAAATTTAAATAAAATTAGAAAGGACATAGTATCCCTGAGATCTGAGACTTTTTTCTTACTTTTAATTTTTTTCAAATTTTCTATAATGATTATATATAAAAGGGGAATTATGACTTTAAAACTGATTCTTTAACTTAAGTGTTATTGCTCATATCTAAGGGACAAAAATAGGAGGAAAGTCTTTTCTCATAAAACCGTTTGTAATTCATAGTGAGATTATCAACCTAGTCCACAAAGCCTGTTAAAGAGTTCTGAGGTCTAAGGATGGTGTCTCATTTCGGGAATGGAGGTACAGATTAGCTGGAACAAGGGATGGGGCGGGGTCCCTCATTGCTCGATATCCTCTCTCACTTCCAGGGCACCTTTCATGCCTCAGGATGGACTTTCTCGTGCTTTCCAGGCCCTGGCTCATGCACAGTCACGCTCGCCATTGTTCTCTCCTGCTACCCACTCCAGGTCCTTTTTCCAGTCCACACCCTATCTCTTCAGTCCTTACCCAGTCCTGGGGCAGGGGACAACAGAATTGAGATCTTCCAGAACAGTAAAGAGGAACCATCTGTGATCAGTGTGGCAACTAGAGAGAAGCAACCCCTTCCACTATACCAACTGCCGTGGCAGTCGGATGGTGACATTTCTTCATGAAGAACTCTCTCAATTCTAATTCAACCAAAGCCATGTAGCCGGGACCTGTAGGCAAGGGCCTTCCTAGTTTTAGCATCAGTGTCAAGCTATTTATGGCCCATAGTGTCCATCTTGGTTTAGAGATGCACATCTCATTAATTTAAAGGCTCTGACTTGCTGATTCAAAAGAGGAAGGCTGTTAATTAATTGCCCTTTGCAGTCCCTTTCCTACTGGAGAGAAGAGAATGTGCTGGTAGCTGTTGCAGGGGTGGGGGTGAGATAGAGAAACTGCATAGAGAAGACAACAGTACTGAGATCTTGGACTTAATGTTGGGATGGTCACTCTAAGCATTAAAGTAGGAAAAGAGCATGGTTAAGGAGTCTGACCTGGGAACCACATGTAAGGCACTGCAGGGTGTTGACATCAGAGGCAGACAGCAAAACTGGATCTGAGGTGGAGGTATGATCAAAGCCTTCAGAAGGGGTGGCTATGGGCAGCTTCGGGCTCTGGAGTCTACATGTGACCTCGCTCATCTTCTGTGGTCCTAGAATGAGCTCCCCAGGGCAGATAAGATCATAGGTAAGTCACCCATGAAACCTGCCCTTGGGCCTCCATGGGCCACTGCAAAAATCTCGGGAGGCCGAGTGTGTTAAAGGTGCTTTGTTAAACTGAAGAGTGCTGTTCAAATGTTAGCTATTATTATTAAATGGCTGAGACAGTATTTTGTCAGTAGCTTAGTTCTGCTTGGTTGAGCACTATGCTACAAACATTTTACCAAATACCAAACATGACTTTTTATTTAGGGAAGAGATTCAGGAGCTTTCATGGAACACTGGAAAATCACAGCAACAGCTAAAAACACAATGACTAATGCTTCCAGATAAGAATCTTTATTCTGGTGGGCTTAGAGGAGGGAGTGTCAATCCCTAGACCCCTCAAGCCCAACTAAGGGAGGGTATCTTCTCAGGTGGGAGCCTTAACTATGAAAGAGGTCTCCAGGGAACAAAGGGTTACAAGGTGTTCACATGAAAAAAGATGATTCTGGCTTCATCTATTGAGTTTTATCTCATGGGTTGCCCTGAATGTCCATTTATATCAATGGGAACAGAGTCTCTTGGAATACACAGGATTTTAAGTGCATAAATATTGACAACCTGGAATCATGAAACTTTAACCTTAGAAAGCATATGATAGCAAGATTGCTTCTGTACCGATTCTCCTCCAACCAACTGGTAGGCTTCTCAGGTATGGTTGTTGTTCCCCTGGTACCTAGCAAAGAGCTTATAGTCAGATTTTCATATATAATATGTGGGAAGATTGTAGGTATGTGTATATGATTGGAAAGAAAGCTGGGATGGATGGATAGGTAGGCGAGTGGATGATAGGTAAATGTATGGATGAGTGAATGGATGGATGGGTAGATGGGTAGATGGGGGTGTGTGGTAGATGGACAGACAGATGGAGGAATAGGAGGTTAGGTGGGATAATAGATGGTCATGTAGATGGATGAATGAATGAATAAAATATAGGTGAATGTGCTTTGGTGATGGTGAAAAGATTGATGGATGGGTAGGTAGTAGATAGATGGATGAAAAGAGAAAGGAGTGGGAAGGTAGGTGGTAAACAGATGGAGGCTGGGTAAATGAGTGATAGGTGGGTGGGAAGATATATGAGTATATGAATGAAGGGATGAATGGATATTTAGATAGATGACTAGCTGATGGGTTGGTAGATGACTGGAACAATGGACAGCAGGATAGATGAATAGATGAGTGGGTGTATGGATAGATGAATAAATAGACGAATGGACAGAAAAGTAGCTGGCTAGATGGACTGGAAGATATCTGGATGAGTGGATTAATAGATAAATAAACTATGATAATTTCTTACCCAATATTTAATCTAGGAGCTATCAACCTGCTTCTTTTCATCTTTTCAATATATCTACCACTTCAGCTTTTTGCCCCTAAAAAACAAAATCTCAAGACTCCATGTGTCCCTCACCTGCCCCCATATCTGCTCTCTGTTTCTTTGACCCACCATTTCTGACCATGAGGAGGTTGTTTTGTTAACTCCTAATGTTGATGTGACCCAGAAATCTCTCCCTCGGGTTGCCAGGAAGGCTCCTGAGGTAAAGGAAGTGGCTAATGAATTGGCCCTATTTCTAGGCCAGCAGTTCAGGTTCCTCCCCGGGTAGAGGATGAAAACTTTCAGGGATGAGGGGAAAGAACCTTCCCAGAAGGGTAATAGATTTCTATTTAAACATCTGTTTTCATTTACGTTTCCCACTAAGCACAAAAGCTTTGCTTTAAGCCCTCACCTCCTGGTGATTGGACTATTCTTGTCATCTGAGTCACATATCTCTGGGCAGCCAGACCTTCTGACTCACTGGGGGTGGAAGTCTGGGATTCACAATACCACAAAGCTGCTAAAAATAGGCGTCATGTACCTGGGCAGCAAAATAGGACAGTGACAAACACAGCTCTGTATTAGAACCACTGCCCTGCACATCACATAAAAATCAAAGAGGGTCTACCATTGACCTTGTTCGTGTTACCTTAAATTTAATAAGATCATCTCCAATCTTCTAGAAGTCAGCAAAACAGATGAATAACACACAGAGTCAGAATAATTATCTCTAATGCATGGTGGATGTTTTCATTAGAAAACTCTATATCTTACATTAGCAGAGGGGGCATTTCTACACGGTGGGAGAGAAGCAAAACTTCTCCATCCATGCTTTGCTGGTGATTTTTCCCTTGACAATCAATGTGGCTTAAAATAGTTTGTGAAGTTGTCACTGAGAAGCAAAGAAGATGTTTGGTGCTCTCTCCTCCCTCCTCCCCTCCCCTCCCTCCCTCCCCCTCTCTCTTTCTCTCTCTCATTATTTGTAACTGCTTCAATACTAACAAATTATCTGTAGTTGAGTAACACTGACCCTTGGTGGGGAACACACATGTATTTAGTGACAGCTCTGAGAGCTTACTCCTTTCTGAGTCTAACTTCAGATCTCACCAAGAGACTATACTTGTGGTGTCTCACTTTATCCCAGTACAAGCTGCTGGGAATATCAAGCATTGTCACCCTAAACCTTCTTGGAAAATACTGTACTCAGGCTAAGGGCTTATACCAAGTGGGGTCCTGGCAGGCTTTCACACACTGTTTTCCTCCTTAGTTGTAAAGCACATGGTGAGCTAGGTTCATTTGAAGGAAGGGCTGGTCTGCTTTCTTGGAACAAAAAGCACATAAGGCATCACCTAATAGGTGGCTACTCACAGAAAAACCCTTCTGTCTTCCTGTATAATTGAACAACTTTCCATGTATCTGATGACGTTTTGTCTAATATGCTCAGCAGAGCAGATGACCCAAACAAAGAGCATTCCTGGAGACTGTCTTCAAGAGGAAGGGGGTAGTGTTGATATAAGGAGTGCAGCTGTTGATTTCACTATGCTTCTAATTCCCCATGTCTTCAGCAAGTGGGAAGGAGCAGACCTGTGGCACACACCACTCAGTCAGGAGACATAGATCATGGAGGCCACCTAGAGAACACAGCCCAAGGCAAGGCTTCTGGGTGATGACAGGTGGTCACACTGACCAGCCAGAGTAAAGGAAGTGACATGGCTGGCATGCAGCTGAAACACTAGGACTGCCAAGCTCAGTTCACCGGCAGGATGATGTTGGGGCTCATCTGTGACTACCACTCACTGGGAAGTGCATATAAGGATCTCTGAGTTGGATGTGTCAATCTTGGGGCATTGCATAGGTCTATGGAGGTGCATCGTATCAGAAGTCCTGGAAACACCGCTTAAGATAACTAGCACACACAAGGAAACACAAAGACGCTACATAAACATTTACCTAGGAAGAACATGCAATTGGCAAGAGCTGGTTATGACAGGTCTTTGGTATTCACCTTTTCCTTTAAAGCTTGAGATGGTTTTGTTACCTTTAACAATAAAAGCAACAGTTGACAAATTTTCTGGAAACCACACAGTTATAAAGAAACGAAGTCACAACCTACTGGGAATCAAAGCCCATTCTTGTTTCACTATAGCTCCGCATCTCCCTGAAGAACTTTCCTTGACCACCAGTAGGGGTTGAGCTATATTAATGAAGCAACACAGTGTCCTTCAGATTTAACCTCTGACAAACATTTTCTTGCTTTCATCTCATCTCAAAGCCTGCAGTGTCATTACTATGAGCTGCTAAATGCCAAATTGCAGTAACATAGTGGCACCTCATTATCAGGTGGAGTAGGAAGTGGTTAGAATGAACTAATGGGGGATTCCATCCTTTTCACAACCCAAGGGAAAGAGGTTTACAACTAGGGAAAACCTATTAGAAGTATCTTTGTCTTTCAATGCAAGAGACAGTGTCAGAAGGGATGACACATATAAGTTGACTTGCCAGGGTCAGAGAAGGTTGGGAGAAACAGATTTCACCTACTGCTCTCCTGAGCCAGGAGGTCAATCAGAGCTGGAATTAGGAGTGCAGGTTAGAGTCGATGCTGTGGTTTAAATATGGACTGCTTCCCAAAGGTTCATGTGTTAGAGGGTAGGTTTCCTCTTTGTGATGCTGAATGGGCGGTGTAATCATTAAGTAATAGGGCCAAAAGGGAAGGAGATGGGTCAACGCGGCCATGTTTTTGAAGAAAACTGTAGGACTCCAGCCCCTACCATTCTCCCTTGTCTTTCTGGCCACGAGGTAAGCCGTTTTTCTGTAACACATGCCTACTGTCATTGTCGAATGCCCACCTGACCCAAAGCAATGGGTGAGTCTGATCATACACTGGAACCAAAGAAAGCATTCTCTTTTCATGCTATCTCAGGTGCAGCATTTTCATCAAAGAAAGCCAACAGCACTGCACATGCCATGTGGAATCCCAGCTCCATCTCTAGTTACACATTGGCCTTGGTGTATCATTTCTCTTCCCAGTTCTATTTTCCTCACCTGCTGATGATTAAATGACAGTCTGCAGTGCCTGCCACAGCCCACCATGTCCATCAAGGTTACACTCCATACTGTCTCCGTGACCTCAACAACCTTCTCTCAAAGTGCATTAGAGCTAAATTGGATGTTTTCTTTGTATAGAAATGAAGCTAAAGGTAACAAGCTTTCCTAAGGTTCCCAATAGAAACTGACAGACTGTATTCCCAGAGAACCCTGGTCACAGCAATCCTGTCCGCAGCCCTCAAGAGCTCCTGCTTCACTGCCACACCCTGCTCCTTTCATGCTTATCCTTGCACCTGTGCTTTTAATATTTTATTTTGAAATCATTTCGATTTACAGAAAAGTTGCAAGGATGGTGAAACACCTTACCTCCCCTTCAGCCAACTGTTACCTTTTTTCATTTTTGTTCCATCATTTCTATAAGACAGACATATGCATATATATTATGCATATATGAAACCTTGTACATGTTCCATAAATACATGTAGATTTTCTGAATCATATGAGACTGAGTTCCAAATACGATGCCCTTTTATGCCAGGAGTCTCAAACAACATGATCAGCAATATCAGAAAACTGAGATTGATGCAACATGGTATCTATCTTGCAAACCTCAAATTCTACTCCATATCTTTTATAGCTCAAAAGAAAAAAAAACTAATCCAGGAACCAATCCAAGATCATACACTGCCTTTAGCAGAGGTTTTTTAATATTCAACGGCTCCCTCAGGCTCTGCCTTTCATGACCATGGCATTTAGGAAAGGATACACAGGGATATTTGCAAACTATCCATCAGTTTGGATTGGCTTGATATTTCTTCCTGATTAGATGAAGGTTGTATGTTTGGGGCAAGTCCACCACAGAAATGACACTGTGCTCATCTCAGCAATGAAATTAGGAGTGTGATGTTGGTGTGTCCAGTCATGGTGATGTTAACTTTAGTCACTAGGTTAAAGTGATGTCTAGTTTCTCTGCTGAAAGGTTACCTGTTCAGTTACATCAATAATTTATACAAACATCACGCTCCCCATTCAAGGACCATCTGCTAGTTTTAGCATACACTGATGATTCTTGGGATGGTGGCCAAGGGATGGATGGCATTCTAACACCACTGTTCTATTCACAGTTGTTAGTGTACTGTGACCCATGTTGAAGTTTTCCTCATTCCCCATCATTTATTTATTCACTAACTTACTTAATCAGCACAGACTTGTGAATCCTGTTTTATCTGTTAATATCATCACTCCTCTCAGCATGCTAAGTATCTTAGGCCAGGCCAGTGGGGTTCCTTGGAACTGGCCTCTATGTCATGTCCTTATTCTCTATCCTTCTCAGGGACTTTCTCACACAAGACACTGCAGAAGGTTCTCTCATAAGAACTTTGATTTTCATTTCTTTTAGTGGAGAGCCAAGGTCTAGATGACAGATGCTACAGAGTGTGGTTGCTTCTTAATCCTACATAATCACAAATGTATATGTACATAAGATGTGGATGTACAAATATAATAATAGTATGGCATTTCTTTTCCTTTTTTTCTGAGACAGGGTTTCTCTGTGTAGAATTTTAAAATTACAACTAGAATACTGAATGGCTCACTTGCCCACTTATCTATCAGAGCCTTTGTATTTCTTATTGCTTTAGGCATATTTTAATATTAACTTAATATAAGAAAAATGTAATGTTTGTGGTAAGCACTTTCACAAATTTTCTGTTTGCTCCTTTATTTCGGATGGAGATATTTCTAATACCGTGAATCAGAAACTGTCATCAACATTTATAATTTCTTCTATTGTTTGGAGCTATATAAAGTCTGATCCCCGGCAGAGATTTGATATTCACCCCTATTTTCTTCTTCTTTTCCCATTAGTCTACTTAATTAACTTAGACTCTACTGTGGGAAACCGAATGAGATGAAGATCTAAACCTCTTTGATATTTTTTTCAAGTAGCTAACTGATTGTCCTAGTATCATTTATTATATAATCCTTCCCTTCATCGCTGATTTATCATTGTTGTTTTTAGAAATTGCTTTTGATATCTCCATCTGGCCAAGTGGTTTGTATAAAGGTTGCAGGGTAAAACTGTTATTCTCTCCTAATCTTACATAATTTAGAGTCTCGCAAAAAACTGCATGCTAGCTAAATGTTTTGGCCTCTGTACTCAAATACAAGCTCATGGCTCTTCTACCAGCATGATGGGAACAACAGAAGCTTCTCCCCAGGGCATTATAAGGATTTAAAGGGTCTCCACACTTACAGTATTTGAAATAGCTTTTGGTGCATAGACGAGTATAATGAACGTAGCCCTTATTTTTGAGGGATCTTTGTGGTTTTTAATGCTAACCCCTGTTTCTAGGATGAGAACTGAAACTTACAAACATGAGATGATTTCTTCCAAGACTGCATTCCAGCCCTCTACACTGCACACCTCCCACAAGAAGGTGGGTCCCTCGGGCATCTCCTGCATTCCTATTACCTATGCTTTAACGCTATGCAAATTCCATTATCTCAACATGCTGGGTATATCCCCAGTGTTTAAATGAATTGATTTGGCAGAATGTATGAACTCTTATGCTGACCCCATTCAGAGTCCATCTAAAGCTTGAGTATTTACTCATAACAAAGACCGTAACAACAATACCACAGCCTTCAAGTGCCGCTCTTTTTTGTCCTTATTAGTTCTTGCCCACTTCTAGCATGGTATTCCTTTGGTATTAACTTCATAAAGTATATATGAACCTGTATCTTTTCCATACACTTGAAAGTTTCTGTCATCACCACACAAGCAAACCACATCCACAGCTGGCCAGCAGAATTGTATTGGTAGTATTTGATGTAGGAAGACACTTGAAGAATCTAAAGTGACAAGCAAGGTTAGGTGACACAGAATATATCTAACAGGATAGGCTTTCTTGATAGGAGGCATAAAGAAGCTGAGCCTGGCGTGATGCTTCTTTGCAGTGACAATGTGTCATGGTCTAACAGGTACAGACGCTACAGAGGAAGGAAACACTCCTTATGCACAGTCCACACTTGGGTCTTGAGTGTGATAATGCAGCCCTTATACTATTAAGACAGAGCTCCTGATCCTGCTACAGAACTCTATGTCTGAAAACTATAACTAAACAGTAGACCCTGCTGCTGATGCTGACCCATTCATCAAAGTCATTCTAATATCAAGTATAGAAAGAGGACACAATTCTGGGAAAAAAGTGTGTTAAGACTAAAAGTGGACAATATTTAGTTAGCATCTATCAAGGGACAGCATATCTGCATGTTCAGTGGTGGCCCAGTGACCAGGAGGTACTGGTCATTCATCCTGTCACTCAGGGGTCTTGAGTCCTCATCAGATTCAGCTCTGTTAATGCTCATGAAGCTGTTGTTTCCACCTAACAAGTGAACCAGAGAGGTAAATTAGAACAGGAATGACAATACATGGCATTTTACCCGGCTTGTATACAGACAAGCTCCTCTTCATGTCACTTGCTCTTAGTCATTCTGTGGTGGCTAAGTGATCTTGTCTTACCTCTGCTGTCAAAATGCATGTTTCAGGTGATCAATGGCACAATAAAGATGCATCAACAATATTAAAAATGACTTTCTAATGGAAGATGACACTGTGAAACCCCTATCTAGTCATCAGCTTCAAAACATAACAGGATGGTAAATAAATAGCCCACGAACAGACCCTTGGAAAATTTGCTGATCCAGGATCCAGCTTTCACCAGAACCAATTTATGAAGAAATAGGGCCATCCACATTTCTATACTGGCTTGAAGACTGTCAACTCACCAGTTTTCACATTTTTATTCAAAAAGCCTTTCCCAGGGGTAGTGGGAAAGTGCAAGACTGTGATAATCTAGGCTGCATGTGTAGCTTGGCTTCATCCATCCATTTCCACCTTCAGCTCACTGCAGCATCCATTCTGGAGTCAGACCTATATGAGTCTGAACAAACTAAAATAAAAATAAAAGGGGGAAATGCTAGCCTCCCAGTGACTACTGTGATGCTGTTATCCTGAGAATTATGGTAAGCTGCAGCCCAAAGGTCTACTAGACAGAAATAGTTCACTCATGGGAACTAAGTATTCCCTAGGAGATTCTATAGACCAGGACAAGAATCAGTAAGAGACCACGTTGCTTAGGAAACCCTTCAAAGTTCAGGGATTACTGAGGAGCAAGAAATCCCAGCCAATACCATCTTTTCCATGCAACCAACATAGTAGCTGGCAGTCCTGATTTTAATCAAGCTAACGTGACTGCCCTGATCTCTGCCTGGTGGTGTAACCTACAGACACAGCTACTTGGGGAAGCTGGGCCAAGAAGTTTGAAAGTTCAAGACCTGGTGGGAAGCATCATAAGGGCTGCTCTTAAAATTCTACCCCGCCAAAGGCTAAGGATGTAGCTCAGTGGCGCACACTTGTCTAGTTAACATGAATAACACCCTGGGTTCTATCCTCATCATGAAAAGAGAGGAAGAAATATAATCCCTTGGGCTGAAGTTGTATCAAATCTTCTCTCTACAAAGAACAGGTGCCACATGCAGAGTGCCCACCACAAAGTCAATTTTTCACTTGTAAGTACTAATAACAAGGAAACTGAATTGTCATCTTCCATAATAATGTGGCATTCCAAGCTTCCAATTACACTATTGCATCATCCATCCCCAACTCCATCTTTTTTCTGGTCATCCTCCAACCAGCATTGTCATAAGGTGAACTCAGCCAATCAGGTGCATACACCCTGAACTCCTACATGAACAACAGTGCCTCTTAGAATTTTGGGCAATTCCAGGGTCTGTTAGAAATGAATGGAGCATGCATCCAGTCAAAAACTGTCATTGCACCGTGGATCACAGTGAACTCAAAGACACAGAGCTAGTTACTTGCAGGATAAGGTACCTTTTCCACCCAGGAGAAATCTTGCTGGTAAATTGGACATGCCTAACAGTATGTTTCTCTGTGTGGCTTTGCAAGGGAAACATCAGCATAATAGATAATGCAGAGTATTATAAAGTTATTGAAAACATAAAGGGGTAAGAAACCTCATATCCAACACCTGAATCACAAAGGGTAGTAGGTCTGATTTCCTTGTGTGAATTAAACAAGACAGGAGTGCATTTGTTTTTATCTTGTGTAGAGCTTTGGAGGGAAACTGCTCTGGACAGCTTATAGAGACCAAGTACTTCCAGCTTACTGGCCTATCATCTCCTAGTGGTGGGCCCAAATAGTTACCATCCACCATCCTAGCAGAAGAAAATGAAAAGAATGATGCCAGAAGACAAGTATTGTATCTGTCATAGTACTATAGGGAAGATGTGGACTAAATCCCAAGCCTCCTGACTCAGAGATATGTTTAGAAAGCTTCCTGTAGTTTGCTGAGACACATTCTAGTTAGGACAATTAGACTAGATTAGCCCTCAGATACCTTTCAATCATGAGCCATTCTGAGTGAAAAGAACTGGAGAGACCAATGAAGCACATGCTAAGTTTTGCTTCCAGCAATGACCCCAGTACGCTCATCGGTGCAACTAAGCTAAAGACAGGTGGGATGTGGGCTGTGCTCTCCACTACCAAAGACAGCACTGAGCTTTGCAGGGCTGTTCACTAGGTGATATAGCATATGGAGGGCTAAGAGGCAGGGGCCTGATGACACTGGTGAAACATAGGCCCTGTCTGAGGGCAACAGGGTAGCCCCCTCTACTGAGTTGGGGAGCTACCTGATCTGCTCCCCAATCAATGATAGACTTATTTCTCATGAGAGAGGAAGGAGCCTGGGGGCGTTTTCAACCTCTTGGGTCAGTCATAGAACTCCTTAGTGTTCTCGTTTCTAAAATTAGAAATAGCAATTCCCTCTTTGCAAGGTGGTAGGGAAGACTGAGTGACTACTATAAACATGCCCACTGTGCCTGGTGAATAGCTGAGACACACAAGTGCCTTCCTACCTGTCATCGCTGTGTGGAGAGCTGAGCCAGATACCTGCCACCTCCCCATCCCTTGAAACCCTGCCAGAAAAGTGGTTTATGGAGACTTGTTGATTTCTTTTGCATATTTTTAACAATTGGAGGGTCCAATAGTAAGTCATTCCCTCTGGCAGCCAGGCTCACAGAGAGAAAAATACCTGATAGCCTCAGGGTCAGGCAAGCTGATTCCAGGTAGAGAGGCAGGTGGAGGGGACATTTTCCTAGGAATACAGTGGCTAGGTGAGCTTCAGGAACACAGGGACTGATCTTGGGTGAAGTAGAATGGATCTAGTGTGTCCTCTGGGTACCTGCTCAGATACCCTCAGGCAAAGCTCTCCAGCAGTCAATGCAGTAAGCCTTTCCTTGGGCTGGAAATAAGAGGTTTGAAAAATCTAACTGCCTCCAAGGGGAAAAGAGAATCGCACACCTTTAGGTCCTCTGTATACCTCCTACCCAGGCAAGGCTCATGGAAGTGCCTGGGCATTCACTCAGCCCTCCTCCCAAGAAAGGAAACAGCCTTGAGAGAGCTACTTTTAAGCCACAGAGTTGGGGCCTGACTCACATCTCCAGACTTGAAGGGAAGACTTGACAATCTTCTGGACATTCTGGACACGAGACTTATAGAGAGCCAGATGGCTTGTTCTCAAACAGGAAACATCCAGAGGACTCCATAACCCACTCACCAGATCAAGGGCAGCGCTGTCCTGAGAGGGGGAAGTGCAGCTCTGATCGCACGCAACTGCCTTCACCATCAGCACCCCAAACTACCAGCTCTGCTGGGAGGATGGGGTCCTGTTCAGAGAGCCACAAAGGCCTCCCTGCCCCATGCCATGCTCTAGAGACTCTCTGAAGGAAGACTCCAGAAACCTCAAATGACTTCCTATCATGTCCTCCCCAACACCATCTAAGTCTACTCTAGTCGATTCACTGGTTCCTGTGGGACAGACTTAAGAGGACCATTAGAAGGCCATGAGTAATCAGCTGGCATCTCTCACAGAAGGTAGAGGCAGCACCAGAACTGGTCTTTTGAGGGCTTCCAGTGGACAGGTCCAGTGCAGAATGTCCAGAGATGTGAGACAGGGGGAGAGAGCAGCGGGGCATAGCCTAGGCCAGTGGAGAGCCTTCCCTGATCAGGGCTGTGTCCAATCCCAGTCTGAGTGGGTGTGCTCCACACTTCTACCCCAAGCCTAGGGCAGTGGAGAGCCTTCCCTGCCTGATCAGGGTTGTGTCCAATCCCAGTCTGAGTGGGTATGCTCCACACTTCTACTCACAGTACCCCATTCTGCACCCTGAAATCTGTCATTACTTTCCTGTTCCATGGCAAACACACATTTATCTGGCCCCAAGCAGAGGCCATCTCCTACACATTGCTGTCAATTAAGCTTGCTTCTCTTTCTTTTTCCATTTTTATGGACTGTAAGCTTATCAGTCATCTTCTAACTTCACATTTACATAGAGATGTGACTTACCAGACCGAGACAAAAGGAACAGGCCTGTTTAAAAGACACAACAACTGGGAATTTGTGGCACTATCCAGAGAGTGGCATCTGGGTGTGCCCCTATTCATGTACCCACATAGAGGAGAAAAGAGAAGGGGAAGCAAGGGGAAGGGAATATGAGGTCACAGTGTGTGGCTGAGGCTTTTGGCCTCACTCCTCTCATCCCCTGGTGACTCTTACAGGATCAGCTTAAGCAGAACCATGGTGCCATTGGTAGAAGAGATTCCTACTGCTTGACTCCACACTATCTGTGGTATCATGACTGCTATGGCTACTAGCAACTTCTCAAGGTGGAAGGAAGGATACATAGTCCTGGAGTTGGTGATTCCCTGCCCCAGTTACCAGTCCTTTTTACTGATATTATTACTACTTCAGTCAAAAGAAAAAAAACCCCACTAATCCCCACCCAAGACTCCACTTGCAGGAAAGTAGGCCCATCCCAGGATCTCAGTCACCACCTCTGATTCATCATCAGAACAGCTATACCAGCACTGAAGATACCTTGCAAAGATTAAACTATGCACACGCAGGTGAAAGGCAATACCACCACCCAGAAGAACACCTTGAATTGATTTTTAAAACAACTTTTATTTTCATGTGTGCCTGTGTGTGTATATGTGTGTGCCAAGTGTGTCTGGGTGCTCACAGAGTCTAGAAAATGGTTTCAGATCTCATGGAGCTGGAGTTACAAGTAGTTGTGAGCTACCCAACATGGGGTGCTAGGAAATGAACTCAGGTCCTCTAGAAGAGCACAAGCACTTTTAACTGCTGAATCATTTTCTAATCCCTTAAATTAATTTCTTAATAATATCCCATAAATAAATTAGCTTTGGTCACTGGAAAAAATAACAAGTTCTCCAGAAGCTAATGAATCTGGCCATTGTAGGGGTCCTCCCAAGAGTCCAGCTCAGATGATATATCACTTTGTCAATGAGCCCATGACTCTGACCAGATTAATTTCCCTTCTTCATAGTATATAACACTACCTCAAACTCTATTTGTTTATCAGTCTATTGGTCTATTACCATTCTCCCACCCCCACCCCCTCACACAGTGTGAGCCCTGTCTAGGCACTACTCTATTTCCAGAACCTACAGGAGTTCATATGGGACCCACAGTTAGTATTCAATAGTTTTTCCATCATCAAGACTAATTACCTGATTGACCCATGCCATTGTAAGGCTTGACATCAATGCCTTTCACAATCCCATCAGCCATACAAGAAGTTCCAAGTCTCCAGGACATAGATGAGAAATTGGTCCCTCCTAATGCAACTTTCCAGGAAGGGACTCTGAAAACTAATACTGTCTTAGCTGCAGACAGCAGAGCCCATCAAAGCTGATGAACAGGTGGGCCAAGATTTACAGCACTTCTGGAAGCCAGAAAGAGGCTCTTGGATGGACAGACAGGATTCGAGGAACCCAAGAGGCTGCAGTAGCTGCTGGATAGGCAGACAGTTGTAGCTGTAGGTGACACCACAGCCACGGTGAAGCCTGAGTGGTTGGATGCCCTTGTGGCTAGAGGAAGAGGCCAGATTGCCAAGCTTCATCCTAGTATCATAGCAACTGTAAATATGTATTCATAGGCTGGAGGTCCAGCCATCCATGACCTTAAACCACCTCCTGCCACAATGTTCTGGTCCTTGAAACCCTTCATAGGATGAGGGCTACAGGAAGCTGGCCACGTTGGTGCTCACGTTTCTTAGGCACTAGGATAGAGAGTGGAGAAGCACACAGGGTACAGACGGACTCTGGGTTCCAGGTACTTGCCTGCTCTGACCCTGGGAGCTTTGGCATGTGTGTCTGACCATGGCTACACCTGAGCTGCTGATTACATGCAGTGCTTTTCTGGAGTCCTAGATGGGTGACAGAGGAGCAGGAACTGGTGGCCTATGTGACAGTGACATCTTTTCTGAAAAAGGACATGGCCTTGGAGTAAAAACACCCAAAGAAGCCATATACCATCTTCTTCCATAGCTGGTAGCCCCAAAGTATCCATTAATCTACGAGCAAGGTAAACCAGAGGAGCTGGGCACAAAGGTGCACATCCCACTAATTATGGTAATTGCTATTTAATGATTTGTGTACATTTCTCAGACTGCAAGTCTTACACGGCTGCCTGATGGATAAGGAATCAAGACTGGGGTTGTTGCTTTCATTTTTCTTTTTCAGTAAAATGCACATTCATATGTGTGCACACATACATGTTCACATATTCATTCAACACACAAGTGGGAAACAAATAAAAGCAAGACAGCAGAACTGATCTCCAGGGTGTGAATGACTGCCATTTGGAACCCATCCCCCAAAGATCAGTAACAAAGCGACTCGTCCTCTGACAGGGGATATCTCCTGGCCTGAACAGGGGATCAGTTCAGAGTAGAATTGGAGATGTCCTCTGAAAGGGAAAGAAAAACTGTAAGAGTAAAGATACCAGCCTCCAGCGAGTCCTCTAGGTCCTGAGACTTGAATACTACAGGTGTGGGAGCTGGTGTTGAGACCAGAATAGCTCATGGGGGCCTCCTCGGCCTTGGGAAGTAACAGTACCTCCTGTGAAATGTCAAAATGACTCAGATATAAGGAAGGAGTTGGAGCCTCCTGTGACATAGGGCGGCCCCAGCAGCACTGCCAAAGGTCCTGCCCCTCCTCCTAGCACTCCTACAGCCTTTCTTCTCAAGCAGGCATGGCCTGCCTCTGCCCAATACAGCCCCTATGCTCCCTAACACTTACAGACACCAATCAAACTCAAAAGTACGGGGGCTGGAGAGACAGCTTACTGCTCTCCCGAGATGGCTCTGTGTTTGGTTCTCAGGACCCTCAACTGGTCCCTACTGCCTAGCTCCAGGGTATCCAACCTCCTCCTCTGGCCTTTGTGGACATCCAAATAGGTGTTGGAAGCATTCAGCATTCATACAGGCACATAAGAAAATAAAAAATAAAATGCACAGAGGCAGTAAATCAAAGAGCAAAAGAAGTGTCTGCAAAATCCGGAAGCAGTGGCCCAAGTGATTCAACATCTAAAACAGCTAAGATGATGCAGCCTTACAGACCCCGAAAATAAGGACTTATACAGGTTTCTGAGTTTTGTCATGATCCCCATGGTATGAACAGCGCCCCCTTCCAGCAGGAAGCAGTTTGGAATGAGCGACATCCAAATTCCTATATTGTTTATAAATCTTTGTTTTCATTTAAATGGGGTTGCTTATAATTGGTTAATGATCACAGCCAATCTCTTTTTAATGGTAAAAGGGCAATTATGGTATGGAAATGAATACTTGGTATGGGTATGGTTTTTCATTTATTGACCCAAATTCAAGGTCAATTTTATGATGTGTATATTTCTCCTCTTGATTAAGTATTGTCCTCCTCTGGCCTTTGTGGACATCCACATAGGTGTTGGAAACATTCATACAGGCACATAAGAAAATAAAAATAAAATGCATAGAGGTAGCAAATCAAAGAGTAAAAGAAGTGTCTGCAAAATAGTCTGTGTGCAGAAGGAACAGGGCAGAAGCTGTCCCCCTACTGAGTACCTGGCAATGTGCCTGCAGACAATCAAGAGGCTGGCCAGCCAGTGTCCCTAAGCCCTCCTACCCCATGGATCCCCTCATACTGGGGGCCAGGTCAGGCACATGGGATGGGATGGGCCAGGGTGTTGAGCAGTGATGCTTCCCGAGTCTTCAGAGCTGTGCGTGTGTCTTTACAAGCTTTTCCTAGGAATGTGACGTCTATTAATGCCCTTCTTGTTCTGTGCCATATTAAGAGCTCTGTCACCTGTCCTGGATGCACAAGTGGCACAGATCCCATGCCCTTGTCCTAGCAACTTCCATGGTGTGATGCGAGCTGCCTTGGGTCTAACAGAAGAGCCACTTCCCAGGCCGGGTCCTCAATAATGTGTCACAAAAGGAACACAATTCTGAATTACTCCATTCTTAGCCCCAGAGGAAGACTGATAGGTGGCTACTCCTGGCCTCCTTCCCTCCCTTAACTTCCTCAGCAAAGTCTCCTCTGGACAATGATCCTTGAGGAAGAGCTCCACGTGTATCCAGATGTGTGCAGCCTGACCCTGGCACTATACTTGACCCGGTGGCAGTGCTGAAGAAAGTGAGATAAGTAGGTGACATCGTGTGTTGCCATGCCCCACACGCTAGGGATAAAAGCAATTGACCTCAGTGTCCTTGGATCTATCTACCTCTGATCTTCTAAGAAGGAAGTGACCGTCTCTGAGGATTTGGTGCTGGTCACGTCTGGCCCATGTGTTTGACAGAGTCCTCCACTGTCACCTTGCTTAAAATCATTGTTTCAGTGTCTACAGAGTAAGATGTTTCCTCTGACTTGCTGTCACCTGTCAGGTCTGTAATTACACTTCGCAGTTCTAACAAAAGCATCGTGGGCTCTAGAAGGGTAAAGACAGGTGAAGGCTCTGCAGATTACCCCTTAACACTTTATTCTCTCCATCCAGAGAATGAGGAGCAAGCAATTCTGCACCTTCCCAACCACAGGCCAATTATTCTAAGTGGTTTCTATCCGTTGACACAGGTCCCGCCCCATGTGCCCCTGAGCTGTGCCGCAGAGCCCCTGCCACACATGCTCACTGTGTCTGCACAGCAGAGCAGGAACATACATTTCCTCAGGCCTGTGTCCCTAGCCGCTCTCCGCTAATTAAAACAGGATGTCAGTACTCATTCCTTAGGATGAGTTGAAGTCATGGTGATAGCGCCTCTCCCAGGGCTGTTTCAATTTGATTATGAAACAAAAGGGATGTGTGCTACTCTCTGTGCTCCTAAAGTTTCTCCATGCTGTCTGTGTGAGCAAGGAACCTGGGGTGGCAGCTGTCCCTGGGCTGGGTTCTCTCCTCCATAATTTCTCAAATCCATTTACCAGCTGGTCCTCCTGGTACAGCCCTGGACCACAGTTCTCATTCTCTCTGCCATGGTATGTGTTTGGTTGGTCCTTCAAGGTTCCCATGTTAAAAGTCTGGTCCCCAGGATGGCATCATGAGTCACAATGGGATCTTTAAGAGGTGCTGGTGGGGAGAATTAGGTCATGGGGATGCTGCTGTTGGAAAGGACTGACAGATCTCATGGGAACTTGGTAAAGTCTCAGCAGACATTCTTTATAAAAAACAACAACAACAAACAGGTTGAACCCCTTCTCTCTGCCTGTTTTTGTCTCAGAACATTGCTGCCTCCTTCCCAAAACCACTCCCCCCAGTGCAATGCCCACAATACTCCCCAGACCCCACAGTTCTACTTTCAGCCCCCCCTTCCCAAACCATGAGCTGATATAAACTTTTATTTATGCATTACACAGTCTCTGGTATTTTGTGATTTTGAAACAGAAAATGGACTATGACATCAAGACATTTCTTTGATTCTATTAGTTGCTGCAATAGCTATTATCTGAGATCTATGCATATTTTTAAAGCCATGGTAAAACACACCATCAAATTTTTCTGTTGTTTAGTGTGTAAGCTCAGTAGTGTTACCCACATTTGTGCAACCAGTATCCAGAATTTTCCTAACCTAGAGAAACTGAAATTCTGTCCTCATTAAACGTGAACTTGTCATTTCAATCTCTCCCCATCTAGGCCCCATAACTGCTCTTCCATTTCTATCTCTATGGAGTTGACTACCTAGGGACTTTGTTCATTTAGCATAGGATCTCCAGGGTTCATCACACCACACATGGACTTATTTCTCTTTAGAGTCTGACTAATACCCATTGTAGCACACATTATGTGTATACAATGCTTTGTTTGTCCATTTACTTTTCTGTGGAAAATTGGAGCATTTCCACACTTTTGTATGTTGTAAATGAGGAAGCTGTGATCAGTGGTGTACAAATATCTCTTTGAAACCATACTTTCTATTATTTTAGCAATATATAGAGAAATTCCTATTCTCTATATATAGAGACTGTTTTTTGCAGTCTCAGTACCGTCTTACATTTCCACCAGAAATATAGGAGGAATCCAATTTCTCTACATCTTAGCCACCTTAGTTTTCTATTTCTTGTTAGGGTTTGGTTTTAAATGGTAGTCATCTTAGTAGATATGAAAATGATTCTTTTTATTTTAAGTTTTGAAAACCATGCTGGGCATTTGGCTTGAACAATCTCATTTAACCCACAAAACCAAATGGGCGGTCGGCTAGTCATGGTTACCATCTCCCCTGTGACACTCACTGGCTGTCTTTCTGTGCATGTATGTTTTATCCCAGAGCACAGCAGCTTGTACAGCACATGTGTATACATGCATGTGTACATACTCCTATGGGGCACAGTGAGGCTCTAACATAGCAGATGCATCACTTTCTGCTGGTGAACTAATAAGCTAAGGCATCTCTTTTGGACCAGGGTGGGGATTCTCTAAACCTTGGTGGTCACACACATGCCACTCTCCTGAGCCTGAAGTTAAACCTCTCTACTCAAGAACACCAAGGCTTTCTAAAGCAAACTCTTGAGCAATGACCAGCCCTAATTCAAGTGGAACACTCCTATGGTACACAAAACAGATGGGGTGGAAGGTCTGTGCTGTCTGGGCTTGTGTCTGCAAATAACAGATGTATCGCAAACATATCCTATCTCTATAAGAATAGTCAAAGAGCTCTCATCATTCACCACCTGCCCTACACACTGATTTCCTGTCAGAGAATCCTGGTGGAAGATACATTTAGCCACAGTTTATGAATGAGGAAATGGAGACCTCAGAGTAGCACAACTCCCCACCCCAGGACACACAGATAAGTGGCATCAAAGATAGAAATTGATTGTAAACTATTCTTAACTGTTCTGTCCTACCACTGTTTTTGGATAGATCAGTTTTGGATGTCTGCTCCACACTGGTAAACAATAGCAAAAAAGAACAATACTGCCTCTGGTACTGTGATGGTTTTCCTGAGGGTTGAATATGAAAGGACCAGGAGAATCTCAATACCTGAGCAACACAATACAACCTTTCTATTGTCATGAGAATGGGATTTTCTGGAATTTGGTGATACTAAGAGACTTTGATCAAATAGCCATGCCTCCTTGGAGTACTTTATTCTTGGGAGACCTAGTAAACACACCCCAAGGACTCTGTTTTGGGGAGGGAAGCAAGTCTCTATTGACTACAACTCAGACCTAATGACTTGAGCATGTCTTTGCTCAGTATCTGCACCTATAAACAAAGACTTGAACTGGATCTTTATGCAATCAACTGTTTTTCTTCCTCTCTCAAGCTTCTTTCTCCAGGTCCATTCAGGAGGATGGAAGGCTGCTAGTTAGCTTTAGGCTCCATGCTAGAGGCATAGGGCACAAAGACACATCTTCCTTTCTTTCCTTAAGGAAAAGTAACTATAGCCTGAAGGGCTTAGAGAGCTCACTGACAACACCTCCTAACTAAGAAAGGCCAGTTGCCAGAAGGAAAAGCAATCCACAAGTATGTGCCATGTTCCCCCAGGCACCCACCAGTCTAGCTGAGGAAGACTAGTCTTCTGGCATAAATTCCATCTTAAGCACCCATTTCTCCCTCCTGGGTTATGGCACAGATAGAAAGCAGGCATTCTCCACCCTCCTGGGTTATCACATAGACAGAAAGCTGGCATTCTCCTTCAGGAAAGGACTAGGGAGTCACACTTCCTCAAGTCATCCGAATACAGAGGAAAGGTCATTCCTGCTCTACTTTGCACCTCAGCAGTTCTAATAAAGTTCTATGTGCAGCGTCTGCATGTGCTCCTAAATCACCCTTCAGAGTAAAGGGTCCTTAGAAGCTAAGAGGAAGGTAAGAAACTGAGACATCAAGAATAAGATGGAACCTTGTGACCTTTGACAAGTCACAGTCTCTACATTTCTTCTAAAGCCAAGATGGCAGGACTGAAGGTAGGGTGGCCCTTTTTACATTCTTTCTATGTGGGAAAAACAGTTAATGACTGATAATGTTACTGAAGGAGTGGTGTCACTTCCTATAACAATATAACCACAAGGGGCTAAGTGGGAAAAAGGTATTCATGGGGAAAAGAAGGGGATACCAGAAGGCAACTGAGCTGAACATCACCCTAAGACATTGTACACATATATAAAACTGTCAAAATGTAAAGTTTTTATTTTAAAATATCAAGTATCACATGACAGTAATCCAACACTTGGGGGAAGTAGAGATAGGAGGACCAGCAAGCAGTTCAGGACCAGCCTGGGCTACATGATGACATGTTTTAGAAGAGAGGGCAGGAGGGACAAGGAGCTAAAGTTGTTAAGGTGGACTTGGTGTGTCTCCAACAGTCCCTTTGCTGTTTCTAAAATGCCCTGTATTCATCACGGTGGGCAGTGCTTTAGCTACTTATCACTGTGACCAAATACATGACTAAAACCAAAGGAGAAAGAGTCCCCCCCCCAGAGAAATGCATCTATAGTGGTGGGGAAGGCATGGTGACAGAAGCAGTTTGACGTGCGACACCAACCATCTTTGAAATAGTCAAAGATGAAAGGCAGTACTCACTAGCCTTCTCTTTCCCCTACCATATACTCAGTGTGGGATGGCAGCCCATGGGAAATTGCCACCCATGTTCAGGCTGGGCCCTCCCTCCTCAGTTAACCCTTTCAGAAAATGCCCTCACAGACACACTCACAGGTGTGTCTCCTAGGTGACTGCAAATCCAGTCCAGCTGATAATGAATATTAACCACCACAGATAGTACCGATACAATTTGATATCGTGTTGTATGTAGCTGAACATAGTAACAATGCTTCCTGGCCCAAAGACCAGAGTCAGTGGGACTATAGTCTCAGAAGATGCTGGCTCCTTAGAGCAGGCAGAGGAAGGAGATGACATACCAGTAAGAATCCTCAACACCGACAGATGTTTCCAAGGCATGGGAAGAAGGATGGGGAGATAGCTCAGCAGTAGGACACTTGCCTAGCACGCATGAAAACTTGCTTTCAAACTCTAGTGCCCAAAAGGTGGTGGTGGAGCAGAAAGACCAGGAGCCTGCAGAAAGCTGGTATCCACAGCTGCAAGCCCATGCTCCCAGAACCGGGCTGCAAGTGAAGAGCGATTGATTCTTCTCCACTTGCACAGCATGGGAAGAACATGTGATGTGTAATGGAGCTGCCCTGATGGCAATTATTTCCTTATCAGACAGGGAGGTGATAGATCATCTCAGAAGAGGCTCCGTAATTGAAAAAGTGCCAGGAGATAAAAAGCAGTGAGAACCTTTTCAGCCAAAAGCGCAGTTCCCTCAGCCCTGAGTGCTGCAGTCTTTCCCATCAGGCCCCTCTCCTATGGGAGGAGGGAGCCAGTACATTTTCATAATTAGAGACAAAGAGCCTGCCTTCTTTAAAGTCAGGTAACACACTCCTTGGTGCACTAAGGAACCAATAAAAGCAGTGTCATCCCAAACTGCTATATGTTTCACTTTTCCTGATTACAGGGGTTGTCTTTGGAGGGGCCAACTGTTCAAGCCCTTACTTCTCTGCCCAAAGACATCCAAGTTAGGTTCCGATGGCTCCAGGAGAAATCTAGCTCAAAGGCCTCAGTCTGTATTATGAATAGCTTAGAGAAATTCCTGGGTGGAGATATGATATTTGGATCATCAATGACAGTGAGATCTAGGACAACCATGGATGGTCACAGACCACAGAATGGACTGGCCACCCGCCACATGATGTCACAGACCATTCTGTCCTTTGAGACTGTCCAATACTCTGTCCATCTATCTAGAAACAAGACTGATAAACAGCTAGGTGGAAACTGGGGTTAACAGCTATCTTCTGATACTACTGCCAGCTAATGGCTTACTGTGACACCAAAGGGAGTCATCAGACTCCTGGTCCAATCCTGTCCAACACTACCACCAAACTATGAGAGTTAGAACATTGTAACTTCGATGAAGATGAGGGATTAGGAATCAATATTATACTGATCCCAGAATAACCAGTCAGTGAAGAGGTGGCAAACTTCTGCATATATGCTAAATTCTGAAATATAGGCTAATTTCAGAATTGAAATCTTAATCAGGTTATTCATGTAAAAACAACCAGAAGCTTGAAATGGTCACAGGTGTTTTGTTTTTAAAAGACAAGAGTGATATGTTTGGACATCAATGTTGGGCAACACTGTGGGATATAAGGGGACAGCAGATTCCATTCTCCTCTCTAAGCATACTGCTATTGTGCTGTGTTTGATGTTGGAGGTATCCTAAAATCTGATGTATATCCAGAGAAGGTGATGAAGATGAGAGGCCTAGGATGACAGTTACATGAAGACTGTCAGAAGGAATGGAAGGGAGTACAGGTTCTCACAGGAATAGAGCCACTGTACAATACTGAAGGGTGGACAGGAATTGGCACTTTATTCTGCATAACATAGAAGGCAGAACGGAGGTCAGTAAACACAGTCTTACTAAGGAAGAATCTTCAACAATTAGTTCTATCAACAGAAAAGTCAGTAGTTGGGTACACATCAACACACCTGACCCAGCAACACTAAAGAACATGAACTTCCTCTTCTCCTTCTAATGCTGACTTCCAGCACTCTGTGGTGGTTACACTCAGTATTGGTGACTATAATTTCTATCTGGAGCATTCCCCCAAAAGCCTATGTGTTGAGGCTTGGTCCCCAAAGTGGGACTATTAGGAGGTGTGATAGTTTGAATAAGAATGGCCCTCATAGGCTCATATATTTGGAAGTTTAGTCTCCACAGAGTGGCACTATTTGAGGAGGATTAGGAGGTGTTGCCTTGTTGGAGGAAGTGTGTCACTGGAAGGTGGGCTTTGAAGTTTCAAAAGCTCATGCTAGGTCCAGATTCTCTGTTTGTGGATCAGGATGTAGCTCTTAGCTACTGCTAGAGACCCTGCCTGCCTGCTGCTGTGCTCGCCGCCATGATGATAATAAACTAATCCTCTGAAACTATAAGCCAGCCTCAAATTATATGGTTTGTTTTATGCGTTGCTATGGTCATGGTATCTCTTCGCAGCAGCAGAACAGTGGCAAAGACAGGAGTGATGGATACTTTAAGGTGGGACTAGATAACGAGTTAGGTCACTGGGGACTTGCCTTGAAGGGAATGCTGGAATCTCAATATTTTCTTCTCCCTTTTTCTTTGTTTCCTAGTTCATGAGATGATTCCTTTGCTTTGCCACAGAATCAGATGAGATATTTTGCCAGAGGCCCAATTTATTGGACTACTAAATAGTGGGCCAGATCCTTCAAACTTTGGACCTTTACTCTTTATAAGCCATTTGCTCAGGCCCTTTGTTATAGTGATAGAAAACTAACAAGGCATATATCATCACTTATTCAACTTTTCTTAGAGGTCCTGAAGAGTCACCACTCTAAAGACACAAGGGCATGTATTCAGCTGTGGATTTCAGGTATCTTCCACACATGTTTCTGAAACACGCTGGCATTGCATAGAACAGGTCCCAGAGAGCCACAACTTCACCCTCTGACAGCAGATGGAAGGAAAGGAATAGTCTAAAGATTCTGATAGGTTATATAATCCTAAAGAACTTTTCTTGCCTGAATATTCTGTCTTTTAGTCTAGGAGGCGAACTATATGTGACTTAAAATTAACCGTGTTAACCATTTTTAAGTTTGCAGCTCAGTGACATTAAACACACTCACACTGTCACTTCTGAATGCCATCGTGAACTTAAAATTTACCTCCAGAAGCTATTTCTAGGTTTATCAGCCAAGTACTAGATGCCATGGTTTTCTTTCCCTGCCCACCACGGACAGTACTGCTCTTGCCTGTGTGCACATTTGCATTCCTGGTTAAGTACACTTCCAGCAAGTCTGTAGAGTGCTCTGGGCCTGTGATTGGTTCCATATGAACATATGACGAACAGCTATGCTTCCTATGCACTGGCTGCTGTGTGCTGTGGTAGGTGGTATCTTGGAACCCTATTCTTAGGCTAGGACTGCTGACTACCTAGGTCAGTAGGTCAGCTCTGGTCCTGTGACATAAGTTTTTTGGGGGAAGTTAAAGGTGAGGGGCATTGGTAATCAAAGGTTTCTGTAGCCTCCAATTGTTCTGCTCATATTGGTGTTCATGCAAACAGTTCATTGTAGGCTTGTAAGCCTAGAGAATACAGGGCAGCTTTACTTAATTCTAGAACATGCCTTGCAATGTTTACATTCTAAATTACCTTCAAGTCAGAAGTATGCGGCCCAGAACCACAGTTTAGGGCAATAAAATTCCACTGGCCACTGCTTCCAGCATCTGGAAGTCATTAACTGAAAGAGCACAAGTTTGCTATTTGGTACAGTTAGCTACCCTTCAGGACAGAGAGTAGATACTATGGGCTCTTCCTGAGCTGCCAATACAGGCTGTCTCCTGAGCAATGCAGGTATGTTGAATGCCAAGCAGAGAAAACTGGATAAGACAGCCATTGTACTTACAATCAGGATCCACTTCCTAAAGTTTTATACTTTGCTCTAAACGCAGCCCTGAGTTCTGCTCAAGAGGGATGGGATGAGTTTTCCCCATCATCTCCCAAACCTGCTGGACCTGTGGTACATCTCACAGCCTAGAACAGGATCACACTTAGGGAAAATAAATTTCTGTGAGTAGAAAGACCCCAGAGTTCACGCTGTTCATTCTGCTGCATTTGGACGGAGCAACAAATCATGACCCTAGGTTTCCAGGTGCCGTCTCTATCATTTTCCACTTCAAAGCTCAGGAAATCCAGGTTGGTAGGAAAAATACTTAACATATGCTCCTTTGGAAGTCAAATTTCCAAATGACTCAACGATACTGGAGGGTTTACAACATCTCTGAACAAATCCAAACTCTATGAAAATCCCATTATTTGTCAATGTCATTTTCCTCCTACTCATTAAAAAGTCAGTTGTATTTGTTGATGATATATTTCAAGAATTCTATGTTCTCACAATCTGAGGGTGGGGACAGGGTGCCACCCTGCTTTCCAGTTAAAGAAACTGAGGGAAGAGCGTGCAGGCACCCTTATTAATCAGACAAGGGTTGATGCCTGATTCCTAACTCGTAAAACAATACTACTGCTTATCTGGTGGGTTGCCATCCCTGTGGGGGCCTCTGTATACCAGGTGCTCTACACACAGCAGTCAGACAGTGAGAAAAGTTGCTCTAGGAACCAAACAGTAAGAAATGAATGCAGACCTTATGGATTCCTAGGTTACCAGGTCTCAAATAATAGATATGCTAGATTTTCCAGAATGGCTCCTGCTGACACCTTAGAGAGAGTAGATACTCAGAACTTTGGGGAAATCCAGAAGCTCAGGAGGTGCCTCAGCTATTTTTGGATCTTAGCTGTTTTCTCTATATAGTTACTATATTCTTCCATGTCTCTTGGCACCGGTATCTCAACCCTAGTAGCCATGGGTCTATGTTATGCTTCTCCATGGTATCTTTAGAGTCCACATAAAAATACAGAGTTGGACTTTTGGTATCTGGCTTATTTCATCTAACACAGTCCTCCAGGTTTGCCCATGTCACAAATGGCAGTATTTGCTCCTTTAAAGATGTACAATAAATATTCTGTCTATATATAAAAGTCATTCTCTTCATCCATTCATCTTTTAACAGATTCGTTTCTATTTCCATACCTTGACTATTGAACCTCATGCTGCAATGAACACGGGAATAATGACATCTCTTGGTGATTCTGTCTTAATGTCCTTTGGACATGTACCCAAATATAGGATTGTTGTGTCACATGGTACTTCAATTTTTAATTTTTTAGTTTTCAAATGCATTCCTGTAGTATTTTCCATAATGGATGTGCAAATTTACATTTCTAGAAGTATGCAAGGAGTTTATATTTACCACATTCTCACCAACATTTGTTATAGCTTTTCAGGTGTCTTTCCCTTGATATTTGTTTTTATGACTTTTTTGTTTGTTTTTTTAATTGATTTCAGAAACAAACACCCTAAGAAGCATGGAATGTAGCACTATGGGATGCTGATTTGTCTTTTTGTGGTGATCAGTGATGAAGGTCACTGCTGGCTGTGCTCTTCCTGTTGGCTGTCTGCATGCTTTACCAGAAAAATGGCCATTCAGGCCTGTCTCTATGACAAAACACTGAGAACATTCGACTTAAGGAAGAAAGAGGTGCATTAGGGCTCACAGCTCAAGGCACAGCCCATCATGGCAAAGAAGTCAAGACAGTGGGAGCTTGAAGTAGCTGGTCACATGACACCCACAGTAAAGAAGCAGAGAGGATTGGATGCATGAGCTCAGCCAGCTTTCCCCATTTTATATAGGTCAGGATACCTACCAAGGGAATTGCACCACTCCTAGTGAGCAGGGTGGTGCCACTTAATACAATTGATTGTATCAATTCATACAATCAAAATAATCCCCAAAGTCATGCCCATCTCCCAGGAGATTCTAGATTCTACCAAGTTCACATCAATCATCTCAAGGCCTTTAGCCTGTTTTTTATCTGATTATTAGCAAAAATAGACAAAACACTCTTTGAAAAGAACAAAGTTGGAGGTACCACTATTCTTGATTTTTAACTGTATTGAAAGACAAAGCAATCCCTGTGTTGGCACAGCAGACACACAGACCATGAAACAGTGCAGAGTGCAGAAATGCAACAGTGTGCTAATGTCTTACAGAAATGACAACAAAAGAGAGTGGAAATGGTAATCCCTTCCAGAAACGGTCATGGGAGCCTGGAGACCCACAGCCAAGAGAATGAAATGGGACACTTACATTACAGCTTTCGATGTAAGATAACAGCTGTAAAACTGCTAGGAGGAAACAAGAAAAGGCTCTTTGACGCTGGCCTTGGCAATGATCTTTTAGATATGGTTCTAAAATTAAAGGAATCAAAAGCAAAAATATACAAGGAAGATCACATCAGCTTAGGGAAGGCTCTAAACCCTCCCTATAGCTTCTTTCCTGAAAGGTCAGTCTATGAAATGACAGAAAATATTTGCAGAGCATATCTTACAAAGGATTAATATTCTAAACATGCGAGGAACTTGCAAAAACTCAATAGCCAAAAGCCAAATGAGTATTTTCAGTGATCATCAGAGTAGTGCCACTGTGCCACATGCCAGCCTCGCTTGACAAGTAAAACAACTAACTTCTTTCTCTAGCCCCTTTGGGCAGTCATGGGCCTGAGTTTTCAGCCTCATACTCTAGCAGATGGTATTTAGTGACTGACAAAATCACAAAGTCCGGGCACGGCAACTTCTTCCAGAGAGAAGCAGCATCAAAGCCACAGGACAGAAGGCTGACAAGAGGGTGTGCTCATCACAGATGCAGATGCACAGGCCTCCTGGGATGAGTGGCAACCCTTGGAGACACTGTCAGGGTCCTTCCTTTGAAACAGGCCCACTGAGTAAAGGAGCCCATGCAGCTCCACAGCTTCCATTTCCAGGCCTAACTTCTCAAAGTCTGCAACAGCAGGTAATATTGATCTTTCAGAATTAGAGCTCGCTACATAAAGTGAACTAAAGCAAGAGGGGTTTACACCTCTTGTCCTAGAAAATAGACTATGCATATTCATACACACTAGAGAGCCGGCAAAGCCCCACAGGGATCCAGTTATAGCAGCCATCATTTCAGAGCCACTAGAGGATAAATAATCATTTATAATGTCCCTGGGTCCACCCCATATGGTTCTGGTCCTTTGAGATGGATGCTTCTATAATTTTTAGGAAGTACCCTTGGCGGTTCCGCTACACAGTAAACTCTGAGAAAGGAAGCTCAAAGTCACGCTGTCCCCCCAAAACTTCTGTGGAGGCAGAGCTCTGTAGCTAAAAGTCCCTCAAATGCCAGAAGGTGGGCAGCTGTGCCCCAACTCCAGCTCTGCAGCTTTGAGAGGCTGTGGGTCCTGCACAAGTCTTTGAGCAGCATGGAGCCTTAATTTGCCTCAACTGCCAAATGAAGGAATTATGCTAACTCAGCAGCTTGGAGATTTTCTTTTAGCAATCAAATCCTTTCCCCCAAAGAAACATACTCGGGACCTGTGTGCAGGAATGAGGTAGAGTAAAGCAGAGGCTGCAGGGCTTCTGTGGGTCATAAGGGTGAAAGGACATCCTCTGGACCACCTGCATCTCCATCAGACTCAGACCTGTGCATGTGCCCAGCACACACCCCAGGGTGGGAGGAACACGCTCCAGGGCAGACATGAAGGGCCGCCTGCAGAAGGATGCTCCTAGGCTCAACTGAGTGCAGGGTGGCCAGGGTAGTCCGGACTTCCTCTCCATCTAGCCACTGGGCAGCAGACACTATTTGGTTGCCCATCACTGAAGCAGTGCAAACAGACCTTGAAAACCCTCTTCACTGCATGTGAGATGAGGGGAAGGGCTTCCACGTCATAAGTAAAGCTTGGATTTGTTCTTCTACCACAGACATCTGTGCAGTAGTGGCCCTGATAAGCTTGTTGCAGGCAAACCAGTGTTCAGCCTACTCTTAAGCCAGCAAGCCCACAGGTATTTGTTTGTTTTTTGTTTGTTTGTTTTTAGATGAGAAGACCCTTCCACAAGTAAAATTTACCCAGCATTCTCTGGGAGACCATTTACGATATACAGATGTATAGTTTCAGATGTACTGAGAATGTGACTATGGAGAAACCATGAGCATTTTGAGGGTTTAGAGGTAGGGAGAGCAATGTAATTATTTTGGGGTGTTCTCTCTCCTTTCAGTTTTATATTCTACAGGACCAAAGTTCACCAGGAGTTAACTTTCTCATTTTGCAAATCCTGGGACTCAGGCTGGTTATTTATGAGGAATCTCCAGGATTGTTGGAGCCAGCAGGCACTGCTGTGGCATCCAGAAGACCCTCCTGCCATGCCGTCCTTCTGGGATGCCCACTGCCATCCCTGAGGGTATCATGCAGGCTGTAAGGGATTAGTGTCTGCCCATTTAGAGCTTGCTTCCCTGGACCAGAGGCTAAGAAACACATGCCTGCAGAACATAACCATAACATCTGGAAGGTCTAAAGCCCCATTACAGCCTAGTCTCCTAACATTCAACACAATCAGTGGCACAGTGGGTCGTTTGTGGAAAGACACACACAATTAAGGACATGGACCTAGAATAGACTGCCTAGGTCCAAGCCTAATTTCTGAGCTACCCAAGGTAATACAATTTCCAGAAACTTCCTTAACCTCTTGGTTCCTTGATTTCTTCAACTGGAAAACAGGGAAGGACAATGTGAGGAGTACATTAGCTAGCATAAGCAACATGCTTAAAATAGTGCCTGGGGCATAGCGAATGCTGAAAGACATCTGTATTATTAGCATTATCCCCAATCGTGCCTGCTAGCAGTCGGGGTGGGGGGGCAGTGTTCATAAGGGATGCAGATGGGTTGACGAGTGTCTGAATCTCCATGAATGTGCCTAGGAGATCAAGAGGTAGGATGATGGAGAGCATGTACAAGCTATGTCCAGTTGGGGGTGGGGCTAATGGGGCACACTGTCATATGGGAAGGGAGATCTGCCAGGAGGTAAGCGATCGAGCTCCATTGCACATTACCATGAAACAAAACAACCTTTGCTTCATGACCAGTGACAAGTCCCTGAACCTCCCTGAGTCTTAGCTCCCTCCTGAGTAAAATGATGAGGTTAATGAAGTGGCCTCAGGGTCCCTCCAAAGGTGCTGGGTACAGGGGTGCTGGGGGTAACAGAAAGGACCAGCTTGAGCAGAGGAATATGCCTGGGGTGTATTATATACTCATGTGAGGTTAGGAAACAAAAAAGGTGGCTGCTCAGATGCCTCCTGAGGTGTCTCTGCCAAGCAATTCTCTAAGTAGCTCAGGGTGGTGCCAACACCGGGGCAATTGTCCTACAAACACAACAGAGCTTCCGTGTGTCTAGTGAGTACCTGTTCAACTGGAGAAGAGCTGCCTTTGTACTTGACAACAAGGCTCTGCAAAGGCAAGGACTCTGGATGCAGTTACTTTTCTAGCTTAGCTTATTTGCCTGGGCCAGATGCTGCACTGTGCAAACTTCACCTCCACTCTGCATGTCAAGGTATAGGGCATCCTTAGAACTAGAAGGCAGTGCAGGGCAGAAGGCCCATTCTTAAGGATGACTCAAGGTGTCTGGAGCCCTCCAGAAACTCGCTTAGGGATAGGAATCAATACGTCCTCTGTCCCGTCACAAAGGGAGAGGCAGAATCTTGGTCACAAGAAATGGCATTGCCTCACCCAGCTCTGTGAACCCTGCCGTGGGGTTGAACTATCAGCATTGGAGACACTACATGCATGGCGGTCAGGTAATTTGCTGCTAGGCATCTTCCTGTAGTGCTGAGCTAATGTATTGAACATGGGGTTTGTTACTGCAAACTGCCACTTTATAAGGGGAACCCCTGCTCGTCCAAAGAGGTCTGTGGCTCCGGACTGTCCTAGACCAGGTCACTTTCCAGACATCTAGAGCTTCCTCAGTCCCCACCACCATTTCATCCACACATGCATATAAGCACATGAATATACATGCCCTGGCTGGCAGCTTGGCAGGTCCACCCCCTTCACTTCCCACTGGAGTTCTGAGCCCTCGCAGACATCACCTGTCCTTGTCTGAACTCTAAGAGTGCTCTGACACAAGTGACAAACTACTTCCCCCTCCTGCTCCTGGCAGTGAGGGAGGCTGAGTTACCCGCCTGCCCCACACCTCATCTTGTTGGCTTAGGAGGCACCACATTTCCCTAGGTGGGGGAAAGTCCCCTCGACTTCTAACCAGAGCTCAGGAAAAGTGGGAAGCAGGGAGGAGTAGGGGCAGTAGGGCCTGTCTCTTTCCCAGAGCGGCTCACTCCCCAAACTTGGGGGAATCACACTGGTATCCAAAGCCTCCCTTAGCCCACAGGTACCTAGGTGGGAATTAGACCTAGGTGCCTCTCCATGATCTGGCCACCTAACCTGTGTGGAAACAGAAACATGGACACCAACACCCTGCATTTACATCCTAAAACCCCAGTCCCATGAGCTGTGAATATACTTAGAGGCAAGATTTATAAAGAGGTAATTAAGCTAAAATGAGGTCATGAGTCACTAGTGTCCCTTTCAAAGAAGAGCTTAGATACTGACAGATACATAGAATGAAGGTGACATGAAGACACAAAGAGAGTAGCCTGAGAAGAAACCAACCCTGTCTTAGATTCTGGTCTCTAGAGCTGTGGGAAAATCAACTTCAGTTAAGTGAGATGGACTGTAGTATGCTGTTCTAGCAGTCCCCAAAAACTAATTCTCAAGGCAAAAGAATGCTAGTCCTAATAGCCCTAATGTTGAATCCTGTCACCTCCACGGCAGACTGGTAGTCCCCACCAGTTAATGCTCAAAATTCCCACACCAGATGTCTGTCCCCATCCCTGGCTAGATAAGGCTAAGAGAGATCAGAGGCAGTGCATCAAGCCCAGGCAGAAGGTTCCTGGAGATGGCCCCACACAGTGGTGTTCCCTGCACCAGACCTGTTGCTTTGTGGCTTCATCTGTGCCTGTCCCTCTCTACATTATGATAGTGTTCTACACCTGGGGATTTGTGGAGGCACCAAAATCCACCCCAAGCACTTAGCCTGCATCCTGGCACCAAGGAAGAGCTGCTATGCCTGGAGACCCTAAATTAAAAGCAAAGGGCTGAGAAACCAAACAGACCAAAATACCATTCTTCTCACGAGGGAATATTTACTGAATAGTTTATATATACTGAATGAATCTTATGTAAGAGTCAACATGTTCAAAGCACTAAAAATAGGCCTGGATACATTCTGGGGAAGAAGCTAATGGTGTATTTAACCCTTCTATAGAAAAAGAGGCATGCCAAGGGAAGGAAGTAGCCATTCCTCATCTGCATGCACTTTCCACCCTCCCTACCAATGGCTTTGTCCTCAAAGAGTAGGACAAAGACACAGGAGGAGCAGCCACAGCCAGGAAGGCAGAGTGTCCTCAGGCTCGCATGTGCGAGGGCCACTAGGAAGAAACTTCTAGGAATAGGTAGCTGGGGGAGGAAACACAGAGTGTGTTTGGCCTTTGATTCTCAGCAAGAGGGTAGACTAAACCTGGTAGATGGGAGGCCTTCAGAGAGGAGAAATGGCTGAGCAGTCTCGGGGCTGCGCTGAGCCGCTAAGATAAAGACTCTCCACCATAAAGCTCCACGATCGGAAGTTACCAGGACAGAGCCCAGGAGGGTGTTCTAGCAAAACAGCCAAAAAGAAGGCGCAGAGTAGGAACTCAGTGTGTACTTCCCCAACTGCAGTGGTGGACAGATTTCAGTTCATAAACACTTAGCTGTGCTGGTTATTTATTGACAACTTGACATACCAAGGAAGAAGGAATCGCAAATGAGAAATTGCCTCCATTAGAACAGCCTGCGAGCATGTCTGCCCGGCATTTTCTTGACTGCTAATTGATACGGCGGGCCCAGGTAGTCGTGCTGTATGAGGGAGCAGAGCATGAGGCCCAGGGAAACAACTCAGGAAGCCACACTCTTCCATGGTCTCTGCTTCAGTTATTGCCTCCAGATTTCTGCTTGAGCCCACCCTGGCTTCCCTTTATGATAGACTAAACCATTCCTCTCCACGGTTGCTTTTGGTCATGGTGGTTGTCCCAGCAATAGAAAGTAAATTAGGACACTAGTCACTCACAAACACCACCTAAAGCAGGACCTTTTGACAGAATACTAAACACATATGAGTAGACCAAAGTTTTCAAAAACCTTTCTAATAAATTCATTGGATTATACTCTGTGTGTAAAGTAATGAACCCAGAAACACAGCCACTCAGTCATTTCAATCACTTGTTTTATTTCAGTGCTTACCTACAGGACCCCCATTCATACTAAATCTCAGATGATGAACATTTAACCCCAATGAAAGCAGACCTGGGACTCAGGGCTCCTGAACATGTCCAGCACAGGCTGGGGCCTCTCTCTGCCATGCAGGGACTGCACTCGACCAGTACAGGGTAGGTGATTCTGTACTCCACTTTATTCTGCAGGACCCTCTAGTACAGTGGTTCAAAATGTGCACTGGTGCTGAGGGGAATACAGTGCCTTGGTGAGACGCAGGAGGGATGGTGTGGGCCCTTTTCTGTGATCCTTCTCTCAATCTTCAGGCGCATTGAGCATCTCTGTGGCTCTCGTGGAGAGAGAAGGGGTTACAGCTTGTTTCTGTATCCTATGCACATAAGAATCTACCTATTTCCTGACCTGGAGCAAATCATGGACCTGGAACTGCAGGAAATTCTGCTTTGGTCTCTGTTCCACTGTTGACCCCAAATGAAGATCCTGCTGGATAATCAAACCTAAGAGATGAAGCCTAACAAGTTTCTAAGAATCTGAGGAACAGAAGGCTTTGGAGACTTACAGGATAAAGAGCTGGTCTTCTAGGAAAGAGGATTTACTGATGCCTGAATGGTGATACAGAAGATGAAGGCCACCTGATCTTCTGTCCCCTATCCCGGCTGCCAGTCCTAGATCTAAGTACCTCCCTAAGACAGTGTTCTTGAGAATGTTAGGTACCACCGTGTCTTGAATAGACCCAGCTAGAAACTTGCTCACAAAAGAAACAGATGCACATGACCATGGAACGTGGCAGCTGGCAGGAGGCCACAGACCCAGGTACCCCAGAACAAATGTTAGTGAAGCCCCAAGGTGATGGTAACCGATACCATCCCTCCCAGGTAGCCTAGCTGTCCACTATTCCCCACCACTACTGTTACACTTGTCCCAAGCTACTACCCTGAGACCTCTCCAGGGCCACCACTGGCTTTGTATTTCTGTACCTCCATCCTCTCCAGAGGACTTCTCTAGCTGTCTTCAGAGCTTATTCAGATCCCATCTTTAAATTCTTCAGCTCAGGGTGGCCCCAGTGACATATTAGGCACTTAACTAGCATCCTTCCCTTCTCCTTTCTTCAGGGTGCTGACTATGCTCCCAGATCAGACTGCCAAGGTCAGAAAGAGCAGTTATCTGTGGTCCCAGTAGCTATGTAAGCAGCAGGCACTCAATAAAGACATGTTAATGGAATTATAAGGATGGAGATCAGAATCTGGCTGTTTTCTCAAGAGTGGCTTTAATTCCTAACAAGTATGTCTCCAGCCTGACATATACAATCTCAGTCCAGCTCTCCCTGTGGAATTTTCTGGTTGAAATTCAAGTTAAAAAACAATTTACACCTCCCATTTGCCTCTAGATATGCCTCAGGCTTCAAGGCCAGAATTACTTGTTCCAACTCTTAAACCCTGTACGTTCCTCCTCTAGTGTGTCAACTTGAGTCACACTTTGACTATGATGCTAATATGATACGTTGTACATGTAGAATATATATGATGTACAAACATCCTGTGGGCCTTACCTCCTTTACTTCTTGAAACATTTTTGGGAGACAAGTACCACTGAGGCATCTACTTAAGGAAAGATGTGTCCAAAGCTCAAAGATGTTGTGCCCTTTGTCTGGGTCCCAGCACTCATCGGCATGGACCTGATGGCCTCAGAGCCCATATAAAATGTTTCTACCTGCAAACAAGCACAGTGTCTTCCGCTCCTGTGTTTCAGAATCTGTGGGTTCTCCACAAAGCTTTAGTATAACAATACTAGCGATAGTGATAGTGGTCAACTTCTTCATGTCTACCTCGGGGTGGAGCCAGGGGATCTTCCAAAGATCACAGGAGGGGGAAGAGGGTGGGCACTCTGATGGTCATTTGACATTACAGAGACCCAACCCTATATGAAGTACATCCTACCTGCATCTGACATGGGCTCTCCAGTCACTGACCGTGTCCCCAGTAGGCAACAGGAGACCTTTGACTGATGTGCCTGCTCTCCTTCCTCACTCCCTAGGGGCTGGATTCCTTTTAGCTCAGTAGAACTCTACCCTGCTGCACTTTAGGAACATTTCAGGGACTTCTAAAAGCAACAAATGATGGTGATGATAACGACAATGATGATGATAGTAAAAATAAAATAAAGTCCTGGTATTTGGGGAAGGTGAGCAGAACAAAGAATTGGGTCCTGGGTCACAACTTCTGTACTTTCAAAGGTCCACTGCAAGTTTAGCTTAGAACCCTGTCCTTTTTAGGATGAAAGACATTCAGCCTTGGCCTTTGAAACTTCATTTCCCACATAAACAAAGTGTACTCTCCTTGATAGCTCCAGCTAGTTTCAAAACTAAAAAACTCTAAAGTCTTCCATGCCCCCATGAGCTTGCCTTGGCTTCTTTAGGACAAGTATATAAGACAAGATTTACAGTCCCACACCCCCAAACTTAGGAAGCTGAGTCTCTGGAAAAATGACCTGTTCTTTAGGTGGCTGTTCCCCATGTCATCTGAGGGCAGACCAGGAGGGACAGTTGGGGTTGGGAGCTCACTGATGAGTCATCTGTGGCTCAAAGAGGAAAGTTGAGTGTTTCTGGCCATACAAAACCAGTGTTGACTAAAACCCAGGCCTGTGGCTGACAAACGGCATTGTGACCAGCATCGGTGGGTCTGTGCATCCTTTTAGAAGGCAAGAATTGCAGCACATTTTCTCAGACATCCCATTGTCTCTGAAGAATTAAAGTAATAACCACAGTGACACACTAGAGGGCCAAGTTAGTGCACTCATTCACTAAGGACAACCCTGTAACTACAGTGACTGTGTATCAGTCAGCATCTGAGAGTTCTAAAGCCCACACCATGCTAGGATGGAGCAATACCTCTCACCCATGCTACATTCTTCCAGACTGTCCCTTGTCCCACATGCTGTGTTCTGTCTCTAGAAAAATAAATGTTATCAGAATTGAGGGGCAGACTGAAAGGATAGCATTCAAGGTGGTATCAAACAGAGGTTTACCATGAAGTTCTTGCCTCTTTTGTCATCCCATTGTAGGCATTTGACCCCCCACAATCAGGGCTCTTTCCCAAGGCTAAATGGCAAGGGAGACGAGCAGTATATTTTCAAGCTGTTTGTGTATTTACCTGATCTGAGATGAGATGGTTCTGATATAAGTTAATGGACATTTTCTCGTTCCCTGGAGGACTGGGAAGAACTCTTGCAGAGGGAAGCAATGCTGGTGAGTTTCAAGCAGTGGCACTTACAAGGAAGAAAAGCTTCTGCTCCTTGAACACACTTCCCACTGTTGGACCACAGGATGCCCTCCCACCCTGGGAGTTCTGCCTTATGTCATGCTCAGCACCATCCTGGCATCCCTCCCCTTCCCTATTCCTCTATGGTAGAAAGTCTGCAAGGTCGCAGTGTCGTGGGAGATTTTAGACGGGGTGGGAACAGAGCACTCTGTGGAGTGGGGGAGTGGGGCAGGTGGTCTCACCTAAGTGCATTTTGGGTTGACCTTGGCGTGGAAAGAAAATCTGGGCCTGCATCACTTCTGACACCAGTAATCTTCCTCCAGTCTCTCAATAGAACTTGGGGCAGTGCCACAAATGGTCTTGTACTTCCCAGAGAGCCACCGGCCAATGTTAAGGCGCAGTCTCCCTAAATGCCAAGCACCTTGTTGTCTGTGGCCTCCCTTTTGAAGGGGCTGCTGTGGGGATGCTTCTGTCACTGCTTGCAGCCAAGGGTTCCAGCTTCTTCCATCTCTAGGTTTTACATCTGAGTAACTGTTCCTCGGGTCCATTAGAGCAGGGTGCCCACTCCATTAGCATGGACAAACACTTGTGTTCACTTCCCATCTGTCAACAGCTTCCCCACTCCCTTTTCATTTTCCCATTCCCAAGGCACAAGCAAATCATCCATTTTGATGACACCTGATGAGAAACCTCATTTTCCCAGCCACTCTGGCATGTGACATCTCTTCCATTCTCCTGGCTTTGGCAAAGGCTGCTCCCTATCACAGGGCTAAGGAGGCAGCAGGACCAGAAAAGAAATGAAGTCACCCTGCACTCTGATAGAGGACACATGCCCAGAGGTCAGGCCGTGTATCCCCAGACAAGGTATATCACTTCTCAGTCACCTGCAACATGAACAACACCAATTCATGTGTGGTCACATTGCATCATATAACGGTCACAATGGGTCTAGTGCTGTGTCTGACCTGTCATGAGCACATGGAAGGTACTGTCATTAATTTGAGCCTCTAAATTCTCTTAATACCGCTTGTCCCCTATTAACCAATTTGGTATCTCAAGCTGAGCCAGAGCCCCCTCAGCCATCCACTGAATGGTTACTATTTTAGGGAATTCTTCTAGGCACCTGGAGTAAAGAGAACTGAAAACAAACCCTCCCCTGTGCTAGGAAGAAAAACAAGGGTACAGAGGAACACCAGCCAGGACCTAAGGTACGACAAGCGTGGTAAGGGCCATGAGACCACAGGAAGGACGTTGAGCCGGGAAGTGGCCATGGGAGTTCCCTGGAGGGAGAGCTATGAAAGAAACTTTGAGGGGTGCTGGATTGCGAGGGCATTTAAAACCGGGTTGGCAAAGGGGAGACGGGCGTCCCATGATTTAAAGATGAATACTTTTACTCTGTTGGCAAAAAGTAATGAGAATAGGGTGGGGAGGGTCTGATTCCAAAGCACCCTTTAAGGAGGTTCCGAGGGACTTGGGAAGGAGCATCAACAGGGATGCCAATGAAAGACTGGGTAGGGGCTCCATGTGGCAGAATGTAAGGAGTCTCTGCCTGTGCTGTGATGATCCTCAGAAGACATGATGGAAGAGGAGGGAGGGGGAGGAGGATGGGGAAGTAGGGGGAGAATGGAGGGGTCGAGAAAGTCAGAGAGCCTGGAAAGGGGGTGGGGGTGAAATGAGGTAGAGGGGGGAGAGAGCAGAGGAAAGGAGAAAAGTAAAGGAGGGAGTGTGGGAGGAGAGGCAGGGGTTAGGAGGAGGAGATGGAAGGAAGAACAGGCTATGGGGAAGGGGGAGACTTCTAGAGCCATTCTTCATTTGACCTGTGTATCACATGATGTAGAAGCAAGCCCCACGTGAGGTGGATGTCACCAGTTCCTTGGGAGTGCCTGTTGCATCTGGGACAGGAGAAGGACACAGGGCTTTCAAAAGAAAGCGCTTCCAAATGCTACCACAGACTTTGTGTCCAGCTTTTGTCAGCCAAGTCCTTCCATCCCCACAGTGTGATGCTTCTGTGTCACGAGTTAATAAAAATGTATTTACACCAATCACAAGACAAAACAAACATCTCACTTACATGCACCCCTATTTCAAGTAACCAGAAGGGTTGCAAACCACCAGTTACCTCACCCTGCCACCCCAACTTGTCCTCATACAGAAGGAGCTTGCAGTCCCCAAAGGCCACCAGTAGGTGGTGCTGGCAAATTCCATGTGTAGGCTGCAAGGGTTGCCAAGGGCCCTTTGAAAAATCTGCCTGGTTCCATGTTGAATCCTAGGCTACTGTTCAGGTTTTGAGGCCCCCTCATCAAATAACTTCCGTTTCCAAACATATTTTTAATTCAAAGAAAGGACTTTTTAATATCCTTATTTTTCACAAGGGCTATCTATCACTTAAGAGCCTCTTGTACCAGACATATTCCTAGGTGCTTCAGACACTTCAAATCTGAGAAACAAGCCCATAATATACTCATTGTTGCCTCATAACACAAAGGAAACGGAGAGCCACCAGCTCAAATGCCTTGTGTGCATGATTGACAGCTGGTCAAACTGGGGACTTAAGTTCAGTCTCTAGAACATCCACGCAATCACCTCCCTTTTTGGCAAATAACTTTACTTATGAAAGCCTGAGAAGGTTCTCTTATACGCATCAGCAAGGCACCCCTGCATCCCACAGACACCGTCACCCAAATGGACCACCCTGGGGTATGTCTCAGATCCCTGTAGCATGGGCAGCTGCTCCAGAAACCGTCATCACTGTACACCATTCGAAGTTCTCGACTCTTCTCATTCCTCATGGCGCTAAGTAGAAGAGCCCTGAGTCAGACAGAAGGGATCCTGGGAGCGCAACCCTGAGCATGTTTCCTTGGTAAACTCGAGCACACAAGCTCCTCTGGCCACTTTCTGCTGACGGTGCAATTAGCCATGCTCCCACCCGAGCTTCCACAGCAGCTCACACTACTTTGTGGTCATCTCCCTAGGTCTGCGTAGTCAGGCGAGCAAGTTCCCTGGCACAGCTCATCTCTTTGTTCCAAAGAGGGCATTTCCTCTGTCCCCATCAGGATTTATCCTCCTGACCTTCTGAGGTATCTGACCCAGGGTTTTCCCAGGGAATGCCATACCATGGGGCTTGCAGAAGACAGCCCACTGCATCCGCCTTGCTGTACCTGGAGACCCAAGGGCAGGGCCATGGTATCTTCCCCTCCACTGGGTCACAGTCAGCCCCTGTCCCCAGTCGCAATGGCATCTGCTGAGGTAGCGGGTGCTGGCCAGAAGGTCCTCATCTGCTGCTGTTTCTCCACCTGTCCTCACTTACCCACCTGCAGACTTCAGCTCTGCTAGGCCAATTAAAATATTAACTCTTCAGAGTGAGGGCATCTGGTCCTAAGTGCCCAGAAACTTCCCCCGAGCTAGCTCTATTTCTCTGGAGGTGGCAGAAAAGCCTGAGAAGTATTGAGTAGGTTATCAGGAGAGCTGCTTTGCATCGGAGTTACTGCTGGTAGCCACACAAATGTAAACTGGTTTCTTACCTTCTCCAGATCTGGTACCTTCTTGCTCAAAGCAAATGAACTGGATCAGGCGACCTCTAAATGCCAGCATTCGGTGATTCTATGTGCCTTGACACACAGAGTAACTTGGGCTAGGAGTATATAAAGTCAAAAGAGAAAAGTTGTCCTTTTATCAACAGAGTATCTCGGCTAACCACTCGGAATCCTAAAATGTTACCTCAAGTACTCAAGCACCTTGGACCATCACCTATATGACCAAGTTAGCAGCCTCTGTGAACGCAGATGTCTCCCTAAGGGTAGGGACTCACTGCTGCAGCTTCAATGCCGAGCACTGTCAGCACATTGTACATAGTCAATACAGGTCAAATTCCCTAAAGATACTAAGCATGAGGCAAGTGCACATTCACCAGATTTTTTTCAGTTCTTCTCTAACCATATCCTGCAGAATTTCATAAGAATTTAGTTTCTGATAGCTCCAATGTTGAGTTTTGTCGAACAAAGCTGTGTCTGGAGGTAGCTGGCTTTCCCCTTCAGCTACACCATCACTGGGCAGTCAAGAAAATCCAGTATGGCCACTAGGTTCAATGCCCTGGCACGTTCTCCTGAAGAGATATCACTTGCTGACCGCTGTGAGCACTTCCTTCCAGATGCTCATACTCCCTCCAGTCTGTCTGTCACCAGACACAGCAGGAGACGAGGCCCAACTTTGGCTCCTGACCACTCTGCTCACTACCTAGGGTTTATCTCCCCATACCAGACACATTGGACACATACTTAATGAAAGACATCCAATTCAGTGAAGCCCCAATTTTTCCCATTGGTCTTTGATAATTTAGGGACTACTCAACACTCTCAGATGATGTCATTAGTTGGTGATTTGAAATAGTTTTTATCTAGAGCTGGTCACTAGATGCACATGGGGAACTTGAAGAAAGCCTGATGCCCTGATCTTGTCCGTGGAGATTCCATCTGAATGGCAGCAGTGATTTTTCCAAGTATGGTCTCAGTTCAGCAGCTCAGTCTGACAACAAGTTAGTCAGAAATGCAGGCTCCCAGATTATGCTCCAGAGCCACCAAGAACCTGTGCCCAACAAATCCTCCAGGTGACCTGAGACCAGATGTGCTAAACTAGGCAGAGGGTTTGGTAAATCTTCTAAGAGATTGGATGGTTATATTGCCTGGCCACAGATGAGAACTATTACTGTAAACAGAAAAAACACAGGGTTGCTGCCAATGGCATCTGGCCCCCTCTACCCAGTATGATCAAGCTTTTCATGGACAAAACCACAGGGGGAGCGTGTGGGCTGAAGCAGCCATGCAGGGTGTTCACTCTGACTCAACCTTCCTAAACCCAGGGACAGATACGCCACATTCATTTCTATTACTCTTTCTGTGGAAGTGCACTCTGCACAGGACTGCCTAATGGCAGCATGATGGTACACATGCTTAAATCAAAGTCATAATGTCCAAGGATGGTTCGGCTCTCGCCTCCCTCTCTCCCTGGAGGAGGTTAAGTGAGAAAGGAATCCATTCTCAGGCACTCCCCATCCCAGAACACTATTTTGGAGGAAGGGAGAAAGTGGTTAAAACTATGAGGAGACCAAGGCACCTATAATGTCAACACGTGTGCCCCCATCTACTGGAGAAGTTTAGTCAGGTGGGTTGACACTAGGGGAGGTCCTGTGACACTTCCTGTATCTGTGCCCGGTGACCCCGGTATATAAGGGTCAATTTATATGACCCTTACCCCCAAATTTTGGAGTCTATCTCCAGAAAACAAGAATTTAAAATCTGCTTAAAATTCCAATAGGATTGTCAAGTGCTTGGGGCAGAGGTATAAAGGAATGTCACTACCAATTTTTGTTCTGGCAAATGTCAGCCATGGTACACCCTTTTGGAACTAAGGAGAAGTGCATTGTCCTACTGTGAGCATCCCTTAGTGACAGAAAGCATAACAAAGATATAAAGACCATCCCTGACAATACTTCTAGAAAAAAGCTGCTTCAGTGACTCTTGAGGCTTAGGTAACACTATCACTCACTTGCTGCCTACCATTCGCCAGGGAGCTCAAAGGTTAAAATCTGTGGCACGCCCATTTCTACAATTCCAGACACTCTCTGACAAAATCCTTCCTGAAGGATTTGTTGTCAGTGATGACAGCCCCACGTCACTGGACAAGTCTTGGCCCCCAGAGAGGCCCTTCCTATCTAGCATTCTGTTTCTAGCATCTTTTCATCTGTTCAATCTACCCAGAACCAGTTTAGACCAGAATGTGGGACAGCCCCTGAGCTTTACCAAAGAGCAGGGGGTTCCTAGTTCCTGTTCCCTCCCCAAGCGAACATTCGAACTGCTGGTCTAGGTGAGCTCTGACTCTAGTTCTAAAGCAAAGGCAGACAGGCCAGTCTGGTCCCAAGGCTTTCAATGAGGACCAAGGACATGCAAAACACAGAAATGGCTGAGTACATGTATCAAGGGCCCAGCTCTTGGTAAATGCCCCTTCTTGCTCTAGCCTCCAGCAGGGATTCACTGAGGAGGCATTAACTTTAGGTAGAGTCCAGACACTGTAAACTGCTGCAGACCTCTTCTTTCTGGTTATAAAATGAGGCTGCTGGAGCCCTAAAAGGTGATGGTTTAAACACAGAAAAGCATGAAATACTATGTAGTTTCAAAGCACCGCCCCATCCCCAGGGGGAAATACTGAACACCCCCAGCCACCAGTGTGGTATTCTCATAAGTTAACACTTCTCATCCTCCAGCAAAGGCCTGCCTTGAAGGCACACACAAGCAACGGGTTGAGAAAAGGGCAGAAATAATGCCACATAAGATATCCTAAACCCAGAACAGGGAGAAGGAAGCTGGGGGGCAGTGCAGACAGTGGAAGTCTTTACTCTACCACAGCCTCTCCTAGACCACAGCCTCTGCTAGAACTGGGTCAGGCCACCTGGGGAAGGGAATTACCAGGAGACATCCAGGAGGCTCCTGTGCACTGCCAGCACAGACCTACAAAAGATGGCGAAGGTTTCCTTGGGGCCAGGCCCCGGACCACCCTATGTTTCCTGTCCTAAGTGGGTCCAACCAGCCCTATGCTGGTAAATGTATAACTGGCTTTGGGAATGAGCAAGAAAGCTCTGGGTGTAGCATTTGCCCACGTGACTCTTCCATGGTGGCTCCATCTTAGCTGACCATGTAGCGATGCTGAGTAACAGGTTTAGGTTTGAGTCATCCTAGCTCCCCTGATCAGAGGCTGAGAGCAAGTGCTGCCAGCAATTGGTAGCTGTTGCTTTGCAGGGGGTCTAGAGAGAACACGCACTGGCAGGAGACAGGGTTCTGCACAGTCCTGGGCTCTGTCACTAAGGGAGGGCTCCCACTAGGGGAGTGTCTGGAAAACTCAGGAGACCATGCATGCGGTGCTGTGGCTACACGGAAGATAGCCAGGGGAGCTATGCTCTGAGAAAAAATACCTTGGGGGGATCACCCAAAGAAGCTAATTATGGCCCAGCTGCAGATTCACACTCAAGTTGAACTGAGGGCTGCCTGTGACTCAGGCAGGCAGGCAAATAAAACAGGAACCCCCAGAGTGCAGAGCCCTGAATTACGGTCATTTGCCGAGCAATGATAATGGCTTGCATGTGTGCATGGCTGACACAAGCGAGCCTCACTTTAATGGATCTTTTCAATTGTCTTTTCTTTTTATCCTGGGAAGAAGAATGGGTTCAGCGAGAGCCCTCCCTGCATTATTGACAGTCACAGGCTACAGAAGGCAATGTGCCCAACGGCCCCTCGCAGCACCCTAGGGTCCCCACACTCCCTTGCTGCCCCTTCTTTCAACAGCTCTCCTCATTCATTCCATCTTGGCAGCAGCCTCTTGTGTAACTAAAACCACAAGAAACTTTTTGTTTGGCTTCTAATTCAGAAGAAATTCCAGTAACTCCGTTCCTGATTTAAAAAAAAAAAAAGAATAGAGACAGATGCTTACCAAAAAAAAATTCATTTTTGTCCCCCTATGCAGACTGCTGCTCTCAATCACTGCCAAACAGCATAGTCCCTGGGTCCCTCAGGAAAGATTCCCTAAGGTCAGGGCTGAGGGCCTGTTCTAGAAGCCCAGCCCCTGAAGAGGTTGGGACCACTACCTGGTAGGCCTCTAATTCAAATGTGAGGCAACTGCTGAGAAAGTCATGGGTGACAGGCCTCATCCCCGCGCCATTCCCAACCACAGGGCGCAGGTCTAAGGTCTGCAGGATGCTTAGCCACAGTTTCTTGCCTGACAGGATGGTCCTAGTGGACTTGGACCTGTATGTCCTGGGTCCTCTCCACTCAAAGTCAGAGTCAAGATGAGTGACAGCATCCTCCATTGGGAGCTAGCTCCATATGTGACATCCTGGATCCCCACTCTGGATCTCATGAGGCAAAAAAAAATCTATGTTTTAAGCAGATTCCCTGGGCAAACTGGACCTCCATAAAGCCTAAAAGGCAGACTTGAGGTTCTGAGACCAAGCAACATCTATTGATTTCCTGCTGTGTGTCAGTCTCTGCGCTTGATGCTAATCTAATGAAATTCCCTAAGTCAGATTCCAGCTCCGGTGACCATGTAAGGTAGACTGACTTGTGTCACCGTAGGCGGGTGGGACAGGATAAAGAAGAAAACTCTTAACTCTTCTGTGGCCTCCAGTGCCTCCGCAGCACAACTCTGTGCTAGCCCCGACTTCCCACTGGGCTTTCTTGCTGCTTTCTCCTTTCTGCCCTTCCACTATCAAAGCAGAAAAGGGCAACTGCCCGCCCCCTTTGCGGCTGTTTGTTACTCTGGGAGTAAGTTCTGGCCCAGAGACAAAAAAAAATCTTTGTAAGGACCTGCTGCTTGAAATGGCCTGGCTTCCAGAAGCAATACTTGCTCTCTGCACTCAGTCAAAATGCAGAGTTTCAGGCGCCACGGTAGGTCTGCTGTATCTAAACCTGTATTTTCACAAGGTCCTCCCAAGGGATACTGGGGTATCCTGAAGTTCAGGGCTTCTGGGAAAACAGGAGGCAGAGTGTTGCTGACACTACTTTGTTATTCCTGCCTTGAAAGAACTACGTCCACCTCCTTGCACCCAGCCAAAAACAAGCGTGGGTATGGAGAGCCAATAGGGCAAGGCTAAGTCAGGAGAAACAGATGAGGAGCCTTGATTCTCGGCGGCACCTCAAGCTGTTAGGTCCTTTCCCAGGCTATGGCCACACTTAAAGTACCATGTGACTTGAATGTGCTCAAATCCTTGAGCACAAGGAAGGGTCTCAAAGCAGATGACCAGGATGAAGAAAGCAAAATCCACTGAGACTTGTCAGAGCCTGATAGTCAGTGTCTCTGTTCCTTCAAGATAGGAGGGACAGGGTAGCAGCAAGCTCAGGACACAGCTGTTTGACACGCTGTGTACAGAGAGCACTTATATTCCCCCCTCACAACTCCCTGGACAGGAACAGCTATTGTTATTGGGTGATGGGAGAGAGTTCACAGTGATGTCCCCTAAAGCTGTAGCAGACAGGCCATTCTGGGTCACTGGCTGGCCTGCTGTGGTCAGACCACATTGTACTATCAGTTACTCCGTATCAGAAGACATTTATGCAGGCAGTGCCTTGCCATGACAGTTTAGGGTGGACAAGTGAACACCACCATTTGTCCAGTACCACCCATGCAGCAGAGACCAATAAATGATTTATTCCTGGGCATAGAAAGGGTACGGCCCTACATATTTACTGGGATTTTAATGCACAAAAATGTATTAAAATCTTATCAAGGAACCTGTGCCCAATAACTTATTGGCAAGACAGACCAAGAGAGGGAGTAATTCCTTCAAGTGCCCCCCACTAAGTGGTGGACACTAACACTGTGATGGCAATGGCCTCACAGCAGCATGTCATCTGATACTTGGTATGTGTGTTAAGGATCAACAGGCAAACTCCAAACTTCCCTAAGACTTCAGCTAGGCTAGGTCTCCCACTTTTGATTGCAGCTACTCAACTGATGTCTGTTCACCTGCTCGCACCCCCATGTGGACCTGGAGCTACTATTTCCTGCTTCCCACCTGGTCCTGCCCTTTCTTCTCTGCAGCTGATGTCTTAACTCTCAACTCTGAGTCTCCTGCAGCCTGATCTCCACAGCAACAGCTTCTTTCCTAAGGTTTGGGTTCCTTATCTTACCGCTACAGAACTAATACAATTCTACAAGTCCACTCCTGAGACCTCTTGAACTGTGCTTTTGCCTCTTTAACTTGTATTCAGTGTGTGTGTGTGTGTGTGTGTGTACTGACTTACTATGTGCACGTGCTATTAGTGCTGGGCATAATACCCAACAGGAAAGTTCCAAGCTGTCATTTTCTAGAGACTTGTGATATGTTGAAAACTTGCACCATACAGAGGTGTTAGGGTTTGCAGCCCTCAGATGGTTTCACTGTGTGGTCACATTTTAGAGATTTTTACTAGTCCTTCTGGTCTCCACTGCCCTTATTTGGGCACTGCGTTTCCACATAACTCTTGGGTCCTCTCTGCCTCCAACCTTGCATACCTTTGACTCATCCCCTAATCAGAAATGATTCTGCTGGGGGCACCATTCTACACAGTGCTGGTTTCTGCTTTTAGTCATTTTTCTAAGTAAGTACATGCCACAGGATGGAATCATAGATTCACTGGCCCTGGCTACAGTGTTTTCTTACCACACCCCTCAGGGCTCTTGGAGTCCTAGACACATGCCTAAGGGTCTTCTTGGGTAATCAGGAGAAGTATAGCAGGTGGGTTCTGGGTCACCATCTCCTCCACAGGCACGTGATCCAAAGTGTTTCCTGCACTTCTGAAGGTCTTATCAGAAGAGAGGTATGCTGGACTGCTTCCTCTGGAATGAACTTGACCATTGCCACCTTACATCAGGGTCTGGTAGGTATCTCGTGGCCCATTGGCATTCCCTCAGAGGGAGAGACTTATAGGTCACTGACCTCCTCACGAGGCCCCTGGGGTTATTAGAGGTAAACAACTGACAGAATGGGATTCTTCAGAAATGCTGCTTCCCTGAAGATGCCCAGAGCCCCAGCAGTGTAGTTTGCCATGGAGCTACCCATACTCCTGTAAGTAACTTAGGTAAACCCACTGGTTTCACATAAGCTAGACTTGGGAGGCATCATTTATTTACCATATTGGTGCCCTCAGTAGCAGGGGCAAACAGGAAAGGTCATGGTTCAATGGAAATCTTTGGTAATAAAATATTTGCTGGTCTGTGACCTTCTTCAAAACTAATTTCTTTAAAAAGTGGCACTCCCAGAGAAGCATCAGACCTGCAGTCCCAGCCCACACTAATTGTCTTCTAAGACACGGCAGCAGCTCGCCCTCCTTCAGAAAGGGTGCAGGAGCAGAGATCTAGTCCTTCCCACAGAGGATGCCAACTATGTGTCCTGAGTATACCCTGCTTTCCCCTTCAGACTCAAGCTTCCACTCTGGGAATGTAGCCATCTGAAGCTTCCTCTGGCTCCCAACATTCTGCTTTGCTTTGCTGAACATTCATTGTGGGTGACCCCTCAGGAGAAGGTCCGTGATAAACATGTATCTCTGGAAACACTGCCCCCTCTACCTGCAGGATCAATTCCCTTCTCTACACCAAGAATTCCCTGCAGCAAGTGGGCTTCCTCTTCATCTCAGCCTGATCATGATAAAATCCATTACACAGTCTGAGGCTGATGCCTTCTCTTGGAGGGTGGTCCTAGGATGTGGTTGAGGTGGTCGGAGTCAGTTCCATGCTGTTCCATAGTTCCAGTCTTCTAAAAAAATGCAGACAGGGGTGACAGGTCCTCAGTGAGGTCTGTGTGAGGTGTGTTTTGTTGTAACTTTTTTCTCTGGGCATAATATGATGCCATCTTGGATTTTTTCCTAGTAGTCATGGCAACCAGAGTAGAAAAATACAATGATATCCAGGCCTATAGTAATAGAAGGAGTTACTGACACTCCCCAGAAGATGGAAGATGGAAATGTCTTGAGATCTGCACTTGAAGTTCTAGCCTTTACCCCCTCAACCAGCTGCAAAGTGATCTTGGAAGATGCTAGAGTATACTGAAGTTACAATTCAACTTCATGAGGTCCTCATCTTGATGGGCTAGGTCTCTGCAGTGATGTACTATTTTGGAGTCACCCGTGCTCCTGTGAGTAACCTGTCACCTAGGCTCTATAAGAAAGCCCAATAAACTGTTCTCACCAAAGTAGACTTGGTGAAATCATACTTTGTTGTGGTGCCCATCTGGGATGAAGAGATGTTTGTTCTCATCTCCCCAGGAAAACTTAGCATGCCAGACTGCAAGCTAGAGCAGGGTTGGGGAGCTGCCTATAGAACAGATAGTAAGGAGGGATACCTATAGAGGCAGAACAGGAGGAACAGTGAGGGCTGGGCACATGAGGATGGGAGAGCCAGCTCAGAGCAACACAGCTCTGGGTGGCATATTCTCCATATATAGGAATGAGTCTTTCAACAGGTTCGATCTATAAGCCTGCTAAGGCATGATGAGGAGTCAGGACAGACAGGCAATCAACAGACTCACAGAGCCTTACATAAACTAAGGAAAGCCAAGAAAGCCATGTGTTGCTGGGCTTACACTGAGCCCATGGCTGTGAGCTCACAGGACAGGGATTACATACTCAATGCATTGCCGCAACTAATTTCCAAGCAGATCAAAATAAATCAGAAAACAAAACCACCCTGACAGCAGAGAAATGTGGAGATGTGTTAAGAGATAATTGCAATCCTTTCCCCCATTTCACCACGTCTCTGCTGCCACCGGTGCCAGTGCTGAATCACAGTTGTCACTCCATCAAGAGGCCGTGTACACTGGGGGAAGGATGCAGAGTGTGCCAGCCAAGCATGCTACCACACTGGTCTGTAGGATAGTCTACTGACAAGAATATTCATCCCATTCCCCAAATCTTATCACCTCATACCAGCTAGGGGCCACTGTGCCAGTCAATCCTTCTCCCCTCCATCTCCTGGGCTCCTGTAAGCAAGACTACTGTCTTCCGTTCTGCAAAGGCTTCACCTCATGCCCTACAATAGTGTATCCTAGAGTCAGATGGCTCCAGTTTCCATGGGCAACTAGTCAGGTGGCATTGAGCAAGATCCCAGGGTTCTATAAGCCTCAGTTTCCTCTTTAAAGAAAACACAGGCAAGTTTCAATGGTGGGAAGTCACTGGGGGCATTAGGATGACACAGGGACAGCATCTGTAACTGGTAGGGTTTACAGTTGGACATCACAGCTATTGCCCTTACAAAGATGAACCAAGGGGACACTAACTTCCAGATCCTTCAGAATACAGCCCTGTGCCTGCTTAGGAGTAGCAGAAGTGTCCTTGGATGTCTCTCAATGGCTAGAAGAGAAACATCCACCATCTCCAACTCAGTCTTCCCTCTAGTACCCAAAGAAACGGGTGTAGCTTAGGAACATCGACAGACACTTCCAAATGAGCAGCTGAAGCACCCTGGCTTCTCTTGTTGAAACATCTCAGACATTTTCTTATCTTTTGAATTGACGTTGGGAGTCCTCAGGACTTCCTCAGGTGTCTACTGGGTGTGCAGCTTGGAACAGGGCCCATAGCATGGTGACTCAGGCCATGAAGGAGGAAGATACAGAAAGCAACTTGATCCTTGGGTGATGTTTGCTGCCTTCGTGGCGTCACCAGTATCCCATTTCTCCACAGTTCTGTGAGGATGCTCTCCCAGCAGGATGCTCTGATAGTAAGAGCAAGCATGTATATGGGGCATTTATGCAAGAAGCATACGTGCTCTGTACCTGACACTGAACATCTTTAACTCTCTGCCTCTTCCCTCCACAGATATTACTCCTCTCCCTGGCTATTGGTTGAGAAATCAAAGATCTTCAATGTTGAACAAATTACACCCAGTTATTAAGTGGTTGCACCATGCCTGGCACTTCTCTATGGAGTTTTCTCCATGTCCTTCCCATGACAGGATCTGCTTAGACCAGAATGATAAATATCTGTCTGAGCACTATACCTTGAGCTTAAGTCTACAGGTATTTTTTTTCCTATCTAGTGCAAAAGTGGGGAAAGGCAGAAGAAAAAATGGACATACAATAGTTGGACCTGAAAGATATAAAGGGGATTCCACATGCCATGCTCCTGGCCCTTCTGTGCCATGGTAGGAGTGGCTAACTCCTGAGTGAGAAAGCCCGCTCTGGGCCCTGTGAATAAAGTGCTGCTGGACTTCAGGACGGGAAGAGGGAAGGACATATGAAAGAACAGTGCCTGCTTCTACCCTGAACAGTGAGCCTGGACAGTGGGCTACAAGCCATCAAGCCAGCACTCCGGTTCTCACTGTCCAGCAACCCCCACCCACTGGCTATGAGACTCTCTCAAACAGGCTAATGATTTCACCTGCCCCTCTCGGAGGACTAAGGCTTTACCAGGAGAACAACCCCAGATCTGCAGAGTGACAATGTAGGAGACAATGAAAGGATTAGGAGTCAAGGAATCCTGCATGCTTATGACTCTCCTAAGCCCAAGGAAAGTCCAATGACATGCCTGCTGCCCTTGTTCTCCACTGTCCTCAGCCACGAGACCTGCAGGGCTGTGGCCTTCTTTTTTTTTTTTTTTTTTTTTTTTTTTTGGTTTTACGAGACAGGGTTTCTCTGTATTGTTTTGGAGGCTGTCGGTCCAGCCTGGCCTCGAACTCAGAGATCCACCTGCCTCTGCTTCCCGAGTGCTGGGATTAAAGGCGTGTGCCACCACTGCCCGGCTGCTATGACCTTCTTGTATAGAACACTTCATCAGTCTTGAATGTCCCTCCCTCCTCATTTCCTCAGGCCCACTCCCTTTCTCTCAGCAGAGACTCAGGTCATGTGACAAGGTGGCCATCTATGCTAATAAGCCAGTCTAAGGGCTGTCATGGAGGTCCCAGAGATCTGGCCCTAGGAACTATGAATCTATGGACACCACCAAAGCCAGTGGGGACACTTCAGGTCACTCATACAAACTGGTAGTAAGTGGCTCTGTTCTTGCCCTCAGAATGCTGCTGTCTCAGGAATGCTGTGGGGACCTTTCAGAGGCCCAGTCAACTTGCTCGGTATGTTTTGCATGCAAGTTTGAGGGCAGAATGATTTGAAGGCAGAGAGCACTCCATCTCAGGATGCACTTTCTGGAAGGGTTTAAAGTAAACCAACACACAATCTCTTGCCCACATGCCTCAACCCACTTGCCTCTTTTCTCCTCCTTGGCCTAAAGTCTACATCTGGGGGGTTCCTTGGTACGCTGGCTTCCAAGTTTAAGCAATGAGAAGCTATACAGTACACGACACCCTCTAATTTGGCATTGTTCTTAGCAACAATGAAAGTTTCCACCTTATGGTCCCTCCTTCCTATCTTGCTCCCTTGTGATACCAAAACGATGATATTTGTTTTGTCCTTGCACCTTTGGACATTGGGGTGGTGATGATGTCCATGCCAGCTGGCATGCTGACACCTCACTGCCTTTGTTGTTTTCTTTACTCTTTGCAAGGATGCCCTTTGATTTTTTTTTCAGCTGAGCCATCTGTATAGGCAATTCTTCTTATTGTGACACCAATCGAACACTTGGTGCTCAATGTGACATTTAGTTAGGAGTCCATGTAGAAAGCACTGAGTAACTGACCCAATCCTAAAAAGACAGCCATCCCTGCTCTCACATCGCAAAATGTCTGCACAATATCTTCTGTTCTAGAGGGTTGCATGTGCTTCCAAATCCAGGAACCAGGGACTTAGAATTGCTCTCCTCTCAGCCACAGCCAGTGACTTCACGGGCATTGCCACCAGCAACCTACCTAACTCCTGAGGCTCACATGTGGATGGCAGCATGCAGTAGGTTAGCCTAGCTGATTTCTTGCAGCCAGTCTTTAAGTCAAACCCTGGTCCCCACTGTCCCTCCCTGGCTGTGGATTAGCATTCCCTCCACCTCTACAGAATGTGCTTTGCATAGTGAAGTCATTTTGCTCATTGCTCACCCTTCCCCAAGTAGAGGTGGAGGCATTTTGTAACTGCCAGTGTTTTGATAAAGCCTAAGTATTTAATCATATGCCTATCACCCTTGCTTAACACAGGAGCTTTTGGCACCTGCCACCTGGACAGCCAAGGAAAAGCCAGGTCCTGGGACACCTAGACCATATATAAGAACCTCAAATCTGCCCTGTCAAAGTTTGGCCAGAATGCTCAGCACGAATGTGCAGTAAGATTGAGTGGGACAGCAAGGACCATTCCGTTCTTTCCCTTGCCTCTTCCGGAACTAAATCATCTTTAGCAGATGGTGTTTCTATCCACGGTCTCCCTGGGAAACCTCCTCACTGCCTAGCAACCTCCAGCCCCGGGAAGTCCTCACTGCAGCCTTCACAAGCTGCCCACGACTCTGCTGGCCCACTACCCAGGGCACTCACAGACACAGACAGGGGCCTTGGAGGAACCCTCCACGAATGTAGACTCTGAGTGTTCCCTCCTTGGAGCCCTTAATAATCCCCTCAAACACAAGGTGACCCCCACATACTCAGCCTACCCAGGGGCATCTTCTTTGCAGCCATTCAAAGCTTCCTTTCTGAAAAAGAAACCATTTTTGAAGCCTAGGATGAGATTCTAAACAATCCTCTGGAACTAAGGTGGCTGGGGCAGTCTGTGAGTAGATCAAGTCAGAGTGCTGCCCCTTTTTTCAGAGCATGGGCCATGCTAGAACCCCAGGCGTCCCAGCCTCCCCTGCGCTCTGCCTCCCTTCACCCTGCCATGTCCTTGAAAGCTGACCCTTCAGAGGAACCAAGCAATGTTCCCAGATTCCCCCTCCAGAAACCACCTGATGAAAATTTATAGGAGCATGTCAAGGTTCAGTGAGAGGGAAACAAACTGGTCCTTAGAAAACACAAAGGCTGTTCAGAAATGGAGGCCCATGTGGTTACCATTTGAGCAGAAAACCAAAGATCCTGAAAACCTGCTTCTTACACAACAGCAGCAACATGGGAGGGGGCACAAGAATCCTGCTTTCAAACCCCTCTCTTCACTTTCCATGCAATCTATCCTGAACAGTGTCAGATGTCTGGCAGTGATCTGAGACCAAAGGAACAGTCTGTCAGAGAAGCAAGGCTGGGGACAGCAGTCATACTAGGATTTCCTCTGAACCACAGAGGGGACACTGCTCCTAGACATGCCCACTCTAAGAATCCCAAAGTGAGAGACATTCAAGCTCCCTCCCCCAATTTCTGTTCCTCAGGGGGAGGGGGTAGAAGGGAGGACAGAGAAGACTCCAAGCATTCTCTACAGAGCCTGGTTTTGGACAAAGGAACTCCAGGACAATGGGTTGTCCCTTTTACAGTTCAATTCTTTCCCCTGGACACAGTCCCAAGCCTAGACCAGTGCTGGATTACTTTTCTCCCAAACCAAGCCTCGGTTTCTCATCTGTACAATGGATATTGTAATGTCTGTCTGTGGGCTGTGTGGAGGGAGTTATACAATTCAACTTAGGAGTTTATGGAGCCAGCAGTACCAGTCCTGCCTAGGCTCATCACTAGCCCTTTCTGATATCATTTCACTCCTACTTTACTGGGGATAAAATCTACATGTGGAGCATCCCAAACACAAGTCATGGAAATCTGAAATGCTACAAAAGCCGATGTGCTTTGAGAACCAACATAATGGATGACACAAGTAGAAAGTTCCACACCCGAACTGTGTGCCGGTCGCAGACACAGTGCGGATGCACTGGAACGACAGGAAGCTCCTTCAGCCGTGTCTAACACGTGCATGAAGCATAAGTGAACTCCATGCCAGAACTAGAATCGCGCCCCTCAAGATACCTTACTGTGCCTGTGCGAGTATGCAAAACCCTGGATCAGAAGCCCAAGCACTTTGGTATGGACACATGCAACCTGTACCTAATGTTTCTGTTGTGGGAGTGAAAGGAGGGGAGGAAAGTGAGGCGAACCCATAGGCCACTTCCCCCATAATTCCTTGTGTGTACCCACAAGAGCCAGGTGACAGGCTGGACTTCAGAGCACAGCACCAGACAACGCCCATGGGAATTCCTGCTCCCTGAAACAATCAGGGAAAATCTTTACAAAAAAGCAGGGAGAAAATTCATACAAAGCCACATAGTACTGAAGATTTTCCTTCACTCCCTGGAGGCTTCAAGAAGGAAAAGAACAAGGCTCACAGACCCTAATGAGAATCCAGAACTCACAGATGCTATCACTACTGTTCTTAGTAACTGTCCCCATGATTTTTATCCTTCAGCACACAGACGAGCAAAGAAAGGTTAAGAACAGAGAAGCATGGTGTTCAGGTGGCATAGCCTTCAGGGAAGGAGAGACCCAAGTCCAGGCCTTCCCAGCTCAGAGTTCCTGCACTTACCCTAGCCTCCCCGTGCTCAGGTTTCAACACAGAAACTCTAAGTTTTCCTAAGAGCTACACACATTGTCTTACTGGATCTTTATAATGTTCACTGAAGTGGGAAGATCTTGTTTTTATCTTTATGCCTGATCCCAGGCCCAAGTTTTCTCGCTCAGCATAACAGAGCCAAACCTATTTTCATTACAAAACCGTAGTGGCTCCTGCTTCCCTCTGACCCCAATATGTCTTCCATAAATGGGTCTGGGACATAAAAACATACCCAACTCTGGAAAGCACTGACCTCAAACCCCAAACTCCATCTAACAAGTGTGCCTGGAGTACAAGTGGGGTAGTGGAGGAGGAGGAGAGCAGGTGTCACAGGTTGGAGTGTGCCCAATGCCTCCCTCTGTCCTGGATCAATATGCCCAGTTTAATGACTCCGGACCCCTGCCAGTTGCTAATGCTCCAACCCATGCTCTGTGCAAGATAATGAGGCCATATGCTCCCACCACCAGCAGCTCAAAAGCATCTCCAAAGAGCATGCCCAGGAGGCTCATTCAGAAGACAGAGGAAAGGGAAAGTGAGGCCACTTTGGGAAAATGTGTCTCCAAGGCCTCTGAAGGCACGCCCACTGTGCTTTCCTCCCTGCCCATTCCTCACGGCAGCCTGTGCTTTAGAGCTCTCTGATAGCACATCAGGAGAACTGTTACTCTGTCCATGAAGCCCAAGGATGAGGCATTTAACTCCTCACACTTCCACATGGACTGTGGGAGTCCTGATGCCATGGCTGCTCAGAGAGGGGGCAGACACCAAGAAAAACAGTGCAGGGCCTTTTGGAAACCCACAGGGAATCAGAAGATCGCTGAGAAGCCCATCATGACCAAGCCCACCCACTTCTCCCCTTGGGTAGCAGGCAGGCCTGGGGTAGTGCGGTGGTGAGGGAACCGCGGGTAGCACAGGAAAAAAAGCAGGGCAGAGACTGCAAAGCTCAGTCCTCCCTCCTCACTTCTGGACTCAACCCACTGCCTGCCTGCAAGGCTGCTCTCTGTCATCTCTGAGACAAGGCCGCATCAAAGCTGCTGCACTATCTGCAAAGGAGATTGGCAAGGAGCTCTGCTGCCCAGCCACCCCGGGATGAAAGAGCCTTGGTTACCTGTGTGGGAGGAAACAACAACCGGGGACAGGACTCCCTGGACCTTACTAGCTGTCTAACTCCACCACTATCCACTGAGGAGAAAACACGGAGAAGACATAGACTTGGGGAAATTTCCCTTCCCTGATGTAGACTCTGTATCACGGAGGGACGCTCCAAGCACCTATGGGTTCAGAAGGACCCAGACTTGAGTTAGGTTTTTTTTTGTGTGTCTGAAATAAGACAGCCAGACAGCAGTGGTCACTGGCAGTCCCCTCCTAAGGTCTGGCCAGGTCAGTATGACTCTCCCTGCTTCAGAGGAATCAAGACCTCCCACCACCATGCCAGCAGAGATACCAATCTTTGGATTCACTGTCCTGGAATCCCTGCTATTGTTGCCTAATTCTCCAGGTCACTTGCGGGCAAGAATGACCTCAGTTCCACAGGAAGGTACCCAGTGGCCAACTTTTAAGGAGAAATCCAGAAGCTGAAGACGCAGTCTAGAAAGAAGCAGCTCAGGCACCTGGCAGAAAAGAGGGGTTTGCAAAACAACCGACTGTGTGGGATTGGCCATGGTTAGACAACCTCTCAGAGCTGGGCAAAGTGGATGTGGACAAAGACAGAGACAGGCTTGGTGCAAAGCTAACTACCCACACTGATAACTCAGGGATACAATTATTAAAGAAATATTGACTGTTGAATGAACCACGTTCATACACCAGGCAGCTAGGCTACCAAAGGGGCTAGGTGACCTCAGGCTTCCCATTCTTCTTAATCTTGTTCTAGATGCAGGGACTTCAAGGGCAGGAGATCTAGGCTGAACACAGAGGAAATAAGAGCACACAGCCATGCCTAAGACTGTTCCTGTCTGGGATAGTCACAAAGATCCTCTGATTTGCTATACATCTTGAAGCTTCTATGTGAGCAAGTTACATCATCATCTCACAGTACAGAAAGGAGAGAAGGTTGGGTAGAATGCTCTCTGTGGTCCTTGTCAGTTGGGAGTTCATGACAAGCCTGGTCTACATAGTAAGTTCCAGACCAGTCAGGGCTACATAGTAAAACCCTGTCTCAGAAACACAAAACCAGAAACCTCACAGAGATCCTTCTGCCTCTGCCCCTAGAGTTCCGGACTAAAGGCATGTGTCACTACACCTGGACTGGCCTAGATTTTTGTGTGTCTACCAGCCTCAGAAGCTTACTATTCTTTAAGACATAATCATATCATGCCCCCTCCTTTTGCTAAAGCCCCTGTGAGCTTCTCATGTCACCACCAGGAAAAGCCACATGCATCCCAATGACTTGTAAAGCCTCAGTGTCTTATTTTCTCCTCTATTGCTCATTGTCCTCATTTGGTCTCAAAGGACTCCAGTCACACCTGCTTCCTCCCCGTTTCCCCATTCTCTTGGCACCTGCTGTTTCCTCAGCCCTTGAGTGTCCTTTCCCCAGATATGTACAGAACTTACTTAATCACCTCAAGCCAGTCTTTGCTTCAATATCTTCTTGATTGGACTTTCTCTGTGCTTTTCCTGAATCGTCTCTGTCCTTCCTTTCACTTACTCCCCCACTGCATCTAATACTACATATTTTCTTTGTCCATTTCTTGATTTTTTTCTTCCGGGAATGTACCAGTTCCAAGTGGGCAAAATAAATTTCAGATTTGTTCACTGATGTAACTACTGACACACATGCAATAATGCTGGCACATCAAAGTCACGTGCCAAATATTTGTTGAGTGAACAGTGGCTCCCTCCACCTACAGGGACTTAGAGAACATTTTAAAAGACGGGATGGGGCTGGAGAGCTGACTCCACAGTTAAGAGCACTGTTGCTCCTGCAGAAGACCTGGTTTGGTTCCTAGTAATTGTAACGTGGCTCACGAATATCCATAACTCCAGTTTCAGGGGGTCTGACGCCATCTGCTGACGTCCATGGGAACAGGCACTCATGTGGTGCACATACGTACATGCCATCAAAACACCTACCCACATAAAGAAGCAAATCTTGTTTAAAAGAGCATGTTTAAGGGGGCTTGAGGTCTCTGGCTCTGACCCTATCAAGCACAGATTCTAGTCTGCTAGACTATAGTTACTGGCTCAAATCAGGTTCCTGAGCTGGCTCCCTGCCTCCGTCATTCACCTACAACCAGAGATCAAGGACCATTAAAAAGAAGACACTGCCCTACCACACTGGAAGGCAGAGAGCCCTTGTTCTCACTGGTCCAGGGTCTTTTTTCCCCCTTGGAGATGAGGAGGAAACAGATTGAGACTCAAAACATAGCAGGTGTTTAATGGAGGGCTAAGAGAAAAGGGCTTCCAAACTACATGCCAACACAGCAGCTTGCTGCATTTTTCAGCCTATTGCCTGCATTATGGCTTCTGAACTCCACAGGCAGAGGGGAAGGTGGCTGGGAGTTCCAGCTGACTGTCATATGGCTTTCAGATCTCCTGGTGGGAAGACAAAGTCTTGGACTCTACTGGGCTCTAGGACCATCTTGGCCTCTCCTGCGCCTCGGAGTTCATTGCTGTGCTACTAGACAAAACTCCTGCCAATACAAAGACACTTCTCCAGCTGCCCTCTCCCTGTCACTGCTCTGGGACGAGAAACTCAGGTAAAGTTTAGATCTAAGTGTGAACCCTGACCCCCTGACTTACCCAGTGACCGACCATACCACATCTTTGCCTCTCAAAGACATCAAGGAGACAGAAAGATGATGGCAAGGGGAGGCAAGCCTTTTGTCTCCTAGGAGCAAAGAGGACGGTTTGACATCTAATTAACATCATTTGCATATTAGTGCACAAGGACATAGCCTACACAGAGACGTGTTGCAGACTGATACACATGTAAAGAACTTCAGGGCTGCTGCTCACCACAGGAGAAGATAAGGGACCACCCTACAGAAGCCACAAAGGCATTTATTTGCTGTTGCATAGGCTATATGGGGATCCTTGTGGAGACTGGTCCCATAGATGTGTAAGAAACTCCCCATAATGCTATGTCTGCTGGTTCGTGGTGACATTTACAATAGTTTCCTATTCAGTGATTACCACAAGCAAAGCATTATACTAAACACATGTCAGAAGGGCTTAACTCAGTGGTTCTTCAAAGTTTATTCAGGGAATCTAAGGGCCCCAGAGACCTGTGTAGCTCCTCTGTGAGTGTTCATGGTAATTCTAAGAAGGGATTTCCCTTGTCCTCACAAATGTCCTTTCTTGGAGGCTACCCGATGTGACACTATAATACACTGAGTGGTAGTAATTACAAGGATCTAACTGTTTGCATCAAGCAGGACTCCAAAGAAACATACAAAAACAGAGAAGGAAAGCAGGGTCCTTCTCACTAAATATTTTCAGAAAAGTTTTTCAATAAACATATTTATCTCTACTGAGTTCACTATTTTTAGGAAGTTGAATTTCAGTTAACGGAACAATAGAACACCCATATGTGTAAAAACTCCATGGAGACCTTAGCCATTGTGGAAAGCATAAAGCAATCCTGTGAGTAAAGGGGCTGAGAGCTGCTGCATTCTCTACACCTCTCTCAGGACAATGCTCCCGGCACCACCTCAGCCCTCGTTTGGCATAACTTCTCCTCACCCTATCTGGCTACTGGGAGCCTCTCACCAACTCAACAAGCCAGTGCCATACGTGGGGAGTAAAACCAGTCAGGTAATGAAAACTTTAATGCATCTGGTTCACATCCTTTGTCCCCAAGCCACAAGAATAGGGAAAAGTAGGGGCTGGAAACATAGCTTTGATCCTGGAGTGACTGTTCCCCATGAGTGACACTCTGGGTTTGAGCTGCATCAACCAGGCTGCTGGTACGTGCCTGGAATCCCAACACTCAAAAGGTAGATGTGCCAGGATCAAAAGCCGAAGGCCAACCTACACAACCAGCTGGAGGTCATCTTGGTGAACAGCAAAGGAGGAATGGGAACAGAGCTTATCCAGTAATCCAGATGTGAGAGGGCAGGCTGGGCCAGCAGTTCTCTGTAGGTCATTCGTACGACACCCATAAGCTCAGATTGACTGGTCACTCTCTGCTTTGATGGAGAGGTGAGCAGTTCTCAATCAACAAGGAAGAACTATAGAGACTGTTGAAGATCCCCAGGATAAGTCCTAATGGAGGCTGAGACAAGAGTTCTGAGGTATACATGACCCACCCCGCCTTCTCCACCCACAATCCATGTGCAAGTGACATGGAACAGTAGGTGTGAATGTGACATTGTGAGGTGGCCGGGCCTACTCTGCTTAATATCACAGCCCTCCTGTTTCTGGCTCACCCTAAATGCTGGCCTCCCTCACAGAAGATGTGGGATGCGGGTGACCCTCTTGTTTCTGGCTCATCCCAAATGCTGGCCTCCCTCACAGAAGATGTGGGATGCGGGTGACCCCCTGGTCCTCTGGAGGCCACACGGTCACACAGTTGCCAGGAAGTGTCTTTCCAGGCTGCCGCAGGCCCATCTGCTCAGAGGTCTAAGCAAGGAGGCTGACCTCTTGATTGACACTTCCCTCTCTCTCTGCCAGAGACCAACTGTAAGGGAACCAACCTGACAGCCCGGGCCAGCCATCCTCCTGCAGATGCAAATGGTCAACAGCGATGAGAAACAGGCCGAGACCTAGGAGTGAGAGCCCTTCCTCATCCCCCCAGCCCTGTTATGACCAGACCCAGGGAAGTACTTCCTTCTGCAGAAGGAAGACTTTGTTCCTACAGCAGCGCACTGGGGCCTGGCCTCACTTCTTCCCATGCTTTCCAGGCATCACAGTACCTCGGGAAGATCAGGCTGCATCCAGGTCCTTCCTACACATTCTGCAGATGGCAAACAGAAAGAAAGGCTGACTTATCCGAGGTTACACAGCATGTCAGCCAGGAAGGACATCCAAGCTCCCTGAATGTGTCCACACAGGTAACCCTCCTTTGCACTTGTGAGGTACAGGACCACCATATCCTAAGACTGTGCTCTCCCTGCCTTCCATCATAGGCCTTTTGCTCTTCAGGATAGAGATGTAAGGCTAAGCTGGGCATCCCTTCATCCAGGCTAAGTTGGGCATCCCTTCATCCAGGCTAAGCTGAACATCCCTTCATCCAGAGGTCCTCCAGAGCAACCATTCCTCCATTGCCAGGAAGTGTGAAGGAAACAATGGACACCTTCTCCTAACAGCTTGCAAAGGGGGAGGGGCAAGTTAGCACACAGAGAGGCTTCACCCACATGTCTTCCTTTCTCGGAGACACTGAAGAGACCACCAACCACACTTTAACCCTCATCTACAACAGTCAGCAGAGGACAGTCACTGAAATGGAGTTTCCCTTTTCCCTGATCCTCTGGGACAGATGCTACAGCAGAGCGGGGAGCCCTAACTCCAGACAGTTGGTGTGGAAGGTGAGGAGCCCAGTGCCCTCAGTTCAATGCAGCTTGCATGGGAAAGAAGCAAAGGAGCCAACAGACATAGCTTCAAGCTGTCTTCTCTTTTAAATCAATTATTAGTTAATTAATTAATTTTACATCCTGGCCGCAGTTTCCTCTCCCTCCTTTCTTACCAGTCCTCCCTCTATCCCCATCCCCCAATCAACTCCTCTTTGTTTCTGTTCAGGAAAGGGCAGGCCTCTTATGGATCAACAAAACACGACATATAAAGTTGCAGTAAGACTAAGCACCTCCCCATGTATTAAGGCAACCCAAGGAGACCAATATGAGGAATGGGGTCCCTAAAACCAGTAAAAGAGTCAGAGACAGCCCCTGCTCCCACTGTTAGGAATTCAATAATACCAAACTACACAACTGGAATATATATGCAGAGGGCCTAAGTTAGTCCTAGGCAGGCTCCCTGGTTGTCAGTTCAGTCTCTGTGAGCACCTATGGTTCCAGGTTAGTCGATTATGTAGAGGTTTTTTTTTTAACCCCAATCTCCATTTCTGCACTAAAAGGCAATTCAGAAATAAAAGATTGGGACTGGAGAGATGGCTCAGTGGTGAGAGCATTTGCTGCTTTCCCAGAAGAACCAGTACCTGTGTCCAGCAGCTCCCAACAGTCTGTAACTCCAGCTCCAGGGATACCAAATATCTCTTGCTTACACAGGGACTTGCACTCTTATACACACACACACACACACACACACACACACACACACACACACACACAGAGAGAGAGAGAGAGGGAGGGGCACGCACGCATGCACAAATAAAATCTTTAAAACTGCAGGGCTAGCGAGGTTCACACAGAGCTCAAGATGAAGAGAGGAGTAGAGCACATACTCATGAACCTCAGCCTCAGTCGTAAACAGTCCTCTGAGAAGAGCCTTGAGTCTCAGCAGGTCTCTTCTGTTCTGTCCTCTCCCACCCACCAGCCCAGGGCACATGGAGTGAAGCCTGTCTGCAGGTCCCCAGGCGTGAAGCACATGAGACCTGATTAGTTCTAGGAAAGGACAGCGCCTGGCACTTGGGGCTGCAGGGGAGAAGCTGCATCCACAGAGCACGGCTCAGTGACTTTCTAATTCTGCTCATTTTCATCCTAAATGTGGTTTAGCCAACCCAGGAGAGGCTCATGGAGAGGCTCATCCATCCTGTGCCAATGGCACCGATAGCCATGTCAGAATCCCTTGGACCTGTCCACTCATCTCTCCTGCACTCTGCCCTCGACCTCACTTCTTATTTTCTGAATACTCTCAATGATTCTATAGATCAAGCACATGATTGGATTAAGCTGATTCTAAAAGAATGGTTGTAAATGCAGTTAGACAGGGATGGTTTAGACTTCAGAACAAACATCTGGCAGCATGCACTACTAATACAGCCACAGAAATGAGGGGAGAGGTGGTACCAGCAAGTTCTGAGGACCTACTGTGGGGTCCAGAGAATCCTCATACCCTCCTGTCAGGCAGATGGCAGTATTTCTGAAGATCAAGCTATAGAGATAATGTTATCTTTTTCTGAAATAATGTCATTGCCCTACTGGAGTGTCTGGTGCTCTGAGCACTGGGCAGTAAATAATACTTTCTGTCCTTTTAAAGTTCAGAATCAATTAATAAATAATACATGGGAAGCATACAGATTAACCCGGAATAAAGCTTTATTACAAACAAATTCTAAAGCCTATGTGGCTTAGGTTTAGTAAACTTCAGGGGACCTGCTAAGTATTTCACCTAAAATTAAACCTATTTACCCTGGAAAAAGGAAGACTTTGAAGACTTTCCCCTAGAGCAGGTCCCAGGAACTTAAACTCTTTGAGGATGAGTGAATTTAAAAGAAAGTCCTAGAGGGGCTAAGCTTGTGGGTAAATCAAGTTAAGTCCCTCCAGATGCTGGTTAGCTACTGTCAACATGACACACAACTTGCCAAGAAGGAGGAACCCTGAATTGAGAGATCCTCTCCATTAAATTTATCTATGTAGTACTTTCTTTTTTAAAACAAATTTTTATTTAAATTAAAAACAATCTTATTTTACATACCAATCCCAGTTCCCTCTCACTCCTGACCTCCCATGGCCCCCATCCCCTCATCCCACTCCCATCCACTCCCCAGGGAGGGTGAGGCCTCCCATAAGGGATCATCACATTCTGGCCCATCATTTGGGACAGGACCTAGGCCCTCTCCTGTGTATCTAGGCTGAGAGAGTAGTACTTTCTTAATGATTGATGTTGGAGAGCCTAGCCCACTGCGGTTAGCGCTATCCCTAGGCAGATGGTCCCGGCTTATATAAGAAAGCAGGCTGAGCAAGCCATGGAGGACAGGTCAGTAACCAACATTCCTATGTTATTTCTGCCTCAAATCCTGCCTTGAGCTCCTGCCTCAATGAAGGACCAAGATCAAGATGTATAATCCAAATAAACCCTTTCCTCCCCACAAGAATCCTTTCCCAACTCTCTTCAACTTCCCACTTAGGTTTTTCCCTCCTTCCTTGTCCTCCTTACAGATCATTTGAAACCCCAGAGACTTGTGTCTAGTATCAGAGCTAAAGACTTGAAGAAGCCCTTGACTGCAGCTGGATCAGAGAGGCGACTCTGTATAAACCAAGCCTTTTTTGGACTTTCTGTTTCAGGCACAGTGAGTATTTGCACACCATGAACCCCATAAGGCCACCCTGTGGATAAACACATCCATGCAAGCAGCCGTCTCTGGTAGAAAGACAACATTATTAATTGGGGTTCTAGCTCTCCCTGTAACTGTAGCAGGCACCGAGCTGACTTGATTTAATGGTATGCAGGCTCTTCCAGAACTCCAGTAGACACTTCACAAATAACAACACAAATTTTAACTGCAGAACGGACATGAACTCAGTCTTTATCACCATGCCCATGGACCTGAGCTGTTTCAAGTGGCCAGCCACTTGGGCCAGGCTGCCACACAGTGACTTTTCATGAGGCAGAGTCACAGGGAGAGACAGGTTTTGCTAGCTCTTCCTCACCCATGCCAAAGCCCAAGAGAATGGAAGTGACTGGGACCTATTGGACCTGGTGCCAGACATCCGGCTAAGCCCCGCCTCCCTTCCAGTTCCCACTTGGACTTGGCTCTGATCCCCAAAGTATTTTCACTTTATGGAGACTAGGAAGATTCCATTCTCGGTAGTACTCCAGGGCAGCTGTTTCTAATTATTTGTCTAAGAGCAACACATAACCAACGGGAATTTTGGTTACAAAGCAATTTATTTTTCTACCCACCAGAAGTTATATACATTCATTCATACAGGACCAGCACTGGGCTTGGTTATACTGGCCTGGATCCAGGTTAGTAATGGGAACACTCAAGTGTGGCAGTGTCATCCACATAAGCACCAGGGCACCTGGCTCCTCCCTAGTGGTTCTACTGAGTAAGTCCAAACTCCCTGACTTCCATTATGGTTGGAAATCTTGATGCTATTTCTTGCCTCAAAGTAACCAAGCATCATCCCAAAGAGAGGCTTCAACAAGGTCAATTGTGTCTTTTTCACCCCATTGCCTTAAAATGTTGGATGGAGCTCCACTAGTCATCAGCTGTCTGCCCTATGCCTAATGGCAGCCTTGGGAGGCCATCAGGTAGGCCATCTTCTCCACTTAGTCTCGCACTCCTTCAGTCACAAGTATATTGGTGCTTGCCTGGGCTCTTCATTCATTCAAAAGAGTTTTCATTCCCCAAATGCTCATAAGGACTAGATGACTACACACACACACACACACACACACACACACACACACAGAGAGAGAGAGAGATAAACACATAAGACCTGCCCACTCATGTTTTTCCCAAGTGACTTGGCACAGAGTCCTCCCCTCTTCCACTAAGTAGCTCACACTATAAAGTTGCTCACACTATAAAGTTGCTCACACTATAAAGCTGCTCACACTATAAAGTTGCTCACACTATCTTGCATCACAAGTTCCTCAAAGTACAGGATCCAGCAAGTTATATGCAATGGTCTTTTCCCCAGGAAACACACAAGGACAGGAAAGTCACCCTGGGCTGGTTAGAGAGAGAAGCTTCCAAGGTCAAGGATGAAAAAGTAGTTATCTCAGGTATCTTTTGTCATCTACAGGGCGCAGAACTCCACCACAGCCGTGAAAGGGAGAAGGTATTCTCACAAGGAGCATCACTGGCTGAGGAACTTAATGCTCAGGCCTGGGCTGACACAGAGCATCTCTTTGAGTTTTCACCTCCCTGTGATTAGCAACTCAGCATACTATAAATGACATACAGCAACTACTAAATGAAACTAGGTATCAATTCAGTGCAACAGTAGTTAGAGCCAAAATGCCTTGAGACCTTTTGAATATCAGGCATTGATTCAGAATGACCACTCTCCCAGCAGCTGCACAAAGTCTGTGGTACTGTGGTGCTTACTTCACTGGTGAAGAAATCAAGACTGATGGTTGATGCCACTTGTTCAAGTTCCAGAGTTGGTAAATATCAGAACCACAATTGTATTTAGTTGGACAGAAAGATACAAAGAAGCCTATGGCTCACTTCTTTCCAGCATGTAATTAGACATTGCTCTCTTCCAGAGTCTCTGGGAGCATTTCCATACTTCACTGAGGCTCACTAGGCCCGCCTCAACTCCAGAGAAAAGGGAGATCTACTTCTGTGTCCCAGTGGAAATCTTTACCACTCCTGTGTCATTTATTTGGCTATGATGTCACCTGCAGCAGATAGCATCTGTTGGCTTCTGTGGCACTGAGCTTACCTATGAGCTGCTAACCTGAGAAACAGAGTGTGGTGTACAGAGATGGCCCAGTACCTTCCCCATGAGAAGGGATGTTCCCTTGAGTCACTGGTCCACCCACAGGAAAGTTCTCCTTGAAAGGACACACAGATTCCCAGCATTGTGAGCTGGTTCATCAGCCATCCTCCCCACAGCAAGTTAGGAATTGACCATGGGACAGAAAGTACCCATTGGATGCTTTATAAAGAATAGTCCAGAAGCCAGGAACAGGCCATCACAGAGCTGTGTAATGTAAACACAGCCTAAAGGGAGGGTGTGGCCATTGCTTCAGCTGACCTTTGACTAGAGCCTTTTGAGGTCATGTAAGCTGTTGAGATGGTGTTTCTCTTACAGACACACACACACACACACACACACACAAAGGGGGGTGCCTGTGGGTTTAAAAAGTTTTGAGTATAAAAAGATAACCAAAGTCCAACTCACTTTTAGAATAACTTTTCCTGAGAGTTGGAAAGGTTATCTCTGAAGTTACATAGCCCTCTTTTGAGTCAACAGTGTTAGGATAATGTGTGAGGGGAACCCTGGTGGATTCCAATGCAGGCAAGGTTAACTGAGGCAGAGGGACAAACATGCCAGGCAGACAGAGCTTAAGTGAGAAATTTTATTAGAAAGGCAAAGAGGAAGGAAAGAGAAAAGAGGTACAGAGCAGAGAGAGGTCAGAAGAGAATAGGGAGGCAGGAAAAGTCCTGTCTGCCCCAGGGGAACAGTGGGAAAGAAAAAGTGGAAAGAGAGAGCAGAAAAAGAGCGTAAGTGGGCAGGGTCTGTCTTTAAAGGGGTCCTTTGCACCTTCATGCAGACTATGCAACCATGGAGCCCTGGGCTGACCAGGGAACTGCCTGAGTGCATTCTGTCAGGTGGCAGGGGCAGGCCAGCTTAAAGCCTGAATCCTTACAAACAGGTCAGTAACTACTTCTCTAACACCTCTAGGACACCTGCCTTGAAGAGTGTACCCCTGCCTCCACACACTCACTGGTTAGAAATGTAAGACCCTCACGTCAGATAAACACAGCTTTAGTTCTTATGAGCAAGTGTATGGCATATCACCAGTTACCAACAGAGATAAATGAATATTCCTACTCCTCGAAAGCCTACAAACACTAACAGCCTACCCAAACGAGAGACCTCCTTCCACAGTACCCTAAAAACAAAACACCAAACTCTCCAGACAAAATGCCTTAGTGCCAGGGCTATGAGACCTTGTGTAAGTCAGTTCACCTTTCCCCTTGACAGCAGCAGTGTTGCTCAACTCCACCACATGGAAGTCCTCCATGTTCACACGAAAGCATGCTTAGCCAGGCAACTGTGTCACACTGGTAGGGAGGACCAGTCGTTTTTCTCATTTACAAATGAGGAAACTGAGGCCTGCCCCAGAACCAGGTGTAGGGTCTGTGGCTTCACAGCCTGTGACCAGGGCCTCTCCACCGTGACACACCGCACAAGCAGCAACACTCAAACAACAAAGCAAGCCCAGGTTCTGCTCATTCATCTTTGGCAGTCACTGGGTGTCTTCAGGACTCACACAGATGCTGTGGGCCCTGTCCTTCCTCTGACCTACTTTCTTAGGCTGTTCATGTCTGATGATGGATCGCACAAGCACTCTCTCTCGCCTGCTCACCCGCTCAGCGTGTGGGTGGTGGGCAAAGGCAAGGAGAAGGGCAAAAATAAATAACACAAACATGATGGAAAGCTGTGGAACAGGGGCAGCTTTAACCTCAGCTTTCGTAAGACTTGGGGGCAAGTCTGCTTCATTATAAGCCTTTGTTTTATCAGATTTAAAAATGGGAATAATGAGGTTTACCTCGAAGAATTGTGACGAGGGCGAAAGCACACTAAATAAGCACACAGAGCCGATCCACCCACCCCGAGGCCCAGTGAGTCTGTGGCAAACATTGTCTCACTGTGCACCTTTACTCCTTCACGTGTGGAGGCGGCAAGCCTCGAGAACCAATCAAGTCAGAGACAAAGCTGCCAGGAGCCTTTCAGAACCACGCCTCCCTCTCCCGCTGCCATGACCTCCTGCTGTTCAAAGGGACACCACCCAGGCTGGCCAGGCACATTATACGCCTCCTCTGAAACATGATTTCAGAAACACTGGAGGTATCCCCTGTGGACTGAGATATACATCCACCATAAGCCATGCAGGAACTCCATCTTGGTTGAAATGTGGGGAGATGGTAAGATGGAAATAGGACCTGAGACAGGTAGGCTGAGTGTTGATAGGATGAGGGACATGGCAAAAAAAAATGGCCAAAAGAGGGGTGGGAGAGAAGGGAGGGTAAGGCCAAGCATGACCTACTGTACCATGGTATGGGAGAGGAGAGGGTGACCTATGGGAGAGGAGAGGGTGGCCTATGGGAGAGGAGAGGGTGGCCTACTGCACCATAGTATAGGAGAATGAGGACATCACCTCGTGTCTTGGACAATATTCAACACGTGTGCCATTTAGCAAGTACAGTGTGAGTGGCCTCTGGACAGTGGGCCAAGCGTGGATGCTGTTTACAGAGATTTTAAGGAAAGCATTGCTCTTACAGCAACCGTCCCAGCATCATGGAACTCACCCTCCTGGTCTAGACTGTCCATAGCATTGCCAAAGCAGGATCATGTGGATGGCTTTGGGTCAGCTTCTGCTTACCTCAGGAAAGTGACAGACACTTCTCCATACATAGGCACTTCATCAGAAGATGAGTAACATGCAATCCAAATTCCTACTCTCTCCACTCTGTAGGACTTCTCAGGCCACGTCCTTTTAAAACCATGTTATTCTAAGTAACTCACAAATAAAAGCATCACACGCTGGGTGTTGGTGGCACACGCCTTTAATCCCAGCACTCGGGAGGCAGAGGCAGGCAGATCTCTGTGAGTTTGAGGCCAACCTGATTTACAGAGAGAATTCCAGGACAGCCTCCAAAACAATACAGAGAAACCCTGTCTCAGAAAAAAACAAAACAAAAAAAAAAAAACAAAAAGAAAAAAGCATCACCTAAGCTGGTTTAAGGAAGCCACTCAAATACTGGCCCGGTCCCAAACTTCATAGACCTCAGTGGACTTTTATACAGTTAGAATGGCCATTCTGAAGCCATGGAGCTTTGCTTGGGATTTTACACCTGTCACCACCAATTACATCTTTATTCACTTATCTAACACACCCACGCCACACTGTGACAAAGTTAAAAAACAAATAGCTTTATCTCACATGACTCGTGTCCTTTTATCTACATTCAATCCTTCCCCATTACTTAATAGTCCACTCTTTTTTCTTTTCAATTTCAAGGGACAGAATTTGCACATCTACTCCATTCTTGCAATTCCTGTGAGGAAAGAAACCATGGCAGCGGAGTCAGAGTCTGTGGACGAGGTGACCAGGTAACACAATGGCAGCCTCCAGCCTCTCTGAAGAATTATTGTTGGGGCCATTTGTGAACCCTAAGGATTCTGTTAGCATTGATTCTCGAGCAGCAACAACATTTTCTAACTGATCCAGCAACACAGCCGTCACTGTGACTGGTACAATCCCTTTGAGCAATAAATCAGTTTGAGAGAAATTTAATTCTTCACAAATCACTGTTTCGAACATTTCAGCTTTAATTTTAATCCACAATATCCATTTCTTCCCCAAATCCATGGAGGCCCCAGGACCCTCTATGCTAAGACTCATTGGTCACACTGCAGGCGGCCAGGTTCTCCCTGCCCCTTGTCTGCTCCCTGTCAGCTTAAACCACCCCTGCAGATGCTCAAAGGCTCTGGCCAGAAACACAGATGAACATAGTTACTGAGCTGCAGTGAATGTCACCTGCACACTCAGCCTCTGTGGAAACAGCCAGACAGGAGCCAATGAAGCATCTCAAACCCTGTCCTGGGAACACCACTGAGATTGGAAGGGAGGCAGGGTGTGCAGGGGGCAGAGCAGGAGGCTGGTGGAAGGAAAGAACCACACAGAGAAACGGAGAGAGAAGGAGGAGGAGGAAGACGGGCTGGAGGGATAGAATCTACCAGAGGGAACACGAGCTTCCTGGGAGAGAAGTCAAATGCCTGTGGCTGGTGACAGGAGCCCAGGAATAGTGTAGCATCAGGGACATTAGGGACTAAGAACACTATAGAAACCCAGCTTCTAAAACCTTATCATGAATAAGTAAGCATGCATTCAAAAAGCATGGAATCAGGAGCACATGCCTTTAGTCTCAGCACTCCAGAGGCAGCATCAGGCAGATCTCAGTAAGTTTCAGGCCAGCCATAAAAGGCCAGGGCTACATAGTGAGACCTTGTCCTTCAAAATTAAATAAATAAATGAAATGCATGGAAGGAAAGCTTTGGGGACTGAAAGCCAAAGCTGTCCCAAGCTCTGCTGCCACTCAGATAACTACTGGAGCACATGGCAGGCAAAACACTTGCCTTCCAAAACTGAGAACCTGAGTTCAGATTCCCAGAATCCACATAAATCCAGACATCTGCAATTCCAACGCTCCTATACTGCTATGAGAATCAGGGACAGGAGACTATCTGGAGGCTGGTGGGCCAGCTGCCTGGCACACAAAAGCCACAAGCTATATAACCCTTGTCTTTAACACGGTGGAATGGGAGGACTGACACCTGAGGTTGTCCTCTGACCTCAACATTCTGGCCACGGCACATGCACACTTACATTTACATCCACGCATGCAAATACACATGCACACAGAGAGCCCAGTGGGGAAAGAGAGAGAGGTAGGGGAGGTTAAAAAGCACAAAACCCATCCTTGGATAGAAGTGACTAAACTACCCACAAGACCAAGTAATTCAGATTCCGTCTCCTTCAAGACAGTGACCTCATGCAAGATACTTCATGGCTCTCTGTCAAAACCGCATCTGCTCTACCTGGGCTGTCAAAGACTCAAAGACTTGTTGGAGCTACCTCTTAGTTTTGCATTAGAGAGAAGTCAGACTCTTCCCAATGTCTCTTTAAGATGCCACAGGATCTTGGTGTAATTTTTCTCCAAACTCCTCAGTTCCCAAACCTTTCAGCCACTCCCACCATAATCATCAGATAACAGAATGTGAGAAACTTCTGGGTCTGCAGCTCAGAAATCATATGCAAGGCAAGGGTGAGGAAATCTGATGCCTTTCTGGAATGTTCCAGTTACTTCTAAATTCAGTAAAGGCATTTTTGCTTATACCATCAGTATATGGTTCAGCACCATTATTTCTGTAAGATGAGCATATCATCAACTAGTCACCTAGCCACTCCTTCACAGGAACTGCTTGGTTTATGTTGCACTGTACTAATTACACTGGTTATTCTGGCAAAAACAACCTTATTAACAGCTTCCTAGTTTCCAGAGCTTGAGCCTTGATCCCAAACCACACTGTCTCCCTTTGGTTACAGCTAGAACAAAGAGTCTGTGGAGCCAGCAGTATTTTATGACTTTTGAAGAAAATTAAATACACGCACACACACACACACACACACACACACACACACAGAGAGAGAGAGAGAGAGAGAGAGAGAGAGAGAGATCAGTCAAAATGCATTTATTACTTTAGGTTTTGCATATTACAACCTATCATTGTCACCTATATGCCAGTGGAAATGTTGAGAAGTAAGTATGTAACAGTAGAGATGGGGAAGGAAAGGGAAGGCATTTTAATTCAGTTTGACAGTCAATTTGTTAATTAATATTCTATCAAAAGATGTTCTTTCCCAAAGTTCTGCTTAGCAGTGAAAAACAGTGTTGTTGGCTAGTTTGATGCATACACACATCTGTACTGTGCTTTGAAGCTTAGATGTAAAACTGAAGACTGGGGTAGTATTAAAGGTACTGCATTTAGATCTTTCTCAGGTCATTTCTTAAGGCAACATGATGAAAGATGAGGTTCCATAGGCGGCAGGAGAACTCATCTTTCCTTCCAGCTGGCAATAGCTCCAAGGAGGTAAAATGCTTACCCTCAGCCACAAAGTACTTGAGCCTTCTTAGACTTAGCGCGACCTTCTGCCACATTCCCATAGGAATGAGCCTGAGAGACACCAAGCCACCAGCTAATGCAACTGAGTCTCATTCCTTCTAGTGAACAGCAGTAGAATCAACATTTACATGCCACTGGGTCTTGGGGTTCTTGTTCCTTGGCTGCATCCGACATTAGTCATCTTATGGGACTCTCTGGAGAGGAACAGAGTGCTTTTCTGATGATATCATCCAACTGAGATAGACACAGTGAACCACTTTACCAGGCACCGAGCAGGGCAGGCCACCAGAAGGAAGGGCAGAAAGGAGAGAGCACTCCAGATGAGGGAGATGCTTGCATTAACACATCCAAAAGGCCATACCTTCTCTGATTCCATGTATTAGCATCAATATTCTCTTAAGACCACCACATGACCCAGTCTGGTGACCCTTGGTCCACTAACTACTGCATTTGCCATATACCCCACACCACCAATAAGCAGATGAACCAAAATATTGATACATTAACACAGCAAGATTCAGAAGTGGTTATCCACCAGAACTCGAAGCAGAAGAACAAGAGTATCCCAAGACACTGCAGCATCCTCATGGTGTTGGAAGCTGAGGACCAGAAAGGCCCTCTACAGAGGTGGACTTCAGGACTCCAAGGAAGAGATTTTGTGTGTGTGCGTGTGTGTGTCCTCTTCAGTTAGTAGAAACACTTGCAGCAGGGTGAAGCTGCCTCATGTGGAGGGGCATAACACTCTTCTCCGAACTTGGTTCGATTCACCTATCAGTTCTGCTTGGGTTGCTGGGCACCACTCAAAAGCCAATAGTTGCCATGGTGATTCTGCTTTGTGATGGAATCTAACATTGTGTCTGATCTCTTGTACACTTCCAGGATGTGTTTGGGAGAACTGTTTTTGGAGTAACTCAAAAGAAGACAAGACTGAAAATAGTCCAAAAGTGCCAAGTTAAAACCAAGGGAGTAACTACTACAAAAGCCCACTGGAGAAGATGCCAGAAAGCAGGCAGGGGTGAGGGCAGGGTGTGGCAATCTTTCTATTTTGCACTGAAGTCTCAAATCAGCCTACAAGCAAAAACTGATTATCCTCTATGGTTCAGTTCTCATCTCCAGTACAGCTCCAATGAAGGTCTTAATGGTATTGCTCTATTGCGCATAGAATCCACTGTTAAGTGCATGGCTAAGTATAATCTGACAGTGGAATCCACAGATGAAATGGTCTATCTTAACACCTCTTTCCCCGTCAGCCACACTGGCATCATAGGGAGATGGACAGGGATGAGCATCTTGGTCCCACTCCACACCTGCTAACTCAGAATCTGCATCTCACTACAATCCTCAGATGATTCATGCCTACAAAGGGGATGGAATTCCTAAGACACACTGTGAACTCTCATCTGAGAAGCCTCTGGGCTATGAAAGTCCTGGTGAAATGATTCTGATATTACAGGATAGATTTTAAGGCCAAATTACCCGACATCACTACCAGAGTAATTTCTGATATGTGAAATTACAAAATATGGAATAATTTAACATTCTTATTTGTAAAAACAGTATCACCTGCCTCATAGAGTCCAGGGAGCACCAAATGAGCTCATGCATGCAAAGCTCTTAGAACAGTGTCAACCATGTTGGTTGTATCATACTGTCCTCAGGATCTGAGGAAGTGCCATTCTAGAAGCCTTCAAGGATTTAAATCCATAGGTGCCCTAGTCCCTTATATTTAAAAATACCATACTATCTTCATTTGCATATCCCTATGCTCTTGTACATTTAAAAACATCTACATATAATATCTAACACTAAGAATTGGTGTTATACAATACTGTTAAGGTGAAAAAAATGATCAAAGTCTGTGCATGTTCAGTAGAGATTAAGTTTTCTTCAGATATCCTCTACTGAGTGAATATGAGAATACCAAATATCCAACAGCCAGATAAATGGAAAGATGGTTGTAAATGGGAACTGACTAACAGAAACAGAAGTGTTTGCCACACCTGACTACTGCCATATAACCTGACAGACAAGTCCTTTGTGGGATGTATTCCATGACCAAACCCCCATGTGACACAGCCCTGTTAGGACCCTGTTTCCAAGGAAGCACACGGCTATACCCCCATAGAGCACTATAGTCACCCTATTACAACCCGAATAAAACTTGGGATGTCCAAGGGGAATGATTAACTGACCCCTCCCTTCCCTACCAGAACAACAAAACGTTCTAAATACATAAGCAAACGAATTTATAAATGCAGCTGGCTGAGTCCATTTACTGTAACAATAATCACAGAAAAGAGACCACAGATTTGAGAGGGGGTGGAAGGGAAACCTGAGAGGGGCTGGGGGGGAGAAATGATAGTTATATTTTAATTTTTTACAATTCAAAATAAGCCAGCAATTTAAGAATAAGCAGCTCATGGTTTTCTGCATTAATCAATCAGTCCAAGTCGCTCCCACAGTTGGCAGCTCTGTCCTACAATGCCAAGCTGGGGTAGTGACCAGTTGCTAATCTGGGTGTGAAGAGGAGAAAATTCAGGCTGGATAAGGGCCAGATGGCTTTTCCAACATGGTAGCTCCACGTTGGCCTGTTACTATAGAGCAATGGAGTTAATCATCAGTTTATACGGAATTAAAACCTCTGGACATGGAGGAAAAATGGAAATAAGAAATCAAGACTGTATGGTATACCATTTCCATAGCTGCCCCCCCCCCCACCAGGAACCTTTAGAGAATACAGCGCAGAGACAGATGGAAGGGGAAATGTGGTGTTTAGAAAGTTAAGGAACAGTGCTGCAGAATTCTCCCCTGAAGGGAATTTCCATGGGGTCCCTAGCAAGATGACATCAATAGGCTAACATTCCTAAGGATGCCAGCCATGGAAGGGAGTGGAGGCTTCCATGACAACTCGTATAATTCTTTCCCAGAATTCCTTGTCACTCCCATTGTTTTGCATAAACCAATGCTCTTGAGAGGGAGTTTCTGCCCTGTCCTAACCCTCTTGCCAGTCTATAATGTCTGTTACTTTTCACTGAAATAAATTAAGTTATGTAGGTCAACTGATTTAAAATTCTCAAGGGCAGGTAGTGCATTACAAACAACAGGGACATACTATGCTATTTGCTGGGCTGCATACCATCTATTAAAATGCAAACACACAGATGATTTCATCAGCATAAAAACAGAGAGCACTACCAAAGAGCCATTTTTAACCTTTGATTCCTGGTCATCAGTGACCTCCTCAGGAGCTCAGCTCTGCACTGCCCAGGTCACTGGCACCTCTAATAGACTGTCAGGTGCCTGGAGCCTGTCTTACCTTTCAAGGCAAATGCAAAGTATTCCTATTATCCTCAGGATGTACAGCAACCATCTCGACCACAGCCTGATATTCCAAGAGAGGCAGTATCATGTGTGCATTTTTGCATGCTGAGAACACACATTCACTCAGTGACACAAAAGATATAGTTTAACAGATACCAGAAAGGTACAGGAAGAGAGAACCAGTCTCAGCATGTGTTTTCAGCATCTCATCTTCCCTGAAAGAAAGTAGGTATCAGAGGCTTCCAGGCAACTACTCCATCTGAGAAAGTTGCATTGTTCACCCAGCAGGATACCCTTGGAAGTCACACCTTTCTGAGCTTAGAAAGAAATCTCTGTCCATTTATACTCAAAAAATGCACAGACAATGCTCATTAACTGACCAAGGAGGGCACTAAAATAACACCATGAAAATTAATCTGATGGGGAGTGGGAGTGGTGGGAGCAAGGACAGTACCCACTCAAATGACCTTGCTGACATCACTCAGTCCCTTCAGTCTGCACCAGCTTCAATCACATGCAAAGGGGGTAGATTAAAGCCAGACTGGGCCCTCTGAAGTCACACTGCTGCTGAAGAGACCATCCTGGGGTCTAGGAGCCCCACGATAGAGGGTGACACTAACAAGGTCAGTCAAAATGCAAACATGTATCTCTGGCCTCCTTGCAAGAGGCATGAAGAGGTCAACTTACATTCCAGAACCACGATGTGGCCCAGAGTTTCCAGTAGCCCCCATGGTGTTTTGGTTCATATTCTAATAGCTTCTGGAGCTGCCTGTCACCTCTGCCTGAATCTGCCAAGTTGTAGACTGCTAAATAATCTGAAGTGACTTCTCAAAATACGCAGTGAATAAGAAAAGGAGCAACACTACTCAGATTTCACAGACAAGGCTTAAGTTACCAATGGAAAGAAAGCTCCCATCAGGAGCCCCACACTCGTCTGCACTTCCCAAAGATGTGAGGTACACACTGGACAAAGGACAGTGCTGGCTCATAACGTGCACTCACATGTGAGTGGTGACAGGGCAGAACGTAAAGATCACTGAGACTCGAGACAGAAGAGCCACACACTATTACTATTCTACATGAGATAAAAAGCCAGGGTCCTGAAATTAATGCTTATGTCATCAAGAAAGGACTGACACAAGAGTCCAGAGCAGTGAGCACAGGGGCAGCCAATACCATGCTCCAAAGAAAGGATCTGGGATACCCTGCAGAAGCAGTGGATTCTAGGGCTGAGCAGACCAAACATGAGGTGCCTGAAGGACCCAGGGGTTCAAGAGTAGGAAAGAATTGCTGGGTGTCAAAGAGCTTTGTCTCCTGAGAATCTGAGCAAAACCAGTCTCCCTCCCATATAAACCAAATAACCACAATACTGACATAAATTAATACTGACCAATAGAAAGAGATAGAAAGAGCAGGAGTTCTTCCTATTGGAAGACTCATTCATAAATTCAGGAGGGAAGGAAACAACAGAAAAATCTTTTTCGTGCAGTAGCAGTGACCACAGCTGTTGCAAGCAAGAGCTACTGATGAATTCTATAATCATATGCAAAAGTTTGACAAGAGCCAGGATATTTTCAAAGCCTTATGCTCTCTCCTCTAGGATGGGTACTAGGGGCGATGAGAAATAGCAGCATCACAGTGAAGGAAGACACCAGATACCAGCAGTCACTGAGTGATAAAGGGCAACAACAACAAAGGCATCATTTTCCCACTGCTAAAACACACTGAAGGGAATACCACCTCTGTAATACCTGGAACTACATACAGGCTCAGTGTATAGAAATGCACATCCACAATCTATTATTTAAAAAAACCCAAACAACAAACAAGGTAATGGATCTGCAATCCTCAAAAGTCAAGATGCTATCAACAAAGGAAGAATCTTGGACCCAGTGGGAGGTGACTGGGGAAGAAGGGAAAGCAAGAAGAGATGACTAAAGGCAGTGTGGGATCCTGAATTGGAGCCAGGACCAAAAACAAGGATGTAACTGGAAAAACTGGCAAACTCACAAGTTCATCTAAGAGACTTGTAAGCCACCATTAATGTCTTGGTTTTAACCATTTTAATATGGTTCTGCAAGATGCTGAACTTCTAGGAGGTAGGCTGAAAAAGGGTTTATTGACATAGAATATGCTCTGGGAAAATCTTGGTCTTGTCAAGGACTAGTAACTGGTCAGGGATGCATACGTTCAGTAGCACCACCATGCCAAAAGGTTTACATGTTACCAGAAAGAAAGAATATTCTCAGACCCTGGAGTTAAGCTCTGCCCTCAACAAGAGTGCATGCTGATGTCACTTAAGCATTGAGAAATCAAAGTTCTAGTTCTAGTGTCTATTCTAACTTCACATCCAAACCAAAAGAGAGCCTATTTGTGACCTTGGGCAGCTCACCTACTGCCTTAAGTTGGAAAATAATTTGGGTTGTATCCTTTCACAAGGATTGGCTAAAAGATGAACTACGTGGGAAAGTTTTGAAAAATCACAAAAGCATTATTCAACTCTATAACTATCCTATCATTCCCAGTTTTAAAGTGTTCTCATTTCATTGTTTTCAGTCTTTGGTGAAAACTAGTTATCAAACATACCCATTTAACTTCAGAAACCACTGCATGCTACTAGGCATCTACTATGTTGAAGTCACTGACTTAGAGACTATGGTGGATATTAAAAATGAATACACATGACTGTGGATGAATGAGTTTCCACCAGTTGGAAAGTGAAGATGACCTGTACATCAATAGATGACAATGTAAAACAAGATGTAAATGGCAGATATCCCACTGGGCATGTGAAAGAAGAACTCAGGCCGGTCTTTCTTCATCATTCTGACCACACAGAACTTTGTGCTTATTTGTGCAGATTATTCCAAAAACTTCCTCACAAAATCCCACAGGGTAAATAAGAACTCCAAGTCTGACAAGGGAAAAGGGGATAAACCTCCTGAGTCAGCCACCTAAGACTGAGTAATAGCCCCGCCACTCAACCCCTCTGGCTCCTACGATCCTTCCTCCCTCTCTTCTGGGGGATGTTTGGCTGTGAGTGCCTGTATCTGCTACCATCAGTTGCTGGAGGAAGCCTCCCTGATGACGACTGGGCTAGGCACCAATCTATGACTATAGCAGAATGTCATCAGGAATCATTTCATAATTTTTTTCTTTTTTCTTTTTGTCTGTCATGTTTGGTTCTAACCTAGGTCTCTGAGTCATACAGCTTCAGAATCCTGGCCTCCAGGCAGTATCAGGCATGGGCTCCCTCTTATGGTGGGCCTCAAGTTAGACCAGCCGTTGGTTGGCCCTCCCATAAGCTCTGAGTACCATTGCCGCAAGTCACAAAGGCAGAACAGGTTGTAGGAGTGAGGATGTCTCTGACTCTTTTGCCTGCTCTTTGGACCTTTTCCCTCCTACTGGGTTGCCTCATCCAACTTTTATATGAAGGTTTGTGTCTGGTCTTATTGCATCTTGTTATGCTGTGTTCAATTGATATCCTTGGGAGGGCTGCTCTTTAATGAAGGGAAATGGAGAAGCAGTGGATCTAGAGGAGAAAGGAGGTGGGGGGGGACTAGGAGGAAGGGAGGAAGGGGAGGTTGTGTTTAGGATGTATTGTATGAAAGGAGAATAAAATTTTAAAAATAAATAAAACATAGCCCCACCACTTATGAGCAGTTGACTTCTGGGGCAAGTAAGGTCCTTAGCCTCTGTAGTATTTCCCTGGAAAATGGGGATAAAACTGTACCCACCTTATAGGCTTCTTCCAAATACTGAAGCAGCCAACAAAAATTGAACACAGTGTCTCGCACAAAACAAGAGCTGCATAGGTTATTTTTTCTTGTCTTGGATTAACTTTTTGTGGTTTTGTGGCACAGAGAGAGATGTGGGGCGGGAGAAGAGACACAGAGACACAGAGACACAGAGACAGACAGAGACAGAATTCTAGTTGCAAATGCCTCTTTGCTTCAGAAAAAGTCAGTCCCCCTGACCCCAAGAAGGAAGAAAACAGATTAGCAGTGGAGACTTAACTGGTCTCAAGGCTAGTGGAGTTCACGTGGTTGTGGGACTAGGTTTTCCAAGCCAGAGTCTTTGAGGTTGTATTCTCAGCTTTCAGGATCATGGATTCTTTCAGAGGGTCTGGGCCAGGCACACACATAACTTCTTACCAATGATAAAGGAACTTTTAGATCCTGGCCACACACCTCCCAGAGAACTACCATGGTACCATGGAATAAGCCAAAGCAAAAAAGCAAAGCAAAACAAACACAATAAACCCACTCTCTGTTCTCAGCATGCCCTTAATCTCAGCCCCCAGGCTCTACTTTTGTTTCTCTCATGCACCAATGAAATGAGCCTTTCCCAGGTTCAACCACAATCTGGACATGGGACCTGGGCTGTAAGCATCCCAGCAGCCCCTCACTTCCTGTGCAATGTTCCAAGCCCACACTAATGGGAAACCATTCAGAACAGGGACAAGGAAGAGCCAAACCCACAATGCAAACCATATTTCTCCAACATCCTCCTCCTCCTACTGTCCACTTACATTTAGCCTCTGAACACACACACACACACACACACACACACACACGCACACACACACACACACACACACACACACACACACACCATCCCCATGTGACTTCTCTCACAGATATCAGTCACCCTTATAACACAGTAGACCATGCCACTTACTCCTCAGCTCAGGCTTTCCAATAACTCCTGTCTTGTTCCAAGTGAAAGCTGATGAGGTCACAATGGCTTCTCATGTGGCCTGCCTGCCCACTGACAGCCCTTGCTCAGGCCACCCCTGTTATGTTCCCTCCCTCATCACATCAAGAATATTGCCTCTGGACATTTGCTCTCAAAGTTCTCTCTGCTTGCAATAAATTCTCTCATTCTCTACCTCACCAGACCTCTCAGCCCCATAGGTCTCTGCCAATGCTCAAACAGCCCCCTGGGCAGCTTTCCCTTGTTTTATTGAAATGTAATCCCCCAACCACAACCTACATTCTCCTGCTTGCCTTCTTCTATAGCATTGATCCCATCCAACAAATTGCCTTATTTGTGTACTTATTCACTATCTCTCTCTACTGGAACCTAAGTCTCCTGTGCAGGAATTTGGGGCTGTTCTAGGTGCTATATCTATGGCACCTAGAGAAGATAATAAATATGTTGTCGACACACACACATACATGTGTATATGCTCCTACACAGGCATATTAGGGAGCATTGCACTCTGAACGCTCAATGAATCTTCTCAATGAGGCTGTGAAAAAACTATGCTACTCTGTACTATAAGACAAAAAAAGCTAAAGCTTGGACTCAGGCAACTTGTCAAGTGAGCCAGTAAAGAAAAGAGATGTTAAGTGTGTTCTTCAGGACAGCAAGTCCTGTACCTTTCCTTCCAATCACTGAAACCTCTCAGTTCTTACATTCCCTGTAACTTAGCCCTATCCACTGTACCAGGCTAGTTAATCCCAAGTCACGCCCTTGTCATGGCTATGACTTTGCCATCTGTGTCTCCAGGGTGTATGTTATCCATCAACAGGCAGATACAGATATGAAGACACATACACTCACATAGGCATAGTGCACTCCCCTCTATTGTAGAGGATACACGCTAAGGCAGTTAGAGGTTATCGGAAAACTCCATGGCACTGAACTCTACAGATTTGATTTTTCCTATAAGAACATTTACAAAGGAGTGAGAGTAAAGAAATTAACAGTAAACACAGAAGCATTCTAACAATACATGGAAATAAAATCACCAGCATCACCTGTCTTCCACTTTGGAGCTGTTGTTGAGCAGAATGAGATGTTTCTAGCAAATCAGTGCAACGTCATGATGGCTACTTTGCAACCAGGATGGCTACTGACTGACTAATGGGCAGGCACTGCATACTGAGTGGATACTCCAGACAGGAGGAAGAGTCCTGTCCCAGGTAGAATCTGGATAGGGCAGCAAGTACAAAACTGTGTCATGTTACTCAGAATACCACGAAAGTTAAAACGTAATGAACTGCTTACTTATTTCCATAGTTTTCTATTTAGTATTTTTAAACTATGATACTGACTTTCTATATAGAGCTAAAATGGAGAGATGGGGTAGGTGGACATGGATGTGATATGTGACACTTGCCCTGATGTTCCTTTATCCAGCAGCTCACTGCATGGCAGTACAGAGATAGCATAGGATCAGGGGCCTGGGAAGAGATGGCACCCAGAATTACCCAATCCGGGGAGCTGTTTGCCAAATTAGCAAAGTTACAGGAATATTTTGAAAAATAATTAATGCTTTTCTATTAAATCAAAGAATCCCCTCGTTATATATATACATATATATAAGAATATATATATTCTTAAAAATGGAGAATAGTTCCTGCTACATAACCACCTCTCCCTCACCCTGAAAAAGCTGATTTTCCTCCACCTGAACTAACAGGCCATCAAGCACTTCCCCTCTTTCCTGGCACCTGGGGCATATGTGATTCAAATCTTAGGCGAATGGAAATCACAGATGGACAAAGTGGATCAGCTATGCCCCTACCCCACCCTGCCCCACCCTATCCAAGGGGCCATGCAGATACAGCACCAGAGGAAAAACTATGGATGGAGGCAGTTGGCTGGAAGGAAAAGCAGAGAAACTGACCCAAAGGGTCAGCACACGGCCTGGATCTGCTTTTCCACTCTTCTAGGTCTGTGACCTACCCCTTGTGAGCTAGGCTTCTAAATCTGTGACCTACCCACTGTGAGCTAGGCTTCTAAATCTGTGACCTACCCCTTGTGAGCTAGGCTTCTAAATCTGTGACCTACCCCTTGTGAGCCAGGCTTCTAAATCTGTGACCTACCCCTTGTGAGCTAGGCTTCTAAATCTATGACCTATCTATCCACTGGGAGTTAGGCTTCAAAATTTATGACCTATCTATTAATTGTGAGCTAGGCTTCTAAATCTATGACATACCCCTTGTGAGCTAGGCTTCTAAATCTATGATCTATCTATCCACTGTGAGCTAGGCTTCTAAATCTGTGACCTACCCCTTGTGAGCTAGGTCCCTGGTAGACTGAAGATCCATGTTGTTGTGGCATTTGAGGACTCAAGGACCAGTCTGCCGAATAAGCAATTGCACAGGGCAGTTCAGATCATAGAAGCTGGGGCAGAAGATATCTGAGTTCAAGGTCTAGGCAAAACTCCAAAACCTAGGTTTCCTTATCAGTAAAATAAGATAGAGAAGTACTTACTTCATGGAATCACTGTGTTACTTGTTTATATATATATACCAAGTAATTAACACAGCACCTGAGATACAGTTCAATCAGCACATGCCTTTAATCCTAGATCTCAAGAGGGAGAAGTAGGTGAACCTCTATGGCCACCCTAATCTACACAGAATGTTCCAGGCCACCAGGGCTACATAATAAGACCCTGTCTCAAAACAGTAACTAAATAAATAAGTAAATAAAAATAAAGGTTCAACTTCAATAAGCTGATGGGGCATCTCCTATATAAGGATTTACTAAGGCATCTTGGGACCAGGGAAGGAGAGGTACTACAGTCACCTGAACTCTAACATCAAAATACAATCCTGAGGGCCCATTGCTCCTTGTGTAAATGTTTCCCAAAGACCCAGAAGTTTTTCCTCTACTGTTCCTTTGTCCAGATGTCAATGTGTCACATGGACACTGGGCAGGTGACAGAAAACAAGGAACCAGGCTCACTCACAGTAAGATATACTTTTAGTTTTGAAACCATTAAAAAAGAAAAAAATATATACCACTTAAATTTCAACCTAACGTCCATTAGAAAAGGTATCTGGATGTTATAGAAATTAAATGTAGGGTGCTGTATGCCTTAGAGCCAACAGAATCAATAATACACAGTACAGTTTGTTTAAGGATGCACCTTAGTATAGTAGGCAATTCATCAGTCTCATTGTACAGGCAGAGAATCCCTTCCCAGAAATTCTTGAGATCAAGTACCTTGGAGCACAGACTTTTTCCTTGGAGTCTGTGATATTTGTACATGAATAATGAGATGTCTTAGGGATGGAATTCAAAACAAAAAAAAGAAATTTGTTCATTTTTCATATACATGTAACCTGAAAGTCATTGAATACAAATTAGATTTTTACTGCAACTTGCCATATGTGGTATCATGATGCACTCAAAACCCTTTAGATTAGGATGCTCAATTTGAGCATCAAACTATATGTCACACCAACACCAAATTGATACTTAACATAAGACAAGAGTGAAACAAATGGTAAAGCTACCAGGAGATGTCTCGCCCACAGGTCACCCACTGGCTTCCATCACAAGGTTCTATAAGAGGCTCTGTGAGCTCTTTAAAAGGGAAAGTCGGTAAGGAACCACAGTGGTTCTCCATGAGCTAAGCATGCGTGTCACCTCCCATGGTGGTACTCCATCTTACAGAATGACATCACTGTCATCATTCTACAGATCCAGAATGCCAAAGGCTAGAAAAAGTGAAGCTGGAATTCAACTCAGGTCTCTGATCACAAAGTCAATGGCTGAGCCACTTGACTATGAGAAAGCCCTGTCACCAGAGAGGTTCCCAAGCTTTACAGTGAGGTACAAGAATCTTTTCCCCATATAATGCTCTAAAAGGTGAGGCTTGGTCGGAAGGCAGATCATTAAATATATGCCCTGAAGGAGGACTGTGAGATGTAGGTCTATTCTCTCTCTGGCTCCTAGCCATGGTGTAAGCATCATCCTCCATCACGTGCCCCTGCCAAGATGTGCCTGACCACAAGTCCAAAACAACAGGGGACAACTAAATCTGGACAGCATCCCAAATTGTGAACCAAAGGGAACCTTTCCTCCTTAAGTTATCTCAATTTCTCTCTGGGGCTCCACTTTCAAGTGTCTAGTTGAGGAGAAAGTCATTCTAACAGCTCAGTGGGGGCACTTGTGTCTTCCTGGCTGGCTAGGGTTTCATCCAGGTCCAGCTCGATTTGGATCTCATTCTCATGAAGTCCTAACCGTCCATAAAGACCAGTAAATCGGTTGCCTGATATTACTGAACCACCCTTAAAGCAGTCTTAAGCCACTGTTGTCTTGTGTCTCAATAGAATTTAAGGAGATTAAGTCAGAGACAGAAGCCACAACACCAGGATCCTGAGCAAAACTCTCCAAGGCCTCTCCCCTCCCCATTTCCTCCACTGGGGTCTCTTTGCTCAAGTGTCAGCGAGTAACATTTATCAATTTCATTTACATGAAATAGGATCCCTGTGTAACTTAGTTCTCGACACATAAGAACTTCCTAACCAGTTTTTCTGTGTACTCTCTGACAAGAGCAAATTCCTTGCAGTCTGAGTTCTGGTTAATAATTTATGCTGTCAGTTTATGTGTAACATGAAACATAGCATTTGAATGATTGCTCACCTTAACTCTTAGCTCTTGGCTGCGCCTTTAAAAGAAGGCATGAGAATACAGTACTGCAGGCAAAGCAGGAATCCCAGGCTTTATACTTCTCCCTTATGTAACACACATAAGTGCTGAATAAATGCTTTCTAATGATGCGGCAGATGAAAGGGCTCCACACATTATCTTATTCATGTTGAAGAGATCCTGGCAAACCGAGCCGTGTCTCACAGACGGAGAAACAAAGCAGCAGAGGTGAAGTGACGCACATGAGATCAGAAAGCAAATCAGAAACGGAGCCTTGACAAGCTCACACTCTTCACTCCAGAGAGCTAATGTTTATTCATTCATTCCAAAAAGCCACAACCCCAAACATTCAAGTTCTCCAGTCCTACAAAATTTGGGTGTGATAAAAAGCACTTTATAAATTGTGCTAGAAGAAAAATAGCCCTTACAGTTGGCTCTAGTACACACTATTACTTTCAACCAAACATCAGAAAACCACTTTGCAATAAGCAAACATTACATTTTCACCCCCTTGTGACAACACTGGCAATGGCAGGGCAGTGCTTACATGAGACCTCCCATCTTTGCACCCCAATGTACTTTATAACTTAATTACCTCCAGCTCTAAGCTGGAGGAAGGAATCAAGTTGTCCTTGTTTAATCCAAAACTGAATGGGAAAACATACAAGTGCCCAAGATGTCAAAGTGAGGCAACATATGACCTCAGTCTCCAAAGTCACCTTTTAACACAGAACAAAAGCCTATCACTCCGCTTTCTCCTTGATACTTTTTACACTGGAACCGGCCCACGTCTTGTACCATCAGGAGAAGACAAGTACACAGAAGGTTGGGGAGCGAGGGGCCCATGCAGAAGGAAGAATGGCAGGGAACATGGTGTGTTCCGAGCTTTAATGGTGGATAATTATACTTAGACTCTTTGCCAGGTGCACAAGACCTAGAATAAAGATACAGGCATGCGACTTATTCACAGAGAAGTGAAAATGAAGAGCTGGGGATCCTACTTTCTCGTAGAGATCACTTGTAACCACCATGTTTGTTATGATAAGAGATTCCTTTCTGAGCTTGCAGTTGTGAACACTACAGAGCAGAACTAGAAGAGGCAAACAGAACAGAGTTATGTAGAGTGGGTCAGAAGAAATTGTAAAGCAAGCAGGAGGCCAATCTGTACCCCAAAAGGCAATGTCAGAGAAATAATCCTTACCATCTACAACTGCCCAGGGAAACTCATTTCTTACTCTCTGGTTTCTCAGAGACGCCCTACCCCTTCTTTAAAATTCTAAAGACTTCTCTGTACATTGATCTGGAGCTAGAGGTCAGCTTAAGCTACAATGTGTTTGCATATTATTACCCACTCAAAAATTATTTATTAAACTCTTGCTAGACATTAAACTCTGAAAATATGTTTCTTGGGAGCAGAAACCATGCCTCTCTTGTTTGAGCTGCTACCGCCTAGGCACATAGTCATACTGTGAGATACACACGAACCCTAACACTAGAAAAGTGACTTAGCATGACACAGAAAAACAGAGGAGTTTAAGGCACAGGCCTTAGAGGTAGAGAGATCTGGTCCCCAGTTCAGGACTGTTCAGCTTTGTGCCCTGGAGACAATTACTTTACCGCTTCCTAATCTGTAACATGGGGACAGCAATTCCGAGCCTTGCAGGGTTGCTCCTACTGAAAGAGCTAATATATGTAAGCCACTAGGCACAGTGCTCACCCAGAGAGCATTTCTGCTGATCAACAAGTGTTGCCGTGTCAGTATCCTTCTTGAACATCCTATCAACACGAGAGCCAGGAAGGCCATCAACTTCAGGAGACTCCATCAGAGGTAAGTGCACTACTGACACCTTAATCAGTAGCTATCAGGATGCTAGCTCAATTGGCAAGTCAGTTTCTACTCAGGTTCAAAAGACACAGGTGACCACCGGTACCACTCTCAGTCACAGCTGCCTGAAACTGGCCTGGAAGGTATTTTCCATGCCTCGTTGGAGATGTGATTCCCTGGAAAAAATAAATCTCAAAAGTTGGTGAGGCATGGCTGCTCTGTCTACCTCCTTCCTTCACAGGAATCTCCAGCTGCCATGGGAGCCAAGGCTTCTGTCATAGCTCTGGGTTTATTTTCTCTAGCTTCACTCTAGAGTGGGACCCTGCCCTTAGACATCCTCATGTGGTAACCCTGAGTCCTGTGGGCAGCAGGACATCCCGGCATCGCACAGCTCGAGGTTTTAAATCATGTTGAATTGTCCAGCCAAAGCTGTCAGGTTCATGACACTGCAGACTTCTGCGTCCAGGGTCCACTGAGAGCAAATGCCTTCCTTAAAAGGAGAGCTAGGGCCTGTTTCCTTCACTCTTCCTCAGTACCCCTCTCCACTCCACCTCTGCACAGGTCTCTGGGAAAGCACAGCCCAGTCACAGCCCACAGAGGCTCCACTGTTCAGATTCACCTTCAGGTGCAGAAAGGCCCCATTGCAATTTTCAAAAATTAACACTTTTTTTTCCTATTTTTAGAAATGGATATGGGTGCTTTGCCAATATGTATGTTTATGAACTATGTGTACCTCAAGCCTATGGAGAGCAGAAGAGGGTGCTGGATGCCCTAAAACTGGAGTTACAAATGGCTGTGAGCCACCACGTGGGCACTGTAGTTCCAAACCCCCGCTATCTGGAAAAGAAGCTAGTGCTTGTAAACACAGAGTCATCTTCCCAGCCCTCCTCCCTTTTTCTTTCTATTTCAAATGTTTATTATAGAAATTTAGTAGAGCCCAATAGAGAATAAAACAATCTGTCCTTTTGCTTCTTGAATTGCAGCATATACCTCTGGACTTCCTGAAATATTGTGCCTCCCATCTACAGCCATACATGTCCTAAAATTAATATCATATTAATTAACATTCTGTAATCTACTGTTGTTTAGAAATCCAGTTGAGCATCTTCCTATGCCACTACACACCTCTCTACATCTCCATTTGAATGAAACATGGTATTTCTTCATGTGGATGCATCCCGGCTTAGTCAACTCCCAAAGGACTAACAAATACAAGAGAAAAATGAAATCGTCCCAAGTTTAGCACCATTATGAATGAGACTTTCAAGACATTCTGGTAAATGAAGTTTCAGGTACTTATGATTGTTGGTTGCTTGGTTTTGGTATCTAGGAGAGAAATTCAGTATTTTTTTTTTGCTTTTTAAAGAGATAATTACATCAGCTCTTCCCTTTCACTTCTCAATCTAACCACTCTCATTGTTGCCATAGCATAAAATCTTACAGAACTATTGAGCCAAATGGAAGGTGCCCTGTTAACTCTTCTGTATGTGTTGTCAAACTACCCTAACCAGTAAGCTATTTACACTGCCATCAAGCAGGGATGAGAATGTCCAACTCACAATACCTTCATCCACACGCTCATCAGTGGTGCTCATTCTGTGCCAACAGCCATCCTGCCTAGCACCTGGAGGCCTTCGGAAGCACCACAGACCAGCATGTCTTGGCAACCACTCTCCAGAGCACACGCAGGCCTCTTTCGTATAATGGAAAAGCTATGCCCATGCCCATCCATCCCACATCCACTGCTGGCAGCTGGAGCCAGCCCCTGTGTCTCCCAAGCAGCTGGCCTCCCATATGGCTTGTCACCCCTGCCAAGCCCATCTCCCAATGCACAGGCAGAATGAACTTTTAAAGGAACTGGGCACGCCACCATTCCACCTGCCAGGCTCCTTCCTCTACCTGCCCTCCGGCACTACTCACCTGTCACCCTCTCCCCTCACCGTGCTGCCCACCAATCCTGCTTCTCCTTTCCTCGCCAGACATTTTGATTTTTAACTGACACAGTAATTTTTCATATTTATGTGGATTCACTGTGACAATTCAATATATATTTATAGTATGTGATGGTCAGATCAGGGTAACTGCTATATCTACCATCTTAGATGTAATGGGAACATTCCACACAGTCTTTACCAGCTGTTTTGGAACATTCAATGACTCGGTATCACTCGGGTTGTCCCGTGGTGGTACAGAGCTTTAGGAGTTGTTCCAGCTGTGTCTTCTTTTCTCTCTCCCTGACATAGGTCACAGTTGCTCTACCTGGGACTCTGCACGTTCTGTCCCCTCACTTAGAAGTCCCTTCTTCTCTTTTTCACAAGAGTAGTTCCTTCTTGTCTTCCAAGTCCCAGAAGGGTCTTTTCTGGCCAGTAATTTAAGTTACCATGCTATCCTGTCACTCTGTTCTGTTCCTCTGTGGTTTCTTTTTCATATGACTCATCAAAACATCAAGATTTCTTATTCATTTGTGCCTAGATCTGTATTTTCTGACCTCCTCCCCAGGCAGAGAGACACTATAAACCTCTGCTCCCTGCTATGTCACCAGTGCAAGTCCAGAAGCACAGCACATAGCCTCCCTGGTCAACACTTGATAAATGAATGAATGAATGCACAGGAACAAGGAACTCATTCTAGTAGTGCCCTTTCCAAGCACAATATTAAAGCTAAGTCTGATGTAAACACATGCTGACTACCTTCAGGATCAAGTGGAGAAAACAGGAAACACTAAGCAGTGTGGAGCCCATACTGATTGGGATCCCTAACAGCCTACATCTGCCTATGCCAGCAATCTGTCAGAACCCAGCCAAATGTCATACTGCTATCCTTACACACCAAGAAGTAAGCTCCTGTAAGCAGTATGTCCTGTAGAAAAAATGCATCAAGAAGAAATCACAGCATATGTGCAAATGGTTGAGAGTATCTTCTCAGTTATTTTCATATGAAAAATGATTTGTCTAGTTCGATCAACTATGAATAGGCAGCATAGCTACTTTTCAGGGTTTCAAGAACCAACATATATTAAAAAGACAAAAATATAAAACATGGAAGTCACATCTTTAGCTTTCAAACAGAGTTGAAGTTTGCATGCCGCCCTTTCAACTGAACCAGCCATTCCACACCTGCAATCCCACGACAAGCAGAGGCAAGGCCTGTACCAGTTGCCTATGCTATGCCAGCTCTCTACCTGGCACATAGAAGTCACAACACTCTCAGCAATGTCCTTTCCTTACTCTGACAGGTAAGGAAATGAAGGTTGGAGGTCAGGATTTCAGGATTTCTAACTGCAAACAGTGGCCCTGGGAGCCCAACCACAGCACTACCAACCTGAGGGTGGTGTTCTGGTCCACTTCCCCATCACGACTGACTCTGAGGATACAGTACCACACTGTAGTATATGACTGAGAGGCAGAGTCCTTCTGTCACTGTGGAGCACATCTACCTGTTTAGACTCTCATGACAGCCACTGCATACGGGAGCTCGTGCAAGGACAGAGAATGCCCTTCAAACTGTAACCCAGGCAGAAGGGGGAGAACTTTGAGATCATGTTAAAAAGTAATAGTGGCATCAGGAAGGAAACAGAAGATGGAGGAGACATGGGAATAAAGCTGCTTGACTAGCTCCTTATCCAAGTTTTATATGGCCAACAGCCCACAAGCCCTGAAAGGGACAGGGCAGAGGGGACATACCTGGACATACCTATCCTTATGATGATCAACAAAGGGACAGTGGTCTTGGAAAAAGAGATGCCTCTAGGCTTCCTTAGCAGTGCTGAATCTACTGAGCACAGCTTCCAACTGAACCCCTCCCCTCCAAACACGAGGCAAACAAACACCTAGTGCCAATTTTACACTTACAACTTCCCACCATTGCATCCAGTGTCTTGTTCTTCCCAAAGGGTGTTTTTCAGGCTAGATTAACCAGGACCCCACACGGGGGTGGGGGCAGCTGGGTGCTGATCAGTGATCCCCTGGCAAGCAGGCACCGGATGACTGAAAATCGATCTGAAATGACCTGAATGCTCTGAGCAAAGTACAGCAGACATGGGAACCCCACTCACACAAATGCACACTTCTTTTTTTCTGTTGTTCTAACACAACAAATCTTAAATATACTTCATGTATTGCAATAGCTAGACACTGTTTCCCAGAGTGAAATTAAACACAGCATTGTATTTGGAAAAGGCTGCCTGGCTCCATTTCCCTCCCAGCACTGCCAGACAGCCCTTGCACTTGGCAGATGAAGAGATGGCTGGGCTTGACACTTCCTTCCATGCCCCTAAGGTCTACCAGCCTCCTGTAGTAAGTGCCGTGGGCACCATAAGAAGAGGTCTGTCCATAACACTGCACTGTCTACAAGGGGAATACTCCTGTCCTCTCCACAACCCAGACAACCCAGAGCATAGTCCTGTACTACTGGAAATCCACGGCCTAAGACAGGAGAGTGGGTTTGCAACGGAGTTGCTTTCTGTGGGGGATAAGGACACTATCTAGGATAGGCTTGCATCTCTTAGGACTTCATTGATGGCCCACCACAGGAAAGCAGCTGGAGAAGCTCCCTGATTGTGGGTACCAAAGGGTACCCCAAAGAGGGGACGGCAGGAAAGAAGCAAAGATGGCAGGGCAGGTTTGTGGGGGGAACCTGAGTCGCTAACATCTAATGTGGACGCAGAAATCAAGACCCCCAAATCACCTCGCACACTCCTCTTCCAGCACAACAAAGTGTGACAGCGAAGTGAGTCCCAGTGAAATCCCAGCTTCCAAGCACCAGATAAAACAGAATCTGAAGGGTGTGCTTCAACACACACACGAAAAGAACATGCCCAAATGCTAAGGGGTTATCAAATTTTCTTATTCATAATTTTCTCTAAAATCTTAAAATAAGATCATTCTTACTAATCTTAAGTTAATATTAATTGTATTAAAATGCACATGACATAAAACCCACCAGTTAGCCATTCTTAAGTGTTATACATTTCCCATAGCTGTCCACACTCATCACCACCCACAACAGCACGCCCTGGATACCCTGAAGAAGTCCTGCACGTCAGCTCCACATCCCCTGTCCCTAGTCCCTAGCACCTCCACTCAACTTGGTGTCACCAGGACTTTGCCTCTTCTAGGGACTCATATAAATGAGATCATTTCTCCTTTTGTGACTGGCTCATCTCACTTAACATATCCTCAAGTTCATCCCCATGACAGCAAGTGTCAGCATGCCTCTCGTCTTAAGGTCAAGCAATAAATATTCCACTGGGTATCTATACCACGTTTGTTTACCCTCAGATCTGTTAATGAAAACTTGGGTTGCAGCTACTTTTGGGGCTATTATGAACATGGATATACAAACATTTTTTGAGCGACTAAGTGTTTAAAAATCGGGCAGTGTATTTGCAGACAGTGCTTCTGCACATTAAAACTGGGATGTGTCTGCCACTGCCCCCTGTGTGACAAGTGAGCAAGTCCCCTGCTGAAGCTGGCGTCTTTCTCCTCTTCTATCCCCACCATTTCACACTGGTGGCCCTCATTCTATCTGTGCATGAGAATCACCTCTGGTGCTTCTAAACCACACAGAAGCCACGACTCTGCAATGTCTTCTGATCCAAGTATCTCTGGGTGGAGGCAGAGGAAATGGGTAATTTTTTTAAAAAAAAATATGTACTTTATTTACATGTATGTGCCTGCAGGAGCCCACAGGGGTCAAAAGAGGGCATCAGATCCATGAGAACTGAAGCAACAGGCAGTCGTGAAATGTCATGTGGATGTTGGAAACTGAACCTGGGTCCTCTGCAAGAGCAGTAAGTGTTCTTATTCACAGAACCATCTCTGCAGTCTCCAGAAATGGGCATTTTATAGAGGCTGCCAAGACCGTTCTAGTGATGGGTAGAGTGAAAACACCATTGTAAACCTTCCTGGGGCTCCAGATTTAGAAAATCTCTGGTCTGTAAATGTGTGTCTTTTCTCATCAAAACCCAGAAAGGTCTGATATCCAAGCAGTTACCCCAGTGGCCTCGCTGACTGAATTTAAGCTGAGGACATTGTTTGCAGCTAAGCCTCTGATCGTTCAGCAAGAGCCACATGCTTCTTGGAAGGAACACACTGATGAGCAAGCAGGTAGGCAAGGGTGTCTAGGTCTATTCAATCCTCAGGTGACTGCAATTTAGTCATTAAGGCAGTTGGGGCAGCAAGAGCAAGAGGACAATGTGACCAGAATGACTTGTATGAGGCTAAGATGCAGGTTCCTGGCCCACTTGAAGTGTACAAAGACCTGAGACCATCCTTTCCTCTCCCCACTGCACCCAGTGGAGCTCAGCAGGCTGATGTGTGTGTGTGTATGTGTGTACATATGTATAACGTAAATTAAAGAACAAGAGGTCAGAAATTTGAAGGGGGAAAAGGGACATGGAGTAGCTGGAGTGAAGGGAGAGAGAGGTGGAAATTATGCAAATACAATGTCCATATGTGAAATTCTCAAAAAAATTAATTTTAATTTAAAAACATATACCTGAAATCAAAAGACTATTTCAGCAATGGCAAGAATCCTATATTACTGCCATTGTGGTGATGACTGCTTCCTATCAATAACTACTCATTAGGTATTCTTAAGCTTACTCACAATCATTAGTACACTTGATCTCCTTTACCAGGAGTAACAAAATGCTTCATCTGCGGAAAACGAGTGAATCATCCACTGTGTATTAACATGGAGCGTTTCCACAGATGCACTGGCAAGTACTGGGGGGACCTGAACCGAGGTAGAGCAGAAGACACAAAGAATCAGTATGTTCCTGCTCACTTGAGAAGTGTGTCTCCAGAGAGAAGCCCAGGGGCTGGGATGAGGGGAGAAGGACAGCGTCTTACCAGATACCCTGTGTGGTTTTTATTTGATAGCGTACAGATGTGCTGCCTTCGCGCGCTATGAAAATGTAAATGATGAAGCTGTGGTGCATTGCTGAGAACGTCCATTACTGACAGGAGTCTCCAAATATCAATACATCTTCCTTGGTCAACAGAGCAGCAGTACCAGGGAGTTCAGGTCTCAGAAACAGCCTGAGCTCATGGGAAGGTGGCTGTAACAAGCTCCAACTTCTTGCGGTATCACCCTCAAGACAATCGTGACAGTTATGAGCCACCTCTCTGGAAGCAACACTTAGTCATGGTGGCAGCACGCCATGTTCGCACAGCACCCTAAATCCACAGAGCACAAAGGGATTAAGCATGCTCTGCAGTCCTGAGGCCATTTCCAGAGAGAGGGGACCTCCGGGGGCCTGGGACGTGAGCCTGCATAGGCTCCTGCACAGTGTGAATCAATGTGGCACGTCTAGGTTCTATGTCACGTCCTGGCCATCTTTCCCAGTGACCCTGGCAGGTGTTTAACCACTCTCCGACAGCGTTTCCTTTCTTATAATTCAGAATAATAACAGTATTTTGTTCATAACATTAGACGTCAAACTAAATAACACACTGACATAATAAGAGCTAATACTTGCGGAGCCATGATTTTATTCTAGATAATGACTCTAGCACTAGACACACACTGTCCTGGTGGAGGGCTTGTAATAAGGCTCAGAAGTCAGTACCATTACTATCCGGGATTTGTAGTGAGGAAACAAAGTTACAGCAAGTCACCCATATCACAGAACTTCTAAAAAGCAAAAACAAAACCAACCAGCCAACCAACAAACAAGCAAACAAAAACACGCAGGAGGGCAGAATACCTCACACACCACTGCGAGGCAGTAAGAGCCACCGAGAGTTTGGATTACTGCTACTTGGAGTGGTAAACTGAGGCACAAAGAAGCAGAAGCAGATAACTATTCCCCCTCAAGGAGTCCTGCAAAGCACAGTGAAGGCCTGCAGAAGACAGGAAAGAAAGGGCACGAGAGTAGGGTGGGTCACTGGCTCTTGGCCTACATGGTACAGGTCATCTCGCACTATGGGCACCAGCCTCTTAAATGGCAGCACCAAAGGACACAGGAGTCTTGTGACTAATTGCCATTAAAAATCAGCACAACATCAGGACCCCCAAAACATACACCAGATAAACCCGTTCCTTTTCCTTGACCCTGTGGCTGCCACCTAAGAATGTGAAGGGGACAGACTGCAGGGAGGCAGGGTGTAGGAAGCTTGTGGGCACAGCAGTAAGTGGGGACATGTAAATGGAGCCACAGGCTCCTTGTTGGCAATGACTCCATTCCCTTTCTTTAAAACAGAGTCTAGGAGGCCTGTGGAGGAGCAGGGGCTCTAGCGTTTGAGCCCTGCAGGACCAGAAAGATAGTTCTGCACCAAGTGTCTGTCACAGAGCACTGGGTAGGGCAGACACACGGAGAGCTTCACTCATTAACATTGGTGTTGCCATGACAATAAGCTGTTGCCAGGTAGCAGCGAACTAGAAGAGTGAGAATTAGCAAAGCCTAAAAATAAAGCTGTTGTTTCTTCCCCATCTAGATGTCCATGGCTAACAGGCAGTAAGCCCGCCTCCTCCTTTGCACCCAGGCTCTCTCCAGCTAGCCCCCACTGTGGCCTGACCCTAGAGCACACAAGACAGACAGCACCCAGCTCAGAGAAAGAGCATCTGACATGGGGACAGATACAGACAGAGACAAAGACCACACCCAAAGCACTGAGCAAACCCAGAGGGCTCGCTACTTCCCTCAGGCCTAGAGTGCTAACTTGGGGTCCTGGCTGAATCAGGAACAACTGACTCCTGTTTGGCAGGAAACAGCAAATATTTTCCCAGCACTATACTTGCCTCTTCAAACACGCTCAAATGGGTTCATGTCCCAAAGGCACCAGTGGAGTCAGACACCTATGGCTTCTTTTATAACTACACTACCATGCAGAAGTTACTGTTGTAATGATGAAGAAATGGTAAATATCTCTGAGACACACCATCTTTTTTTTTTTCTGAGACAGGGTTTCTCTATATTATTTTGGAGCCTGTTCTGGAACTTGCTCTGTAGACCAGGCTGGCCTCAAACTCACAGAGATCCTCCTGCCTCTGCCTCTCAAGTGCTGGGATTAAAGGCGTGTGCCAACAACTCCCGGCACTGAGGCACACCATCTTAATTCTTCTGATTTGGTTTTGATAGCAAAGACTCAAGGATCCAGCATGACATTTGTCCACTGTTCCTCCCACCAGACTTAAGTTCCAAGAGGGCAGACATTGCATTTAACTAGACACCTTTCTGGCCTCAGCATCTGGTGTCATCCCAGATACATCATGAGAACATGGTAAATATAGCTGTGTCTTACGTTAAATGTATCTTATAGACTAAAATCCAGAACTTTGGTGGCCATGGTTTCTCTAATATTAGTAAGAGCTCCTCACACATAGGATCCACCTAGCTTCTCTAATCTAAAACACCATTTGCTCAATCTAGACGGAGGGTGATCGTGTGACTCCACTCTGAGTGACACTGGTAGCAGCATTTGCCTTCCTGGTGTCTTTCCCTGCAGCCTTGCTCTCAGTCCTTCCTCCCCGCTGCCGCTGGTGTTCTCAGCAAAAGCACAGCAAGCAGTGGCGATTAACGCCAGTACAAGAAGATGTAACTCCCTTCACTCCATAAAACACACAACCTGGAGAGAGAGATAAACAATTTCTTGGTTCTTTATTCTGGATCATCCCAAGTTCTCTAAGTCTGAGCAAATAACTTCAATGTAGGAGAGAAAATGGCAGGTTAAAGAGGGAGCTAAACCATTGGGGATATGAGAGCAAGCCCCTTTCACAATGTCTCCAAACCACTATCTCCAAGTAAGACCACACCTAAGAGTTATTCTTCACTCTTGGAGGGTGGAAAAATCAGCCCAACTGGCTAAGTTATGAAGATGGGCGAGACTGCTGTCTGTAAGAAGCCTTCATGGCCACTCACAGCTTTACAATCTTTTTTTATTATTTATTTTAAATCCCAATCAGTTTTCCCTTCCTCCTCTCCTACCACCCTCTCTTCCCATCTCCCCTCCTACCACCCCCAATCTTCCGCAGTGATGTCAGCTGGCCTGCTAATAGCCCTGTCTCTAGAGAAGGGAGGGTCCCAGACTCTCTACCAAGGATACACTCCAGACCTGTGCTAGCGAGGTTATGTGTTCACGAAGCTGATGGTCCTGTACCGTCAACCCCAGGCTTCCCCACAGGAAAAGGAAACAAGACAAGCCACTTGAACACTTTCAAAGAAAGTGATGTCACTTCAAAGCCACTGTAACTAGCAATCTTCCCATCTTCCCACAATAGTATTCACTATTTGGGGTCATTATGTCAGTCCAGCTTACCCTGAACTCCCCATGACATAGTATGTTCCTGTATCATCCAGCCACGGCTCCCATGAAAGCAAACACACTGGCCCTAAGGAAGTTATTGAAATAGCAGGTCCCAGGAGGACAAGGCTCCCTGCTTTCCCTGACTTTCCCCTGCACAGACAGAGTTGTTTTCTTACTCTGCATCTGACACTTTTAGAAGGGTTTGGAGTAAAATTTAAATTTCCTCTGCCTTCCCCCGTCCTCTTCGGTGCCCTCCCCTCCCCTCTGCTCTTCTACCATGTGTCCCTGTATTTTATGTAGTGTGACTTGCTAATCTCCGATACAACTGTCTTAGCAAACACACACATTTAAGAGTGTGTATCACTTAAAAATAACTGGATTTTAAACCTTCCGGTTTTAGTTGAGAATTCGATTTGAGGACTAGAGAGATTTGGGCTCTTAAGAAAACAAAGAAATGGCTATTTTTGAAGAAATGTGTAAGTAATTTTAAAGAAACTGGTGGCTGGAGGATAAAAGTGTCTGACTCCTTTGTGCTCAGCAGATTCTCCTTTGGAAGTACAAATATCTTTCCACCCAGTTTTCACAGTAACAAGAGGATTTTCTGAAGCTCAAGACATTGGTTTTAGACCCCACCTCCTTTCACAATACTCCTAAACTACAGATTTTACCCTTAGCCAAACAAGTGCCAATAAGGCACTTGTGAAGTGTAGTTAACAACCATAAGCCAGTTGTTAACTATACAAAGTGGTATACTGTCTGCAGAGAAGCCTCAATCTGCCACACACACACACACACACACACACACACACACACACACACACACACCATAGAAAGATTTGTCTTCTGAGGACAATCAAATCTCAGGCACATGACAGCCCTCCCTCGGTGAATTTCTTATTACTACAACCTTCAAACACACACTCCAGGCCTGCTGTGGAGAGACTCACTACTGTCTGTTAATCGGTTTGCTTTCCAACCACACAGGTTCATAGGAAGGATGCTTGCAAAAATCTTCGGGATATTTGATTATTGTTTTCATGAATGACCATATATATGTAAGTGTGAGTGAGTCTTAAGACACTGACATTGTTTGTCACTGACAAGGGAAGTAGAGGACCTAAGAACAAGGGGCGACAGGGTGTATAATACCCACGGTCAGATGTATGCTGTGGCTGGCTCCTGTCCAGTGCACGCCCGCTGTCTGATAAGCAAGGGGCAGGGTGAGCTGCATGTGACTTAGTAACCATGCTCAGGGAGCAGGTTTCTCCGGGTAGATGGAAGTGGGTGACAACACACACTCACTTGAGCTTCACCCAGCTTCCCACTCCAGGGCTCAAAGGTGACTTCTGTCTTAGCCATGTATAGAGTCAAGCTACTCTGGCCATTAAATAGCCATCTCTTTCATGTCCCTAACCCTCAAGGGCCCCAGCCATCTGCCCCGAGGACTGGCACTAATTGCATCTCTCTCATTGAAGGTGGGGGTGGGGGAAGTGGGAGAGCTGAGCATCAGATGTCTCAGCATGAAGGGAGGAGGGGCTCCAGAGGACCACTGCAGCACCAGGATAATTGCATGGAACTTCATCAAGATCCTACCAAAGGCTATCTCAGCCAACACAACCACCCACTCAAAGCCGGGGCAGCCTCTCAGGAACAACCAGACTCTCATCTGCTCTTTCTGACCCATGCTCTATCCAGCCATCCCCTCTTTCAGCGAGCTATAACGTTTCTGCCTTTGATCAGTGTGTGTCGTGTGTGTGTGTGTGTTCCTTCATTCAATGTAGACTTAAAGAAAATGAGAGCAGGCATCCTACTGTGTTTTATGCTCCTTTAATCATCAGTTCAGAGCTCACACAGAACATGGTGTATCCTAGGTACTTCAGAATACTCAGTGCAGGAAATGGCTAAGGTTTGGAAATCAGCTAGCCATGGCATCCCACACTCTTCAGAACCCTGGTCTTCTAGGTCTGCCAAGGGGTACTGCCTTCCACAGCCTGACTAATCCCTCCTCCCATCTATCCTTGTCTAACTTCACAAATCAACAGAACACACTGTCTACTTTAACACCCTGACTGACTGAATCACCTTGTGTGATTTGTTAAGGCCCTATGTAGAAAAGCTTGTCCTGTCACCCTAACTCAACTCCTCATTTTTTCAAGATAGGGATATGGCACATCAACAACACCATTCTGATGTTCTGGGAGATACTGATCTATCTTATACTATCTTAAATAGAAAAAAAACTATAAAACATTATGCTTCTATCTCAAACCATTTCTTAAAGCACCAACAAAAGCCACTTACAATGTATTTCCTAAAATGTGACAGGCATGTAGCATAATACCTGTCATACAGCATCCTGTAAGCAATCACATACAGGATCACACGGGATGTAAAGCACTCCGAGTGTGCTTGCTAGTCCCTCAGTAAAATCCTTTCCATTGGTTTCATTGGTCCTTTACAAGGACCCAAGAGACAAGCTCATTTTAGAAGAAGCAGCCAGCAGAAGGAAGGGGAAGAGAAGCTGTAAACACTGAGGGGTAGGTGCTTGTGAGCTTGGCAAACCCTCTGACCCTCGCGGCAAAGACCCCTAGTTCTGAGAAGGACTTCCTAGATATCAGCCATAGCTGGGGAACACCTTCACTGTGTGTGTCCTGTTAATACAGCAGGCACCGCCGGTATACCTATAAAGGATCCTTCTGTCTTACCAACATATTTTAAATATAACTTGAGATATATCGTAACAAAGTTCTATTGAGCTTTGGGGGGTTGTAATTTTAATTTTTCTAATAAAATTATCAAGTCATTTTACTCAGAGATGCATATATAATATGAAACTGAGGTATTTAAAGCCAAGGTGTAGGAAACACATTGCAGGATAAACCTTTACTTCCATTACAAAACGATGGGTGCCTTACATGTTCCCTACGGACTATACAGGGAGGCTACATAATGATTGGCAGAATTAATCAGAGTAGGTCACAGAGCTTAAGAAAGGAGAAACTCGCTCTTCAAGAGAGTGAAGAGCTAGCAATGCTGGCAATGCTGGGCTTCTCTCTAGGGGGCATGGTTGCATGTAAGAAAGAGCACGGGTCATCTCATTTCACATTTACGTGAAGACATAATGAGGAGACACCCTCTGTGATCTAAGGAACAATTCAAATCTGGCACCTTGATTTTGAACTTCCTGAGATCCAGAACTGTGAGCAATAAACGTCTGTTGTTTATGGGCCACCTGGCCTACTGTGTTCCATCACAGGTGTCTCAGCAGACTGAGAGCTCCAAATCTGCTTCCCACTTCCTGTTTCAAAAACACCAACCCAAGACAACCGCCAGTTGTCCACTTAGCATCAATTGTTAGTGCTGGGCTGAGCATGTGGGATACTGTGATGACCCTAACTTGTGCAGCTTACTGTCCACTGGGCAGCAAGCATACAAATACCACAGATACAAGCCATTCTAAGCGCTGTGCGAGACGAGAGCACAACACAGCAAGATAAGGGGAACTCTGGTCAGAGCAAGAGCTGGGGAAAGCCTTTTCAAGAGAAAGGACACACTTAGACCGAAGGAAACAGAACAGGAAGACAATATTGCCACTGGACAGTCCACCTCCTCCCTGTAACTCGGCTATCTGCCACCTCCCAAAGCCCTGCTCTACCAGACTGGCTCCTATGTGGGAACACAAGAATCTAGCCTCTCAAGGAAGCAGAACACAGACACTGCCCTGCCCTAACCTTCCCAGTCTAAGGCACAAGAATCCTGCAGTGTGGTTTTACCCCAGCCTTTAAAGGGCTGGAAGGAATAGGTTTATTTAGGAAGCATGGCAGGCAGAGAGGAAGAAGAGAAGTGGGCCCGGAGGCATTGCTGGGCGGGAAGGCACTCTAGTTTTACAATCTTCCAAAACATGTGGCCAAGACCCCTCTCCCCTGGGAAGGGATAAATGTTCTTTGGGGCAGAGTGCAAGTATGAGTGTGTGTTTTAAATAAGCATTCTGGGAGAAATGTAACTAGTCTGTTTCTGATTCATTCATAACTCACCAAATTATTGTTTTGCAATCACCATTTGAGGTTCAAGAAACTGCCCAGCCTCCCTACCCTGCTTCTCCCCTTTGAAGTGGCAGCTGTGTGGACGTCACAGAGCCTGCACTGTACTGAGGAACCTCAGGGCTGTGGCCCTGAGGTTTGACAAGAAGCAGACCCTTAAAGTCACAACATCCCATTCTACCCTCCTGGGTTCTGTTTAGCAAGCTCTCTGGTGCAAAAAATGCTTCCCAATTACATATCCTAATAGACCACAGCATGAGGGGAGAAGAGTGGGAGACAGCTTATCTCAGCCCTGTCACTAACACACTGGAGGAAGCCAAGGCATGCTGGCAACTAGATGAACTCAAAGGGGAGTGCCCCAGCATTTGTTACCTCCAATTCCTGAGTCTCGGCGGAAGCCAGGAGGCCAGCTGAACACATGACAATGTGGCCTCCAGAACCATGACTCAGTTGACTCTGTGTCTAACACATTCTCTATGGGAACTGTATGGTCCCCAGCAGACAGCAGGAATCAAGAGGAGCCACTTCTGGCTGTCATGATACCTGGGTGGGGAACTGAAGAAAAAGGCCAACAAAACTCCATAACTGAGAAATACTGTATCATAACAGCACCCCAGAGAAGCCCGGCTGATAGATATGGTACTTTAACATCGTCACTTCAACCAAGAAAGCCTGAAGTTCATATCTACACCTGCTGCCTGTGCACTAGAGGATGCCATTGAGCATGTGCAACTGGACAGAGCCCTGCTTCATTCCCCTGCACTAGCTTGCTGCTTCCAAACACATGTGCCTCACTTCAGACAAGGGACACGCGGCCATAACCCCAAGGTGGAAATCAAGTTAGTGTTCCAGGAAATGCTGCTAGGATTCGATGATGATTCTGCTTCCAGCTGCTTTCTTGGTCTGTTAACAGGCACCAGACATTCCAGAAGCATGGTGTCTCCTCACGCACTGCACGCTGCTTGGCCAGGCAGACACCTGATCCATGAGGCTACTGCACCCTCAGGACCTCGCTCATTCCCTGTTCATTGCAGAGGAGCAAAGCTTGGAATTTACACACACAACACTTTCAAATTAAATGAAGGCTCCAGGGATCGTGTTGGATGGGATGCTTCCTACTGTCAGCCATGGCCCTCTCTGCTGGGATTGTAGAAGGGTGGGTAAGGCTAATCTTAGAACAGGAAGAAGTGCTGCCCAACTATGAAGGCCCAGTAAGGAAACTGAAGCTCCCCCAGCCAGCGGTTCCCAACCTTCCCAATGCTGCAACCCTTTAACACAGCTCTCAGTTGTGCTGACTCCTAGCCATATGATTATTTCCACTGCTACTTCATAACTGTAATTCTGCTACTGTTATGAGTCATAATGTAAATATCTGATATGCGACCCTGTGAAAGGGTCATTCGACCTCCAAGGGAATTGCAACCCACAGGTTGAGAACCACTACTCTTGACCAAAGTAACTCCTATGCATGCTAATAAATGTGGGAAGTGTCTTTCAGTGAGCCACGTGAAGACTTAAAATGTGAGACATCTAATATGCTAGACTAAATGCTAAGATATAAATGATGTTCACTATAGTTCTTTAGCTCTTGTGCAGGTTTTAGCTCAGATGAAGCATTCAAAGCTCACAGCAGCATTGATGACCTGAAGGAAAGGAATTGAGACTGGAAAGAGAAGGGCGATGCCAACCGAGAGCCATGAACATCAAGAGTGTTGCAGGCTTCGATGACAGGAGAGGAGGCATTGAACAGGGAACTCGGCAGGCTGTGGCTCAGGGTCCCCGGGTGGAGCTGGGTGTCACTAAAGCCTATCTACTCTAAAACTCTAAGTCAATGTAACCTATCGTCCTTATCAACGGGGCACGTGACTCAAGGTCAGCATTGTCACTTCTGTAATTACAAGTCATAAAAGAACCATCCATTTTTTTGCATATGTGAGGAATGTTCTGAGTCAGTACTCTGAGGCCCACCCCCATTCCAATAAGAAAAAATAAAATATTGGAAGCAAGCCTGCCATGAAGCAATCACATGTTTTTCTCTGCTGAAGGACCCAGATTAACATTCAGGTGTGTCTAACCCTTTTCCAGCACTGGAACTGAAATTCTACTGTAACCAAACCAAGAACTGTTCTCACCAGAGAGGCCTGTGGTAAGCTCTTAACAGACAAACCATGGTGTAGTCTGCTGTGGACCACTTGGAAAGGCTTCCTACCCTCAAAGGCCACTTCCCGAGGACCAAGCCTCCCCACACACTGACACATTGCTAACGAGGACAGGTGAAGCCACACTCAAAATGAGTAAATTCCAAGTATTCCTTTAAAGGCTGACTCCCTTTAACATTTCCAAGACTGGCAGCAAAGACAGTACGTGGTCTTCTGGTAAGTGTGGGGTAAGATGAGGGAAGAGGCAGAAAGTGCAGGTTATGAACCACTCATGTGGCACTTGGAGGAGCAGTGAGACCTCTCATGGACGGGTGTTCCTTGTATTATAATGGCGCTGTGCTACAGGAGCCAAGTAAACTCACAGAGAGAACCAAAGTGCTATCGAGAAAACAGTCAAAACAACTACTCAGCCTTGGTCACAGAAAACCCAATTGAGGCTCTGTCTTCATCCACTGCCATAGCCCATAGACTATGCTGCCACAGCACCAGGCAAATGGAAATATAAAAATTCTAATGTGGGAGGGACTTAGGCTGGATGAGTCTTGTGACACATACCTGTATCAGCAACACTCAGCAGTCTAAAGCAATAAAACTGAGAGTTCAAGGCCAGCCTGGGCTACATAATGAGACCTTGTCACAAAAAAAAGGAAAGTGGTAGAGGAAAAGTAAAGAGGAGAGAGAAAAGGGAGAAAAGAAGGAAAGGGTGAGGGGAGGGAGAGAAGGGAAGGGGAGGGCAGAGGAAGGGGAGGGAGGGGAGGGAGGGGAAAGGATGAAGAGAAGAAAAAGAAAAAACAGAAATGGACATACTTGTTTAATGTTTATTAACACTAGTTCCCCAACAGGAATGAAGCTTTGTTAGAGGAAGAGCCTTGTCCTTTCACAGTCACAGACCTGGTCTCCAGGACTTCTCACCCTCCTACCAGGGACACTTCAGTCAGATCCTCTTCATCACAGAGCCACCCTGTGCAGATCAGGGTGAGCAGCAGCATCAGGACCTCCACCTAATCGATGCTGTTGGCATTCGTGCCCCCCCTTACTGACCATCAAAAACACTTCTAGACTCTGACAGTTCTCCCTGTTGGGAAAAACTTATCTCTGACAACCTCTGCTCTAAAACGGTGTCTGGAACTTTGTAGGTACCCCATAAATGCTCATTAGAAGATTTACCCCTTCACAGAGTGAGGCAAGCACTATGAAAGTGTTAAATGACATTAGTCGCCCCCATAACTGGTGTATAGACCCTACTAACTACCAAACTCTAGGGATACTCATGTCCTGTCACCTTTGTGTGTAACTGACACACTCCCTTAATCCTCTCCAACTGACTTAAAACATGCTGTCATGCAAATGGCACATGATTTTAATACTGTAATTTTATACTGTACCTGTTGGTTATAGACCCAATTTTTTTTCCAGTCTGCAGTTGGTTGAATGATAAAATTTCAAACCATACATAAAAAGGTCCAAAACACTCAGAAAGGGGTTTGTAATGTGTTACCAGTCTTCTTTGTGGATATGCTGATACATATCCTCTGGAATGTATGCAAGATTTTTAAAATCAAACAAAGGGAAGCCATGAGCCATACATTCACCCAGCTCCACCATACCTTTCTACAGACACTAGGTGTTGGCCTATAGAACTGGTGGCAGCAGAATACAATGTCAAAATAAGAAATTAAACCATCTCTGCTTTTCTAAGTGCTATGAGAAGATAGCTGAGTTAAGAAGCCAAGTAGGACAGTGGTCACTTCACACCGGTGACTGGAGAATGCCTTTGGGTGGTCACACTTGCACTGAGAGTTGCCAGAGGAGACAAGTGGGCAACACCTTCAGTCTCTGGCAGGCACAGTGTGTTAGCATGGAGAGCATCAATTGAGCTGAAGTGTGGTGAGGAGAGGTGGGGGAAACAGGGAGCAAGGCTGCCATAGCGGATGCTGGAGAGTTCTCCTAGAAGTCATGGAGACACAGTGCTACTGCAGCCAGCCCCTGTGTACTCAGAAAGATCACACTTACAACACACTGTAATACCCCATTCAGGTAGCCAGTATGCATACTACGCAGGTTAACATACCACATAGGCTAACATACAACAGGAAAAGCTTAGAAAAGAGGTTGGGGAAAGAGATCACAATAGTAGGTTAAAATTATAAAAAATTAAAATGCATCCTCATCATGAAAACATTTCTTAAAATTCAATGACAAAATATAAAGGCACATCTCTTAAAGCTTGTCACATCTCCACGAGCCAGTGACAATAAAATCCAGCCCCAACAGCCATTAGTGACTGCACTTATCCAGGGCCACCAGCCCAGCCCTGTCAAGTTTCACTTCTCACTGCCTTGTCCTTGTAGAACCTGGAAGATACCAGGAAGAAAGCAAAAGATTTCAAACCAAAGATGCTGATGAGTTTGCCTTTTCCTGGTTCAAGTCTTTACAGTCTGGAAATGTGGAGAAACTCATCTACATCACGCAGAGATCACATGCCCACTTATATGCAGCCACTACACGATACACGGAGCTGTAATTGATTGTTAAATGGAGAGTCATCTCTGAGGCTAAGGAACACATTTAAATAGCTCTAAGGGGTAGCCTCTGGTTCCAGGGAGACAAGGAATTTTCCTGACCAGCAGCCTCCTGAGAGGCCACCTCTCTTTAGAGAAGCATGGTTGGGGATGCCAGTGCTGTAAGCCATATGCCTTACTGTAGGACCAGGCTGCCAGACATGAAAATGAAATGCAGGGACAGACACGCACAGTGGAGCCCTGGCCTTTCCAGGACAACTTTGGCCCGCATAGGAGCCCTACCACTCTCCAAGCCTGGCCAACCCATTACTCTGAGGCTATCCCACTAAGATTGGAAGTCCATTTCCAAAAAAAGAGCCTTTGGGTCATAAAAATTCATTAAAGATGAAATAAAATTGAATCAAGCTGAGTGAATGTAAATCAAGGGTAGACTCCTAATGAACTGGCAACTCAGCTTGGGAGGGCCCATGATGCTGCCAGTCCACACGCCGGGCTTTCTTGAACTGAACTGCTTGCATGACTTAGTTTAGAGAGACTAAAATTTTTAAGCCATCCTCAACATTTCAGATTTAGAAATTAATAAAATTGCCGGGCAATGGTGGTGCACGCCTTTAATCCCAGCACTCGGGAGGCAGAGGCAGGCGGATCTCTGTGAGTTCGAGGCCAGGCTGGACTGACAGCCTCGAAAACAATACAGAGAAACCCTGTCTCGGAAAACCAAAAAAAAAAAAAAAAAGAAAGAAAAAAAAGAAATTAATAAAATTCATTTCAGTATGGTGCTTATGATCAAAATTTACTATACCCCATTTGTCCTATTCAATCATTGATTTAAACATAGGAAAATCTCACTTATCAAAATGTTTTAAGGGGATGGCAGATCTTACCCTTGAAAAATTCCAAATTGCTGAATTTTGACAAAAACAAAGCCATGGTTTCAGTACCTGTATCAAACATATTGTAAGCTAAGACCTAAATGAACACTAATAAGTAAAATTAAATTAGTCACTGAAAATTGCTATCCATAATAGGTTTTTATTACATAATAAATAATTACATTATATCACTGAGTCTTAATTCAATGGGAAACACACACTGTGACAGATTTCCTGGGGTATAATTTGGATTTAAACTGCAGAGCACTCTGGGTTTAATTGGCTGTTCTCAATGGCCCATGAGAGCTTCCAGTGGCACAGGTACAGGAAGGCAGAAGGGGTGGGGCAGGGGACATGGTGGATCATCCAAAGCGGACAAATGTACTCTCAAGTGTGGCATCCCAGCCTCCATGGAGACAGCAAGGCATCAAGGAATTTCCATTGTTCACTGTGCGTTATGTGAGGCCCGAGCAGAGTCAAGCACCCTGGTGCATGCTCTTGGCGCTGACAGCTTGAGAACCCCCAGCCATAGATGAGGATGGTGGTAGCTGTACCTGGAACCAGTTGTGCCTATGGAGAGCTTGCGATGGAAGCAGTGCCAGGCATGGGATTACTGACCTGCAACAGGTGACAATGGCCTTTGCAGAGTGCCTTCTGACTATCCATTTTAGTAAAAGAGAAACTGCTAATATATCCTGGCCTGCTTAAAACTGAAGATACCATCATGGCCTTCACTTCGTAGCACCAGACCTGTTCTAACAGCAAGATGGAGCAGAAGGTGTGTGTGAGGGTGTGTGTATGTATGTGTGAGTGTATGCATGTGTGTGTGTTTGTGTATGTGAGAGTGTGTGGGTGTGGGCATGAGTGTGTGTGCATGTGTGTGTGAGAGTGTGTGAGTGTATGCATGTGTGTGTGCACGCATGTTTGTGTATGTGAGAGTGTGTGAGTGTGTGCATGAGTGTATGTGTGTGTGTGCTTGTGCACGGACAGGCAACAGCATTCCAGGACACAAGAGTGTGCACCCTTTATGGTTCACATGACCCTGACCTACAAGAACTCTGCCCCTCCTCTGATTATGCATCCTCCCGGGCCCTCCTCATACTTTCTAGCAGACTTCAGATGACTTGTGTAGTCTTCATACTTTGCTGTGCCTGTTTTCCAACAGGACGGCCGCCAGTCTTTCTTCTCAAGGTGGTTTAACACAGAAGGAGTCTGTAGCTACAATTCCATATCATTCATTTGCAAAAATATTGTCTCCCATTATGATTCATAGCAACTATATAATGTTTCAGCTAGGCAGGCCAGCCTGGAAAACTAAGTGCCAGTCACAGCTTTCTACGTTAGAAACATCAACTTAATCATGAATGAAAAAGGAGTTCAAAAGCTGAGGACTACATAAATTAGTTTTATGTGTAAAAACTCAAAATATCTTAGCAATCAGACTCATTCAGATTTTTATCACACCTAAGCTCGGGAATCCTGACTGAATTTTATCATTACATATCACCTGAAGAGAAGCAAGGAATCCCAGGCCATTTCTCTTGCTAAGAAAACTGTTAAATGTTAAGAGTGAGCTGTCAGCCAAGACATGGTGGTGCACACTTTAATCCCAGAATTTGGGAGGCAGAGGCAGTCGGATCTCTGTGGGTTCCAGGCCAGCCTGGACTAGGTAGTAAGTTCTAAGACAGCATGGAAAGACTCCATCTCAAAAAAAAGTGAGCTAGGAGATCACAAGGGCTCAAAGGAGACAGACAAGATGAGCATCCCAAAGCTTCAGAAAGTTCCAGATCCTTGGTCCAGATGCACTGCAGTAAAGCAGCCTGCCTTGTTCATTTAAAGCACAAAAAGTGTCTCAAAACAAATTTCATCAAAACTGCTAAAGTCAAAGTTATTCGAAGAGACCAAAAGGTCCCCCTAAGTTAGACACTCCTGAAGTAAGCCTTGCTCTGCCAAGACTAGCATCCAAAGACACAGCAGGAACAGAGGCACTTGATGGGTGTGGCCTCATAGTAGATACCACAAAAGCTTTAACCACACATCCTAAGAAGTCTCTCTCTTCCCAGTGGGTCTTCTAGTGATGCATAATCAAGTGAAACCACAGATTTGTAAGTTACTGGAGTTCCTTTCCAGGCCTAATACACAGATCCTACTAGTGGGAAGACACCCTCTCCCCCATGAATTTGGATATTCCCTGTCCTGAGCACTGGGGGCAGTGTAAAGACTCAGAAGAGGATTATCTTGTGGCTTCCTAAAGTCATGACTGATTTCTTGAGGATGTAACCCCCTCGACTTCACCCTCATCCTCTCCAGTTTCTCACAGGAATGCTGACTTAACTTTGTTAAGGTTGTATAATACTAGAGATTTAAATAGAGATTTTTGCTTTACTTATGACAATACTATTTTGCAAAGAAACATATTTCTGAATTAATGGGGACTTTGAATCATAGATATGGAGCTAGAAAAGCCCTTAGGCACTTTTAAACTACCTACCTCAATCACAGTAGAAACTGAAGCCCAGAGACTTGATAGTATTGGCAGTAATAACACAGCATTATCCCAGGTGACTCTTAACCTATCTTGTGCATGTGATAGAAAATAGGATTCCCTAAGTATGAGTGGCTACTCCAAAAAGAAGCATGTGGTGAGGTCCTCAGATTCACTCTAGCTCCCTGCCCTCCAACTGAGTGACAGGGCCGATTTTGTGACCTCTCTAAGGATTTAGGACACAAGACCTACTCCTCTGCAATATTTGGCACATGAATGAACCAAATGACAAAGGTGTGTTAGAACAATTGCCATAGCACAGCACATAATGCAGAATGGTCATTGTACTCAGGCTGTTATTTATTAGTGATTTTTAAATACCACACATAAACACACACACACACATTCTCTCTTCCATTCAGAGAAACATGTTTGTTTCATTTTAAAAACAGCATTAGAACATATTCTCTATTTTAGTAACTTAAGACTTTCTCCCAGATCCCATAAGAACCAAAAAGATATCCTAGTCAATGTTTGCTCTTGGGAAAAAAGTGTCCCCTGTGTCCTCAAAAGACCTTAGTTTGGACAACATTCCTATTTTCTCTGGTGATGGAATTTGCAGACCCTCCAGTGTAAAAATAAGGCTGCAGGGTAAATCCTGACAAACATTGTTGGGGTGGGGGTGAACCCAGGGGCTCCTCCTTGAAGTTTCCCATAGCAGGTCAGGCCCCTGGGGGTGAATGTTTACATGGGACACTGTAGAAGAGCCAGAAGGAACATCTGCTGGTGGTCAGTTCAAACCAATAAAGTCCCAGACTCCTCTAGTCACAGAAACACTGTGTTCACTTTGGGGGCGTGTATGTGAGTGCTCATAGAGACGGTGTGGGAGGGAGAGAGGGTCAAAGACTACAACATTATCAATAAAAACCATGGGGTGAGAAACAATTGGCTGTGGAGTGCTCAGACACAAATGGGACATTTATGTCACATCCCATCCCAAGTACTCAGAAACCAATTTGAGACAATAGGTGGAAAAACCATAGGAGCCAGAAGTGGGGAGGACAGGAGCAAAACTGTGTCCTCTAGGCATAGCAGGACCATGGCAGTCATGAACACACAGCGGCAATGGCTGCCTACGCAAGACCCACACAAGACCAAACCTGCAAACACCCAGCATGAAGTGGGAATGAGCCCCTATCGAGGAGATATGAGCCATTCTATGGCTTCTGGGGAGGGAGACTCATTTTTCTCTTTAAGGATATGGCCCCTGGCAAGTTCATAGTGCTCTAGTGGGTGACCCCACATCCAGAAGTACAAATTAGAGGAGTTTAGGGGAAAACTTAGAAGTATGATCCAAACACATTGTATAAAATTCTCAAAGAATTAATACAAATATTTTTTAAAAATACATCCAGGAGAAGGACCAACCGAAGAACAGAAAGGAATCAAACCTTTAGGGACAGAGAAGAAAGGCATAGGGTCCATGAAAATAAGGACTGGGTATAAGTCTGGCTGATTTGAGGTCAAGAGGGTATAGCCAGAGACTCCTGATGGGGCTTTCAGTGATCATGAAAGACATTCCTATCTCAAAAAGTGAGGTGGTCTCAGCACTAAAGTAGACCCCTGGCCAGGGTAAGGTCATGTCATTACAAGCTGAGGACCAGCACACAGTTCTATATGAAGACCCAATCCAAGATATCCCTGCTTCTTCTGCTTGATCACTTTCCATCATCATGCACTCTGGATCTGCTTCTTCCACAGGCAAGCTCTACCCAGCCCTCAGCAGTCACATGAGCCTTGGGAAGGTCTCTCCTGACTTCTTGCAGTAGATATGCTACTGATATCCACCAAACATTCTGGGGTCATAGCTAGTCTCCTGGAGGAGGTATGGCCATGAACTGACTTAGGAAGCCATGAGCCTGTACCCTAAAACTTGGTTGCAACTTTCCACACCCTTTCTTGTTCCATGTCTATAAACTACAGAGCAGACATAGAAAATGTCAAGACTAAGCAGACAGCACAGTTGCAAGTCAGGAGCCTCAAACCCTGAATTACCCTTCTGGCATCCTAATAATTCACCTGGGATGTACACATGGGATCAGCAAATAAACCTTTCTCCTGCAAAGTCATCAAGAGTTGGAGATATTTGTACCTACAGTAAGGCTCCTCTGATTAGTGCACTATTTCTGAAGGCTTTCATGGTCATCCACTTATCTCCTGCCCATCTACCTACCTTGCCTATTGACAATTTCAAAATAGAAGTACCTATTTCCTATCAGATTACCTACTCCAGGAAGGGAATGGCATTGTCCTTATTCTCTTTCCTTATGCGTGTGCCTACCGTCTGAAACTCATATAATATGCTTTCATTACATGGATAATGAAACAAGAGTGGATGACAGAGTCTAGCTGAGCCAACATAAGCAACCATATCTTAAAAATTAATATAACAAAACCAGCCACAACAGAAAGCCCAAGGCTAGAGTCTTCCCATGAGAAATCTATGCCTCAGCTAGACATGTGGAAGGATCCAGGCCACAGAGGAAAGAAGTCACTGTTATATGGAGACTTTCATGGTTTCTTATTTGGGGAGCAATGTGGGATTCTGTTGTCTAAGCCAAGGAGATCATGTCTAGATTTCAAAGGTTTCAAGATTAAGCACTGTTATCCATCTACAAAGTTGTCTGACACTGAGAAGGAACCAGTAGGGGAGAGAGAAAATTTGGCTGGCCTCAGCCACAGTGACTCACCTGACATAAGAGAAGTTCAAACAAAACGGCACGAGGTTTGTGACATCTCCTGCTAATGTGACATGCTCATTAAGGTCTCTGCTAATGACTGGTATCCAAAGAAACAGAAGGGAATAAGAAAAAGACCTCCTAAGAATACCAGGGACAACTCATTACAAGGAAGTCAGTGACCCCTGAAGTCACCAACAAGATAGCAGAGATCCTGAATGATCTCCTCCCGATCATACTCAGACTGGGATTCTGTGCCCAGGCGTCAAGTCCAAGTGAAGATATTTTTAGGTTATTCCACTAAGGGAATAGCACACCCCATCAGAACTTACTCTGTTAGTGAAATAAGATCTTTTTTTTTGCACTAAAAATGAGATGATGTGAACGAAACCCTTTAAAATGTACTTGAAAGGAGATCTTTCTTGAACATTATACATTACCATACAATGTCTGGCTCCTTATTGCCTCATTACTAATATCGTACTTCTGTGTGAAATGTGGCATTTAAACATTGCCAACAGATTGAAACAAAAGACTTGAAAATACTGTAAGACAGAGAACCATAAGGCAAGCCTGCCAGGCAGCATTCTCTTGAGTAAGGTTTGTTACGTGGCATGTGCCTGATCAGTGAGACCCCATACTTTTGAAAGAGGGAGGCCAACCCACTCCATGTTTCCAACCTACTGAATTTACCAAACATTTTCATTCCCTCGAGCCACAGTTTAACTAATCTTGAGTCCAGCCTTAGGCTTCCTGTTGTTGCTGGGTTTGTTCTATTAAATTTTAGGGTGCAGTTGCTTGTGTTGGCTCAGCTGGACTCTGCCATCCACTCATGTTTCATTTTCCAGGTGATGAAAGTACCTGCTAGGTGTTTTAAATGGGAGGTACATGGGAAAAGGATAATACTGTCCCCTTTAAGAGGAGGTGATCTGATGGAAAACGGGCATTTCCATTTTGAAGTTGAAGTACAACTGTATAGACAAGGCAGATGGAGAAGGTGAGGAGACCACCATGGAAGGCTTGGGAAACAATGTACTAGAGGAACATTGCTGCACTAGCAGCTCTTGCTACCTCTCATCCCAAGTTAGTTCATCCCCTGTCCCTGTGGTGCTCAACAGTTGCATCCCTGCTAAAAGGTGACTCTGTCCTTGCTGTATCTCAATGGAGCAAAGGTGAATCTTGTAACTCCTACATGCCAGATCCAAGGCTTGAGGTGAACCATCCTCCCTCTCACGCACTACCACTCCTCAGACTTCTCTTCCAAAAGTCTGAGCCGTTTGGTAACTTCATGTATAGAATTTATACTCACCCTTCTGTTAATGGATGTGAGGATACTGATTTTGTATCATCGGTGTGGGATACTCTGCAATTTTCCACAGTCCTCAGAGATCACCTTTGAATTAGTCCAGTTTCCATTGCTATGACTAGATGCCTACACTCAATGACTTAAAGGGAAGATGTTTCATTTCGGCTCATGGTTTCAGAGCATACACTTGTTGGGTTTGTGATGAAATGGAACGTCATGGTAGACACTACATGACAGTACCTGGAAGGCAGAACAACAGGAAGCCAGGCACTCAATAACTTAGCTTCCTCCCACTCAACCCTACACCCTTGAGTCAAGACCTCAAAGCACGAGCCTCTGGTATCATTGCAGATCCAAACCATGACAGCCACTTACACTTGACAGTCACAAATAAAACATCAAGCATTATAGGGCCCGGTGAATCTGGTAGAATCCAGGCTAGAAACTGAGCAATGATCCACCAGAATAGAATCACTTTCTCCTTTTTTCTCTAGAGACAAGGATGAATGGGACAGACAAGATCTAATCCATCCAATGAATCCATTAATGTAACAGGCCCTGTAACCCCAGTATTCACAGTCTTCTCACTGCCCTGTGAAAGCCTTAAAAGCTGAAAACAAAACAAAACCAGACTGGCTCCAACATATAACACTGTAAAATCAAAATGAATGCTTAATTCAATATCTACAAACACTGTGTCAGTTAGGAAAATGCAGCTCAATTCACTGAGTTATTGATCAGTGTCATAGAGATTATGTTGAAAGACCAAATTGAGTGATTTATTCTTATCAAAGCTCATTCATCTAAAAAGTACAACAATGCCTTCTAATGTCATTACAGTCAACATATTCTCTTTGATATGAGCTGTGGGTATGTTGTAATACATTTGGTGTGCTACAGAGTGTAGTTACCAAATGCCAGGGGCTTTAAGCATTTACAGTCCTAAAACAAACAGGGAAAGTGGTGGGATCTACAGGTGGGATCCACACTGTTTTGTTTTGTTTTGTTTTGTTTTTAACTGTAAGTGGAAAGACTTCCTTGCAAGCCCCTGTTCTTTAGGTGCCCATTTCCTCTGACAGACAATCGCCTCTGACCTGAGCCAGGCTAGAAAGAGAGCAGCCCCAGTTGTGATCCTTCTACCAAAGTCGAGGTTCTATAGATACAACATCCCTGGCCCTTTCTAGGGTCACAGACTTGACGTGGCCTGAGGTCAGGAGAACGTGCAAGGACTGTGGCGCCTCCCCTGCCTTAGGCATGAGGAATTCAGTGGCCTGAGCAAGGGGTGTGGCATCATTGCACCTGATCATCCTTTAAAGCAGAGGCATGAACCCCATTTGCCATATCTCTGCCTACTGGGGATTGGCCATTCCCATTCTCTAGAGTATCAGCAGACATGACTCTGCCCCATTCACTGGCTTATAAGAATTGACCCTCGCCCTGAAAAAAATAAGCCTCACACTCCACTATGAGAACTGTCCTTCCACTTTGCATGACCACGATGTAGGAACTCCAAGGAAGGGACAAATATGGTCCTGGTCCAGACATTCAGCCTTGGGACGAGGGAAGGTTCCATGTACTTTTTCTGCTGCCTTGTCACACTATATGTAGATCATCAATGTAGCTAAACTCCTCCAGCCCAAGGTAAGTAGTTGCCATGGAAAAGGCAGCTTTCTTGGGGAAAATAAAATGTTTAGTGCCAGATTGCTGGATTCGAACTCTGTTACAGTGGGTCTTGTCCAAGCCCTACCATCTAGAAGCTGCATATAGCAATCCTAAATGATCACTTAACCTCTCCTAGTTCCTCATCCACAAGATGCAAAGAACAATATGCCTCCACAGAGGAATGGCAAGATTACTGTAAATACCATCTGGGAAAGGCTCTGGAAACAACAAACAGAATCTCAACAGAGAATAAAAGTGTACCAAGAGTTTATGTGCGTGGGTCTGCTGGCAATAGTAAAAACACAAAGTAGTGGCAGGGTACAGGATGGTCAATGGTTGAATTATGCCCATAGCTGGTTTGGCAGACAGGGACTAAACTGAACATGGATAGTACCAAGAAGAGAACAAAGAAGTGTACTTAACATGACAAGCTTTGGGGTCACAGACTTGAATACAAAGTCCTAGTTCAGTGCCCTGATAGTAATATAACATACTCTGAGCCTTAATTTCCTGTTCACTAAAGTGAGGCTAATAAAAAGCAACGTCATAGGACTGTCAGGAGATTAAAGGTCATGTTTGTCAGTGCTTTGGCATAAAACCTGGAGTACAGCCATGAACTAGGGAATCAGATTATTAATTTATATCCAAATTACATTCATGCTATGGAAATCTGTAAGTACTGACTTCCAAGCAGAAGTATGATCAAGTCAGGAATAAAACATCCACAGGCAATATATACTTTGGGTTCTCTGCCTCCAATTCCTTTATCTGCCACTCTCTGTTCTCTCTGGCCATCTAACTTCCTGTTCTTTCTCTCCTATCTGTCTGTCTACCACCATCTTCTAGATCCCTGTAGGTTTCTTCTCTCTGACTCTGTCTGTACTTCAGCATCTCCTCCTCTTAGATTCTCATATCTAGAATCCCAAAGGACTTTCTTCCCCACTTCATTTCTTTAAAATAAAAATTTAGAAGTTGTTGGTATGACCCAGCAGTAGAGTACACACCTAGCACATGCTGGGACTTTGATTCACCCTCAGCCACCACAAAAATAAAAATAAGATCCAAGTTCTTTTGGGTAGAGGACACAGTGACTACAAGGAACACGCTCCACCAGTGGAATCTCTCTGTGTCTGGTTGCTACTCGTGGACCATTAACCAGCTCTCCTCATGCCCCTACTCTCATCTAGCTCCCTTGACCAGGACATGGGAAAAAATCTATGAGGCAACAGAGGCTATGACTAGAAGGCTCAGAGGAAAGCAGGAAAAGCCATATGCTTAACACTCTTTAGAAAGGACATGGGAAAAAATTTCCCTCTACTCTATGAGGCAACAGAGGCTATGACTAGAAGGCTCAGAGGAAAGCAGGAAAAGCCATATGCTTAACACTCTTTAGAAAGGACATGGGAAAAAGTTTTCCCTCTACTCTATGAGGCAACAGAGGCTATGACTAGAAGGCTCAGAGGAAAGCAGGAAAAGCCATATGTTTAACACTCTTTAGAAAGGCAACTCTACTGCAACCATCAAGTTCGAACAGTCCTTGGCTGGGCAGCTGTCTCATAAAAAGTAAGGCCTTTAGAGCAGTTAGGCCAGAAACCACAGTCACAGGCACACTAGGTACAGCTACTTCATCACTGCTCCCTTAGAGCAGGGTCAAGGCAAGTGCTTAAAATGGAAAATGGAAGCCATAATATGTCCAGGGAATAACTGAACAGTCTGTCACTTCCGTCAGTTCACAGGCATTTGTGGACACTCATCTCATTAAGACCAGAGTTTCCAATGCTGCAAGATGTCAGGCTAGTTCTTAAGCAGTAAGCTGGAAGCCAACTAAACCAAGTTCGTAGATACAAGAAAAGGGGCACTCTGCCAGGACAACAAGTATGGCCTGTGGTAGTGCCCTGGTTACTTGTGACAAAGTATGGCTTCAGTTCCCAAGATCTGGAGACCCAAGGTCTGAGGTCAAGATATGGGCAGGATTGATATGTCTGAAGCTTCTTGATTTGACTTTTTGAGGGATATCTTCTCTCTAGATCCTAGCATGGTCGTTCTATACACGTCCATGTCCGAGTCCTGTCTTCTCACAGGGACACTCACCACACTGCATTAGAGCCGAACCTAGCAACCTCATTGGAACTTAATTACCTCTTTTAAAACCCTGTCTCCAAATGCTGCCACATTCTGAGTATCGTGGTTTAAAACATCAGTGTATGAATTTGGGGAGACATAACTCACCCGTGTAGCCATGCACAAGTGAGCAGGATCTCAGCCAGGCTCTGTTACACAAGAAGAAGGGAGAGTGGAGGGGAAAAACTAGGGGAGGCACCACAGGTCCCATCTTGCCTTTGGATCCCTTGTGCTAGCTCTGTCACGTCTGCCAAACATTAGCACCAGGGAGTAACTCTGGCTGTAACCAATAGGGTGTGAGTGACAAAACCAGAGAGTTCAGTGAGAGGAAACCTGGAAGGCAGCAGAAACGGTGACACTTGAGTTTACTGCCTGGCGAGACACAGTAGATGACCTACAGTTCTGTTGAGTGATTAGTACAGCTGTCCAGGAAAAACAAGTCACCAGTCCTGAAAAGCCTGAGGCTTCTGCTGGAGTCGGGAAGGAAGTCTGCTAGGGACCTCTCTTGGAAACTTGCACCCAGCTAAGAAGCAGACACTCCTGGAGAAAGGGGAACATTCAGTTCTGAGTGCCTGATACTGAGTCCTTTAGGGGATGAAGGATGAAGGGGAGTGATGACGCAGTGCTTCTGACAGAAGTGGCTTAAAAGGCAAGGCCCTCTCCGCACGCTCCATCAAGTCACTTTATCCCCATCTTCCTCAACAGAATGGAAGCTCCAAGAGAGCAGGACTTGGCTTTGCTTCCACCAGACTTCCAGAGCCCACAACTGTGCCCGGCACTTGGGAGACAAGCAGGAAATGCTTGCTACACAAATAAAAACACGTACGGAAGTACTCAAGGCACACGTTGACTCTTCCACGTTTCTAGATATAGCAGAGGCAAATTACAATCAGTGTGGTCTACACTTTGCTCTGGCTACAAACAGCAAGGAATCTGTATCCTTGAGTCTTAACCCAAGGCAACACACTTAGCACAAGCTTACTAGGAAGCAGTCATTCAGAGGCTGGAAATCTCTGCACCTTTTTCAGTGGGCCACTGGGAAGATGCTGGGAAGGAGACGGGGGAGTTCCTCTTACCCACCATGCACATCTTGGGAGACATGCTAATGTGGAAACATCCAGGTCTTCATTCTTCATTCTCCTGATGAAGAACCAGCTCCCTCAGCCACAGACATGGAGCCGATGTCCTGCCCCTGCCTGCCCCTCACACACACCTGAAAATCCTTCAGAGCAGCCACATCCGCTCAGGCATTTGCAATGCCAGGAAAGTAGGAGCAGCTGACAGTGGGGGACAGCGTGGAGAGGACATTCCTTTCAGATAAGGAATGAGCCAATTAGGAAAATTACAAAAGCTTTTAGAGCAGACACAGGCTGGCTTTCCCTTACTGCCTCTTTTTTTCACTAGGATATAATTCATTAACAGTTTTAACATTCACCAGAAGTGGCTTGAAACATTTTCCATGTCAACTTTTCACACAAGCTACAATCAAGAATCCTATGAAACTTTGGGGCAGCTGATGACAGACCTCTATTTCCCTGGCGATTGGCTAGAGTTCCAACCTGGGGATGCCCTGGAGGCGGGACACATCATTTCATTTCCTAGACCCACTGCACAAAGGCACCCTTTACTATTTGTGGGGCCATAAAGAACTGATGGTCTGATGAAAAATGGAAATTGGGAGAACTCTTTTTTTAAAAAAAATGCACACATATACATGGTGGGGTATTTTTTTGCACAGGTAGTCCCCTACTTACAGTGCTTTGAGTTAGGACTCATAGTGTACTTCTTAAAAGATTTATTTTATTTTTATTTATGTGTATGTGTGCATGTGAGTTAAGGTGTCTGTATAAGTAGAAGATTCAGAGACCCTGGACTTAGAGACACAGAGAGTTGTGAGGAGTTCAATGTGGGTGCTGGAAAATGAGGTCCTGTCCTCTGCAAAGTGGCTGGTGCTCTTACCTGCTGAACCACCTCTCCAGCCCTGATTCTTCAACCTGATGATAATGCAAAAACAGACTGTACTTAGTAGAAACCACACTTCAAACTTGTAATTTCAGGTTTTTCCAGGTTTGTGAAAGCTGGCCCAATCCGCAAAGGGAAACGACAAAGGGTATATGTGCTGGCTGAGGTTCAGCCACCAGGCTTTACTCGTGTTTCACCTGAGACATTCTGACTCCGGTGGATCTGGGCCAAAGCAACGCGTGCTGAAGAGGTTTTCAGCATCTCTCCCAACCTGCTTGTGCAGCAGCAGCATTTGCATTGCTTACCAAGTTCTATGCAGTCCCTCCCCACAGGTCACCAACACATGGGACTCTGCAGTTCAGAAGCTTGTGACTAGGTCCTGGCAACTGAGCACCAGCCTGAGACCAAGGCTTTAGGAACTTTGGGGACTCATGGACCTCAAGGGAAGCATCCCCACTTTCCTCCAAAGTTAGGAAGAGAGGAAACCTTGCTAAGTTTCTTTCAGTTAACTTGTTCAACCTGCTCCTCACAGGCCATGTGAAGGGATGTTTTCCCATTTAACATTTAACCAGTGAGTAGGGATGGCTACTCTGAGGGCTTGTGAGCTTATCAACATATGGCAGTCTGAAGGGAGGACTGAGGATGGAACCAGGGAGACCTGATTCCCAAGTCTATCCTTGTGTCCATAAAGTCCCACCCTGCTGGGTTTTGTGACTTCTGGGTAAGTGGTCTCCTAAGCTGGCACGGGGCTTCATATGTCTTAGCCACAAGGCTCTCTGTACTGTGTCACCAATGCCTCCTAATGTCCTTATGCTCCCTTAGTGTAGGGTACAGGGATCAGCTCCTGGCATACTCGGCTCCACAACAGTGTCTGGACAAAGACTCCCTGGGCAAATGTGAGGCACAAGCTGAGGCACAAATGTGAGGAACGTGGGGCTAAGCTGGCTACTTCCCCCATAGAAACTTCAGTTGAAGATGCCACTTCCCCAGAATGAACTCAGGTTTTGTGACCTTGGTAATATAAGACATCAATGACATCATCATGCCTCACCAATATGCCAAAACTGTAAATCTCCAGCTATATAAGCCAATTTAAAGTTGAGGTGGCATAGGAGGGGGAAATCCCAATAAGGAGAAAAACTATGAAAAGACACCAGGAAAGGACCCAGTGAAAGAAGCAAGGATACTACTATCAGCAAGAGCCCAGGACAGGACCTAACAGCGTGAGGATGTTGACGCCTGGATCTGCCCAGCACCTCCTCACTAGCTCCCATGATCTGAAGTGGGTGGGCTGGTCATTGGGGATATTATTAAAGAAGACTATACAGCTTCAAGGCAGGCATGATTTTAATTTTTTTAACTGAAGCAGTCTTTAACGAAAGCTGTGTAGGAGATGCCTCCACTCCTGTATCTTCTCAATCGTTTCTTCCTTTCCTACTTGTCATGACTTGGCTTCCCTTTCTAGAATCCTTTTGTGGTCTTTGTTCAGCATTAGCCTGGTGATACCCATCTTGCTGGGGTGGATACCCGCATGGACAGATGTGCTGCTACTAGCCTTTTTCCCTGCACTTGTTCAATGTAGATGACATACTTTTTCCTGTACCCTTCGGCCACTTTGCCAATCTGCTGCCCATTGCAGTGTCCCCAGATAACCTGAATCTCATCATTCCTTCAAATGGGCACAGATTGAACATTGTACTTCTTTCTGTATCAGCTCTTTGGAATGTGGGGAAGGCATGATCTTCTAAATGTGAGAAGGTACATCGAAATGCCATTTGTGGTTCTTGCTTAGGTCTGAAGTCACAAAAGGGATTGACTTCATTTTGGCAGCTACGCCATAATTTTTTTCAGACATAAACTCACACATCAGCTAGTCAATTCCTTTATGATACTAAATTTTCCTTTCTGATGCCTTAGGCAGCCACACAATCTCTATTTGAATGTTTTTGGGGGTGAAAATTATGTTCTATCTATATGATCCATTTCTGAACAGTCTCTCTCTGAACTAACATGTAGCCTATATAGGTCAATTCTCCATCAACAGTAACTCAGACCCAGCTTACTCCTTCCCTATAGAGTCCTCTGGAAATGCATCTTCCTGCCTGGGTCCTCAGCTGTTCCACATGGGCCCTGGGCATACATCCCTTAAGATGTATTTCTCATCTATAGAATGGTAACAGCAATCATATCTACCCCATGGGGCTGTGGTGGAGAAAGAAAACAAGCTGTAATTAAACGATTCCATGTGTATCAGTCACATCCTATAACCACTTCAAGATGTTGGCTATTATTAATTAGTTTTCTCATCTGTGGATGCAGCTTGGGGTTGTACCATATTTTAGTGCTGATCACGAGAATAAGATAAAATATGCATTCCTTTGTTAGTTTTTCCATGTGCTCATCTTCAAACTGATTGTCCTGTCATGAATTTGGGCACCAAGCTTTGGAACCTAACCGTGCTCTACCATGATTCAGCGAGCCCAACAGTCTGCTCTGCTTGTGTGTGACCTGTGGAGAACCAAGGTCTTGGTAATTCCACGAACAAGCCTGGAGACCAAAGACTTGAGACTCCCTCCCTCTTTGACACGCTCTGGTTTCAGCTCCAAATTTAATAGAGAATGAAAGCGATGCAAAGATATTTTCTTGGTCCCAAAAGATGGCACTCTGACACACCTAAACATCATCATCACATTCACTCTGCACCAGGACTGGCCACACACAGTAGGCCTTCAGTAGATTTCTACATTTAGTAAGTCCGCAATCTCACTTGACAACCTCATGAGACACATCTACTGGTTTGGGGAAGTGCTGTGTTGGAATTCAGTCTGCAGCAAAACAGCCAGCCCCCTTCACAGTGGTCTGACTTTCTTCCCTATGTGTAGGATATTCTAGAAAGCATAACTCTGGATAGTGGGGGGGCACTTTGAAATCAACCCAAGAAACTATACACAGAATTCACACAACCCAACTTACATGTAGATCAAATCAATAAGAAAAGGCCTAGTGAGGTCTAAATATCTTTGAGCAGAGAAGATCCTAAGTTTCTCCTCCCAGTGATTCACTCCCTGGTTCCATTCTCTACTGACTCATCCTGCAGGGACAGCTGTCCCTGACAGGCAGAAGGGCTCTCTTGGCTTGCTATGACCAGGCCCTGCCTGGTTCTTAGTGGATGCTGGATCGGAGGGGAAACAGTAAATAGAACTTCCATCCCAGTGTCTTCCTTACCCAGCCAGCTGGAGGTTTATGTTGCTCCAGGTCCTCTGATATCTGCAGACACCAGAAAGGAGAAAGGACTCAAGGCCATCCCTCCTCCCTTCACATACCATGCACTCAACCTCATGATTGATAGGTACTAAGGGGGCACAAGAAACTGAAAGACATGCCCCCACTCTAGCAGGCACCAGCAACGTCTGTTCAGGGGCCAGTGCGTGGACCTACCTGACCAACGTAACAGTAGAGAACAAAGCCTGGGGCACTAAAGAGTAAGAAGTTGCTGTCTAAGCAGGATACAGCAAGGAACACAAGGGAAGCCAGCCCTTGGGCAGTCTAGCAATCCTCTGAAGGTTAAACAAGCCAAAGGCAGGAAGCTAAGAGCTCTCTTGGAGGGAAGGCTAGAGTTTGATGCATGTGGACCCAGTGGACCACTCATGCTCACTGCAGCCACTGTTCAGAGGCTCTGACTGCTCTCCATCCTTCACTTTCTCACTTCAGCCACGTCTCTTCCATCCTCTGGGCGCCCACATTGCTGAATCTCTTCGAATTTGTGCGTTTGGGTCTAAAGCCGATATTACAGAGGCAGTCCAATAATTCCAATCAAAGCCTTTAATTCAGGAACTCTAAAAGCACTCTATAAGGCAATAGGCTAGATAACCTCAAGGATGTTTAAATCTTGTTCTGCACGATGCAGGACATTGTGGTGCATGCCTGTAGCTACTAGGGAACTAAGCTAAAGAGTATGAGGCCAACCTGGGCAATAAAGTAGAAGTAAGGTCTTTGCTGAATGTGTATCATGCCCACACTGCTGTAAAGTCAAACACTTCCTGCGTTTAGGACTGTTTATGTTAGACTGCTCTGCCCAAAGAAAAGATGCGCACTTTCCTCTCAGGCCCCTTAGGGCTCACTGCTAGGACTCCTAAGACCTGGTCCTGGGTACCTGACTCAGAACCATCCATGAATATCTGCCTTGCTGAGACCCAGGCCATAACTGAATCTATACAATTTACCCAGAGATCAGAAAGAAGAGATTTTCCAGGAGCAGCGATGCCAACAGGTTTTAAAACAGCCCCAGAAGGGACTAGAGGCTAGATGTTAGTGTTCAGCTTACTAAACCCAGGCTTCTTGATGCTATAAGAACCCTGCTCACATTACAAGCCATTCTTTGCACCCCTGGGTGGTATGAATAGTGAAGAGTGTGGTCCTACACTTACCATTGACTCTGAGCTAAGTTTACACCTTGTGTAATGATTTATAGTTCCTATATGTCTAAGAAAAATAGGTGACAGCCCACATCCAAAGAGACCCAGGGAACTATAGTTCCCCTTCTCCTCCCAACAGCAACTGGCTCTTCCAGCAGCTTCCTGCCATCTCTGCTAAGGTAACAGTACCAGTGGCCATAAGAACTATAGCTGGACTGAAATGCTTGCCAGCTTACCCAGCAAGCAGCTATCCTTTAACAAAAGGTGAGAATCCAGGTCTAAGGCACAGTGTTCATGAACTGGGCAATCTGTTTCCCTGGTTATATCTTCTCTTTGGGTCCTGAGAACCTGAATCTCAAGGAGAGATGCAGTCATCCCCTTGACCTCTTAGCCTCTCTCATGTGTCTCAATTTCATGAAGGATTCAGGGGCGATGTCTAGAAGGATGCCAGGGAGGACCAGAATAATGACAAGGAAAGACAAGAAGGGAGCTTGCAAGTTTTCTTTAAGGCAAGCTACTTGAATTAGATTTAGATTGATATTTTACTTTTACAATCCCTCTTCTGTTAAGAACAGACTGTTTTAGTTGCGTACAAACCCAGATAAGAAAAGATATCAAGGGAGAACAGTTTATTGACAGGGGTCAAGGCTAGTAGCAGGCCCTCTCCTGGCTGCTAAGCACAAAATCTTGTAAGCAGACTGTGATGGGCTGGAGTTTCAAGCAAAGATAAATTCTCTCCCAGGAAAAGGCTCTCTGGTTGTTGAAAAAGCTGCCTAGACTAAAAGGTATTTCAGAAGCTCAATGGGATATCCTGAAAATTAAGGAGACGGGATGTGGCTAGGTGCCTTACAGCATAGGACACATTCCAGGTAAGGTTTCCCCACCTGGTTAAATCATGACCTGGTATAGATAAATGACTCATCCCATAACAACACTGCTTAACTCTGAAACCATCAAGAACTCACTCTGGACTGAATTGGTTAGAAGTTTCACAAACGTAAATATATAAAAGGGCCAGGGACAAATGGTGGCATTTTCACCATGCACCACCCTCCTGAGAGAGGGGATTCCATACTAAGATTTCTTGTTGTGACATGCTCAACAGTGCCAAGAAGAATGCAATGCCTAGCATTTTTAAAGGATGGGATCCAGAGGAGGATACTGTCCAGCTTCAGCTGCAGAGTCCCTCACAAGCAACTGAGTCACCTTCATCCCCTTGCCAGGTACTCTGTGACAAGGAGGGAAGCTTGACTATAAACTCCTGTCTGCCCTCACCTGCCTATATCCCCTTCTCCAAGCAGCTAGAAGAATCCTTTAAAAACTGTTAAGTCTTGCACAAGTCTCACGCAGGCAACCACAGCTGGAAAAAGTTCACCGGAGCAGCAATTGCTGTATCCAGAAGTAACTATTTCAATCCCATACTCCCAAGATCTTACAGTCTTTCTGCCCCCTCTTCCACAGTGAGGCCCCACCCCTAACTGAGGAGCTGTTGACAACTGATGGCTTCTGGGAGAGGCAAAGTCAGTTTTCTTTATGGATGTGATGAGTGGTGATGGCAGGGTGACCACACTCCGGGGGTGGCCACATATCCATTAACAAACAGGCAGCACCAAAAAGAGGACTGGAAGTTGGGAGTGAGGGCATCTGGGAAATAGAGGTGGGTCAGGGAGGAGTTAGGGAGATAGATGGGTGATAAATATGATCAAAATACATTGTGTCAATGTATGAAATTCCCAAATATCCAACTAAGATTTTATATAAAAAATAAGATTCTTTTTAAATGGTAAATCATAGCTTCACTTAAAATCCTCCAGGAGTTGCCCATGTTGTTAAGGAGGAAAAAAGTCACAGTCCTTAAAATGGCCTTTAAGCCTCACATGATCACACCCATCCCCACCTCTCTGGCCACATCTTTACTCACTTCATTTTGCTCACCCCATATCAGCCAAGCTGGCCCCTAATGGGTCCTCACACAAGCACATCCAGACATGCTCCCACTCCCAGCCACCACTTGCAAGCTCTGCTCTAGCAGATTTACGTGCGCTGAATTCAGGATGAGGGCTCCTCATGAGCCTTCTGATCCAGTTTAATATTTCCAGCCCAAATCCCACCTGCCCTGCAGCCCCTGCACCGCTTTCTTCTGCATTGTCTTCATAGTCTTTGCCACCTCCTAACTCAGTCACAAGCTCACTTGCATATTTCCCACCTTTCCCCACTAGAACACAAGTTTCAAGAAAGCAAGGATCTCTGTCATTTTACTAATGGCTGAGCCATTGGGAATTAGAACAACGCCCAGCATACAGTCAGAATTCAATACATAAAATCCTTCCTCTTTGCTAGGAGACCAACTCTTTGCTCTTAAACTGATAAACAAAGGGGAGGCATTTGCCCTGCATTGTCTGTCACACCGAAATACCGATGATGGTTGAGTTCCTCATAGCAACATAGCTATTAAAGTGAAAGGAGTAAGAGAGTCAACATGCACTAACAAAATGATGGGCCTGTGTGATTGTCCTCTGCAGATGCAGGCAGTGAGGGAAGATTACTAGATGCGTCCCTATACATTCAGGACACTGACAATCCTGGGGCCCACTCTAGTCTGCAAATGCTAACTAGGAGAGTGCCACCCCAACCACAGCATCCTAAACCATCCCTCAGAACAAAAGAGTATGCACCTAACTTCCAGATGCAGAAAATACGGAAGACTAAGTAACAAATTAAATGACAAAATGAAGAAGTAACCAATGAACTCAAAATGTGGGCAATTCTAACCAATATCTTCAACAAGCAATGATATTCCCAGTAGGAGGTGGAGATCATTACAGATACAGAGAGATTTCTAAGACACATAACCTGACATCACACGCTCATCCTGTTATCCCAGTCCCCTACTCCAGCAGGCACCCCTTGGGAGCCTGCAAGCCAGAGAAACAAGTAGGGCAGCAGAGCAGGTAGGTGAGCTTCAGCTCTTCACTCTCCTCCTCTGCTCCCTATCAAATCCCCATCTCATCCCCAGGCCCTAGCAGACTACCTGTGTGACCTCTCCTCACTCTCTGCCCCCACTCCCAGGGGGCTATAGTGTCTTTGGCACAGGAAGGTACTCTGCATGCAACCAAAGGAGAAACATGATCACTAATCCAACCCAGATACAAACCCTTTGACCTACAGTGGTGTCCTATCTGCAAGATATACTAGAGCAATAGTGGTACAAAGGTCGTGGGAGTAACCAATCAATATCTAATTTAATGTAAGGCCCACTCCACAAGATGGAACCCCTACTCAATGTTGCTTGGGTGACCAAGAACCTGAGACTAGATAGCCCAAGACCTAAGGTAAAACTAAATGCTACTTTCTACTAAAATAACAGCAATAAAATGATTTCTAATGACATTTTACTATAATCATAAATCAGTGCCTTGTTCAACCATCATGAGAGAATCTTCCTCAGGCAGCAGATGGAAACAAATACAGATATTCACAGTCAGAGAATATGCAAAGAATGAGAGACCTTGGAACACACAGCCCTAAGTGGAGTATCTCCATCAAATCCCTCCCTTCATGACTCAGGGAACTCTACAGAATAGGAGGCAGAAACAGTGTAAGAGCCAGAGGGATAGAGGACACCAAGGAAACAAGAACCTCTAAAACAACAGGATCTATACACATAAGCGCTTGCAGAGACTGGAGCAGCATGCATCTGCTGGGGTCCTAGAGTTAAAAGGAGAAGTGGACACAAGCCCCCATCCCTACCCCAGAAGCTGTCTCCAACTGATAACCACTTGCAAAGGAGAATTTAGTTCTCTCCAAGGGGCCCCACTGGGAAAACAAACTACTCTTAAGGGTAAGCTGCATGCCTAACAGCAGATGGCCAACAGAAAATGTACTCAACAGAATCTTCAGAGATTCCTTGTCTCACAGTGTTATATAAGGGCTTTAAATTTTTTTATTTTTAATTTTTAATCCTACAGGTCCTTTGGGGGAAGATAGATAGATAGATAGATAGATAGATAGATAGATAGATAGATAGATAAACAGCCAGTCCTGCATTTTTATGGGATTCTTGAGTATGAAAAGAAAGGAGGTAAATCCAGACAGGAGGGGAGGCAAGGACTGGGAATTATAGAACCGGGAGAAACCATAATCAGGATATACTATATATGGGGAAAAAGGGAATTTTCAGTAAAAGAAAAAATAAATGTGCCCGAGTATCAAATGATATTAAGGCTGTTATTGTTGTTTGAAGTAATAAAGACATTTTAAAAATGGTATTTGTCTACATACTAAAGTGCTTACAAGTGAAAGTGTATAATGTGTGAATTTGACTCTCAAATATTCAAGGGAATAAAAACGATCTGGAGAGAAATAGTTAAAACCAAATTGGCGAGTGTTGATAACCCTGAAGTGGAGACAAAGAGACCCTACATGCGAATCTCTGTGCCTTAATTATATTAGGAAACTTCCATTACAGAAACAGTTTTAAATGACTTCCTATTTTATAGAGAAACTTGATGAAAAAAAGTAATATTCAAAGGTACACAGAAAAGCTTTCGGTCTCCACTGTTTCTGGGTGAGATCTAATTCTAGAAGTGAAGGAGCCGGCCACCTTATGAGCACGGACAGGTCCCACAGCATCCCCTCCTTAGTTAGAGAAAGTCCATCTGGTCTATGCCCACACCACCCTAAGCACACACCATCTAATCTGATCTTGGAAGCAAAGCAGGGTCAGGCCTGGTTAATAATTAGATGAGAAAGAAAGCCCCTCTGCTTTTCATCCCACAGAAAGGCCACCTGCTCTGGTGCATCTGCCGGAGGGTACCAAGAAGTCTGGCACTTTGTCATTTTGGGTTCCTGCTCCCCTTTCCCCATGTAAGGACACATATTGCTCTCATTTGCTTCCTTCCCCGTGGGCAATTCCTCTGCCACTATGGGGAGGTATTCTACATCTAAATAAATTGTGCAGTAAATCTGTGAACTTGCATGGAAGGTATTAAACCCATCCTTTGATGTCTGGTGTTGAGTTTAGGGAAGTGTCGGGGTAACTTTCATTGAATTCCAGGCCCTTAAAAGGCAGGTATTAGTGTCCCTGCCTCCCAGATGAGGAAACAATGTGCAAGTTAGCAAGTCACTGAGAGGATCATGCTAACAGCCAGTGTGTACACGGTGCTCACGACAAGCATTGGTCTAACGAAAAGCCACAGCCATTCATCTCAGCTTCACTTGAACTGCAAGAGACAGACAACTGTGTACCCCATTTACTGGGAAACTGAGGCACAAGCCTAATCATGTGGGGATGGCAGGTTTTGTGACAAAGAGGATGTGCTCAGAAAGGAATAAAAAGAATCCCACTCTTGGCAGAAGGAGCCTGGTATGTAATATTCATTTCAGTGTCTGCTTGCAAGTGGTGTGCTATGCAACTCAAGGACCATAAACAGGGTGATGAAGCTTTTGGCTTACCTGAGCCAGTGGGGGTATACCTGTTGTTTCATATTACTATTCACAATATCTCAAATGAGAAAGGTGATACATTGTATGATGACCTTAGTCACAAGTTCTAATGGGGGCAGACCAGCACTTAACAGCCAACTCATTAACACCAGAAGAATAAAAAGGTCTTTCTGGTTACGCAGCTTTCTAGGAAGGGAGAGCTGACCAAGGCACTGTCTCCAGTTTTCTTAGGAACTGTGTGGAAGTCTGTGCCTGGCAACCCTTTCCTCCAGCCCTCTGAGTCCCTCACATAAACTCTTACTTGACAGTGCAAGTCAGAAAGCCAGTCCATCTGTCTGTCTGGTAAAAAAGCATACTGGAGACAAGGTGATGCATGGAGATGTTTGTACTTTCTGTTATTGCTGCTAAATAATCATCCTGTGCAAAACGCCCTCCACCTTCACCAGGGCAAGCTTCACTTGGGCAACATTCACCAAAACTTCAACCTAGACACCCTGCTATGCCCCCTTGCTTGGATAACTGTCACCTTGGGCACCATCACCCTACCTTTCACCCCACTCTTTAGGTGAGCAGGTTATCACCCTACCTACCACCTGTCTGTCCTGTCAGCCCACCCTTCACTTGGGTAACGTCACCCCACGCTTAACAGCCCTCATGATACATCCCTGTCTCTCTTAGATTAATGCCATCTTCTTAACCAGAAGAGCCCCTGCCACCCCATGATGAATCCTCTCCCTGTCCACTCTGCCCTCCCCTCCCCTCCAGGCTGGGAGCCACAAAAAGGGCTCCCTCTCCTCTCCTTTCTCTTTCCACTCCAGACAAGGTTCACTAGTGCAAGTCTCTTCTGATTTTCTCCACTCTTGTCAGGCTGTGCAAGACAATTATCTTTAGTTTGTGTCACATCCTCTCTGTGGCACTGACAAGCATGTTTCCCTAATCCTGCCACTATTCTAATTTATTGCTATAAAATAATAGCTACCTCTATATGGTTAGAGTTTTTAATGAAATAAAATAAAGCAAAAGGAAGGATTTGAGCCTCTTTCTTTGAGTCTTAAGCTTTTTCCCTGCCTTCTCTATGGGTATTCCTTTACCCCTTATGTTAAACTGGCAGAATATTTGGACATCCATTTTTGGGGGGAAGGATTTTTCAAGACAGAATTTCTCTGGGTAGCTTTGTAGACCAAGCTGGCCTTGATTTCACAGAGATCTACCTGCCTCTTCCTCCTGAGTGCTGGGATTAAAGGCGTGAGCCACCACCACCCAGATTGGACATTCATTCTTAATACTTGCATTCTGAGCTATTACAAAGAAAAAAGATAGACATAAAAATGTGAGTTTTACTGTCATCAATACAAATATTAATTTCTTTACAGCTAAGATAATTCGGTCTTGATTCATTACAACCATATGGTACTTTTTGGACAAGAACATTACTACTTAATTAGAGGACCAAGAGCTCCTGGTAACAAGAATCTGGAAATGCTCCTCAGAGCTAACATTCCATGAGACAGGACCTCTGGCTCACAGCTAGAAGGGCTGAAATCACTGCAACAATGAGCTTGGGTGGAGACACGCATCCTTTTGGCTATTCTACCAGCTCCAGTGTGGAGGCAGCCATGGCACTCTTCAGTGCTGAAGTCCCCACATCTGCTTCAGATCTCCTCCACTGTTATATACAGTGATTCATAGGTATCAGTCAGGGTGGTGCTAAACGCTAACAAATGAACTCACCATTTATGTGGTTCAACACAAGAGCTTTGCAATCATAAGCATGTAGGCCACCTGCAGGTTGGTGTTGCTCGCCTGGGAGCCATCGTCTTTGTGCCTCCTCCTACGCTATGACCTTCTCCCAGGCTCATGAAGCCCACACAGAATTCCCTCAGGGAGGCCTTTCTCCTATGTGGTTCAGAGTACTCACAACACTACCTTCTTCAGGGCACTTAGGGGTATTTGAAGTTGTCTTACTTAATTAGGATGTTTGCTTTGCCTCTCTTCTTCATATTTGTCTGCCTTCTCTATATTGTTTCCCACTGCATTTCTAGCACTTACATCCCACCAAGCATTCAAAGACATCCCCAGGAGGAAGGGTAAAAGGAGGAGAGGGGAGAGAAGGTCAATGAATTTTAGTTATATCCCTATGGTCACCTACACCAAAAGTGACAGAGAAAAGCCCCCATCTGAGATTTCCACTAGAGAATCCTGCACATTGTTTTCTTAGCCGAGGTCACTCACCCAGGTTAGACATTCTAGATAGCACATGACTATGGCTTGCTCAAGCAGTGGCGGTGATGTGTTGTCAGCCTGCCCCCATTTGTCATCTGGCTGGAGGCAATCCATGAGGAGAGAGGTCCCAGGCTTGGTCTCTCTGGGCAAGTGTTCATGATTCTAAAGCAAGATCTGTTCCAGCAGACCAACCTCTGACTTTAGCCAGACAGGAGCAGACTTGTGACCCTAGCAGGTCACCCTACCCCAGCTAGCCTTTGGAGAAGAGGCCAACTAGTTTTCTAGACCCAGGCCAAGTAGCCCACTTGAGATACATCAGGGAAAAGTTGTGTGATATAAACTTGCCCCCAAGGCCAAGGGCATCTGTCCCTGCCAGATAGGACCATCCAGGTCACAGAGAGTACCCAGCCTTTCTCCCTGTGCCTGAGCTAGAGCTGGTGTCACTCTGGCTTGAAAGAGTCCAGTAAACACTCCCCGGAAGTCACTGCAGGCCTGGCAAGCAATGCCAGCTTTCTTTATGCCAGGCTACCCACCTACATCCAGGTCACCCATTCTAGTCCCTGGACCTTGGATGGTGCACCAAGTCCCTCATCTCCCTTTCCACTGGATATGGGAAGAGAGAAAGCCAAAAGCAGGCAGAGGGGGACTCAAGTCGACCTCCGGTATCCACAGCTAGTAGGCTTCTCAGACACACTTGGCACCCCTGGGGAATAGGAGGCAGGAGTCTTCTATCTCAACCCCCTAGCTTTCCAACAAGAACATGATGTCTTTAAATGGTGACTCATGTTTGCAGTGAAAACTGACTAATTATTTTGATCTTCTTGAAGTCACTTGCCTCATTAATGGATACTCTCCATCCTGGGCCAAGACCCAGCATTGAAGCAAGCTTGGCTTACTTAACGGAACATGAGGAGGGGCAGCCAGGCCTGTCCTCTCTTTAAGTTGTGCTTGAATTCCAAGCTCTCTATCTAAACTGAGTGTTTCTCCTTTGGGGCTTGTCCCCATATGAAGAAGACACCCTTCCCTGCAAAACCCTTTTTCTGAATATACATTCTTAATAATGTGACTTAGAAAAATTTCCAGATCCAAAATGCAAAGTATCCTGAAATGATACAGCCTTGCACAAACGAAAATCATGGAAGAATCACAGACCTAACTGCCAATCACAGCTGGGCTGGGGCTTTCATCTCCTAAGCATCTACTGTACCCAAACATAATGCTAAGTGCTTGAGACAAAGGGCAAAGAAAAGAGGCCCCAAATCTACAAAAGCATGGATGAGAGATTTCCTGCTCCCTCCCTCCTCCCTCCTGTATTCCTCTGATCTTTCTCCCTGTCCCACCTCCAGGGATTCACATACTTGGATCAACATGAACAAGTGACTATGTTTCCATACTCCTCTTCTTCCAATATAATGGGCAGTTGTCAGTAGGTAAAGCCAGGAAGCAGTGCCTGGATCCCTAGATAAGCAGCTGCACTGGAAGAGACCTCGGGTAAAGGCAAGGAACCAAGAGACCAACTCTGAAGAGGCCTCAGAGTGCAGTCAAAGAAACGGTGGTCTGAGCAGAGGCCCGAGTCCTCCAGAACCAATAGGTTTTTACAATGTGTGGTGTGATCTAACTTGGACATCCTATACCACAGACACATTTTCCCACTTCTTGGTGTTTTCACAAATGCTACAAAAATGGCCAGTATGTCAAAGTGTGCTGTGTCTATATGCTCAGCATACAGTGCATACAACAAATACTTAGACCCAGACTTCCCACAGTGACATTTGTGGAAATAAAAACACAAAAAGGCAGTTCACAGGTCACCACCCCGCCTTGCACTTTGAGGAGGAAAACTTTGGCTTATGTGTGTGCAAACAACAGCTCAAAAGAATTGTGTTGCTACCTCCACAGCCTCGGGGAAGTCTTGAGCTGCTCGTTTCCAAGGCAGCATCATAATTCCTTAAGCACCCCAAACCTGAACTCCCACCAAGGTGGAGCAGGTCAGAATGTTAAAGGCAGCTGCTGGACCCAAGGCATCATTCTCCCAAAACAATGGATATAGATTATCAGTTTACCCCACTCTGACTCAACAAGGCCTAAGTGCTCTACTCTCCAGGAAACCTACATACCACCAGGGGTTGGGGGTGGGAGACTTCCTGACTGGGAAAATCTATTTTTCTCTTGATTCAATTTCCTATTGATTTAGAACCAACAAACTGATATGCCTTCCTATTGCCATGAGTACCTCCTGGGATTCTCAGGGGACCAGAAGGGAATGAATCCCCGCCTTCTCCATTTCCAACTCCCTGGTATAAAGAATCATTACTGTGTATTCCAAGTTGTGACAGGCCCATATCCTCTAATAGGACTGAAGGGGACAGATAATAGCAGTCGAGACACAATCAGACACCAATAGTGACATCACCAGTATGACGCAAAAAGGCTGTTTACTGCCTATGGTGAATTTGTATGTGTTGTCTTTTGCCTACTTCCTGAATTTGTTCATAAACCATCACAATACCAACAGGCATTTTTGTTGTTGGTGTGCTGTTAATGGCATCAGTTAACAATTAGGCTGAAAGATCTGAGTACAGGGCTCTGCAAAAGACAGCCTTGCAAAACCTCTAAGATCCAGGAAAGCTAAGAGATTCAAGACATAACAGACACTAATCATCAGCTTACAGAGCAGAAATGTGTACTCTGCTTTATATATGAATTTCCAACCACCTTTCATCTCTTCTAACTCATCCTTCAGACAGCTACCAAGCAAAGAATTAGAGACACAGTTCTGATTATTTTACTATTATGATTAGCATTCTCCATCACAGCACTCGGGATGAGGTTCAGCTTGCTATAACACACAGAGCTCTAGATGACCTGACTCTACCCTCCTTTAGGTCATGTGTCCTTGCTGTCCCCCTGCAATACATGTATGTGCCCCTTCAACTGCAAAATTGCTTTCACTTTCTGAACTGTTCTTATGGGAGCTTTGTTTCCAATGTCATAAAGTAGCTTATTTGACCTACCCACTGCATGTAATAATAATCAGCTAAATCTCTCTCTCTCTCTCTCTCTCTCTCTCTCACACACACACACACACACACACACACACACACACACACATGCATACACTACAAATACCTGTTTGTTTGCAATACAAAGCAAAACCTGAGAGAACACTGAGTTAATTTTTCAGGTTTCAAAGATTTTTTTCCTCAAACAGGTAGCAGCCATCACTATATGAAAAGGCTGAAACTATACAGAAACCTGCAAAATCAACAAATAAAATTTGGGGCAGCTGAAAAAAATAAGAGGTATAACAAAGAACAGAGAGAAAGGGAGCTCAAATTCTGCATATAATCAGCATCCACATTTCTGGTTGACTCCAGAGCCACATACAAATGCATGAGGCACACTCCAAGCAACACAGCTAAGATGAGCAGAATTCAGGGCTGGAAAGCAGCTCAGCTTGTAAAGGCCTTTGCCACTAAGATGACAACCTGAGCTTGGTCCTCAGAACCCATATGGCAGAGAGAGAGAACCCTGACTCTCACAGGTGGTCCTCTAACTTCCATTGGTATTTGTGTGAACATGCATACACACACACACACACACACACACACACACACACACACACAATAGATAGACAGACAGGCAGGCAGACAGAATATTTTAAGTTTGCAGCTAATTCCGACTGCAAGGTACATAGATTTGGGGTTTCAGTTCAGTGAAATCAGATATTTACTAAAATAAAAAATTAGCACTCTCCACAGGAGTGAAACAGAATTCATAAACTCTACTATGTACCATTGACAATGTCTATAATACAATCCAAAATCATTAGACATGTAAAAATATATCACACATGTAAGAGACTGGGTAATATAGAGCAAGCCTGGGATGGCTCAGGGTGGAATTAGCAGAGAGGATTTGTCATTCACACCTTTGCGCATGAAGCAGCAACTAATGGGATCCCCTCGTCCTCATCCTCTCACTGGCTGCTTCTTACTCATCTCATCTCAGCATGGGCTCCCCGGAAACCTTCCCACTCCCCTTCCCTGTTCTCACCACTCGGGAACTTCCTGTTTAATGCCTTGTTAGCTTCCTACTCCTCTTCAGTTTTCTTAAGGGCAGGGGGTAGATGACTTTTATTCATAGTGTCAATATACAACACAAGATTAATGGGAAATATTGGTTGAAAAAAAAACAGCAATCTGTGACCGGTAATGATGTACAAAGTTGGAGTGTCACTGCCTTGGTTAGTGCCTTTGTACTGTTCTCATACTTGAAAATGCCCACACTATGACAAAGAGGAGGGAGATGCCTAAGAGCAGAGTCTGCTTACAACCCACCTATTCTCAAAATCAGAAATGACCAACCTCACCTGTGCTCTACTGATCTCTTCTATACACCCCTGTTCCCAAGATGAATCAGTCTCCTAATGCCTACTGACCCTCCCCATAGACTAGTACATGTCGATTAGCTTTCCTGGTACCATCTTAGGCACAGTACTCTCAGTATTTAACAATACAAGTCTTTTAATTTTCCAAACAACCCTGAGGAAAGCGTTATTATTACTGCCACTTTATGTAGAAAACACTAAGACTAAGATGGCTTGTAGCTCAGTGGTATGGTACTTGCAGAGCATGAACGATGCCCTTGGTTTAATCTCCAACCCTGCCCCAGCACACACACAGAGGCTGTTGGTAAGGTTTCTCTCAAGATTGGTAACTGGTATACTCCTTTGCCTATCATACCAGGATGAAGAGGAAGAAGAAGAAGGGGAGAAAGAGATGAAGAGGGGAAGGATTAAAAGAAAAAGCTCAAGGCAGCTTCTTTTCTCTTTCCCTTTTAACCCACCGTGTGTCACTTCTAATCTAAAGAGGCAAGTTAGGTGGGCTCAATGTGTCAAGCAGAAGAAGCCACATGAAGAACTGATCAGACACCTAAAGACAAGCTGAGCACACGCTGCCTCTCATTCAGTTCCTCTGACCTACAGAGAGCACAAGTGAGCACCCCAAAGACTGACCACACTGAAGTGCAAATACCCTCTGCTCCTGGATGGGATAAGGAAGGGGACAAGCTACAGAAAGGCTGCTTGATGTGCCACAGTAGCTCATCACTCATTGGTGCAAAATGTGTGCTGGCCTCACAGTCAGAGTGTCTATGTGACACATTTCTCAGGTTGGGGACTGTGAGAAATCACTGGAGGGGCTGCAGAGACAGCTCAGAGGTTAGGAGCACAGGATGCTCTTCCAGAGCACAGGAGTTAGATTCCCAGAACCCACATGGTGGCTCACAATACATGTGATACACAGACATATATGCAAGCAAAACATCTATACATACCAAATAATAAAGTAATAACAATTAAAATCACTGGAGCACTGATAGGATTGGTAGATAAAAGACACTTCCTTTAAGTTTCATCCTGTCCTGCTTGGTTGGTTTGGTTGGTTGGTTGGTTGGTTTAAGACATAGTCTAATATGGCATAGGCTGGTCTTTAACTCTCACTCTCCACCCCCAGCCAAGGATGACCTTGAACCTCTATCTCTCCAGCTTATAACCCCTGAATACAGGTATACATCATCATTCTAGGTTTATTCAGGACTAGAGATGGAACCTGGGGCTTCATGAATGCTCGTCAAGTACTCTACAAACTCAGAGGCATCCCCAGGCTCCTGGCCCTGCTCTACCAACACTTGTTTCTTCACTAGCTATGTATCCTTTGATTAGAGGCCAATTCCATTCAGTTTTCTTGCTCTCTCAACTCTTATTCTGGACCTCATTTTCCTGTACCATTCTTTCTGACTCTGAGAGTCAACGATAAACTCATCACTTGTCAAGATAAAAGACAGGAGACCTAGAAGTCCTCCTAAGTGCAATTCACCCATCACCAGCAAAAAGCACAAGCTTTATCAGATCTCCTTCTCTGTGTAATGAGGACACTGTGCACTGGAACTCTTCTAAGTACTAGAACTCCCAGTGCAAACACACACACACACACACCACACAGCACACACAACACAAGCATACACTCTGGAGTCTGTCCAGAATGTAACACTCACCAAACATACAATTTTTTCATTGAAACAGAGAAAAGATTATGGAAAGAGTTGGTTCCTTGCTAAAGCCAGATTATGTTCATCCTGTTCTCAAGGCATCAAGTTCAGTAACATCCCCAACATCTCAGAGCAAGGCAGCTCAAATTCTGTCTCCTTCCTCCTAACTGCTTCTGTCACTGAGCTGCCCGCCAGTGCTAATACTCAGTGGTCTCTAGACACTTCAATGCAGAGCTCCCAGAGAAGCCACAACAAGGATAAAACTGTCTGAGAGCAGACTAGAGAAGGCTCCTCAGCAGACACCTGAAGAATGCCGCGCCTCATTAAAGCACTTTCTTGTCATAGCGTCGTTTCCATTTTTCACTGTTTGATTAGAAGCTAAGGCTTGAGTGTGGTTTATTTGTGCTGGCAGGGAGAACAAGTGACTGTTTGAATCACTCGCTAGTAATCCAAGGCTCTAGAGAGTCAACCCATGTTTATCTCTCCCAATTCCATAAATCACAGCACTCTATTAAAATGCTATCATGTGCATAATTAGCAATGTTCATGTTCTTATTAGGACTGAAATCATTTTCTCAAATCATTAATTGCTTGTTGAAATGGTAAAGGCATTGCCTTACAATACAGTGTACAAATCAGAAAATGCTCGAGGGAGGATTAGGAGGCACATCTCTATGCCTCCTGCCCCTTCCTAGGTGTGATCATTATGACTGCCACCACTGCCTGTGAGCCCTGACACTGTGGATGCACCATACATGCCGCCCCACACTTAGCCCTTGTCTTAAGAGACTGGTGTTAACTCCCTATCTCCAATGAAGAGTAGTGAGTAAAGGGATAATTTGACCAGGCTGACGCAATTACATGGTAGGACTTAAGACATAACCCAGGGTTTGTCTGACTCCCGAGTCTCTAAATTTAAACACTCTTCAATTCTTGCTCAATATCTTCTGTGGCTTCCCTCTGGTAACACAGATAATTGGGTTTTTATTGTTTATTTGTTTTATGTTCCATAAAGCCAAGGTCATGGTAGCAGATGAGAAGACAAAGATAGCTTATATGGAGTAGCATACGAAGAGGTAAGGACAGTGAAGATTCCTGATTAATCTATAATTAGTTTTAGCATTTAAATTTGGAGTGGACCCCAGAGAGCATCCCAATTCACCTCTTTCTCCTTCTTCTTAAGAGAGGGTATCATTATGTAGCCCCAGCTGGACAGTAACTCACTATGGAGAACAGGCCAGCCTCAAACTCAGAGATCCACCTGCCTCCCAAGCTCTGGGATTAAAGGAATTCAGTATCACACTAGGCTCCCTCTTTCATTTAACAAATAAGGACTATCTAGCTAGTAAAAGGGAAGGGGTTGGCCTTAGGTAACAAAGTCAGACTTCTGGGTTTCCAGTCATTGTTTACCCATTAAAAAAAGAAAGTAGCCAGGGTTACTATTGTTATGGCAATCACAAACAGTTTTACCAAAGAACTAAAAGGACGATGAAGCAGAAGAGCCACTGAATGTCTATGGGGGAAGCGGGGTCCTTCCAAGCAAGTAGGAATGCGAAGGAGCAAGAGGGATGTCCCAGGGACGGAATGAAAAACTAAGCAGCTTGATGGAACTCAGTACAGCAGTAGACACTTTGCTTTTCCAATTACTCAGACAAACACAGAGAAAGAGATGCTGTTCTTGATATCCACCACATATGGTAGATGTCACTTCACTTTGCTCCACCCTTGGACTAAGGTGGCGCCAGTTATGTTTGAGATCAGCCACAAATAGCCTGTGCTTGCACTGGGGCAGTGACCCTGACAAGCCATCATCATCACTAGTGTATTCTGAGGCCAAGCGAAACACACAGCCACCAGAGTCCTTGCAAACTAATCTAACTCCAAACAATGAGGAGGAAAGCCAGTCCCAACCATGGTAAGCATGTTCAACAAACTCTCCTTGCACCTGAGCAGGTGGGAAAACATTTCTGGGCCCCATAGTCTCTGTAAACCTTCACTAGCAACGAAAAGTCGTTTTCTTTACTGCCTGAGAAAACAGAAAGGGGCTACATCTGGTGTGATGGCTCCCATCGGGGAGCGATGAGGAAAGTAAGATGACTATTTCTAGGCTGGGAGCAATGGTGCCAAAGCAGCACCATAACAAAGAAGCAGTAGATGAGGAGGGCGGCCCGCCAAAGCCAACTACTTCTTGTACTTGCCATGACACCTCTGACTCCTTTCTCTTAAAAGAGGCCCTCTACTGACCTGTCACACAGGCCTGCCATTTGTCTTATGAGGAAACTGACTGTCAGTTTTAAAGATATAAATCTGAGTCATCCTGTTTTTACATTGTGGAGACATAACCATAAGTCTTCCATGTGCAGGGACTTAAGACTGGCAGCAACTGTTCTACTTCTTGGAGATCTTCAAGAAGGCCATAGTTTTGTGTTGGCTTCCTATGAAGTAGGCCATGAGAGCACAAGATGATGATCTTTCACTGCACACTCATCAATGCTGATGACAGAGGCACATGGCTAGTGACAGCTGCCCCCTAGGAAGCTCCCCTTGAGGGTAAGCAGCATGCCTGGAGTCCTCTGTGTGGTATCTCTAACTTTCCCATAAGGAAGGCAGGTCCTCCTCAAACTCCTGTCACCCACGAATGAAGGGTAGGTACGGTCACCTGCTTTACACCCTGCCTCCAGGACTCCATACAGAGAGAGCAGCTCTTGCTTTTTTATTCCCATAATGTTCACTGTGCAGGTTGGCGAGGGTAACTCAACCTCGGTCCTCCCCCTTTCATTGTTTTGTCTGGATTTTCTTTTGTAGATAACAAGAGATAATGAACCATTTACCTCTGTAATGGTCTGTTTCCAGTCTCTTTATGGAAAGCAAACTGGGCAGGGCCTATTTCTCCACAGAGGCAAAAATTAGTGTCTTTATCCAGGTTGAACCAAAGGGCGAGCCACCTCTGTCCATGTTTGCTGGGACTCTGTGGAGAGAGCAGAGGGGCCTAACATGGAAAGTGGTGAGTATATCTCTATGAACATAACCAACTGGCATGGTTGGACACGCCTTTTATCCCAGCACATAGAAGGAAGAAGTAGGCAGATCTATGAGTTTGAAGCCAGCCTGGTCAACACAGCAAGTGTAAGGTTAGGCAGGACTACATAATGAGACCCCATCTCAAAAAAACAAAGAACAAAAACCAGGACCACCTCTTTCCTGTTTAGGTATTTGCTGTATATTTCTCTTTGGAAAAAAAGTTCTGTTTCCCAAGAACCCTGGGAGAGGGGGTGGGGAGATTTACAACCAAAATTAAGCCCCCCAACCCTAGCACTCACAGAAAACCTACAAAATACACATTTTATACTGATTTCACAGATGAGAAAACTGTGGCATGCTTGAAAAAAAAGAAAAGCCTGACATCAATGGCCTCACAATCTGGTTGGCAACATATTTAGAACATACCAAACAAACTGAGAAAAGCTGAGTATCAAAGCCCTCGGCAGAGGCTGCAAATGGTCTTGGAGGCTGGGTGTACTAATTGAGTACTTCTTCATTTAATAATCAACAACACAAAACATAAGTTCCAAGTCTCTGCTCTCAGCAACCCAGGAGGCAAATGGCTCACAAAGTCGCACACAGTTTGCAGCTCCGTTCTCCATTAGTGCTCAGAAGCTGAACTGGAGAGAGCCCTTTGTTTTCAAACAGCATTCTTACACATCCTTCTACAGGGCAAGCAATGCCCCAGAAAAGTGCAAGTGACTTTTACAAAGGAAAAAAGTAGGCTATAATCTCCATCATTTTTCATGGTTTGAGGCTCCAATTCCCTGTGGGTTCATTTGCCTTGCTGGAGCATTTATCTTTGCTGCCAGGCGGCTCCATGGCGGAATTTGGACTGCATACCGCAGCATGGAAATGCTGGCACCTGAGGACAGACCTGAGCAAAATGATGAAGCGGGCCAATGAAACTGATCTTTGATGCCCTTATACAGCTTTGTGCACCCCCTGATCTGCACCCCCGGTCTTCGCATCCGTCCTCAGACATCTGACTGTAGCCCAACAGGGTTGAGTGAGCAGCCTGCAGGGTTCCCCATCTATTCACTCCCAAAGGCCCTTTTAATGAACCATCACATCAACAATGCCATTCATAAGATGCTGTCAGCTAACTAAACCACAGAAGATGATGACCTGCCTTGTCCTTGTATTTGCCAGAGATAAATGGCCACCAGGAGAGCATCCCATCAGCACAGGCAAAGCTGCCACACCAAGTAAACAGGGAAACACATCCTCAGCTGGAAGCAAAGGAACCTGACAGTGCAGTTATTCTTTGCAGCCTTACCTGAAATAAACAGGCAATTTCTACTTAGGTAGCTTGAAATATTAAAAAGAGTTCTCTAACCACCATTCTGACCTTTATGAGACACTGGGGTATGGGAACTCCAGGTTGGAAATTATTATAATGATGCATAGTAAGTTTCCTCTTGGAGGCATTCATACTTTCTTAAAATTCAAAATATCCTTCAAGACTCAAAGTGTTAAATCTCAATAATTGTATCCCAGAGGTTTAAAAACTATATTTAGGGGACAGGGAAGGTTTTTGGAACCTGGTGGACTCCTCAATGGGTACAGAACAGAAGAGCTTGACTCCCCATTTCCCAGAATCAATCTGTAGCCAATAGTTTGGTCGGGAGGGTAGGGACTCTTGAACTCCCCCATCCCGGTCTGAAACCAATTCTGCCTAATATCAGAGCCACTGTAAGGATACAGGAGGGTAGATGGCTGGTCCACTTAAAGAAAACAATCCTGAAATTGTGCTAGCATGTTCATCCATCTGATGGGTATCTGCTCTATGTTAAGCACTGTGCTTAGCAAATAAACCATATTCTGTGCTTCCTGGAAGATTAGGGGTCGGGTATGCTTCTTTATACTTAAAAGAAAAGGAAAATGTATCACCCCTGACAATCTGCCGCTGGAGAAGCAGCATACTTTAGAGCCAACATCACATCCAGTAGAAATTGAGGAATAAGAGTGTCGGACAGAGAACTTACTACCACTGTTTAGTTAAATTGACAGTGTCCAACTGCCTTCTAAATATCTCTGTTTATACACCCAGACAAAAGCCTAATCAGAGACAACTTTGTAGTGAACTATAGTGAGTTGCAGAGTAACATGAATGTTCAAGACACTGAGAACAGTTGAACGTCCAGTCCTATATAAAACATTTATACCACTGCCTCCCAAACTCAGGGACATCTCAGGAGAGAGGCCAGAAGGAATGTAATGGTCAGAAGACAGGGAGAAGAGCTAGGAAATGCCATCTCCTTGGCAAGATGTAGCCATTGCAATCTTGAACTCATAGCAACAGCAGTCATCCAAACCATGCTTGAATAAGACTGGCCCTGTCAATCAGCAGACAGGGGTGGGAGAGCTCATGAGTCCCTCCACTCCCCACCAAACTATTGGCCACAGATAGATTCTGAGATATCTGTTGGGTACACATTGGGGAGTCTACCAGATTCCAAAGGACAGTTCCAAACCCATGGTTCTACAGATGGCCCTGGATTAACTCAAGAGGTCACAAAACAAAAGACATGAATGTAAGACAGGGATTTCTAAGGAAGAGGAGTTGTTGACAGAGGTGCTGATAATTCAAACGTATTTTACATATGTGTGAAAATGTCCAAGAACAAATTTAATAAAATAGGAAAAAAAATACTTAAACTAGAGTGGTGTAATTGTTTTTAAAATCAAATTATAGTGATTTTTTCAGTTCTCCTGACAAACTAAAAAGTCACTGAAATTTTATATTTAAAGCAAGTAAATTTCATTGCATATATATTATATATTCAGTACCGATTAAGTGAATTATTATAAAATGTATTATACTATACATAAATACATGATAAAATAAAGATATCCATTCTTTTAAAAATATGAGTATTAAAGAAAAGTGCAGAATTGGAAGTCAGTAGTTTCTTAAACTTAAGATCCCAGCACATTGACCTAGAAAAGAAACAGTGCAAAGAAAGGGACAGTGTAATGATGGGCTAGCAGGTAAGTCACTTGCCGTACAAACAAGAACACCTGGGTTCAGATCCTCAGCATCCACATGAGACTAGGCATGGCTGCACACACCTGTGTGCACACACCTGTGACCCCAGACTGGAAAGTGGGAGCAGTACAGAAGCTGGAGTATCACTGAGGCTTACTAGCTGCCAGCCTAGCTAAGGAGGAAGAAGAGAGATAAGCACTCTACTCAGGGAGAGAATAAAGTGATGACACACAACACCTCCCTATGACCCTTGCAGACATATATGTGTACATATGTACATACATATCACACACACACAGTTAAAAAGGAAAACAGCAGGAAATACTGAAAAAAGAAGTTGCTACAATGCACATAATATACACTAAAGGAAGAAGGTTTGTGGAATAAGTGAACAATGCAGACTTATTTGATTTATGTAAAATAATTCCAAAGAACATAGCAATTTATTAGCCATAACCTATCAGCTTTTTCCAGTTGTTTGGTTGGCTTTCTTTTTGCGCCCCCCCATGAGAGATAAAAGTCAAATAGGTCTGAAAGATTAATTGCAAAAAAGAAGGAAGAGGAGGAAAGAAGAAAAACAAAGAAAGAACTAGAGTTGTCTTCCACAGTTGTTACTCTCCAATGTCACTAAGAATCACCATGTAAACAAATCTCAGGACCTGTCTCTGAGCATGTCTCCACTGAGGTGGGAAAATCAACCCTGAACGTAAGCTGGGCCTTCCATGGGCTGAGGCACTGGACAGTATAAGAAGGAGAAACATAAGACAGTCAGACTTCTCACTTCCACTGTCTTTTTGATTTTACTCTTCTAGTTTCCATCTCTGACTTTGATTTGCTCTTTCCTAGAGATTTAAGCAGAACACCAGCTTTCCTTGCTCTGCTTCCGGATCACAGACACAGTGTAAACGGAGCTTCACATACCTGCTGCCATACCTCCCCTGCCAGGCCTCCTAACCACAATGGACTGTACATGCAAACCATGAGCCAAATAAGGCCCTCTTCCCTTAAGTGCTTCTTCTCCTGGACTTGTCACAATAACAACAAGAAAAACACTAATACATCTTTCTTACTCATTCTCATTTTCTCTCCCTAACAAACTTCTTTTAACCCCTTAGGTATATATTTTTGATATTTAATTATATATTTAGAATAACATGGCTTTCAGTGCTTTTTTCACTTATTCTCTATTATTTAAGGTGAGAACTGAAAATTTTTTCCCATCTCTTGCCCAGGGTCTCCGGGGCTATAGCATGTATACATCATGCTGATGTACTGCCATGACTGGAGAGAATTTCTTTTCACAGGTTTTATTTGTTGCTCCCCTGTGCTGGAGCCTAACTTCTTGAACTCAGTGCTGCCCTTGGTTTGATCTCTCCTGGAAGTTACTTCCTCAAGTAACTCCTTATTTGTTATAGACTTGTAACTATCTGAAATGCTTTTATTGTACTTTCTTGATGGAGTGGTAGTTCAGTTGGGTATAAAATTCTCAACTAGAAATCATTTTTTCCAGAATTTTTAGAACACTGCTCCATTGTCTTCTAGCTTCCCAAGCTCCTGTGAAATCTAGCTGATTCCTAAACCCTTGCAATACAGTTTAATTATTTTTAGATACTACAATGTTACAATTGCCCCTACTTTTCTCAAACTCTGCAATTATGTACCATCATGTTCATTTGCATAACCACACAGGGAGTCCTTCAACAAAGGAATGCTTGTCTTTCTGCTCCAGATGTTACTAGCATTTCTCCCTTCTGCTTTTTCATTTATCCCTTTCTGGAATCCCTAGCATTCAGATGTAAGACTTCTCACTTTCACTGTCTTTTTTTATTTTACTCTTCTAGTTTCCATCTCTGACTTTGGTTTGCTCTTTCCTAGAGATTCGTAAGTTTTGATTTACAACTTTTCATAGCCCTTAGTGATATTATCTTTTTATTTTCAAAACTACCTCATTTTCTGAACATTTCTTCTATAGAGCAATTGGCTCCCATTTCTATCCCCCTAAAGATGGAGTTAAAGGAGGTATCTACTTCCTTTGTTTGTTTCTTCCCTAATATTCTGGTTAATTAGATATTTAACTTGTTTCTAATTTCATTTGAAAGGCTCTCTAGGATACTTAATGATCTTTGTATTTAGAGTGAAATATCAAAGACTTAGGACAATATTGACTTAGGACAGTGAATGGCAGGTGGGACTCATTTCCTAGGCTTCACTGTGGATGGCTTTTCCAGGTAAACATTTCGGTACTTCTGGGGCCTCCTTCTACAGGCTAGGCTTCTCTAGTCAAAGAGGAGTTCAAACCTTCTGCCTGAAGGTTACAGGTTAGTATTCTGTCATCTGGAAGAGCAGCTAGAAAAGGCACCTCGGTTGGGTTCCACTCATACCCTGCCCAGTCCAGAGAGCTCCTGCTCTGTGCTCACTGGAGAACAGCCTTCCAGTATCCAGCTAATGTAAAGAAAGAGGGAGGAGTAGGTACCTAGTGTCTAATTCTTTCTTACACCAATTCTCCAAATTTTAGCACCATTTTTAACCATTTCCAAAACCGTCTAATGACACTAATTCCTAAGTTTGGAGAAATGATTAGTTACATTGTAAACATTTGAATTTTCCCCCTTTGCAGCCTAGGACTCAGTTACCTTATTTATGGATAGTCAGTTGCTACTTTTCCATCAACTCTCCAGCTCTCAAACACTGAGGCTATCTTTCTCTGCTGCTCCACACAAATGGAAAAATCTCCCTGGTGAGTCCAAGATCAGCTCTAACCTTAACTTGCGATCAAAGGAAGGCATTGTTGTAGAGCAAATTACACACAAACATCATCGAGGCACTGGAAACAGCCTGGTCTGTGGACCTCCTGTACACACAAGTCTATGTAGAAAAACCTGAGTGCCAAAAACCAAACCTACTTACCAAAGTCAGTCAAAACAAACAGCTAAAAGATTTGCAGTCTTCTGCAAAATCAAGCAGACACACAATTCCCTGTAAAGCAGTGGATACAACTGTTTGGTTGTTGCATATCACAAAAAATTTTCAGGCAAAATATGCTATCAACAAATATTCCAGGGAACATCAAAACGGTTTCAGTGAGAGAACACACTTGAAACCAAGTCTGGATTCAATCTCTGAGACCCACATGGTGGAAGGAGAGAACCAACTTGCAAGCTGTCCTCCAAGCTCCACACATGTCATGGCATATGTGCCCATACACTCACATACACTCACACAAATAGATATATAAGCAAAATATAATAAAACTTATAAATGAATACTTCAGATACCAAAAAGTGAATACCAGGTGAAAAAGTACACAAGTGACATGCAAGCTCTCAGAGAATTGTGTGTGTGTGTGTGCACGTGTGTGTGTGCGTGCGTGTGTGCGTGCGTGTGTGTGCATGCGTGCATGTGCCAGGGTGCATGCGTGCATGGAAGTGCATGCATATGCATGTGCATGTGAAGGTATGACTGCAACATATTCTTCGCCTTGCATTTTTGTATTTGTGATTTAATCATTTTTTAAATTTTTATTTACCATCATTCTAATGTGGTTTGGAAAAGAGCATTCAATATGAAATATTTATCTATATTTCTTAAGTACTGAGACTACTTTTTCTGATTTCTGAATCCCTTTATTATGTCTTACAAAATATACCACACATTTAGAACAAAAGATGAAACATTTTTACAGTTTAATGAATAATGATGGACAAAGCTTCAATCCAAGCCCCACCCAGATCCAGGAATACAATATTGTCAACCTCCAAGGAGCCTGTTTCTGTATTCCCTTCCCCATGACAACCCACTTGTCCTACCAGCCAACATCACCACCCTTTACAATAATCATTTGGGGATGGCCCTGAGGACCTGCTACATGCTATGCCAGTGCACTACCACTGAGCTGTACCCCCAGTCTTCTATTTGTTTGTTTGTTTGTTTGTTTTACTTTGAGTTTATAGCTCACTAAGTTGCTTAGGCTAACCTTGAACTCACTCTGTAGTCCAGGAAGTCCTAGACCTTGCAATGTCCCTGCCTCTGTCTCCTAAGCTACTGGGATACAGACCTGTGTTCTAACCATGTCTGACTTTACAGTTCTGCCTGTTTTCAAATGACATAAATGGACTACTTCTGGAATACTCTTTTGTCTTCTGTCACTTTTCTGTATGTTAGTCAGAATTATTAATGTTATATGTAAGCTTTGAGAATTCTCCATGTTAAGGAAAACACTTTACAACATTAATGATAAAAACGAAAGGTTGCCGGGCGGTGGCGGCGCACGCCTTTAATCCCAGCACTCAGCAGGCAGAGGCAGGCGGATCTCTGTGAGTTCGAGGCTGGGCTGGACCGATAGCCTCCAAAACAATACAGAGAAACCCTGTCTCGAAAAACCAAAAAAAAAAAAAAGTCTGGGAAGCTATAGAGGATATGTGTGAAAAAATAAAAATATAATTTGCTCAAAGTTTGAGGGAGAAAATTCGGTTTCCAATTTTTCTCTCTTAAGTGTGAAACATAATTTCACATTTAAAAGCAACAGAAAAGTGCCTGCCCAATGGCTTTCCAGAGAAGTCTGGCTCATTCCCCCACCAAGGCTTGTCCACACCCCCTAAACTAAACATCATATTCCCAGCCTTGCCAGGAGATGGTACATGCTGGTTTCAGGTGATAATGCCTCCCAAAGTGGCCATATTCTCCTCCCAGCATTCATATATAGCACTCTTCAGTGAGCCATATTCTTCTCCCAGAATTCATGTATAATACTCTTCAGTGAGCCAGAGCCCCACAACATTAGTCTCCTCAGGGTTAACTCATTCTATGAGAAAATTAGATTGGGGTCAGAAGCTCCTCAACAAACAATCCAATCATTCTAGAGAGTTATACAAACACCAAAGATCAACGGGGAAAAATGATCATAAAAAGTCACTGAGTGGGGACTAGGAAGACAGCACATTCAGCGAAGTGCTTGCCCTACAAGCATCACGATCTGAGCTCAATACCCAGCATCCATGTAAAGACCAGCACTAGCTTGTAATCCCAGTGCTGTGGAGACGGAGACAGGTGGACCTCTGGGAATCACTGCCTGACAATGTTACTTACTTTGAAAGCTCCAGACCCATGAGAGATCCTGTCTCAAAAAAACAGGTAGATAGCACTTGTGGAATTACACTTGGGTTGCATATATGCATGGGCACACACACACACACACACACACACACAAGAGAGAGACAGAGAGAGACAGAGACAGAGAACTATAGATTCCTTTTTGTTGTTGTTTTGTTTGTTTTTGTTTTTTGAGACAGGGTTTTTCTGTATTGTTTTGGAGGCTGTCCTGGAACTCACTCTGTAGACCAGGCTGGCCTCGAACTCACAGAGATACCTGCCTCTGACTCCCGAGTGCTGGGATTAAAGGTGTGTGCCACCAACGCCTTTAATCCTAGCTTGAACTATAGATTCTTAAAAAACAATACAAAAGATGCATTAAGGAACACAACTGGGTTCAATCTTCAGCACACAAACACATACACAAATTGTACAAGTCATAAAGCTAGTTGGATCCAGGCTCCTCATCTATGGCGGAATGGTACCATGATCCCAACAGTCCCAAACAATACTGATACCCTAACTTCTGCTGGCTATAGGCCAATCATTCCAATCATGAGAATGTCTGCCACAAAATATGGACCTCTGATCTCTGATTTTTTTTCCTGGAGAACAAGGTCCTTACACAACAGTATGACTTTGTGTGGGCACCAATCCTGGGTGTGTATTCCATAACTCCACCAAGTGAAAAACATTACTTCCCTGGTATCTACAGGCAGAGATGACACTTACATGCCAGGGAGCCAGCTACATCATCAGAGTACATGGAACCTATTGTTGAACCAACAGAGGACACATGCAATGAGAAGCAAAGTCCTTCTGTTTTCTTGATTTTAAAAGAACTTCAACACAGGTTATTAGGATCCAGGGGAAGAATGGAGACAAGAAACAAAAGAAAGCACCAAGGATTACTGAGAATGTAATTAAGCTAGAACCTTGTGGCCAGGTGGATCACAGGGTCATCATTGCCATCATCATTTAGCTCTTCTCAGAGAGTATTTAATTTTTTTCAGTGTTGGGTGATGAACTCAGGCCTCCCAGATGCCAGCAAATGCTCCACTACTGACTGTACCCCCAAAGTCCTGAAAAGCACATACCAGCTAATTTATTTAGGATCTATGCCATATTTCCCAGTAATAAAAGTTAAAAGTTTAAGTAGCAGATAGCATTTTGACACAAGATAGGTGCATCTCATCTGAAGGAAAATTCAGAACTTCAATATGAGCTTCTGCCATTCCTGGTCATCATGGACCCTACCTCTTCTGACTAGCAAGGAATCCATCAACCTCCATTCACAAAAAGGCTGCATGACTCCTCTAACATGAGGCACTAGCACGCCACATTCAAAAATACTGGAAGCACAACGGTTTTACCAGATGAGCAGTTCTGGAGACAGGATCTGATGATAGTTATACAACAGTGTATATATACTTATGTCATTAAATGCATACACCCAAATGGTTAAAACAGCAAGTTTTACCACATGTATATCTTAGTACAACAAAAAGCAGTCTCCATCCTAAAATGAAGAGTTGCATAAGGACAATATCACTTTGAAACTCAAAGACCGGATCAGGAAACTTAAAATGACTCTTTTATCAACTTCAACTCAAGAATTGAAGAACTAAAGCAACCATTGCATTGGACTCTTAGACACTAAAGCTAGTGATTAAAGTCGATCAGATATGAGACCTTCTCCTAACCTTATAGTCTGCTAATCTTACTACCCTAGCTACATACTGATAGACAGCTAGTTGTCCAACACTGGTTAGTTGATGTCGTTTCTGAAACTAATTCCTCAGCTTCTGTTTCCACGTGCAATCTCTAAGAGAATCAAGTCATGGAATTACCTAATACGAAAGTCCACTGGACACTCATATCAGTGGAATCTACCTATATATCCTAGGAACACAGAAGTCCTGTGTAAGAGGTAGAAGCCAGAAAAGAGAGCTTCCTATAATCAGGATGCTCCTATTCTCTGGTCTGGTTTCCCATCATCCCTGTCTCTTGAATTTACCATCATATCCAATATTGTCTTGTTTTATTTTTCTAAAGTTAAAAGTTCCCAATAAATCATGTATAACTTAAGTCATAAATTGAACTATGGTTGATAGAGACCAAAATGACTGATCTGACATGGGAGACTCACATGAAATCTCTCCACTAGTGGTCAGTGTCCCCGGTCCCTTCTGTGTTGTTGCTCTATGTCCTAGGGTGCTGCTTTATTGTACATGTTCTGACACAGCTCATGGTGTAATTGCATTCATGCAAGATTGAAAGAAAAAGGCACATGGCTTCCTTTCAAGGGAACAACCAAGAACTGAAGCTATCATTCCTACTGATTTGTCATCTCTTGGTTATACAACAGCACTCAACTATAAGGGATGATTAGAACTGCAGCACTTTATTCTAGATAATCATGAGCTCAGCTGAAACATTATAGAGACCAGATTCTTAATAACCAGAGTGTCGCCGGGTGTTGGTGGCGCCCACCTTTAATCCCAGCACTCGGGAGGCAGAGGCAGGCGGATCTCTGTGAGTTCGAGGCCAGCCTGGTCTACAGAGTGAGTTCCAGGACAGCCTCCAAAACAATACAGAGAAACCCTGTCTCTAATAACAACAACAACAACAAAAAAAAAAAAACCAGAGTGTGCTCTTTTGCATGAACAACCCCACCATAAGGTAAGTATCATAACAGGGCTCATGGGTGTGGGGGTTTGAATAGGAATGGCACCCATAGACTTATGTGTTTGAATGCTTGGCTTATAGAAAGTGGCACTATTAGTAAGTGTGGCTTTACTGGAGTAGATGTAGCCTTATTGGAGGAAGTCTGTCACTGTAGGGGAAGGCTTTGAGGTCTTATATGCTCAAGCTTTTCCTAGTATGGGGCAGTTGCTTTGCTGCCTACAGATCAAGATGTAGAACTCTCAGCTCCTTCTCCAGCACCATGTCTGCCTGCATGCTATCCTGAAGATAATGGACTAAACCTCTGAAACCGTAAGCCTGCCCCAGTTAAGTGTTTTCCTTTATAAGAGTTGTCATGGTCACGGTGTCTGTTCACAGCAATAGAAACCCTATGAAAATGGGCACATGATCCCCTAGAGAGCTACTTATCTGATGCTATTTTCAGACATCACCACAGTTATCAAGGAAAGACTAAGTTCTCACATGCAGCAGGGCACTGAGTACACTAGGTTCAAAGTCTATGCAGGAAGGGTCAATGTAAGCCACTTAGGCATTCCCAAGTCCCTGCTGCTTCAGATCTCTGGGAGGAACACTACAACCCTGGGCAGCACAGGTTAGGTTAGTTGACAGATAACAAGTCATTGAAATGGACCTATGCCCAAACTTTGGCCCATACCCTCCACAGCAAGGCAAAAATCAGTGATGAATGTTACCTCTGGGAAGGTGCCAAGGGCCTGAGTCCAGCTTGGCCCCTTGCATCCTATATGCTTTCTTTCTGTTGGTAACACTTGCTCTTTTTGTCAGAGTTCACCCTCCACGTATTTAGGGTAAAAGGAAATAAGCTTAATGGCTCTCCTGGAGTGGCCTGGTGTCGGCTCTACTTTGCTGTAGCTAGCAGTCTCATGACGGAGGTCAAGACGAAGCACAAATCTCCCTTCTTCATCAATACAAAGCCACTTATGCAAACCTGGCCCTTTGCCCAACTACACAACTCATCCTGTGACAAGTGTTTGTTCTCTGGCTGGGACATACTCAGCTTCGGGGACACATCCCTTGGTCTGGCTACCGCAATGAATATGACAGGGACCTAGTCCAAAGCCAGTGAGTCTTTTATGCAGAGTTGCTCCGAAAAGAGGAAAGTCTATTTTGGGTTCTGCTACTCTATGCCTATGCAAATGTCCCAAGAGTGATGAATGTGGCTTTCAAGTACAAAAAAAAAATGGCAGTCAGAAATCCCAAACTCCACTTTCTGGCTCCCACCAGTCAACTAGAAGGGCATACACAATACACTGGTCACAGGAAATGTGGCTTCAGCTTTAGTTGGACTTGAGCAAAATTTAACTTAGCCTCAGTTTCCTCATTCTGTACAGTCAAGAAAATAAACTGGACCATTATCGTGTTTTTTTTTTTTTTAGCTTAAACTATCTATGAACTTCGATCTGCCACAGTTGAGATTGGCTAATAGTTTGTTGGGAATACAGCACAAGAATTTTCTCACAAAATCTCTGAGTTTTCTCATCCTTCTCCATAACTGTCAAAAACTGACATAGTGAAGCCAGCCAGAAGAACCAGTCAACACAAAGAAAGCATACAGGATCCGAGAAAGCAAGCTGCCCTCAGGGCCTTGGCACCTGCCCAGAGGTAACATTTGCTTCTAAGTTTTACACATCACCCTACCAAGATGTTTACCCAAGTGCTCTGTACTTCAAGCCACACTGTGCAAATACTGTCTTAAGAGATTGATCCAACAGGAAACAAGAGGGAAAGAGAGTTGTCACCTCCACTCCTCAAAGAACCTGAAAACTTAAGTGGTGAGATCACTGTTTCCTGTGGGTTATTTTATTTGATTTCTCTCTCTCTCTCTCTCTCTCTCTCTCTCTCTCTCTCTCTCTCTCTCTCTCTCTCTCTCTCTCTCTCTCTCTCTCTCTGTGTGTGTGTGTGTGTGTGTGTGTATGTGTGTGTGTGTGTTATCTTTCTGTCACTATAACAAACAAAGAAGATAACTAACATACAAAAGACAGCAGGTTCACTTCAGCTCATGATTTTGGAGGTTCCAATCCATAATGTGTTAGCCCCATCATTTTGGGGCTAACATGGAGTAATGTTAAATACAAAGAACAAAAACAAACAAAAAAAGAGGCCTCAGTATCAAGGACATGCTCACAAAGACTTCAAGACCTCTCACTAAGCCTTACTTCTTAAAGGCCCCAATACTTTCCAGAAGAGTCACCCTGGGACCGATCCTTTAAACTTGGACATTTGGGAGTATTTAAGGTCAAGGTTATAGCGCTGTGAAAACCTGAAAAGGCAAGAGCCTGCTGCAAGCAACTGACAATTCCTACAGCCAGGATCTTCCTAGATCCTAGCTTCCCAAAATACTATTAATAGAAATGTCTTGAAATCAGAAGTAAATGGGTCTTGGGCTTTTTAAGTGAGTCCAGAAGGGACCATGACATTTCCCATGATATTTTGCCAAGTCTTTCTCATTCCACTGGCTTTGAGCCTGGGATGAATGAATACCCAGCCTGATTCCTCACTGGTCTGAACATGAACATTGATCTGCATTTTACAGGGTCAAGAGAATGAAGCACGAAATCTCAAGGCAGTTCAGCTATCTGTTTTCCCTCAATCCCAGACATCCAAGCACCTTTTGTGAGTCCTAAAATGAAGCAAGCTCAACAGGTTTCTAAGGAATCCAACACTACCCCAAATGTTATCTTGTCTGTCTTTCGCTGCTGCTCAGGTAACCCCCAACCCCAAAATACCACATCTTCCCAAATACAAAATAGCACCTCCCAAGTCCTTACAGATATCCTCAGGAAAAACTGAATTCTATAGAAAATAGAAAGGCAAAAAAGGAGAAAGAGGAGAAGGAAGAGGAGGAAGAAGAGAGATCTAGATCTAGCTGATCTAGACCTAATGCAAGCAAGGGCCCTAGGGATACCCAGATACCTACCTTGAGTGGCACCCCAGACCAGAAGTCAAAGTTACTACAGCACATCCTGTTCCTACTCACTCTTGCAATCTCAGACACCAAAACACCCAGCCTTCTTCTTCAAACCCTTCTTACTCCATTATCTGTGGTAGCCATGGAAGCAAAGGTTCCATACATTAGAGTAACAGGTTTCATGCCATAAAACGATATGACTAGCCCTTGGGAAGTATTTAGTAGAAGAGCATTTTGGTGATACCCCATAGCAGCAAAGCCAAGAGTCTGCTTTGCTGGAATTAGCATTTTGTTGCCTAAAGCCACTGTCAATAATCCTTCCATTATAATAGGGTCACACAAAAGCAGGCTGGTTAGAGGGCACCCTGGTCTGGCTCAAGGGCAGGATTTACATTCACTTTTCTCTCCTCAGCAATGCCCTGTCTATAACTCCTCCTCTTTGGTCTGCCAGGCTTCCTGAAAAGTTAACTGGATCCTTTTGAAGTCTCTAAAACATTAAACAAACAGGCCATAGCACTCCAGGGACTGTCACGAAGCTGTGCTATATGTTATCATTTCCCACTGCTGTCCTCAGCCTGAAGCCTTGTGCTGTACAGGTCTAGGGTGGGGAACAGGGACACATCTAGGACAGAACTGTGACTTCAGCAGAAACAACCTGTGCTAACAGGACAACCCCAGAGACCCCAGGGAATGTGGTGCTTCTTTTCCTAGGTCATCTCTGGATACATACAGGTTCTCCACTCTCCCGCTTTCTCCACGTTTGGTCTTGGCTTGGGTCAGAAACCCTGAGATGTGTACCCTGAATGAGTCAGGCCCTCTAAAATTCACAGCCAGGTCCCTGAAAAGCCTTTCAATCAAAACAAGGGAATGGGGGGAAGCTGCAAAGTTCTTCATGATCCTTCCACTGAGCAGGTAGACAGGAAGTACTGAAGATGTAACACAAAAGTTTCAACCCTATTAGGAATAGGCTGTGAATAAAGGATAACTACCAGCAAAAGCCTAGAGGGTGAGAGGGCGTTTCTGATGGGACATCCTGTCTTCTGAACCTTTCCCATGGAATCTACCTCTTCTGGCTCTAATAGCACCTAGCACTTCCATGCTCTGTCCCCAAGAAGCAATACTGAATCCATGCTTAACTTCTCATAGGAAGTACTTGATTCCCCCAACCAAAATGTATCTACATGTCTCCCAATATACACTGCTTGCTACCCAATAAGTATTCATCTGATTCATGATAGTCTCAAGGTGATTCTTAGTCTCCTGTTAATGACAGCTAAGTTCTTGTGTTTCTTTCCCAGGGAAGCCTTTCCTGACATTAGCCATGTAGGAGCATGAAAGATCCACAGCCTCTCAGTGACCTGTTCATGGCTCCCTCTGCACTGCTTGGCTCCCTGTCTGACCATGAATTCTTCCATGGCTTATTCATGACTTCTCTGCATGGCCCTCCCATCCAAACAGATCCCAGTACCCATCTGTGCAGAGCACTGGTGATAACAATGGCTCTTTCTTTCTTCACCACCTCTGGTGCTGAATTAGTAGCACTCAATAATAAAAATAACAATGCTTACCATTTGAAAAAGCTACACAAAATTTCAAAGCACTTTTAAAAACATTATCTCTAATGAGATAATGCTTCTCGCAGAAGTCGGTAGTTAAGTAGGTGTAATTAGCCCTAAGTAACAGATGGAAACTGAGGCTCAGAAGGTTAAGAGCCCTGCCCTGGGGCACACAGCCAGGTCAGCACTTCTGTTCCTGTTAGCACTTTCCTCTGCAATTTGGGGCCTCTCCAGACTCCTCAAAGCACCATTAGCAAGAAATGATCATTAAGCAAATTGAGACAAGAAAGAGAAATGCCAGGAAAATGCACACTTTCCACCAAACCACAAGCTTGGCGATACCTGACCTCCACAATGATTAGAGGTGAATCTCCAATTGTCCTCAGAACATTGGTAACCACACAGGCCAGTAGATACTATATCTTTTATAACTGGATGTCCCTTACCCGGGGACTAGATCATAACAGATGCCCAATGAATGCCTAGTGAAGTGGCCAGGTAATGCTGAAAAGCAAGTAAGATACAAATAAATAGACCTGAAGTAAAAGGTATGCTGTAACCATAGATATAACAAAGAGGAGATTTCAAATCTAAAGCAGTCCACAAGTTTAAACACCTAGTTTTCATTTATGCAATTATAAATAAATGGCAGAGAACGAGTAGAGGTAAAAATGCCCTCACTCCCCAGCCAGGTAGATGGTGACCAAGTGCTTTCAGACACACAGAAACCTTGAGGCCCCCTTGCTAATCAGGCGAATGAGGTCTTGGTCACCAAAACCCAGCTTACAGAAGGTGGAAAATCCCTTCCCAAGAGCCCACCTCCGTGTACCTCTTCATTGGGCACACTTCCTATGACTATCTTCCAGAAAGGGCAGCTTGCACCTTGCAGGGCACTCTCTCAGTGAGATCAGCTCAGGCCCACTGGCAGCCACAGAAGCGCTCTCTAAAGCTAAAGGTCCTGCAGTCCCTCAGTTCTCAAAGCTCCTCCTAATCAAGTCAGGATACCTGCTCTTTTGAAGGCTGACAGCAGCTAAATAACCACCATCCCCACCCTTGGGACAAGCCCCAGACTCCTCATGGGGTCCACGGGACCTCTGCACAAGCTCACACCCTCCTTCAGTCTACTCTGGGGGCAGCAACACCCTGAGTTCCTCCCACCATCAACCCCTTGCGTGCTGTGCTATGCATACGGATTCTCCACAGGCTGATGCTCATTTGGCCCCTTCTCATTCCTGTATCTCTGTTACAGCTCAGGTACCACATCCTCAGACAGCCCATCCATGCTTACCTACCCATGGCCAATGCCACTCTCTCTTTGCCTTTTACCTTCTTCTCTGTGGCATTTATGATGCCCTGCCTGACCTTATCTTGTTTACTACTCTGCCCACTGGCCGTATCACTGGCTCTGCCATAAGGATCCTGAACACAGGCTCCCTAAGGGCAGAACTTTGTGTTAGGCAGGAGGTTAGCTCCCAGAAGAACTATCCAACAGGACTCCCAGTAAAGAACTACAAAAACAGGGTGTAAAAGATAATGAGTGACAGCAGTCCATAATAGCTAGGTCAGATTAAAGCAACTTCAAGACTTCCTTAGACAAAGGAATACAGATTGCCACTGCCCTGTCCCCAAGTGAGCATTTCAACTTTAAGAGTGCTTAAGTCAGGGGCTGGGAGATGGCTCAGTGGTTAAGATCACTGGTTGCTTTTCCAGAGGACCTGGGTTCAATTCCCAGCACCCACGTGGCAGCTCACAACTGTCTGTAATCCTAGTTCCAAGGGATCCAACACCCTCATACAGGTAACCAATGTACATGAAATAAAATAAATCTTTTTTTTAAAAAAGAGTGCTTAAGCCCATATATACACTCTTGCATTCTTTATGTATTTACTTACAGAATTCTGTGTAAAATGGGTTTCCCAGAAAAAAACCCAGTTCTTTTCCTGGAAGTGCCTACACTGAAAGAGGCACGAGGGACAGGATAATAGGAAGAGAGAGAAAGCACCACGCTGGGATAGGGGCTGAAGCTCCTCAACTGAGCCCACTCTACCTACGGAGCACACAGAAGCTTGCTCTAAATGCTCTTGGTTGCTTTCTCTGCTACCTTGTTTCTTCTGAAGTCTCATCTGTCAGGAGCACAGGGACCAAGACTGCCACTGGAGCAGAAACCAAAGAAAACGAGAGACCTGCCCTCGAAGCTGGCCAACCTTTGTGCGGCTTTGTATTTCCAACACACTCCCAGAACACAGCTGCCATCCAGTGTGTCTCAGAACCAATGCGTACATGGACGTGCGAGTCAGCAGGCTTATTCATCAGGAAAGGAGGCACAGACGTCTAAGAAGCACCTTACCATACTCTCTTCTGGACAGACAGAAAGTAGAAGCTTGCTGAGGTCACTCAGCAAGTTGAGGCACAAGGAAGAGTCCAGAGATAAGTGGTACTGATGCTAAATGAGTCCCGGGAAGGGCGCACTCCCAGCCCTCACTGTCCCAACACTAGCACAGCCAAGGCTGGGCAGTCACTCTGAGGTTCCCACCAGCTGCCAGATACCGCACCAGGCACTGTTCACAAGTCATCCCTATTCCCACTTGCTGTGAGCAGATGCTAAACTGTGTCCTTCAGAAAGGCCTATTTATGATCTCATTGTCAAGCCCAGGAGTGTGACTTTATTAGAAAATAATCTTTGCAGATGGTCAGGATTAAAAGCAAGTTGTCTTAGTGTAGTGGGCCCATCCGGAGCCAATGGGTGACAGAAAGGTAAGCTGGACCCAGAAGAAATAATAAGTTTATTAAATGAGCCCTCCAGCCATGGAGTGAGGGGCAGTCTCTCCAGTCTGAGCACATACAAAGTACTTTCCCGACTACAGCGGTCCAGCCAGCTCTCCAGCAAGCAGGTGACAGCCACACCGCTCTCCATCCATCTTAGAAAGGTCAGAAACTAAATTTGGAACTTGGCTTTTACTTCTTTTACATCTCTAAGTTATCTTGAGGCTAAGGGAAAAGGTTCACAGAGGAATGTGCCAGAAACACAGAATAAACACTCCGGAGATGGAATATCCATGTCGCTCTCGTGGCAGCAGTAAGCACGGTTGTGGGGCATTTTGCAGGTTTCCCAGCATTCCTACGCATCTTCTCACAGCTCACTGCATTATCATCTGTATTTCACAACTAAGCAGTCTCAAGTGCAAGCAGTACAGTGGCAGAGCCTCACTGGTAGTCAGTGGCAGAGGAGGAACAGACCCCAGGACCACAACAGCCAGTTCAACTTCCTCTTCGTGCAGTACACAGCCTGTGGAAATACCACAAGACCGGAGCTGCTCAAGCCTCTCCAGGGAAGCCTTACTGCTCATGAGAGCCGCAGAGGAGCCCTCTTACTCCTTGACAGGTAGAGGAAGGATGCCTTCAGGATGGGTGCCCACAGCTGGAGGCCCTGCAGTCCCCACCTGATGCTCCCATCCCTAGACCACACAAGTACTGACAGGTCCCAAGGAAGCTTGGAGCTCACATGCAGCTTTCAGAGCTCTCTCTCTCTGTGGCTATAAATCTGTCTCAGGACGTGTGCCCCTCACTCCAATTCACAATTTTTACTCTACTTAGGAAGATGCCTAGATCTCTGTGTGATTGAAGATCTCAGCTAACGTGAGTCACTGGTCCATGGGAAAGCCAGGTGCCAAAGCCAAGGCCATGTGTAAGGAGCCAGTGGATGATCCGTGGCCTTCCCCGGTGGACAAGTGAACCCTAGGACACTCAGAGACACAGCACACCCTAAGGAGCTCCACTCATGATATGAGCTACAGCTTCTGCTTTGGCACCCCTGGTGAAAGACAACCATGTGCATGGTACACACACTAGTTATACGCTCAAATAAAGCACCACTTTCTAAGGAGACCCACTCCCCCCCACAGCTCAAGGAGGTCATGCCACATAGCAGTTATGGGTATAGACTCAGGGGCCACCTGCTCAGATGGGACCTCAGAACTACTGCTTTGAGGCCCAGCCTGTGACCTCACACACCTATCTTTAAAAGAGGGTGACTATGGTAAATATGTACACTTACTGTTATGTCAGTAAAAATATAAATAAATAAGTGAAGGGATGATTGTAATTATAACAGAAGTCTGATGGAGTTGTTGAAAAGACTAAATGAGCTAACACATGTCGTGTACTTAAAGCAGTGCCAGCAGTGTAAGTGCTGACATTAAAGTTGTCAGAAGGCGCCGGTCCAAGTGCCTCAATCACACAGGAACTAGTGAGAACAGAGGGAGTAATGGGGGAGAGGCATGGAGAAGTCAGAGTCAATGCTGCTGACACTCTAGAGCTAACGCATCTCAGTCGTATGGAAGCCGGACATCAGAACCTGCCTTCCTTAGCTTTTCCCATGGCTAGCCAGCACCAGGAAAGAACTTCCTAAGTCCACAGGAGAGGAGCAGGATGGGAAGCTGGCGGGAACTGGAGCAGTAGAACCAAAGCCTTTGCCACCGTGACACCCTTCACAGGCACACGCAAGCCGTTCTATCCCAATGGCATCACAGTGTTACTGCAGGTCTAAAAGCTGAGATTCCTAGTGATTAACGCAGTCCCCGAAAGAGAATGAAATACGGTCACTATTCTTCTAAGGATCCAGGGACCTCTGTTTCATATTCTAGAAGGCTTTCTTCAAATATATGCAAGTGCCAAGGTACCTGGGGAAAGGTTCTACTACACGAGGAGTCAACAAACCTGATGCAATATTTCCCGTAGAATAAATAAGGCTCGGTGAAAACAGAGCAAGAGGGGTCATTATATTTAGACTTCAAAGTATCCTTTTTTGTGCTCCAAGAGCAAATGCAAAGCAGACACTGTCTGTCCCTCTGAAATATTTAGTGTGGAAACACCGAGTCAAACAATAACCTAGGCACCCCGAAGGTTGATTAACCATGCAACTACCAAGGGCCTTGCCATCCCACTTGGACTGTCATGCTCTCAAGCAACAATTTAAGACTCTCTGCTTTCCCCCATGCTTGCCTTACCAGGTCCTAGCCTGAACCCAGCTCCATCCTTCCTCTATGCTTCAACAGAACAAAATTACCACAGTTTTCTGAGGTAATCTGCCCCTCCTCAAGCTGTGGTGACAGCAGGAGCTTACACCTCCTCTGCCGGGTCCAGAAATGGGGGCACCAGAGGACATGGGGTGGGGAGAGTCAGACACCTGTGTCCTGGTGAATAAGAACAAACCAGCAGACACAGCATCTACATATCTCACCATCATTTCACACTAAGCTTACATGGGCAAATAGTTTATAGTCTCTGAGTTTTGGTGGCCACATCAATAAAACAGAGCAATAATCATATCCAGCCCACATCATCACTACAGTGTCTTAATACATTTGGGTCTAAAAGCACATAGGACAGCAACTGCACATATAAGTGTCACAGGAGCACTTTCCCTGTTGAGGGAAAACTGTTTCTTCCTAGGCAGGAGAACAGAATCTGCCTGTAGCCTGATGGAAACCCAGCTTTCCAAGCTATATAAGGCAAAGGGTTAATCTGGTGTGACTGGTCAATGATCTGGCTAAGAAATACCCACCCCACTCCTGGGAAAGTAGATTCATCTAAAAAGGTAGAGGAATAATTATTATCTTAATGAGATAACATGCTTCTCCTTCCCAGAATCCTTGCTGTCTGCATAGTCACTATGATACTGCCTTGAGCTCTGATAGGTCTGCCCTCCTTTCTGAGTCTACACGAAGACCTTTTCCTTTTTCTCCTGTTCGGTCTCTCTCTTTGGGGTGCTGTCTAAAGCCTAAGTACGCTTCCTGTGTGATTGGGGCTTTTTCACTCTTGCTTAAAGCTAACCCCGCCCCTTTGCCACGTGGCTGCTTACTGAACCTCCACATGAACTTAGAAGGTCATGGATTTTTTTTCTCCTCCTCCTCTGGACAGCTGCCAAGATTTACAGCTCTCCTGGCCTGTGGTTTCCTTTTAAACACTAATAAAATTGTCTTCAATCTTCCTTCTGAGACATTCTCAAATTCTCTAATTGAGGAGACTAAAACCCCTAAGAGGGGATCCCAGTTTTCCTGGTAGCACGTGGCACACACATGGAGCACCACAAAATTTCCGTTAACACAGATTCGTCAGCCGTATTTGTCACTGCTGTATTAAAGCCAGGAGCCGGGGTCCGGTCTGCGACTCAGACAGCATGTGTCTAACCGGCATAAGATCCTGTGTTCCATTCCCAGCATCACAACACGCCCCCCCTCAAGAAGTGTTTAGGTAGGCCCAGAGAAGTCTTAGAATAATCTGTTTAACTTCATTTAACTTCAAATGTATAGAGTTTGCTTTAGAAAAGGAGCAAGTGTGATCTTGATTTGGTTTGGTCAGCTTTTTCAAAATATCTGCCAATATTGTCACAGTCTCATCTTTGAAACATTTCCACAAAGAGTGGAGAAGGACCCATGCTATACTTTTATTCCGGCTTTAGCTCAAATTCTTTCTGCTTCTTGTTCACCCAGTCTCCCTACTTCTGTAAGCCTTCATTTCCTCATCCGCACACACAAAGAAAGAACAAGCCTGGCAGCATTCAGTCATTTGTCTAACCACTGACTCGGCAACCACTTATCAAGACAGGCAGGGACCAGGCGCTGAAGACCCAGTCTTGAGCAAGATGAACTAAATCCCCACTTTGAGGAGACAAATAAATAAAAATGGCCACGTGTCACTGGGGGACTATAAATAGTATATGCAAATCCCCAGCACCTGGAGGAGTCGAAATAAAGGTGCTACGTTCTCTCTGCCAGAAAAGACACAACCAAAGTTAAATGCTTAACCTCAGGCCACAGCGCAGGTCTCTCCCAGGGCAGTGCCTGTAAGCTCTAACTCCCGACAGCACAGCTCTTAGGACAGCCTTCTTCAGATTCTGCTCACACCTACCCACTGGTATTTTTTGTTAAGGAGGCATTGCTCTGCAAAAGTCCTTTCTTGTGTATTGGCCTAGGTTTTCTCTTATCTATAAGCAGGTTGCCTTCTGCAGCCTTCTGGCACCTATGTGGATGAAGAGGTATCAGAAACAAGCAGGGGTGGCATAGCTCATGCCTGTGGTTACGAGGTATGTATGTTACAGCCCTCTTACTAAGTATGTCTGCTGAATTAGGATGACACACAGATGGCAGCATGAAAATTCGTTTGTCACACCATTGTTGTAGCTGTACAAACCAGAGAAAGACAGCTCACTCCCAGGCAAAACTGACTATGCTGATCACTGAGAGGAATATGGAGAAACACACATGGGCATTGCTGGTCAGTCCTCAGACCTGGCTAGCAGGACTCACACTCACCTCAGGACTTAGAACAGCCAAAATGTAGGCCAGTCTTCAACCTAGTGCTATCCAAGAATGGGGACACACTGAGTCCATGAGCTGACTAGTGTCAGGGGGAGGAGGGTTGAAGTCCACAGGATTCTCCCTCCCAGGTTCCCCCACCCATGCAGCAGCATACCCAGGTTAGAGCCCCAGCCACACAACCATCCTGCTGCATTAGAGTGATCTCTTCTGTACCCTTCTGAAGCAGAGGCCATCCTGCGTCATTGCAGACCCTCGAACACTCCCAGATATCTGGGTGAAGGTCTTTAGTTCTAAAGGACAGAAGTGTTTGCTGGCCCAGGGCACCAGGGCATGGCTCCATGCATCTCACAACCACCTCATTTAACCTTCACAACAGGTTAGGGTGCAATTTAATTGCCCCAACTTTACAACAGTGCATGGGACTGCAATGTTCCAAGCTTGTCAGTCCCAATGCTGGAGAGAAAAGGGCCAGGCTCATATAATTCTTCTCCTTGCTCTGCCTTCCTCTCTAATGACACTTGGAGCCTGGCTTTTGCTTAGAAAGTACACGGAACACGTTCTTCACAAAACATCAAATGCCATCACACCCTGCTAACATTCAACTCCAGCCAAGTCTTTGTGAACGTCAGGGTTTACAAAGAGCCCGGCATTCTGCACACACAATAGGTTCTCTCAGCTGGTAGAGGCTATTCACCAGGCACCTCAGAATTTACCTACAGAGTAACAGTTGTCGGCAGGTGGGGCTCACAGTGGCTGTGCTATAACTGATGTACTTCATGGTGGGTGGCATGGTCAACAACAGGACAATGATTAGTAAAGAAGGAAATGTCATGTCACTGCCCAGTTCAGGCTCACTGCACTTCACTAGTATCACGAAAAGGTAACCAAGATGATATGAGTGAAAAAATGTATGCTAGATGCAGCTTATGCTGCAGAAACTTCCTCAAGCAGAGGAACTACCTTAAAAACAAAAATACATCTCTACTCTGGATGGTTCTTCATCTGTTCGCAAAAGTAAGCAGAGTGAGAAATGGGGATGGGTGGAACTTGGTAGAGCTCTAAGAGAAACCGAGAATAGGAGCAGGCACCCATGTGAGTTTACAAGTTCTGTACTGGGACGAGCATGTCTTGCTAAATAAATTGCTCTTGCACCCAGCAGAGTGGGAAACCTCTCAGCAGTTGACATGTGTCATCTTTCTGTTTGGATCCTAGAGAGAGCTGTGGGTAGACAGAAACCGACTGTGTAGGGAGCTGAAGGTGGAGTCGCTCACAATAGAGAACATTCTGGATCACTTTTCACAAAGAGCAGTGCATGCCCCCTTGCTTCAGAAGCAATAGGGGAAATTGCTAAAAACACAGGCTACACGGACCCCACTCTAGACACAGAATCACGGCAGGTCTGAGAACATGAATGCCCCAGCTGTCGTACAATTCTCAAGCCAGAGAGTTTGAGAACCACGGCTTCAGACACATCTCTGACTCTTCTCTGCTGTGGCTCAAGTCAGCAAGTCTCTATTAAGACAAACAAACAAGCTATTAACTTGCTGGGGGAATTCTCAAGCTTCATTCCAGGGGCAATGAATAATTTTGCTGGGGGACTATTTTGTCCAGAGAGCCTCAGTGAGCAGTTGTGACACACTCACTGTGTCAAGCAGGTGAAGCACACACTCAGACTAACGTCCTCTTCTCCTTGTAGCCTAAGTTCACCTCAGAATCATGGTCAGCACAGTCTTCTTGTCACCAGACTGTGACAAGATGTGATGGTGTAATAACAAGCCTGGCCATAAACCAGTCCCTGGTGGGTACTTTTTAATCTCCTGTCTCCTTTGCCTACAAGACCCCACTGAGGACCATCACTCCCAACAAGTCCTTTTCCGACTTGCCTTCCTCCACTACTCTGCAAACAGTGATGCTCACAGAGTCTAACATGGGCCTTCTGTTCCTGGTGCTCTCTGTCCTGTAGACCCTTCCTCTCCCTCATCTCCTTTCTCCCTCATCTCCCTGACCTGTTGTTCCGGGCCCTTCCATCACCCACAAGTATCTCCATTCACAAGTTCCACAGATCCTTGCCTGGTCAGTCCCCCCATGTACCTTACATGTGACCCTTCTGAAGTCCTTTTAGCTTAAAACACAAAACTTACATATCAACATCCCAAAACCACAGCATGCATGTGGTCGTAAAAGTCTGTCTTCTGATTCCAACACCCCATGTGTGGGCCTATTGTGACTGTCAGTTGGACCTCGTAACATTTTGTTCTCTCTTCGCAAACACTAGCCATCCCCTTCACCCTGCAATAATCTCTCCTATTCTCAAAGACTCAAGGGACTCCTCATTGCCTGCCATTAAGTCAAACTATTGGCATAAGCTGAATCTCCTGTCACCTGCTCTTCTCATTCACTCAAAACCAGTACTGCACCATAAAAAGTATGACCACAGAGCCCAGCTCCAAATACCTATATTGACCTTGAAATCACCTCTCATAAGACCTTTCTACCCATGTATTGCTTTCCCTATTAGTCATGGGTTCTGTCTCTTAAGGTATCCCCAATGCAGCACCTGACTCCTGGTGTGAATGTTTACCAAATGACTACATGAGCCCACAATGTCCCACTGCAAGAAGAGCCTGGAGAGAGGATGCCAGGGAAAAGGGGCCATGAAGTCTAGGGGAAAAAAGCAGTGCTCTCCTGGGAAGGATGGGGAGAACAGTGATTAACAACAGCAACAGTAACATTGTGAAGTAATGGGTAATTACATGATGGGGAATGCCCCGTCTTCATCCCCTCCTTCATCACTCTCGGAAGAAGTGCTACAGTCGGACTCAGTCAACACCCCAAGCCTATGATATAGACACTATTGTGGCTACTGTTCCCACTTTAGAGATGAAGAATCTAAGGCACAGAAAATTTAAACAAATGACTTTGAATGGGAAGGGATCAACATGGTCTATACACAATTAAATTTCCAGACAGGCAGGCATAAGAGGAGCTGCAAGGCCCATGAGCCTCCACTGCAGGAAGTACTACCCTGGTACAGAAGGTTCTAGAGCTGGAGAAGCAAGTCCTAGGAGTCACTTCCTAAGGAAAATGCTTCCCTTATGTGCTAGGGGACAGAGATGAGATGAGAGAGAGAAAGAGAAGAGAGAGAGAGAGAGAGAGAGAGAGAGAGAGAGAGAGAGAGAGAGAGAGGTCCAGGATTGATCACTGGCAACGTCCTGTATATGGAGTAAAATCAGCCAAGAGCTGAGGGGAAAGAGGGGTGAGGACCGTCAAGGTGAGATGTATTAAAGGAGGAGAGCAGAGTCCAGGTCACCGCACTCCCAGGGTATCTCCACAGCAGAGCACTTCTGCCCACAAGTGGGGTGGGGCTTGTTTGTTTGGTCTGCAGGGTCCTCAGATCCATCCTTGGTTCCCACCTCCCCCACCGTCCAGTTGGTTATATGCCTGCATCTCCAGGGAAGAGAATGGGGATGAGAGCCATAGATTATCAAAGAGTCATTTACTTGCCACAAAATCTACTCACTGTTGAGTATCCAACTTGGTTTTTTTTGGTAAGTTCTAGTTTTAGAACATTTCATCACTCTGTTGTGGTTGGAAACAAACTGCCACCCCTCCAGCATCTCCTGTGTCTAACCACTCCAAAAGCAAGTTCAATACGGACTTCTTGTTATCACCTACTAGGCCTCCATCTCATACACAGAGAGGCTGAGGGTTTTAGCCAGGCAGAGATGCACTAGCCTGAGAACAGATCTGAATTCTGTTTCTAACCAGAGCTGCTTTTAAAGCTCCTTCAGGTTAAATGACAGGACAAGAGCTCCAAGGAAGGGCAGCAGAGGACAGAGGCAAACACTTCAAGAGCTAGAATCAATGGAAGGTGCTCCTGCTTTGGGATGACACTTTACTCATACTACCTTGACATGGAAAGATTTCTTTATTTTAAGAAACAAGATCATACCTCCATCGGCTTCATGAACTACAGCAAGCACATTCTGCCTGCTGACTCTATTAATGCCTTCACTCCATACTTGGTACCTCTCTCTGGAACCTTTGGAAGCTATCCTCAGTATATGGCCCCATACTAGCCATGAGACACAGAAGGACCCTAACCAATACACACATGGCAGAACACATTCCCCAGTACAGGTCTATAGCTGATTACAAAAACTGAGGAAATGGAAGAGCACTCTAAAATGTGCATCTAAGCTAGTGGTTCTCAACCTTCCTAGTGCTGTGACCCTTTAATTCAGTTCCTCATGTGGTGACCACCAACAAAAAAATTATTTCATAACTTTCATAACTGTAAATCTGCTGCTGTCATGAATCATAATATAAATATCTTATATGCAGGATATCTTGTATGTGACCCTCAAAGGGGTCAAGACCCACAAGTTGAGAGATTTAGTCTGTTTGGAAATGTCAAAGGTTCTGAGAGAAAAGGGATCCCCCTTGATCAGCAGCCACAACTACAGGGAGGAGAATCCATAGCATTCTTGTTTCTCCTAAACTGACCTCATGCAAGAGTCCAATCTCATCTAACTAGAAAGCACCAATGACAGGAAAGATGGTGGGTTTGTTGACCAAACACGCTTTGAGAAAATCACATGAAGGCTACCGGTGTCTTGGCACGGGTAGGAGAAAGCCGAGATTTCTCTGCAGGCTTTTGCTAGAGCTCTCCAGGCGGCCCCAGCTCTGCCAAGTGCATTCCAGCACTTGCCTCACATGTCCAGACCAGCAAAGGCCTTTGCATTTGCAATGACTTCACACTCAGCCAAAAGTAAACACGCTCTCCACTTTTTCCATGGACAAATACTAACCCCAAATTGCCAGTGTTGGCCTCTATGCAATCCAAATGGAAAGCCGCCTTTCCCAAGAAAATCAAGCCATTTTAACTCAATGATACCTCTCGGCCGCAAAAGGAAACTTTGCCAAAATCTTCCTAGAAATTATTTATCATGCCGTCTTGCAGGATGATATGATCACACAAACAAAGCCTGACAATGGAACAGTGACACTCAAAATACCCACAACTGACGACCCAAGAACGCTCGCTCCAGCACCTGCACTCGAGAATTAAGAAGTTCACTATAGCACACACAAGGCCCACTACACTCACACCCATGCATGTGCACAGCTCACCACGGCCTGGCTGGGATATTCTTTCTAGAAGCAGACTGTGATAAGGCAGGTACTGACTGAAAAAAAAAAAAGAAAAATGGCCCAAAGATCTGAGCTGTGCCAAATGTTGGCACCTGTCAAACATACATCTCATTTCTCTCCCACCCTGCACTCAGAATCCATGTGGTCTAAGCTCAGTTGTTTTACAAGTAGTAAGAAACGCAGAAGTGCCAGACTTACCAGGTTGGAGTTGGTGGCATTGGAGTCATCTTCTGGGAAGGGAATATAGATCGCTAAGGCCACACAATTGGCAAAAATAGTCAGTAAAATAATTATTTCAAATGGTCTGAGAAAGGAGTTAAGGAAATCAATGCCACTGTTAATACAAGTGAAACAAACATACATACATATATATATTTAATGAATCAAAGATTCGTAAGAATTCTGTTTAAACAATGCATTCCAAGCCCCTTGTATTTTGAAGAGAAACATATGCCTTTTAAGTGCTTCTAGTGGACCCCCGCCAAAATTTTTTCCTAATATGCCAAGAGCAGTGGAGGCCAGTCGCGTGCCAGAGTAAACACAGGTTTCTAAATACTTCTTCCCCTCTTTTGTTTATTTAGGTTACATTTGATTTCATTTTCCTCATGTGGGCTCATGGTAAAGAGCCCTGTCTGCCCCAGGGAAGATTCCCCACAGGACCCCATTTCCAGGATAGTTCATGGCTCACAAACTGTCATCATGGACCCATGCATACATGGTTAGGGAAAGCATTGGAGTGGAGTTTTAAACAAAGTGGCTCTTCAAGGAAATCTACAGATTTTCCTTTTTCCATTTTTTTTTTTGGTTTTACAAGACAGGGTTTCTCTGTATTGTTTTGGAGGCTGTCGGCCCAGCCTGGCCTCGAACTCACAGAGATCCGCCTGCCTCTGCCTCCCGAGTGCTGGGATTAAAGGTGTGCGCCACCACCACCTGGCTGCTTTTTCAGTTTTTGAAAGCAAAGTTGGGAGTGTTCTGCCTCCTTAGGGCTTAGAACTGCCCAAGCCAAGCAGGATGTACACTGTGGATTCAGAGGTAGAGACCCTGTCTTTAGTGTACAAGGCTCAACTAACTGGAAATGTCCTCTTACCACAAGTAGTGATAGCCTGGGATATAGAGCATCAGCCCAGGGTTCACTCACTAGTAACAGGGTAGGGCACAGTGAGCAATAGTCTTCTGCTGAGACCACACCACACCCACCACTGAAAGCAAGAGAGGGACACTTCACAGAAAGTCCCAATCTGTGGTCCCACAAAGTTCCTAGCCTCTTTCACAGAGCCCCTTCTGATTAACCTCCTATTGCAATGATAAAATTCTATGACCAAGAACAACTTGGGGAGGGGAGAGGGTATATTACAGTTCATAGCTTATAGCTATCAGGAAGGGAAGTCAGGGCAGAAACTCAAGCCAGGAACTTAGAAGCAGGAACTGAAGCAGAGAACACAGATGGTGTTGCTTACTGGCTTGTTCCTCATGGCTTGCACAGCCAACTTTCTTATACAACGTAGGACCACCTCCTCAGGGGCGGCACTGCCTACAGTGAGCTGTGCCCTCCTACATTAGTCATTAATCAGGAAAATGTTTCACAGACTTGACTGCAGGCCAATCTGATGGAAGCATCTTCTTAATTGAGGTTCCCTTTTCCCACATGCCCTGGGCTTGTGCCAAATCGACAAAAATTCTAGCCGGCACAGAACCCAATGAGAGGAAGGGAATGGATGAAAACTGCAGGATGGAGGATGATGGGGAATGTCCTTCTGTGTATATGTTTCTCTTGTGTGTTAATGAATAAAACACTGATTGGCTGATTGGACAGAAAGGAAGTAACGTAGCTGGGCAGAATCAGAACATAAGCAGGGACAAACAGGAAATTGTTCTCTTCTCTGTGGAGACACTTAGCAGTCATCATGTAACAGCCAAAGGAGTTACAAGTCCAGCATTCCCTGGTAAGATAAGACCATGAAGAAATACATAGATTAATAGAAATGGGTTAATAACTAAGACAGAGCTAGTCAATACAAAGCACAAGCCAACAGCCAACAGCTTTATAACTAATATAGCATTTGTGTGTTCATTTGAGACTGACGTGGTAGTGGGACCAGGCTGGCGGGAAGAATGCTCGTAACAAAAGGAACCAACTAGACTCTCATAGATGTAACAGATTTTGAAGCAGGAAGAGACCCCAGAGATTATCTGTTCCAAACCTTTGAGGCCCAGGAAAACTAAGAACTATCCCACAGATGAGTGGTCATGCAGTCCTGGAACCGGATTTCCTGCCACCATGACCAGTGTCATATCATGCCACAGCATTCAAGCTTGGATTCACAGGCCTGCTAGGCTAGGGCACAGAGTTCTGCACTCAGGGGGAATCTAAATGACAGCTTTCATGATGGATTCCCAGCAGCCCCATGGCAGAGCTGAGGAAACCTTATAAGATGTGCCATTGTCCATGTGAGGAGGGCCTGACCAATCTCCACTTTACAGACACGACCATCATCATACCTGCCCACGATCCCCAGAAGTCAAGGAGCAGAACCAGGCTTAGAGTCCAGCCTTAGCAATAGGCTCATTCTTTACAGCCTGCAGCCCTGAGGTGGCAATGTGGACAGGAGCTAGTGTTAGGGACATGACAGCAAGGACAGGATCCAGCTCCTCCTTCATGTGATGACTGCCCCATTCCCTGCTACCAAACATCTGCAGAGAGACAGTACTCTCTACTGCTAATGGAGGAAACTGAAGCTTACAAAGGTTGTGTTGTATCTGAAGTCATTAAGTTAGCAGTAGAACAGGACCCAGACCCAGAAAGTAGGTTGCTGAGTCAGTTTTCGGACCACTTTGTGCTGACCTGCCTTGGGGTGGCCCTGAGGGCATTTCAGAAAGCTAGTTCTTCTGGTCCTCATATTGCACCCTCTCTTCCTAACCACGCCCCAACCTGCTCAGGACAAGGACTGTTAGCCCCAGCTGCAAGGTTCAGTTTTCATTGTCTGCTGCCCTATCAGGAAGGGGCAGAGGAAGGCAACAGAGCCAGGCCCCATGAATATACCTACACATCAGATGCCCTCACTTCCTCTACAGGTCAGGGAGCCAAGCTTGAAGTGTTTCAAGTGCTGTCCCCCACCTCCCCTGCTCCATGCACACACACACAAGCACCCCACCCATCACCACATACTAAAGCTCCAGGCTGATGATGGAGGATAAGGTTATGTCAAGAGGGCAAACAGGCAGACAGGGACAGCTGCAGCAGAGATGCAAGGAGTACATAGAGAGTCTGATGCACTCATGCCATCCTCCAAGAACCAAATCATTGTTTAACTGCCCATCTGGTGAGAATACCAGGCCCCACCTTTTCAAGAGCTGTTGAGTACATGAGGCTCTCTCCCTATGTATCCTAGGCAGTCTGGAACTTTCACACAGCTAATACTGTGTGCTGCATCCCCTCCCTCTCCCCAGTGGGAAAGCACTTTCTCTCAGGAGGGTCAGCCACACTAATCATCCAGGAGGGGCTGCAGATTCCAGTCCCTGTAGGCCTGGAGTGCACTTCCTGAGTATCCAGCTGATGGCCATCTAGTCCCACCCAGTAACTACTTCCATCTAGTAACCATTTCTACCTAGTAACTATGTCTTCCCATCTAGTTACTATCTAGTCCCACCTAGTAACTTATAATCTAGTACTACCAAGTAACTATGTAGTCCTACCTGATACCTATCTTGTTCAACTAGTAACTCACTATCTGGTCCCACCTAGTAACTGTCTAGTACCACTTAGTTACTATCCAGCCTTGCCTAGTCCTTGGGCACGCTATTCAGTACTATAGCACTGGGAGTTTGGGAAGTGCATGGATTTTAAATGTGGGGAGTTTGAATTTAAAACCAACTTTGTCATCCCCTGCTATATAAATTAAGAAACGTTTTTGGATCTCAGGGTCTACCTTCTCTCCTTTCATAGTGGTTATCTGCAAGGTCCCAGTTCTCTTATTCCATTACTCTGACGGTGGCCTGATAGTACTGACCAAGCCCAGCTTCTCACCCATTAATGAACTGTGTGTGGCTTAGCAAACAGGACAATTCAGCAGCAGCTCTCTTGCTCAGAACTGCATCCCGTCATAGTTACCTTTGGAAAGGGATTCAAATATTCCAAGGAGGAGTGATGTTTGCTCCACTAAACTGTATTTTCACCCCAGGTCATCTTCTTTTACCTTCCAACCACTACCCAAGGTTTTTAAATCTTACCCTAGAACCTCACAAATGAAACTGAGCACTCCATCCATACAGAAAGAATATGAGTTTTAAAACACTGAATTAGACTTTTTAAACTCAAATTTGAATTTATGACTTAAAAGATAATACCCAGCACTAAGCCTCAGGGTTCTAACACTGTCTATCCATGGCCATGTGACCTGAAGAGTTTCATGTTGCTTATTCCATCCCTTGTGATAATCAGGGCTGAGCTTTGAGGCCTTTTCCACTGTAACTCAATACTCAGACATTATGACTTGTGTCCGTGGTGACAGTACAGCCTTCAAAGACATGTTTTTTAAAAGCCCCTCGAATCCTTTCGGTGTGTTCAAAGTAGATACACATTATTACAGATAATGCTTTCAACTTTGGCTATACGACAGCCTTGCCTGGAGAACTCTGTAGACTGTCTGGGGACTAATGGGACCTGTGGCACCTAGAATTTGACAGGCCTTTCTAGGTGATTCCACTGCAGAGCCCAGGCTGAGAACCCCTGCTTCCAAGCCCTATGCCAACAGCTAGAGCACTGACCTCTATGCTCCCACGCATCTCCCGGCCCATTCGCACCAGGAAGAGGTCAGGTTGTGAGCCACCACAGCACAGGCCATAGGAAAGAATGTTGTGGAGAAGCATGCATCAATGATGAACAGCTACACGAGCAGGCAGCTTGGATACAAGTTCATATTCCACATCGACTATACACAAATTTTCTCTGGGGTTACTTGTGACAGGTTGAATGTCCCTTCTCTCAAATGCTTGAGACTGAAAGTGTTGTGTGCTTAAGATTTGTTTTGAATTTGGAGTCTCTTCAGACTCATAATGAGAAATCTTGGGGATGGAACCCAAGTCTGAACTTGAAATTCACTTATGTTTGTATAGAGACAACACAAATTTTTAGCACCTGCATTTTAACTGCAACCTGTCACATAAAATCAAGTGGACAACTTTCCATTTATGGCATCATGTTGATACTGTAAGATTTTATGTTTGAGGAAAAGTGAGATTTTTGAATGTTTGGTTTAGGGGTTCTTGTAATACCCACAAATTCTGGGACCTTGTCCTCTGAGATAATGACTCATGGAGTCTAGCAGGGAGATCTATATTTCTAACTTTCATCACTGAGGCAGCAAATACAAGATAGACTTAATGTCACCAGCCCAAGTCTATGCCTGGTATCCCCAGAGGACCAGCCGGCCCCTAGTTGCAGGTCCAAAGAACACGTTGGCCAGCCCAGAGCATAAAGGATATTTCCATTCAACAATGCTTATGCATGCCCTCCGGATGGGGTTCTTCAGAGTCAGGCAGAGCAGAGCACGGGGTGGCCGTGTGGCAGTCGTTCCTCCCTGTTTCTTGGGTTTCCCGTACTGCTGCCGCTTCCGCTGTGTGGAGCTGACAGTAGAGATGGTTGCGTTGCCAGCACTGCCCATTAACTTGGCCTGCCGGGCAGCGTCAATGGCTGCCTGCCAGGACAGCGCTGCCCCCGGAGTAGGGATGTGCTCGGGGGCAAGCCCTGCAGCTGCATTGGCATTCATGTTGGCGTGAGCTGGGCGTGGGCTCCCATAGTTGGAACCTGCAATGAAAGAAAAGACAACACTATGGTGAAAATGGGAACACTGAGGACACACTTTGGATTCCAGACACAAGTTTTGAAAAAAAACAAAGAAAAAAATCTTTTTTCAAGCTGTTGCAAGAACTTGGGAGGTGACATACAAAAACACTAATATGTATGCTGAGAAATACAGCCAGGAAATCTATTCTAGGCCTTGCTTGACCTAGTTCAACAGGATGACCTTGGGCATGTCACTCTCCTCTCTGGTCTCACTGCCTTGACTTAGACAAGAGGTGAGACTGCTTTCATAGTACTGAGTTAGTGAGAAAGAGTACAGGGGAAGGTGAAATTAAGGCAACCATTTAGGAAGAAGGAAAAATAAGCGAATGAGTAGGCATACCAGCACAGGAACTGACGATACAAAGACAGTACAATGAAGAGTGTGATACTCTCACCTCTGACTCGTACTCCAAGAGCAGAGATAAACACAAGGCAGTGGGGGGTTAGGCTAAAGTAAGCTCACATCCAGTGAAGTGATCTGAATGTGGTCCCAGGCAGGCACTGTTGGGAGGTGTTGGGACCTTTGTGCTAAGGCCTTCCCCAAGCCACTTTCTTCCATCACTGAGATGATTAAGTTAATTTAGTACCTTAGCTGTTGCTGAGTTAAGATGAGTCAGTTATCTGTCTCATGCAATCAAAAGATATGCACCCAACATGCTTGCACAGTGCTCAATACACTTGCTGGGTTCCAAAGTCTATGTCTTCCCCATCACAACAGCCACAGGCAATACATTTCAACTGTAAGCCAAATGATTGGCATCAGATTCCACAATGCTGCTGAAAGGGTACTGAGACTCTCTGGGCACGAGAGGAAAGCTTATAACAGATTATCATTGCCTACCGTGGACAGAGGGGAAGGGGTGGGAGATGCACAGACGCCATCTACTTATCATCCGCCAGATATCAAGACAAGCACATCAGGCCTTCTTTGGTACCAGCTGTCATCAGCCACCTGCACAGCTGCTGTCTGATTTCTGCAGCATTAGACTTTAGCCTTAATCCACAGATCCCGGTAAAGTGTCTCCATTGTACCCCCTTCCCTGCCATACACGTCTAACCATGCAGTCCCTTCACTCTCTTCCCCTCCTCTGCCCAGTGGCTCCAGGCAGCTGCTGCACTCCCAGGGTACAGTATACTTACCAGAATATCACGTCTGTGGAGAACAGACCTTTCCTAGACTGAGAAGCCCCCTCTGTCACAGCTTGTCATTTCCTGCCCTGCTCTCAATATATAGATGCCAAGTATAAAGGAAGGAAGGCCCCGGGAAGGCTGGGAACTTAGGTTTTCTTATTAAGACCCCAGAGCAGAAAGCTGAGAGCATGGGTTTGGATTAGTCAAGGCAGCTGAAGCAGAGCTGCTCTCCTAGGCAGCAAGATAAGTGTCTTCATTCAACACACAAGAAAACAAAGGCGTGCGTGACTCATTAAAGGTCACAAAGTGAGGCAGCGGAAGACTCTGCCACACTCAGAACTCATGGTGAACTGCCACACTATACTCCATACTCCTCCCTCCTTGGCTCGTTCAACACTCCATACTCATGCACACGTGTGTGCACGCAAGGACGGTAGTACATATACACCTCCTCCTGGACTCTCTGGGCTGAGGAGAGAGTGGTGAATATCTATATTTAAAGAATAGCATCTCCAACATTAACACCGGTGATGACTTCCAAGGGTACCTCCCTGGTGACTGAGAGTGGAAAGTATCCCTGTTTCTTTTTCTTACACTGGTGTGACCAATTCCAAAGTAGCCCGGTGTCCCATTTTGGTTTGCCAAACTGGGCTGTAACTTCATTTTCCCTTGCTTTGTTCTGTCTGTGCCATGAAATTTTGACTTTGTAGATTCTATTTGGCATTGACAAAATTTAGTGGGTGATGTTTTAGCCCCTGGGTTTCTCTTCCCCTACATCTATAAAAGCAGTGATGTTCGCCTATCAGCTTTGCACACCCACTTCCCTACATCTATAAAAACAGTGATGTCTGCCTATCAGCTTTGCACACCCACTTCCCTACATCTATAAAAGCAGTGATGTTCGCCTATCAGCTTTGCACACCCACTTCCCTACTCATGTCAATGTACTGCAATCGCCCTTAGTCCACCACCTTCATTGATCTCTTATCAGTTGACTCATATCACAAACCAAGCAGTGCTAGGGATTTGGGATGACTCTTAAGAAGATAGAAAGCACTAGTGTAAAAACCAGCAAGGGTCCTGGGCACCTTGAGCAAAAGGCAGGGTCTACCTGAGCAAGCCAGGGGGTCCACCAATGTCCTTGCCTCCTGGATGGACTCCTGAGCACTCTCACACTCCATAGGATTCCTTATTTATATTGAGACGCATTTCAAAAATACCAGGATACCTCTGGAGCATACATCCAGAGAAAGCACATACTCAGAAGTCTCAGAGTGCAGGGGAATGGAATGTCAACTTCTCCCTGGTCAGAGGACAAGAATGCAGCCAACCTAGAATACTGCTATAGCCTTTGAGTGATGAAGGACAGTCCCATCATAAATGACCACATACAGGAAAGAAAGATGTGTATTCTCCAAGGTCAGTCCCCCATGAGGGCTGTACTTTTAGGTCACTGTGACTTTGGCCTCTCCAAGTCACTTTCCCATCCAGACCTGAGGTTCTAGGAGTGTCTCAAGGACACTCACATGAGAAGTACCACCATCCAGGAGTCCCAGAAGTGAGGAACTTCCATCTCTGTAGCAAGGATTCTGAGCCCAGAGTAACCCCATGAAGGTACGGCAACCCACATTGTTACTCTGATGTTTTTTGTTAGCACAAAATCACCACCCAACGCAAAGACCAATTTTCAAATTATAAGGCTGCTTCAAAGCTTTGCCTTCTGGTTGCCAGCTGAACTGATGCCACCAGCTAAGTCTGATCTGGCTCCAGCCTTACTGGGCTATCCATTGATGCTCTGGTGCCCAAGAAAATCTCAGAATAGCAGCTCAGCAAACCAGACCACATGGAAACAGGTAAGGGCTCTACAGCATCAACCACTTCCAGACATAAGAAAAATGATCCCTGTTTGTCCAATGACTGGACTCCCTTGAAAGCAGCAGCATCCGCCGGGCATTGGTGGCTCACACCTTTAATTCCAGCACTCGGGAGGCAGAGGCAGGCGGATCTCTGTGAGTTCAAGGCCAGCCTGGTCTACAGAGTGAGTTCCAAGACAGCCTCCAAAACAATACAGAGAAACCCTGTCTCAAAAAACCAACATAAAAAAGAAAGAAAGAAAGGAAGAAAGAAAAGAAAGCAGCAGCATGCCTAATACATGCAGGTGTTGCCTCTTCTCAGAAGGACAAGGACACAAGCAGGATCCCAGAACAGACCCCCTAGTCTCATACCACCCTGCCCAGAAAATCCCAGTCAGGGAATGGACACGTGCTTCCTTACTTCCTCTCAGTCAGAAATATGTCCAGCAATGTGAGGGGTTAACTCATTCCCCATCCCAGATGATGCTCAACATCTTTTGCTAGTGACTATAATAATAATGTTGTTGATAAGCAAGAAAATTGTCATGGTTTGCATCATAAGTATCCCCTAAAAGCTTATTTGCCTCAGCCTCGTTACCTGAAGGTGACAAACCTTCCAGAGGTGGGATCTGATGAGAGGGACTTGACTCGGGATTCGTCCCGAGGGGTATAATCATCCACCCCTTCCTGTTCTCCTGCTTCCCAGCCACCATGAGGTGAGAGGTCTGTGCAAGCCATACTCCTGGCCATGATGCAGTGCCTCCCACAGATCTAAAAGCAATGAGCCAATGGGCCATGAACTGAATCTTCGAAAACTGTGAGTCAAAGTAAGACATTCTTCTCTCTATGCTGTGGTCTCTGGTAGTTTCATAGGGACAGAGAACTAGCTGACATAAAATAGACCACAGGTAAACATTAAAAGTTTACTTGATAGAATCCCTCAGTCTACACATCCTTCCCCTTGCTCCATGAACAGGGGAGGAGCTCTGAGGAAAAAGAGGTGACTAACGGTTTCTGCCTCCTACGCCACAACTCTAGTCCAGGCCACCAGCCATTTCCTGCCCAGAAATCCCTGACATTTATCTCATTTCCAGGCTTCCTCATCTCTAATCCAAACCTCACTTGTAACTAGTCACAACAATCTTTGGGGAAATACAAATACTAAATCAGGCCCTGCCATACTCCTACTTTAATCATTTTCAAACCCGAACTCTTCATTGTGTTTCTTGAAGTCTGTGCATGCTGGCTGAACTTCCCTGAGCTTATTGCATACTGACCTCCTTTCATCCCTCATGCAAGTTCAATTCTTGTCTGCCACAGTGCGTTTGCATGTACTTAGAATGTTCTTTCCTCTGCTCTTTGTTTAGTGGTTCCTTTTCATACTCCAGACCAGGCTTTAAACATTTCTGACTTAAAATCTCTAATCCAAGGAAGCAGAACCCAACCAGTAGCTTCCAGTATTCCTGCCCCTCCCTCCTCCATGACACCCTGGATAAAGATGCCCAGATCCCTGGGTTAACATTAAAGGGTCCCCAATGAGTCACAGATGTGGAAAAGGTGTGGGCCTCAACAGCACGGACTCCTTCAGTGGTCATGTGCCTTCTGCCACAAACAGAGCTGGTGACCCCTGAAGAATACCTTAGTGACTTATAGATCAGAGGCAATTCACCCCAGGAAGGAGAGGGCTGCAAACTGATGTCCTACTAGAGTCCTGGTAACTTGACAGTCTCTGAGTATACAGCAAAGGCCTTCTTTTGGGCCAGGCATTACCCAAGATCTTTGCAGCCATCTATCTGAATTTTACATATGTCAATCCCCCATGATGACAAGGGCCCCATATTCCCCTAAATGCAGAGGAGCCATCCTCAAATCAGAGCTGCACAGGCTTGAACCATGCAAACCTGGGGACTAAAAGCAAGAGGACCCTGTCTCCTGGTCTTGAATCAGCCGAGATTCTGTCCATCACCAGCTCAGGGGAGCTCATCCACAGATGAATCCCGTAGGCCTTCAGGGCTCACCCTGTGGCATAGAGTGACAGGCAGAAGCTGTCTTGGCTGGTTCTCCAACTCCTTTCTACTGCCTTCCTGGACTGCAGAGCTGAGACAAGGCTCAGTCTCTCTGAAGCCAGAATTCCTAACGTGGTTTTGGGAGTGAACAATCAAGACCCAAAGTGAAACTAAACCATCTGCTCACTGGTACAGTGCTTCAGGGTCCTGCCAGCAGCTTCCTAATCTCATGGGGCACAGTAGACTGAGGCTTCTCTGCTTCCTAACCAAATGCAGTCCCCTTGACCTGCTCCACAGTGCTGCTTGGATGTCACTCCTACAAGCCCATCCTAGAGACTCCTCCTCCAAACCCTGCCAGCTTACTCCGAATTCTTCAATTCCTGTATCAAGTGCTTTCCTTCCTAAAACGGCCACAGCAGCTCAAGACATGCCATACTACAGCAACACGCTTTTCACTTCAGCTTTGTTGCTGTTGTTTGGGTTTGGGTTTATTTTGTTTTGTTTTGTTTTCTGAGACAGAGTCTCACTCTATAACCCTGGCTGAGCCCGGAACTCACTGTATATCCCAATCCTGTCTCAAAATAAAGGCAATTCTCCAGCCCCAGCCACCCAAATGCTGGGATTACAGGTATGAGCCACCATTCCCACGTCCAATTATAACATTTAAAGTAGTGAAAATGGAATGTCATCTTGAGCTATCCGGTATGGTAGCTACAAGTCAAATGTGTCTGTGGAGCACATGAAATAGCTCTGGCACAACTGAGGAAGCACATTTAAAGTTCTATTTCATTTCAATGAATTTCCACCTGAGTATGAGTCTGGAGACTACCACGATGGACAGTGTTCCTGTGTACTCAGGGAAGTGCACAGTAAAGACTGGGGTGGATGTGGGGTAGGGAAGGGAGATAAGAAAGCAGCTGGTTCTAAGAGGGGGAGGGGAGCAACCAAGAACAGGTCTGGATGTTATAGATGGGTAGCTTTTCCCATCTTCAAATAACCACTGCCTGCAAAAAGACCTACCAAAGCATAAGGATCCTCAGCTCCAACAGACAACAAGGCTATGGCAATCTTTATCTATCTGACACTCAAAAAATAAGTATGGAGGCAATTGCCTCAGTGCACAGAGAAACCTGATATTGCCCCCGTAAGCTGGGAGGGGAGGCTGAAAGGAAACCCTCCCTTGAGTGTGTCAGCCTTGGAGCTGTACACCCAAACTGCATGAGCACAAGACAGCAGCATCCCAACTCTTCCCCGCCTTTCCACAAGAGATGAAGCGCAGAGAACAGCCCCATGCCCTCAGCCATCACACCTGCTCCATAATGAAGGGACAGCAAGGGACAAGGACATCTGCAGCATCTCCCCAACTCAGCAGATCAGTGCTGCCCTAAATAGAGCACCTTCCTCTGATGAGCCGCCAAAGGCGGGTGGGGGGAAGCAGGCAGAGAACCTGAGCGTTCCCAAGGCCACACTAACCAGGAGGTGGCCATGCTGACAGCACCCACACCTTCTCAGACACAGCACAGAAACCTCTTCTCTGTACTCTTTACAGCATAGCAAGTCAAGAAGGTGAGAGAGGATAAGGAACCCCCAAAGCGAGTCCCATGGAGGAAAGCCATCTGCTCCTGGTCACGGCTAACCTTTCCCCACTAAGCACTAATCATAATGTCACTTCATCCTTGGTATCAGCAGGTACAAAGGGGAAAAACTCACAAATGCATGAAGCTAGATCTCAGGATTCACTCACCCAGGACAAACCACAATAAGAGTAAGATACGCCCTTGTGTCTTCCCTGGCACGGAAAGGGAGACCTCCATTTCTGCTGTTCATGACCGTGACTTAGTGACAGCACACCTAAATTCAGTGAGTATAGTGAATCTACTGGAAGTCAACGTCTCAGACTCTGTAGGTAAGTAATAGACTTGGCTCTGACTGAGGACAGACACCATGCTGGACAAACAGGAAGTCCTTGGGGTAGCTGGTGTCTAAGGACAGTGTCATAGCAGCTTGGCAAAACCCTGACAAAATGGCTAAGAGTTCAACCTTTATAACCCTCATGTCTTATTTCCAAATTCTGTATACTAAATGATTCTTTTGGTAAGAGAGGACAGGTCTGATTTTGTTTCATAGATTACAGAATCCACCAGAATTACACAGCCAAACCAGTACCAGAATTCTGTCCCACTGTCAAAAGCACCCTCTAGAAGGGGCACAGTTCCACCTAGCAAACTCCAGCCTGCTGTCACAGAGAGGAGCAGAGAATTCCACATACCCACTGCATGAACTCCTGGTGACTTTGTGCCGCCTGCAGCCAAGGCTCCAGACACACAGCCAGGGCTGTCAGCAGTGACTTTCCAGAACAGAACTAAGTGAGCTGGAGGTGGCCCAGGTTGAAAGGTAGCTGAAACAAGGCCCTGATCTCTTCCTTTCTCTTTCTATGTGGTTCGGAGACAGTTTTGCTCCCGCTTAAACATTTCCATGAAAAAGATCAGGATGGCACATCAGTAGTGAAACATGCCCCTCTATCTGTCAGGATACCTAGTTGAACCAGATCTCAAATGGACTGTCTATCCAACCACAAGATTTGGAAGAAGTCCAGGCAGAACCAGACATCAGAGAGGGTGCGTGTTTTTCCATGAGCTGCACAGCTTGTGTTCTCATACTACTGTGTGACATTTTCCTAAAGATTAAACTATCCCATCTGAAATTGTTCCACTGTTGGGGTTGCAGAGAGGAGGGGTGATACCCCTCACATTCACACACTAGAAAGCAATAAATGTACAGAAACAGAGTCGCATGGACCTGCTCATCTTACCCCTAGATGTCTTGTCTCTCATCCTCACTAAGGTGGAAGAAAGAAACATCATTCCCTTATTGCTTCACATTCCCAGTACATTTAATGATGATACTATGTGCATTTCATTTACAATTGTGACACACATTTGTCTTGTTAACCCCAAGTCTTTGCCAACAGGCAGACAAGGAGACAGACAACAACAAAAGCAACAGCAATAAATCCACAGGTAAACAATAAGCTCCACACTGATACAGAGCTGTCTGGATCCAGACTGCCCCCATGTTTTGTGGGGAAGACTAAAATGAAAAGCTCAGAACTCTGAACTCTCCTCCCAGCTCCTTCCTTTCTTCTCTGTGCTCACTCCTGCAAGTCCTCTCCTTAGCTCTCCTCTTCCTTGACTTCAGAATGAAATTCTCAACTCTGTAAGAAGTCCTCTGTCTCAGCACTCACGCCTCAGCGCTCTGGGCCCCGTTTCTCATGGCTCCCACATTCTTGCCAGCTAGCCTGACCCTACCAGTGCCTCTCCTGCCCATTACTTGAGCTAAGTGTCCCAGCATCCTCTCCCTCAAACAACAGTTGAACTCTTTCCAAAAGAGAAGCTGTATCCAGATACACTCACTGCCTCCTGTTAGCCTATGCATAGGAACTCACAATCTCCTTTAAGGCTATGCCCAAGAGCCAAGGGCAACCCATGGGCATTCATCTGGGAAGGGTAGCAAGGAAGACCCCATCCTGGGCTCATCACAGTTTACATGGAAGTCCACAAAGCCAGAGAGGCACTGTACCACAACCAGTGTGTCTGCGATCAATAGAAAGTGGTAGGTGCTGATAAAAATACAGAGAGGCAGAACTGCCACACATGTTTTGTTGGCAATGTGAAGTGCTGCAAGTCCCTGGGTCACAAGGTGGAAGTTCCCCCCCAAAAATAGTCAATTATCACATGACCCAGCAATTCTACTGGTAGGCACACACCCAAAATTACTAAAAAGTAAACGCTCCAACAGGTATTTGCAGACCAGGATTCATAGCAGCATTATGCACTAGAGATAACAGACAGAAACAACACAAGTGTTCACCAATGGATGGGTGGGTTATCAAAATGTGTTCTACATTGGAATAGTGTTAAACCCTGGATAGGCTATTCTGACACATGCTTCAACATGAAGGAAACTATTATGATACATAAAATAAGCCAGATATAACAGGATTCCATTACTGAGCATTGTACAGGACCATCCTTTGAATCAAACTGTCTCCATCTTCATCACAGCAAGTGTACCCATTTGCAAAGATCATCACAGCTGGACTCAGGACTACTGACATTCCATCAGAGAAGGAGGGAGTAGGATTGGTCATTGGACATTCAATTGTGTATCTAGTCACTCATCCTCACCAGTTGTGTGAGATTCTGCCCTAATTGCTCATGGTATTTTAGGGAGGGGCTAGAGTAAATAGACTAGGGAAGAAATCATGGGGACATCCATCTGTGCAGCTTGGGAAAGCCATTACCCATGCTAGGTACAGACTCCCCAGTTTTCTGTTTTGAGGTCATTCAAGTTCCTGTTGAAGCCCTCAACAATACTCTGCAAGTAAGCCCAAAAGTCCCTTATAGCTCAATCAGAAGGTAGAAGCTAGCACTCTGGAATACCCAAGCCATCCTTCTAGCAGGAACGACAAGAGAATTTGGACCAGAACTGAAGGGAGCCCAGTCCCTGCGCTCTACAAGCTTTCAGCATTGACACGGGACCAGGGAAGGATTCAAAGAATCTTGGTTATAAATTACTTTCAAATATCAAATAAATCACACATGCAGATGCACAAACATGCCTTCACAAGTGAGTCAAACCAGACTCCTGTCTAAATACATCTCAAGCACCATTAAATACCAGACGTCAGAGCCTTGGCTGGGTACTATCCCAGCTTTAGTCTTGCCCACACCACCTGCAAGGCAGACCACAGAACAGGCACTATGCCCCCTGATACCTCTCCCGGAGCTGGCCCACACTGAGAACAAAAAAAATGTTGAAAGGAAAAGTACTGGCCCAGGACCCCCAAGACCAAGTTCTCAGCACAAAGAAGATTTATTTACCCAAGAAGGACAGAAGGCCGGAAATAAGAGACAAACACAGGAGATAGAGGACAAGGGGCGGGGGCGGAAACAAGGGGAAAAGGGCAGAGATATGTGTCCTGGAGGGGAACAAAGGACTGCTTCTTTATAGAGGAAAGATGGTCATGGCACATGGGGAAATGGGGATGTATAAAGGTGAAGGAGGAATACATGTTAGGATGAGGTGTTTCATTTTAATTGGGCATGTGGATTAGGTGAGACAAAGGGGCTTCTGATTGCTGGACTTCAATACTTTGATAGCTGGACCTTGGTAGTCAATCACCTCCGGAGGAGGAAGTGGTCAAATAAGGGAACCAACCTTAGTGGCTAGCTTTAGGAATGTACTGTAATGATTTTGAGCAAGGCAAAGAAGGATAAGGTCGGTCAGAGCCATGCTCGCCACACTCAAGCTAGTCAGAGTCCCTTCACTGGTGACAGATGAAGGAATGCCTTTCAGTTCTACACCTTGACAACTGCAAGTCTGGAGACTGTAAGCATGGTTACCATTGCTGACAGTACACTGAGAGCGGAGCGATACATGTGGCCTGTCCAATGAGACCCAGGTTAGGGTTGACGTATCTGCCACCAATCCTCCAACTTCTTATGCCTTGGCATCTTATGCCCACCCTGGCAATCCAATGTACTCAGAAAGTTCCTGAATGCTCTCTCCACAAGCATTTCTCCCATCTTCCCTGTGCTCCCAGCTGCTCTCTACCTTCTACTCAAATTTTTCTGATGCTTTCTGGACCCAGTCATATTAGGGGTCCCTCTATTTCAACTTCCCTTTTCCCTTCAGGACAGAGGAAGATTTGATGCCTTCATCTTGGGTGTGGCCAAGCAGAGAGTCCTTGGAGACCCTAGCCCCCTACTTAGGCCAATGCACTTCAGTGTTACCTAGTTTTTTCTCTGCCTCAATTGCTGAAAAAGGCCAAGTCAAAAGGCAGCAGCATAGGAGTGGTGTGGACCACCATCCTTAAGATGAGGTAGAGGTCCAAAGGCACCACTTCTCTTCATCTCAAAACAGAGTTCACAATGCAGAAAATGGTCTGTAATGTCTGTAAAGTACTTTAACCTGTGACTTTGTCCCCTTGTTTATGTTCCTCTCCTCTGTGTCCTCGTGGTAATCATGAGGGTTATAACCTTTAAGACAAAGTGTATCTGGCCTTGTTCTATAAAGACAACAAACAGTGGAGAATAAAGTGTAGTATGTGGAAATACTTGAGTTGGCGGGGCTTGAACAGCAAATGATAACAGCATCTACCTCCCCAAAGGAAAGATAGGATGACTAGTGGTTAGAGGCATGGGGCTTGTTCTGAGCTAGTTGCTAGCCCCATGACCTCAGCATGCTACCCAAGCATTTTAAGACACCTTGAGCACTTACCCTGTTGTAGCATCTTCCAAGGTCACTGTGACACTGTTGGCATTATTTTGTGATTACAAATGCTTCTGGGGCTCAGGGTTACAGAAATGAAAGAAGATTCAGGAAAGAAGTTTTGGAAGACTCAAGAAATGGACTTATCCAGTGTCTGTAACTCATACCCATACTTCCACTGAGGTGTACATGATTCCAGCCATTCCCACTTCCTGGAGAGCACTGTCTCTTGAGTCCATTTTTTTTTAGCAGAGCTGGATACTTGGATCTCATCTTCCCTCTTCTAGTACACCCCCGAACAAGTACACAAGATGCCTGAACAAGGTCACCTCTCTCCTGTGTGCAATCAAGAAACTCCCTGGCAAATAAAAGTTCACCAAATGATCTCTAAGGTCCTGCATGTTTTCTTGACACTCACAGATTCTAGAATTCTTGTGCAGTGGTAGAGGAATTGATTGTTTGGAACATGCTGTCTAAAGGACTCAGCTTCCCAGATGAGTTTGGAGGCCCCTACACACCCACACCCACACTCACCCCTGAAGTCCCTCCTTGAAAAATGACATAAACTTGACTGCAAAGTCTCTGCTATGTCAGGCAGACACTTCCTAGGGTATTCCCCAATCTCTAAGACAGGATTTTGAGAATGGAGAGCAACATCTATAGCCCTACCACGCAGCTTTAAATGGCATTGGAACTGATTTACCTATCCTTCCTGGTGGCTTCCTCAGGAGTAGGAAGAAGCAGAATAAATACCACCCACTCTAACATAGTCTATAGTTGAAGGAACCTCCGCATCTAGCATGAAGCACAGAGGTCAATAGAGCTTTGGTTCCTGTGCTCCTTGCTGCAGACTCTATACCTTAAGCACTGTGACAAAAACATTGGATGCTTTATAAAACTATAGGTGGGGTTCATATTCAAGATGGTAAGTGTTTGCCCTGAGATGTCAAGGAATCATGAAACTCAACCCTCGGACTTCATGGCAGGGACCACACAGCTGGGTAAAGAGATCCCCATGGGGAGTGTACAGCACCTTTATACTCAAGAAAGGGGCCAATGAGGCAAGGCTCTTCCATGACCACAGATTGCTCTTGAGCATATGTCTTCATAAGCAGTTGTGTACACATAGACACATGTCACCAGTGAAGGATGGGAAGGCACAGAGCATTGCTACTGTGTAGCTTATGGCCTTTATCATACTTTCTGCAATTCTACCAAGTACATCTGCAGCCTCCACCCCTACTCACGTATAACCTATAGTAGAGCCCAGCTCCCTCCCAGTTTGTAGTCTCACTGACAAAGTACAGGGTAAGGAAACCAGAAATGTGCATGTGACGCCCAGGATCCCCTCACAGCAGGAGCTATGGATGATGCAGTTATACAAAACAGTATCTGCTCAGGGAAAGACAAACCACAAGTACACAGTCACCTGTCCAGACATTTACAGTCACACACACAAAGATGTACCCATTAGAGACATTTCTCTTTCAGTCTGTGGCTTAATTTGGACAGGAAGCCAAAGCAGTCAAGGCCAGATTAGCCTGAAGGTTAGCTACAGGCAGCTGAAATTTCTGAAACGTGGCTGGCCTTAGCTTGAGGTCATCCACTCTCCAGACTCTGACTTAGTGTATGAGTGACAGTTGTTCCTTCCTCTTCATTCATGGCTCCTATATCCCATATCCAAAAGCCCTGACTTGGGTAGGGGAGTAATTCAGAAAATGCAAGTGACATTAGTAGAAAGATGTGTATGGGAATTGGTCATTTACTTAGGCTCAACTCAGTATGAGTCTCAACTCTACAACTGCAGGATATCCCCTAAATTAATTTAACCTCTTAGACCCTGAGCATTGTTATCAGTAAAATGGAATAACGTAATATAATATTAATCAATTATGGAGCATTAGTGTTCATGCCTGCTTACTGAAGGATAACTATTCCACAGCAACATTGCAAGCTGACAATGATAAACATGCAGTCATGTCCTTCCCAGACACTACAGGATGCCAGTTGGCCTGCAGCCACTCCTCACAGCCTTTACATAGCAGGGTCAGACCACCTGTTCCAAATAGAACAAAGAGCATCTCGGGAGATCTTCCCCTAGATGCCACACCCTGGGCTACAAGACTTATCCCTAGAGCAGCAGCCCATCTTAGTCCCCAGACATTATTCATTATAGACCATCCCAGACACAGAGAGACATACTTACATCTAGTTAGCAGCTTGCAATGTTTTGCCATACCAGATATAAACTGGAGCATAACTGAAGTTTCACATGAGCTACTGCACAAGTTACACATAACCCACAAGTACATGGAGCTCAGAGGTCAGTTTCATTCATTTGACCCAAGGAGCATGATGCAGGAACTGGAGGAAGTGGACAGGCAGCAGAGTGGTGCCTTGCCATCTTTCATTTCCACTACTCTGTCTCCCTTTTAATTAACTGGTACCCAGGAGCCATGCTCCCAAAGCCCCATCTTCTTCTTTAACATGCTCCGGGCAGCTTCACTGCTCCATGAACTAAGGAGAGAAAGCATAATGAAGATACCAGATGAGAAATGGAAGCTAGGGACTAGGGGCAGACTCAGCATGGCAGAACTTTGAGGGCCCCAGAGAGCACCTGCCTTCGCCACCATCTCCCATGTTTGGTATAGAGAAAGCAAGCCTCTTGCTGTAAGCTCCAGTTAGGCCAAGGAAAATCCACACTCAAACCCAGGACTCCAGATCCATGGATGCCATTCCATTAACCCAGGGTGGAGTCTGAGACTAGAAGGAGCAAAATTAGATACCTTACTACCAAACTGCCTCAAGCTGGCCAAGGCCCACTGTATTGAGTAGAAGCTTCCAGTCCCAAAGGAGTCCATGTCCAACTTGCTGCCCTGATTATCCAAACAGACCTGATATAACCACCTAGATCCTTATAAGGGGTCAAGAGAAAAGGGAGCAGATACTATTGTGCTATCCTGGCAGACAGAGAGGGTGCACCTTCCAGAAGGTAAAAAAAAAAAAAACAGAAAATGAACTCACCCCTTATAGCATTCTGAGGGGCCTAAGGGTCTTTGGACCCATGTGAGGCATCTGGCCTCCAGAAGTGAAAGGTGGTAAATCAATGTTGTTAACTAAGTCTGCCCTAATTTGTTGCAGCTTCAGTGGGAAAAGGACACGCCCTGCACCTCTCTGTGTAAAGTCTGTAAACTGAAAAGCAGCAGGGCAGATGGAGTCGTGTTTCCAAGAGGGGCTGGTTTTTCAGCCAGAGAGAATGAGTACCTCAAACTCTGGTTTCAAACAGGAAGCACTCACTCTCCATTTCTGCTGGGGCAGAGCTGGGCCAGCCAGCCTTGCAGTAAACAGTCCCCAGAGTCTGAGAAAATGTGGACAGAAAGAAGAGTCTCCCAGTGTTGATTTAAAATGAACCAAGGAGACCAGGTGAAGCTCAACATTAGAGCAGATGTGAGCGTGCAGAAAACCCTAGGCCATCCCATGACTGAAAAACAAAACGAAACCACTAACTTAGTTTACATCTGTCTGTTTATTGAGAGAGAGAGAGAGAGAGAGAGAGAGAGAGAGAGAGAGAGAGAGAGAGAGAGAGCAAGAAAGGAGAAACTTGCAGGAACTGGCTCTCCCCTTCCACCATATCCATTCCAGAGACTTGGTGGCAGGCATTTTTTTTTCTGCTAAGCCATTTCTCAGGCCCTAAAATGTTTTCTTTTAAAAAGGCATTTCTTAAAATATGATAGAAAATATCCAGCATTACAAAATATCAAAGAAATACACTACAGTAAGCTACTACCTCACGCCCGCTAAGGTGGCTGCTATTATCCAAAGACAGAAGCCAAGTGTTGGGAGGCTATGAACCCTTGTGCAGTGTTGATGGGAATGTGGAGTGGTACAACTGCTGTGGAAAATACATGGCAGTTCCTCCAAAACGTCAAAACAGAACAACACTATGATCCAGCACAGAACTGCTGGATATGAGTCCAAAGGAACTGAAGGCAAAAACTCAGAGATGTTTCACCCCCATGTTCATATGAGAGTGAGGGGGTGAAAATAATTCAAATGCCTGTCAATAACAGAGCAAGCCCCACCCTACGGTTATATGCACAGGAGGGAATATCACTCTGCCTTAAGAGCAACGGAATACCACACATGCCACGACAGAGAAGAACTAAGGCCATTACAGGAGATGAGACATGCCAGTCAGCAAAAGGCAAGACTGAGATGCCGGCAGGGGCCGCACTCCTAGAAACGCAAGTAACTGCAGTTTCTAGGGCTGGAGAGAGTGAGCTGCGGTTGCGATTTCAGGTTTGCAAGATTAAAATTTTCTGGTGATGTTTTCACAACACTGTGAATATACTTAACACTACTGAACTGTATACTTAACTATCCAGATGGTGAAGTACACGGTTCTTTAGAGAAAAATGAAATTGTGTTACATCTCTGGGCCTGAAACACTCGGCCCAGTAGTACCAGAGACTCCAAGACTCTTACAGTGCACCTAGCCCCTGTGCCTGTACCTCTGTGCTCAAAGGTACGACCATTGGTTTTATATGTGGTCACCTCCCATAAGCAGCCAGAGGCTCCCCCAGTACTGGAACTAGGTGTCATTCCAAGTACCTCACACTGGTGCCCAGCTGTATACGTGGCAGGGCCCAATAAACACCTGTTGATTCAAGTTTTCAAGACTATGACCTTTGCTTCCTACTAACAAACCTATTCTTCCTAAAGGGCACCAACCCTTGCCTTGGCTAACCCCAGCCCAGGAAGACCAGGAGAGGCCAGGGACGTATAGAAGTAACTTAGTCTGCTGGTACTGTGTGTGCCCCTACCATGCCGTCGTCCAGCCTTTGCCAGCCTTCCTCAAATGCATTGATGAGGCTAATGCCGAGAAGATGGGAGCTGGGGTTAAAGTAAGACGACTCACCAAGAAGGAGGAAAAGCTTCCGTCTATGTCAACTCTAAAGCAAAATCTCAGCCCAGAAGGCCCTAGAGAAGCAGCAGCGTTTGTCTGGAGTGCAGGCTTCGCACTTACACCATCCTGACTCACTAAGTGTAGCATAACACCAGCCCCAGGTCTACCTGGCTCCATGAAGACCCTGAGGAACCCCTCCAACTGCAACTGCACAGAACAAACACCTCAACTAAACACTACCAACTGGAATGTTAGCTTCCCCGAAGGCAGTTCCACCAGCTTGAGGACAGTGAAGGGTCCTGCTCCTCAAGTCCACAGCAGCCTTGAAATACCAGGAGAGGCTGCTTGCCTAGCAGGTAACACTAGAGACAGGGCATCTCTCTGAAGTACTTGGTAAGAATACCAGTCAATATAAACAGTAGCTATGGACCAGATCTTTTCCCACAATTGAGCATATGTCCATCTGCTTGATCCTCATACCATCCCCTGAGATGGGCATTATTATTATACCATTTCACAGATGAGAAGCCCAAGGCAGAGAGAGATTAACCAACTTGCTCCCAGGGTGAGCCAAGCAGCCTGGAAATGGAAGATATGTTTGAATCTCACTCGAGGCTTTAGCTTTCCCTGCCTTACAGATGGGGGCTTCTGGTGTCCTCCTTATTCAGCCCCCAATGTCCCTCATATACATAAAGATCAGAGAACCCCTTCAGGCTTGTCTTCTTCGAGGCAAAAAGGGCGCTGACTCTTATGCCTTCTCAAAGGTCCTCACTGCGGTTCTACTTCCTTAACACAGAGTTCGAATCCAGGCCCAAGAGCTGATCAAGAGTCAGATTCAGGCAAGCAAAGGGGAGGTGGGTACCAACTAAGGTGGGGGAGGGTTAAGAAGCAAAGAGCCCATGGAGTTCAGCCTGAGAGTCCCCTTTTCTTTGCCCACATCACAGAACAGGCCACCAAGCCACTGAAATCTGATTGTCATGTGTGCTGCTGGGGTGACAGCCCACTCAGTTCCAAGTCCTAGCACGATGGAGAATCCTCTCACTTTGTCCAGCACTCACAGAGTCCTGGGTCTGGATTTAAACTCTGCTGATATAACAAAAACAAGAGCCCTGGAATACACCTGGGAAACAACAGGCCACAGCTAGGGCACTGCAACACAACAGCAGGCTACTGGTGCTACTTCATATCCACGTTTCAGGATTTCTGTAGCCCCCCCATGTCCAGTTACTGAGTAGCTAGATATGCCCACGTGGCAGCATTCTGGCTAACAACACGTAAGAACTGGTTATATAATATCCAGGTAAGGCCCCAGGATCTCCCATACCCATCCCTGCATCTGATCACCTATAGTCTTTTCCCTCTCGTAACACCTTAGCCAGCAAAGAAGACTGAACATCTAATATGGAAGAACTGCAGAGAAAAGTAACCCCGGTCACTGAGTCTCCATATGGAAGGTCACTAGATGAGGAATTCCAGTCCCAGACTGTGACTTACTAAAAATAATAACAATAACATTAATTGTGTGAAGCTAATGAGATCTAAAGGCTGCGTGTTACAGCTCATAGCCTTCCTTAAGTAGCACAGGGTAAGAGAAACACATACCTAAGCAATTTCAGTGAAGTCAAAAAGGCCAAGGATGGCTTAAGAAACAGATGCTCTGCAATACCCACGAGGGGTAAAGCCTAGTCAATGTCAAAGTACCTCTTTGCCTTTACTAACGAGGTGCCAAGGCCAGTAAACCAAGTTTACCAGAAGCACAGAATCATGTCGTATCACTGGGAAGAGAAACTGAAGAGCACTCAGTCTAATTTAACTGGGAAAAGAGGTTAGATGCCCCGCCAAATTCTGAGCACTTGGAATGTGCTAAACGTTCCTGCTAAATGACCAACCTGGCACTGCTGTCCTAGAAAGCCCTCCAACAACAGGAAGTACTGACAGCGGTCACTCTACCACGAACAAGTTATCTAACAGACAGCTGAGTGAGGGACACCTAATGTGGTCTGGAGCTGGGAAAGGAGTCTTAAAAGAGGCAATAAACATGACACTCCTAAAGAAAAAGCAGAAGTCGACTGACTGGGAAAAGTAGAAATATGTCCCCAAGTACAGGGAATGGCACAAACAACGTATGAGTCAATAGCACCTACCTGAGAGTTAGCTGCCAACAGGATACTTAGAGGGTAGGCCTGGTAGAAAGGACAGTAAGAAATTAGGTTGGCAGAGCAGCCCAATCATGGAGGCTCAACCATCAAGGACAGTGGGCAAGAAGCCAGGAAAGCACTTGGCACAGTACCAGCAATGAGATCTGTTGTGTGTTTTTGCTTTCTGGTGACACAGTAACAAACTAGAAGAAGCAGGACCAAGAATGAAAACTGTAGCCAAAGGCTGTTACACTATGTAGACATATCAAATCCAAGCCTGTTGGCTTCTGTGGCTCTAGGTGAGAAACAGTCTAATGCCAAACCAAACTATCTGCACAGTGAGATGAAAACAAAATGTTAGAATGTCTACTGGGAACCTGGATTGGCCAGCTTTGTGATAACATCATGAAGCAGTATTCTCAGACACAGAAGAAGAGATCTCCAGGGCGGAGAGACTGATCAGAACATCCTGGGATAATTAGTAACCAGCAAAAAAAGAAGTGAACTGGAGACAGATACCCGCGCTAGGACAATGAAAGCCCTAACCATACCACCAGAGTTCAACAATGGGCATAACTGTTACCACTGGGCAGAAGACACCAAGCACAGAATGGCCAGTACCAGCAAGGACAAGATACTCAGGTAACTGAAACTTAAGATGGTGTCTACTGATGTGACCAAAAGCTCTTCCTTTAGCACTCATTTTTTAAACAATGAATTAAGATATTCAAAGAAAACTGTTAACTGTGCTGTTGACACAAGTAAATCAAGGAGTAGCAGCTAATACTAGAAAGTTGAGTCAGGATTCAAATGACCTCAACATGCTAAAGACCCAGCCCAAACTAACAAATGAAGGAGACTAGGCATACACTGCCAAGGCCTGTGCTTGCATGAGACAGGCACACTGCCTAAAGAGAGGGTGGGAGGAACACCAGCTTCATAGCCATGGACCCAACAAAGACTCTGAGAGTCAGAAGACTCAAACTCAAGGGTGGGAGGAACACCAGCTTCATAGCCATGGACCCAACAAAGACTCCGAGAGTCAGAAGACTCAAACTCAACAAGTCAGCGGTGTATCTCATCTGTCAGAAAGGCAAATACTGTCTTTGCTTCCTCATTCTTCATTCAAAGATCAGAATAAGGGAAAGAGTAGGCTAAGCCCATGCACAAGACAGCTCCTGCTAAAGCCTGGCACCTCACAGGCAGTACTATCCAACAGGAGCAATAGCTAAGCAGAAGGGAGGGAAGAGGAGGGGTGGGAGAGTGAAGGGTGAAGACAGGGTATAAAGGAGAGTAGGTCAGGAAAGAGACATGGAAACTGGAAATGTGTTGAGACAGAACATGAGGAGCTGGGGATGTGGTTCACGTGGTTAAGCACTTGCCACACAAGGCCCTGAATTTGTATCCCTGGCACCCATGTAAAAGCTGGCTGAGTATATAGGTCCACTGTAACCCCAGAACTCAAAAGACAGAGAAAGCAGGGACAGGGCGTCCCCACAGGCTGGCTAGCCAGAGTAGCCACAACAGGTAAATTCCAGTTTCAGTGAGAGAACATGTCTCAGTGAATAAGACAGGGAGCAAGAAAGGGAGCAACCAAGGTCAACTCGGGCCTCCACATACACACAAGTGCATATATGCCCACATACACACATGAGCCCATACGCATGCAAACAAACATACACATGTGCCTACATACATATACAAAATAAGGAAGGAGGGGCACATGGATAGAAGCTTCTCTAAGGAGCAATAGTTCCTGTCCACTCCAAATGGAGAAGGAAGAATTGATGGGCAGAAATACCAGAATAGAAGATTTATGCTCTAGATAAGAAAGAACATTCCAAAGATGAATGCTATTGAAAACTGGGTTAACTGCTTTCAGAAGACAATGGGGTCCTCAACTGGATGCCCTGTGAATAACGCCAAGTCAAGGCCAAGTCTACACTACAAAGGAGGCTAGGCTAGATCAGCAGGTTCTCAACTTCAGTATTTCAAAAGCCAGTAACACGTCTTCTTACTTGCACTATAAAGTTCTCAAAGATCAGCTGTCATCAACTATCACCATCACATATTTCTTCACCAAAGAGCAGGGTAGAGAAACTACCAATAAGAACAATTCCTTCTACTGAGCAAATTGAACTCTGTGAAAACTAGCTATGGCTTCCAAATACGTAAAGCTATGGGAAACATTAATCACAGTCCCACCTGTCTTATTCACTACTGTATTCCCAGGGTCCAGCATTTAGTAGACACTCAATAAACATTTGCCCCATGAATGACAAATGAGTGCATGCACTTAATTTACAAAGCAATGGCTTCCACAGAGTCAGACAGCTTCTCTGCCGCATCATTAATGGATAGTTATTGACAGCTTTGGCTGTTCCTGGCACAGTAAAAGCCATTAACTTCCCACAATCCATCCTCTAAGAACTGAGAGAAACAATGCCTTGTGTTTGTATTGTCTTGGGGTTTACAAAGCTTTTCTCCTGCATCCTCTCACAAAGTTCTCTTTACAATGAAGGAGTAGATACTATTATCTCCAACTGGAGGAGCCAAGGACCAACAGCCTTATCAGAGATGGTTGGTTAGGAAGAACAGGCCCACTTTCCACTACCTGATGAAGGCTACTTCCATTCATCTCAGGTGCCTCCCAGGAAAGGGGAGATACAACTGGGTCTTCTACCACACCCCCAGGAAGTCAGAAAGCTCTGCTGAGCCACAGAACCAAACACACAGGCCTCCACAGCATGGGCTGCTATAGCAATGCTGGGCTTTGCAGACAGGGCCTTTGTGGGGAAAGCAGAGATCGGAGATGCCCACGACTTCCGTTAGCAGCAAGCCAAGAGCCTTTGTTTGCCTTTACCACACCATCTGTCCCCAGGCCCACTAGTGCTGGTGATTTAAATTAGCAGTCCCACTGGTATGAATTTGGTCTCAGGTCTGCCCAAATGCACTATGAAAATCCTCAGAGGAATGATGACAGTGCACAGGAAACCATAACAGGAGCTCTCCCTTCAATCTGCATTTGAGCCAGGTCACCTGGGGCCACAGATGAACTATTTCTGCCTGAAACTAACTCGCAATTCAGAAAACCAAACAGTACATGATTAAACAAACTGAAGGGGCAAAAGTCAAGAAACAGCAAAAACTACTTTCACAGACTCACCCAATCAATTCAGTGCATCTTTATGATTGTATGTATGTATTTATGTATGTATGTATGTATATGTGTATGTATGTGCATTTGTATAAGAATATACACACTAAGTGTGTAATTACAGATAATATACATATCGAGGGTATAACGTAGACCTGAGTGCTCTTGGAACCTCTTTTCCATTGTATGACTAGAACAGGGTCCATGGTGCTTAGCAACACTCAAGCACTGGATCTCTGTCACTAACAGTGTCATGGCCACAGAAAGCCAAAGTAATATCCACAGTCAAAAGCACAGTAGAGTATCTCTGCATGGCAGGGTCAGGATGCCAGAAGCATTCCTAGCAGGTGGCAAAGGCAGGTGTGTATGGGTGGGAAGAGAGGATGATCCAGCATCATGATCATTACCACATTTCCTAGCAACCCCATGCTGGAGATACTGTCTGAGCGCCACACAGACACTCAGGAGACAGCAAGTCCAGGCTTGTTCAAATCAAAACAAAGAGTGAGGGGACCCAGCTGGTCCACACAACACATGGAATAGCACAGCATTGCATCTGAATAGGACACGTTCCACACACTCAAGAATTGAGGGGGGAAGTGCAGCATTCCATGTACAGGAGTACAAGGCCAATGTCTGACTTTTTCAGAAAGGCATTTGCCCAGAGACAGGAACAGCAAAGGGCAGGGCCCTGCAGAGAGCATAGCAGGGCCTTTGAAGTTATACAAGCTTAAATGAGAACACCATGCTATCACTGTACCAACATGGGACCTTGGCAATGCACTGTATTTTAATCTCAGCTCAACTTGGTTTACCCACATTTCATTGCTGGTCATTATTTTGAGCATTAGGTACAAAGTCAAATAGGCTGTTTCATACCTCTCAAAGCAAGGGCTTTGTCTTTTCTATCTGGTCTCCGTGAGACCGGGTGAAATAATATCAGTGAGACATGCTGCACTCAGTAAGAACTCAGTGCATGTTAGTTGTTATTCCACTGATAATGATGGTGTCCAGAGGTCAAAGTGTAAATTCTTTTTTTCTTTTGAATTTTGAGATATTTTCAATAGTAGTTCATTCCCTCTGGAAAATGCCAAGACCTTGGAATACATTTCAGTTCTAATCTTTGTACCCAGCCCATCTCACATCATCCACCTTGTTCATATTTAAACCACCTTAGTTTTAAAACACTCTGCAACTTACTCTTCTTTAAAAGAAGATTAAGGCATCTTTACAGGGCATGTCCCTTGGTGGCAATTTTGATGAGAATCGGTTGAGAAGTAAATTCCTGCATCTGATCTTTATGTAAAAAGTGTCTTTTTATCCTAACTAGTAAAAAGTGTCTTTTCATCCTAACTAGTAAATTATGTGCTAGTTATACTCAGAACTCAAATTTAAAACTCATGAGCACTTTAAATATAGCGCCCTGCCCTACGAGCTCTGCTTTTGCAGGAAAGGTTTGTTGTCCTTGGGGAGAGAATCCACTCCCCCCCCCAACTGCTTTATTATCTCTTTTTAATGTTTGAATTGTTTTCCATACTGGTAGTTATACTGTCAATTATCCACTCCATATTGCACTGATACAATATAAAAATTGGTACCTTTCCTAGATTTTGAAATATTTTTGGCATCCGCCTTTAAAATAATGCCTTTATATCACTCCCACTACTGTTTAGAAGTCCATGAAAAGACACAATGAATCTTTTCTCTCTTTCCTTAAATTCTGTTCCTTTTCCACAAATAAAGCATTTTATCTCTTTGCTTTTTTTCTGGACAATTTCCTCAGATCTATCTTCCAATACACTGATTTTATCTTCTGCTATGTTTAGCCTAGCCATTAAGTTATTTACTGCAACATGTTCAGTTCTAGAAGCATATATATCTGGGTCCTTTTTCAAATCTTCTCCTTTTTAGGTTTTTCACTTTGGGTTTTTTTTTGTTTTCACTTTCATTAAATTTTTCTCAGACAATATCACACATGTATACAATGTGCACAGTCACTCTCCTCTTCCACCCTGCCTCAGCTCCCTACGACCCCAACCCACTTATCCACTTATCTGTCTTCCCCACACTCTCCCACAGTCATATCTCTCTGTTTTGTTTTCTGATCCACTGAGTTTAGATATTTGCTGCCTTGTATAAGGACATCACTCTTACCATAAAAGCCTGTGTGTTATTTTTCTCATCACTGTAACCAAATACATGACAAAAAGCAACTTAAGGGAGTAAGAGTTAATTACGGCTAACAGTTCAGAGGAAGACAGAGTGTCATGGTGGAGAGGGTATGGTGACAGGAGCAGCAGGGTCCACGGCATCAACCAGAAAGTAGAGATAGGGGACTTCCAGTGCTCATCAGCTCCTTTCCCTCCCACCCCCCCTTTATTCATTCTGAGACTACAGCCAACAGGTCTATGTTCAAGGCTAGTCTTCTCTATTCAGTAAAGGTCCACGAAGTCTTGCTTAAATATGTATCTCCTAGATGATCCAAAATCCAGTCAAGTTAACAATGAAGACCAACCAAAACAAGACCTCCTCTTTATTGTCTGATACAAACCTAATCACCTTCCCAAAGTCCTGTCTCCAATTGCTAGTACACACGAGCTAGGGTTCCTGTACAGGAATTTGAAGAGACATATTTCAGCCCACAGTAATATGCATATACTGAATTTTCTTTATTCACTCATTGACATCCTACATTTAGTAGTGTTGAATTTTTATCATAAGCTTCCTGCAAAGTATAAGTCCAGTCATGCTCTGAGAACTACAATGACAGGTGATTTCATCATTGTGAAAAATCACAGTGTATTTACACAAGCTTGGCCATGTTGATAGGCCACACAATCGTGGTATGTGTCAACAAATTCAAATGCTACACCTGTAAGTGGCATTAGCCTAAGGTTTCTCTTTCTTATGGGTGACTGGTAAACTACCAACTACTTATGCTAGGGAAGTAGAAAGCTTTTCTCTTCTCACCTTCTTGTTTTTGTTGTTAACATAATTTCTTTATTGAGTCTTTGAGAGTTTCACATCATGCACCCCAATTCCGCTCACCTCCCAATCTCTCCATATCCTGCCTTCCCCCTGCAGCAACCCCCAATTGAAAGTTTAAAAAATAATCAAAACAAAACACAAAAAGAAAAACAAAAAGCATAAGAACAAAAACGAAACAAACAAAAACATCTTTGCTCCTCCATCTTTCCCACCTCTCCAACACCTCTTTGTTCCTTCTGGTGGCATTGGGAACCACAGTGTGTCACACAGTAGTCACACAATGTATCCTTTTGTCCAATCAGCTTTACTTGCAAATGCTATTGCAATAAGTTACTGGTCTGGTTCAGGGCCTCTAGTTTCTGGTACACCGTCATCATTGAATCCTCACCAAATGTCCTCTCAGATATCCTGCAGCCATCCCAAGTCATGGAGATCCTGTGGTTATCGTTCCACAGGACCAGTCCCTTCCCAAGCTCCAGCAGGTCCTAGATGTGATAGATGTTAGGATGGGCCAACCCCAGGCCCAGTTGTGGGCTTGGGTGGTACTTGAGCTGGTCAGTCCTGGCCACTGGGACCACCCCCTCAGGCGAGGAATAGAGCCAGTTCCACTATGCCCATGACATCAGGGTCAGCTCTCCCTCACCAGTGGTGAAGGGTGTCTTCTTATCTTCTTAGACAGGAAGTTCCTTAAGTCCTGGCCTTTGCCAAGGGCTCCATTCCCATCCCTCCAACCTCAGAGCCCTGATGCCATGATTCACGCACCTCCAAGTTTCAAGTCACATAGCCTATACCCTATATCCAGAACTACACCTCTGTGATCACCAGAGCACTGGCACTTGCTACTTTTGCCTAGTCTTTCCTATATTCAGAATATGTATGTATGTATATGAATATATGTATATGTATGTATGCATGCATTTTTATGCACATATACATACAACATGGACTGTTATTGGAATTAGATGACAGAACTCACACAAAATTCCTAATTAAGACATAGCATATAATATCAAATGGCTGTTCTCATTTCCAAATCTCAACTCAGCCCAGTCTATCCAATGTTATTTTCCTTCTTCCTAAAGTAATAATTAAAACTGTAAAATATAACATTGCATGCCATGGTCTAGTCATATATTAAAGGTTCCCTTTCTCTTGAAAAAGAAGAAAGGAAAAGATAAAACCAACTGCAACATCCAAATAGCAGTATCATTTTAGTATGTAAGATATCTTAGTATCAAACTCTTGCTTAGGTCAGCTAATAACACAAATTAACACATGAAGTTCTTAACAATCTGCCATTCAAAAAGTCACACGCACAGCTATTTACTGTCCCTAAATTAAACTTTCCAACCGTCCATTCACCTCTCCAGCAACATTGCAGATTTTTGACTAAGCATAAGATACAGCTGCTAGCACCACCCAGAAGAACCATGGGTCAGCTGAGTCCTCGCCCTGATTGTGACAGGTTGTCCTGCCCCAGCTGCAAGGACATTTGATGGCAGTTCCACTTTCAATGCCCTCTTTAGAGCACGGAGCAGCCTGCACAGCAGAATCCGCCATCCTCCAAATACAAGTCACTGTACATGCAAAGGGCAGGAGGTGTTCAGAGTCTTCCACACAGGGTAAAGAGTCACATTATACAAAGCAAGTATCATTTTAACTGGGTCACCTCATGGGAAATAGCAATAGTCCAATACAAATGTAGTTGACTCCAGGATACATGGTAACCAGCTTGCAAGAAAAGCTGGAAGCAAATGACTACAAACCCATAATACCTAGTGCTGGGGAGGTCTCTGTGCCCCTTCCCCATTTCTCAGAAACTGTCTAATGAGGGACAATATAATTTGATTAATGAAAGGATGAAATATAAGAAGGGAAGAAGGGAAGAGAGGGGAGAGAAAGAAATGGGTTTCCTTCAAGCAGCTGGCTCCATATTAGCAACACAGCCAGCCATTAAGAGAGCTGGGTGTGGTGCTTTTGCTCTTGTTTTTGTTTTTATATGTATCTTATCCCCTTGGAACACATTCAAAGCATGTACATTAAACATATGTAACATCCAGCCATGAAAACAGTCCCGCTTGACACTGCTCTTCAAGTCTCTGTCCTAAACTAGACAGTGAATCAGAAGGTCACATCTGTAGGTGGGCTGGAGAGGAAAAGAGAGCTGAAATGTGAGCATATTGGGGAAAGACTACAAGGTAAAGCAAGCCTGCCAACATGATCTTCTCATACTATCAGGATAGGCGGATGGGGCTAGTCTTTTACTGCAGAACAGACAATGACAATTCCCAACTGATAAAGGAAGACCCTAAAATAGGTAAAGCAAGCCTGCCAACATGATCTTCTCATACTATCAGGATAGGCGGATGGGGCTAGTCTTTTACTGTAGAACAGACAATGACAATTCCCAACTGATAAAGGAAGACCCTAAAATAGGTAAAGCAAGCCTGCCAACATGATCTTCTCATACTATCAGGATAGGCGGATGGGGCTAGTCTTTTACTGTAGAACAGACAATGACAATTCCCAACTGATAAAGGAAGACCCTAAAATAGGCTCAGCGTCTCAGGCTGCCCTGTGTCCCTGAGAAAGAGCCATATGTCAACTGGATGTCAACCCAAGCATTTTCTTCCTGACCCCTCCCTGACTTTGATCTCTGAGCATGCAGATAAACACATATGACAGTCTCTGGAGACTGTGTCTAAATATACCCAACCCTGTTTATACCAAAACAGATTCCCTGGCTATTCGTGGTGCAGGAAGGCTCGAATATAAGCCCTAGCACACCAGCTTCCCAGAGGAACACAGGGAGGTGGGAGACTAAAACTCTGGGCCCCAGACTAGCTGTGGGTAGGACCAGAATAAATCCATCGTTTTTTATGCAGGCACACATTCCTAACAGAACTTCCCAGAAAGAGTTCTAAGTCCACAGCATCTATAGGCTTCTTCTGCTCGCTTAAACAATGACAACTCAACAGGGGGGAAAATCCCCAAAGCCCAGCACAAACTATCCAAGAAGAGAAATGATATAATCACAGAAAGAAAGCCGACCCTACCTCTGGGAGTCCAGCTCCAACTTTGCTGTTTGTTAGCTATGTGACCGATGCAAATTACTTGGGCTCTCAGCACCTCTGATCTCTTCTTTGTAACAGGGGGCTCACAGTAGGTCTCACCCCATAAATCAGAGGTGAGGATTACATGAGGAAAGGTGTGAAACACTTAGCCAAGAGTTGCTGAGAGCCAGGGCAGGGCTCATGCTGTGTCTGTCCCAATGAGCAGCTACCCCACACACAAGGAGTGCGGGATGGAATCCAAGAACCTTATTCTTCAGAATGACCCCCTCGCCATGCCTTGCAATCACAGACTCCCAGCTGTAGAAACAAACCCAAATGAAGGCCCAGGCTAAAGAGAGCAGTGAGAGATTGCTGGTTGACATGACTCCAAACTGTTTAGAACCAAAGGAATGCATTAAGGCACTTGCACCCTGAGAGCTGATTTATGTTAAGTAAATGGCCCCAAGTCAGTGGCAGCCTCCACTTGAGCTCTCTTGGAACTCTTGCCATTTAAATGCAAGGCCTACTCCAGTCATTGCACTTGGGTGTTGGCAGGTTGAAAGGCACTTCCATAGCTAAGCGTTTGAGAAAGCCAAATATGGCCAAACTCAGACCACTCTAGGTGGACCTCAGAGAGGCCCCCCACGGGTGCCAGAGACGGTGAGGGGTGACTCACAGCATTAGCTGCTGACTTCGAGACATGAGTGGCTATGGGCTGTTTTCATTTCCAAGCAAAAATTTCCATCCCATAAACCCCAAAGTATTTTATCGAAGCAGTAGGGTCTAACTCATTGGTTTGCTATAAAAAGGGCAGCCTCATACGCAGGGAATAGATAGCTATTTTGAGTCACAGCCCTAGTTAGTGTGCAGCCCTGCCTGAGAGAGCACCTCAACCACCAATGGACGGAATTTTCCTCCCCTCAAGGAGACCCCAGGGAGGTCCCTGAGAATTCTTAGCAAGCAAGAAGACCAGGGTCACTGTCACCTACTACTGACTACCACACTACCTATGGCAAGTCAGATTATTCGAGCATGTTTCCTGCCCACACCAGAAACAAAGCTGTCACAAGTATCAAGTGAGAATAAAATATATGTGAGATATTCTATGAAATACTGAGAAAGAAAGCACACTAAAACTATAAATAACTGTCAGCAGATATTAGAAGCTCTTGGATATAATTCACCTTTAAAAGCATGTCTATATTTATCACCTAGCTGAATAAATGGTTAAAGAGAGACTTTTTTATTCTATATTACACCAAGCATATTTCAACTGATGTTTATTTTAATTGAATTGGCTATTTGTTTGACAGACATGACTGACTCAACCAACTATACAAAATAAGCACCTCTAATTCTGTGTGGAATAGTCAATATAGTAGACATACTCTCAGTCTTGCCTGACCATTACTCTGTCTGCCATCACTAATCAATGGCCAAAATATCAGACGGGCTATCTATCTTGTTATCTCTACCCTGTCTCTGGCAGACATCACTAATCAGTCACTGAGGGCTTTCCTGTGATTTTAGCTAGCAGCTCTAAGTCCTTTTTAACACAGCAGTCCAGGGAGCCATAACCAGTTGCAATCTGAAACCTACTCATCACCTTAGATATTTCTTCTGTCTGACTGATTTTGAAACCCTGGCTCAGTAGGATCATCCCCAGCCTGGCTTTTAGTGTTATTAATTTTCCCCGAGCTTATTTGCTGATGCCAGAATTTCCTGGTTAGGAGACAGAATCTTTCATTTCACAATTAGAGAAAAGGCTGAACATGCAATACTTCAGAGAGAAGACAAAATGGTAAATTTATATAAAATGTAAATAGATGATTCCAGCCTTCCTCTGAGCAGGGCCCAGGTGGCCCAGCCCTTCCCAGTGTAGTCTTAGCTTTCCTTAAAAGGACAGGCCTCCTCTGAATGCCTCTCCCCTACACAGTGGACCTCCGAGGACAGCCAGGCTCATCCAAGACACACCCAGGGCTGCAGCAGGGGCGGAGGGATCCCACTGCTATGGGGCCTTTGTGGGGGGGGGGGGGAAGAGAGGTAAGGATCAGAGCCCTAGGTCCTGTAGCAACTGGAAGTACACAGGCAGGAAAGGTAAGAAGCAAAGGGTGAACCACATCAGCCGTCAGACAACCCTCAACATCACAGAATGTCATCCCCACTGTGCCCCTCCTACCATGCCAAGAGCTTCCAAAAAAGCACTGAGCGTTTGCAGAGTTGGTGCTTGACTGGCTCCCAGTGTCAGAATGGTGCTCTGAGCCCTGCAAGACCTTCAGAGTGCAGAGGTCCACTCGTTTCTAACAATGTAGCTACAATAAGGGACTCCAGTGACCTCCGCAACTCTAGTGTGGTAGGTGTCCATCTACTTCACCCGTCAATTCATCTATCTAGTAGCTGTTGGCTCATAATGCCCAACTGTCAAAACTGGTCATGCTTGAATATACCTTCTCCAGGGATACTCAGATTCACAGGAAGCACACAGGCAACACGGGTGAATGATTAAAAGTTGACACTTGCTAGAATATCCTGGCTTTGGTTCCCTTGGTGAAGACACAGCATCAATTGACCTGATAGTATACCTACCTGGTGAATGGTATATACCTGACATGAACAACTTACCTAATGCTATAGCTTAGCTTGGATCTGGAATGTTCCCCTAAATGTCCAGGTGTTAAAGGCTTCTCCTCCACCTTGATGCTATAAGGAGGTGGAAGAAACTTTGAGGCAAGGCCTAGTAGGAGAGCTTAGGTCATTAGGAACAAGTCCTGGAAAGGGATACTGGTTCCTAGCATCTCTTTTAACCCTCTCTTTAATCCTCCGCCTCTACTCCACCCCCTCTCTCTCCTGACCATGAAATGAGCAGTTTTACTCTAATATGAACTCTCATGATAAACTAAATCACCAAAGGTTCCGATAGAATCAGGGCCAGTGAGTCACAGAACCAGCTGGACGTCAAACTATAATCAAAATAACCCTTTTTCTTTATAAATGTATCATCTCAGATATTTGTGACAGTAATAAAAAGCTGATGAACACACCTAATGCACTAAATACATATTTTAATGTAGACCTAGTTTGTGCCTTTTATATCAAATGATTTGGAATGGAATAACAATAAATATAAAAGGTTTAAAGTATATAAACAAGGAATTTCTATTGAGCAAGCCAGAACTCACTGGGTTTGAGCTAGAGTCAAGGAAGTAAACTACTAAATAATGCATCTCATTGGTCTCTGAGTTTCTCCTTACAAACACAGTCTATAAAATCCAGTCTTTGGGAGAACTGCTTAACAAACCAAGTGAGGTAGCCCCCATAATCTTATCCCCATTAATGTGTCGGTGCTTTCACAGCATAGCCACACTCTGTCTTGCTGTTTTCTCAGCATCCTTGTGATGGAATCACAAGTACTGCTAGTGGCCCATAGAATGCAGATCCAAATTTCCAGTCCATGCTCACACCTAAGGCATGCCAGCAAAGACTGAAGGACTTACTGCTTTCATGCTGAAGACAAATGCTGAGCAGTACGAGCTGAGCACAAAGGGAATTCTTCTATTCCAGAAAGAGAGAAGGCAAACTTGAGCGATGAGTTGCAGTGACACAGCTGAGAAAGACAGGGTGTGGGGTGTCATAGTCCCAAGGGTCAGGGCTGAGCTAGAGGCTCTACATGGGACAGGAGATATAGCTGTGAGAGACCAGAGAACATAGGGACAGAACTGAGCTCTGGCATAAATCCCAGGCCTAAAGCAACTTCTCTTCAGTAAAAGGGGGTCTAGACTTCCACCTGCCTATCCCCCCCAACCCCAAAAAAACAGGAAATATGGGAAAACAGGTATCAGCTTGGACTTTGTCCTGCTATCTCAGAATGTTAGGTGGAGTCCCAGACCTAAGACCCATTAATAAAATGTTCCTCACACAACAGAGATGTGGGTTCCATAGCTTGTTATGGGACTAGAGGAGCTAAACTATCTATCCCTTTACCAGCCGCACAATCTATATAAACACAGGGCTAGAGACGTGGAAGCTAGCAAGCATGAGGTATGAACTCAGACAGCCAGTTCCTCCTGCTGTCCAAGAAAAGGGTGTGAGCCTGAAGGCAGGCATCTTGTGGGGACAGGATGACATGAAGCAGAGGCCAGTCTCTCAGGCCCTGCATGACACCTACAAGTAACAGAACCTGTAACCTCACATGTAACAGAGCAAAACACATTCCTGGAGCACCCCTGTCTTAGGTGCTGAGTCTGGGGAATGCATCTAAACCAAAATGGTACCTATTTTCTACCTAGAGAATCTCCAGGGGCTTCTGGAAAAGCAAGGAGAATGGGTAACAATGGGAAGCAGCCTGACTCCGAGTTCTAACTAAATATGGTGTCCTCCACCAGACTGACTGAATGACACAGAAGCAGCTGGCTTCAAGCCACTAGAAAGTGTTTTGCCCAAGAAGGCTGTCTCTCAGGAAGAGGTTGCAAAAGTGAAGCACGGTCTGGCAGAGTCCACATCACCATCACGGGTTCAGGGCTTTCGGCAATGGGAAGGAGTTCAGGAGGAGCCTTCGGAGAACCCACAAGAGCGCCCAAGGAAGTGCTAGTGTGGGCTGGCTAACAACAGACAGATGGCGGCCAGCCAACGGCATGTTGGGCAAAAACAGCACCAAGGGAAAGCACTTTGGCCCTGGTTCCTCTAAGTCTTCCCCCTCTCCCTAAGCCTGGAAGCCTCAGCACAGGAAAGAGAAGAAGGGGAAAATAGGCCTGATCCTTTCCCTCCACCTCAGTTTGAAACTAGGGCCTCTATTCTAGCAGACTAGTGGACTGGGAAGCACTACAAAATGAGTGCCAGTTATTGGTATGAGACTGTTCCAACAACTGGATGAGAGTAGGAAGTGAAAACAGCAAGGATCATAGCAAAGACCAGGAACAGGGAGTCCTACTGAGTTAATGTGAACACCAGCAGTCAAAGCCTAAGCAACTCCTTGACATATGCTGAACTCGGTTGTCCTCTGCACATGCAGTCCTAGTCAGACTGGGATTCTGTGTGTGAAAGTGTTTTCTGATGAGACTCACAGAGCCAGTGTGCTGTAGTACCCCAGATCAAGGAGTAAACTTCGAAAACAGTTTCCAGACAAAGAGTAAGACCAAAATCACCCACTGGAGTCTAGTGCAAAGCAGCAATGGCACAATCAGTCAACATTCAAAGCGCTCAGGACTCTATGGGGCAGAAATCACAGGACGAGAAGGACCCATCTACTTGTTCATATCACACAAGGGAACGACACATAATCTACACATCTCTGGACCTAACAGCAAGATAGCTGTTCCCCAAGAGCCAAAGCCCACAAAAATATTGTAAACCTGAAATATGGAATGAAATCATTAAGGGAAAATACTACTTTAAAAATATCAAAATGTCACTGAAAACAAAAACTTACTTAAAGGAGGAAAAAACTGGCAAACTCAAAGACAGAGGGGAAGAAGTCGTCCAGATAGTAAAATACAGAACATGAAAGAGCATTTAAGAGAAAGGTAAAGATAAACATGGTCAGTGTATACTTTCTTTTCTCTGTTTCTTTTTTGTGGGTTTAGGGAAGAGATTCTGGGGCAGGAATTTTATTTTGAGAGAGGTCTTGCTATTTAATCCAGACTGGCCTCCAATTTATAATCCTCCTGCTCCTTCTCCAGAGCACTGGGAATAGAGTTGCAGAAGAATAAAATCAACTAAGGGCAGGCAATGATCGATAAAATAATGACTGAACCCAATTTAACCATTACACAATATATCTGGTATTGATACATTGTATTTTACCCACTAATGTGTATAATTTTATAAGAAAAATAGATAAAGGTAGAATTTTCCGGAGTTGAACAGACTGAAGTTTCTCACCAAATCCAAGCAAGCTGTCAGCAAAGCCTATGAACGTAACAAACACTGTAAGGACAAAACAGTATCTTCTAAATTTTCAGAATAGCACCAACAGCAGATACTTCATGGAAACAGCAGGAAAAGAAAACAGTGAAATATCTTTAAATTGATGTAGAATAATTGTTGACACAGTTCTACACCAGTCTAAATCATCGTTTCAGAGTAAAAAAAGCTCCTGGGCCAAGTATTACAGGCCTGTGATCTCAGCTACTAAGGAGGCTAAGAAAGTAGGAACTCAGGTCCAAGTTCAAAGCCAGACTGGATAATCTAATAACCCAGTTTCAAAAAAAATTAAAGAGGGATTGGGGGCATGCTGGGGATATAGCTCAGTGGTAGCCACACACACATATGCACACACATATACCATGTACCTCTATATATACAAGCCCTCGTGTGTGTGTGTGTGTGTATGTGTGTGTGTGTGTGTGTGTGTGTGTGTGTGTGTGTGTGTGTGTGTGTGTTGAGAAGAATCCAGAAGGAAGAAACGCAAGATGCAGGAAGTCACCCTCCCTAAGACTTTCTAAAAAGTGGGCATGATTTCTTAGTCACCACTACTGCATATAAGATAAAGCAACTCTGAGTCAGTGTCCCTCAGTAGTTTCACACATGAAGCCACAGAAACATTAGTCAGGGGGATAGGGAGACGGCTCCAGAGTGCAGAGCTTGCTGTACAAGCTTAAGGGACTGAGTCTGAATCCCCTTCACCCACATAAACAGCTGGGGATGGCTGCCCATGTCTATAGCCTCAGCATCATGGGCAGAGACAGGCAGTGTAGGGAGCAGTCTAGACAAAGGGGTGAACTTCCGGGTCAACAGGAGATCTTGTCCTAAAGAAGGCAGAGAACTACAAGGACCACAGGTCCTAAGCCATTAAAGCTCCATGCACTCTGGTACTGTTCCCCAAGTTAGAGAGGGGAGTTTCTTCTTGCTCAGCCTCAAAACATTTGTTCATAGTATAAACTCAGCTCCAGAATATTCTTTTGGCATCACAGCCCATTTTACAATTTCCCAATGCAGCTGACGATACAAAAGGAACCAGACACAAGGTGTTCTCTCCCTGTATTTCAATCCATCCCTGTGCCATTCTCAAATGACCAATTATAAATAGCGTTAAAAAATAAACAGGTTCTTAAATAAATGGGTGGGGGCAAAGAGGGCTCAGATCCACTGACAGGGAAAATACCAAACACCAAAATACAAAATATACCAAAACCCACAACACCAAGACAGAAGTTAATGTCCCTCCAAATATCAATGACCTTATTTCCAGACATGGCTACACATGCAACAATGTGCTTTCTGGGATTGCAAGCTAAGCCTCACTCTTTTCTCATACACACTTTGCAAGCCTCAGGCATAAGCAATGCAGCATGCACCATGTACGTACATGCACACACTCCTGAATATTAATCAAAGAATTTGTATAGGTGGGGTCAAGTTTTAGAAGCTGCCCCTCAGAGTTCTGGGTTTAGAATTTCTGTTGGAGTACTTGCAGGCCTGGGAGGCAAATTAAATAACCTTTGTCATAGCCATTTTCTACTCCCATTTTCTCTTTTTTCCTTCTTTCTTTCTTTCTTTCTTTTTGTTTGCTTATATGCTTGCTTGCTTGTTAAGCCAGGCTATCCCTTAATAGTCCAGACTAGTTTTGTTTAAGATAGAATCTCCCTCAGTAGCCTAGTCCTAGGACTCTTGGTTCTCCTGTCTCGATTCTCAAATGCTGAGGTTACAGGCCTAAGCCACCATACCTGGCTTATCCCCTCTCAAACCAATAATCACCTAAACAAAACCATTTAGTAAGTGTTACCTGTGTCAGTCAACAAACGGACCAGAAGAGCTTGGAATGCCCCTGGCTCTTTGGAACAATCAAGATAGATACCTGCAGTGATCTAGCCAACCCTCTGCTTCTCCTCAGGGCAGAAACCCAGTCCATCTCTCTGCTTCTCACCCCTGCAGAGATACAGCCCATCCCTCTGTTCCCTCCCACACACTTCTGCTCCCCCCAGCTGCAGGGACCCAGCCCATCACTCTGCCAAGCCCCTGCCCCTTGCTGGGACCCAGCCCATGCCTCTGCTTCTCCCCCTCTTCTGAGATACAGCACACCTCTCTTCTTCTCCCCACACAAGTATGAATTTCTTCGGATCACTGCCTTCTGGATTTCCTTTTTCCCTTTGTCTTATAAAAACCAAACTCCAAAGAAATGCCAAAGCCAGTTGTCCACCGTGTGACAGCAGCTGAAATGGAGACAACCTGTCCAAGTGGACCCTGAGTTCATTCCACAACTGATACTCTTGGATGAAAACATTTCATTCTGCCCAAGTTCCCCAAAGCATTTCACTGCCCAGACCCAGCACAAGATAAAGTTGGATCAGTACTGCCCTTGAGGGTCACCAGAAGAAGGCCAAATTCTCCAAGTAAAATTCTAGATGAAGCCCACCCAACAGGATGAGATGGTGGCTACCCAGTGACCATGCAGTTCCTAAGAGGACTGCCAAGCAAGGCTGTCACACAAGTCTGCCTACTTCCTACCAAGAAAGACAAGAAAAGGCAAGGTGTTGAGGCTAGTGGGCTGTGGGTGACTCTCATAATGGCTGGCACTCCAAATATGTGGATGGCTTCTGGAGTGAGACATCAACACTTCTCATCATATGAGGACAAAACTGCCCTCCATTCAACCCAGAGGCACTGGCCAGTGCAGAGAACTTGATGCCTGTGTGGGCACCAGCCCCCTGCAACCCACCAATTCAGAGGTATCAGCCTTGGGAGTTAACGCTCTTCTTCCTACTTGTGGGAAAACTCTCCTCCCATCCACTAATGATGTTGACCACTCTTCCTCAATCACAGATTCCTGCACACACTTCAGAGATAGGGTCAGGACCTTAAGGGTACCTCCTGACCACTAACTCCCTCCTGCACAAGAGCAAACCCAGAGCTATTCAGCATAATATATTTCCATGGCATCCAAAGAGTTCTAATATTGTCCTTGGCATCTAAAATTCATGCCTTTTCATGAAACACTCCAGACATACTTTTCTCAATTACAGGAAAATACAAGTGTTGCAAAGCTTAAGGGATCCAATTGAGATTTTCCCATGGTCATAGCATTTTGGTTGCAGTGTTATAAGGTAGTAAGGATTTAAAAAAAGTAACAAAATGTTCTATTTTAGGAATTTGATATTTTCTATAATTATAAGCATATAAAATCACAGGGCTTCAATGTCACATGGGCTAGCAGGTTCTTTGGGAAGCCAATACTGCAGGCTGAAAGCTAGGACAGTGTAGATGGGGAACATGGGAATTCCAGGGTGGAAGATGGAGGTAAGTGGTCTCCAAGTGAAGATCCTAAGGATGGCACTCCCATATGCCTTGCTGGGACATTATTTTCTCCTGTCACACAGGACTCGTGTGACTGAGGCCAGCAGAGCAATGTCTGTGCCCACATTCCCAAGATACCACATTTGTTACATGCTTGAACACCATGTGATTGTAGTTTGACAAACACCTCCAACAGTCCTCAAGTTACCTGCTTCCTTCCATCCACACACTGAACGCGCCTTAGATCTCTAAGCCTTACACTCTACCTTGGTTTCAGCATCTAGAAGATAATGGGGAGGCCAAAGTGTGAGGCCAGTGAAGTCCATCTTCATGTGTTTGTGCTTACATATTATACACGTACACCTATACATACATCTTACCTCACCGCTGAGCACACAGCTGAACAGCTGTGCCAGGAACAGATGGTTAGCCAACTGACGAAAAGAAAAAGGTTGTTTGGGTTTACACGTGTGAAGAGGTTTTAGCCTATGGTCGGCTGATGCACTGATTTTGATCAGTGTCAGAAGTGGATGGCAGCACAAATCCACTCACCTGATAGCCAAGAGGTCAAAAACGAGCTGGGGCCAGGAGCCCAGTACTCCCTTGGAGGGCATGCCTCCAATGGCCCAAAGACCTCCCACTAGGCCTCATCTTAAAGGGACTACCACCTCCCCAAAGCACCAGCAGAGAGCAGCCTTTAACAGTGGCCTTTGGAGGAAGTTAAGATTCCTGAAACTGCAGCCACCCTGCTATCCAGGCTTGTCATCTTGTTTCTGTGTTTCCCAGTAAAAAACCTTCCTGTCCTGGACATTTACTCGGAGAATGCCGGCGGGCTACCTGACCAAGGGAAGAGAGGCAGGCTGTGTAGCCCAAACTCCCAAACCTCTGCCAGCACTCTCTGTTCTGTGACCCTCCACCCCACCAGCCACCTCACCTGGCCAGAGCCATTCAAATTCTCCTACACTGACTCTAGCTTCCCTGCCTCCTGGAAGAGCCAGAGTCTTCTGCCCATTTGGCCTGGCTAACCCGTGTCTCATGTGGCCACACAGTACTGGGAAGCCTTTCTCTGGAAATGCTGGCCTCTAGAACAAGCCTGCGCTCTCAGGGACTTGGGAAGCCTTAGTGATTTCTCTGGATGTCCCTAGAAGTCCCTCTGGCTGTTGCCTGTTTCATCCTCCTCAGCCTCAGTCTGCACTCCATCTGCCCCACTCCCCCACATGCAGCACTCCTCCTGAGGGCCCTGAGGGGCAAGCTTCAGCTCTCCCTGCAACGTCACTCTGTATTTCATCACCTTTCGATGGCTCATACCTGTGTTTGAACATGGACCCCTTCCTACTTTCTTGGGGGTAAGTTTCCACTCCTGGTCATAACTGCTGTCTGCATTCCTCATCAACAGGCCCCTTGTTCTTCCTTTCCACCCATCCTATGACTTCTCACTAACAGCCAAAATCCTTGAAAGATAGGTTCTGGAATTCCATCCCACACCTCAGCAGTGTGAAGCTAAACCGGACAGCATCTCTACTCTAAAGGCGACTGATGATACCCAAATCATCAAATCTAGGGAGTTTTCCCACCACCCTACCCCACCACCCCCTTCATCCAATGCAGACAGTGGACTGGTGCCTGAAATATCATCCCATCTTGACCTTGCAGGAGGAAGGCTATTTCCTGCCCCATAACCACTGCCACCATCTCTGCCACTGCTCCCTCTTCCTAGCCTGTAACAACAAGGGCTCCAGCGCAAGCCTGCATCATTCTTCCTCTCTTCTCTCTCTAGCAATTTTATCATTCCCATGGCTTCAACTATCACCTTCTCATGTGTGTGTGTGTGTGTGTGTGTGTGTGTGTGTGTGTGTGTGTGTGTTATTCGTGGGAATGTGCTGTTAGTGCACCTGTGGAGAGAGAGGGCTAAGTCAGGTGTCATTCTCCACTTTACTCTCTGTAACAAGAGTTTCTCACTGATCCTGAAGCTTACCCATTGGCTTGGCCAGCCAGGATGCCTAGCTAAACTTGAGATCCTCATGTCTACCTCCCCCAAGTGCCAGGTTACAGTTACTCACCCCCATACTTAGTATTTTATATGCCTGTTGAGGCCTAACTCAGATGCTCATGTTTGCATAGCAAGCACTTCACCTACTAAGTCATCTCTCCAGCCTTCCAACTTACTGTCTGAGACAAAGTCTCATACTTAACCCAGAACTCCCTGATTCAGATAGAGTAGTTATCTGACTCTATGGATCAACGGGCTCTAAGGATCCACCTCTCTAAGCCACTTGTCCCCTTCACTGAAGTTACAAACACATTTTCCTACACTGGGTATGCACATGGATGCTGGGGATCCAAACTCTGGTCCTTATATTTACACAGCAAGCACTTTACTGACTGAACCACCACCCCAGACCCATCAACCATCACCTTCTTAGAACGAATTCTACTCTGCACACGTGCTGGGTTCTGTCCATGAAGGGGCTCCTCTGGCTGTGCATTGGGGAAACCCCTCCTTCTTGTCCTGCATGGACAATGCCAAAAGCCTCAGAACTGGACTGCACCCACAGCCTTGGCTAGCCTGCCTCACTTTCAGTCATGCAATCCCTCACTCTACATCTTTCTGTTGTTTACCAAATGGGAGCAAATGCTCCAGCCTCAGACAAGGGCCCTCCACAGTCATTCTTTCATGCTCTCCCCAACTTCTTTCCCATCTGGTGTATACATCCCTGAATAGCCCCTTTAAAACTCAATGTTTGTGCCACAAACACATTAACACATTACTGCTCTTTATGTCAGGTTGTCTACCTGTCATCTCTGCCCCATTCTGTCCAACTGGTCACCAATCATCCCAATTGGCCAATCAGATCCTTCTTTTTATTAATTAGTGTTTGAATATTTCATACATGCATATGATGCATTCTGACAAAAGCTACCATGTTGTGGAATATTAGTTTAAGATGTGTTACAGTTGATTATCCTGTGGAATATTCAATGATACAAAGTTGTGTTGCATTCATTTATGTTGAATTTATTTAACTCTGTGAAGCTATGTTACTCTGCCTGCCTAAAAAACCTGATTGGTCTAATAAAGAGCTGAATAGCCAATAGCTAGATAGTAGAGAGAAATGGGTAGGGCTGGCAGGCAGACAGAATAAATGGGAGGAGAACTCTAGGGAAGAGATCAAGAGCAAGAAAAGGAAGAAAGGAGGACACCAGGGGCCAGCCACACAGCCATCCATGGAGTAAGAAGGAAATAAAGATATATAGAATAAAGAAAGGTAAAAAGTCCAGAAGCAAAACGTAGTTAAAGAGAAATTGGATAATTTAAGTTAGGAAAGCTGGAGAGAAACAAGGCAAACAAGGTCCTGCATTCATTCACAAGTAAAAATAAGTCTCAGTGTATTTATTTGGGACCTAAATGGTGGACCCCCAAAGAGTAAAATTTTAAAATACACTATGCTATTTCCTCCCCTCAAACAGCTCCTCTACTCCCTACCAGTATTTTTCACTCCCAACTTAATACACTTCTTAAAATTCAATTCATTAAGTCTATTTAGCACTGCCTATATGTTCGTGGGTATAGGGCCATCCTATGAAGCATGGATACCCTCTCATGGACCAAATCCTTGAAGAAGACTGACTCCCCACCTCCAGAAGCTGTAATTACTAATGGCTCCTCAGCTAAGGGTAGGACTTCATGAGTACTTCCTCCAACCATGCACAGATTTTGGCTTGCTTGATAATGTATAGGTCTTGTGTATGCAGTCTCATTAGTTGTGAGTTCATGTGTGTAATGGTGCTGCCATGTCTGGCAATACTGTGTCACTGAAGATGTCAACTACTTCTGGTTATTACAATCTTTGTACCCCCTCTTCCTCAATGATCCCTGAACTTCTGAAGGAAGAAGGATGATACAGATGTCCAGTTTAGAACTGAGCACTCCACAGTCTCTTATTCTCTGCAGGTTGACCAGTTGTATCAATTGCCAGCTACCTATAAAAAGAAGATTCTCTGATGAGGGCTAAGAGATAACACTAATCTATGGGAATAAAGATAAGAACTTAGGGAGCAGCTTATTGCTATGTCATTGGACCCTTTTTAAGAGCCTTTTACCTTCTTGTAACATCAAGCCTAGTCTGTATTTTCACACAGCTGAAAAGTATGTGTCTGTCTGTGTATGTGGGTAGATGTCTTATCTCTGTTAGTAGAAGGGATGTCTACAGCCCATGAGGCCTGAGAACATGTAAACAAGCTGCCGTGCAAGAAGCAGATGCCCTGTAACTTTTGCTAATGACTAACTATCCCATTCTGTGAGAAGCTTGGAGAGCTGTTTAGAGTTGTCTTCATCACAGCTGGTCTGAGATGCCTCATTTTCTGAAACATTTCACAGGCAGTTTACCCTCAAAAGGGTTACCTCCTGCTCTTTCACACAGCTGGGCATAGGTCAAAAGTTTTGCCTTTTAAACAACTGAAAACCAAAGTGTAAGATCCTGTCCAATGTAGACCAAACATGAGTTCTGAATCACAGTAATCCACTTGGACCCCCAGGATATCTCCTAAAGCTAGACAGGACAACCAGAACATCAACCGAGAAAAACCCAAGTAACACTGCACCCATATTCCAACTCCGAACAGGGCCAGATGATGAGATTGTACTCAAGAGCAGTTAGGGAAGGAAAGGCAGAGCTCAAAGTCTACTAGTGTGGGGGTCAAACCACAAACACAGGTCTTCACACACCTCTACACACAGGAACACAGACAAGACAGCAATGAGTACTTCCTTCCTTGTCATCCAAGTTCAGCACACAAAGGCCGAAGTGCAATTAAGTATATTTTTACTTTCAAGTAAAACGGTTACTCTTAATCGTTTTAATGGTTAATCAATTGACCAATTTAATGATTACCCCACGTTTGAAAAGTGACTTTCAGAGTCACTTGCTCGTCACCCCACAGCACATGCCACTGCTTCCCTTTGTCTGTGAGCCCTGCTCTCTCCTTTTATGCCTTCCTCTTTTGATGACCCACTACTATACAAACACACACATCAGTGTGTGTGTGTGTGTGTGTGTGTGTGTGTGTGTGTGTGTGTGTGTGTGGTGTCGTGTCTTCCTTGCCCAGTTCTTAGCTGACATGCACTACATAGGAGCCCTGAGAAGTTATTCTCCCCAAAAGCAGCGTTATGGCTAGAGGCAGCAACCCTCATGAACCAGGCCACATGGCACTGCTCAGCCAACACTGATGCACACAATCCACCAAGACTGGAAGAGAGCAGAAACAGATCAAATAGCTTTGTCTTGCCAACACCCATTTCCTGTTGAGTTACAGAGCCCAGTGAGCAGGGAAGTGAGAGTTGAACTCGAGGTGAGATCTCCATTAGTTTGGGATTTGAGCAGAGATAGCCAGTCTTCAACAGAAAGCAGCTGCTTAACTGTCAAACACTCAATGTGTCGAATCTCGGCTATGGGGGTAGGGCACCCAATGGTAAACTGGACCCTCACTCCTGAAACAGTGGAATTTCCTAAGGCCATATCTCACCCAAAGGGAATCAAGCTTGTTGAGCCAATTAGGAGATGGCCATCACAATTATGTTTACAGTTCAGACCCAAGGGAAATCAAGTATGTGCCTGTGTTTCAACAACTTATAGCATGGCATTATAACAACATCCACAAATGGAAACATCTAAGTAACCAACAGAAGAGGAGATAAAGGAACTGGGATGGGCTTAGGAAGGAGTATTCAGGAAAAAGAAAGGATGGAGTCTGGCACATGCCACGGCATGGTTGAACCTTGAAGACACTTTGCTAAGCAAGCCAGCCAGATACAAAACAAACTTACAGGAAGTATCTAGAAGAGGCAAATTCATACAGAGAAAAAGTTGCTTAAATGTTATCAGACTAAGGGAAGGAGTTGGGGCATAGGGAGATATGCCTAATGAAGACATTTTGGGATAGTGATGATTACACAGCATTGTGAATACAGTCAATGCTGCTGGGTTTCGTACCTCTACGTTGTACATGTGCTTGCACACCAGAACAGACTTCACACTGTAGATTTTAAAAGATCATAGTAATCTGTAAGTCTCACAGACCTCGCATTATTGACACACAAACTCGCCTTATTATCTTTGCAGTTTTAATTTTTTCACTGAACATATTTTGGTCATTTTCTTTCCCCATTCCCTGCTCCTTTCAGATCCTCCCCACCTCTCTACCTACCAAACTCCTCTTTCTCTTTCTCAAACAAAAAAAATGAAAATCAAAAATAAACAACCAAAAATAGAAACCCTCAAAGAAATAACACTAAGCCAACTCAAAACAAAATCACATGCACACATGCACACATGCACACACACACACATACACATGTCTGTTTTGCACTGGCCAACTACTCCTAGGCATAGAGTGTGGCTGATATACCCAGTGACACTTCATTGGAAAAATATGGATCCTCGCTTTCCTGCAGGTATGAACTGCAGTAGCTTCTTGTTAGTGGTGGGAGTTTGTGTCCATTGCCCTTTTCCATCTGGGATTGTGTCTGTTAATCCCACTCCAAATTGATCTAGACTCTACCTTTTAACTCATATAGATTATCACAAACATTCCAATATTTCTATATATTTACTGTGTATCATCTTCATGAAGAACTCCACTTGTAGAATTATTATTGCTGTCAATAGAGCAGAAAAAGCCCCAGAAACAAAAGTAAACTCTTGTTTACCAAGGTCTAGATCAGGAATGAAGTGTGTCCACCAGAGGGTACAGGACTTCCTTTTGAGATAGATGACACTGTTTGGGAACTAGATAGTGGAGATGTTTTCAAAACTGTAAATACGCTAAAATCCATGTTAAATGAATATATGTTATATCATGTGAATTATCTTAACAAAGCTACTATTTAAAAATAAACAGCCAGGCATAGTGGCACATGCCTGTAATTCTCCCATTTGGAAGATACAAGTAGAAGGATCCAGAGTTTAAGATTAACCTCAGTTATATAGCAAGTCTAGGCCAGCCTGTCTCAAACAAACAAACAAAAGTAAGTAAGTAAATACATATGATTCATGATGTTGGGTGCTCATGGCAAGGACAAGCAAAAGTATCAGAAGGCTAGGAGAGAGTAAAGAGTGCCTATTTCCCCAGAAGGTCACCAAGAACTATCCAAGTACAGGCTAGAACAAGACCACCCTTCCATAGGACTTAGAACTAATCCTAATTAAACTGAAGGAGTCAAAGGGGACTGGCAGGAACTATGGACTAGGTCATTAGCCAGAACACGGATAAATGGAGACGTGGTCAGAGAAAGGCCCCATATCCAGTTACAGAAGACCACAACTGTCACAGCAGAAACAAAAGCAAATCTGAAGACAGCTCGATGAGGCTACAGATGTTTTCCCAAAGTGAGGAGCAGATTTCTCTTTCAATTCTTCCCCACATGAAGTGATATAGTTTTGACCTGAAATGTCCCCAAAGGCCTTGGTGCTTAAGGCTGGCTTACCAGCCTTCAGCCACACTTGAAGGTACCAACCCTTTAGGAGGTGGGGCCTGGTGGGAGGATGTTAGGTCGCTGGAAACTTGCCCTTGAGGGGGATATTGGGACTCTAACCCCTTCTTTTCTCTTTGCTTCCCATAGCCATGATGTAAGTAGCTTTGGTCCTACACACACTCCCCACCATGATGTCCTGTTTTACCACAGCCCCAAAGCAACTGAGCCAACAGACCACAGAGATAACAGACCTCTGAAACCATGCAGCAAAAGAAACCTTCCCTCTTTATAAGTTGGTTATTGCAGATATTTTGTAACTGAGAGCTGACTGACAATGGAGAAGTAATAGAACAAACCTTATTTGCTCTATTTTAAAGTCCCAACAGACACAGTTTTCAGCTTTTTGGAAAATGTGAATAGCCACCTCATTATAAAGATGAACTATACAAAGCATAAGCTTGTGACACACCAAGAATTATACCTGGGACATGCTGGCTGTTCATTAACTGTTAGGTAACACTCCTGATCCTTTCTAAAACATAAAAGGGCTGATATGCTTCAGTACAGGCATTCCCCTTATATTAAAATAAAACATGAATGGCTCTACAGATCCTGGGACCAGAGGCTGGAAGTGCAAGGTGCAAAGTTTATGCAAAAGTTTCCCAACATACTTTTGCATGATGAGATTGCTTTTATTTTAGGAAATTTAAAAGTTAATCCTGCAACTTAAAATGGGACACTTAGGCCCTTTTCTATGTGGTAAGTGCCTTAAAGCAGCATATGAGGCTACTGCCTCTCTTTATCTACAAACAACCAGAACTTTTGCCATTAAAAAAACTGGTCCATTTTCCAAAAGCAAGGGGGTATTCTTCAAACCAAGTTTTCCTTTGTAGGCCATCTGTCCCTCTGTACAGGACAGCGGTGAAGAGGTCTGGGAAACTGGACACTGGAGCACAGCAACAAGTAGCATCCGTTCCACTTCCATCTACACATAGCCTTGCATCAGAAGACTGACCCATTTGGCTTTGGATTTGAAACTCAAGGCAGGGAACCATGCACTGTATCTGTGACAAGGTGACAGCATGGCAGCTGGCCCCATAAGGTAACCTTACCCCCACCCCAGGTCTTGCCCCTCAAGTTGGAATAGCAGTACCGATGGCGCCTTAGTCCTAGGATCTCACTGACCAGCCGTGACTGACAGCTATCACGAAGAGCTTTCAGTGTCAAAACGCAAGACCAATCTTAGCTAGCTCTTCATTTATTCCTTAATTATTCAGGTAGAAGTCCGTCTAACTCAGCCTCTCGTTTGCTCTTACATTTTCATCTCTAAAATTCTGGAGTAACTCAGTCCCCCAGCAACACTTGTGAAATGCTGTCAACATTGCTCCAATGTGTTGCTTTCTCAAACTCTGATACTCTGTACCTCTCCAACCCAATGGGAATCAACAAACGAAAAAAGCTTGAAGGGGGTGCAAAATCTTGAATTCTGTGTTTCTGTGGACACGTATGGACTTCCACTCTGCAGTTTAAGAACTTATTTTTAAACCTTTCCAATGATAGATAGCTCCCACCCCCTCTCGACTCTGTTCCCAACATCTAATGCCTCGGACATTAATTTAAGTCAGTACCTAAGTGGAGGCAGGAGGGAGAGGTAGAGATTCACTGCACAAAGCCCAACCTGAAACCCTACACAGCAGGCTCCTGCCTCCCCCCCCCAGAGTGGTCAGAAAAGCAAAGGAATAGAGCCTATGACAGTTTCTAGTCACATCCAGCCCAAATGACCCTTTTGGAGCCTCTATTTTCTCAGATGAAAATGGGAATTTTTCCTGAGGTTCCTTTACCCATTAAATACTTTGAGCCTAGAAAGTAAACTCTGAAGAAGCATCACATTTATTCCATGCTTGGCAGGCCCTTCTAAGAGCATGAATACAGAAATTCTACCTCCTGCCTCTGTACACACACACACGCACACACACACACACACACACACACACACACACACACAGAGCATTAAGACTATCTAGCAATTAATGTAGCATGCTGATTTTGTAGGGTTTTGGAAGGGTAAAGACAGAGGGGCCAAGTTCTTGTCAGTCAACCCCTGCTTTCTTTAACCTCCGCCCAAAGCCAACATAACTATTGCTTTGGTTCCCTGGGGAAGAAAGGGTCTATTTTCAACCTTCATTTTACTCTCAGCTGCTGAGGTCCAGATTTGCTCCTTAAGGAACCTTAACTCCCTTCTCAAGTTGAGTGTCTGAGGAGTCCACAAGTAGCAACTGTATCCCCTATGGCCTTCCCAAGCTCCCCACAGACAGCACGGTTGCCAGGGCCTCTTATTAGTCACTTTCTGTCATATTTTGGGACCTTGACTTTCTAAAGTACCAGTATTTTCACAACTGCACACTGTGAGGTAACTCTGAACCCCCAGTCATTCTGCTGGGATCCCTGCCCCACAGAACACACATTGAAAACACAAGCAAAGCCAGCAGAAAAGGGGGACAACACAGAGGCAGCCCCACTTCATTGTTGCCATGACAATCAACTGCCTCCAAGACTTTCCAAATGATGGAAGCAGCTCTGGTCTGCTGAGGGCCCTTGCCCTGCATCTACAGGGGTCAGCAACGCCTAGGCATGGACAAACTGCAGCCAACTGTCAATCAAATCCGCAGGGTTCAGTTCCACAGATCTCTGTGTCCACCCTCTGTAGGGGTGAGGCCACGCCCCCTGTAGAGACGTGGATAATATGAGCTCACCCCTACAACCCTCTGTTTTGCTCCATCTACACGGGGCCAGGCTGGAGCCTCAGCACTGGGCTTTGAAATGGCACTGAAAACATCTCATTTTCCCGGAGGGATTCTGTCACTACTTATTTTATTCACTACCTAACCTTGAGGAACAGTACACAAGTGTTTACTAAATTATTTTAATGCTGATAGCCATGACTCCAAATGTCATTTCATTAGCAGAATGTTTAGCATGATGCTAAGTATTTAGCACCTGGTAGTTTGCTGAACAATCCCCCACACAATCCCCCCATGCTTTTTTTTTTTTCAAAAAAAAAATCAGTTATGCTATCCTCTCCAGTACCAACATTAATTTAAGTAGCAGAAAAGACAGAATCTAAAATCAGACTAAACTGATTATTTTGCTAATCAGTCTTGTTGCTAATGTCTTCAGGCCATGTTTCCCCAGCGGGCCAGGGGCTTTCGTTAGTGGGCACTAGAGTAGACTCGTCTTCATTTTTCCGGAGACAGGAGAAGGAACTGCTGTGGCTGGCTGAGGACCAGTAATCCCTGCATCGCCCAAGGCTGGAACAGCAGGCGGGCAGGATGACTGTAAAAGGAAGAGAGCAGCACCGCCAGCCGCTCTCATGCCCTCTCACCCAGGCTCCTCGGGCCTCAGAGGATCTGCCAGAACAACTGAGAAGCCAGGGGAAGCAGAAATAGAGAAGGGAACATCAAGAATAGCACTGGGCATCAGAATGGACCTCAGGGATTTCCTACCTGGGTCTCCAGATCCCTCCTGACACCACCCAACAGGAGCTAGCTGAGGCAGAAATCAGCTGTGAAGTGTGCCACAGCTGTCTTCATTCTCTCCCTGACAAAGTTAAGAAAGTGCTGTGGAGCCACTAGAGTACAGGCCAGCATCCCCAGGTTCCCAACTTCAGGTTGCCTCAGGCTTGTCTAGCTTGGACACCTTGGGCCCACCAGCTTTTAGATTACCCCCTTCATGAAGGAAACCAGCATGTGATCATGATGTTCAGCTGCCCATGCAAAGGCTCCCTCACAGCTGTGTGGGATGCTGTCTATATCCCTGGTAAACAGGAGTCTGAGGTAAGAAAGCGCAATGTAGCCAGGCAATCCAAAGGGGAAGATCCACGGAGGGCCTCGGGGCCTCTTCATTCTGGAAGGCCTCCGGTGAATAGTGCCATGGAAACACATGTTGGTCTGTAAGGTCCTCTGCACCAGGCCATGGGAGAGCAGATTCTCCATCTTCCCAATGTCTTTCCTTATCTCCATGGCCCTAGAGACCATGGCCTGACTCTTAAGCCCTGTAGCGCCACCTACTGGGAGAGGCAGAAGTCAGATCTACAGCTGGTCCTGAAGAGTCTGTTCCTGCAAGATTATAGTCAATTATGCATCCAAGCCCTTGCAATGAGCTTCTACTTATACTATGAAGTATATCCAAAGATCAGCAAGGCCTCAAAAGCCTCTATTTGGTATCCCCTTGGGCTCCTTTAGCATATCCTATTCAAAGAAGAGCCCACCCAAAGCAGTTTTGGGTAGAAGAGGCAATTTAACGAATCCTACATCTTTTCCAAGACACTAAGAGAAGCGCACCAGGGCAAGGTGGGGGCATCCTTAGTGGCTCACCACTGTGTTGACAAGGCATTGTTATCCTTGTGGCTTCTGGTCTCCCAGAATAGAAGATTAAAAAAGCAGGGAGACCCCACAAACCATCTTAGGAGGCCTTATAGTAACATTCCTTTGCATAACACCCAAGGTGAGGTACATTAAGTCCTATGTGATCTGCTAAGCCTCATTACTTGTCTTCTATGGAAATAAATAATTATTGACTCTCTTCCAGTGTGTTGGTATGCTGTACCCAGCCATTCCCAGGTGCAGCATTTGGAACTCAAAAAGCCCCCTTCCTCCAGCTTCCTCCACGTAACTTGCAGAGATGGAGAAACTGATGTGAAGCCTTCTTCTAACCTTCAGCAGCTGAGGGGAAAGCCATGCAGGTCTTGGACCACTTGAAACAGTTAACTGTGGTCATTGTGTTATTACTTTATTTTAAATAGCTACTATTCACTGAGTAGTTTAAAGAAAAGCAGTGTGTTTTCCCCTCCTCTTTGCCTTGTCTCCAGCAGATAGGGGACATTCTGATGTTATTGTGTTAAATGGTTGAATATTAAGACATTCACTTGCTAGCTGGAGCCTACACTGGCTAATCAGAACAGAACAGTGGAAGCCTGGAATAGGACCAGTGCTGCTGGGGGCACCAGAAGTAAGGCACAGCCTGAAGTCTGAGGACACAGCCCCTCCCTCCCTCAACTTCCAGGTTGTTTCAAGGCGCTGGTCTGTGATCGCCACCGCCTGAACCTCACAGCTCCTAGGTGCACACACACCGCTGAAAAGCCATGGGAAGGAGATGCAACCAGTCCCTCCAAGCCTGTCAGGAGAGAAGAAAACAGCCACCTGGCAACTCATTTGCTTCTCCACTCTGATTGGTCACCGCTGCTGTTCTGAGGTCATCAGTTGGCTCCTCTTCTCTATGCCTTCTGAAACTCTAGCCCCCAACTATGTTTCATCATGAGTTACTAAGCCAGCCACTGCTTTCTTGTAAATATTCGCACTCCCCCAGGTCTGTCCTTCCCACCTCTGCCACCTTCTCCAACCCTTCCCAGAAGCCCAGCCAATCAAGGAAGAGAAGGTGGGAGGCAGAGGGGGACAAGGACCCCGGTGCTCTTTTACCTAAGAGCCAACCGCATGTAGGGATGGAGGCGAAAGTGCTCCTGAGAATTATGTAACCACTGCAGCTCTGGGGGAGCGTACCGTCCAGGTTGCTATAGTGTTTGCTGGCTTCCTGCTGGATAGGTAGAGTTCCTGGCCACTGCTCCCTCCTCTTCCCCGACATCCTTCACCAGAACCTGTATGGTTGCTACTCCTACATTTAATGTCTGCTCCCTGCAAGGGGTCTGGGGATGATGCTGAGAAGCCAAGTGGCAAAAGAAAAGAAGCAAAGTAAGGAAGTAAACTAAGAAGGGATTCATCTGACACTCCTGGAGACCTTTCCAACTGTGGGTATACCTGCTTTATGAGTACATCTCACCCTCAGTAGTAAGAGCTAGGGCAACACTCCTGAGCTCTCGGCCAAGTTGCTTAGACTGAGAGATCTAGCCCACCCCCACTCCTCGAAAATACCACCCTTTCTTTTGTGTCTCATTCTCTCCTCCTCCTAATCCACCCAGAACTCCATCGGCTAGGAGAGGGATCCGAGGACAGATGAAGGAGGAAGGGTGGGTACCTCAGAGACAGGGGTTACCCTTATGGCATCAAAGACCAGTATCCACCACCCTTGGAAAGTCTTTCTTCTTAAGGAGGCCAAAACCCCAACGCTGCCACCCAAGATGGGAAGCAGAAAGACAGACGGCGTGCCCCAAATCAGCTTCTGGATGAAGACCAGGCAGTAGAGCAGCACTAATCCGCAAAGGCAATGGCCCTGTCCCCAAATGTGATGAAAGGGAGAAAGGAAGGGGCTGGACACCGGGCCTGGCGACTACTTCTACAAAGCTGGGCTGTGGAGAGTCACTAGGAAGTACCCTGGCAAGGCAGGGAGAGACACGATGTGGAAGAACGATAAGGGGGCAGAGAGGCTGTGCAAAGGGCATCCTGAGAAGACTACAAGACACTTCAGCTTGATCACCTTAATCACTGAGCAATGTCAAATAATAACTTGTCGATGGGAATTGAGGAGGAGAGGGAGAAAGTTTCCAGGAAGTGGGGAGTTACCTGAAAGCCTTTCACCATCAGAGGGGGAGCTGGAGACACTTGATGCCCAGCATGGAGATGCTTAGAGAACACTAAGTATGGAGCCTCAGAGCTAGTCACACCCTTTCGTGATTCTCTGAAAACATGAAAAAAAGCGAAGCCCACACATCACCGGGCGTTCCAGCCGCTTCCATCCTCAGGTGCGAGTCCACACAGGAGTGCCAACAATCACACACCTGGCGTGGGCTCGCTCGGGGTCACTGGCAATGGAGAGGTGGGCGGTGTTGAGGAGCCAAGGAGCAGAGATGGAGAGAGGAGGCGCGCTGAGACGCACAGCTGCAGCCCCCGCCCCCACCCCCACCCGCGACCCGGAGCGCACTGACTGAGGAAGTGGCGCCGGGAAGAGTGGACGCGGGGCAGCCTGGGGGGCCACCGGCGCGGGGCTGGTCTCCGCGGGGTGCGCGCCCGCGCGCGTTCCCTGCCGCGCCCCGACAGAGCGAGGGACCCCGACGACGCCGCTCCCCAGCTGGCCGCGGCCGGGCCGGCCGGCTTTCGAGGCACCGGCGAGAAATCCAGGCAGCGCCGACACTTGGGGAACTTTCCCCCTCGCCCGGGATTTTCATGGGAACCACATGCTCCGAAGAAGCCGGGCCGCGGAGGGGGAGGGGCGGGAATTTTCCGCTCCGGCTCGCACGGCGGCTCGGCCGGCTCCCGCGGGCTCCCGCGCGCGGCGTTGGCGCCCCTCGCGCACGCGGCGCGGGCCGCTCCACAGGGACCCGCCGTGGGCAGCACGGGCGAGCCGGGTGCGGCGATGGGGTCCCGCTTACCTTGATGGTTTTCCTCTGGAACGTACATCCTCGTGTTTTCATTGACCATTGGCCAAAAACTGCTTGGAAAGGAGAAGCCACAAAGAGGAAGAAATGCAGCAACAGCCGCGAGCGGGTCTGGCTGAATCCCTCCTCCTCCGAGGCCGCCGGCGGCTTTCGCGCAAATCGAGGAAGCCGTGGATCCGCAGTGTTTCTTGCTCCCTTCGGGTGATTACCTGATCCCCATTATTGCACCAAACACCAAAAACTGCTGCTTTCCACTACCGCCTCCTTTCGTGAGATTGTAATGCATCCTCAGTACATCCGGGCCCCTTCCAAGAATTTAGCACCGCACCTCTGGCGGCTACACCATTGGAAAAAAATAATAATAATAAATGGAGAGGCAGAGCGAGAAGAGGCGCAAAGGCGAGGCGAGGGAGAGCGGCGGGCCCGCGGCGCGGGGTGGACCCCGAGCCGCCAGGGGGCCAAGGCGTCTCCGGCCCGCCCAGGGCGATCGCCGAGAGGCCCCGAGCCGCGTTCTTCGGCGACAGCAGCCGCGAACACCTGAGGGCGAGCCCTCGGGAAGCGCCGCCGCCGCTCCGGGCCGCGCCGCGCCGAGCGCCGTTCTGGCAGGGAGCTGTTTCTGCAGAGGCAGCGAGAGGGAGACACCGGGCGCGAGAGCGCGGCGCGGCCTCCCTCCTCCCTCCAGCCCCGCCGCGCCCGCGCCCGCCCCTGCCCGCGCCCGCCCGCCCGCCCGCCCGCCCGGCGCGCCGGAGCAGACGCGCTGAACGCTTCCAGATGTGGCGGCGGCGCGCGGCGGGGACCGGAGCCCGAGTGGAGCGGCGGCGCCACGCGAGAAGCCCTGGCTGCGAGACGGCGGGGAGCGAGCCCGGGCGCGGACACACCTCCAGGCGCCGGGCCTCGGCCTGCCGACCCCCCACCCTCCCGAGGCCCCCCGCGGCTCCCGCGCGTCCCGGGGATGGGGGGGCCGGGGAGCAAGGGGGGGTACCGCCACGCCAGCAAGGCCTGGGAGGGGAATCCCGGGACCACGGAATACAATGTGCCCAACTCCCCGGCCTCTTTCACGTCGACCGAACGAAACGGCAAAAGGAACCGGGATTCTGTTGATCAATTACAATCAGAGCGGTTGTAGAAGTGACACATACTGGCGAGGATGGGCAGATGGGCGGGGAGAGAGAAAGAGCCCAAGAGGCGGAGCCTCGTGGGCCAGGCAGCGGTGGTGCCCAGATGTCTGAACAGATTAATACCGGCAGGTTTGCTCCCTCCTGGGGGGCAGGCGAGCACGTGTTCTGCCAGTGTACCTTTACCTACTTCTCTTAATTATTTCTGCCACCCTGGCAGGGAGCAATGAAGCACTTCTCTCTGACACCCGCTGTCACAGTTTATCCAAAGCACCTCCTGCAGGCACGACCCTCTAGATGGGGCTGGTGAGCCCATTCTGGGAGGGCCTACCACTGGGAAACCCGGTCTAGATAGCAAGCAGCCCTTAGACTGCCTCACTCCCTGTCTCCAGGTTCCCTAAGTGACCCTGTCGTCTGTCTACATGGCTTTAAGCAAGGGGCTCTGTCAGCTGTGAATCTTCCATCTAGACCTTTTTCTGAACCATCCGCCAGCCAACTTGCCCTGTCTGTTTGGGAATGAAACCTCATATATCCATGCCTGCTCCTCACACAGCCACATCCCCCAGCTCAGCTGACCCCTCTAGCTACTCATGTAAGAACCCTGGAGTCGTCTTGGCTTGATTTCTCCCACCGCCTCGCATCAGTGTATCACGGCATCCACATTAGACAAAATGCAGTGTAACCTTCCTCACTTTTTCTGGTGACCCCTTCCGGGGCTGAGCCGGCAGCAGCTGGTTCTCTTTGGTCACCCTCCTCTCAGGTACGTTCTCCCCACAGCGGTTGGAACAACCCACTTAAAATGATGCTGTTCTAACCCAGACCATGCAGTGGCCTCTTTGTCACTTCAGTGAAAGTCGCAATAGCCTACCGTCACCGTTTCCTACCGCTTTCCCTTGCTGCTTCTCCAAGCACACCTGAAATGGTCCCCTCGCCCTGCACATGCAAACCTCTTGTCCTCAGCTCGACTTGTCCCTACCTCCTGCAGTGTTCCTGCCATAGACACCTTTAGAAGATGCTTTCACTCCTTGGAGACCTTGCTCAGAGTTCACCTCAGTGGCCCCGTCTTGCTCTCACCCAGAGTAAAAGCACAGCAGCCTGACAACCATCACCCGCCGTTCTCATCTCCCTATACTCTTCTTCTTACGTCGTACTTCTTCCCTGGATAACAGTGCATAGTTCAACTTTTTGTTATTTTGTTTTCTCTCCCTCTTCTCTGTCAGGCCCCCCTCCACCCCCGCCCTCAGAGTTGCTCAAAGGCAGATGTCTTGTCCATTTTGTTCAACAGTGCGTAGAGCGATGTATGGCAGGTAGCAGGTACCCAATACATTCACGTTGAGTGAATGAATGAATGAATGAATGAATGAATGAATGAATGAAGAGTTTCAGGAGTACCACTAGCTACATCATCTCAAATTGTCTCCCTGGCCACCGCTTGAGACCTAAAACCTTACCACTCCTCATTTTCCTTTGTTCAGTTGGTTCCTTTGGCACAAAATTAAAATGCAAGATCCCACCAGGAAGATATTAAATTCTATCATCTTGATTCTATGTCAATAGTGATCTAATTGTTTGTTGTTGCTGTTATTGTTATAAGGGCTATACCTTTGCCATCCTGGTATGCCATTACCCAACTTTCAATCTCCAGTGTAAGAAAGAGAATTAGAAATTACACAGTACCATTTGGGGGAGATTATTGGACTGCATTTCAAGGCTGAGAGTAGCTGATTGCATAAGCCATTAATAAAATCGGTTTGCATTCCCATTGCATCCTGTGGCAAAAGAAGAGTGATGCCTAATGTTGTCACATCCTCTGTGCCAGCCATGGAGTAATGCTCTAGAGGCATTGCCTTGCTGAATGTTCACTGCTACATCATAAGGTAGGAATTATTGTCCCTATTTTACAGACAAGGGAAACTAAAACTCATGTTCCATGGCCAGGGGCACCCAACTGGGACTTAGTCCAGAAGAACCTGATACCAAATTCATGTTTCTTGTATTATCCTGCTCTCTGCTGAGAGGATGGCCAAGGGTGACATGGCAAGGGGTAAGAACTGACTGCAAAATGTATTTCACAAAATACTGTGGACTTGAGAACCGAGCACTTGTGTGTTGGGGGCACCACAGGTTTGATTGACAGCCTGACTTTTCCATAAGAAGGCAATGTAGAACCCTAACAGGCAAGCATTACCCCCAGGCTGCCTCACTTTTCACTTCCCAGAAAAGGTTATCTCCTAAATATTTGGTCTCCAAAATATGCCCATATCCCACTTTCTAACTTTGGAACCCAGCCCTGAATGTTCTTCTGCAAGGTAACAAATTCTCCACCCATCAGAGACCATTTAGAATTGTGATGTGGGGATGTGGGAGGTGGCAGGAGCAGAAGCATCAGCCTGCCTCTCCTTCTCTGACTGCTTTGACCCTAACTACAAGTCTTCTCTCTTCTCCTCCTGCTCCCCAAGTCTTTCCCTATGCCATGCCTGCCACATAACATTGGACCTGTGCACATGCCATGCATGCCAACCCCCCTCTCTCTCTCTCTCTCTCTCTCTCTCTCTCTCTCTCACACACACACACACACACACACACACACACTCATGCAGGCACGCACTCATGCAGGCACACACACTTCTTACATCTTAAGTAAGTGAACAGTGCTCCCTCCTCTACATGGTGCTTTGTACATATGGACACTCAAAGTCTACTAAGGTATGGCTTACTCTGGGTAAGATTCTACTTCGTGAGCACAAATAACTTCCTTTGCAAACAAGAGCTCCATGAATAAATTCTTCACTGCAGTGTATTTATGTGTCTGGGAAAACATGAAAATAATCTAACAAAATTTTGGTTAAACAATAATATTTCAAAATTATTTGTGTCTTTCTGTCTCATACATGTGAAGTTGCTTGATTTTTAGCATAGCCCTGTGAAGTATTTCTGTTCCCACATTACAAGGGAGAAAACCATAGACAGAAAGATTTGTCCACTTGCTCATGTTTTCATAGACAGTAAGTGTGGGGTTTGACCCCCGAGAGGTCAAGGGCTCTTAGCCATTCCACATATAAACTAGGGCAGATCAACGTAAGAAAATCCAACTGGTGCAAATGATACTACAGAGAAATATTAGTGATGAGAAAAAAGTTACAAAATATCATATAATGCATGGTTCTCTCTTTTTTTTAAGATGTGGATTCTTGAATTAGGAAAAAGACAATAGAGGGCCCCACCAAAATACTGGTGGTAACTCCCTTGGGCAGCTAGAAGAATAGGAAAGTTTTTCTTCATCTTTCTTCTTATCTGACCATAAGTGTGGGAGCCAGGCTACCAAGCAGACACTCTAGTTTGTAGGCAGCTACATCCCAGTCACAGGAACCTGGGGCCCATTGCCTTGCCAAAAGCTAAGTCCCAAAGTGCCCTCTGCCCACCCGACAACCACTTAACCCTCACATTACCACACACCTGCAGAAATTCCCTTGGATGGGAATTTTGTCAACTTGACAGAAGTTCATTGCATAGGACATAATCCTCTACATGTGCCTGTGAAGGATTGATTCATTTAGGTTAATTGATGTGGAAAAGACCCATCTTAAGTGTGGACCTCTCCATTCTGTGTGCTGGGGAAGCCTAACTGAGTAAAAAGGAGGCTAGAGGAGCAGGGTTCCTCACTCTGCTCCCTGACTGCTGATGCTGTGATTGGCAGCCTCAAGCTCCTACAGCCACGCCTCACCCACCGTGATGGACTGTACACTCAGTCTGTGAATCAAAACAAATCTCCCCTCCCTTAAATTGTCTTTGCCAGATGTTTTGTCACAGCAACAAGACCAAAAATCCTGAAACATTCCCTGAACAGTGATTCAAGCCCACATGTACTGTTAGGTCCTCATTCACCCAAGTGCCTGGCTAAGCATCAATCACTCTGCTTGTGTCAGAGTGCTACTGGCAAGGAGGTAGGGAGTACCATCTAACACCAGTCTTCTCAGACGACGTCTTGTTACTTAACCCATAGTTCATGAGAGTCTGTGTATGAGAGTGGGAGTCTGAAATCAGGTAACGAGCAAAGGAAGGAGGCCTCAGGAGGGTCCACGGGCTGCTTTCTTCTGCTAAGGGTCCCTAGAGCATACTCTGTCTGAGGTCAGGACCTGGAAGTAGCACTGTGGAGTCATCCACTGGTCAACTTAGCTGCCAGGGCCTTCTTTTTCAGAATTACCTTTTTTTAAAGATTGTATTTATTTATTTGTTATGTATACAACACTCTGCCTCCATGTATGCCTGCAGGCCAGAAGAGAGCACCAGAACTCACTATAGATGGTTATAAGCCACCATGTGGGTGCTGGGATTTGAACTCAGAACCTCTGGAAGAGCAGCCAGTGTCCTTAACCTCTGAGTCATCTCTCCAGCCCTTTCCCAGGGCTTTTATACAAAGTTGTCACTAGTCAGGAGGTTCAAACAACAGTAATGTATTCTTCCTTCTTTGGTGACTACAGCTTCAAAACCAGGCAGGGTCATGTGTCCTGCTGGGGCTCTAGGAAAGACACATTCTTCTTTTCTTCTAGCTTCTGGTGGTCAGCAGTAATCCTTGCCTCGTGGCCACATGACTCTGTGGTCACATCGCTGTCTCCCTTAACTGCCAAATCTCCTCCCGCTGCACTCTAATAAAGACACTTGCTATTGGATTTAAGTAAGGGTCGTTGGATGATTCAAGTTGATTTCTTCATCTCAAGATCCTTAAAGTAGCTACATCTGCAAAGACCCTTTTCCCAAGTTACACCCACATGTTCTGTGTATTAGGATACAGGCTTGCATTTGGGCAGACCATCACTCAACCACCACATACTCGGACCTATGCTAATAGCCCTTCATTCTCATTCCTCTGCAGCTCACATCTAATACCTATGAGCCCTGTAAACCATAGGAAACTCAACTGAAGCTGTTTCTTATGCACGCACTCACACACACACACACACATACACACAAATATATATATATATTGCATATACATTATGACTTAATTGAGTTGTCAATAGAGCCAGCATACTCACTCATGCTTGTTCAACTTATTTAATCATTTTTGCAATTAATATAACTCTATTGAATGATTATTAAACAACTCTTAGTGATCATTTTTCCCTGAAGTGACCAATACTCTTTATAAAATGCCACTTGGGGCACTTCCCAGCCACTCTATCTTTTGGATACATCTTTTGGACAAGTTCTGACTAATAAAATGTCAGTAGAAGTGACAGGTGTAACTTTCAGTACAGTTACTTTTAAATGTCTTATTTATGTTTTAATTTTTGAGATTTTTTTAATTGTATGTGTCTGGATGTCTTGCCTGTGTGTGTGTCTCTGCACCACGTGCATGCAGTGCCTTTTGGTACCAGAAGAGAGTGATGGAGCCCCTGGGACTGGAATTATAGATGGTTATGAGCTACCATGTGGGTTCTAGGAATTGAACCCAGGTCCTCTGGAAGAACAGTTAGTGTTCTTAACCATTGAGCCATCTCTCCAGCCCCAAGGTTGCTTTTTAAAAAATGCAATCCTACTGTCTCTTCTTCTGCCATGAAATTCAAATGGTATAGCTACAAATCGAGAAGCATCCATCAATCTGGAACCCCGTGGTGACTTTATGGACCGCTCACCAGCTGGTTCTGGGTGTAGAGTGTAATTGTAGGATGCAGATGCTGGGGGGGTTGCTTTATACAGGGTGGGGAAAGGAATGGAGAGATAACACTAAGAATGTTTGACAAAATCAGAAGGAAACATATGTATACTTAAAATACATATGTAATATGTATCACTCAAATGTGAAATTCTCAAAATTATAAAAATTTAAATTAAAAAGTTTAAAATCGCAATTATTATATGAAGCCCCAGGAATCTGGAAGTCATTGTCATAGTATAACATGCCCTTTTTGACCAGCAGACTGGAATAAAACAACAGCTCTCTGTGTGTGACCAGCATGCAATGAGGATTTGAGAAGTTGCCCTTGTTAAATTGACTTCCATTCCAATCAGTGAAGTGTCAGTCAATTGGTCCTCAGAAGAGGATGGGTTGTAACCCTAACAATCTTGCGATAGTGGCACAGACAGAATATTCATCTAATTTTTCAGCGTGTGAGTCTTTATTTGTTTTAGGTAAATTAGTAGCAATCCATTACAACTTATTCTACTGTATAAAAATAAAAAAGCAAAATGCTCTTGCCTCTTAAAGCCTGCTGACAACACAGACACACTTAGGTCTCTGTTTCTGTGAAGTAGCTATGCCAACTACTCGCAAATGGAAGAAGCAAGACTATGTCACCAGTCTCCGATGTGGACCTGCATAGCTAGGTGGTTTAGAGCCCCTTCAAGCCCCCTTGGCATATGTTGAATCCATTTGCAGACACCAGCATTTATATGTATTCCATCTTAGTCCAGAGAGGACAACCAAAGGAGACCAGAACCTTCTTGCTGTCTCTCTTTCTCTCATGGGCATGTCTCTGCTACTGCCTTTTACCAGCATCCTCCTGTAGATGGACACCCGCCAGGAATGCATTGACATGTGGGGATCCAGAAAGCCTCTGTAACCAGACACCACACTCCTTCAATTATCTATCTTTCCAAAGGGTGTATTTCCAATATGATTTTAATTACTTTTAAGAGCTCATAATGTGAGTACATTGTTTTGCTCAATTATGCATTAATAATTTCTGTAATGAGACAGTGGTCACTAGAGATTAAGAAGAAGAGAGGGAGGAAGGAGAAGGAAGGTTAAATAAGAGTTACCAAGATGCAGGTAAGTAGATGAATGGAATTTGTTCTACTGCCGTATAGCTCAGCAATGTAATTAACAGTCTAGAATTAATAACATATCCCAAAATAACCAGAAGAGTTCAGAGATTTCCAACACATGGAAATTATAAATGTTTGAGGAAATGGAAATGGAAATGTTAATTGTCATGATCATTAGATACACATACATACATGTTTTTAATCCATGTATTCTTTTTTTTTCAAAACAGGGTTTCTCTATGTAGCCTTAGCTGTACTGGAACTCTCTCTGAAGATCAGGCTGGCCTCAAACTCAGAGATCTACCTGCCTTTGCCTTCCAAGTGCTAGAATTAAAAATGTACACTACCACCACCCAGCATGCATTTTAATTTTTAAGTATAAAAAATATTGAAAGAAGCTGGGCATTGGTGGTACATGCCTTTAATCCCAGCACTCAGGAGGCAGAGGCAGGTGGATCTCTGAGTTCAAGACCAGCCTGGTCTACAGGAGCTAGTTCCAGGACAGCCTCCAAAGCCACAGAGAAACCCTGTCTCAAAAAACAAAACAAAAAAATTGAAAAAATATTGAATGCAAAAACTGTAACAGGGAACCTTATGGTCACAGAAAGACAGTTAATTTCAATTTCTCTACCTCTTGTTGATGCAATATGATGCCATGGTCAATGAAAGATTTTCAAACACACACACACACACACTAATAATAATAATAATAATAATAATAATAATAATAATAATAATAAGGTTTTTTTGGTTTTACGAGACAGGGTTTCTCTGTATTGTTTTGGAGGCTGTCGGTCCAGCCTGGCCTTGAACTCACAGAGATCCGCCTGCCTCTGCCTCCCGAGTGCTGGGATTAAAGGCGTGTGCCACCACCGCCCGGCTTAATAAGGTTATTTTTAAGGAAGAAGTGAAGTGTATCTCCAAGGAGAAAAGGAAATGATGCAACATCTTTGACTACCAACACAGGGCTTTATGTATTTTTGAAAAGGATGACAAAAGGTGTGTTAGTTACTTTTCTGTTGCAGTGATTAAGCGCCATGACCAGAAGCAACTCGGGAGGAAGAGGGTTTATTTTGGATTATGGTTCCAGGGGATAGGAGTCCATCATGGTGAGAAAGCATGGCAGCAAGCAGCAGGCTTCGGGATGGGAACAGGAAGCTGAGGTCACATCGTTACAGCAAGCGCTAAGCAGTAAGAACAAATGGGAAGGGGGGCTGCGTGCTGTCAAAGCAGGGTCCCCAGAGACATACTTCCCCCATCAAGGTCACACCTCCTAAAACTTCCCAGTTGATGCCACCAACTGAGGACCAAGTACTCAAATGCCTGAACCAATAGAGGACATTCTCAATTCAAACTGCCACCAAATGCTATCAGGCAGCTATGGCGCTACATTGCATTGGAAACTTTTGACAAATGATACATTACCTTAAACTGTCAAAGCACTGGAAATTGCATCATGTATAAGCATTTATAATTTCGAATGCTAAGCACGTGTTTTCTCAAAATTGAGAAACTGAGTAAGAGAAAGGAAGGCTCAGTTGAGACCCTGGAAGGCCCACACCCAGCTGCAGGCTACAGCTAAGGCTGCTGGTGAACACCACAGAGGATGCTCTGCTGGAGAGAGAGAGCTGAATGTCAAGGACCTCTGTGAATGCTCATGAAACAAACACCTCTGGGTCCACATTCTCACTCTGTCTTCTATCCCCAACCTAACCTAAAATAATTACCTCCCTTGTCAGGGGCGTTTATCTCCTTCATATCCTTGCAGAACAAAGTACCAAGAAGCACACTATTCACTGACCTCCAGATACTGTCACTCATGAACTCCTGGACAGCTTTTTAACCCTGGGTTGCTTCTATTTTATACCATGAGGAAATCATTTCCTTTTTTTCCAAGACAGGATTTCTCTGTATTGTTTTGGAGGCTGTCCTGGAACTCACTCTGTAGACCAGGCTGGCCTCAAACTCACAGAGATCCGCCTGCCTCTGCCTCCTGGGAGATGAGATTAAAGGAATGTGCCACCACGGCCCGGCTCCATTTTTAAATAAGGTTTTAATCCCGAAAGGCCAATCAGAGCTAACACTGGATGTCCTTCCAAAGGTTTAAGTCTCAGCTGCCTAAGCAGTACTTTGAGTCTGTCCTTCTGTGTGGATTATTGGAGAAATCTGGATATACTGTGTTTTTGTTTATGATGGAGAATCCAAAGGTCATACAATAGAATGAGCTCACACATCAAAGCGCTGGCTATTGCTGTCTGCCTTGTGTTTCCTTTAACTATAAAACTGGGGAACTCCCAAGAACAGGGTTTGGGTACAAAATAAAGTAGTAGTATGAAAATGCTTGGTAAGACAAGTACAGAAATAGTAAGTTGTTTCCTATCAGGAAGATGAATGTCCCGTGTCTCTGACAGTCTCTCCCAGCACCCAGAAATCGCTCCTAGTCCCACCTAAGTATCATTGCCTCGATTCCAGCCCTCTTGGTTTGCCCTCTTTTCCTTGGAAAAAGAGAACAACTGGTGACCTTTTTCAAAAATAATAGAAATACTAGAAATAGGGCCAGTTTATTCAGAAGTGAAGGGCACTCCCAAGAATGGAGTGGGTTAGTGAGCCAGGAAAGAGCACACACTCAAAAGCACTGGACAGTCTCCTGAGGCTTGATAGGTCATTACACAACACCTATCTTCTTCCCTATTTGCATACCAGCGGCTTTTTTTCCTCACACTTTCTGTGCCATATAGCCTGGGCGTGGAAGGCATTCCAGTTTTTTTTTTCTGTCAACTACAATTTTTATGTATATAGGTGTTTTGCTGTTATGTCTTGCACCACATGCATTCAGTATCCATGGGGTCCAGAAGAGGGCATTGAATGTCATGGAGCTAGAGTTACAGATCACTGATCACTGATAGGAAGTGCTGGGATTCGAATCTGGCTCCTTGCTCTTAACCACTGAGCATCTCTCCAGCCCTAACAGACTTCTTTTAAATGTAAACCTTGGTCTCTCTCCCCTCTTTCCTCTCTCCTCCTCTCCCTTCTCCCCTCTCTCTCCTCTATCTCCTCTCTCTCTCCCCCCCCCAACCCCACTCCCCTGGCACAACTCCTCCCTGAGAGCTATGGTCTCAAGAATCTTTTGGGGTAGCAGAAGGATAATAATCTATCAATCCCCTATAACTTCCCCCATACCTGTGAGGGATGGCACCCATGCCTAAAAGGGGCCACAAGACTTTCTCCCTGTTTTGCCTCTAAGTTAGAGAGGAGGCTTTGGATTTCCTGCGGCAGAAGTTGGCTTCATAAGGAGTTTATTCTGAACGGGACATTACGGGTCACTGTGTCTTGACTATAAGCCTGCACTGTTTGGGCTGAGAGCTGGCTCTGTTGGTCAGAGCACTTACTGTGTAAGTACAATGACCCAAGTTTGAATTCCTAGCACCTATGCAAAAAGTTGATCATGGCCATGAACATGCCTGGAACTCTGGTTCTGTGGGTGGCAAGAGAGTGGAACAGAGAGATCACTGGGACTTGCTGCCCACCAGCCCAGATCCAGATTTAATGAGAGACCTTTTCTCAGGAAATGAGATGGAGCACTACAAAACAGTGCTCTGGCTTCCATACTGGCACACAAGCACACACCCATATGTGCATAGACACACGGATTGAGAGAAATTGGGGGGGGGGCAGAGACAGAATTATAAAAGAAGCCAGGGCTGGCAAGATGGTTCATTAGGCAAAGGCTACCAGGGTCCACACAATAGAAAGAAAGAGCCGACTTGCCCTCTGAACTCCACACATGTACTAAGGAACGCATTCACACACATATATGCACAAGTATACAAACAAAAGATGTACTGAATTTGTTTTTTAAATAACTCTGTTTGTAGAGATTTTCACTTTCTTCATAAGTGAAAATCAAGGGTATTCGATACTTCCCCAGTGCCCAGCCAATTGCTGACACTTCCCCAGTGCCCAGCCAACTCCTGAGATAGATTTTCATAACCAAATTCTGCCAAATTTTTCAAAAAGTCAAATTAAATTTCAATTATTTTGTTCAAGTAACCAATTTGATCTTGAAATTTTCCCTCAAAGCTCTGAAAGCAATCCAGGGGTGGGGCTGGGTGCTTGGGTTAGTACCCACTTCCACATCTCAGCACTGGCAAAGGCCCCACTCTGGCAATGTTCTGAGACAAGAGATCAGCAAGCTGTCTCCTCCAGGGCTCACTGACGCTGCCAAGGCTTGGGGCAGTGAAGCTAAAGTCATTTCCCATCACACATGGGCCTTGCTTGAGCTCTCTTTCATAGTTTTGAGAAGCCTAAATCATGACTATCAAAAGCAAAGCAGATCCATCCTCAAGATCTCTTGACATGGCTCACACTGGCAAAGTTAACAGCTGTGCTCCTTCCCTGGGTGTGGGAGGCCCACCCTGCACTGCTTGCAAGGTGGTTGGAGAGGTGCTGTCAGGGGAAGAAGAAAACACAGATTCCTCCATGCACTCACCAGTGTTCAAGTAGATGAACTGCTCCAGCCTGCTTCCTCTTGACACAAGTCTTCACAAAGCACTCTAGACACACATTGGCATCCAGGGCCAACATAGGGTTCCAGGAAACTCTAGGCCCAAAGTCATCACTCATTCCTTCTTCTCGCCCACACTTGAACTACCGGCTTTCATTCTTTGTAGCTTATCATTTAAGACCCACTCAGAAAGTCAGGGCTTGGACTTCTCTTCCTCTGCACTCAGACAGCTGTACCCTTACCACTACTAAACCATTGGTCACACTGCTGTGAGCATTTGTCTCCTTGAACTCCAGCTAGAGTTTGAGCAGTCCAAGGGCAAGAACCCTGTCCTACTTACCTTTGAAGCAGAAAGTGTTTGATAAACATTTGATGGGTGAACGAATGAATGAGTGAATGATTTCTTTGTCACTGAAGTTGGTAGAGGGTTAATTCAAAGCAATGGATTGCTAATGGTGCAATTTTAAGCTGATAAAGGAAAAATTTGAGGACCAAGAGACCTGCCCTACTTCCATCAATCACTTCACAGAAGTATCTACATGAAAGACTGGCCTTGAGCGGCTAGATAATGTTCTTGAAAAATCTCCCTGGGAGGTTACCAGGGAGATCACTTCAAAAGGAGGTTGTCCTCTCATCACTGTTCAGTGAGTTACTTAGCTGAGTGAATCCTTTACTGGGGGCTGGGACTCTGCATGAACACTTGGGCCCTTTATCTTGCCACTAAGAGTCCTGCTTCATGTTCATGAAGCCTCGCAGACCATCAAACACAGTCTCTGTCTTTTGCAATTCTCACCCACAAAAGGTGTGTTTACTTTCATAACACTTACAGATAGGCTTATCCATTTTTCTTTCCCTGTATCTGTCTTTTATAAGCTCTGTTTGGACAAAAGTCACATGGAAGAATGGGTCACTGAACACCTGGATCCAAGCAGCCATGACACTACTGTGGAAGTGGATAGAACCTCTGGGAAATGACTTGAATGAGCAAAAAATCAGTTCAGACAATAACAAAAGAAATGTCCTAGAAGCCAGACCTGTCCCTACAATGACTGGAAATAGACACTTAAAGCTGCCTGAGCAGTCATTGTAACTCCCAAATGCCAGGCACAAACCCAGTGCACTATTAAACCTAGGTCCAGTCATCTCCAGGAATAGGTTCCTAGGTTCTGAATCACAGCTCAACACTCTTCTCCTTTTGTGGTTCTTTGGCTTGCAAAAAACTTGTCTTAAATGTATAGATTAGTTAAAAAACAAACTTCATATTTTTTAATTATGTGCGTGAGCAGGGGGTAAGTGCACATGAATGCAGTTGACTCCAAACCCAAGAAGGTGTCAAGTTCCCTGGTGCTAGAGTTATGGGTGGTTTTGAGCCACCCAACATAGGTGCTGGTAATGAAACTCAGGTCCTATACAAGAACAGTATGTTCTTTAAACTGCTTGATCATCTCTTTAGCCCCATGAACTTTGCATTTTAAGTGGCTTAGTGTATCAGCAAAGGTAAGAAAGCAATTACTCAGGAAGCAGCTAACTGACTGCAAGAAATAAGGAGGCCTCTAGGTAATCTATTGAGCCTCGGGCAGCAGATCAGTACCCATCCTGAGTATACACACTGACTTTGGACTCCCATCCAACAATGTGAGGTGCACTCTCACCCTGAACTCTTGGGGAAGGGTCTAGGCCCTGCCCTATATGAAATGACAGACTATGGACACCCCCATGGAGGGCCTCACCCTCCCTGGGGAAATGAGGGGATAATGGGGGGGGTTGGGGAGAGGGCACGGGAGGAGGAGAGGGAAAGGGAGAGGGAGCTGGAACTGACTTGTGAAGCAACCTTGTTTCTTATCTAAATTTAAACTGAAAAATAAATAAATAAAAAATAATAAAAAAAGAAATAAGGAGGCCTCCTAAGCTGAAAAGTTTGGGTCACCCCTTCAGTAAAGGTCTGCTTTTATGGTATTGGGTTAAATGGTTACCCACACAATGTCGTACTCATGAACAGGAAGGTCAGAGTAGCCCTAGGGAATCCACAATCTCCATTAGAGTGTCATAGTGACTCAAATTCCATGAAAGGGAATGCAATCTTTAGGTTAGATGGTGATTCATTAAGTACCCTGCTCGAAAGAAAGAACTCAATAGACTCCTATCCTCTCAAGATTCTCAACTCCAGTAGACCAGGGGCTTGGGTCGTGCTAAGTGCACTGTTTGTATTATAATTTGCATTTGGGGGGCTGGTTAATTTATTTATCAACTTGACACAAGCTAGGGTCATCTGGGAAGAGAAAAGCCTCAACAGAGAAAATGCCTTCATCAGACTGACTGTAGACAAGACTGTGGGAGCATTTTCTCGATTAATGATTGGTGTGGCAGGGCCCAGCTCACTGTGGGCAATGTCACCCTTGGGCAGGTGAGCCTGGGTTGTATAAGAATGCAGGCTGGGCAAGTCAGTGAGCAGCACCCCTCCATGGCCTCTGCTTCAGTTCCTGACTCCATGTTTGCACATGCTTGAGTTCCTGCCCTGACTTCCCTCAATGATGGACTGTGATAGGGATGTATACACCAAATACCTTTTCCTCCAGAAGATTTTTTTTTGGTCATGGTGTTTATCACAGCAACAGAGAGCAAACTAGAAAAAAAGAAATATAGGAGTACAGTAAGACAGAAACATGGATGCAAGGGAAAAAAGCAAGAAGGTTGTTGGTTCCAAGTAAACTACTACAGTCAACAGACTGACTTTGATTACACACACACACACACACACACACACACACACACACACACACACTATACCTGTTATAGTGAGTTAGTGCCGCTCATACTTACTCAGATTTTAATATGTATTCTAGTCAAGCAGGGTTCTTACCAAAGTCCAGATCTGACTCAGTCATCTGGGCGGGTCCTAGATTTCATGCAGCTAGTGTGATACAGCTGACCACCTCAACTAAACATCAGTAAACAGGAGAGTGTAGTATAGTGGCTAATTCTGACATTCAACTTGGTTGGATCTAGAAAGGTCTAGAGGGTGTCCTACAGCAGTGGAACATGTGGATAAGACAGGACCCAGGTGGAAGCTCATAAACACACACAGGAGCAGTGGACACTATAAACTCAGGGTGAAGACCGATCTGATCTAGAGTGAAGCCCACAAGCAAGGGAGTTCCCCAATTCTCTGTGCACAATGAAGCTACAGACAAGAGACCACAGCTGACTCTGGGTAGATCTGACACTCAGATGAAGACTAGAGGCAGGCTTCTCATTCTAAAGATAAACCCACAGAGAAAACAATTCCACTCTACTGCAGCTTAGCCTTTTTCTGAGCATTGTCCAAGTGCCCTCACTCAAAGAAGAAAAGATACATGAACTTAAAACTAAAAAGAAAAAAGTATAAGAAAGATACTAACAAACTAACTCCAGATGTATAAGTCTTAGCATACAAACAATAACAACAAGAAAGATAACATGTCCTCCTCCAAAATTATTAATCCTAGAGTAATGGCTCCTAATGAGAACAAATTGGAAGAACTTCTAGATAAAGAATCTTAAACAATAATTATAATTATGTTCAAACAATGTAAAGAAGCCACGAATGCACAAAAGTACAAAGGCAAAGATCTGAAAAAATAAGAAAGTCATTCCAAGACATGAAAAGTGAATTGATGAAAACACAAAAGGAAATGATGCTGGAAGTCAATAAGCAAAATAAAATCTCAGTGGAAAGTTTCACCAACAAAATGGATCATGTAGAAAGCAGTGACATGCCTAGAAAACAGAGTAGAGAAATTAGATCATTTTGTAAAAGATCAATGATACAAGAGCTCTGAGACACCATGAAAAGATCAGATCTTAAAGTTATGAGCAGAGAAGGGAAATGCCATAGCAGAGGAATAGAAGATATTTCAGTAAATCGCAGAAAAAATTCTCAATCATTGTGAAAAAGATATTATCTGTGTACAAGAAGCCTGAAGAACACCAAATAGAGAAGACCAGAAGAGAAAATTCTCCACAGAAAATTGCAGTTAAACCACTAAAAACATAAGCTAAAGAACAGACATTGGAAACTGCAAGAGAGAAAGGTCTAGTTGCCTATAAAGGCAATCCACGAGAGTAACACCTGATTGTTTGTCACAAACTTCTAAAGCCATAAGGGTCTGGAAAGCTATATTCTAAGCCCTGAAAGACCACAACTACCAACCCAGAGTAGTACAGCCAGCAAAACTATCTGTTAAAATAGAAAAAGAATAAAAATGTTCCATGATAAAAATAGACTAAGGAAATGTATGACCAGTAAGCCAGATTTACAGAAGCTACTAGACAGAATAGTTTCATCTTAAGACAAAGATATACAACAAAGATGTCACAGAGATAAATAAACAATACTAAGATAAGTCATCAAAAGAAATCTAGGAAAATGCTACAAAGTCAACAAATGGCAGGAATTGATTCTCATCTTTCAGTATTAACACTGAATATCAATGGTCTCCTCAATAGTGAAGGGGGTTTAAGTGGAGAGAGAGTTGGGAAGATAAGGTAGAGGAGGAGCCATGATAAAGTATAATTAACAATAAAGATGTTTCAAAATCTATATGGGAACTTTACTACTTTATATGGGGCTACCCTACACAGGGGACAATGCTCCTCCCAGAACCCGTAGGTTACCAAATAAAAAACTGAATGCCAGATATGGGATAGATATACCCCCTCAAGTTACTAATAAGGAATGTCCTGGAGACTCCCAAAACAGTACAGAATATTGCCAGCTCTTTATTGTCCACCAGAACTTGATTGTAAGACTCAATCACTGATGATACAACACACTTTGTCACAGGACATGGATAAATCAAGTTGATAATGATCAGTAAGCTTCCTCTGGGATAGCTAACTTTCACTGTACTTGAAAGTGCTATGCAGGCTCCTGTGGGAAATACTGGGGCCATAAACAGTCTTAAACTCTGCACGGGTGGACAGTGCCACTCCCAGAAGACTAGGGTTATTAAGTGAAAATCATAGTGAAAGGCATGGTATACTTTCTAGGAGTTATTGGTTTCAGAGAAGCTCCAGAGTTCTCCAAAGAAAGACAAGCTATTGTGGATGCCTTTGGTTAGCACCATAACTACATGATAAGACCCTGTTGCTGGAGATACCACACACTTTGGCTACAGGACACAGAGAAAACAATCTCACTCTGACCAGGAAACTTCCTCCAACTGGCTAGCTTTCGTGGAACCAGAAGGTGCTATGAAAGCAGCTGGAGAAAAAGGTTACCCAGGACTGGATCCTTGTAATACTGACCTACCAGGCAAGATGTGCCTGCTGCAACAATAGTCATATGACTGTTACAGAGTAACTAACTGGATTCTAACTGGGTTTGAAGCCTGCTCCTCATTTCATGGCTGGCACTGTTACTGTTTTCCTCAATTGTAATGTTGTAAAAGTGTCTCCTGAATATTTGTGTTTATATCCATAGATTTGGCTTCTCTTGCCCTTGATCCAGGAGTCTTTTTATGGTGGGCAGCCATCAATGCTAAGATGTGCAACTGGTCAAAGTGCTGAGAGTAAGAGACTGGGTGCTCAGTCTTAAATGGGATACCGGACACCTCCACCCCACCCACCATCACCAAGGCTCAGGGAAGAGGAGGCAGAAGGAAGGTAAGATCTAGATGGTGGAAAGAATGCTGTGAAATGCAAACTTCTAGGTTCAACTGTACTCAAGAATCCATACCACTGGGGTTACCAGCATAAAACCTGCATAAGATCAAGCCAGTCAAGATACTGGCACAGATGGAGGAGGTGATCTCTAGGCCCTGCACCTTAGTGAGGAGTTGTTGTTGGCAGTTAATATATGCTAGACGGGGGAGACCCATTCTTCCTGGTGTATATTCACTGGTAGACTTCTCAAGTTCCAGTATATGCCATGCCCATACACATATAAACAGCACTAATTAGACTTAATGGGTTGTATTAAAAATATGATGTGAAGTTGGGAGAGGACAATGTTGGAAGTGGAAATGATTATGTTTCATTGTATACATATATGAAATACCCAAGATATAGGAAAATTAATATTAAAAAAGAAATGCCCAGGGATTAGTGAAGTATACCTCTAGGTTGTGTCCATGTTGCCATTTTCAGATATGAGTAAATCATAAGAACTCTGATTAAGCCAATGGATTGCCTCTGTAGAGATGCCATTGCTAGGAGGTCTATGAAAGGACACAGTGGGACCTAGGTGATTGAAGTGGGTCACTAGGAGCCTGTCCCTGGAGGCCATATCTCTTATAGATCACTTTTGGTATCCTTGTCTTTGTTTCCCAACTATTAAGAAGTGAACAACAGGGATAGCAATATAGCTCAGCGGGTAAAGGCACGTGCTTTTGGTGACCTGAATTCTATCCTTAGGACCCACATGGTTGAAGAAGTGAACTAACTTCTTCAAATTGTTCTCTCTCTCTCTCTCTCTCTCTCTCTCTCTCTCTCTCTCTCTCTCTCTCTCTCTCACACACACACACACACACACACACACACACACACACACACATACACATACAATTTTAAAGTGAACAGTAGCTTCCACCACACAGTCCCACTGCTGTGATGCTCTGTCCAAGCACATGGGCCAAACCTGCATACACCAAATACTTTAAATCGTTCTGTTGGATACAGGGTATAGACCTGGATGGGAGGGGGGATGGGGAGAAACTGGAAGGAGTAGGAGGAGGGGAAAACATAATCAGAATGTATTGAATAAAAAAATCTATTTTCAATAGAAAAAGGTTCTGTCGGGCACTTGGAGACAAGGAAAACTAAACTGTTGTGGGGAAACACAACCCTCAAGCATTTCCAGACTTTGTGCTACTCATCTAGTGGAGCATAATTAGAATCTGGAGCCACAGCGGATCCCTCTCTGCTGCCATCCAGGCAGGGAACAGTTCTTCAGTGCACCCCTACAAAAGTGGAGAATCCTGTGCCTTCCCAGGAGAGCCACATCTGGGTTGAAATCGTCCCATTTCCTCATTGCACCCCCAGAGGCTCAAGGTCGCCTTGGTGTAACCCAATGCCTTTTAACGAACAGTTTCAAGACTGAGTTGGGTCAGAGGTACTGTAACCTTCAGCTGACTCTGAAATACCATGAGAATTTCTGTCAGTAACAGCATGCCAGGACAGAAGAAATTCTACTGCCTTCTGCTGCCATGTGCAGGAGATTAACATTCCTGGCCAGCCTACTCAACAAGAAGGTCTTTCTCCTCTTTCCTATTAGCCAGCTTGAGGAGGTAAGAGTATACCACAACTGGCAGATTAACGTATCTCATGATGGGATGGGTCATTGGCAAACCAGTGTCTGTCCCTGTCTACAACAAGGCCCAGCTGGTGAAATTTTGCCTGGGAAAAACAAACATCATTCCCATTAACAAAGCAACCAAATTTTGTGTGCAGCAAATCATGGTCATGGCTCCCTAGACATATAAGCCAGAGTGTTTTAGGACTATCAGGAAATGGGTTAGCTGTCTTAAGCACCCTCTTGCTCCCTAAGAGAGCCTGCCCCTAGTATGTTTGCCTCCCATGGGCACTGGAAATCCCACCATATGAGGCCCTGCTATCTGTAGACCAAGAAATGCCTCTATGACCTGCTTCCTTTCTCCTAGTACAGAGTTGCCTGGCCTCTAAAAGATTACCTGTTGATGACTGGTGGTGTTATCCCCCTTGAACATTTGCTCTTCAAAGCTAGGGAGGCAGAGAGGACAAAAATCTAACCAGCTACTCAAATGTTCTCTGGAGCCAGAAGCAGGGCAGCGCCTTCAAAACGTGCTGTCCTTATCCTCCCAACCAGCACACTGCTAGGTGACCTCAGAGAGACCTAAATAGGATGTTCCCACCCCTCGATGTCCACTCCTATGCAGCTCTACTGTCTCCACGGGAGAGGGGAGTCATGAACTAGGACTGTATGTCATTGCTTCACAACTCAGCTGCAAGCTTTCTACATTACCAAGCCTTGTTACTTCCACAAAGTGGTAAATTGCACATGACCACGATGCTGCACTTTAACTTGAGATCTCAGAGCTTTTGGAGCAGAAGAGTCCTTGAGAACCATTCAAACTCAACCCCCTGTTTACCAACAATGAGAATAAGCTCCAAAGGATGTGTAAATGAATGAGTCCTAAAACAGCAAAATTTAAAACATAATCTGCCTCCTCCCCTAAAGCCAAAGATCCATAGTGTTTCCCCACTCCCCAAGAAAAAAGGCTTAGATCACAGCCAAAGAGATTTAGAATGGGCATGAAGAACTCGCTGGCAATAAAGATGATTAAATACTAGAACAGACAGCCACAGGGAATTTTGAAATCGCCCTCCCTTGAGACCTGTTAAAATAGGACAGTTAACCATCTGTCTGAGATGATTTAAGTACAGTCCTGCCTTGGAGGCAGGAAAACTATCAGCTAAGTTCCTCACCTGCCTCATTCTGACTTCTATACTCATACCTGGGTGTAGACTCATGCTATGGGGATCCCAGGTGGAATCTGGTTGTGTCTCCCCTGGAACTCATGAGTTCATTCTGATGAGAGGGTCAGGAGGCCAACAAGGCTCTATTTGGCTGACCTTGGAAAGTACCTGCAATGGAAAACTCCCTGCTAGGGCTTCTGGGGGGCAGGAGGGAGGGATAGAAAACGAAGATGTCGATTTTTCACTAGCCAGGGATGTCTTGTAACACCTTGCTTCCCAACTCCTGCCATGTGACAACAGACTGCAGCTTTTGTGGGCAGATTCAAGGCACAGAGCACCCCCTTCAGTTTTCAAAGACACAGCCTACCATTCCACTCAGGAGGAGTCAAGAAAAACTTCCCGATTCCCCTCCCCTTTTTAAAATTCAGAATATCTCTGGCTAAGCGAAAACTTCAAAGAGACAGCTCCTTCTCAGGACTTTGAAGCTAGACACTAGAGCAACAAGAGAGTGTCTTGGAACAGCCACTAGCATCCTGGATATGGCAAAGGAAAACTCTGCCCCCTGGGGCATATATATGTAAATAGTTCAATCTAAAATATCCTTATTCCCCCATTACCCTCTCTCTTAGGCCCTCTCCTTCCCCCTCATAGTCCTCCTTGAACTTTCCTGTCACATACATGTGTGTGTGTGCAAGCGTGTGTTTAAATATGTATTTTTGCATATGACAATGTTTGTCTGAGTCTGCTTTATTTCTCTTAGCATGGTGATCTCCAGATCCACCCACTGGGCAGAGCTCTTCATATTCACATCACCAGTTCCTAAATCTTCTCCTTTCCTACCAAGTTGGATTAAGTTTCTCACATTTACACCTTGCAAATTAAGTTTATGCACAGAATCAAAGATACTTGTTTACAAGACACTCTTAGACTCAAAGCTCCCCTCTCCCAATCCCTGGTGCATTCGAGGGAAGCTACCACTGAGCTACATCCCAGCAGAGCTCCATAGATTCTCTGAAGACAGGGACTGTTATGAAACACTGATTCCAGAATCTGATACACAGGAAGTGCTTGGGGAAATATTTATTGATAAGTGGCTAGGTGAATGAATGAATGAATGCAAGACTATGAACTTGATTAACACTAGGTAACATCATTTCCAACTAATCAGAAGCTGTAGCAGTAAACCACATTGACTCCTTGTGTTTGTGTGTTTGGGGTTTACTTTAAAGTAATAAAAAGGGAGGACCATTATAATGCACATGTATACTATATGATACAGCATATTATACTATACCAGTTTTCTCTGTGGCCCTCACATTGTCCCCAATCCTGGCTTTTCCACCTCTAGATGTTGGCAACAGCTCATGGATTGTCTGTCCCTTGGAAGTCTTCCATGTGATTCTCATTGGCTCCCTGGCATTGCACACAGAAATTGTTCTCTCTACCAAATTCCAGGAAGACACAGAATGAGCATAGCCTTTGATGTGGATGTTAACTTTGCCACTTACAGGACGTATGAGAGTTCAGGCAAGTCATGAAGCCTGCCCCTGCCTTGGCACCATCATCTATGCAATGGGAATCCAGCTGGAAACAGATTGAGCCCGACAAGCCCTGGGAGGTCCTGTACACACATCCTTCAGGTTTCTCTTTCAGTGAAGGATGGGTAGCCCAACCATATCACACATGAGCACCTTGGGTGTGGTGGTTTTAGGACTGTAATTATACCACCAGGAGGCAGAAATGGGAGTATCCTCAAAGATTAGTGGGCAGCCAGTCTAGCCAATCAGTAATTTCCCAGAGTCAGCAGGAGACCCTGAATCAAAAAACTTAAGTAGAGAGCAATCAAGGAAGAAACCCAATGTCAACCTCTGGTCTTCACATACACGTGAACCTTAATGACCGTGTGCGTGCGCGCACACACACACACACACACACACACACACACACACACAGAAAGAAGAGAAAATCAACTGATCAGGCTGTTAAACCTTACTTTTTCACCAAGAAGCACCCCAAAGAGATCTAAGCCCCTGTGGGGTGCACTTTATAGAGTGAGAGATTCTCCCTTCCTGGCTTGTATTGTTTCCAACACAATGGCTTTAGAAATTGTTAAATCAGACTAGATTCTATAAATACTTCTGATGTGAAAAGACACATTCACATCTTCTTCTTAATCCAGGCCCGAGATGGCAGCATCACCTCAAAGACAGAGAACAGGAAGAAACCGTAGCACAGTTCTTACACCAGCCCTTGGTGTTCTGAGCCACTCGTGCATAACTCAGAGGGCACAGCAAGGTCGCTAATAAACACTACTGAACTGTGTCTTGCGTTCTGCATAAAGATATTGCTGCCCCAATGAACACCAAACAAGTGTAATGGATTGGTGTGATTCACATCTGAACACTCACAAACACTGTCTCCTGACGACATTGCTGTTCTCAGCCAGGTTTGACACTTGTCAGTCATTCTGGAACATCCACTGTCCCACTTCAGCTTCAGCATCAGGGCAGTGCAGTGGGGGCAAAAGCAGACGCTAAGTTTGTCTTCAAATATTTTTGTCAAGAGCAAATGAGCCATTTTAGCATCGTATATTCTAGCATGCAGGTGAGCCTGCAGGTTGGCTATGTCCACTCAAAACGCAGTAGATGGCAGGGGAATTACTGCACGTGTTAGGGCTTGTCTTTGACACTGAGACTGACTTATCATACTGCTGTGTTCACATGTGTAAAGCCAAAAAGGAAATAACTTAAGCAGATATGCAGGGTGTTAGGATTGAAGAATTTTCTCTAGGTTGCTTCTAGAACATGTCCCTATCTCCAGTTACTTTGACTCAGGTTGGCAGTGCCTACAAAGGTCACTTGGGTCAGCCCTGCTTAGCTTGGCAGTATGAGGAGATTCAGATGGGAGTGTCTGATCATATCATTCATCCCAAGGCACACACAGACACACATGGGGACACACATGTATGCACACACATACTATACCACACATATTCCACACATGTGCACACCATACACTTTAGCTATTACACATTCACACCATATATACACACCATACACTGCATAAATACCACATGTACCACACATGCACACACCATATGCACACCACATACACATATACATCACATACCACATGTACCATTTGCATGTACAGGTAGCACATGCATACATCACATACTATACACACACAATTGCTGCATGCATAACACATATACCACACAGGAATGCATATATACATCATATACACATATACCACACATGAGTCACATACACATCATATACCATACCACATGCGTGTATACACACACACCATGTACATACACCCATATGCAACACACACACACACATGTGTGCATTCCACATATCTCACACGCAGTAAGTACACTACATTTTTGTCCCAATATTGAGAGATGGCAAAGATGATCATCACATGCTCATAGGAGGATTGAATAGAAACAGCCCCTGCTGCTCTCTCACTTCTGTAAACCAGCTGCTCCTGCAGAAGCTGGGATTCTCCAAGCATCTTGGAAAAGATTGTGTGGGATTAGGAAAATTCTTTACAAAAACTTATAACTCCAAAGGCTCTAAAGTAGTGGTCCTCAGCCTTTCTAAAGCTGCAACCCTTTAATGCAGTTCCTCACGTTGTGGTGATCCCCAAACATAAAATTATTTTGTTGCTACTTCATAGATGTAATTTTGCTACTGTTATGAATTGTAATGTGGTATCTGATATTCGACCCCCAAAGGGCATCCCCAGGTTGAGGACCCCTGCCCTAAAGGAAGCCATGGAGTTATTTACTACAAAGCTGGTGTCAACAGTGCACTAAAATCTGATGATTTCTTGGCTTGGGGTATAGTTTAGGCAGCAAGATCTTTAAATCTCCCCCAGTGAATCTACTTTGCATTCAGAACCTTCATTGTGGAGTAGAGAAAGTAAGTGATGGAAAGGGATAGAACCCAGGCAGTCTATGGAAAGCTTTCCTCCCACCATAAAGACGAGGAGAATACCAATAAGCTCTCTCTTCAACCTTCTCTTCTCCTGAAGTCATGGGGAAAGAAGCAGAAAGAGCAGACGGAAGTTGTCTTCTGGGAAGGTAGCAGGCCTTTTCAGTTCACTCATTCTGCCCCCCAGAGCATGCTGTCCCTTTCCACCTGCCTCCTCGCCATGCGGCCTGCTCCCTACACTACCCATTCACCATCACAGCCAAGGCCACCATTTTTCAGGCAGAAATCCCTCTGGATACCACCGAGACCATAATACTGATCATGATGAAGTCTTCCTGGAGAGAATTAGATGCCCCCCTTGTTAGGAACATTTATACATGGTCTGGCTAACTGGGGAGACTCAGGGATGGTCATAGGTAGACAAACATCAGGCCTCTGTGTCTTTTTGCCCTAACAGAAGTAATATCTTGGGAGCAACTCCCATTGTGTATGCTCTGGGAAGGCCTAAGCCACTGTTGTCCTTCTTCAGAGACAGGTTGTGTCTGGGGAGTGTTGACTTGCCTGTAGATTCCCTCATACACAGGGAAGAAAAGATAAAATACAAGAGAGGACAAAGCTGACTTTTGCCTGATGGCAGCATTTTTTAAGGTCCCCACTCTGGTATCTATATGCTTGACCCTTTCCTCCTCACTTAGGTTCCCTGAGCTCAAGTCTGGACCAATAGCATTACTCAGCCCTTCAGCTCCGTGCAGAGTGGTCACATGCCTCTGCTCATTAGGTGACTGGCCGAGGTCCCAGTCCCTTCCAGGCAACTCTGCCCTGCTGGGGCCTATGCATGAACTCTAGATAGATAAACATAATTAATCCCATTAGCAAGACAGACAGACACTTGCACTAGAGCCACAGATCCAGGACAGAGGTCCTGTGTGTAGACCAAGTGCATCCCAGGCAGGGCACTTACGGAGACCAGGGAAGGTCAGATCAACACAGCTGATGAGTGCGGCTCCAAAGTGTACCACTGGCAAAATCTGACATTCTTAGTTTATGAGAGTAAGAAAAAATAAAAAACACAACACTATGCTGCAAAAATTATGTCTTGACTATATTCCTTTAACAGATGTAAATGTGAAGAAATTGACTGTAGCTGACTCTGAGGAGGAATGCTGGGATTCCTCAGCCTTACACTCATGCTAAAAAGAAATTATTGGGCCTTATTCAGACTCCAATATTACTGTTTTTAAATATGTCCTCTCCCACTCAGGTATCCATCTTTGGCAGTAAAGATTCTCCCTATTAACAAAGGAGATGCTTCAATTTCTCCAAAACATGCAGTGCTTTGGTGACCTGCATTGTGTCCTTGTCACCAAGACCCTGTGGATCCATATGACTGCAAAGTTTCCATTTCATTTCAGTTGTGTGGTCACTGTCAGAGTCTAAGACCTGGGGGTGATGACTGGCTGCTAATGTTAATAACAGATAATAGCACTGAATAGAGAGAGCCTTTCTATTACCATATGGGCTCTGCACAAAGTCAGGTGCCCTTTGACAGTAAGTCTTCCACCCCTGGGTACCCCTTTCTTCTCAGGCTGCAGCCACAGATGACTGAGCGCAAGAGCAGTCTGGCTGGCAGGCAGAGAGCAGGAGCAACAGGTGACTGACCTGAAACACCGAGGATGAGTTTGTGATAAAACATACAGTCACACTATTACTACCTCATCAATCCTGAAGCGGGGGAGGAAGAAGACTCAGAAACAGGGCAACGGAATCCAATTAGAGCTAGCTTCACTTCAAGGAGTAGTGGTACACAATGGAGAATAACAGACCATAGCCAACACTCAATGCAAAGTCACAAAAAATGATGAGGTTCATCACTGTTTGGGCTTAAAGTGGAGGAGACAGCACTCAGCCTTCATCAGAGAAGCTTCCTCCTGCATCAGATGGGAATGAACACAGTGGCCCACAACTGGAAAGCGTGCAGTGAGCAGGAGACTTCGGAGCACTCAGCCTTACATGGGACGCCTTCATTAAACTCTCCTCTCAAGGCTCAGGAACATGCAGAAGTGGAGACAGAAGGAGTCTAAGAGCTGGGGGTGATGAATGACTGCTAGAAACGTGTCTACCAGACACAACAGGACTGGTGCACTTGGGCACTCACAGAGAGGGTAGCAGCGTGCACCGTCAACAAAGTCTGGCACACCAAGATGAGGCAGGACCAAGCCCTGCCCCCCGTATCAAGGTTGAGCAAGGTATCCCACCATAGAGAAGGACTCCAAAAAGCCAGTTCATGAACCTGAGATAGGTCCTGGTCCCACTGCCAGACACTCCCCTAACAGATCAAGCCACATAACTGTCACCCACATTCAGAGAGCCTAGAAAAATCCCAGCGCCGCTTCTATGCCATCCTTTCACACTGGAAAGACCAATACCACCCCCATTACTTTGCTCATAGAAACTTGACAGATTCGTGGATTTCAGTGGTACAGGCAAGTGAAGTCCTAGATAAAATGCATAGGTGACCCCCAACCTTCCCAGGGCTGGTCACCCCTCTTAACTGCTCCAGGTTACAAGCTCATTTGGGCCTGCTTTGGAGAAAGGCTCGTCAGCTCTTCATATCTCTAAAGTCAATAAGCTAGATTGCTTATCACATCACATATACGTGTACACCCACCAGGGCAGTGCCACGTAATTCTTCACAAAACTTGGTGCTGGTGCCTTACATGGTCTCCTCAATTAAATATGGCTAACAAATCACTCAGATAAAGCATCAGGAGTGTCAGAGTTAGTCTGATTTTTCTAGAGAGAACAGAGACAGATCTCTTGTTTTCAATGTCCACACATTCAAGGCACCCCTCCTTATTCCCCTCCCACTCTGCAGATGTTGCTACACTGAAGTTACCGCAATGCTGGAGGTTACACAATTGCCATGATGCAATGCTCAGGACAGAGGGATACTCATAACTCAGGCAAAGACAAACGGGAATATATGAATAGTGGCCCTAACAAAAAGAGAATTTATTTTCAGTCTCTGGTAGCTGAGAAGACCAGCAGATAGACTGTTGAGCACTTAAGAACTAAAGCAGGGGAGCCAAACACATAGGGGCAGAGAGAACTGGAGAGGAGAAAACGGATTACGATGTGGCGTCTGAACCAATTAACTAAAAAAGCAGTCATGTGGCGTGGGCAGCGCCGGGCAAGAGGGAAAGGCACTCTTCCAAGCCCCACTGTCTGCCCCTTTGGTGACATACACCAGGCAAAAAGCAAACAAACAAACAAACAAACAAAAAACGCTTTTCCAGTACAAGAACTACATCAGGAAGCATTTTCCTTCTCCTTATGACACGCCCCCCATTGTTTATATTACCAGACCACAAGCAGCAGTAAACAACACAGACAACAAATTGGATTTAGTGAAGTACTACAGTACCTTTCTTGAAGAAGTGACAAGAAAAGGTTTGAAAGGACATTCTTTTAAACCAATAAACCCAAAAGAAAAGCATCTTTTGCAATGTTCATTCTTCTAAGACATGGCAGCATGAGCATTTTGACTGTGGTCTTCCAGAACTCCAAAATACCCCGCACAGCACTGGTATGGCCCACCAACTAGACTGACCAGCACTGCACAAACTTGCAGCTCCCACAGTGAACTCTCAAAGATGTCTCAATAATCAGCTTGCAAATGAATCAAAATGTTCACAAAAATTCACACTTATATGCAATGTTTTAAAATCCACCAGCGCCTGGTCATGCCGGGTGAGCTACAGCTTTGGTGGCATCTGTATTGCCATTCATTCTGGCTCCCTCCACCTCTCAGCCTTGGCCACTGTCAACATCTGGCAGGGATTGTGTCTAACCAACTGCTTGTCACCAGGCTAAGCTCTCAACCTCCATCATTCCAAATCTAACATCATTCCTCTAAGACATTATGGGACCCCCCCCCCAGGACTCTCTAAGCTTCCTGCTACTCAGAGGATAGTTCAAAACTTTATCAGAGCCCAGTTCTTTACAGCTCACCTGTAGTCTCACGCCTGTTCAGCCTCTTCTTTTACGCCCGCTTCCCGACACCAACACTCATATTCCAGCATCTCTCTTCTCTGCCAGGCTGTTGAATGGTTATCCTCCATTCCCCGCAGCCAGCAACTGCTCCCACCCTGTCTGCTGCTTACAGCCCAACAAGAAAGTCAGCTCTCTGTGAAATTTCCCTACCTTCCCAAGCAGTTGATTTAGATCTTAGAAATATTGTGCATCTGTACCATGGAAAAAAGGGAGTTTCTCCCTTGTCGTTTCCCTTCTCCTGGCCAGGAAGTGAAAGTGTGTTCAGTGCCCAGGACAGTGTCCCCACAGCAAAGGTGACTGATAAAGGGATAGGCCAAAAATACAGACATTTATAACCTGAGCAAAGACATAAACACACAATGCTGAGTGTTGGGCAACAGAGATAAGAGGCAGAATCAACAGGAGCCATCACATTTCAGGGAGATGTTTGCAGACAAGCTCCTCCAGAAGGAAGCCTTTGAGTGACGGTCAGAAGTCACAGGTGGAGCAGCATTCCAGAAAGATGAAACCGAGTAAGTGGAAGTGGGAAAGCTCAAAGCATGGAGCTTTGGATGCAAAAAACAAAGCAAAGTAGAACCACCTTTGGAGACTAGGAGTAGCCTGTTCCCAACAAGGTCTGCTGCTCTCCAGGAGTGTGGGAACCTTCACCGCATATTGGCACACACAGCACCTGTGCCACTGGCTGTGTCGGTCAAACTTTCCATTACTTTGACAATTGCCTGAGGAAAAAACTTAAAACAGAGAAAGATTTATTTAGTTTAGGGTCCCAGAGACTTTAAGTCCAGTGGTTCTCAACCTTCCTAATGCTATGACACTTTAATACAGTTTCTCATGTTGTGGCGACCTTCCACTATAAAATTATTTTGTTGCTACTTCATTTCACTACTGCTATGAACCATATATAAATACCTGATATGCAGGACATCTTATATGCGACCTCCAATGGGGTATCGACCCACAGGTTGAGAACTACTGCTTTAGTCCATGGTCCCAGAGCCCTGTCACTCTGTTTTTATTTATTTATTTTTTTTGTTTTTCGAGACAGGATTTCTCTGTAGCTTTGGAGCCTGTCCTGGAACTCGTTCTCACTTGGGTCTATGCATAATAGAAGCAAAAGCATGAGCAGAGGGGACTGGTCATTTCATGGTGGTCAGGAACCAAAGAAAGAAAGCCTGGAGTCTCAGGCTTCCTCCTTGTGCTCCATCATGGGCCATGCCTATGGGATGGTACAACCCACATGTAAGGTCCGTCTTCCCTCACAGTTAGTCCTGTCTGGAAACACTCTTGCAGTTACACCCAGAGATGCATTTTACTAATTGCCTAAGCTCTTCTCAGTCTAATCAAGTTGGCAATCAACCCTCATAAGTTTGTCCTTTGGCAACTCAACACTTAAACACAACTTCTTACACCATACTTCATCTCCAAGCAAAGACAATAACAAAATCATAATTCTGCATGGCATGACCATTCTGAGTACAACCAAACACGTACAGCTTTCTTCTCCCAGAGTCTCAACAGTTTTAGTATTGTTAAAAAATCCAAAACATCTTGAGACTCAGAGAAAACTTTTAGCTATGAGTCTCTTTTATAAAAAAAATCATAAAACAGTTTATACACTGCCAATTCAAAGACACAGAAGAAACAGTCCATACCCAAAGGGATGAATAGGAGAATAGTAAAGAAAGATCAGACAAATACAAGACCCAAACCCACCAGGGCGAGCAAAAAATCCTGTAGCTCCATCCAAGACACACATTGGCATGGCATCAGCTCCCAAGGACTAGCTATCCTTGTACCTATGGCCTTGTCACTTGCGCCACACACACCTTACCCCTGACCTGACTCTGCTCACTGTCTGCAGCCTTTGTCAACATGTATTCTTTGCTCTCAGTATCTCTTACTTACTGGGGTCTTGTATCAGTTACTTTTTGTTGCTGTCATAAAACAACATGACCAAAAGCAATTTATGGAATAGAGAGCTTTATTTGGCTTATGGTTCCAGAGGGAGAATCCATAATAGTGAAAGAGGCATGACAGCAGATGCAGAGTAGGAAGCTGACAGATCACATCTTCAACCACAGGCAGAAAGCAGAGAGCACAAACTGGAACTGGAGAAGGCTATAAATTCCCAAAGCCAGCTCCCAGTGATGTACTTTCTCCAGCAAGTCTCCATGTTCTAAACATTCAGTAGCCTTCCCTAACGGTACTATCAGCTAGGGACCAAGTGTTCAAGTGCCTGAGCCTACGGGGGACATTTTTCCTTAAAACAACTACAGGTCTCCACTGCAACGTAGGTCTTATTCTCATAGCTTCATACCTTTGCACTCTTGGGAGTTGCCAACATGAATTCTAATACTGCCACACATTTCCTGCCATACCCCCTAGGCCTCCTAAGTAGAACTCTACATGACCCTGTAGACATGGCCATTCTTCATCACATAATCACATTGATGATGCCAGCAACTGTTCAGGGAGCACTTGGGCTGTTACCCTTAGACCAGTGCTAACTACATCATTGGACTCTCTCCTTCAGAGCTTCCACCTTCTTAGATTGAGAAGCTATCAGGTTCTTTGGCTCTCCAGCTAGCAAAGCAGTCATGTTGTACTATCCACCTTTTGATTATGTAAAGCTAATCTAATACACACACACACACACACATGTCCTTTTCCTCTAGAGGACCCTTACTATGCTCTTGCTTATCAGATGTTGACTTGGGACAAGAAGGGAGATCAGATGACACTGATTCAACTATGCTGAAATACACTTCAGTCAATTCCTCCAGATGTTGCAAGAAACATGGAACCATAGAACATGTTTCTGAACAGCTGAAGGTCAGTTTCCTTCTCTGAATCTAAATAAGTGATTCTTCCCATCAAAATAGACTCACTTCTTCTAAGTCTACAAAAGACATGAATAGAATATAGTTTAGATGATTTGGTTCGGATCTGGAACAGGCAGCATTACTCTTTTGGTCAATGCTAGATACTTTAAGGGACCAGTGAGAGGTTTGCAGGTCACTGGGGATATGGCCTTGAAAGTGTTACTTGGCATCCTAGCCCCTTCCTCTTCGTTTTACTTTTGCTCCATGAAAGCATGATATACCACATACTCCCACCATGATGTGTACAATCCGCAAAGCGATGGGACCAATTAACCTTTTTCTTTTTCTTCTTTTTCTATTTAAATTAGAAACAAGCTTGTTTTACATGTCAATCCCAGTTCCCTCTCCCACCCTTCCTCCCCTGCCCCCATCAGTCCCCTATTCCATCCCTTTCTGCTCCCCAGAGAGGGTGAGGCCTCCATGGGTATCTTCAAAGTCTGTCATATCATTTGGATCAGGGCCTAGGCCCTCCCCTATGTGTCTAGGCTGAGAGAGTATCCCTCTATATATGATGGCTTCCAAAGTCCATTCATATACTAGGAATAAATACTGATCCACTATCAGAGGCCCCACCGATTGTCCAGGTCTCCTAACTGGCCCCCATGTTCAGGGGGTCTGGGTCAGTCCTATACTGGTTTCCCAGCTGTCAGTTTGGGGTCCATGAGCCCTTGTTCAAGTCAGCTGTTTCTGTAGATTTCTCCAACCTGGTCTTGACCCCTTTGCTCATTACTCCTCCCTCTCTGCAACTGGATTCCAGGAGTTCAGCTCTGTGTTTAGCTGTGGGTATCTGTCTCTGCTTCCATCATCTGCTGGATGAAGGCTCTATGATGGCATTTAAGGTAGTCATCAATCTCCTTATAGGGGAAGGGCATTTAAAGTAGCCACTCCACTAGATTGTTAGTTGGGATCATTCTGGTAGATCTCTGGACATTTCCCTAGTGCCAGATTTCTCTTTAAACCTATGGAGTACTACTCAGTGGAGGGGGGGGCAATGAAATCTTGAAATTTGCAGGCAAACGGATGGAGCTAGAAGAAACCATCCTGAGTGAAGTAACCCAGTCACAAAAAGACAAACATGGTATATACTCACTCATATATGGATTTTGGACATAGAATGAAGGATTTCCAGCCTACAATCCACAACACCAGAGAAGCTAGGAAACAAGGAGAACCCTAAGAGAGACATACATGGTCTCCCTGAGAAAGGAAAGGGGACAAGATCTCCTGAGATAATTGGGAGCATGAGGGTAGGGGAGAGGGAGTTAGGAGAAAGAGAAGGGGAGAAGAGTAGGGGAGAGGAGGACATGAAGGAGCAGGAAGATTGAGTTGGGGGAAGATTAGAGGAGAGCAAGAACCAATTAATCTTAAGCTAGGACCTCAAAACAGTGAGCCCAATGTCCTACGCTGATTATCTCAGACAGGCAGTTATTTACAGCAACAAAAAGCTGACTAGTCCACTCTTACAGCAGCTAAATCTGTATCCCCCATCTAAGGACATCATAGACAGATGCCTGGAGCAAGTTGATATTACCTGGAAGAGAGACTATGCCATGGGAGCTGAGTGAAGTGGGGGAATCGACTCACTTTCAGTTTCCTCATAATGAGCCTCCAGTTGCCTGGATAGGCCACCTATCATTCTGACATAGTGTTCACAATGTAGTCAATTAAAAGACCTCAGAGACTACATCCTGACTGATTGAGAACCTGCTTACTTTGAGCCAAGAGAAGTAAACCTAAATTCAACATCTCTCCATTCCCTACCACAAAACCTCACAAACTCCTGTGCTGGATACAAAGAGAAGGTCTTGGCCATTGCCTACTTGACCTCTTCCTCCACTCTGGAAAGATCAATCAGGATAGAAACCCAGATTTCCTGCCCATCTCAGTGCTGTCTTCCTGACACTTTGAAGGAATTTCTAATCAAGGTGACATCTAGCCAGCTGTAGTAGTGTCAATCACTGGGGCTGTGAAGGGCTAGGTGGGTGAGAGCTCTTGTCATGGGCAGAGTAAACTGACCAAACTGAGCCTACGGGGATGCCTAGAAGCAAGGATGCCTGGAAAATCTTAGGCTCTCAATTCCTGTTCCTCGTCCACAAATTTCATTCGACAAGAGACATGATGTTAAAGAAGTAGGAAGTGAGAAAAAATAAAACTCAGCCTGTCCCCAGTCCCCAGGCATGGGACTGAGGATACAAGGAAGAAAAGCCTTGCTGTTCCATGCTCCAATCCTACAGCACCCCATCCCAAGATCTCCTCGGTGGTAGAAATAAGAGCTGCTGAATGAGGCGTGGGTTTTAAGGATGACTCAGACATATATTAACCTGCAGAACACTAGACACACTGCACTGCCAAAAAAGGGTTATTTATCAGTTTGATTGCATTTTCCCTTTCTTTCCACAGTAGACTAAGAACAGGTAATAATTTTGAATCTCGGTGCAAAATGAAAATTCAGGGCTTCCTGTTCAAAATATACTAAGAATCTCAAGACTGAGGCAACAGAGTATGAAGTCAAGCACAAAGCCCTTCTCAGAGGGGGACTGACCAAGCTGCAGGTGCTAGGTAGATCTTACCTTCCAGAGTGTTCTCTTTTTGTGCTAGGTGTAATTTATTTTTAGGTACTTGCTATGGGCTGAATGTGCTCCCAAAAATTGATGCGTTGGAAAGTTAATCTTTCAAATGTGCTGATGGAACCTTTGGGTCTTGAAAATGACACCCACTGATGGACTAAGGTTACCATGAGAAATGCTATGGAGTCGGTTTGCACTTTCTTCCTAGCACCTTATGTGATACGATGGAACACATATATGATAAGAAGGCCCACTCCAGCCTATTGTACCTCAGTGTTGGATTTCTTGGCCTCCAGAACTAGAAGAATAAATTTGTGTTCTTTGTAAACTACTGTGTCTTGAGAATTACATTGTAGTGACACAAAACAACCAGAAGATGAACCTGCCTGTACACAACCCCAGACTACTAATGTAAGGGCTCTAGGTGACCCTGAGCAAGCTTCCACACTGTAGTACAGAATGATGACTCTGTGCAAGCTGTGCCGGCTGGCATAGGCATAGATTCTCAGCAGAGGGGCGGGACAGGAGCATCATGTTTTAAAGTCTGTCTGGGCTACAGACCGAGTTCAAGGTCAGCCTGGACTTTTGTGTTCTAAAACCTTCATATTAATTGAAATTCTATCCTAAAATTTAAAAAATGGAAAGTGGGGCAGTGGGTGTAGCTCTGCCATGACACTACATGCCTTAGTTTCAATCATCAATATTGAGAAAATAAATTATACAAAGCCACCTACATGAAGCACACAAAATCAGCCTTAGCAGCTGTTATGTTAGCTAGTAGGAATAAAGAGATGTCCTTGGTGCCTGTCGGTGACTAGTAAACCAGGTGTGGATGGGTGATCTGGCCCCAGGGAATGCTCTGTGAAAAGCTTGTGTGTGGCCCAAGAACTTGCTTCTGGCTAGAGTAGAAATCACTAGTTGGCAAATTGAGGTTCCACATGGGGAAGAATTTTCTGTCATGCCATCTGTGGAAAGAAGCTAATGAGTTCTCCATTTCCAAGGACATTCAAGGAGGCTGAGCCACCACCTTGTCAATATGCAGAGCAAATTTATGTATTAGGCAGATGGCACTCAAGTTTTCTCCCACCCTGAGACTCTGTAGATTCTGTGTAGTTTCGGGGCTTCTATTCTGTAGCTCCAGTGACTAATTTTATTCCTTCCATGGCCCTCCACCAAATCAGCCTTCTGTCTTCCCTCCTTTCCCGCTCAACCACTCCAATGCAGCCAAGCGCACACACCCAGTCTCAGGAAGTCTGTGGTTCCCCTCTCCTGTCACACTGTATGCAACCGACAGCAGTCCACCTGTGCCTGGTGCTCAAACCTTCTCCCAGCCTCACCTCAGGAAACCTAATCTGCTTAGCACCTTCAGTAAGGAAGGAGCTCACATCATGGTGCAGTAGAGAGACAAAGAACCCTGGCACCCAAGTCAGTCCCCACCTATGGCATGTGACACTGGGCAGCTTAACCTCTCCGTGTTTCCTTATCGTACCAGCTGAAAGATCTGGATAATGTCAGTACCTGATTTGTGGAGTTATTCTGAGGACATTTTCTGGTGGAATCCTAGTCCTGAATTTTGTTTGTCTTTTAAGATGTCTATGTGGTACAGGGTTGGGGGGGGGGACTCTGAAAAAGATCCTACCCCCTTCTATGTTTGTGTTCAGCACTACTATGAAGATCACTCTCCACATTTGCATCACAATGCTTTCTTAGGAAGTAATAAGAGAAAGTGCACACATGGCTTCTCTCTGCAGAAGTGTGAAAACTTAAAACACAAACAGAAAGACGGGTTGGGAGATGGCTCAGTGAGGGACAGTTCTTGCTGTGCAAGTGTGAGGACCTTGGTTCAGATCCCCAGGACCCACAAAGTCTGATGCAGTAGTGTGTGTGTCTGTAATGCCAGCATTCCTATAGTAAGGTGAGATGAAGAGGTAGAAAAATCCCAGAAGTTCACAAGCCAGCCAGCCTGGCAAACAGACTCTCAAACCAGTTCGCAGGTGAGGATTGACACCCAAGATTGTCCTTTGTTCTTGCATACACACCAAAGCATACAAACACCTGCATTTATACACATAAGAGCACACATACATCATACATACACAACAAAGAAAAAGATTTTAAAGATTCGTTTTTGTAAAGAAATCAAACATAAAACCATCCTACCACAGACATCATAAAGATACTATTACATGCTAAATGTTAAACACATTTAAGGCACATATTTCCTACCAAAAATACTTAGCACATCATGAGTATTGTACAAAATAGTCTGTGAGAAAATTAAATGAATTTCATTTCTGACCTTCAGCCATGGTTACCCCTGTTTTCCCCTTTCCTGTGCCCAATCACCAATCATTCCATGCCACATCAGCCAGGGCCTTAGAAGATACACAGTGACTCAAGAATCACCCAGTTCGGTTCCTACTTCCCCACCCTCATCAATAGCATCCACTGGAATTTTATTTGACCAGCAAAGAGGTAGGCTAGTCTTTTGTTGACTGTGTTTAAAGGAGGGTCCAACTTTGTAAAAACAAAGACAACAAACCATGTTTAGGGCTCGATCAGGCCACTGTTTTGGCTAGATCCATTAGTTTGTCTGTTTGTAGGAAAGCCAGGTTAGGAAGGAAATGTGGCCTTAAGGTTTAACTGTGAAAGCCCCATAGACACGTGTTTGAACAATTGGTCCCAACGTGGTAGCACCTTTGGGGGAAGGTGTTGAATCTTTAGGAGGCAGAGCCTTGCTGGAAGAAATGGGTCACTGGGGGTGGACCTTGTCATCTTATACTCTGTCCCACTTCCTGTTCATTTTCTGCTCCCTGACCAGAGACACGATGTGACCAGCCAGCCTTCCACTCATGCTGCAGGATCTTCCCCACCATGCTGGAATGTATCCCCTCTAACGGTAAGCCGGAATAAATCTGTCCTTCCTTACATTGCTTCTTGTTGGGGCTTTTGTTGTAGCAACAAGAAAAATAACCAGGAAAAAAAAAGAAAAATAACCAACACTATGGTAAGGGAAAATCTCTTTCATTTTCTGAGATAGTTCTATTTCAACATAAATTTTAGTGCTATGTTTTAAAAATTAGATTTACCACATGCTAAGTTAAATTTTTTTGCCAGTCAAACTGAACTATTTTCTTCTCTAACCAGTTAAGTCATGCTCAACATAGAAAGCCCAAACCAGGTCTGTAATAATCATCTTCTGCTGTGTTCAATGCCCATGCTTGGTGCTATCCTGGGTATCATCCTTCAACTTGATCCCAGCTGCCTTTTCACATACCCGCTTCCTTCTCCTAGCAATGATGTACACCAGCTCACACTAACTTATGAGGGAGGACTTCAAATTCCAGAAAGTTTGTGAACCAGAACAAAAATCTGAATTATATCAACTCAGTTGAATTGCCTTAGGAATATAAGATAGAACTACTCAAAATTTCATCACTTGCTAATTATTTTACCATCATCTCTTTTCTCAGAGGTGCTTATATCTTTTGTATCTATAGGTGGGAAATAATGGTTTACTACTGCAAATGTGTTTCACATTCATTTATGAATACATTAGCATTGTGAAGTCAATTCATAATAAGGATAATTATAAGGACAGCAAGCTCAGGGAAATGAGAAATTTTAGTGGGTAAAGTCTCTTACACCAATCCTGAGGACTTGAGTTTGATCCATAGAAACCACACATAGAAAGAACAAATTCCTGAAAGCTGTCCTCTGACCTGCACTCACAGACCACAGCTTATGGGTTGCATCCCCTTATACACATAAATACATAGTGAACATAAAAAACAGCTTCCCTAGGTTTCCTGGCTACCTGGTTCCTTGAACCCTAAGGACACCAGACTTCATGATTGGCTTCTCCAGAGTCTTACTTCTTTGTACCACCAAGCCATCTAGCTCCTTTGGCATTTTGTGTCCCCATGCATCCAGATTGGACCTTCTTTTTCCCACTCCATAATCCACCAAGCACCTCCATTATTTAATTTTCTTGATGTGCCAAGGTAACCTACACCTCCCAAATCACACACTCCCATGCCACTAGTTAGGTCCCACTCCTTTCTACACCACACCCAGATCTTCTGAGTTCCCCTTCCCTGCACCATGAGGTAGGTCTAACCCCTTTTGACACCAAAGGGCACCTAGCTCCTCCAGAAATTTATGCCCCATTCTGCTAAAGTAATCCTTGTTCCTCCCTATTCCATAGGCCTTCCAACTCCATGCACAACTTTCCAGGAGTTTTATATCCCTAAACTCCAGTTGATCAGAGCTGACTCAAGGTAGGTATCCAGGTGGGGAAAGTCACCTGGTGGCAGAGGACAAGACTAGCAAGTGGTATGTTGACCCTTGGCTGGTGACTGTTAATACAAACAACTCTCTCTCTCTCTCTCTCTCTCTCTCTCTCTCTCTCTCTCTCTCTCTCTTTATTTATTTGTCTCTCATATAATATAATACACCCCTCCCTCTACCCCTCAAAGTTACCCCTCCCACTTCCCCTATCACCCAGATCCACTGCTCCTCCATTTTTCTTTAGAAAAGAGCAGGCCTCCCAGGTATATAAACCAAACATGGCATAGCAAGATACAGTAAGACTAGGCACAACTCTCATTTCAAGGCTGGATGAGACAACCCAGTAACAGGAAAAGTGTCCCAAGTGCAGGCAAGAGTCAGAGACGCCCCTACTTCTACTGTTAGGAGTTCAATAAAAACCCCAAGCTAAAATGGGCTGACAAAACCAGCAGAGACAACTGATCTGAACAGGGGAGAGCTCTTGGATCCCAGACCAACAGCTGGGAGGCCAGCATGGAACTGATCCAGACCCCCTAAATGTGAGAGTCAGTGAGGAGGCCTGGACAACCTATGGGGCCCTGGGCAGTGGATCAGTGTTTATCCCTGGCATACAAACAGACATCGTATGTCCATAACACAAAGAGGGATGCTTTCTCAGCCTGGACTCTTAGGGGAGTGCCTGGACCCTGCCCTGAGTGAAATGACAGACTCTAGATATCCCCTATGTGGAAGGAATTGTCAATAGGGTGGGAGGATGGGTGGATGGTGGGGGGCTGCGGGAGGAGGGGAGGGAGAGGGAACTGGGATTGACATGTAAAACAAGCCATTTAAAATTAAAATAATAATTAAAAAAAGAAAAAGAAAAAAACCCAAGCTAAACAACCACAGCATGTATGCAAAGGACCTGTTGCAGACCAAGGCAGACTCTAAGATTGCTGCTTCTGTCTTTGTGAGCCCTTATGAACCCTGCCATGTTCTCCTGGTGTCCTGGACTCCTCTGGCTCCTACAATCCTTCCCCACCCTCTGCTGCAGGGTTCCCTGAGCTCTACCTAATGTTTGGCTGTGGGTCTCTGCATCTACTCCCATCAGCTGTTACAGGAAACCTCTCTGATGACAACTATCCTGGGCACCAATCTATGATTATAGCAGAATATCATTAGGAATCATTTCATTGACTTTTTGTTTTGTTTTGTTTTGGGGGGCATATTTTTGTTTGTTTCCTTCATTTGATTCTACCCTAGGTCCCTGGGCCGTCCAGATTATGGTTCCTGGCAGTGTCAGGCATGGGCTGTCTCTCACAGAGTTGATTCTTAAAAGAAGACTAAAGACAGAACTCACATCCCTCAAATACGAATTCTGAAAAGAAAAACAATGTCTCAATCCTCTTACAACTTTTCCTCCTGAACAGTAGGCATAACTACAGTAAAAGTCACTTTTATAAAAAGAAAGGAGAAAGAAAAAATAGAAAGACATACTCAACCAGCAACAACTCAAGATGTTCAAGTGTTGACATAGAAACAAAGACAGCATAAAAACCCACAAAAACATAGTCCTTCCAAAAATTTCTAATTCTATAGTCAAGGCCCTCAGTGAGAATGAGCTAGTAGAAATTCTAGGAAAAAATCATAAAAATAATTATAACTATATTCAAAAACTTGAAGAAGATATGAATATACTCCAAGATAATTACAAACACAAAGAACTGAATGAAATGAAATCAATCCAAGATACAACAGTAGAATTGAATCAAGAGACAGCACTAGTAAAGAAAACCCAAACTGAAATGACACTGGAAATCAAAAATTCAATAAATCTAAACTAAAATCTCAGTGGAAAATTTCACCAATAGAATGGACCATGTGAAAAACAGAGTATCCCAGGTGGATGGGAAAGCAGAGGAATTGAATCAGTTAGTATTGGTCAATGATTAACTTTTAAAAATATGAACAGACATACGAGGGCTTTGGAACATCAGGAAAAGGTAAAAATATTTGAATTATGGGCAAGGAAGAAGAATACCACACCAAAGGCACAGAAAATGTTTTGAATCTAATCACAGAAGAAAATGTCCCAAACCCAGAGACAAACAAATATCCAGCTACAAGAGAGCTGCAGAACACCAAACCAGCATAGGACCAGCAAAGAAAGTCTCTACAACTTATTATAGTTGACACTAAAAATGCAGAATAAAGAATGGGTATTGAAATCTATGAGAAAGGTCAAGTCATCTATAGATGAAAGCCTATGAGAATAACACCTGATTATTTGATGGAAACTTTTAAAACTAGAAGGGTCTAGAAGGGCATAATCCAAGCCCTGAAAGACCACAACTGCCAACCTAGAATATGAGACCCAGCAAAAGTATTTATTAAAATAGAATTATAAATAAAAATAATTTTATGATAAAAAATAAGCTAAAGGAATTTATGACAATAAGGCTGGTCTAGGGGATTCTGGAAGAAATACTCTGGTCTGAAGACAAGGATACACAACAAAGATGTCACAGGGATAAATAAACAATACTAGGATAATTAATCAAAAGAGGTCTAGGAAAACACTACAAAGTCAACAAAATGAGAATTATATCTTCCAATCATAACTCCGAATATCAACGGTCTCAATGGGGAAGGAGGTTTAGTGGGGCCAGGATGGGAGAGTAGGGTGGAGGATGGGGTGGAACAACTAACGCTAAGGATGCTTGAAAAAGCCATATGGAACCTGCTACTTTATAAGTTTCATATTCATATAAAGGGAGGCATTACAACGGATTCCAAGGAAATTCAAAAAAATCACAAGAACATTCCACTAAACTGAAAAATCGAATAGAAATGGATGCATTTCAAGATACATGTGACACACCAAAATTAAACCAAAAAGAAATGTTATTTAAACAGTTCCATAAGCAGCAATGGGGTTGAACCAGTAATTAAAAAAACAAAGTTCCCAATTATAAAAAGCCCAATACCAGATGGATTAACTACAGAATTCTACCAGAACCTCAAAGTATTAACACAAATACTACTTAAAGTATATCATGAGATAGAAAGGAGGGAAGACTTCCAAATGCTTTACAAAGTCAGTATTTCCTGTTACCCTAACCAAATAAAGACACAACAAAAAATAAATATTACAGACTGATCTCCCTGCTGAATGTAGATACAAAAACTCTCAATAAAATTCTAGCACAACTAACTCAAGATCATATCAAGAAGACCATTCACCATAAAAAAGTTCATTTATTCCAGAGATGTAGGATAGGTTCAATGTATGTAAATCAATAACTGCTAACCATTACAAATGTAGACATAAAGACAAATCATATAGGAGCAGAAAGGGCCTTGGGCAGTTTCCAACATCACTTCGTAGTGAGGCTGGGGATGATAGGAACATACATCAGCATAATAAAGGTTTACACTACAAATCTTATCCAACATCATGCTAAATGGAGAACAACTCAACGCATTCCTAGTAAGATAAGGAGCCAGATAAGGTGCTCACCCTCCCCTCTCCCATTTCATAAATTGTCTGTAGTCTTAGTGAGAGCAATAGCATGATAGAAGGGAATAAAGTAGATACAAGGGCAAGGAGTCAAAGTATCCCTATTTACAGACCGTATGATTCTATACAAAGAGATCTGAAAGACTCAAAGTATTCCTAGAAAGACTGGAGATTTTGTTCAGCAGTTAAGAGCACCTATTGTTCTTGCAGTGGACTTGGGTTCAGTGCTCAGTCTGGTGCCTCCCAGCTGTCTATAATGCCAGTCCCAAAGCGATCAGACACCCTCTTCTGATATCCTCTGGCACTCAACATACATGTGTTAGACACACACACACCACTCATACACATAAAATATACAAGTCTTAAAACATATTTTTAAAACTCTTAGAGATGATAAATGCTTTCAGCAAAGTGGCAGGATGCCAAATTAACACATGCAAATCGATAGCTTTCTTGTATACCAACAACAAACATCTGAAAAAAATCAGAACTCAAGGAACTAATCACCAAAACACCAAGTAATCCAATTTAAAAATGGGGTACAGATCTAAATAGAGAATTGTCAACAGGGGAATCTCAAATGTCTGAAAGGCACTTAAGGAATTGTTCAATATCCTTAGTCATCAGGGAAAGGCAAATCAAAACAACTCTGAGATACCATCTTACACCTGTCAGAACGGTTAAAAAAAAAACACCAATGACAATTTATGCTAGAGAGGATATGGAGAAAGGGGAACACTCCTCCATTGCTGGTGGGAATACAAACTTGCACAGTAACTTTGGAAATCAGTATGACAGTTTCTCAGGAAAATGACAATTGATGTACCTCAAGAACCAGCAATTCTACTCTTAGGCATACACCCAAAGGATGTACACTCATATTACAAGGACATCTGTTCAAATAGCAGCATTATTTGTAATAGCCACAATCTGGAAGCAACCTAGATGTTCCTCAACTAAATAATGGATAATGAAAATATGGTACATATACACAGTGGAGTACTACTCAGTGGGAAAAAAACAATGGCTTCTTAAAATTCACAGGCAAATGGATGAAACTAGAAGAAACCATTCTGAGTGAGGTAACCCAAAGACAGAATGACAAACATGATATAAATCCATTCATAAGTGGATATTAGGCATAGGTCAAAGGATAACCAGCCTACAATCCACAACCCCAGAGAAGCTAGGAAACAAGGAGGACCCTAAGAGAGACATACATGGACCCCCCCAAAGAAGGGGAAAGGGACAAGATCTCCTGAGTAAATTGGGAGCATAGGGAAAGGAGAGGGAGGTAGAAGAGAGAGGAGGGGAGAAGGGGGCAGGGGAGGATAACATGAGGGTTCAGGAAGGAAGGTTGAGTTGGGGGAAGGGCAGAAAGGAGAGCAAGGAGAGAGAGCCATTATGGGCTTAATAAGAAACCTGGCACTAGGGTAATTCCCAGGAATCCACATTGATGATGCCAACTAAGAATGTAAGCAGCAGTGGAGAGGCTACCTTAAATGCCCTTCCCATATAATGAGATTGAGGAGATTGATGACTACCTTAAATGCCATCATAGAGCCTTCATCCAGTAACTGATGGGAATACAAAGAGAAATTTACAGCTAAGCACTGCATCAATCTCCTGGAATCCAGTTGTAGAAAGGGAGGAGTGATGAGCAAAGGGGTCAAGACATTGTTGGGGAAACCCACAGAAGCTGACCTGAGCAAGGGGGAGCTCACGGACTCTAGACTGACAGCTGGGGAACCTACATAGTACCGAACTAGTCCCCCTGAATGCGGGTATCAGTTGCAGGGCTTGGGCAGTCTATGGGGCCACTGGCAGTGGAACCAGTATTTATCCCTAGTACATGAACTGGCTTTTGGAGCCCATTCACTGTGGAGGGATACTCTCTCAGCCTTAATATAGCAGGGAGAGCCTCAATCCGGCCAAAAATGATGTGACAGACTCTGATGATCCCCCATAGGAGGCCTCATCCTCTCTGAAGAGCGGATGTGAGTGGGATGGAGAGATGGTGGGAGGACAGGAGGGAGAGGGAACTGGAATTGGTGTGTAAAATAAGATTGTTTTAATTTAAATTAAAAAATAATTTAAAAATCAAACGAACAATTTCATTCACAAAAGTCACAAGAAAGATAAAATGCCTTGAATAAACCTAGCCAAAGAAACAAAAGGCGTCTACAATGAAAACCTGAAGACCACAAAGAAATTGAGGAAGACACTACATGATAGAATGATCTTCTGTGCTCATGTATTGGAAGAACTAACATTGTTAAAATGGCCAGCCCATAAAAAGCAATATGCAGAGTCAGTGAAATCTCAATTAAAATTCCAGGACCATTCTTCATAGTCTGGGGGGGGGCAGGGATGGAGGAGGGGAGGGACCCTCAAAATTTATAAGGCCAAGCAAACAAAGATAGCCAGAGTAATATTGAACAACAACAATAAAAATACTACAGAGCCAGGTATGGTGGTCCAGTCTTTAATGCCAGCACAAGAGAGGCAGAAAAAGGCAGGCCTATGTGAGTTTGAGGCCACTCTGGTTTACATAGTGAGTTCTAGGATAGCTACACACACACACACACACACACACACACACACACACACACACACACACACACAATTATATGATGTATTCTCCTATATAACTTCAAATCATACTACGGAGCTATTATATTAATAACAGAGTATAACTGACACCAAAACAGATGCTCAGATCAATGGAATAGAAGAGAGGAACAACAACTTACATGATTTTTTAAAACATTTTATTTATTCTTTGTGGATTTCACATCATGCATCTTGATTCCATTCATCTCCCTGTCACTTCATATCCACCCTTTGCCCCTATAACCTCCCTTCCAACATGAAATAAAATTTAAGAGAGATTAAAAAAGAAAAATCTCATCATGGAAGCTGTAGTGTGACACATGGTAAACCCTTTGTCCATGTACCTTTACTTGCAAGTGTTCATTGCAAAGAGTCAGTGATCTGGCTCAAGGCTTCTGGGTTCTGCTACACTATGGATACTGGGCTCTCACTGGGACTCCTCTTGGATATCCTGTTGTTGCCCTGTGTCATAGAGATCCTACTGTTTTAGATCTACAGGTCTGGTCCCTTAACATGCTCCCACAGATCATAGATGGAGTAGATGTTGGGGTGGGCAAACTCATAGCCCTTGTTCTGGGCCTGGGTGGTTGCAGGGTTGGTCAGCCTGCCAACTGTCCCCCAACCTCACCACCAACTTTTATGGTGCCCAACCCCTAGACAAAGAATTACAGTCAACTAATGACTGCTGGTAGAAGAATTGGCTACTCTCAAGGATGAGCTCACTTACTGGTTATTCAATAAAGAATGGTCAATCCTGGAACCATATACATACAAACAGCAGAAATGGACACAGCAGGTTTGTATTTATATACAGTTGTGCATACATAGACATATGTGACATTTATAATCAAAGAAAAAGAGGTTATTAGTTTGGAGGAGGTGTGGGAGGGGCAGGAGGAATGAAAGGGAGAGAAGAAGGAGATATAATTATATTTAAATTTAAAACATATTTTAAAATAACAATAAAATACAGAATACATATTTTAAGGAGTTAAAATAGAGCTGCTGTGCATTGGTGAGCAAGGCTGCTCCCAGAAGATGTAGGTTATCAAGTGAAAATCTCATGACTGGGCACAGGACATCTATGAGTTATTGGTCAGTGGAGTCTCAGAAGTACCTAAAACAATACGAACTATTACCATTGCTCTTGGTTAACCACCATAACTATAAGGTAAGAAGACCCTATTGCTGAAGATACCACACACTTTAGGCATATGGCATAGAGAAATCAGCCTTGACTGACCTGGAAGTTCTCTCCCAGCTGGTTAGTTTACATAGTGTCAAAAGATGCTATATATAGGCTGCTAGGGTTGGGGGAGGGAGCACCAATGATCTTATCCAGCACTGAACCCTGCATGCTACAATACCAACTTCCTGTCAAGCTATTCCCATCTGTGAAATAATGGAATGGAAGGGTAATCACCCACTTTCTCATTGGATATGAGACCTGCTCCACAGGAAAAAAAAATTGACATGTTTGGTACTGTAAACCTGGTCAAAATCCCATGACTGGTGTGCTTGCTTATAAACCCATAGAAGTGGGGGAGTTGGGATGAACATCATTGTTTTTTTAATGTATATGTTCTCAAACTGCCTTATAAATATTTGTGTTTATATCCATAGATTTATATTGCTCCCGATTCTGGTCAAAAGAACTTCTTTTTGCAGTGATTCATGCAGAGCTATAACTGGTCTGAGTATAGGTAGCTGCATGCTCAGCTGTGGGTGTGACATCCATATCCAGCCCTGCCCCATCCAATGCTCAGGGGGCATCACAGAAGAGTGGCAGAAAGCATGCAGGATCTGGCAGATGTGGCGGGAAGCTGCGAATCATTGGCCTCTGTACATCCATGGCTATTACACACATCAAATAGCAGAAGCTGTGGTCACCACACAGGATCAAACCAGTGCAAATGTCAGCCTGGACAGGGGAGAGGATTCTGAGGCTCTACCCTCGGCAGAGGAACTATCAAGCAGGTCATGGTTGCTGAAGGAGGCAGAGTCTCTCTCTCTTTTGGGGCCATGGCTGTTGGGAGGTTACAAATGTCCCAGTGGATGGCCCACATCTGTGCACAAATGGGCATCACTAGTTGAACTCAGGAGGTCCAACAGGAAGAGGACATGATGTAGGGAGGAAGGCGGTGGGGGGAGCATGAGATGAGTTAGTGAGAGGTAGTGGTGACTACACGTGATCAAAATACACTACATAAATGTATAAAATCTTCAAAGAATAATTTAATAATAAATAAATAAAATGTTAACAAAAGAACTTATAAGAAAACTCTACACATCTGGACTTGACTTAACACACTGATTGCTTAGACTAGGGAGTCTGCAAACTCTGCCAATATCCTGTTTTTGCATGACCCATGAGAGCTAAGAAGAGTTTTTTCTATTTTAATTCTTTATTTTATTACATTCTATATTTGATTATATTATTTATCTGATTATATTGTTTATTTTATTTATTTATTTTATATGTATGTATGCCACCACATGCATGTGAAGTCAGAAGATAATTGTAGAACTCCTCTCCTTCCATCATGTAGGTCTTAGGAATCAAATTCATATCAGCAGGCTTGGTGGCAGACACCTAAACCTGCAGGACCAACTGACTGGCCCTGGTTTTCATATTTTAAAAGATTATTTTTAAAAATCATCTTGCATTGGTACAGAGTATAATATTGTGCTGAATCAGTTTAGAAGGCAAATAAATGATTTTTCTCTTCGGTTGAGCTATGCCTGCAAACTAACCTGTGGGCCACCAGCCACTCTTTCTGTCTTCTAGCCCTTACTGGTGTGTCTAGGGTTTGGCTAGACACTAGCAGCTGCTCTTAGCAGAACACATAGCAAATAGAATCCAATCATCTCATCACCAAAGTCATACAGCACCACAGAAATGATAACAGTAAAAATGTCTTAATTGGTAAACACATTAGATGAAAGGCAAAAAAAAACATTTAAAAAGATATATTGACTAAAGCCATCTTCACATCACTACTTTAATTGGATATTTGGCAATTATTCAAGAACTGGATCAATTTAAAGTAGCCAGAAAACTCGTGTTTTTCCCCTCGTGGTGAAAAATCCATGTGGAAGCCTAATGATCCATATTGCCAAGATTAACTGGGTTGTTAGGAAGCTAACTGTATCCTTCCACTTCTAAGGCTATTCATGTCTGTGTCATTCTGAAACCAAAAAATGTGTGAGTTTTTGAGGAATGTTCTTATTTAATGCCCATCTATAAGAATCACCAGAGTTCTTTAAATGCTTGCCAAAAAGGCAACAAAGAAATTTCACAAATGAAAACAAGATAAAGAACAAATTTCAGGTGAACAGTGATAACACATGCCCTTAATCCAGCACTCAGGAGGCAGAGGCAGGATCTCTGAGTTTGAGGCCAGCCTGGTCTACAGAGCAAGTTCCAGTACAACCAAGGCTACACAGAGAGAAAGCCTGTATTGAAAAACAAAACAAAACAAGAACATATTTTAGTCCCTTTCTTTTACCATGTGCCGGTACCTCTCCCCTCGCTTGATGTCAGAGTTTAAGTGAGGCCCTTGTAGTTGCCACTCCATCTTACTTGACTACCCTATCTCTGGACTCACTCATTTTTTACTTATTGCCAGAAGTGTTTTTCGGAAGTTTAGCTACCACGCACTTTCCAAAACCATCTGAGGCTGGAGATATAGATCCGTTGGTAGGGTGCTTGCCTAATATGCATAAAGTCATGGATTCCATCATCACCACCTGACACCCAGCATGTCGGTGCATGCCTGAAATTCCAGTACTTGGAAGTGGATGTAGGTAGATCAGTAGTTCTAGGCCATTGTTGGCTACACAGAGAATTTGAATTCCTCCTGGGCTACATGAAATCATGCTTCAAAAATAAAACCAAATACAGTAAAAGATTTTGGGTGGTTAGATGGGGTGAATATAACAAAGTTCATGATACCTGTACAAAAATGTCATAACAAAAATCCTCCATCACACTCCCCACTGTCTAGAGAACATATTCCCAATTCCCAATGGCCAAGGCAGGACCAAGAAGACTCCTAACCTTCCAGCCCCAGGATTAACTGAATCCTTAATGAATGCAAAGCTTCTAAATCACTGGTTCTCAGACTTTAGTATACAGCATATTCTTTTGGGAGCTTTCAAAACAAATCTCTATGCCCAAGTCATGCATATAATTTAAATCAGAACATCAGAGGGTAAGGCAGCACTTAGCAATGAGGTAACTTCAAAATCCATAATGACACCACCCACCACGCCACCCTAGTACCCCATGGCATACTATAATCCTAACCCAAGGAAGAGACGTTCCAAAGCAAGTCCCACTCACCTGCCTGCCAACCATCCCACCAACTGTGTCAGCCAGGAACCTCATGGCAACCTGTGCTCCAGACCAAAGGTAGAGACCCATAAGCCCAGCCTCAACTCAACCTGATGATGGTGCAATTCCTACATCAAGGAAGTACTATCCACTCCTACTGTGACCCCAGCCCCTGAAACCCGAGAGCCACCTGTAGAACCCAGGGAGCCCTCCACAGACCCGTGAAGATCAGCAACAAGGATCTTTCATGGCACAGAAGGTTTCCTCCTGTACTAAGGAGTCTCATTTATCCCTAGCTAATCTGGGAATACCCATGACATCCCATCCACAGATGAACACAGAGTTGTGCTAAGATTGGACCTAGCATAATTCACCTGGTCCACAAATATATAAAGTGGGTTAACAGCAAGCAAAGATCCAAACAGTCAGTTAATGAAAGTGAACCAGACATACATACCAAAAAAGCAACAACAACCTAACTCCAGATGCCTAGGTCCCATCACAAAAAAAAAACACACATGAATAACCAAGACAATATTATGTCTCCTTCAGAAACTAGTGTCCCCACGGCATGTTCCCTAAAGAAACTTCTTTGATAAATAAGACAATGATTTCAAACTAGCCATTTATAAATACATTCAAGGAACTAAATGACAATATGCATAGATTCTGCAAAGAAGACTAGAAAACATGAACAAACAATTGAGTAAAATAATGAAATAGCCGGGCGATGGTGGCACATGCCTTTAATCCCAGCACTCGGAAGGCAGAGGCAGGCAGATCTCTGTGAGTTTGAGGGCGGGCTGGGCCGATAGCTTCCGAAACAATACAGAGAAACCCTGTCTTGTAAAAACCAAAAAAAAAATGAAATAGCTTGCAATATGAAAATAAAATGTAATGAATATATAAATTTAAAGAAAATTCAATTTCTGAAAAAAATCCAAACTGAAATAAAACTGGAAATAAAAAAAATTCTGTCATCAGAGAAATGGAAAATAAGTCAATGGAAAGCCTCACTCATAGGATGAGTGGCTGTCAGGGACTGAAGACAGTAGAGGAATTTGACTACTTAGTCAAAGAAAGTGTTAAACCCAAACAAACAAGCAAAATAAGCCACCCAGAAAAGAAGGATGCAAGAAGTCTGGTAAACCATTAAAAGACCAAACCTATGAATGGCAGTTACAGTATAAGGAACCCTGGTGAAAAGCATAAAAAATATTTTCAGCAAAATCAAAGAAGAAGAAAACCCCCAAATCTAAGGAAAGAGATGTTCATCAAGGTGCAAGAGGCATACCGAACATTAAATAGACAGGATTGAAAGAGAAACTCCCTACATCACACACATAATAATCAAAACACTTAACATACAAAATAAAGAAAGGATATTGAGAGCAAGAAGAGAGAAAGACCAAGTCACATATAAAGGCACTCCCTTCATAATAATACCTGACTTTTCAATGGAGACTTTAAAAGCCATAAAAGCCTGGACTTACGTTCTACAAATTCTGATAAATTACAGGTGTCATGGATCATTCATATCCAGCAAAACTATCATTCATAACTTAAGGAGAAAAATTTTCTATGGTAGGAACAGACTTAAGGAATCTATCACTACTATCCCAACTCTACCGAGGATTCTAAAAGGAATACTTCAGTCTGAAGAGAAGGATAAACACATACAAGATGTGACAGAGAACAAGCAATGCTAGGGCAGGTAATTAAAATAGATCTGAGAATATACTACAAAATCAACAAATGGCAGGAATTAATGTACATCTTTTAATATGACTCTAAATATCGATGGTCTCACTTCTTCTATAAAAAAGACAGACTAGCACACTGGATTAGAAAACAAGATACATCCTTTTGCCTCCTCCAAGAAACACACCTAACAATGATAGATAACACATTAAGATAAAAAGATGAAAAGGGAACCAAGAAACAAGCAGGTGTAGTTACTGTTATATGAGAAAATAGACTTCAGACCAAAACTAACCAAAAGAGATAAGGAGTGGCATTTCAAACTCATTAAAGGAAAATCCCACCAATAAAATATTACAACTCATCTGGCCATGGTGGTGCACTTCTTTAATCTCAGCACACAGGAAGCAGAAGCAGGAGGATCTCTGTGAATTCAAGAGCAGCCTGGTCTGCAGAGTGAGTTCCAGGACAAGCTGGCTACAAAGATATTACAACCCTAAATAAATACACACCATATACAGGGGCACTCAACTTCATAAAGAAATACTATTATATCTAAAACTACAGGCTAACCACAACATAGAGATAGTGAGTGACTTCAATATCCTACTCTCATCAACAGACAAGCCATCTAGAAAAATAGTAAGCAAAGACTCTCTGAAGTTATATGACATTGTAAATCAAATGGACTTACCAAATAACTACAGAATATCCTACTCAAACACTAAAGAACACACATTGTTCTCAGCAGCCCATGTAACATTCTCCAAAATAGATTACATATTAAGACACAGAACAAGTTTCAAAAGATATATGAAAATTGAAACATCTTGCATTCTATCTGACCATGATAGAATAAAGCTGAATATCAATACCAATAAGAACTAGATAGAGTATACAATCTCACAAAAACTAAACAACAAAGTATTGAATGATAATTGGATCAAGGGAGAAATCAAGGAGGAAACTTAAAGATCCCTAGAATTAGATAAAAATAAACGACAACACCTAGAAACTATGAGATACAATAAAAGTGGTTCTGAGGAAAGTTTATGGTTCTAAATTCCTACATCAAAACATTTGAGAGATCTCAAATTAATAACTTAAGGATGCACATAAAAGACTTGGAAAAACAAGAATAAAAAATACCCCGCACCCAAAAAAACTAAATAGGAAGACATAATCGAATTCAGGGCTAAAATTAATGAAATAGAAATGAAAAAGTACAACAATGCAATGAAACAAAGAGTTGGTTCCTTTAAAAGATTAACAAAATTAATAAACTTTTAGCCAGATTAATAAAAAGAAAAGGAGAGGATACAAATTAATAAAATTAAAGATCTAAGAGATGCAACAGCCTGAAGAAATTCAGAGAATCAAGAGAATAAACTTTATAATCTATATTCCAGGAAGCTGGAGAATTAAAAGAAATGAATGGATTTCTAGACATATATAACATACCAAAATTAAATCAAGAAGTAAATAATTTAAATAGAGCAATAATATCCAATGAGATTCAGTAATTAAAAATCTCCCAATTAAAAGAGTTCAGAACCAGAGCATAATTCTATCAGACCTCCAAAAAACAATTAGTACCAATATTCCTCAAACTATTTTATAAAATAGAAAAGAATGTTTCCAAATTCCTTTTAGAAATCCTCTATTACCCTGATTTCAAAGCCAGAGATCTAACTAATATAAACATATATATATATACATACATATATGCCTCCCATGATTAACACACACACACACATATATATATACATATATATATATCCTAATTACCTCCCATGATTAAGTTGCCTTCCTCCCAGTATTTCAGGAATGGTTCAACATACATAAATTAATAAATATGATTCACCACATAAATAGAATCAAGGACAGAAATCATAATTAGATATGGGACCTTTGACAAAATCCAACACTCCTTCATCATTAAATTCCTGAAGATTTATGAGACATATCTCAACTTAATAAAGACAATATACTGTAAGCCTACAGCCAGCACCACGGCAAACTGAGTAGAACTCAGACCATTTCCACTAAAATTAGGAACAAGACAAAAATGTCCACTCTCCCCTCCTGTTAAATACAGTGCTTGAAATTTCAGTTAAGCCAAATGAAGACAAGGAGAATAAAGCCAAAGTGTCCTTATTTGCAAATTATATTGTTTTATATAAAAGTCCCTAAAGAGTCCATCACAAAATTCCTTCAACAAATAAATATTCTATGAGGTGAGAGACCTGTACAAGGAAAAAAATGTTAAGATACTGAAAAAAGAAATTGAAGATGATACCAGAAGATGGAAAAATCTCCCTGATCATGGATTAGTTGATGGGGGATGTCCTTCTGTATGCTGTAAATATATGTTTCTCTTATTGGTTGATGAAGTTGTTTCAGATATGAACAGGCAGGATTTAGCTAGATGGGAAATCCAAACAGGGACAGAGAAAGGTAGGAGGTGGAGTCAGAGAGATGCCATGTAGCTACTGGAAGATAGACACCCAGACATTCTCCAATAAGCCAAGACCACATGGAAATACATAGATTAATATAAATGGGTTAATAATTAAGAGAGAGCTAGCCATTAAGAAGCCCGAGCTATCAGCCAAACAGTTTATAATTAATATTATCGTCTGTGTTTTTATTTGGGACTAAATGGCTGCTGGACTGGGTGGAACAAAAACTTCTGTCTATACACACAAACACACACACACACACATACACATACACACACACACACAGAGAGACAGAGAGAGAGACAGAAAGACAGAGACAAAGACAGAGACAGAGAGACAGAGAGAGAGAGAGAGAGAGAGAGAGAGAGAGAGAGAGAGAGAGAGAGAGAGAGAGGTCAAAGCATTCCTGAATGATCAAAACAAACAAAACATTGGAGATATCACCATCTCAAATTTCAAGTTATACTACACAGCTACAGTAATAAAAATAATATGGCACTGATTTTATAAACTGTTTTTATAAATAGACACATTGAACAATGGACTAGAATGGAAGACCCACATATGAGCATATAGTCTTACAGTCATCTGATTTTTTGACAAAGAGACCATCAATATACATTGGAGAATAGACAGAAACTCCAAAACCCAGTGATGTTCAAACTGGATAGCTACATAGAGAAGAATTAAACCAGATCCTTATTTCTCAGCCTGCACAAGATTCAATTCCAAATGGATCAAAGGCTAGCTTTTGTCAACTTGACATGTTAGAGTCATTTGGGAAGAGGGAAACTCAATTGAGAAAATGTCCCCACTAGACTGGCCTGTGGGATTACTGATGTGGGTGGGCCAAGGTGATTGTGGGCAGTACCCCAAGCTGATGATCCTGGGTACTATAGGAAGATAGGCTGAATTATGGGGTTAGTGAGAAACCTGGTGCCATGGAAACTCCCAGGAATTCACAAGGATGACCCCCAGCTAAGACTTCTAGCAATAGAAGAGAGGGTGCCTGACCTGGCCATCTCCTGTAGTCAGATTGGTGACCACCCTAATTGTCATCCTAGAACCTTTATCCAGTACCTGATGGAAGAAGAATCAGGGGCCCACAGCCAAACGCTGGGCTGAGCACTTGGAGCCCAGCTGAAGAGAGGGAGGAGGGATCATATAAGCAAGGAGGGTCAAGATCATGACAGGGAAACCCATAAAGACGGCTGGCACGAGCTCCTGGGAGCTCATGGCCTCTAAACTGACAGCTAGGGAGCCTGCTAGTTTGGTCTATTTGTAGGGCCCCTAGCAGTGGGACCAGGGCCTGTCCCTGGTGCATGAGATGGCTTTTTGAAACCTATTCCCTGTGGTGTGATGCCTCACTCAGCCTTGATGCAGGGAGTAGGAGCTTGGTCCTGCCTCAATTTGATATGCAATGCTTTGTTGACCCCAAAGGAAGGTCTTACCTGTTCTGAGGAGTGGATGGGGGTGGGGTAGAAAGAAGGGCGGAGGGGAGAGAATGGGTGGAGAAGAGGAAGGGAAAACTGTGATTGGTATATAAAATAAAATTTAAAATTTAATAAAAAGGAAAAGACAGGAAAGAAAGAAAGCAGGCTGACGAAGCCATGGGGAGCAAGCCAGTAAGCCGTGTTCCTCCATGGTTTCTACTTGAGTTCCCATCTCCAGGTTCCTGACATGAGTTTCTGCCACAACTTCTTTCAATGATGGACTGTGATGTGGTAGTATTAGCAAAACAAACCCTTTCCTCCACAAGCTGCTTTTGATCATTGTGTTATTACAGCAAAAGAACCTAAGACAGACCTCAACAAAAGATTTAGAAAGTAGGAAATACACCTGAATTTAGAGACACAGGAAATGAGTTTTGGACAGGACCTTGGTAGCACATACATCAAGAACAAATGACAAATGGAACCTCATGAAACTGAAAAGCTTCTCTACAGCAAAGGACACCATCATTTGAGTGAAGAAGCAGCCTACAGAATGGGGGAAATATTTACCAGCTATGCAACCGACAGAAAGTTAGTATCCAGAATATATACAGAGCTAAAAACAACTCAATTAAAAAATGGGGCATGGAACTAAATGGAGTTTGTTCTCAAATGATGGAATGCATATGGTGAGAAATACTTTTATAAATGTTTAACATACTTAGCCATCACGGAAATGTAAATTAAAACTAGTTGGAGAGGAAATCTTACCCTAGTTAGAATGGCTAAGTTAAAATGAAAAGACAGCAAATGTTGGCATGTATATGGGTAAAGGGAAAAAATTATTCACTTCTGGTTGGAGTGCAAACTGGTGCAGCCACTCTGGAAAACCTAAAAGAAAGAAAAGCTAGAGACAGATCTGCCACATAATCTCACATATACCACACTCAGGCATCATGCTGGCTAGTTTTATGTCACACAAGGTTGGGTCTTTTGGAGAGAATCTTAATCAAGAAGATACCTCCACAGAATTAAGCTGTATACAAGTCTATAGGGAATTTTCTTGATTAATGATTGATGTAAGAGGTCCCAGCCCATTGTGGGTAGGGCCACCTCTGGGCAGGTGATCCTAGAGGGTAAGTAGGCAGCATTTCTCCATGTCTTCTTTAGTTCCTTCCCCAGGTTCTTGCTCTACCTTGAGTTTCTGCTCTGCATTCCCTCCATGATTGGGCTGGTACCTGGAAATGTAAGCTGAAATAAATCTTTCTCTCCAACTTACTTTTGGTAAAAGCACTATGTCACAGCAACCGAAACCAGGACTCTGGTAAGGCAGACATATACCCAAAGGACTCTATATCCTACCACAAAGATACATGCCCATCCATGTACCTTGCTGCTCTGCTCATAATAGCAAGTAAATGGAAACAAATTACCTATGTGTCCATCAATGGGCACGTGGACAGTTTAAATGTGGTACATTTACACAATGGAATATTAATTAGCTCTTAAGAAAAATGAAACGAACAGGCAAATAGATGGAGTTGGAAATAATCATTCTGAAGAAGGTAACCTAGATCTGGAAAGACAAACACAGCATGTTTTCTTTCACAGGTGGTAGTTAAACTTGAATCTTTAGATACGTATGTGTGGCGGTTTGAATGAGAAATGTGCCACGTAGACTCAGGCATTTCAACACCTGGTCCTCAGTTTGTGGCACTGTTTAGGGATGCTATGGGAGGTATCACCATGCTAAAGGAAGTATGTCACTGAGGGTGGGCTTTGAGAGTATATAATCTTTCCCTACTTCCAATTTGCCCTCTCTACTGCATGTTAAAAGATGTGATCTCTCTTGGGTCTTGTCCTTGCCACAATATCCTCTAGCTGCCACCATGGCTCTCTGCCATGGTGGATCCTTACCCTCTGGAATTGTAAATCAAAACAAACTCTTTGTTCCGTAACACATTTTTGGTCCTAGTGCTTTGCTACAGCAACAGAAAAGTAACTGATACAGTGTGTTCCCTGTGGAATATCCATAGAGGTGAGGAAATTAGTAAGGGACCATGAGAGTGGTGTTTCCAAGGGAGGTGAGCTAGAACACAGTTATATAAAGGGGTAATGTAAAATAATGGAACAGGAAGGGTTAAATGAGGTGAGGAAGGGAGGGCAGAGTAGAGAAGAGAATATGGGAAGGATCACTAACAATAATGACCTTTTGAAAAAGTCATATGGAAACCTATTACTTCCTCATGTATATATATATACACACACACACACATGCCTATATAATGAGTTTAAGTTGAATTACCCTATAATGAGGCAACAATGCCCTACTAGACACCACCAGAGGTTAACAAGGGACCAGCAACAGGAATGGTTTCCTCTTTGGAGTTGTTGGCCAATCAGATCCAACAGACACACAAATCTTATAGGCTGTTGCCATTTTTCTGGGCCAATATTCAAACTAACCTATTGCTGAATACAAAACATTCTTGAATAGTAGACTATGGAGAGATCAAGCTGGCATTCACATGGGAACTTCATTCCTACTAGCTGGTTTCCATAGTGCAGGGAGGTGCTATGCATGATACTGGGGGAGAAAAATAATTCTCAGTCTCACCCAGCTGTGAAACCTGTGAACTACAACACTGGCTGGCCTAGCAAGACATTCCCAGTAGTGCAAAATTTGCACGAATGTCACAGAAGTAACCAACCACCTTCTGATTGTATTTAAGGCCTGATCCACAAGATGAAATCCATACCTGGCACCAATATCAGAGCCAAGAACCTTTTACCTGCGGTTAAATGTGGGTCATAGGCCCTAAGGGAGAACGTACTACTGTTATTCTACTAAATGGCCATAACATTAAACCCAATACTAATGACTTATTGCTATACCCATATATAAGTGATGCTCTTAACTCTCATCACAGAAATGTCTTCTTGTGGTAGACAGGAATTAATACTGAGACCCACAACTGGTCAAGAGACTATGGAATGTCAGCCCTAAATGGGACATCTATATAACACCCTTTTCCAAAGGCTCAGGAATCATTGTGGGAGAGGTGGCAGAAAGATTTTTATGAGCCAGAGGAAGTGAATGACCAACAGTCAGAGGACAGTTGTACACATGAATTTATAGCAGTTGTGACAGCATGGACAAGAGCCTGCATAAGCTCAAGATACACAAAATTCCAGCATAGAGAGGGAGATAGGCATGAAGTCTCACCTCCAGCTGAAGAACTATTGTCAATTGATAGCTTCTGGGAGAGGGAGGATCAGTTTTCTTTAAGGGTATGGTCCCTGGAGTCAACCACACTCCATTAGGTACCCACACACCCAAGAATATAAGGACAGCACAAATTGAACTCAATGGATTTTTTTTATGACATAAAGTTGGGCAGGGAGGGAGGTGGTGCGTTTGGGAGCTGTTGAAGAGAAAGGGGTGAATAAGATCAAAATACATTGTATGAGATTCTCAAATAGTTAAAAATGACTACTTTTATTACCTCTAAAATAAGGGCATAGGACTAGAGAGTTAGCGTAGTGGTGAAGAGCATCTGGTCTTGCAGAGGACCCAAATTCAGTTCCCTGCACCCACATCTGAAGGTTGTAACCCTGTTACTCCAACTTGAGGACATCCAACCTCTTTCTTCTGGCCTCCTTGGAAACCCACACACCCCTAGCAGACACAGAGACATACACACATAAACATAAATAAAAAGAAATCTTAAAAAGGATATAAAGTCATTCATTTCTAGGTTTAAAATAAAACAACAGAGGATATCCTTTTAAAGGAAGTACTCCATCTTCCACTGAACCAAGGGCTTTAATGGATGATATTGGGAGAAAGATGTTTGCAGGGAGGACAGGAGATGTGAAACCCAATCCTATATGCCACTGCCAAGTAACAATAGCCAGTCACTTGTTTGCATAAAGGGCCTGCTGTGTCCCATGTGCTTTACTTGCAATCTTTTGTTTGACCTTCCATAATCACTCAGTGGACGTTATTAACCTCATCTGATGGAGAAGGAAGTGGCAGTTTGCATAGACACATGGGTTGCTCCAGCTCCATTAGCAGACCCGGATCTACACCCAGCCAGGAAGTTTGTTCTTGACCCTGAGGCTGCTATAGGTGCTGTCCAATGGACTCTGCCTCCAGGCCACATGTATCTAGAATCCCATTGAAATTTGCCAACCTCAGAGTCTGACTGATTTATCTATGTGAGCTCTGGTCCCTGGTACTTCTTTGTAAATGCCTTCCAGCAACTCCAGAATGCAGTCAGAGATGAGAACCTTGGCTCCTGATCTTTCTATTCTAACCTAATGGGACCTCTCAAAAGCTACTTCTCTGAGTGCTGATTTCCTCTCCTCTGTGCAAAGAAAGACTGAACCACTTAGTTTGGTCATAATTCTAGCCTAAATGCCTGGAAATCATCCCCCTGACTCTTCTGGCCCAGCCTCAGGTCCAAGAAAATATGTGGCCCCTGGAGCCCCATATGTGGCTCAGACAGCATTTTTCTAACTTTACAGACTCTAGGAGAGAGAACTTGGGGCTGTGAGAAGCTAACACTGTCTCATTTTGTGAGGTTTTGATGCTAGCAGAAGAAAAAAACCATATCAGTCCTTTGGTAGCAAAGCACTAAGTATGGCTCCACTGTGTTGGTTCTATTGGATGGCTACTTTTCATCTTAAGGTGAGGGGACAGAGCATACCAGATGGAGCTGGCCCTTCCTAGACTGACCAAAGCTTCTACTCACTGATTTGGAGTGGCCAGTGTGAAGAAGTGGATAGTCCAGTCTGTTCTCTTAGGAAAGGAATGAGAGAAAGCTGAGCAGGTAAGACTATAGCAGTTCAAACAAGTGCTTTACATGCAGGGAGACACTGGGTCTCTGAGAAGATCACCCTAACTCTAGATGCTTTTGAAACATCCTTTCCTAGTCTAATATGCCCCAATACCAGTGGAAACCAAGGTGGCTTTAAGGTGACACCTATGACATTACACAGACAAGTCTCTAGACTCTCTCTATGAGGCCTATGCCCCAAACCAGACAAGAAGAGTCTGATGTCCTGTAACCAGAACCAGCCTGTACCTATGAGGACCACTCTAGTCTTGTCTTGAAGCAAAGGCAAGATGCAGTGTCTTCATTTTGTTACACTGGCAGTTCATTTTGAGTAAGTGAAGCCTCTTGTGTGCTTTTGCTGTTCTCCCAGGACACCCCAAACTTTTGACAAAGCCCCCACTTCAATTTTATCATGATTACCTGTTCATTTGTGAGTGTCTAAAGAGGTGCTGAGCTACAATAGGGTGGGGTGTACCTATGTCACTCACAGAAGTATTCCCGACTCCCAGCTTGTCATCCTCTCCAACATAAAGCCATAGTAAGCATGCATGAGGACAAGCAGGTAATTAAACATAAAGGTTGTCTGGCATACAAGTAACACAGAACCACGTCCTTTTTCACAGAGGAATGACCAGGATGGGTTTCTCTCTCAATTGTATTTTCTAAAAAAAAAAAAAAAGCTTGCCTTTCTGACAGCTCCTTGTCCTCATTTATAAGTCCATGCTATCTTAAGAAAAACAGATAAACCCAAACAGCAGTGTTTGAGATTTTTAATAGGCACACTAATGCTAGAGGTCTTAGCAGTAGCCCTGCCAGTATCCTGAGCCATGGGGTGGAGTTCCAGTCACCACTCCTGGGAGTCTCCATTACACAGCCAGGGTCAAGGCTGGGGGAGAACTTCTTATTATCACCAAGAAAAGAGGAAATGCTCTGCCCTTTCATCCTCAAACCACCTCAAAGAAAACAAAGAACAGTACTGCGTCAGACGTTATCTGTAGAGAAAGTTCAGCTGCCTCTGGACTCTCAGACCCTGCTTTGAAAGCCTCGTATTTTATGATTATATCAAAACACTTAAAGTGTGTCAAAGAGCTCTTTCAGCAATTCTCACAATAGCCACAAAAATAAATGTTGTTATCTTCTTATCACAGATAAGAACTGGTGTGGTTTCTGTGTTCCTGCCATGAGAGCAGAGACAAAAACTCCCGAGGCTGTCCCCACCACCAGACATGCTTCCAAATTCAGCCAGAACCATTTCTGAAAATGCCAGAGTCTTGCAGCAATTTATTCATGCACAGTGCTATTTTCATTTTTTGTGTTATACTCCCTGACCCAAGGTACCAAAGGACAGCAGAGTCTGGAGATGATGATCATAAAAATCACAACCATTAGTAAACTATAAGAATGAGGAACAATGCCTCTGCACATTACTTTTGTATATTTTGAATACTATCAATGAACTGCTGATTTTTGTTCTGGACATAAATCTTTCTATTACTAAGGGCAATGGTCAACAGCTTAATATGTGTGGAGACCTAGCTTTGTAATGGGTTCTTTATATTCTAAACACTTCCCAGACATTTCGCCTCTTAGTTCTCATAACAGCTCATGAAGTTGGCACTATCAAAAGCTCTGTTTTATACTGAAGAAACTGATGGCCAGTGTTTGCAGAGCTCTCCCAAGGTTACACAACTAGGATATAGAGCCAAGATTTAGACCTGGGTCCCTTAGGGTGCAAAGATTGTTTGTAGAGATTGTCTCCAAAGAAGACATTAAACTCTAAGAGTAAATTCTCTGTAGTTTGAGGAGATTGAAGGAATTCCAAATCCCAAAACAGTCAGTCAACTGAGGTTACTCAGAAATATTTCTGGTCAGTAAGGTATCTCCAAATCACAAGGCCAAAAATAGCAGTGACTTAAATGGTACTGGAGTAGAAATACAAGACAGACAAATTGCAGTGTCTCTCCAGGGAGGACCTAAACTCTTCTTGTCCTGGAACTTCATCATACCAAATACAACCTTCCCTTACTACCAGTGGTGCCTCTGGCCCCCTTTCTCCTCTCCAAATTCTGGTACTTGCCTATGTATCAAGCTAAATTTCTAATTACAAATTGTGGGCTTTTGTTCGTTTGTTTTTCATGTGTGCTAGTCTTTGTCATCTCAACTAGATTTTAAATTGTTTGGTAGTAAAAACTGGGAATTTATTTTGTTACCCTTTCCAATCTATTATTTGTTCACAATACACACAAATTGTATGTCTACTGGGAAGGTACAGTCTTATCAGTGTAATGTCTTCATTGATTTGCTTAAATGATACAGACCAAAACCTTCTTCTGTAAAGGCCCAGATAGTAAGTACTGTAGGCATAGTATATCATATGGTTTCTGTTTTCCATGCCATTGTTGTGAGGTGAAAGCAGGCATAGACAAGAGAGTGTTGTGGCTGTGTCCCAGTAAAATTTGATTTACAAAACAGATAAATGCCAGATTTGGCCTGTGGGCTCTCATAGGTGAACCTAACATGAACTATTGGTAATGGGCTTAGAAGACTAACCAGGGAAATAGTCTCCACTATGCATTGTGGCAGGCAGGCTCTACCTGCCCCTTAGGTCTTTGGCCCCCAAATTCTCAATGTTTTCAGGTCCTAACTTCTGATTAAAACATGTCATGGTCAGTACAATCTTTCCACCCCCTCTTCTGGAAAGAGGCCTGTGCCCCCAAGGAGAGCCAAGGAGATAGCCCATTCAGGCTTAGTGCCCCAATGTCTCTCATTCTCTGCATATTGTCCAGTTGTGGATCTCTTTGTTAATTACCTTTTACTGCAAGAAGAAACTTCTCTGATGATGGTTGAGCAGTGTTACGATCTATGGGTATAGGGATGTGTCATTAGGAGTCATTTTATTATTATGTTCCTTTAGCAGAATAGTAGTACTAGGTTTTCTCTTAGGCCCATGACCCATCTAGTTTCAGGTTTCCAACTACGTTAGCAGTGTCAGGTAAGGGGCCTGTCTGATGAAGCGCACCTTAAACTCCATCAAAAGTGGTTGGTTACTTCTATAAAATCCGTGCCACCGTTGCATGTGTGTATCTGGCAGGCAGGTCTCTGTTGTAGGTCCCAGGGTTTACATGTGAACGAAGAAGTAGAAAGAGCTAGAGGTAGTAGATGACTCCAAGTAAACCATGTCTTCCAGACAAACAACTTTGATACACAAATGAACTCACACAGACTGTGACAGAATGAACAAGATCTGTACAGGTTCAAAACAGACAATCCCAGCACCAAGAAGAGGAAGTAGACACAAGATCCCTAATCAATAAGCTATTTTCAATTGATATATACTGGAAAAATCAGTTTTCTCCCATAGAGTGTCACTGTGTATCCACCACACACTGGGTTACTCTGTACCCGGGAGTAGTTGGCCAACATAAAACAAAACTCCATAGATTTGGTATTTTTGTCTTATTGATCTTCATGGTTTTTGTCTGCTTTGATTTTTATTTTTGTTGGTTTTTTCTTTTTTGAAAGAGAGAACATAAAGTTGGTGCGTGAGGAGGTGGGAAAGATCTAGGGGGGAGTTGGAGAAGGAATTATATTATAAAAGTCATTATATTATGAAAATATAATCCAAATATATGAAGAAAATTTAAATAAAAATGTTTTTGAAACTTCAGTTCAGTACATTCAATACTGCAAGTTTCATTTCCTTCAGTCTTTACACATCCATTTTAAAAAGAGACAAATTAAGCATAAGAGAAAGCTCCCACAGTAGACTGTTACTGCATAAGAGAAAGCTCCCACAGTAGACTGTTACTGCATGTGGTAATTAGGAAACTTGCCCACAGTCTCTGATATTCTTTCCTAATGTTCTTACAGACTTCAGGCCACTTGGAACATGTGCTCACCTGCATTGACCATCTGGAGAGGAGGTGGGTCTCCCTGGTAGTCAGCCACTCAGTGCATGGCAAAAGCAAACATTCCTCCCTCTCTACAGCAACTGTTTTCCCTGAGAATAGGGGAACACAGAAAGTGAAAGAAGAGTGTCTCTTCTTGTCCAAAGTTCACAGCCTCAGTTCCGGATGGCAGTAAGACCTCTTTAACAGGTTGTCACCCTAACCTAATTTCTCTATGATGCTTCTGTGAGCAGATCATTCAACCTTTGTTTCTAGACTTAGTTACATGTCTGTAAATTTTTTATATGTATTTGATTCACTCAGAAGGCACATGATAGGAAACCGCAGAAATAGAAGCTGGTAAGCAGATATCAAACTCCCTTATTCCATGCAGAAGCAAGCTGACAGGCCCAGAACCCAATTTGCTCAAACAAGATAGTCTTTTAAAGATCCCTACAAGTGCTATAATGACAAGCCAATGTCAAGAACAATCTGGTAACAATTCCCGCCTGCCCCTCCATCCCGGATAAGAATCCTACATGCAAAGCCAGCCACATTAAATAACATCCTCAATAACATGACTTGTGTGATTTCCCAGGCACAGTGAGCTACCTGGAGACATACTCCATTGGCCCTTCCATGGTACATTAAGCATAGAGCAGGAAGACTTGTCTTCTACAGTCTCAGGCCACCTTTCCACACCATTTCCTCCTTCCTGGTAATCAAGTAACTAGTCAACTGTAACCAAAATCGAGGGTGTGAGTTGCCACCATTAGGTTTTAGCATTTTAAGCCACTTATCTCTTCATGTAGAATTAAGGGCACTTCCTCACACCTCAGAACTCAAAGGATGTTATGATATATATTCTGTATACACATTAAATCTCCACTTTACTCCCTGAAAATGACATTAAAATTATTGGAGTTTATGAAGCTGGTGAAGAGAGGTCAAGGGATATCAAAACAGAGTCTGTGGACAGCAAAATGGATCAACAAGGAGAGGTGCTTGTGTGTAAGTTTGACTGCCTATGTTCCATCCAAAGATGGATCTCTAGGTAGTATAAAAGAATGGATGCCCAGGAGATGTCCCCTGACCTCCACACTGCTTGTGAGTTCCTATACTACAGAGAGGGAGACAGAAAGAGGAGGGAAGGGAAGCAGGGGGGAAGGGAAGCAGGGGGGGAAGGGAAGGAGGGGGAAAGGGAAGGAGGGGGGAAGGGAAGGAGGGGGGAAGGGAAGCAGGGGGGAAGGGAAGCAGGGGGGAAGGGAAGCAGGGGGGAAGGGAAGGAGGGAGGGAGGGACTTGAAGAGAAGAAATACAAATAAGTAAGTAAATTTTAAAAAGAGAGCACACGTGTCTCGTTTCTCCACCCCTACAACTTACACTATCAAGCCTTCTCGGGTTAGGCTAGCAGAGGTCTAGTCTAGGGAGCTGCTGAGACAAACTAAACAAGTTCTGGCCTTTGCACGGGTTGCCAAAGCCCACCTAACAAGTCTCTTTCTTCTTCACATCACTAGTTTTCCCTCACTTCTACCATTCTTCTCTGATAGGCTTCCCGAATGACTCACTTCCGTTAAGTTTCTGATTAAATATGCTTCAGTTTGCATCTTCTGCTTCACAGAAATATGGAAAATGAGCTGCCGTGGGAATTAGCGTGCTTCTTGTCACATATAATTTTTTACATCTCTTGGGCATCAGTTTCTTCCCGATGTGTACTTGAAGTAATAACATGATATACAAATTATATCTCAATAATGTCACTTGCAAATAGAAATGGTAATAGGGATGAAACTGATGATAACAATGATACCAATGCTACTAACAATAATGATGTTTCTTCCCTTGAAGAAGATGCTAAGATTGCAAAGCTTTTTCAGGCACATTTCCCCACTTGATCTCATGTATCCTTTGAAAGGAGAAAGTCAGACATTAGGTTCCCTGTGTAAAAGTGAGGTTATTCATTGCAGGTCACATAGATAGAAATCATTCACAGTTGCTAGGAAATAGAAACACCCTAAATGTCCTTCAACTGATGAACGGATAATGAAAATAGTGTAATGTAATTATGGAATACTGTTCAACTGTAAAGAAAAATAAAACCATGAAATTTTCAGATAAATGGATGGAACTAAAAAATATTGTATTGAATGAGGTAACCCAGACCCAGAAAGACAAATGTTGCATGGAAAGAGTATAAGAGCCACAGGATCAGGGAGTTTGCTGTGTGATGGTGTCTCCTAGAAATGTCATATAAGTCACACCCATGAAACCTCACCAGCATGGCTGCCTAAACAAGACCTGAACAAGGATGACACCAATGGATATGCTGGCTTGGAAACGGGAAAGCCTGTGGGGGGCCTCAACCTAAGACATGGAACTACAGGCAACTAAGGAATTCTGAGATCAGGAGAAATTGTCTTCCTCAGGGAAGAGCATACCACTGACGATCCAGTACCAAATGGTCAGCCCTAAAAACTATGTTGTCTCTTGAAGGGTGGGTTGCTTTCTACTATGCTCAGTTGCCTAAGAAATAAGTGAGCCACAACACTGAAAACAACCAATGGCATTTCTTCAAAGTGTTTCTCTACTAGCGGAGTTAACAATTCACTTTCTACCATTGTTTGAAATAAAATTTGAAGCAGGCTGGGTTAAAGTTCTCAAAGCAGCCTTGAAGTGCCTCTTTTCCACTACAGCCTAACTTAGAGGTCAGTTATAGAACAAGGAAGAGAACAATAAAACAGGTTGTGTATTTGTATTTTTTAATTATTATAAAACAAGGCTGGTCATATTTGTATGCCAACATTCATACATGCTACAAAGACAATTTTTCTCTATAATGTATTTTCAAAATATTTACAGTTAGCTTGTTGAATTCTGTGACCAATTTTGTCTTGTCATCACATTGGTATAAATACTTTCCCAGACAGACAGACTATCTTTTATCATTCTTCATACTTATTTTGAATTGCAGTATCTAACCCCATAGAACAACGTGCTGGCACATACTCATCGCATAGTAACAATCACAAGATAACCATGAATCCTGAAGGCACACTGTTAGCCTGCAACACCAAACTGAGGACTATGGAGATACTGTGGAATTCTACAGCTCTGTGGAGCGGATGGAAACAGAAGGGATGTAGATTAAAAGAGCTTTGTCTGTTCGAAGTTGTCCCTGACTGAGCTCAAACCTACAGTGTAGATGGGAGCAGCGACACACTGATTCTGAGCACACAGTTATTCAAACAGAAATATACAGACTCCTGGCACCACCCTAGAGGACCAGACTTTGGGCATCTAGGGAAAACAAGGAGAAAGAATGATGCTGTGTGGGCCGGAGACATGAGCAACCTGCCAATGCTGAAGTTATTTCTACATCATTTGTACTTTTCTTTTCCCAAGTGTGGTTTCTGAAAAATTATAAATAATATAAACAAAACCCTTTCCGTCTCTCCCTATATCCCTTTTAATTTAACTTTGAAACATCAGAATTCACTACTGTGTGCTCCTTTACCTCAGCTTGGATTTCAATATTCCGTAAATCCAGGACTCTTTGAAAACAGATGCTTAACGTGGAAAGTCAACTAATTCAGGTTTTCTTCAACAGAGGGAGCATTTTCAAAATTTCCATTATGCACAAGGCTTGGACCAAGTGGTACAGAGACAACAAAGGGCATAAAAAATAAACACGTATGAAATAAAATGTTATTGTATAAAACTAGTAGTTATTTGCTCCATCTGCTTATTTGTAAAGAAACACTAAGCTAGGTTTGTGCAGGTTCAAAATCTGTTTTTAGGCTTTCTACAACAATTCTCTTTTATCATGGTAGTTACTATTTTATCCTTTTTAGAATTATATATATACATATATAATCATATAAATACATTAATAGCTCTAATTGAGGGCCTGCTAAGTTAGGTGCCACAAGAAAAATGTCAATGGAGTACCTGAAGCAGAGAGGTAGGCAGAGTGAGCATTCTGGGAAAAGGTCATTCAAGGGTAAGGTGAGGAACACAGATGGCACTGTGTGAGGTACTCGGGTGAAAACTGCCAAGCACAGGACGGCTGAACAGAGATGGGGTGCCTCCTTCATTAATCCCAGCACCAGACAAAGACAAGAATCAAATCCTTTATGAGATTTACCGGTGTGACTCTTTAAGCAGGTGGCAGGATGCTCTTTTTATTCCTTGTGAGGTCAGGCCTGGGAACAGCGTGGTGCTGAACAAGTCATGGAGAAGGGATGAATAGATTTCGTGTGGTGTGCTCTCTGTAGGAGCCCTGTGACTGCAGCCACATTGGTCACTCAGGTGATAAGGCCTGGATGTTCTTATATTTCTGGTATGATAATACAGCTATTCTCAACCTGTGGGTCATGACCCTTTGGGGTCCAACCACACTTTCATAGGGGTTGCCTAAGACCACTGGAAAACACATATATTTATATTACACTTCATAACAGCAGCAACGTTACAGTTATGAAGTAGCAGTGAAATAATTTTATGTTTGGGGGTCACCACAACATGAGGAACTGTATTAAAGATCTCAGCATTGGGAATGCTGAGAATTGCTGCTGTATTGGCCCCTTCATGCTCAGGGCAGTCTGTTCTTTGGAAAGCAGGATCTATTCATCTCACTTGAAACATGGAAAGACTGTTAACGTCAGAGAAAGGCGATCTGTGTAAACGATGGGGGAAGCTAAGGAAAGAGGAAGGAGCGCCCCACTGAGGAAAACACACAACAGAATCTGTGTGCAACTCCAGGGGAACAAAAGCAGAAATGCTGAGGAAGGGCCAGGGTTAGCCAGAAGACTCCCATGCCCACATGACAAGTTAAACTTGGTTGCACAGTGCTACCCTCCAAGCCAACAGCCACCGTTTTCAAGGGTTAGGTGTGCCCAGTTGTGAGAGTCCATCCCAGTGGGCCTGTGGATTATTGACATTCCCTCTGGGTAGAAGGGTCAGGGAAGGTCACTGACCCTTCATCTACCAGCATTCAGCCTTTCCTCTCAATCATTTATATGCAATTTTTACTTAATGCATATGGCCTTAGGGTCTCATTAAGGGACTAGAGCATACAGATTAGGGAAGAATAAAATGAAGGGGCTTCATCTGGTGACTATGAGGATGCCCCAACATCATCAAGGCTGTATAACAACTTTGCAATTCTACTGCTTCAGGGTCACCCATGCTCCTGCCAGTAACCCCTCACCCATGTTCTGTAAGTCCAATAAATTCATTGGTTCTTCAAGGTGAACTTTGACAGAATCAAATGTTGGCCTATTGTTGGGACCTTATGAGTAGGGTGTAGATGTTGTTTGTCTCCAAGGGGAAGGAATTTTAGCAACAAGCTTACTTTTAGAAGTATGTGACCAGAAGCACAGAGCTTAGTAGAATCTGCAGTAAGTTAATGGGCTAACCTGGGACAGTGTCTAGTCAGCTTTGTATGGCTGTTGAAAGGGAAGAGAAGGCCATAAGCACCAAAAAATGTGTAGACACCATGGTTTCATTGTTTTTCAAACTGCAAGTCACATTCCTCAGTAGATCATGAAATCAACTTTACAGAGTCACAGTCAACATTTTTAAATGTTGAAAACTGTGTGAGTGTGAGTGTGTGTGTGTGTCCAGCTATCCACCTATCTATGTATTTATTTCTAACAGTTACTATTAGTGATGTTTGGTTTTAATATCAATTTGCCACAAATTACAATTACCTGAGTAGGGAGCCTCATCTGAAGAATTTTCCTGATTGTCTTGATTAATTGATTGCCCAAGTATGGGCAGCACCTTTTACATGCAGCCCAGATAAAGAGGGTGTGGTAGAAGGGCTATTATTCCTTTTGCTTGCTGGCAGTAATATGAGAACCAGGGTTTCCAGGGTTCCATTGCTGAGTAAGGAACAAGCGGCTGCCCAGACACCCAGGTACTCAGTGCCATGTTGGGACTTCAAGCTTCAAGCACTGAGCAACTACCAGGTTCTCAGTCTTCCAATGTGAGGCAACTGTAATTACTGTTTTCATGTAAGCACAGGAGCACTCATCCTATCCAATCAGTTCTCTCCCTCTAGAGAACCTTGGCTAATACAATATTATTTCATGACATTTTTAGTTAATATCAGATACCAGTCATCTCGGTTTCCTTTTCTGTGGCTGTGACAAAAGGAACTGAAGGGGAAAAGAGTTTAGCTCATCTCACAATTCAAGACTAAGTGGTGGAGAAATCAAGGCACCAGGAGTCTGGAGCAGCCAGTTGTATCTCATATAAAATCAGGGAACAGAGAGAAATGAAGGTCTGGTTCACCTTCTCCATCTTCTGCAGCCCAGGATCTTAGTCCAGGAAATGGTACCACCTGACTGCTTCTCATCTCACCCCATCTGACCTCATCAAGGCAATTCCCCAGATACAAGCGTGCCCAGATACTAACCTACCTAACACTGTCTTTCTTGGGCGATTCTAGAGCCTGCCAATTAACCCTAACCATTACACTAACATATGAATGTATGTCTACACTTCCCATGAGCCTCAAGCCCAGTTTAAAGCTTCTGGAAGGTCCTGCTGTACTCTCCTGCACTGGGAGGCTAAACTTATATTTGATAGACCGACATTTCAAAATGGAGTTTAACCATGAACATCAATAAAAAAGAAAATTGTAACTATGAAAATTCTATTGTCATTTATTGCTTTGAGAGGCCACTTAAGCTCCTATTTCTACCAATTAGGTCAGAATTCATTAATGTGGGCTTAGGGTTTTTTAAAGCAAAGCAAATGGTTGTCAACCTTTTAGTTGAAAGACTTTATACTTTATAAATTATTAAGAATCCTCTCAAAGAAGTTTCATTTATGTGAGTTATGCCATTGTACTGTAATTAAAGCTGATATCTACAAAGAATTCATTCACTTATAATAAAAGTAGAATGGGTTGGCTAGATGGTTCGTTGGAAAAAGTGTTTATCACACCACTTGGAGGACCTGAGATCAGATCCCCTGAACCCCACAAAGCCAGTCTCAGATGGTGAGATGAGAAGCAGAGGCAGAAAAGTCCTCATAGCTTGTGGGCAAGCTAGCCTGGTGTATTCAGTGGTGAACAAGAAATCTTGCCTCAAACAAAGTAAAAGGTAAGAACTGCCGCTGAGGTTGTCCTCCTTTTATCTATACATGCAGGCCATGCACGATCGAGTGTCTGTGCTCACACACACTTACACATGTCAACAGGCACACATACACACTACACACATACCATATACACAAAGAGATTATATTATTTTAATGCGCTCTTTTTAGTTCGTGGGTAGTTGCCTTTTGCCTGTGTGTATGTGTGTTCACTGCATACCTGGTGCTTGGAGGCAAGAAATGGGCTTGAGATCCACTGCAATTAGAAATACAGATTGTTGAAAGCCTCCAAAAGTGGATGCTTGGTATCAAATCCAGGTCTTCTGAAAAAACCAGGCTCCATGCCTTCATTTGTCTCTATATCCTAAGCACTTGTATTAAAGGCATTGCTATATTTTTTTAAATAAGTATAAGGGAGCTAGTTCAGAGAGAGACCCCATCTCAAAAAGCAAGGTAGCAAGCAACCATGGAAGGTACCCAATGTCAACTGTTGCCTTTCTCACGCATCCCTATGTGCCTGCACACACATATGAATACATACACTTGAATGCATAATCACACTTAAAAAAGTAAATGAAAATAGTAAGCTGGGAGTGGCTGCAAGTTGGAGGATCAAGAGTGCAAGGTCAACCTTGACTATATAGTGAGTTTTAGATTAGTATTGGCTGTGTAATCCCATCTCAAAACAAAAACCCGCAAAATAAACATAAAGCTATTAAATATAGATTTGATTCCTGATAAATAATTATCTTCTCATAACAAAGTGTGAAAAGTAGTATGCATTTTAAAAAATATCTTTTGTGTCTGGCTTAGTAGACAATGAGATTGTATTTGGTTCTACCTACAATCTGCTGACATTATTATCTTCTTTCACATATGTGAACAAGCCCTGGCCTCAGAGACAATGTAATTGTACAAGGGATACATCTTTAATGCCCTTTTCAGGCAGCTGTGGATATTCTTTGATGACTGTCTTAGTTTAGGTTTCTATTGATGTGAAGAAATACCATGATAATGACAACTCTTATGAAGAAAAATATTTAATTGTGGTGGCTTGCTTATATTATCATCACGGCAGGAAATAAGGCACAATGCAGGCAGACATGGTGCTGGAGCTAGCTGAGAGTCCTTATTTACATTTTGATCCAAAGACAACAGGAAGTGAACTGAGTATGGGCAGTATCTTGAGCATATATGAGACCTCAAAGCCCACCTCCACACTTTCTCCAAGAAGGCCACACCTACACCAACGAAGCCACACCTTCTAATAGTGCCACTTCCCTTGGGAACCATTTTCTTTCAAACCACCACAACAATATATCAAAAATTAACAAATTTCAGTTCCTTAAAGGCTAGTTATCTGGAATTCTATCTATCAACTTTTCATATTTTGTGACAATTAAAGTCTGTTGGTCCACCTTGTCCTTGAATGGATCTCTTATCTATACATGATTTTGAGATACCATATTATTATCTGAAAAACATTGAGTCACTGAGAGAGATCTTTCATATGTCTACAGTTTCCATTAGACTGTAATGTTTTTAAAGTGCACTCATCAATATCACCACTTATCTCATCAGAAAAGATTTAAGTTTTGAAACACTTTCAAGGTCTTGGCCAGTTTCTTAAAATTAATCTCAAAAATTATTATTGGCAACATTAAGTATCCCTTGTTTTCTTGGAGGTGACAGGAAAATCTTAGTTTTTTAAAAAGTCTATCCAGAGCCAGGTGGCACATTGTTTTTAATCCCAGCACTTGGGAGGCAGAGGCACGGCAGATCTCTGGGTTCAAGGCCAGCCCGGTCTGCAGAGTGAGTTCCAGGACAGCCAGGGCTACTCAGAGAAACCTTGTCTTCAAAAGATAAAATAAATAATTTTTTAAAAGAAAAAGCCTGTCCAATATCTATCTGAATAACCATAGTGCACGTATCTTTCTTTCATGCTAAACTAATGTTCTGTGGAAGTAAAAATAAAACCCTTGGACTGGGTGGTGGCACACCCCGATAATTCTAGTACTGGAGGCCCCAAGGCAGGAATGGGGGTAGATTGAAGCCCTCCATGACTACATAGCTAGACTCTGTCTCAAGAAACAAGCCCCCCCAACCCAACAATACAACCACAAATTCAAACACAGAACATTTTTCCTAGAGTCAAATACGGCGTGCAACAACTCTGCTTTATCCATACTTTCATTTCTCCCACATTATTTTAAGAAGTATACCCAGGGTTGAATTTTAACAAAATTGGGAATTTTATGAAGTGACACCTGGCTTTAGCTGCTTGTCATTTTCCTGTTGGTGCGCAGCAGCAAAAATACCCTGACCGGTGGTACAGTTTGGGGCATGGTTCAGTATCGGTGCACCGGTCCTCACATGTCTCAGCATTGCCGTGGACAGTCTTTGTATTGCAGGCTTCTGAGAGTCTCTAGGAATCCCTCACGGATTTTGGGGGTGCATCCTTTAAGAACCTCCAGAGTTGTTCTTTTTGTGTGTGTGTGTTATGTTTGATTGGGTTTGGCATCGAAAAGCCAAAGGAAAGCTACGCCAAGGGGTGGGCCACATCCAAGAAGGAAATGCACACTGCTTGAAGGCTCCTGAAGGAAGAACTAGTGGAAAAAAACGGCTTCGGAAAGCAAGCCTGGGCTTCTCGTTGCCAGGGCAACGATCCTCCGCGAGAGGGCCCGGCCGTCGATTGGCGAAGCCTAGCCTGGGTCCCCAAGAGCCGGAAGGTCGCCCAGCTGCGGTCGCTCGCTCGGCGGTCGATTGAGGGGGCTTTCTGGAGGCCGGGCTAGAGGGCGGGTGGGAAGATGGCGGCCACGGCGGCTAGTGGGCTGCCCGGGAAGGGGCATGATATCAGCCTGGCTGCCCTGCGGCGCCACGACCCCTGCATCAGTCGCATCGTGGACGTGGCCAGCCAGGTGGCTCTGTACACTTTCTTCCATCAGGCCAACAAATGGGTGCGTGCGGACAGCGGGGCGGGGCGGGGGATGCTGGGCACGGCTAGGCGGGCGGGGACCCGATCCTGGAGAGGTTGGGCTGCAGGACCCACCGGCAGGTGGGGAAGATGGATCCCGAAGGTGTGGCCGGCGCCGCTGCGAGCCCGGCACAGGCTTCGAGGCCGGAAGACAGAAGCGCTCCGGCCGCGGAGGGCAGAGCGGAGCCCCAAGCTTAGATGGGCGCAGGGAAGCCCAGCCTCGCCGAGGGCGAGAAGCCAGAGTCAAACCTGCAGGGCAGGCACCCACCTAAGAGCGAGCTTGGGGGAATAAAGAGGAAATGGGTATATGTGTGGGACGCCCCAGACTTTCTGTAGGAGTCCATGGTCAGTAGCCTAACCATTTCAGTGCATTTCCCAAGACCGAACCCCAGCCTACAGTAACTGGGTGAAGTTTAGTTGCTCTCACAACTAGAATGGAATTGTAACGGGAGACAAATTAGTTCTGGCCTAGGTATTGATTCATATCATTTATAAAACACGCCTTTGAATATAAACGTGTCAAATTTCCCCTCTTTTATGATTTTGTACCAAATATTATTCACCTGTATGAACCATCGGCCATAATACAACAGTTCAATGGGTTATGAAGAACAGCTTGCAAGGATTTCAAATGTTTTTTGTTTGCTTTTTTTTTTTTCTGTGTTCGCCAAGTCCGAAACAAACATTAGAATCTATGCAAGGAAAACTTTCATTATTGAGCAAATTCAGCATTAGGTAGGCTGTAGTAAGAACGATCCGGGAACCTTGAACACAAAAAGGGTGAAGAAGGAAATAGAGGTGGCACCTGAGTTAGGGTTAGGGTTCCATCCCCGGCACTCGTGAAAAAAGATCAGGAATTATTGGGACAGTTGCAAAGAACTTGTGTCTGTTCTCCTAGTAGCCAAACCCGAAGGGGAAACGTGCAGAGTTCTAATGTTCAGGTCCTGCCTCGATTAACTGAGGCAGTTTTTCATGGTCACCAGAGGAGATTACCATTTGGGTCTTTACGTAAAGGGAGTTCCCTCACTGAAACATGTATATTTATGTGAAGATAGTCTACGGTAGGTGCTTTGCTTCTCTCCAGAGCATCGATTCTCAGTCTGCCCAATGCCACGCCCCTTTAGTACAGTTCCTCATGTTGTGGTGACCCCCCCACAATAAAATTATTTTGTTGCTACTTCATAACTATAGAGGTTTGCCGGGGGTCACGACCCAGCACTTGAGAACCACTACTCTACAGCTACATTTTGTAGTTGGAAGTAATTATGTAGTATAGAGTAGGACCCAATAAAAGTTAATGGTGTGCGTTGACTCAGTAGGAGGCTCGGTGAAGATCACGAATGTACAACGGAGCATACCCCCTTGGGTAGCAGGTTCTAAAGTCTCTTCCCAGTCCTGTGTGACAGAGACCTCATAGAAGCCTCACAGAGATGTACCAGATACCAACAAATGCTGCATAGGAGGTGTCATAATGCATTATTTACAGGAGTTTTGTTTTCCTGCTTCTGGATTTGTTTTTTCCAGACAGGGAATAATTCATTCAGTAAAAGGTCATTCTTTCAAAGTACTAATCTTCCAGACTGTGGTCGCTGGGCAAAGGAGAGAGACCTAGTCGAACAGCAGAGCAGTTAGTGGGGGCAATGAAATTGTCACTGCTGCCCCCTGTGCAATCACTCAGATCTCTGGAGGGGAGCCTTTCGAATGTAAACTTAATCAGAAGTATAAGATAGTATAAAGAATGAAAGAAAATATTTGCAAGGAGTCTGGTAGGGTCTGAGCAAAGGAGTCCTTATTACATTGGAAATCAACATCGGGTATTCAGATGTGGAGTGATGGGTGCAGAGGATGAGTTTCTGTAAAAAGAGACCAAGGGAAGTGGCAGAGCATATGCTTAGCATGTATAGCATGTGCACAGCTCCAACCTAATTCCCAGGGCACACACATGTGCCATGACTAGAATAGGAATTTTAGAACTATATTTACTCCTTTTTGCCAGGAAAGACTCCTTTCCTGAAATACCCTAAGTACCAATGAAAGACTATTGTTGGTACTGTTTCTTTGCACTCAGATCGTTCGTTCTCAACTACATTTGACTTCCCCCCACCCACACCCCAGTGACATTTGATAGTGTCAGGAAACTTTGAGGATGAGGGTGTTGGTAACATCTGCAGAGTAGAAGCAGAGAGAGGTATTGCCAATGTCCTGCAGTGAGCGAGCATCGACATAGCTAGTCAAGCGTGTGAACGACGGGAGCACGGAGGCATGTCTGAGAACCACAAGAGTCCCTTCTCTCTGGAGCAGTTCTGAGTTCCCTGCTCATGCATCACGGTAACTGAATTGAGAGGTACAGTGGGTCAGACCAGAACTCTGGATGAGACAGCTGTGAAAGAGACAGCTTCGAGAAGACGAAGTGGATCCACTTTTCATTGTCTTAGGATATTCAGTAAAATTGACACTGCTTTCAACTGTTCAAGATGTATCAGTGTATTTACTTCTAATAATTTATGAAACAGCATTATCTATACTCTATTATTTTGAGCACCAAATGTGTGTGTGTGTGTGTGTGTGTGTGTGACACCTTTATTTTCAGAATTTAGGCTAAAATACTCCAGAACTGAGATCTTACTATGTTATGTCCACTTTACTTGGAGGATTTGAGAAGAACTAATAAAATCTTGTTTTAACTATTGCCACACCCTAAATTCACCACTTGTACAGAAAGGCAAAAAAAAAAAAAAAAATCTGGCTGCCTTTGAAAATCAGTTTGAGCCAGCACAGCTCTAACACCAAAATACATTTCCCCAGTTCCTTTTAGGCAAGTAAGAGCTCTTAAAATAAGGGTTTTTTTTTTTCATTGAAAGATGTGATTGTGTAAGTTAGCTTTTCAGTGGAGAAGGTGACACAGAACAGTAAATGAGTTATCCTGGTGTGATCTGGCAGAAACCTTACTCTAGGCTCATATTGTAAATACTGAGCCATAAGTCCTCCCCATGAGCAACTAAACTCTAAACAAGACTTGAATTTGAGAATCGTTTATGGGAGTTATAGTTAAAATTCTGATTTTAGGTTGCTCTAAGCTAAAATAAGGGACTAAAGTTTTTTGGTTTTGAAGTAAAGAGAATTTTTGTTGCAAGCAAAAAGGAAATCATTTGAAGCAGTTAGGTTATGTGTGCTGAAAAGATGAACAGTCTGATCGCATTCCAAAGAGAACAGGCTAATAGTGCAGAGTAGGAAACTGCGTTGGTCTTAGAGCCAAGGAGCCCAGCAGTGTATGCACATAGGTCCCTCCTCTCATCCCAGCTTCAGCTCCCATCAGCGTAGCTCATTGTACCAAGTACTTGGCTCTTACAGTTTCCTTCGGAAGCTGTTGTATATTGCCTAAACGCTTGCCAGCTATGTCAGTTGAGCTCTGAATGGGTTTGCTCAGCTGCCTGAGAATGTGCATTTCCAAGGGACTCCCAGGTTACTGCTGCTTCTCATCTGGAGTCACTCTTCAAAACCTCCTGCACCAAGTCTTTGAGAAAACAGCTGTAATCAAGTAGATTACTTGAAAAGACCGTGCTTTCAATTCTGTGCTTTTAGAATCCATTATTCTAATGTTACATCTTTTTCTTAAAGTGCATATCTTACATCTGAATTATAGAGTACTTAGTTTTAAATTATTTGGGTAATAAATATTATAAAATACTGGGGCCTTAAGTAGGATAATTGAATGCTGAAATTAAATGATGTGAATACCGAAAGCACACGTGAAATTCTGAGTTACAGTAATCTGATTACTACTTGAGAAAAGAACTGCATGTGTGCTGTGTTGGTGAACAGGATCCCTCCTGTCATGGAGAAGTAGAAGGGACGCCAGAGAACTCATAATTGCCCTATAACTTGACCACCTCCCCCAGGTTTTCTCTGGTAGTTCTTGAGTCCTAACTTGGTAATATTTCTGTGTAATGTTATTTCAAGTCTTTGGCCAAAGTGACTCTGCAGTATTTCATGCCAAGAAGGTGTTTGTTCATTTGAAGACTTTAGCTTAACCCTTGTCTGTTTAACAGTCAGAGCACAGTTATTGACAGATAGATCAAGATTCTCCTATTGACCAGATATGGCATTGTACACAAGAGATGCAGATAACAAGTTAATCTGACATCTTGCTGGGCGTTCAGTTAGGTGGGTGGAGGAGAAGGCCGCACACTTACCATCTCTTTCTGATAAAGTCTGGAGCACACTCTCTGCTCCAGCCATGAGGGCAACTCAGTGTGTTTGGGAAAGAGAACAGTGACCGTGTACTGCTCACTCAGCAAGCCCTGGTCACGTCAAAGCCCGTAGTTCCCCTTTCTGATAGCCCCTCTGTTCTATATTGCCACTTCACCTGCTCGAAATTGCATGTGGTTCCCTGGTATTCTGTAAGAAGTTCGTGTTTTCTGCCATAGAATGAACATACATATGGTATGTGTTTGCTTTATTTTTAGGAGAAGACTGATGTGGAGGGAACCTTATTTGTTTATACAAGGTAAGAGTATTCTATTTTTGGAAAAACAATTTTTAAAATAATATTTTAGCTTAGTTTTGTCATGTCGTGAAGGGCAGTTTTGTTTCAAAGAAGTAGAACAACCGATTTTATCCGAAATCACTAGTGGGCAAGAGGAATAACACAACACATAATGTGTCCTGGTACATTCTGATGGTACTGGTGTCAGGATATAATTCCAACTTAAAGCTTGATATTTGGTTTAGCAGTACATGTTCATCATCTGATTCCAGTGAATTGCACAGTTTGTGAACACTATGCACTGCCAAGAGATTAGAGGTACACTGTTAGCTAAATTAGGCAGTACTTGGAAAGGACTTTGTGACTCACCTTCCTTCACCCTTAACTGCTTAAAAAAGCATGCCCCAAGATTGAATCTGCCTCTCAGTCTTCCATTGTCTAGTTAATAATGTTTCAGAATTAATTGAGTTAATAAGCTCATGTTTTTAGTAATTTCTTTTTATCACATACCGTTAATATCAATCACACATGCACACAAGATGCACAGTATGTATGTTGTCTTAATGACATTTTATTCATACAGTTTTCCACATAGGTATCTTACTTGAATTCTGTCACCTAGGGGGAGTACATAGATGAAATACAAAACTAGTATAAACCCTGATCGATGTAACAATTTTACTGGAGTAGTAAGTATACCAGTATATTTACCCATATTCAAGTTTAAGATAAACACAATACAGGATATGCCATCCCAAGAACTGGTTGCTATAAAAGCTGCAGTAGGCTGCAGTGGTTGTGGGGCCATTATAGAATGACCAGTCTTAGTTTGGACTTTAGGAAAGGAAGTCTCAACAGAAAGAAAAACAAAAGTAGAGACACAGCCTCCTGTTTAACGGGACAGTAGGGATTCATTCTGGTGAAGAGGGTCTATATTAGCCTAAGTGATACCATTAGCATAGAATGGCAGACAAGGGATTCTGAAGTTTATTTTTCTAGCAGTAGGGAGTAACTGAGGCTTATGAACACGAGGATGCTTAATAAACTGTGAGAAAATGCATGGAGAGTCAGTGTGTTAGCATCATGAGGAGGCACTTGCTCTAAAAGAAATTGGGCCAGACGGTGGTGGCACACACCTTTAATCCCAGCACTCGGGAGGCAGAGGCAGGCAGATCTCTGTGAGTTCGAGGCCGGGCTGGACCAACAGCCTCCAAAACAATACAGAGAAACCCTGTCTCATAAAACCAAAAAAAAAAAAAAAAAGAAAGAAATTGGAGTTGGGTAGGATGTTAAGAGGATGACTACCATGAAGTAGATAGGAGATGATAGAGTTGGGACCAGAATAACTGAAGCTGAATGAAAGTGCATAAATAGAGATCACAGTGACGTTGAGACGTGGAGCCTGTAGGTAAATGGTGGTATTTGAAGTGAATAGCACTTAAGCTCAAGTGGCTGGGGGAGACAGGGGTCAAGGATTTGGGGCTAAGTTTCAGTTTACCCCCCACCCGGGCCTTTGGTCTTCAGGGTTTTGAAGTAATACTTGTGCAGTGGTCTTGATGGGTTCAGATTAAGGAATCCAGGCACTTGGTCATCCCTGTCTAAGAGGAGTACCAAAGGGAAATGGGTGTGAGTTGATGGTTGAATTTATGGCCAATAGGGACATAGAAAGCAGAACTAGAATAGCCTTAAGAGGCCAGTTAGGGGTGCAGGAACAATGTGGGGAGGTATCAGCTGCCCTGCCATCCAGGGAGAGGAAATAGAAAGGAAGGAATGGCTAGCCAGGCCTCAGGCTGGGTGGGCAACAAGTAAGTCAGGTGTTTAGGGTTGTGAACATCTGAGAATTATTAGCATGTTAGTCCATGTTATATTCCAGAACATTCCAGAAGTACTAAGTGGATTTGTTCAGCATGAGTACTCGAGAATGTAAAGAGAAAAACTAAAGCACAGTATATATTCTTTCTCATTTCTAAGAAGGATCATTTTGATGAGAGAGATGTTTTAATATATATTAATGATGGTTTTAAGGACTTTTCTGCTGAATTATATATTTTCTCTTTTGCACCCAAACCAAATATATCTTTGTATTTTCAGGTATTTTACCTTATTTTTGAGATCGTGTCTCATGTAGACTAAGTTGACCTCAAACTAACCATGTAGCAAAGGATAGCTTTGAACTTCTTTCTGTTCCTCCCAAGTACTAGAATGACAACCATGGGCCAGTTTTATGTAATACTGGAGATGGAACCCAGGACTTTTATGCTTACTAGGCCACTACTCTTCAACTGAACTGCAATCAACACTCAAGGACTTCTTAATATATTCCACATTGCTAATGGAATGATCAGTTACACTGTTAAACTGAGAAAACTAATCCTTCCCTGTTTCTTAATCCCATTCCCCCAAATTATCTCATTGAGATGACATCTGCTGTTTCCGCCCCTTCCCACATGTATACCTGCCCTTCCCACATAGACAAGTGTGCCCGGTCTGGTGAGGTCTTTTTCTCAGTGTTGAATGACAACGTTCAAGTTAAGGTAATAGGACTGTCTATGGTGCACCTTTACCTCTCTTTCAGAAGTATTTTAGTGCACCTGGCATCTTTGTTTCTGGACCTGTTGCATAAACTGGTATAGTCCCATGCCATTTATGCCATAAGATGTTATGCTATCAAAATGCATGAAGATATCCCATTCTGTGTCAAGAATTATTTCTTCTGCCTTCCCATGTTTTCCTATTTGTGGTGGAGTTCATGGAGACACAGTCACTGGCATTTCTGAGGAGTGTCTTTTCTTCTCCTCTTGAGTTTAAATAGAAAAGACTGTTTTGGGAATTGAGGCTATGCCTGTCAGTGCTTTGCCTCTTTGTGGAATAAGCTCATCAAAGATTGTCTTCCATCAATTTAAAGGTTGGAGCTTTAAAAATAAAACCCTCTAAGTGGCAAAGTAGCAATGCTGTATTTATCAGTATAAAGTAGTTAAGAGTAAAATAAAAGTAATTTTCTTCCTGTTTGTTATTGATAACCCCAGTAGCCTAGCTTAACTTGAATGGATGGATGGATGGATGGATGGATGGATGGATGGATGGATGGATGGATGGGTGAATGGATGAATGCTGCTCACTTCTGTTAAATGTGGATGTTGTACTTATGTGACACTGGAAGTTTCTTGGTTGAATTACGATGTGGCTGTCACCTCAGCACAGGCAAATGTACACATGATTGTTAGTTTACACTGTATATAATGTGGGTCCCTGAGCCTGACAGATGGGGTATTCAAGATTTATTGAATGGAATGAAAAATGAAACTCACTAAAGGTCACTTTTTTACTGAGAAAAGTTTTATAGTAGCTTGTCCAGAAAGCGGTTTGCTTTATATTAGAGACAGAAGCATCTGTCCTCTGGACTATTAATACACGGCCTTAGTTTGTACCTCATCTCACAGGTTCGTTAACAGAGTTGCCTCATTTTCCTGAAATTCTCGATTTCCTTCCAGTGAAAATTATCTTTTTGTAATGATGTATACACTTTTAACTCTGAAACCTTTTAAAAAATATCTGCCAGTAAGATTTTTTATTCATGTATTTTATGTATTTGAGCGCTCTGTCTTCATGCACACCAGAAGAGAGAATTAGATCCCATTACAGATGGTTGTGAGCCACCTTGTGGTTTCTGGGAATTGAGCTAGGACCTCTAGAAGAGCAGTCAGTGCTCGTAACCGCTAAGCCACCTCTCCAGCCCCTGCCAGCAAGATTTTTTAAAGCCCTTGCCATCTTTGTCTTAAAGGAATGTACAACATAAGCATGGAGATAAAATAAACACACAATATCTGCACAGCCCCACTTACAGTTAAAAACAGTGACCTTAAAAGAAGTCTGTGCTACACAGATGTTGGTAGATGATCTCAGGAGTAAAGAAATGCTGCTTCCTATGTGTACAGACTGCTTGTAGGAAAATGGAAGTACACTGTGAAGTTAATAGGCAGGACAGAATGTGGCTACACTGCAGGTATGCAATGCTTAGCAATGTGTCTTTCCCCTGCTCCGTGATTTCCAGGTCTGCCTCTCCAAAGCATGGATTCACCATTATGAATAGGCTCAGCATGGAAAACAGAACAGAACCTATTACTAAAGACCTGGACTTCCAGCTCCAGGACCCTTTCCTTCTCTACAGAAATGCCACATGTGAGTCTCTTAATTCAGTGGTGGTCATACTTGTGAAGTTTGGCCAAATGTCAAAAGTTACAGTGTCCTTGTGTTTTGCACTTAGTATCAACAAATGGGGCTTTAGCATTTATTTATTAGCTTGGAAGTGGCTCTTTTCTTGGAAGTTCAAGTGAGAATTTCCTTAAGCCCTTTCATGAGTAGCTCTGCTGCCTGTAGAATGAACTAGTCATTGATTTTAATTCTTGTTCAGGAGACAGGAGAGGAACACATGGGTGGCGTCACTGAACACATAATTCGTGATTTGGTTAGTGGCAGTTTCCCCTTGTGTACCACCTCTGACCAATCACAGTGAAGAGTGATTAAGGGAACGGATCTGTGTTTTTGAATATGTAATCATCAAAAAGGCCAAAGAATTTTGGCCTTTTTGAGTCTCTCAATCATTTGTAATGGTGAAATTGCAGTAGGTCATTGGTATACTTGAGATGAAGTGGCAGGTGCTTGTATAGTATTCTGTCCTCATTTCTCTCTTATGTCTCATCTGACACCTGTGTTTGACCAGAGAAAGAGTAATGAAGCTGTCAGCTTCAAGGGCATCTTCACCATAGGACCATACTGCTTGAAAGGTGAGTATGTGTGTGCTCTTTGACTTGGTGGGTAAGTTTCAAAGAGACTTTGCAATCTAATTAATGGTTTGTACTCTTTGAGTTTAAGATATAGGAAGTTGGTACTAGGGAAATGGTTCAATAGGTAAAGAGCTTGTGACATGAGGACCTGAGTCTTCCCTCCTTCCCTCTCTCCCTCCCTCCCTCCTCCACTCTCTCCCTCTCTCTCTTTCTCTCACACACGCACGTGTGCGCACACACAGAGCCAGGGGTGGCTGTGTACATTTCTAATTCCAGTGCTGAGAGGCAAAGTCAGGTGGGTCTCTAGAACTTGATGGTCTGCCAGGCTAGCTGAAACCGGGAGCTCCAGGTTCAGTGAGAGACCCTGTCTCAACTAAGGCAGCTAACAAAATGATTCAGCAGGCAAAGACCTTTGCTGCCAAGCCTGACGGCATAAGTTTGATCCCTGGAATCCACATAAAGGCTCCCACAAGTTGTCTTCTGACCTACACACACACACACACACACACACCACAGTGTCACATGCTACCCCTCTCCAGCAAATAAATAATGAGGAAAAAAAGTGGAGAGTGACAAAGACATCTCTTGTCAACCTCTGGCCCTCACACAGATGTGCATGTGTAGATACACACATACACACAAATACAAAAGGCTTGGGGAGATGGCTTGGTGTTTAAAGTGTTTACTTTGCATGCATAGGACCTGAGTCCCATGTACCCAAATAATAGGTTAGTATGATGGCATGTGTCTAGCCCTAGTGCTGGGGACAGAGACAGGCAGGTCCTGAGTCTTATGCCCATTCAGTTTAACCGAAACCGTTAGCTGCAGGTTCAGTGAAAGACCCTGTCTTTTAAAAAGTTTTAAAAAATGGAAACATGGAGGAAGGCATCCTGGCACCAGCCTCTGACCTCTGCACTCCTGCATTGGTGAGCACACTTGCACACGTTTGTACACCACACACCTCCTGACACACACAGAGCTTGCCTACTGTATACTACTCAGAATTATAATCATGTAATTCAAGTAGTACTTGATGATAATCCTGGTGAATAGTTTAAAACTAAATGTAGCAATACATTAAATATAATGCTATACTTAATTGTACATAATTAGCTGTCATGATAAATGTCTAGTTCTTAAATTTTTATGAGAAAAAAGTTAGAGCTATTAAAACTATAACATGACCTACCAATAGTATGCCCTATAAAAAGGAAGGTTTTACAGTATTTTTTTAAAAATGGTTTATTGCTGTTTCTTAGCTGTGTGCTTATAGTTATATCAGAATTTATGTTCTCTTTTTAAAGGATATTATACTTAAGCTAAGGAGCTAGCTCAGTAAAGTGTGTGTTGTACAAACATTATCACCTAAGTTTGATTCCCCAGAGCCCATTTAAAAAGCTGGATGTAGTGGTATGTGTGTAATCCTTGGAAGCAGGGACTGGATTTTTCCTGGAGCTCACTGGCCAGTCAACCCAAGCTCCAAGCCAGTGAGACTCTCTCGAAAAAACAAGTGGGACAGCACCTTAGAAAGAATAACACGAGTTCCAGGATAGCCTGGGGTACACAGAGAAACTGTGTGTGTGTGTGTGTGTGTGTGTGTGTGTGTGTGTGTGTCAGGGGGGTGTTGACACTAAAAGCAGATGGCTGGATCACTACACAAAAATATGTTCTGTATCAAATTAACATACTCAAACGCTAATAAAGAAACCACAAAAATGAATGTAGACTAGATGGCTCAGCAACTAAGTGCATTGGCTGCTTTTCTAGAAATCCCAGGTTCAATTCCCAGCACCCACATGGCAGATCACAACTGTGTAACTGTAGTTTCAGGGGACCCAACACCCTCTTCCGGCATTCATATGCACCAGACATGAAGTGGTGTGTGTGTGTGTGTGTGTGTGTGTGTATGTGTGTAAAATAAACCTTTAAAATTAAATATAGAATAAATGAATACTAGTGACCTATTGTGATCATTTTTGGTCACTCATCTTTTGAACAAATAATTGATCTAGTCACTAGATATTTTGAATTCTTGTATATTGCATTATGTCATATACTATACCAAACTATATATTTTTTTAATGCATTGACTTAAAAAATACCTTTCCTATGTCTCCCAGGGCCTATCTGACAGACAGTGCTGTGTGGAGTTAGTGAGCCCACAGGAAGCCTCATTCACTGTCTCTAGGTATGTCCAGGATAGTGTGGCAGCCACCTGGGACTGTTGACCTCACAGTGTCACTTGTCTGAAGGAACAGGATTGTGTGTTTAAAGCACACAACATTTTTCAGAGTCTCAGCACAAAGAGAGAGAGAGAGAGAGAGAGAGAGAGAGAGAGAGAGAGAGAGAATTTTAAGAAAGCTTATACTTTTATATTGGTTAAAATTGAAATAATAATATTTTGGATAATCGGGCAAAAGAAAGTGTGTTGTTAAATTTACTTTTACCTGCTTTGTTATTTCTAATTTAAAATATCAGGCACGGTTCGTACCTGTGGGTCTTCTATTGACAAGCCAGCATGTTCTCACTGGCATTTTACAAATGAGAAAAGCAAGGCTTGGGGAGCTGCAAGCCCAGCGTGTGTGCCTACAGTCCTGACCCTGGGTGCTGTTCCACACCCCTGCACTGTCTCCTGACCCTGGGTGCTGTTCCACACCCCTGCACTGTCTCCTGACCCTGGGTGCTGTTCCACACCCCTGCATTGCCCCCTCTGCAGTTATGTATGACTACAAATGGAAGTCATCTTTGGGATTGTGTGTGTGTGTGTTTTTTTCTAATGAGCACCTATATAGAAAATGTAATCAGTTCAACAGAGACTTGAAGGCATTGTCTTTTCACTCTTCTGTGTTCATTTTGCTCTATTTTTTTCTTTTAACATCTGATGCCTATTGCCTTTAAAGCCCATTGTTTGTCAGAGTTTTTCAGTCTCTGACACGGAGGTCCACAGGAGGTTTATCACGCAGACCGTCAGGGTCTGGGTACCTCTCAGATGTTACCTACAGCTCAGATATTTACGTAACAGTTGCATATGGCTTTCTTATCCTCTGATAATGTCCCTTTGGCCAGGGAACAGGCTTCATGCAAAGTTGTTTTTATGGTCACTGTCCTTGGGGTCCATACAGGCCTCCAGAGGCCCTTGGCCTTTTGCCTGCCACACGGTTCATAATTCGTGTCTGCCATTGCAGTAGGACAGGGCTGGATCTGCTTCACAGTGAGTTTTCTCAGAGAATTTTTTAGACTCATTGGAGGAAGAAAAAAGTCAATTAGGTGAATCTTGCAGAGCAAAATAAGAAAGTAGGGGGAAAAATCCCAAAGAGAAAAAAAGACCATTTTACATAAGTGAGCTGTCATTTATTTATTTATTTATTTATTTATTTATTTATTTATTCATTCATTCAGTGTGTGTGTGTGTACTTGTGAAGAGACACTACAACAATGGCAACTCTTATAAAGGAAAACATTTAATCGAAGTGTCTGCTTAGAGTTCAGAGGTTCAGTCCTTTATCGTCATGGCAGGGAGCGTGGCAGACATGGTGCAAGAGCAGTAGCTAAGAGTCCTACATCTTGATGGCAACAGGAAGTATATAACTGAGACACTGGGTGGTATTCTGAGCATAGGAAACCTCAAAGCCTGCCCTACACTGACATGCTTCCTCCAACAAGGCCACACCTACAAACATACCATACCAACAAGGCCACACCTCCTAATAGTGCCACTTCCTTTGAAGGCCATTTTCTTTCAAACCACCACTGTGTGTGTGTGTGTGTGTGAGAGAGAGAGAGAGAGAGAGAGAGAGAGAGAGAGAGAGAGAGAGAGAGAGAGCCACCGCTGTGTGTGTGTATATGAGAGAGAGAGAGAGAAAGAGCCACCACTGTGTGTGTGTGTGTGTGTGTGTGTGAGAGAGAGAGAGAGGGGGGGGGGAGGGGGGGGGTTATGCACCTGTGAGTGTGTGCAGAGACCAGAAGAAGATGTCAGAAATCTTCCCCTGTTGTTCCCTGCCCTCTTCCTTTGCGACAGGGTCTCTCGCTGTACAGGAAGCTGCTGTTTTCTCTAGGATGACTGGCCTTCTCTCTCCCTCTGAGCCCTTCTGCCTTCTCCCCTCTCTCTCCCCTTTCTCCACTTCTTTTTCTCTTCTTCCCTTCTCCCATGAACTCCAGGGCCTTGGGTATGATGGACAAGCACTGTAACACTTAGCCACACCCCAGAAGCCTGTTGAAGGTCTCTTTATTAACTGCCTACTAATGTGAGTTACATGCTAGGACCAGAAAGTTCAAGTCCCAGTGAGACCCATGTCCCCCCTTGTCATCTTCAGTGATTCTTTGTCTCTGTCACAGAACTCACTTTTTAAATAGCCAATTTTCTAGCAGAGATGCAATTTTCTAACATCTTTTCTGCAATCCTTTTTCCAAAACAGTATATAAAAAGTAATCGATAGTTTTAAAACATAATTTTAAGCATTTTCTTGATGGCTATTATAAAATACATACTTTAGCTAAATTGCACCTGTATATATACCCACAATAAATAACAGCAGTAAGAAAGTCAAACTTACAAATCAAGGTTGGGCATGATTTGGAAGGAGCATTGCTCACTATACTTAGAATGTGTTCTGAAAAGCCTTTGCTCTGCCATTACACTACCATGAATCAATAAGTTACTATGTAGGCATGAGGAGTAAATTTCAGGTCCCTTGTGGACAGAGACTGTATCTTATATTTTAATTGTGTTCTGTGACTCCACATGGGCCCAGAAAATAATGCATCAGGATAAGAAATAGGCATGCATGGTAGACTAGAAGTGATGCCCAAATCATTTGTACCAACTCCAAAACTGGTTGGTGTGAGTGTGGGTGGGGTGTGTGTAAGAGAGAGGGGGGAGGAAGAGATGTCGCATGATTTTCCCTCCAATTCTAATCATCAGTGTGCTTAAGACAAGCCTTTGAAGATATTCTGTTAGGAGTGATTCGCCCTGAATGTCTCTGCATACGGTTTTACAGACTTAAATTCTAGGAATGCAATTGAGCTCCTCAGCCATCTAAGGTCAGCACACATCTTTAACATAATTAGACATCTAAAAGACCTTGACATCCCTTTTAGACAGAAACTTGATATTTGCAAGAATAACAATAGCATGCTTTTCTCTTCTGGATCTGCCCAGTAAGTAATATAAGATCCTCTTAGGGAACTTAGCCAAGTCACAGATAATGTGGAGCAAAAGACCTTGACTTTTCAGATGTAGTCAGAATAGAAACCTATACAAATTGAGGCTCTTATTGTACATGGTAGGTGTGAGTGATGCCCTCAGTAACCTTCAAGGTCTCTAGTGCACTTCTTAATAGGAGAGGAAGAAGGTCCCTGAAAGTCTGAACTTCTTATGTGCTCAGTGTCTTAGTTAGGGGTTTTATTGCTGTGAAGAGACACCATAACCATGGCAACTCTTGTAAAGGAAAACATTTAATTGGGGCTGACTCAATTACAGTTCAGAGGTTCAGTCCATTATCATGTGTGCAGGCAGATGTGGTGCTGGAGAGGTAGCTGAGAGTCCTACATCTGGCAAGCAGTAGGAAGTGGACTGTCACATTGGGTGGTATATTGACATATATGAGACCTCAAAGCCTCCTTCTACAGTGACACACTTACTCCAACAAGACCACGCCTCCCATTGGTACCACTCCCTTTGGAGGCCATTTTCTTTCAAACCACCACACTCAGTCTTTAAGCAACCATTTCCATGCCAGGTGAAAAGCTGGCCTCTTTATTATAGCCCTTTGCTCAGAGAGCCTACATGCTATAACAAGCGACTAAGCATCGCACACCTCCTGCCCTACGACTTGAGTGATGAAACTTGTCAGTCTAGCCTTAAATCCAGAACTACCATTTGCTCTGCTGGTACTCTATTCATGCTGAAAGTATCTCAACTCCAAAGGAAACGATTTCTGTAAAAACTGGCATTCTGTTAATTACAGCAAGTCCCAGAAGATGTCAAGTAAGGCAGTATCTCACTTTTGAGTACTGGGTGTCATAATTTTGGTTCCATGCATCATAGTTCCTGAAACAGGTTCCTGTCAGCAAGCCACACCACCTGGGCAAGCCATACTCCTTACCCGGAGCGTCCAGCATAAGGACCCTGCACTTCCACTGTGGAATGTTAGGGGGCCCATGGGTGGGACTTACATGACTTTAATGGGGATATATATATATATATCTTGAAGCTCACTCAGTGGAATAATATTGGTGTGTTTGGGTGAGGAAGAATCTATGAGACAAAGTGACACATCACAGGTAATATGCAGTTACTGTGGAGTAAAATCCAAATGAAGTCACTTCTACTTTGTCCTCAGCTGTACAGATGCAAGATTCTTGGCATTACAAGGAAATAAGCATTCACATAGTGATGATGTTCCCATTCATATGCTGCATTTGTGGCTTGTAGTTGTGCCATCTTTTCTATTTTGTTTGAGACAGCCAAATTTGCTATGATAAAAGTCTAAATCTTGGCAGAGAAACTGTATTCCGGAATGTTCCCTCCATGCTTTCTGAGAGAAGCATCCTTCACTCTCCCTGCCTCAGCATACAGGGAGTGGGCAGTATGGCTGCACAGTGTTGGTGTACATTTTGCATTCTATTTTTATATTGCTAATTTTTGTTCAAAAATCACCAGATAATTTCACATAATCATGTTGATTCCAGAAGGAATCTTATGTTTATTCTACATTCTTAACAGTCCAGAAGAAAGAAAGCACTTAAGCTATGAACTGGTGTTGGAATCATCCCATACAGAACCCTAGTTCTTCCCTTAGAACAGAACTGAAACATGACTTGTTTTCAACATAAAGGGCTTTGGGAACACTTGGTATCTCCTGTGTCCTCATAGATAAAGGTCAGAGTGACAGGATTACGGAGCCTCTTATTCACTCCTCCCCTCACTGGCTACAGAGTCTCCGTGCCAAACCTTAGCAGTCTTTTTGGTGATAGTTTCTAGTTAAACTGCTTCAGCAAAGCTGCCCTGTCCTCATCAAACACGGGGTTAAATCATCTGACTCAAATATGAGGAAGTCTGTGCTTCGGGGGTTTTTGTTTTGAGAAGAACAATTTTAGACATACAAAAATGGTTTATGTTTAGCTTTAAGCATCATAAACTCTATGAGACAGGATTTATTTCCCTTTGTTGATACTCATTTATGACGATAGCATTTCAGAGTGTTATTGGAATAATTAAGGTAACTTAGGTGCTTGTAAGCTCAAGGTTACTGTTACCACATGTGACCAGCATGTGAGTATCATAGTTGCTTGTTGCACTCCATCCTAGTGATCATCTATAAGGAAGAGAAACGTGTTCTTTGTCTCCCAGTTGCCCATGGGAGTAGTAGGCAGGCAGGAAGAATGACTGGGGAAGAACGGTTGCAATTGTAAACACACATAAAATAAGGACATTAGTGTCTGCGCAGCGCCAAGTCAGTGGAATGTGTCATTTCTGGACACTCACGTCTGAATGACGAAGTCCTGTCACTTGAGACTTACACCTAAGTATGTGAAGTGCTTGAAGCAAAGTCAGCTCTCAGCAACATTAGAATATCTGGGCCTTATACTCTCTGGTAGAGTGGTTCATTTGGCAGGGGACTCCTGCCTGTCTGGTTCATGATGGTTAAGCCAGAACTGATATTAACCTGGCAAGGGTTATCGGTAACAAAGTCTTTGGCAGACGCTTGGTGACTGACTCCACGTGCTGCTGTCTGTGCTGCATTGTTGATCTACCCGGGGGAGAGATGTGTAAATGCTTAAGCAGGATGATCTTAGTACAGGGGTACACAAAAGACTGGGAGCAAAGAAAACCACTGAGAGCTTATCCCAGAAAGAGTGAAGAAATGGGTTTTCAAGGATAAAGAGGGGCTCGCAGACGTAGAGAAATGTTTTAGGGAATCCATTTGGTATTTGTGGACCAGATTCTGAAATTTATAAACAAAATTATGAATAAAATGGAGATAAATAAGTGGTCAACAGAGTAAAGTTTTCCTATTTCTATTACTGTTAATCTAGGGTTTTCCTGAGTCTTCATGTTTTTAGACATTTCTTTACTCTGTTAAACCTCTTGGAGTAAACAAAGTAACTTTCCCCTGAGAGAAATAAAATGGGGATATTGGTGTATGGTGAAGATTGCTCTGACCTTGACAGGATGTCAGGTTTCCCAGGTGGGGAGGACAGTGACTCTGGAGAGATTAGGAAGTCTAATGACACATGTAATCTTTGTTATAAATGAAACCTCCAAAGCCTAAATGCTTCTTTTACTTTTAAAGTAACAAGTTCTTACTGATGGTTGGAAATGCATATTGACTCAAATTAATGTAAAGCTTTGGGTGTGAGGTTTTGAACTATTTAGTTTTACTAGCATTAGCATTCTAAAACAGTTCATTTATTTGGAATAGGGAGTTTGTTTTTACCACTAAAGTTTTCTACTGTTTGCTCCCACTGCTCAATATTAGTTGCCATTAAATAACAACCGTTTCTCATGGGCTGTGAACCTTCCAGTATCCCAAGATCATGGGATCAGGACTGCTGATTTGTGAGGTGCAGTAAAACTATGTCATATGAAAAGAACCAGACCCAGGGCCAAAGATAACAATGCTATGTAGCTGCTCTGGGCCAGTGAAGATTTAGTTTTACAAGACGTGTCCGTGTTTGGTCAGTAAAGCCAGAGCGGAAGGTGAATGAAAGAACATTACCTTAAAGGCATTAAAGAGCACGCCAAAGGGAAGTGGGGTTTTGCACAGGCGTTCCAGATGGCAGAAGTGGCAGGAGGACAGGACTGACGCAGAGCCAGCCACAGCCTTGGTTCCCCATCTACAAAGCCAGGACATCGCCCTCAGGCGCCACTCTAGAACACCCTACTGAAAACACTGCGAGGGATACAAGTCTCTCCGGCTTCCCTCCCTCCTTCAGACTCTCGTTTCCTTTCTTATTCTGAAAGCCCTGGCCAACTCTGCTTTAAAAAATACAAATTTCAGACAATCCACAAAGTAAGGTTACTATGAGGTCAAGGCTAACCTGAACTACATAGTGGATAGCTTTCCAGCATGGGCTACAGAGTGAAACCCTGTCTCAGAGTGAAGGGCTGGCAAGATGGCTCAGTAGGTAAAGGTGCTGTTGAAGGAGAGAACTGACTCTGGCTAGTTGTCTTCTGACCTCAATGCACGCTTGGAAGCACCTCTATGCCCACACATATACACACACATACACACATAAAGAGTGATCAAATCAACACAAATCCCCACACATCACACAAAGTGTGATCAAATCCCCACACATACACATAAATAAAGTGTGATCAAATCAGCACACACCCATACACATAGATAAACAAAGTGCGATCAAATCAGCACACACACATACACATAGATAAACAAAGTGTGATCAAATCAGCACACACACATACACATAGATAAACAAAGTGTGATCAAATCAGCAACACATGCATAAACAAAGTGTGATCAAATCAACACACACACATACATAAACAAAGTGTAATCAAATCAGCACACACATACATAAACAAAGTGTGATCAAATCAACACACACACATACATAAACAAAGTGTAATCAAATCAGCACATACACATATATAAACAAAGTGTGATCAAATCAGCACACACATACACACAGACTAAGACATCAATTCAAAGCATAGAAATGGTTTGGAAACTTCTGTATCAGATTGTATATTGTATTGTGTATGTCAGGGGCATAGTTCAGAGAAATAAGTAAGACTAGGAAAGCCCTGTGTCTGGTTCATGGAGCCTTGTGTGGCCACAGAGGCTCCTGTGAGGGGGTCTCTGAGCTGCACACTCCTAGTGACTGCAGCACCTTCATGACTGACTTTCTCCTCTAAACAGTACTAAGATTTTCAGAAGGGTGGATGCTATGTGTGTGTTTCCACCAGTCTCCCTAGAAGTAGACATCTTCACCAAGGCCAAACAGACAACAGCTTGAACTGGGCAACTGGGACAGTAAATTAAAAAAAATATATATATATATATATACACACACACACACATATATATATATACTGTTTGAACAAAGCCCACCAAACAGGTGTTTACAGAGATTATACATTATACACTGGGTTAGAGATTATTATTCCACTCATTTGAGGAAGACCAGAACGTAAGTAGGGTCTCAGAGACTTACATTTTTTAGTTACACTTAAATGTCTGTAGCTTGCAGAACTGATTTCTACCAGGTTCCCAGTAAAGAGAGAGCTGAGAGCTTCTGAAGGCAAACGAGTGGCCTGACCGTTTTTTCAGGAGTAAGTGAAGGGGGGAGAAAGAAAGATGGGAGGGATGGAGGGAGGGAGGGAAAGGAGGAGGCTTGCAAACGAGAAAGCATAATCAAACCAGAACTCCCATTTAAAGTTCACTGTACATCCCTTAGCACATGTGTATACCACTTACTAACTATATACGTATATATATCCTTGCTTTGAAAATGTTAGCCCTAATTCTTATTAAATGGTTTTGACTTGAAAAGTACTTGGCATGAAATAGAGAACAAATGGTCAATGTCTCCAAAGGTCATATTAAATAAAAACATCTATTAGGAGCATAAACAGGATGAGGTAGGTCCTGTAATCACTCATCCAAAATGAACTACTGTGCTGTACTAATGGGAGTCAGTGTGTGCAAGTGAAAATACACACTTACATGACATCCGATGCTGCCTCTAATGACCACTTAATTGGCCCATTGAAATTTGATTGGCTTTCAGGTTTCCTACTGAAGAAACTAAAGAATTGATGTCATTATCAAGCACAGTAAGCTTGCTCACCCTTGTCTGTATGTGCCCACAAAACTCAGACCCGGAATATAATATGGAAATTTTGCACTGCTCAGTCTCTCTTAAGGAATTGAAAGGACAATGGGAGGCAGGTATCTTACCACTGAAAGGCTGTTTTCTATGGGGAATTGACCAAGCATGACTTCCAGGAAAGGGCAGTGCCAAGCAGAACTTCACCACAGTGCGGTGAGTAGTCCCAGTTAAACACACGGGATTGTGCAGACATACACGTGCATGTGCTGGGGAACCTTCTAGAATCATGCTTCTGAGGGAGCTCTCAACACACTTCACTTTTCTTACCTCCTGGAGCGATGTAGAAACAGTTGAGTTGAGCTTCATGTATCACCTTGCCCTGGAACTTCCTCTCTGATTCCTCAGACAGGTGACTTGAAAGCAGCTGGTACGGAGGGGTGGACGGCTGAACAAAGGCTCGGATCATTGTCACTTCCAGTTGGGTGCTAACAGCTAATTTCACAACTAAACAATTATCCCACTTGTAATTTTCCCTTGTGCTTTGTAAAAAATCAGAACCAATTTCTGTGGCCACCTTCGAGGGCCGTAAAAACCCATGTGACCCTAGCGCTATACTGTGAATTCAGGCTGTTACTTCTAGGTTAGAACTCTGAAAGCACGCCTCCTTTCGCGGCTCTTCTCTGCCGCATCATTTTGCCTTTGCTGTTGCGTTCAGACCTGTGCAGAGTCAAGCCCTTCCCCAGTGGAGCCCTTGAATGGAAATGTGAAGCAAATGGCTTCTGTCAGCCTGTCAGCTCATCACCTCCTGAAGGCCTGATGAGTCCTGGTCTTTGTATATCACCACGAGCTGTCTGGCACAGCCTCTTGTGTGGAAGGGTGATAGGCCTGGTGGGGGTGGAGGCCTGGACCCACAACACGGAGAACTTGAGCGGAATGTGCACTTCCATGGATTCACGATGCCGCTGAGCTGCAAAACTATTTTAAGGAGAAGAAAGCACAGGGCCAGTCCTCTATCTTGGTGCTCCTTTTAGTAGTCAGGAATGCTGGGAAATTTGTGTTTTATCTTCCCTTCCCCTTGCCTATTTAAACCTGTGTTCAAGCTAAATGTTAACTGGGTAAAGAGAGTTGTTTGAAATGATCCTATTTGAATGTTAAAAACCATTTTGCCTTCTAAATAAATCTCCATAAGATACTAAATGACAAACCCAGTATTTCCTTCATTCTGCTTTAACATCGGAGGGTTTTCTGTTGTTTTTCTTCCCGAAACCTGTTTGCATCTTGTGGTAATGAAGATGTCAGAGGCTCTTGTTCATGCCAACAGTTTCTTTGGCATCCTGCCCTTATGGAACTGTAGTTCTGTATGTCAAATGTCACACAGGAGGAGGAATGGTCCCTAGAATGCTCATTAGTATAGTTTAATGGTAAGATACCTTCTCTACCACTGGGCTTTAGTTTCTGGATGCACTGTGGGTTCCTGACTTACCATTTTGGAAAACTTAATCTCCAAAAAAGGAAAGATTTCACTGTGGTCAAAGCATTCAAACAGTCCATAGCACCTATTGTAATTGAAACAAAGAAGTCAGGCTCATGGAGCTGAGTGCGAGTGATCTATGTAGTTTCCTCACAGGCTGAGTGCTAGTGATCCATGTAGATTCCTCATGGGCTGAGTGCTAGTGATCCATGTAGATTCCTCATGGGCTGAGTTCTAGTGATCTGTGTAGATTCCTATGGGCTGAGTGCTAGTGATCCGTGTAGAGTCCTCACAGGCTGAGTGCTAGCCATCCAGCCTGACCTTACAAGAATAAAAGGACAGGAGTCTAGGGAGTCTGAGTGGAGAGTGACTTCTGGTAGATGGAAAGTAACCTTAAAACCCGGTTTCCAGAAACACATTTAATCTTGATGCAAAGATCTTATTTTGGTGAGAACACAACCATAGCACACGGATTGGAGAATGCTGGTGTTGTCATATTTCTTAGATTTGTCATAGTACTGCAGACGGATATGTGTGTGTGTTTCTATCTCAGATTGTAACCTGGTTGAAAAAGCCTGGGGCTTCATCTCCCTTTGCCCCTACCATATGTAGTTGTCTGAGGTAAAGGTTCTGCATACATGGGCTGGAGAGAGGACTCAAGGATAAGAGCATTTTCTGCTTTTCCAGGGACCAGATTTGGTTCCCATCACCCACATCTGGAAGCTCAGCTACCTCAATTCCAGTTCCAACAGATCTGACACCCTTTCTGCCCTGTATACACACACACACACACACACACACACACACACACACACACACACACTGCAATAAATCTTTTTTTAAATATCCTGCATGTACTTGATCAGTACAAAAATGAAGTTTCAAGTCTCAGTGATGACTTTTGGCAAGTTGGTGATCTGGATTCATAAAGCCTCTTTTTGATACCTGCTTAAAATAGCATTAAAAAGACATTTCCTGTGCCTTTAGATATTTATATCAGTGCTGTCCTGAGGTGGAAAGTTCCCTTCTGGGCACTGATGAGATGAATGAGCAGAAAAGAGTGTTCTTAGACTACCATAACTATCCTTATACAAAATAATTAAATGCTTTGAAAGTTTAAATGTTTTGTTTGCCTTTCAAATACTTTTCGCTAATTTTCAATGCTCTATCATAATAATACTGCTGTTTTCAATAAAGTTGTTTTAATGTCCATGTAGTCCATGTATTATTTATATGATTATTTGCATATAAGACCAGGACCTCAACTAGATATTTCCAAGTATATCCTGCAATTGTTTTAGCATTCACTACAAAAGTTATGGAGCTAGATATATGCTAAATTTAATAGACAACTTATTTGAAAAATTATTAAATGAATCAATCACAACTATACTACATTTCTGTTCATTGCTAAATGGTTATATAAGTCATACCTAACCTTCCAACATTTGTAAATTTCCTGTATGGACATTTTAGACTAAATTTATTTTTAAAATATATTTTTTTCTAGTTCTGAATTCTAATAACTCACTGCCAATTTTTCAGTTAACATATCCTTTGGAGATGGAGAGGGAAGGAGGTTTCTAGGCATAATTTGAGCATCAGGTTTCTGAATATTTAAAAATAAAGATGAAATGTGTTTTTGAAATGTGCAAATGGCATATAGAAACAATGAAGTCTCAAAGCCAAGAAGTTTAGAAATCCTCATCTCGTTTTCAGTCTGTAGCCACTTGTGTAAGAAGCATTTACCAACTGCCTGTTGAGCTGGAGACTGCTCTTCTAAAGGAAGCAGACCTCGAAGCAGACCTCGGTGTGCACAGACTCGTCAGCACTTCCAGCATAGATGCCTCTCTTTGACATGTAGCTCCAATGGCTGGTTTCATTTATTTAATCATTAATTGAATGAATTCCTTCCATAACTAATTATTACATATTTTCCTCTCAGACAAAAAGGGGGTTTCTTTCACTGTGTGACTTTGAAGATGCTTATGGCTTGTTCGATGTGTTTTTTCCCAGTGTCCATTTATGGAATTTGGTTTTATGATAAGGAAGAGTGCCAAAGAATTGCAAGACTGATGAAAAAGTAAGTAGAAAAGGGCCAAGTGTTTCCCAGTGCCCAGCGCTTTGACTCAGATTTCTAAGTGTGTGAAGCAACACTGACTGTACCAGGAATTGTTTCTCAGCCGTCATCTTCAACATGATGCGAAAACAGTGGACACTGCTTACTAAATGCAAAGGGAGTAAGAAACGGCTCGCTGTGCTTTCTCCAGGTCCATAGTCGAATACTGTGCCTTGTTGTTCTGCCTGCCTCGTGCTGTGAGTGGTTCAAGTCCATGCGGAGGCTTTCTTTGGTGTTTTCTTCATTTGTAAATAAGTAGTATTTTCTCTAGATATGTCCATCAGTTAAAAAAAAAATGCAGAGTCATCCTGAAAGGCTACCCCAGACCTGGGAAAGTCAGAGTCCTTGTTAGTTTAGCTATCCGTGCACAATCCCCCCCCCCCCTCTCTCTCTCTCTCTCCTCGCTTTCTCACATGCTGGTTCTGAACCTGCCTCTGCATTGCTATCAGACTTTCCTACTCTTGGCTTCCCTGGTTTTCACCAAAAGGAGGTCCAGGTGAGATTGGTGGACTGACCAGTTATGAACTTGGTTGCTCAGTTTTGCTGCTGTTTATGCAAATGGCCAAGAGCCTCAGAATGAAGTGAGTTTATGAAGCTGGGTCTCTGCCTAGGCTAGCTGATTCCCCACATGGATGAGAATCTGCAAACAGCCAGTGTTCAGTTCTAAATCCAGGGGCACTGAGATGAAACAGGGACCCCCCCCCCCAGGAAATGAAAACCAGGGAACATATTTTTATAAATAAAGCTGACTCCTGAAATTCTCACTTGTGAAAGCTAATTTTAGGCAACCAGCTCAAGTCACAGATGGTGATTAAGTGTGTTCAAACTGGTATTTACCACCATAACAACTAGTTCCCTAAACATTTTGTAAATTGTTCAACGGATAATAATAGCAGGATTTCATATGGATTAAAAAATACCCTGTCGCTCAACCAAGAGGTCATGGTAAAGTTGGTGGCATTCTGCGGTGACTGCCTAATAGCTCAGGCAGGAAAATGAGTGATTATTACTAGCAATGAACAGTTGATTTGTGTGGATTCAGATCCCTTCTCTAGTTAGAATAAAATCTCTTGGTGACTTCACCAGTCTTACTTTACCATTAGCTTCGTGGCTTTAACAGAAGAACTGGAGCTGAAAGTCAAAGCAAACAAAGGGATTTCCTGATGTTTCCCTGCAGCACCTAAGACCATGTGGTCAGTATTAGGATAGGACCTCTGTGGTACCTCCAAATTGCCAGAGAACTGCAAGATCTGAGGTGGTCCAGTCCACCTTGCCGGTCATCCCTATTGAATGTTTGTCTTTGTACAGTTTCCTCCATGTTCAGCGAGTTCTGCCACTACAATGTAAAAGCATCTGTGATTGATGTTAGGTTTTCTCTTTACAAAAACAGGTGGGGCAGGCTGTCACCCACACTCATAGCTTGCTGGCTCCCACCCTGCATTTGCATATGTGGCCAGCTGGCTCAAGACCTCATCTCTCATTTTCTGTTTCAGATGTCCGAGCATCTTTCTAAGATGTTCAACTGGGATGAAAGCACTTGGGAGAGGACTGCGGAGATAGCATTGGTTTTGACACTCGCTTCCTGATACTCACCTCCCTTGTTTCTCTAGCCTCACCCAGTGTGAACAGTTGAAAGCCTGTCATGGATCTGGAGCAGAATTCTCCCCAGGGACCCTGAGTTCGGAAGAGGGCAGAGGAGTGGATATCTTACAGATGCTCACCAAGGCCAAAGATGAGTACACTAAGGTGAGTCTCTGTTCTTCCTTATGATCATACTTACCCACAGTGACAACTGGTACCCATTTAGGAAAGTACAGAATCCAAACTGTGCCTCAAGCTACATCCCAGGGTAAATCTCAAATATGTTAGAAAATTCAGATTTCAAAACTTACTTGTAATCTAGGAAAAAAGAATTCTTCTTAACTATGACTTAAAACTCAAAACCAATTAATTTCAACTATATAAAAAATTAACATTTTTTTATATTTAAAAAATACATAAAAATAACAAAACTAAACCAAAAGCCGGCCAGTAGTGACACATGCCTTTAATCCCAGCACTTGGGAGACAGAGGCAAGTAATGTCTCTGAGTTCAAGGCCAGTCTAATCTACAAAGTGAGCTATAGAACAGCCAGAGCTGTTATATAAAGAAACCCTGTCTCCCAAACCAAAACAAACAAACAAACAACATGAAATGTAACAACTGAGAGAAAATATTCACACCTAAAAACTAGGCGTCCCCTAGAAATTGAAATATAAAAGATTAATATTCTAAAAAAAAGATTAGTATTCTCTAGAAAAATGGGCAAAATAAAATAAAGAAAAAATAATTTAGGAAAATCATGACTTCAAGCCAAAATGTTTGAACTGAAAAGTCTTGGTAGATTATACTTTAAAGGTGAAAAGAACTACAAATTAGAAACTTAGTTCAGTGGTCTTATTATTAATAGGAATATTGGCCTTATAATTTTTAGCTGTTACAGATACAATAAATGAGAAATTACATTAATGTATCTGGAACCAAATCTTGATATAAGAGAAGAAAATCAAACAAAGTTAAAGTTGCATCTTAAGTAATAAGTGGAGACATCAAAATTAGGGTTTTTTTGTTTGTTTTTGTTTTTTAACTATGGAAACAAAACTGCAAGCTCCTGGCTCCCTGAAAAGACTCATAAATGATTGACAGCCCTAAAAAGTGTCGGAGCCCGCTGGGCGTTGGTGGCGCACGCCTTTAATCCCAGCACTCGGGAGGCAGAGGCAGGCGGATCTCTGTGAGTTCGAGGCCAGGCTGGACCAACAGCCTCCAAAACAATACAGAGAAACCCTGTCTCGTAAAACCGAAAAAAGAAGTGTGGGAGCCCTTTGAAGAAGTTCCTGATTATGGGGCAAATGGGTACTGAGTACTGAACATGTAATCATGTATAATGATTTGTGGATAATGGTGATGAGTGGGAGAGACAGCATGAACCAAATTCAACCAAAACAAAACTATTACTGTCTTTCCTTGGAGAGTACTCAGACACCAGTACCTGCCTCTGACACTGATATTAGAGCATGCATGCATGTGTATGAATGCACGAGCTCACACATGTGCATGTGTGTATACAGTCACAAACAGGCCACAGTTCACATGTGGAGGTCAGAGGGCAGCTTTGGGAAGTCAGTTCCCCCTTTCTGTCATGTAGGCTGTGGGTTCTAGGAACACACAGGTCTTTAAGGTCGAGGAATTAAACTCAGGTTCCAGGCCCCTTTTTCTTACCAGCCGTCTCTTAGGCCTCACACTGGTAACATTCTGTCTACAATCGTGTTATGTGAACTCTCAGACTCTTCAGACTTCCCATAACATGGTCTTCGTGGTATTCTGTAAGCATGTGAAACTGATGTCTACTTCCTAAAGTGCCTTCCTGCCTCTCCTCCCCTTCCCCACCTGGCCAAACAAGATCGGACTTTCCAGGTCCATTTCAAGACTGCCTGTCAGGTGAGTAGAGCCCAGCCTCCCCAGCTGGATGCACTGATTCCCCTGTTAGCGTCAGTATGTTACAGATGCCTTCTCCCGTCTGTGCTGACCCCTCACATACACATGCAGGCCTTTTAGACATACAGACAATGTAGGCCATCAGTACAATGGGCCTGGCATTAGGAAGTGGGGAATGAACAAGTAAGAAAGAACACCAGGCTTTTTCCCCCAGAATTCTTCCTGGGAAGTGTATCTCCATTTTTGGACATATTTAAGAAGATATAGTGGAGATGTTATGAAAGAATTTCATGTCTCTTGATAAGGATTAAATGAAAACTTCTTAATTCCTTCTATCTCTATGGCTTTTTTCCTTTTTGAAAATTGAATATCGTGTGTGTGTGTGTGTGTGTGTGTGTGTGTGTGTGTGTGTGAGAGAGAGAGAGAGAGAGAGAGAGAGATTTTATTTATTCATCAATCTGTTGTCACACATTTAACTGATCCATGTCTTGACTGTTATAAATGGTGCTGCAAGGAACATGGAAGTAAGGATATCTCTTAGGCATTATAGTTTCATACTCTTTAGTTGTGTGCCCAGAAGTGGGACTGGTAGATCTTGGTTGTGGTTACATTTTTTGGTGGGTTTTTGTTTGTTTGTTGTTTTTCCTTTTTTTTTTTTTTTAACTTTGGTACTATGTTCTACACAGCTTGCCAGCAATACTGTACCTGGATTCCCTTTGCTACACCAACACTTCATTATCTTTTGACTTTTTAAAAATTATTTTTATTTTATGTGTATGCACCATGTATGTGCCTGGTGCTCATGGAAGTAAGTCAAAGGAGGGCATCAGATCTCCTGGAACTAGAGTTATGGATGGTTGTAAGTGCTAGGAACCAAACCTGTGACCTCTGGGAGAGCAACAAGTGCTTTTAACCTCTGAGCCATCTCCCCAGCCCCTCTTTTGCCTTGTAGAGCTTGCACATTCTATCTGGAGTGATATGAGGTCTCATGGTAACTTTGATTAGCATTTCCCTGTGATTAGGGTTGTCATCTTGAGTCCAGACTGGGCTGTGTAGTGAGAACCTGTCTAAAAAAGAATAGGGAAAAAATATCTAAGGAGTGATGTATAATGGGAGGCAAAACTACCTCAAGGCATAGGGAAGGTGGGGGATTGTCAGTTTTCTTTGTTTAAACGAGAGTCATCCTGTAGAATTAACACCACCTCCTTGTAAGTGGCAAGAGGGACTGACTACAACTCCTCTAGCCATCGCTTTATAAGTCAGGCTCTTCTGTGGCCTTGCCTTGCCTGCCCTGCTCTAAGGAAGATAGCAGTCGACCCATGCAGTGACACCACCCATTAGGGTCACTCACTTGAGACCAGTGCAAAATTAACATTTATGACTAAAAAACAATTCCATACTCGATTCAGTACTAATGCCTAATGACCAAAGAATTGACAGAACTCTTGGAAAATGTAGTTAGACTTTTGTGTGGTTGGTCTAAAAGACAGGTGCACACAGTGACAACCAACCCTAGGCCCATGTGCTAGAATAAGAGAATATGCCCCAATAGCTGGGAAACCCATTGAGAACTGTGGGGCTCCGGAGATGGTGCCTGTCACTCGTGCCTTGTCAGATGTGGTGACTGTTTTCAGGCATGAGGCATTGGCTGGGCTGCTGAAGCAAATGCTCACATGGAAGGGCCTGTTATATTGTTTTATCTAATGTTTTAACAAAATAAACTGCATTATAATTGCCAGGCACTTTTGTTATGAATCCTACTGTTAGCGATTGCACGGTTGGTTAGATTAACAGGTGATAATGAGTCAGTATTTGAAATGATGGGGCTTGTCTCGTCTGTTTATGAAATTCTAATTTGGAATGAGTGGCTCAGAACACTTCATTTAAATTATTCTGTTTATGTAAGAAGTCATCTATTAATAAAAATGGTGTTAGCAATTTTTAAATCAGTGGTTTGAGACAGCATTACTTTTTAGTTTGTGGACCAAACAGGTTTAGATGCTTGGGTTAAATATTTTTAGTAGCTCCCAGTACTCTATATTATTTGTGTGGTGGCTTACCATTGGAACTTATTAGACTGGTTGTTTTAAACTGTTTCTTCTTAAACAAATGGATACAACTATCCAAGAGCATGTGGGTCCTTGGGGTTAACTGGGATTAGGTGGTAATATTTTAGGGCACTGTGTTACACACATTAAAAAAAAATAAATTGTGGTTGACTTCTACCCAAATGCAGTTCCCATCAGAAAAGCAGAAGAGATTATCCTTCATGCATGAACACTTACTTAAAGAATAGCCATCTACCAATTAGATAAGCAAGAAAGGGTGCAAAAACACTCACACTTTTTTTATTTCCATCAAAAAGGAAGTATTTGGGTTTTTTTTCCATTCCAGTGTAAGACCTGTTCTGAGCCAAAACAGATAACCAGTTCTTCTGCCATTTGTGACAACCCTAAGCTTATCAAACCTGTCCCCGTGAGACCCAGTGGTAGCCAGAGGCTACAAGAAACCCCACCCAACAAGGTATGTGTCTTCTGTTTTTTTGTTTTGTTTTGTTTTAAACATATTTTTCAATGTTTGGAATTAAAATGTAATTATAATGTTTCCCCCTTTCCTCCCTCCAACCCTTCCCTTGTAAATTCCCTTTACCTTCTCTCAAATTAATGGCCTCTATTTCTTTAATTCCTAAATATATAAATACAACCTGTTTGGTCCAGGTTGTTAGTCATGTATATGTGTACAATGTTACTCGTATGTACATGTTGCTAGTGCTCACCATTTGGTGTTGGATAGCCAGTTAGTGTGCTCTTTCCTGGGGATGACAGATTCTCCCGCTGTCAGCCTTCCTTAACTGACGGTAGTGGTTTGTCTAGGACTGAGGCCCCATGAGATCATTCCTTCCAGGTCAGCATGCCTCCAGTTGGTATCATGCTTTGTAGTCACAATAGCTAGGAAACAGAAGCATCCTAATGTCCTTCAACTCATGGATGGATAATCAAAGTGTGGTGTGTATATGCTATGGAATACTGTTTGACTGTAAAGAAAACTGAAATCATGAAAATTATAGGTAAATGTGTAAAACTAGAAAAGATAATATTGAGGTGTGGTAACCCAGACTCAGAAACACAAATGTCATATGTTCTCTCTCATCGGAGGCTGCTGGCTCCAGATCTCCCAATCTGAGTATATAACCTGGAGTAACTATAGAAATTGGAGAAATTCTCTGCTTTTATCTGTGGCCTCTCTGGGATTCTCAAAGAGCTTTACCCACATACTGCAGGGGAGGGTCTAGCACTCCTGAAGGACACGGAAGATCAGTGGAGAAAGGCAGGGTCTTGTTGCACTGCGCATGAACTATGCAGCACTGTGCCCTTCCTTGGGGACTGTTGAATTACCTCGTGCTGGGCTCGTGGCTCGTGAGCTGAGACTCGTTAAAATATCATATGTTGTTAAAACAATAAGTGTCAGGCGAGACAGAAGCATAAGCCTTTGGGTCTGTATTCTTGTGGGATAGGTGGCTTCCCAGGACACTGGAGGAGCAGTCACCATGGCAGCACAATAAAATGTAATATTTCTGAACATCTCCCTGTACTAAGAGCAGTGCCAGGCACTGGGTGTGCAGCATGGAGTCCCTGCTGTAGATTAGCTCTGGGCCAGAGACTGGTCAAAGCCCCACAGGCCTGTGGCGGTGAGTGTGTCGTGTGCTGTTCAGAACAGGACAGCAGAGATAAAATTTGCTAATTAGCAAGACCCATTGTTGATTGCAAGGAAACATGTCTGTTCCGTCATAGTTATTATTCCTAAGTAAAGAGGTGACTTTCAAGGAATTAGTTTAAATCAGTTCTGAAAGTGAGCATGAGCCAAAGACATAAAATGACTTGACTAATGAAAGTCTTGTTTTGAATTTTTCAAAAGCAGAAGTGTTTTCTAACTTATTTTAGCTTTTCGTGCTTTGCATGAGAATCTACTTCATTTCAGTAGATAAACCAAGACACATTGACGTTAGAATAGAACTTATGTTTTCAAGAAGAGGTGGAGAAGGAGGGCTGTCTCAGGGGCAGGGAGGGCCACGGTATCGTCTACACCTGGTCTTTGCGTGTCAGATTAAAATACTTCTTTCTTTCTAGCCTTGGTCTCTATAATGCTGTGAAAGTGCCAGCAACCTGGAGCTCTTACATCCTGCTTATTTCCAGTACATTTTGTTCTCAGCAACCCTAGCTGGACCCTGGCTGTAGAGATGGGTTACCATGAAGTATGGGCAATCTTATACTATAGAGTATAATTTTGTCCCCTAATCTGTGAGCTGCAGACCCCTCAAGATCACATTCCTGTCTTATGAAACGACCAGATACTGTGGTCTAACAACAGCCTCGGGGCCAGAGAGGGGAGAATGCTGTAAAGATGCCAGACATTCCAGAGGTGTCGGACTTAATAAATTTCACCTCTGTCATTGATCCTTTCTAAATAGAGGAAACCAACAGTTAGCTGAGTTATATTTCACAGCCTCTCCCTCCCATAACCAAACTATGTGAACCTATTTTTGGATATCTTTTTCTATCCCCAGACCTCGGACCCTGAGCCCCAACACTTGTCTTTGACAGCTCTATTTGGGAAACAAGACAAAGCACCGTGTCATGAAACTATGAAACCCTCTGGGACATTCACCCACCACCACCACCATCACCACCACCACCACCACCACCACCAGCAAGAGCAGCTTCCCATTCATCAAGGAGTTGCATGCCCCCTGTCCTATGAGAATCCCAGAAGGCTCTTACTCCCCGTGGAGAAGCAACTATGTCCAGCCATTCAGAAACTCATGGTTAGGAGCACAGGACTGCACCCGCTGCCACAGCATCCTCAACAGTGGCCCTGTGAAAGTGGCAGCCCCGGGCATGCAAGGGGAGTTCTCCCTGGTCCTGTCCACCTGGGGTCACCCTGGAACGGTGGGACTGCACACTGTGCACAGAGCACTTGCAGAAGCCGCCAGCTGCTAGAGCAGCTTCAAGGTGCTTCTAGGTCAGCACATAAGGATAAGCCCTGTGCACCTGCCAGTCCGGCTGCGGCCACTCAGGTGGCTCCGTGCCAAAGTGTGGCGCACTCACAGCTGGTGTATTTCAGTGGCCCCCTTCCTCCTCCCACACCAGGACATCAGGCTCTCAGGAAGGAGCAGTGTGCACTGCCAGCGCAAGCGCTGTCCCTGTCTGGCCACCAGGAGAGCGGCCCCAGTGTGCTCCCTACTCAGGAGCTGCTGAGAAAGCTCCAGGTAGTACATCAGGGGCAGCAGCCACAGGTGGCCCCCCAGCCAGCCCTGGCAGCCAGGTTCCCCGTGTCAGCCCCTGGCTCGGGGACAGAAAAGCCCTTGGAAGCCTGGGCCAACAAGACAGCCAGCATGGAGAAACAGGCTCCTCTTCCTCAGGTAAATATGTACTGGGAGACCGCTGCTAGAGTAATGCAACGGCATTGGCTGTGCTACAGGGAACAGGTGTCATGCGGATTCCATTTAGAACAGCGACCCAAACCCCTCAGCGTGGCTCTTTGTCTTTCTCCTTGACTTTCTGCCTGGAAAGAGCGGCTCCTGTCTGCTTACAGTCTGATGTCCTCTGCCATTTAGAGGTGGTTTGTAAAGTTAAATCTTTACCATGTCCTAAGGCCGGAAGGCCAGCCCAGATGTGGAAAAACACTAGTCTTTGACTATGAAGCCCATGGCAGTTGGCGCTAATGTTTTGAGATGGACACATCTGGCAGATTCTTGGCTTTCATCCTATGGTTGATTATTGCTTGCTGGTTGGCTCCACGCATGACTTTGAGTGCTTCCTACATGTTAGTAGCCACTTTGCTACACAGTTGTGGAGAAAGTGGACTCCGCATCTCACAGCCAACAACCTTGTAGGTTCCTAGGTAAACAGACACAGCAGTAAAGATGCTGCTGTTTTCATTGCCTTCTAGGTGATCGGAGTTGTGAAGATCCAGCAGAAACAAGTGTACCACCCACAAACTGCCAGCGCAGGGAACAGAGTGTCAGTTCTAGAAATAGCAGATCTTTCTGGAAGGATAGGTGTCTGTACCCATCAGCAACTGGGACGTCAGAAGCCAGGGTCTATTGGTTGTTTGCCTGTAGTGGCATCTGAAGGTCTGATCAGCTCTGTTTCCTTTGGATTGGCACAGAGTTCCTGAAAACGTGCTTACTTTAAAGATTGGAAAGTTACCCCTACTTATTTTATACATGTATCATAACACTGTTGGTCTTTTTGACATGTTTTATCTCATAGTAGCTCCTCAGAAATTGTTCACACTTTTAAAACAAAGGCCCAGGGCACAAACCGTGATGTTTAGGTGTGTGGACCAAGTCAAGGTGTTTGTTTTTATTAAATCACAGATGCAGGTGCTTCCTGTTGCAAACAGAAGCTTTGTTCTCACACTGCAGTGCAGAGTACTGGCCCCGTTTTAAATGTCTGCTTTCATTTCTCTTTGATGGTTTAGAGTAAGAAAACCAGGGCTAATAACCAGACTTAGATCTCTGCATATACGATTCTCTTTGTTTTTAGTTCTCACAAATGTCAAGAACCAAATAAGGAACGTGTAGATTCCGTCAGCCCACGCTGTGCTCTCCCATGGCGCTGTGACTCCTCCCTTTGGGAACATCAGCCCTCAAGTCCTCTCTTTGGGCTGGCAAATAGGGAAAGCTAAACGAAACAAGAGCCTGTCTTCCTCTAGGCCATTTTCTGCCCCCAAAAATGCCAAGCGAGTGATGATAAAATTACAGCCATGTCTAAACTGCTGCCTCTCTGCTTCCTTCTCGTGAGTGTTGGAGCGCTCTGAGGCTAAGAAGTAAGGTAGGAGTCAGTCAGACCCGGTTCAGAATGTCACTTGCATAATTGGGAAAGCCATTTGAAAACTTGGTTTTAGACCTGCCAGCCAAGGGAATTAGATAGACTCGGCAGACAGATGGGTCATGGCGCTCCAGGCTCCTTGTGTCCAGTCTTTGCTCTTCATCCCATTATCTGTCCCCTCATCCTCATGCTCACCCTGTCCCCACCCCCACACCAGCCAGGAGAAGCAGAAGGCATGCTCTCTATAGATAAACAAAGGACCAGCGGGGGCAAACCCACAAATAACAGCACCTCCTAGTCACAGGGGAGGTGTCTCCTTGAAGAGCCAGGGTTGGGAGCCGTGTGTATCTGGTGCGCATGTCCTGCCACTGCTACCAGTGATAGGACCTCAGGGCAGGGCAGTGAACAGCTAGTGCTGAGGAATCCAGCAATCTGAATGCATGTTGCCTGAAAACTAAACTCACCAGGGGTCTAGCTTCATACACAGAGGCCATGGCATCACAGGTGGTTCCAGAGCTGCGTAGTCGTCCCCGAGGGTGGAACAGGAACAGACCTGTCAGCCACTCCCACCCATGGGGCCTGGGTGATTCCCACTGAGCCCCTCTACCACCGTTGTGAACAGGGCCTTGCACTCTGGAGCTCCGGGGTATCGTTTCCCAGCCCTGCCGTGTGTGCGTGCGTGTCTTTGCTGTGAGCCGATCACACATGTGTGTGTCCCTGCACCAGTGCTCTCCTCTGATGCCCCCTGTGGTTTTCACACAGTTCACCTGTGCCCCACTGAGGGAGACTGATAGTGGACTCATGCCCCTAGAAGGCCAAGAACTTGCTGCTGCCTCCTCCAGCCTCCTTCTGCCCCTGCAGAACTGGGAATCCGCCACTGTGGCCAGCAAGCCCCTCACCAGGCTGCAGCTCCAGGAAGCACTGCTGCACCTCATCCAGGTAAGATTATGACCTACCAGTGGGCACCATGGCAGACTATATTTGCTGATGCCTTCTTTGGATGCCTTTAGAGTGACCCCCACACACACACACCTCCAATAGCTTCTAAATACAGGTAGCTGGGTGATATTTAGAATACTACTGTGGCCTGAGATGTCTCAAGCCTTCAAGAGATTTGTGACTTAGAGGAATTAGTAAGGCCTCCTGGCTGCCTGCTGCAGGAAAGGGAGCATGTGATGGTTGGCCAGCCAGGGTACTCTGAGAGCTCACTGTTGGGAGCAGTCACAGAGCCAGCCATCTTGGGCAAGCTACAGTTGTAAGCCGCACCAGCTATGGCTGCTGTGAACACAGTTCAGCTACGGTTTTGAAACCTACTGCTCAGGAGAGGGTGGAATGATAGGACACATTGTCAGCCCTGCCTTGGGTGTCTTGGCTGTACTGTGGTAGTAGCTCCTACTGTACAGTGTGCCATGCACTGTTTACTAATTCATTCAGTGCCTATAGGAAAGCCTATTAATATGGGCCAATGAGATCAGGTAAAGGGGCTTGCCACCAAGCTTGATGCCCCACATGACGGAAGAATAGAGAATGTTGTCTTCTGACCACATGTGTGTTGTGGCATATCCACACCTACACACATATCTCCACACACACGTGTGTACACACACACACACACACACACACACACACACACACACACACACACAATAAGTATAAAAACATTTAGACCTGTTGGTCTGGTGTTACACTGAGCCTGGCTACAGTGTTCACGTCTCCTCTTTTGTGGACCATGGAAATTAATGTGCCAAGACTAGACCAGCATGTATCGGAGCACACCCCCAAGTGAGTGATAGGTCCAGGAAAGGGTAATGCTTGAAACCACACAGAAGCAGACCTCCACTAATGTGTTCAGGAATCTTCTTGAAAGTGTTTGTAGTGCTCTGCTCCTCTCCAGACCCAGCAGCAGAACAGGCCAGCCTCTGTGGTTGTCTGGTTCTCCTGTTCATGTCTAATCCCTGTTAGTGAAAATATTTCTAAGATAGCATGTCTTAGAACGAAAAGGATGGGACTGGCAGCAAGCCTCTGAATGGCGTCCAGGATGATGGAGCCTTCCTGTTTCAATTCTGTCACTAAACTAAATACGCAGCATGATAGAAATATAGCCCACCTGTTCACAATGAGTCTGAGAATTTAGAACAAATACCTGCACATTTATTTACCAAAACAATGAGGAAAAAAATAACATAAGTTTAGATTTTAAAGATTCTTGCGGCCGGGCGTTGGTGGCGCACTCCTTTAACCCCAGCACTCTGTGAGTTCGAGGCTAGCCTGATCTACAAGCATGAGTTCCAGGACAGCCTCCAAAGCCACAGAGAAACCCTGTCTCGAAAGACAAACAAACAAACAAATAAATAAATAAATAAAGATTCTTGCTTTCTTTGGTTCATTCCAGTCTAATCACATCACCCTAACCTTGTATGTTGTGACTTAGATGGTTCACACCTCTGCGTGTTATGGATTTTGCCTTCTTGATACTTGCTAAAAGTCACTTGGGCGTCTTTGTAGGAAAAACAGAAAATAACATCTCTTTCTTGGTGGCGTGAGAATGATGCTAACTGTGGTATGGGGTGGAAGTAAATCGGGAAGGGTGAAATGTAGTGACTGCAGAAACTGTGTTGGATTTGAATGGGAAGGGAATGCCTCTAGCATTAATCAAGAGAACCATTGCTTAGACCCAGAGTTCTCTCCCCATCTTGTGAGACAGAGTCTCAGAGACTACCTATCTGCAGCTGTACATTTGCCAAAGCCAGAGACTTCCTACAAGTCATGGGAACAACCGTGCTGCCTTTGGGAAGGTACCAATAAGCCATGCTGTGGGTAAAATCCCAATTAATGTCCCAAACAATGCAGACATTGTGGGCAACCTGGAGGATTTTTAGGAAGGACCAGCCAACTTCTAGGCTGTTGCCCAGGCCCTGTGACTCATTCCTCTGGGCCCATCCCGCACACAGCACAGCTGGCTTCCGCGTGGCGGGGTTGCTATCTGTGTTGGATGCTATGAGCACATGGACTTCACATACAGACTGTAAAATCCAGCAGCCCCAGCCCCTTTACATCCATGCACACAGGCCAACCCTGCTGTCAGCACAAACAGCAAAGTTAAGGCACCGAACCCAAGGTCAGTTCAGCTCCAGGCAGGAAGTCTTGACTTCTGCTACTCAAGTGACGGTCCCCTGGGCCTGTTGGCTTTGTTTTCCAGAATGACGACAGCTTCTTAAGCATAATCTATGAAGCCTATCTCTTCAGTGTGACACAAGCAGCCATGAGAAAAGCCACTTAACCAACTACGGGAGAACAAAGACTGAGAATTTGTTTTCTAGGCCCTTCCTGTGAACTGTGTGACCAAACACATTTCTGCCTTTTTAACAAAATATAGTAATGCAAAGTTAAATGGTTTTGTACTATCGAATATCTTGGGGTTTTTTGTTCTTGTTTTTGAAGAATCAAATCCTCCTGTATACTAATTGAGTGCATAGATTGTTTAGGTTCAGGTCACATAAGATTAATTTTTCCTACATTTATAAGGCCTTTTTAAGAACTGGACTCTTCGTAGGAGGGGATGTTCTCAGAGCTGTTTATTAATAGCTCAAGCTAAAGAGAGCAATTTCCTAGTGTTGGCTCTGTGTGCCATGGTGCTTGATAACCACCAGGGGGCAATGTTACCCCACAAGTTACCTACTAAGGGTTTCCTGAGCTCTTGGAAGCAATGATGACTTTGTTAACAAAGTCAGACTTTCATTTGTAAAGCTCCATTTGGCATGTTTGATCTAAGCCTTTGGAGAGAATATCTTTCTGAAGGTATTTCTAGCCAGGTGTCAACAGTGGCCCAAGGCTTGAGGCAATACTAACATTTCCCAATTCAGGCTACTTCTTGGGACACAAAAAGTAGGATCGGCCTGCTCTTGGTTCCAGCAGACACTCACATTTAGAAAATGTGCTGAAGGGGAGGTAGCATGAGACTAGGTAGGGGCTGTGCAGGGGCAGAAGATTCTCCAGGCTGTAGCAGTCCTGTTGCCGGGTCATGTGCAAAGAGACCAGGAGCATAATCCTAGAGGGAGGCAGGAGAGCCTTGCTGTCCCTAAAGGGCACATGTGGACATTGGCCCTGCTGCGTCTGCACAAAGAATAAAGCTTCGTGATTTTAGCGTCTTAGTAATTCCTGAATCATAAAAGGGTCTTTGGCCTAGAGCTTCCTAGAAGAATCTTATTCTTTTTATGGAGAATTTAAAATGGAGGCCCAGGTGGGGTGGGGTGGGGTGGGGTGTCCTTACAGCTTTGGCTCTGCTCATCCATCCCAGCAGCAGGAGGAGCACGACCTGTCCTGTATGACCGCAGGCATGCTTTGCCCTAAAGAAGAACGGAGGGCTGAAGAGGAACTGAGCTCTGCTGGTCCTCACTGTGCACTGTGCCTTGACCTACATCTACCGTGTCAGCCTCTGGAAGGGATGTCTCCCATATCACCCAACACTTCTATGAGCCGGTATAAGTCTCTCGAATACTCAACAGTAATTATACGCATCTCTGTAGGAGAATGAAGCAAGAGACGTCCATGGTTCTATGGTCCTAAATCAGTAAAAACAGCATCATGTTGGTAACATGTCTACTAAACTTGGAGCAATATTAGGCTGGCAGTGTATCTCTCGGATAGGGCACTTGCCTATATAAGGTTCTGGGTCAAATACCTCACACTTAAAAAAATGTTATTTAGCCAGTTACCAGTCTTTTAAAATGTGGTTTGGTGATAAATAAAATAAAATAATGGAAGACATTTAAAAACTGTATAATTGCATGTTTAAAGATGTTTCTGTAACCAGGGAAAGATGAATTTCATTCCTAGCATTTCTAATATGTTTGTGTCAATGGATAGCCTTGTTTCATGAAATAGCTTCCCTTTCTTCACATGAATAAGTAAAACTGTAGCAGCAGCTGCTGCCAACAGAGCAAACCAGGATGGGAGGTCAGAGGACATGCAGCCTTTTTAGGCCAACGCTACAGTGATCTGTTTTGACAAAATGGCAGGTTCTCCATTGTCCTCTGTAGTAAGCAACAAGTCGATTCCTTTAGACCAAAGATGCCATCTGCAGGACAGTCAGGACAGGTGCTTAGCTCCTTACCTCAGCAGGTGAGAGCTGCTTCTACAGAGCTCTGTGGACACATGGACACAGGAAGGGTCAGAAGGGTTTTCTAGGCACCCAGGACTGAACTTCCTATGTATATTAACATTTCCTCTTCTCATGAGCCTCCTGAACTCATATTCAGCTTCCATTTAAAGGTCTCTGCACCAGCAGCAGTTTGACCTGGAATTTCAGGTAGAACCTGGAGTACTGTGGCCAAAGGCAGCTTCATCCAGGGTGGTGAGTGTCACCTTGCAGAGCCAAGGGACTGGGAGTTGAAGCTGGAGCATGAGTGGAGTCCCTTGCCCCTGCCTTCAGCTCTTGGACAAGTCTCTTACTATGAATTGAGAGACCTCACATAGTCCAGAGGACTAAACTGCTATGGTCCAGGACTGTCTGCCAGCCATTGGGAATGAGCCCCAGCTGCTGGGGTGGGGGGCTTCCAACCAGTGCCCTGACAGTATATGCCTGAAGGGCACCTTGCTATGCCCCCTACTTTATTGATGCAGTGGAAGCAGTCATGCCTCTTTATGAAGGAATTCATGGGCTATGACACTGATGTCACTGTAATCCTGTGCCTGCCCCTGACTTGCAGGTAAAGTTCTATGTTAAGTTCCTGTCATCGTGACAACAGACCTGAGATGAATCCACTCAATGGATAAATGATTTACTCTGGTACAGAGTTTCAAGGGTTTTCGTGTGCGGTCGTCTGGCTCTGTTGATGTAAGATGTTTATGTGAGACAGAGAGCCATGGTGGGACAAAGCTGTTTGCCTTGTGGCAGCTGGGAAGCAAAGAGGAAGAGAAAGGAGGTCTATGGTGACTGGATTTATGTCAACTTGGCACAAACTGGAATCATCGGAGAAGAGGAACCTCAATTGAGAAAATGTCTCCATAAGACAGGGTCATAGGCAAGCCTGTAGAGCACTTTCTTAATTAGTGATTGATGGAGGGAGGCCCAGCACATTGTGGGTGGTACCATCCCTGGGCTGGTGGTTCTGGGTTCTGTAAAGAAGCAGGCTGAGCAAGCCATGTGGAACAAGCCAGTTTTAGTAGCACACCTCCATGGCCTCTGCCTCAGCCCCATGTTCTTGCCCTGCTTGAGTTGCTGTCTTGACTTTCTTCAGTGATGAATTATATGATCTGGAAATGTACACCAAATAAACTGGGTCCTCTCCAGCTTGCTTGTGGTCATGGTGTTTCGTCACAGCAATAGTAACCTTGACTGGAACAGGGTCCCAGTATTCCCTTCAAGGACCTGCCTCCAAAGGCCTCGCTTCCTTTCACACTCCACTACCTCCCAGCAACATCACGTATTGGGGACCAAAGCCTTTAATACAAAGGTCTTTGGGGGACATTTCAAGTCAAAACCACAGCAAGCAGCATTTTACTTGCTAGGTCAGAGAAGGCAGCACTGTTGAGTAGTATGTGTAGGCCCCAAACATTCTGAAGACACGCCACCCCATCTCCCCACTTACACTAGACAAGATGGCCACTGCGGTGGGAGAGAATCTGTGTTTGCATCTTCAGGAGCTGTCTAGCATGACAGATAGCCAACCCTACTGCTACTAGCCACTTGCAACAAGCCGTTTCCAGCGCTTTCAAAAGCTAAGCCTGTAGCTCCAAATAAGACATACCATCACCCCATAAGGCTCAAGGAGCATGTGGAAGAGGGTGTAGAAGTAAGGGCCAAAACATAGAGTAAAAAGCAACAAAACGCCACTGATTGGAATTGATGACTATTGCAGCCATTCAGTCACAGCTGTAGGTGCCCACATTGGCCCACACAAGACTTCCCTATCAACAGGTCAAGGGAGGGGAGGAGCTCATAAGGCCCCACGCTTTGCCTCTGAAATACCAGCTGTGATTGGTAGACTGGGAGAGGGTACCACTTTAGTTATTTTTAGATGTGTACCACGGCTGAGCCCACCAGATTCTAACAGGTATTCCAAATCCATGGGCACACAGATGGCCCTGTGATATCAGTGAGTCACAAAGCAAGACGAATAGACGGGAACACAGATTTGTGGGGGAAAGGTTGACAGGGATGATAGGAAGTGGCAGTAGCATGGCAAGTGTGCATCGCATGCATGTGTGGAATCTTCTAAAAACAAATTAATTCACAAAGAGGAAAATACAGCACACAAAGTACAAAACGTTTGGTGTTAAAAAGAGAGAAAGGTCCAGGACAAGACTGCCCTGAACTGAAGGAGTTCCCTAAAGACACAAGGTGTTGGTTTTCATTCTGCTTTCAGGCCCTGGGACACTGTTTCCTCTGGTACAAATGGGAAACAGAACATCTCTCAAGAAACCCCAGCCCTGAGCGTCTTAGCGTGCCCTGTTCTCAGAGGTGTTAAAGAGAAACCACCAGTTTTGTATGGCAGACCGCTTCCCTGAGCCCCATGTGTGGTGCTAAGGATGGGAAGTGTACATAAAAATGAGCACTGGGCCCCAGACCCTGTTGCCTTCAGCCATGAGCCCGGGTGCAGAGAAGATAAGCCTGACAGAGGTGCTAGGGACCCAGAGAACAGGGTCTCCAGGCCTTGTGGACAAAACCTGCTGCTCACTCCTACTTACAACAAATAACGTCTGCTTCATCTAGACATGGCCTGTTTTCAGAGGAGTCGGTTTGCTTCCCAGCTTTGGAGTATTGAGTCATCGTTAAGGTTAATTTGTCATTTTCAGCCAGCTGGTTGTAGCCATGCTTTGTCATGTGAAGCTGGCTGGCTGCACATATTGGTAAGCCTCTCCAGTGCAGCGCTGAATACTTGACTTGCAGATTGCAAATGCTTGGCACCCCAACCCTCTTACAATTAGGGAGTGAGAGGGGCGGTTACAGATTCTTGGTGTGTTTAACCCAACCTTGCTTATCCAGACAGATTTTCACCAAATTTAGTTCTGAGTAATGTCTTCCAACAGCTTAGGGCTCCAAGAAAAGTACACAAATAAAAACCATGTGTGCAGACTGCGGTCTTAAACACCAGCAGGGAGAGAAAAGCAGATCACTGTTGACAATGAATGGTCTCCAAGGGCCAGGAAGACAGCATGGTGGGGCCGGGGATGCACTGAGCCAGCTCTGAATGCTGAGTCCCAGAGCTACTGGAGATAGAAGTGAACGGAACTCAAAGCCTGGCAAGTTGACTAGGGGCATGGCAGAGCGGAAGTGAGGGGTGTTCTAAACAGGCAAGAGAAGGGGTTGTGAGCCAGGGCAGGCAGTTTTCCTCAGATGTGTGAGGGCCAAGGGCAGAGTCCTAAGTATTCGTGAAAAAGCCAAAGTGGATCCCCCGCCCCCATACAGGGAGAGTCAGGTAACGGTAACGCTGGAGGTAATGAGAGCCCAGCTTTACAGACACTGAGCATCACAAGCCCAAGCCTTCTCTGTGGCCTGTCTAGCAACTGTGTACACCTACCAGCCACTCAACAGCTCCAAATCCTTTGGGAGAGCTTTCTTTCTTTCCACCATCTGTCTGGTGTACATAGCACATTGGCACCTATGCCATTCCAGGGCTTGAGACCAAGGTGGCAGGCCCAAGATCTGGGCTTTCATGGGCTGCTTATGCCAAGTGAATTTACGCCAAGAGCTTTGCCAAGTGACAATGACCTGGATTCTAGTCCCACCCCACTTCCTCCACCACATGAGTACTGGAATCACTGTCTGGAAGGTTTTCATAAGCCTAGAGTTGACACTTAGCTTGAACCACACATGTTTTACAACAGTGATCCCACTTACAGCATTTCTGGAGAATGTGTTCCACTCAGCCGCAAAGGGGAAGCATGACCCAGCTTCTCTTTATTGCCACCCAGAGTCCTCTCTTAAATAGCCAAAGTGACAGTTTTGCATTTTCTGCCCGCGACACTTTTCCAGGCTCATGGGTTTCTTAAGCTTATTCCCCCACTGTGTTCTTCCAGTGCTTCCAGAGACAGAGAATGGAGCATCATGCAATATCCATAGCTAATGAACTCCCCAAGAGGATAAGGGGCTTTGTTCTGTGGCAAGTCTCCTGAGGTTTATTGCCATACCCCATCAGGTGCTGCCACCTTACCTAGATCAGACAGCCATTAGCTTTCCGTCCTCCTCAGTGCCTCTCCCAATCCTCCACTCTTCCTTTACGCAGAAGGAATGTACCTGTGCAGCCGCAGATACCCAGAGAACACGTCTGGCTTCCTATCTCCTGGAAACGGGCTGCCTCCCAAACTCCTGATCACACACTGAGTTAGGAACCACACCATTTGCTTGTGGTATCGATGTGCACCCAAACCTCAGTGCACAGGCTGTCCAGGATGAAGGAAGGTTTAATTATAAAACAGTATCACCAGGGCAATCATTATTGGGTCTGCAATATTGTGAGGAACATGGAGTGAACAGGAGACTGGGTCAAAGGGTTCCAGGAGGAGGTAATAACTGAACAGCAACTAAAGAATGTGAAGGAGCTGTCAAAGGGCAGAGGTTGGTGTTCAAGGCACAGACCACATAGGCAGGGAGCAGCAGCCGCCCTGTTTGGTGTGGACGGGAAACAGAGGTACAGACCAATGCGCTAGAAATTAGCAGAGGAGGTGTGACAGAAAGAAGCTGTGGGGACCTGTAGACAGTGAGATCATGTGTGGGTTCTAGCAGAAAAGGATGTTCAGATCCTCATCTTTCCTCAGCTCCCTGGCAGCTGAGGACAGGGCAAGCACAAGACAGCATGAGCATTTGTGGCAGTTGGACATCCGCCCGTGAGGGTGCATCCAAGTAAATCAGCTTTGTGGGAGGCAGTGGAGGGCGAGACTGTCTCATAGTTTGGTTTGTGTCCATGTCTGTTAGCTCCATTGCTTTGAGCCTGCAGGCAAGCCTAAAGCTCCCATCATAGTAGGATAGAGGAAGCTACTCACTTCATGACAGCTGGGGGACAGAGATGCCCAGGAAAGACCCAGGAATCCCAATATCCCCTTGAAAGACACACCCTCAAGAATCTAACTTCCTCCAACTATGCCCCTATCCTCCTAAAGGTTCCCTTATCTCCCATTAGCATCAGAGAGGTGGAACAAAGCCTTTAGTGATGGCCTTTGGAGACCTATCTAAACACATAACAGCAGTAGGGACCCCACTGGCAGGCTAGGGCTACTGCAGTAGGCTAGATAGGAAAGGATAATGGTAGTTGGGATGTTTGTGTCTTTGTTTTCAGAGGTGCAATTTTAAGGTTTACAAAACAATACTGGTGAGGTTTCACTCTAGATCATCTGTGGTTGATGAGGGAGTAGTCAAGAACACCCACCCTCTCTGACTAGGTTCACCATAAGGAGTCACAATGAAGAAATGCTGGCTACAGCTGATGGTAACAGTAGCAGACACCTGCATCAGGCACTGTTCTCAGACCTCGGAAAGCCACTGACGATCACTGAAGCCGCTCAGGTGCGGTGTCTCTCTCATTTGATAGCTGAGGAACTTGAAGTCAATTTCTCCTCAATGCACCATTTCCCTCAACCTCTGTAGAGGCAGGAAGGGCTGTTCTTCCCATGGCACCAGTTATCATCGGGTGGAAACAGGAGGCGAGGCTAGCCTGGACTTAAGTAGAGGCCACACAAGTGTCACCAAGACCCAGAGCTGATGATGGCAGAACAGGGTGGGCCACAGGAGCAAGGGGGCAGGGTTTCCAGGCCAGGCCCACACAGACAACCTCTCAGTGTCTGGTCCTAACATCCTGTGAGCACATGACTGCTATGTGTTTGGGGACCCTGTGCTGGTCCCACTACTCAGTACGTTCTTTTTGGAAGCTCCCTGCTTCCTCAAACGGGGGCCTGTGCATTTCTCCATTTACCAGAAGGTATTGCTACAAGCCCTGTAGCCCCCCCACCTGCCCCAGCTACAACTTCCTCCATCATTCTTTGTCTTGGGACCTGGAGAGGGGAATCTGGGAGCTGATGACACCGCTACCCACCCCTGCCTGTCCCTAGATGCCAGTAAGGCCTTGACCTGGATCCATGTGAACAGTCAGGCAAATAGGCAGGCAGCTTCTTGTGGAGGAGGCATGAGGACCTCAAAGTGTGGATTCTTCATATTTTTGTTGTTGATGATCATCTTCCTGGCATTTTACACACACACACACACACACACACACACCTCAGTTTCTCCATTAGATGATGTTGTGGAATAAAAGATGTGTTACATTAGTTTGCGCTGTGGAATATTTGTTTAATGATGCAAAGATGTGTTGCATCCTTTTATGTTGTATTTGTTTAACTCTGTATAGCAGTGTTACTTTACCCACCTAAAATACCTGATTGGTCTAATAAAGAGCTGAATGGCCAATAACTAGACAGGAGAAAGGATAGGCAGGGCTGCCAGGCAGAGAGAATAAATAGGAGGAGAAATCTAAGCTTGGAAGAAAAAAAAGATCAAGGGGGAGGATTAAGAAAAAGGAGAGGAAAGGAGAACATCAGGAGCCAGCTACACAGCCACACAGCGAGCTTCAGAGTAAGAAGGAAAGAAAGGAATATAGAATAGAGAAAGGTAAAAGCCCAGAGGCAAAAGATAGACAGGATAATTTAAGTAAGAAAAGCTGGCTATAGGCCAAGCAATGGTGGTGCATGCCTTTAATCCCAGCACTCAGGAGGCAGACACCGCAGGCAGATCTCTGTGAGTTTGAGGCCAGCCTGGTCTACAGAGCAAGTTCCAGGACAGCCTCCAAAGCAATACAGAGAAACCCTATCTTGAAAAAAACAAAAAAGAAAAGCTGGCTAGAAACAAGCCAAGCTAAGGCTGGGCATTCATAAGTAAGAATAAGTCTCTGTGTGTTTATTTGGGAGCTGGGTGGTGGGCACCCAAAGAGCAAACACACACACACACACACACACACACACACACACACACACACACACACAAACAAACAAATACAGGTAGAAGACTTGATAATAAAGATGTCTCTGTAGTCTGAAGCTCCAAGAGTCATGAACTAGGTATTTCTATGCTTTGTGGATGGTGACATTAGACAATTGGTGGGGCCAGGAATGTGGTCCCTGCCTTAAGAACAACACAGAGTGTCTTCCAGCTTGCTCATCACCCTACTCTGATGAGGAGAGGAATGACTTCCCTATGGCATGGCTTCTGGTGAGGCCTGCAGTACACATTGGGAAAATTTCCCATAGAAAGAGAGAGGTACTACAAGTTAAGGATGCTGGAGAATGAAGCCATATTTCTTCTTGAGAACCATCCTGCTGTCTACCAGAAGAGTAAACACACAGCTCATCCTAACTGTGATGCTTCTGTCAACCATTGGTACTGACACTGGACATAACCTTGAACTGTCCTTGGAAAACAAGAACAAATGGTTATTGTACACACTACATGGACACCCAGCCCCACATCCAGCCCTGGGGACTGCGTTGCTCAGACTTACACCAACTGCATGGAAGTTGCCAGGCTGGGAGCCTGACTTCTGGCCAGGTTCTGCTTTGCTGCCTGTGATGAAAGTCAAGTGGTATAAATGCTGGGCGGCAATTTCCTCTGCTGAAGGAAGGCTTGGACCACGTGTGATATTTTCCAGTCTCCACATCTAGGCTCTCTCTGTTCCGGCCCAACCTTGTGCTTAAGATTTAAGGTTAGAAAGGTCACTGCCAGCAGTGGCCCTCAGTCCCCAGTGGACAGTGACCTTCACTCTCCACAGCAGCCCACAAAGGGACTCCTGGGAGATGAGTGGGTGAGCTCCCAGTCTCACCCAGCTCTGCCATCTGCTGGATCTGAGGACTTTGCTTTCCTGAGCCTCCCTTGGAAAGCCCCGCGTGGGTCCTCCCTGAACAGGTTGTGTGGGGGTGGTTCTAAGCCAGTATCGCGCATCTGCACATGGGCGCAGCTGAACGGCCCCTGCCCACTTCTCTCCGATGCCACGTCCCTGTGCTCAGCTTGGGCACAACCTTGGGCATAGGTGCTGGAAAGGATGTGAGTGCGAGGAAGAATCTCACAGACACCAGTGCAGAGGCGAGTTGTAAGCTGCCCCTTTGGGGTGCAGAAACAGGCCCTTGGCGAGCCTTAGGCCCTCAGCAGCCTCCCTTGGGCTAGACCCTTCCCCGACACCACACACCTTTCTCCACCTGCTAAGGGCTCAGGCTTTAGTCAACTCTTACAAGTCTGGGGTTGTTTACGCAGCTGCTGCTTCTCTTGTGGCATCTAAACACTCCTTACAGGTATTAATTAAGAAAGCAAGCCCGAGGTCGGAGGGGAGAAGGAGGAGTTTGAGGATTTTTTAAAGGGCCAATTATTCAGGTGGGCCCCTCCCTTCGCTTTTTCTTTAATTTCCCACCGTCTCCAGAACACAAATAGACAAAAATGATGGTGCACACATTCGGGCCCATTCACACACGCATACACACACACACATACACACACACACACACACACACACACACACACACACACATTTCTTCAGGCTGTTTCCAGCATCCTTCACAAAACCTCTACCACCTTCATTCTATGCATTTTCTAGCTTTATCACTGGTGGATTGGCACCTACCAGCTATTCCTAGTGGATGCCCAGAGGGAGGCAGTCACCTTCCTTCCCCTCCTCTAAAACTTCCTTTTCTGAACGCCCTATACACTCCAGCCAGAGTTACCTAACGACTGTGGAGAAGCCACCTTCCCCTTTCCTCCCAGGAAAATGGGATGGGTGTACAGAGGACCAAGGAGGGCAATTCAGGATTCAGGATCTGTTGGAACACGGCCTCACTTTCTGGGGATTCCTAAATGCCATTGCCTGGGCCCCTTTATCAATAGAAACTTACTGTCCCACAGCTCCAGAGCCCAGAAATCCAGGCTGAAGTGCCATCAGGGCTGATTCTCTCCAAAGCCAGGGAGAAAACTGCTCCATGCCGGCTGGCAGCTGACAGCTGCTATACTTTGCTTGGAAAAGCATCACATTGTTACTGCCTCCATGGACACACATTGTTCTCCTTGCTATGTCCCAATCTCCCCCTTCCCTTTCTGTAAGGGCATCAGCTGTGTTGGAGTGAGGTTCACTCTACTCCAACAAGACCTTGCCTTGACCGATGACTATGGTCCTGTTTCCAAATAAGGACATATTCTAGGGTACTGGAAGCCAGGACTTCAACATGTGCAACCAAGAGAGGACAAGATTCAACTCAAAGCAACCATACTTCTGGAGTTCCACAAAGCAGGGGCCCTTCCTGCATTCCTTCAGGGACTCACTGGTGGCCCATTGACTGTGCTAATTCTATTTTCAGCTGGAGAGCTCAAACCAGACTTGAAGCGCAAGTTTCCCTAAGCATGTCATGTAAGGCCCTGGGTCTTCCCAGCATGAGTTACTACTGTCCTAACTCCTGCTGTCACCGATGCTTTTATTGAAGTTCATATAGTTGTGATTAAGAAATCTTATTCTTTATTATCTAACATCTTCCTTCATCACCATGTTTGTTTGCTGCGTAGTATTCAGTTGTATGAATGCTTGAATTGTTGGGTCTTGATAAACCTTAGGTTTTTCCAGACTTTTGACTTTCATGAGTAAAGCAATAAACATTGTTTTACACAGAACCTGTGTCAGCCCTCTCAGCTCATTTATTCCCAAGGGTAGAGCTGTGGGACATAGAATTGTAGATGTTGCCAAGCCCCAAGTCTCTTCCTTGGCCCACATATGAATTCCAGTGGCTA